>NC_133160.1:33964915-35214915 GCF_040802235.1 Manis javanica | reverse complement strand
GAAAGGCAATAACTAAAAATCATAAAAATCTACCTATCATAACTAGACAGTTCAAAATACATGTTTATATTATATACGAAAAATTTTTTAAATTATATACTAAAAACAAATCAAGTTCACATAATCAAGTTTACTGACATTTCTTCTCCCTTTAATGCCTTAGCTCTTCAATCAAGTCTCCTGTCAGCAAAAGTTGTATCTTTCTGTTAATAAACTGCTTAGTAAGCTTTAAGCAATTTGGGGAAATAAATCAATGGAATGGAAATTTTTCTCTTTAGGTGTTACTTATTAAATATTGTAAAAAAAATTTTCTAGTTAAAGTCTTTAGCTAGAAACATAAAACAGTTACAAAGAAATAACCACTTTATATGTATTCTTACCTCCTGCAGGTGTTATATTTTGTTTTTCTAGGTTTCTTTTGAGGAATTTCCCATCATCCAAAGAACCCATTTAATAATGAATATAACCTTCAGAGACTTCACCCAGTTGATCACCAGAAACTAATTTATTAAAGTAACTGCCTAAGGGAAGGATGTTACTTTGAATTTTGAATGTGTTGGTTTTAAATTACCCCAGCTTCAGCTTGTGCACTCTTTTAAAAAATGTAGCTGATTTTAGTGAATTATTCCTGAAATGGTAAGCACCTCCATGTACGTATTAAAACTACCAATAAAGAGCTGCTAATTGTGATCTGAGGTAATTTTTTTAATGGCCACTCCTGGCAATTTTTTATGACTCCCAAGTGAATTTTAGTCTGAAAGGGTTTGGAAATCAAGGTGATAAAGAATATGTCTAATTGTTGAGGTGCAGTTTTACACACCCTTAAATTTTTGGTTTCATATCATTAAAATCTTATTTTTAAATAAACACATAACTGACCCAGGGCAATTGCCAATGCCAGTGACATCCCAGTTAGAAGAAAGGCCTGGTACCTGGGTGGCTGGAGCGGCACCTCCAGAGTTTCTCCACTTCCCGTGGGGACCTGCTCCATTCCTTGAACCAGAGAAATACAGAATGTACCTTGGGTAACAAAGCTTGACTTTGTTTCTTCCCATAAGTGCTACCTACATTTCAGCTTTGGAAATAATATCTTTCTGGAACAAAAACAATCTTCCTTTTAAATTTATGACCTCCTTTAAAGGGCTTGATTGTCAAACTAAAGGTTAGTTCATGTCTTGGCTTCAATAAAACTTGATTAAAGCTGAAGATACAATATTTACAAAATCATAAGAAATAGAAAAGTGGCATTAATTTTTAGCCTAAATCTCAGCAAATATCTGGACAGTAGGATTTCCCAGAAACAAACAAATGGTATTTATTCCTTACACAATATATTTAAACTTTTATAATTGCCCTGCTCCAGCAGAAAAATTATTTTGAAGTTAAAAAAAGGCAAAAGATATATGTTCATTGTTGATTAAAAGAAAACTCGGGATCATGTTTTGTAGAAAATATCTATTAAATAAACCATTTTGGACTTCCACTTAAAAATGTATTACGAATTCCCACATTCCCACACTTTACAAATAAATGCTTTATTATCTTGGAAGTTAAAGCCCCAAATTTAATGGGAACTGAAAGAGAAGCTGAGATTTTTTTTTCTTTATTTTTAATGAACCTACTTAAAGTTTAGAAAAACGCATCAAATTAAAAACAACCCTCAATTTAGGCTGCAACACGAAACACCTACAGACCTCAGTAAATCACCGGCCTCATTCACCTTGACCTTTGACCTCTCACATTCTAACATTTAGCCGCCTTCTGTCCATCTGCTTGAACCATTAGTAAAGTTCTTTTGCAATGGCTAGCACAAGTAAGCCAGCTGTCATTGGAGCATATTTAAACTCTGCCTCTTGGTTTCCCCTGAATCATGTGTTTGCCCACAGGTCTCATTAAATACAAGGAAGGGCAGTACTGCAGTTTCACAAAGCTCTGGGGAAGCAGAGCATCTATATAGAAGTGTGGTCCAAAGGCCCTTAGATTAATTTGCTTGCTTGCTTTCATTTCCTTTTCAATCTACTGAGGAGATTTCTATGGAGAAATAAAACAAATGAGAAATACATGCTAGGTGACCTATAGCAAAAAAGTATGATAAGTACATTAGGAAAGAATAAATCATTCCTTTAAAAATCAACTTCAGGCGGAGCCAAGATGGCGGTGTGAGTAGAGCAGTGGAAATCTCACCAAAACACATAGATATATGAAAATATAACAAAAACTTCCTAAAATAGAGACCAGAGGCCACAGAACAACATCCAGACCACATCCACACCTGCAAAAACCCAGCACCTTGTGAACGGGTTAAGATAAAAGCTCCAGCCCGGCGGGACCCAAGCGCCCCTCCCCTCGGCTCCTGGCGGGTGGAAAGAAACTGGAGTGGTTTTTTTTTTTGGCGAGTGCTTTTTGGAAGCCTTAAAGGGACAGGGACCCCGGTGCTATGGAGGCAGGGCAGCAGGACTGGTGAAAGGGTGCCTGGGACTGGCGCCTGAGGACAAAGAATATCGCATGTTTTTCCCTTTTTTTTTTTTTTTTTTGAGCAAGTGCATTTTGGAAGCCTTAAAGGGACAGGGACCCCGGTGCTAGGGAGGCAAGGCAGCAGGACCGGTGGGCGGGTACCTGAGACCGGTGCCTGAGGACGGAGAAAATCGCGCGTGTCCCCCCCTTTTTTTTTTCTTTTTGGTGAGTGCTTCTTGGGAGCCTTAAAGGGACAGGGACGCCAATACCAGCGAAACAGGGCAGCAAGACTGGTGAGCAGGTGCCTGAGACCGGCGCCTGGGGACAAAGAAAATTGCGCATTTTTCCCAATGTTAGGGAGGCAGGGTGGCGGGACCGGTGGGCGGGGGCCTGGGGCCGGCGCCTGAGGACAAAGAAAATCACATGTTTTTCCCTTTTTTTTTTTTTGGCAAGTGCTTTTTGGAAGCCTTAGAGGGACGGGGACACCAATACCAGGGAGGCACGGCAGCAAGACCAGTGGGCGGGTGACTGGGACCGGCTCCTGAGGACAGAAAATCGCGCATTTCTCCCTTTTTTTCTTTTCGGCGAGTGCTTTTTGGAGGCCTTAGGGGGAAAGGGACTGCAGTGCCAGGGAGGCAGGGCGGGAGGGCCGGTGAGCAGGTGCCTGGGACTGGCACCTGGGGACGGAGAGGGTCGCGCGTTTTTCCCTTTTTTTTTTGGCGAGTGTTTTTTGGAGGCCTTGGAGGGAAGGGGACCCCAGTGCTAGGGAGGCAGGGCAGCAGGACCAGTGAGCGGGTGCCAAGGACCGGTGTCTGAGGACAAACTATTGCGCATTTTTCCCTTTTTTTTTGGCGGGTGCTTTTTGGAAGCCTTGAAGGGACAGGGACCCCGGTGCTAGGGAGGCAGGGCAGCAGGACCAGTGAGCGGGTGCCAAGGACCGGCGCCTGAGGACAAAGAAAATCATGTTTTTTTCTTTTTTTTTTTCTTTCTCTTTCCTCTTTCGTTGTTGCTGTTGTTGTTTTGGTTTGGAGAGTGCTCTTTGGAAGTCTTAAAGGGGCAGGACAGGACACTTAGACCAGAGGCAGGGAACCTGGGGATCTCTGGGCACTCTAACCCCCTGGGCAACAGGGAGCACAGAGGCCCTTTACGGAGATAAATAGCCTCCCGGCCGCTCCCCCTCCAACGGGGCTCCACCATTTTGGAGGAGCAGCCCCAGCCAGGCCACGCACACAGCAACAGCAGAGATAAACTCCATAGCAAATGGGCAGGTAGCAGAAGCCCTGTCTGCGCACAGGTGACAAGCATAAGCCACTAGAGGTCGCTATTCTTCCAGGAGAGGATGGCCACAAACCAACAAGAAGGGAAACTTCCAGCGGTCACTCGTACCAGCTCTGAAAACTATCTCTATCACCATGAAAAGGCAAAACTACAGGCAGACAAAGATCACAGAGACAACACCTGAGAAGGAGACAGACCTAACCAGTCCTCCTGGAAAAGAATTCAAAATAAAACTCATAAACATGCTGACAGAGATGCAGAGAAAAATGCAAGAGCAATGGGATGAGATGGAAAGAAAGATGCAAGAGCAATGGGATGAAGTCCGGAGGGAGATCACAGATGTCAGGAAGGAGATCACAGAAGTGAAAAAATCCCTGGAAGGATTTATAAACAGAATGGATAAGATGCAAGAGGCCATTGAAGGAACAGAAACCAGACAACAGGAACGTATAGAAGCTGACTTAGAGAGAGTTAAAAGGATCTCCAGGAATGAAACAACACTAACAACTATGTTGTTGTGACCAAGCCAAAAGGAATAATATTCGTATTATAGGGGTACCAGAAGAAGAAGAAAGAGGAAAAGGGATAGAAAGTCTCTTTGAAGAAATAATTGCTGAAAACTTCCCCAAACTGGGGGAGGAAATAATCGAACAGACCACGGAATTACACAGAACCCCCAACAGAAAGGACCCAAGGAGGACAACTCCAAGACACATAATAATTAAAATGGCAAGGATCAAGGACAAGGAAAGAGTTTTAAAGGCAGCTAGAGAGAAAAAGGTCACCTATAAAGGAAAACCCATCAGGCTAACATCAGACTTCTCGACAGAAACCCTACAGGCCAGAAGAGAATGGCATGATATATTTAATACAATGAAAGAGAAGGGCTTTCAACCAAGGATACTGTATCCAGCACGACTATCATTTAAATATGATGGCGGGATTAAACAATTCCCAGACAAGCAAAAGTTGAGGGAATTTGCTTCCCACAAACCACCTCTACAGGGCATCTTACAGGAACTTCCCTAGATGGGAGCACTCCTAAAAAGAGCACAGAACAAAACACACAACATATGAAGAAAGGAGGAGGAGGACTAAGAAGGGAGAAAAGAAAAGAATCTCCAGACAGTGTATATAACAGCTCAATAAGCGAGCTAAGTTAGGCAGTAAGATACTAAAGAGGCTAACCTTGAACCTTTGGTAACCACGAATTTAAAGCCTACAATGGCAATAAGCACATATCTCTCAATAGTCACCCTAAATGTAAATGGACTTAATGCAGCAATCAAAAGACACAGAGTAATAGAATGGATACAAAAGCAAGACCCATCTATATGCTGCTTACAAGAAACTCACCTCAAACCCAAAGACATGCACAGACTAAAAGTCAAGGGATGGAAAAACATATTTCAGGCAAACAACAGTGAGAAGAAAGCAGGGGTTGCAGTACTAATATCAGACAAAATAGACTTCAAAATAAAGAAAGTAACAAGAGAGAAAGAAGGAAACTACATAATGATAAAGGGCTCAGTCCAACAAGAGGATATAACCATTCTAAATATATATGCACCCAATACAGGAGCACCAGCATATGTGAAACAAATACTAACAGAACTAAAGAGGGAAATAGACTGCAATACATTCATTTTAGGAGACTTCAACACACCACTCACCCCAAAGGATAGATCCACCAGCCAGAAAATAAGTAAGGACACAGGCACTGAACAACACACTAGAACAGACGAACCTAATAGACATCTATAGAACTCTACATCCAAAATCAACAGGATATACATTCTTCTCAAGTACACATGGAACATTCTCCAGAATAGACCACATACTAGCTCACAAAAAGAGCCTAAGTAAATTCCAAAATATTGAAATTCTAGCAACTAATTTTTCAGACCACAAAGGTATAAAAGTAGAAATAAATTCTACAAAGAAAACAAAAAGCTCACAAACACATGGAGGCTTAACAACATGCTACTAAATAATCTATGGATCAATGAACAAATCAAAATAGAGATCAAGGAATATATAGAAACAAATGACAACAACAACACAAAGCCCCAACTTCTGTGGGACGCAGCGAAAACAGTCTTAAGAGGAAAGTATATAGCAATCCAGGCACACTTGAAGAAGGAACAACAATCCCAAATGAATAGTCTAACATCACAATTATGGAAACTGGAAAAAGAACAAATGAGGCCTAAAGTCAGCAGAAGGAGGGACATAATAAAGATTAGAGAAGAAATAAAATTGAGAAGAATAAAACAATAGCAAAAATCAACAAAACCAGGAGCTGGTTCTTTGAGAAAATAAACAAAATAGATAAGCCTCTAGACACACTTATTAAGAGAAAAAGAGAACACAAATCAACATAATCAGAAATGAGAATGGAAAAATCACGACAGACTCCACAGAAATACAAAGAATTATTAAAGACTACTATGAAAACCTATATGCCAAAAAGCTGGAAAACCTAGAAGAAATGGACAACTTCCTAGAAAAATACAACCCTCCCAAGACTGACCAAGGAAGAAACACAAAAGTTAAACAAACCAATTACGAGCAAAGAAATTGAAATGGTAATCAAAAAACTACCCAAGAACAGAACCCCCGGGCCAGACGGATTTACCTTGGAATTTTATCAGACGCACAGAGGACATAATACTCATTCTCCTTAAAGTGTTCCAAAAAATAGAAGAAGAGGGAATACTCCCAAACTCATTCTATGAAGCCAACATCACCCTAATACCAAACCAGGCAAAGACCCCACCAAAAAAGAAAATTACAGACCAATATCCCTGATGAATGTGGATGCAAAAATACTCAATAAAATATTAGCAAACAGAATTCAACAGTATATCAAAAGGATCATACACCATGACCAAGTGGGATTCATCCCAGTCATGCAAGGATGGTGCAACATTCGAAAATCCATCAACATCATCCACCACATCAACAAAAAGAAAGACAAAAACCACATGATCATCTCCATAGATGCTGAAAAAGCATTTGACAAAATTCAACATCCATTCATGATAAAAACTCTCAGCAAAATGGGAACAGAGGGCAAGTACCTCCACATAATAAAGGCCATATATGATAAACCCACAGCTAGCATTATACTGAACAGCGAGAAGCTGAAAGCATTTCCTCTGAGATCGGGAACAAGACAGGGATGCCCACTCTCCCCACTGTTAATTAACATAGTACTGGAGGTCCTAGCCATGGCAATCAGACAAAACAAAGAAATACAAGGAATCCAGATTGGTAAAGAAGAAGTTAAACTGTCTCTATTTGCAGATGATATGATACTGTACGTAAAAAACCCTAAAGACTCCACTCCCAAACTACTAGAACTGATATCGCAATACAGCAAAGTTGCAGGATACAAAATTAACACACAGAAATCTGTGGCTTTCCTATACACTAACAATGAACCAATAGAAAGAGAAATCAGAAAACAATTCCATTCACCATTTCATCAAAAACAATAAAATACCTAGGAGTAAACCTAACCAAAGAAGTGAAAGACTTATACTCTGAAAACTACAAGTCACTCTTAAGAGAAATTAAAGGGGACACTAATGAATGGAAACATCCCATGCTCATGGCTAGGAAGAATTAATATCATCAAAATGGCCATCCTGCCCAGAGCAATATACAGATTTGATGCAATCCCTCTCAAATTACCAGCAACATTCTTCAATGAACTGGAACAAATCAAAAATTAATATGGAAACACCAAAGATCCCGAATAGCCAAAGCAATCCTGAAAAAGAAGAATAAAGTAGGGGGGATCTCACTCCCCAACTTCAAGCTCTACTACAAAGGCACAGTAATCAAGACAATTTCATACTGGCACAAGAACAGAGCCACAGACCAGTTGCACAGATTAGAGACTCCAGAAATTAACCCAAACATATATGGTCAATTAATATTTGATAAAGGAGCCATGGACATACAATGGCAAAATGACAGTGTCTTCAACAGATGGTGCTGGCAAAACTGGACAGCTACATGTAGGAGAATGAAACTGGACCATTGTCTAACCCCATATACAAAGGTAAACTCAAAATGGATCAAAGACCTGAATGTAAGTCATGAAACCATTAAACTCTTGGAAAAAAACATAGGCAAAAACCTCTTAGACATAAACATGAGTGACCTCTTCTTGAACATATCTCCCTGGGCAAGGAAAACAACAGCAAAAATGAGCAAGTGGGACTACATTAAGCTGAAAAGCTTCTGTACAGCGAAAGACACCATCAATAGAACAAAAAGGAACCCTACAGTATGGGAGAATATATTTGAAAATGACAGATCCGATAAAGGCTTGACGTCCAGAATATATAAAGAGCTCACACGCCTCAACAAACAAAAAACAAATAACCTAATTAAAAAATGGGCAGAGGAACTGAACAGACAGTTCTCTAAAAAAGAAATACAGATGGCCAACAGACACATGAAAAGATGCTCCACATCGCTAATTATCAGAGAAATGCAAATTAAAACTACAATGAGGTATC
The DNA here is from genome assembly GCF_040802235.1 of Manis javanica. Taxonomy (NCBI): domain Eukaryota; kingdom Metazoa; phylum Chordata; class Mammalia; order Pholidota; family Manidae; genus Manis; species Manis javanica. The sequence continues at coordinate 35,206,648 of NC_133160.1, read as the reverse complement.
ACCTCACACCAGTAAGGATAGCTGCCATCCAAAAGACAAACAACAACAAATATTGGCGTGGCTGTGGAGAAAGGGGAACCCTCCTACACTGCTGGTGGGAATGTAAATTAGTTCAACCATTGTGGAAAGCAGTATGGAGGTTCATCAGAATGCTCAAAACAGACCTGCCGTTTGACCCGGGTGTTCCACTCCTGGGGGTTTGCCCTGGGAGTGCAGCGGTCGAGTTTGGGAGGGACGGATACTCCCCTATGTTTGTCGCAGCACTGTTTGCAGTGGCCGGGAGTTGGGGGCAGCCTGGATGTCCATCGGTGGATGGGTGGATGGGGAGGGTGTGTTGCATGTGCACGGTGGAGTGCTGCTTGGCCATGGGAGGTGGAGGGGTCCTGCCGTTTTCGGCAACATGGATGGAGCTGGAGAGTATTATGCTCGGTGGGGTGGGCCGGGCGGAGAGAGAGAAATACCGAATGATTTCGCTCATCTGAGGAGTATAAGAATAGGGGAAGGACTGAGTGAACAGTGCAGCAGTGGAAATACAGAGCCCAAAGATGGACTAGCAGGTGCCAGGGGCAGGTGAGCTGGGGAGGATGGGTGGGGGAAGAAAAGGGGGGTATTAAGATTGGCATGCATGTGGGGGGAGATGGGAGGGTGGGCTGTGCAGCACGGGGAGGACAAGTAGTGATTCTACAACATTTTGCTGAGCTGATGGACAGTGGCCGTGGTGTGGTTTTTGGGTGGGACCTGATGTAGGGGAGAGCATGGTAGACATGGTGTTCTTCATGTAAGTGTAGATTAAAGATTAAAAAAAAAAAAAAAGGAAGGAAGGGAGGGATTGCTCCTTGATAGGACAGGGCTATTGGTAATTCAAAGATCAATGCATGCTTAAAGTGTCCTTGATGTTGATCACTTGGGTGTCGGATGATCAGCTGTGGAGGTGCTCTTTTCTGATAATATTCCTTTCTCTTGATAAAAAAAAAAAAAATGCAGTTCCTGTATGGTGACCTCCAGTGAGTTCTGCACGGTGGTGTGGAGGGCGTGTTGGAGTGTGGGCAAAGGGTCTGTTTGTTTCTATGCACGGGATCGGGGCCTAGCTTGGCTACCCAGAAAATGAACTAAGATACGATGTGAGGGGGAGCTTCCGGCGTCGGCACTCTCTGGAGGACTTGTACCGGGGGATGATTATCAAGGAGCCTCCGCAGGGATCCGGATGATACTATGGTTGTGGCTGCGTCCGCCCCACTGTTTCCTGGATTTGCCGTTGGAGTGGGGAGGGAGATGTCTGGGCTGGCGTGTGCATGCAGTGAGACAGCGAGTTTGACCAGGTCTGTGCTGTTGGGGCTCGGCCGGGAGTTGGGAGGGGTGCAAGTTGTAGCCCTCCAAAATCTTATGACTGTGGACTGTCTGTGGTTGGAGGAGCATGTGGGGTGTGAGCAGATCCCAGAGTTAGGTTGCTTTGGTTTGTCTGATTTCTCTCAGACTGTTCGGGTACAGTTGGACGGTGTCCATCATATCATAGACAAATTTTCACGGGTGCCTGGGGTGCCTGGGTGGTTTTCTTGGCTTCACTGGAGATGGATGGTAATTATAGATTTGCTCTGTTTGTGTCACCGTGTTCCTATTGTGTTGGTGTGTGGGTGCAGGTTGGTTGGTGGTTTGAAGCCTGTGCATGCTTGGGGTGCTCTGCAGGAAGATGTGTCAATGAGGTGGTTGGTCCTCCTATGTTTTCTTCCATATGCTACCTCTATAGCTTTTCTTCTTCCTTCCTAATTACAACCCTTAAATAGAATTCGTGCCTCATATCGAATTTACCGATGATCATAATTCCTCCAGGTGGTAAAGATACCTCAAGACAAATGCTGGGCATAGAAGCCACAGGGCATAAATCTGCAAAGAAGTAAAAAAGCTAACCTTTTCAAACAATACGGCTTCTCCCTCACCAACTTTACATTTCCCTGTATGGCCCCGGAAGATGACTGGTTAGCCAGAGACGGGTAAGATTCCTCAAGGGAGGAACAACCTAAAACAGGCACAGTCGCAGGGGGGCCATCAGGTGAGAAATTGGGGATCAACAGAGGTGAGGCTCAGAACCCCACTCCCCCCTGCTTTGAGAGAAATCTTCTGCATCCGTGGATGTTTTGCTGCCCTTGTCTAGCTTGGATTAATACTTGGTCCACAGGCACACACCTGATCATCTACATTTTCTCTCTTACAGCACTAAACTATGTTTTCTACCTTTATCTTGCGTCTACGTACCACTTCAGCATTTTATTAAAAATAAAAATAATAATAATAATAAAGGGAGAAATGTGGAATCAACATATATATCAAGTATAAAATCAAATGAATATTCATATTTGACCTGATTGTTTATAGTTCATAATGCGTGATCAAAACTGAAAGTTTCTGTGATGAATGCCCTTGTACTGTTTACCATGTAAGAATTTAATCACTATGTAAGAATTCGTTCACCATGTAAGAACTTATTCGTTATGCTTCAGAAGATTGGAGACTGATGAGAATTAGGCTTGAGATGGATTAATGATTGTGCATTGAGCATTGACCCCCCTATACAGAATTTTATTGTTGTTAACAACCATTTGATCAATAAATATGAGAGATGCCCTCTCAAAAAAAAAAAGTACACACTTCCAATTGTAAAATAAATAAGTAACAGGGATGTAATGTATAGCATAAGGAATATAGTCAAAATATTGTAACAACTTTGTATGATGATAGCTGGTAGCTAGAATTATCATGTATATAAATGTTGAATCACTGTGTTGTACACCTGAAACTAATGTAATACTGCACTAAACTATGTTTTCTACCTTTATCTTGCATCTACGTACCACTTCAGCATTTTATTAAAAATAAAAATAATAATAAAGGGAGAAATGTGGGATCCACATATAAATCAAGTATAAAAATCAAATGAATATTCATATTTGACCTGATTGTTTATAAGTTCATAATGCATGATCAAAACTGAAAGTTTCTGTGATGAATGCCCTTGTACTGTTCACCGTGTAGGACTTTATTCACTATGTAAGAATTCGTTCACCATGTACGAACTTGTTCATTATGCTTCAGAAGATTGGAGACTGACGAGAATTAGGCTTGAGATCGATTAATGATTGTGCATTGAGCATTGACCCCCCATACAGAATTTTATTGTTGTTAATAACCATTTGATCAGTAAATATGAGAGATGCCCTCTCAAAAAAAAAATTCAACTTCAAAAAACAGTAATAACTCTTGCATGAATTCCCATTGCCTGATTTGATTTAGGAAATAAGTGAATTGTTCATGCTAATTTCCTATTCTTTCCACCAAGACTCCAGTAGAGGAGAAAATATAAGAAAATGGTTAGATGCCAAGTCAGAATTGTCAAACAGTGCTCAAAGGTTAATTGAACTGTCTTTAGTAAAGCCCAAAAATAAAAATGCATCCACTTCCATACCATGGAAAGGGCTAAAATGCCAGGCTTCCAAGTGAACAGGATATGAAATTTCAAGGTCCATTCTAAGGAGTAAGGCCAGGAAGCAATTAACACCAGGTCAACCAGGAAAATTGGAGTGGATATCAGGGCATTTGGGGTTCCATTTTTCATAGGTGCAGTATCGGTATTTTGGCTGGTTTTCTAAATACCTTTCCTTTTCACTGGCATCAGTCCGCTGAGACTAGGGTCAGACTGTAAAATCAATCATAATGAATATTAACCAGGGCATACTCTGCTAAAGCCAGCCCATCAACAGAATGATGAGAAACACAAATCAAGTAGGAAGGCTAAGAGATTTGCGTGTGCGATACTGGAATGGCCAATACAGTCTATTTCAAAGGTAAAGTTAGCAGTGGTATTCTCCAGGTCCCTGTGGGTCATACACAGCTCTAGTGGAGCAAGTTACCTCTCTTGGGCTCTCAGCTTTGGTCTCTCCCTCTTTGCCAGGCTCACTCCTGTATTAACACATCCCCAATGACAGGGTACTGCAAAATAATGTGTCATTCATGTTTTCATAGGGAAATTTGTCTCACTTAGAAATTTTCTCTGTGCTAGACACACATTTTAATTTGAACTCTAGTTGTTTTTGAGGGGGGGTGTTGTACACATTGTTTTTCTTGATGACTTTTGGGATAAATCCTCAGTGGGAATTTTCAAGACTGGTTGGCAAGGGGGACCTACTTGTGCTCCTTTCCTCACATTTAAGCTTCTGATCTTGAAAGCTGCACCTACAACGGGAGTGAGATAGCCATAGAGAAGGGAGATTTCCTCCCCTTTCTGGCCTTTCCCTACTTCAGAGAGACTGAATATACAACAGACAAGGCACAGATCAAATATAAAAATAGAATTCTGACCCACAACCCACAGCAACCTTCCCAGGAAACCAATCTCTTCATCTGTAATAACCAGCCAGAAAGCCATCTTGCTATAAGTTAGACTCGTGGGAAGTCAGACTGTTATCGCTACTACAACAATCCAGGAAACCAAACAATAACCCCTATAGCAATTGGCCTATCATGGCCAGGACTCGATTAATAAGTCAGCTTTTGTAATTTTTGTCTCTCTTTCCAACTTAGACCCAACCAAAGAAAGCCAAATATGCAACCCTAACCAATCAAATATAATATTTCACATCTGTTTAGCCCGTCTCCAGTCTCCCCATGCCAACAGCCTTCAGTCTATCTAGCTGGTGTCCTGACTAAAGAACATTTTCCTAGTCTTTTCAGAAAAAACTGAATTCTTATAAAAAAAAAATAAGCTCTATGTTCATTTCTTTTTTCCTGCATGTTACTCCATCCGCTGAAACCCTAGAAAGGAGGAAAAGGTTATTCATACTTCCTTTCCATAGATGCCAGAGGTACCTGGCATCTGAATGGGACACCATTCATTCACACATTCAGAAAATATTTACTGAATATATGCAACATGCTAGATATTGTTCTAAATTCTGGAGATAAAATGTTGAGCAATAACAGTTTTGGAATGACAGACTTTGTATAACTCTTGGAAAATCCCAGGGCAAAAGATTACCTACTGATATATAAATAGGCTACTTCTCTCCACCCCTTGGAAACACCTATTGATATGGAGATGCATGAAAGCCAGGTGAGAGATTCTGGAAATACTGCAATTTTACAGACAGCCCACACCTCCAGATATTTTGCTTCAAAATCTACACATTCCCCATTTTCCACAATGGCCCCTGGGTGAGAAAACTGGAGCATTATAACTACACTAATAACATAATAGGAACAGCAATAAAATCATCAACCCAGAGGCTTCAAAATATTTATAGTTGTTAAGGCAAAAGCAAAGATTTGGTTATAAATTCTTAATTTGAGGACTGCTTTGGCTTTGATGGAAGTATCTACTTTCTCCAAAGTTTGGTGTCTGGGCCTTGAAATGTTTACCCCAAGAAACAACTGCTGTGATTTAGGTCTTGAAGGTTGCTTCCAAGGCTTGAGCTTTCTCTGTGATGTTCTTCTGAAAGGGCATCATGAAGTCATCAAAGTCCACATCGTACGAGAACCGCTCCCGCCGCAGCTCCCTTTTTCTGATCAGCTCTGTTGTCGTGGCTTCTGGACTCCAGAGCTTAAACAATGCAGAGCAGGTGTGAGTACATTGGCCAGTCAACATGTCAGGGACCAGACAGTTCTTAATATTGTTAATTTAAAACTATCAAATTTACTTCTAAATCTTTATTAATTTACTTTTCCCTCTTATAGGACATCAGCGGTGACCCGGGCATCACTACTGCTGATGGTAACTATTTGGACAACTGGAATGCTCTTAAGTTACCTCTGATGACCCTTGGGGTGGCTGTTGTTGGTTTTTTCTTTTTGTTTCTTTGTTTTTTTGCATTTTTGTTTATTATTATTATTTTTATTAAGGTCTCATTGATATACACTCTTATGAAGGTTTCACAAGAAAAACTGGTTATTATTACATTCAACCTTATTATCAAGTCCTCCCCCATGCCCCATTGCAGTCACTGTCCATCAGTGTAGTAAGATGCCACAGAGTCCCTATTTGTCTTCTCTGAGCTACACTGCCTTCCCCATGACCCCACACACAACATGTGCACCAATCATGATACCAATCATGCTAATATTTTGTTGAGTATTTTTGTATCTATGTTCATCAGGGATATTGGTCTATTATTTTCTTTTTTGTGGTGTCTTTGCCTGGTTTTGGTATTAGAGTGATGCTGGCCTCATTGAATGAGTTTGAGAGTATTCACTCTTCTACGTTTTGGAAAACTTTAAGGAGGATGGGTATTAGGTCTTCACTAAATGTTTGATAAAATTCAGCAGTGAAATCATTTGGTCCCACAATCCCCTTCTCCCTCCCTCCTCCACCCACCCTCCACCACCCCTCTTCCTTGGTAACTATTGGTCCCTTCTTGGAGTCTCTGAGTCTGCTGCTATTTTGTTCCTTCAGTTTTGCTTCGTTATACTCCACAAATTAGGGAAATCATTTGGTATTTGTCTTTCTCTGACATTTCACTGAGCATAATACCCTCCAGCTCCATCCATGTTGTTGCAAATGGTAGGATTTGTTTCTTTCTTATGGCTGAATAGTATTCCATTGTGTATATGTACCACATCTTCTTTATCCATTCATCTACTGATGGACACTTAGGTTGCCTCCATATCTTGGCTATTGTAAATAGTGCTGCAACAAACATAGGGGTGCATATGTCTTTTTGAATCTGTGATCTTGTTTTGTTTGGGTAAATTCCTAAGAGTGGAATTCCTGGGTCAAATGGTATTTCTATTTTCAGTTTTTTGAGAAACCTCCATACTGCTTTCCACAATGGTTGAACTAATTTACATTCCCACCAGCAGTGTAGGAGGATTCCCCTTTCTCCACATTCTTGCCAGCATTTTTTGTTGTTTATCTTTTGGATGTTGGCCATCCTAACTGGTGTGAGGTGATATCTCATTGTGGTTTTCATTTGCATATCTCTGATGATTAGCAATGTGGAGCATCTTTTCATGTGTCTGTTGGCCATCTGAATTTCTTCTTTGGAGAAGTGCCTGTCCAGATCCTCTGCCCATTTTTAAATTGAATTATTTGCTTTTTATTTGTTGAAGCATGTGAGCTCTTTATATATTTTGGATGTCAAACCTTTATCGGATATGTCATTTATGAATATATTCTCCCGTACTTTAGGATGCCTTTTTGTTCTACTGATAGTGTCTACAGAAGCTTTAGTTTGTTATAGTTCCATTTGTTCATTTTTGCTTTAGTTTCCCTTGCACAGGGAGGTATGTTCATGAAGAACTTGCTCATGTTTATGTTCAAGAGAGTTTTGCCTGTTTTTTTCTAAGAGTTTTATGGTTTCATGACTTACATTCAGGTCTTTGATCTATTTCGAGTTTAGTTTTGTGTATGGGGTTAGACAGTGATCCAGTTTCATTCTCTTGCATGTAGCTGTCCAGTTTTACCAAAACCAGTTGTTGGAGAGGCTGTAATTTCTCCATTGTATATCCATGGCTCCTTTATCATATATTAATTGATATATTCTTGGGTTTATATCTGGGCTCTCTGGTCTTTTCCATTGGTGTATGGGTCTGTTCTTGTGTCAATACCAAATTGTCTTGATTACTGTGGCTTTGTAATAGAGCTTGATGTCGGGGAGAGTAATCCACCCCTGCTTTCTTCTTCCTTCTCAGGATTGCTTTGATGATTTGGGGTCTTTTGTAGTTTCATATGAATTTTAGAACTATTTTCTCTAGATTGTTGAAGAATGCTGTTGGTATTTTAATAGGAATTGCATTGAATCTGTAGATCGCTGTAGGCAGGATGGCCATTTTAACAATATTAATTCTTCCTATCCATGAACACAGGATGTGTTTCCATTTATTGGTATCTTCTTTAATTTGTCTCATGAGCATCTTGTAATTTTCAGAGTATAGGTCTTTCACTTCCTTGGTTAGGTTTATTCCTAGGTATTTTATTCTTTTTGATGCAATTGTGAATGGAATTGTTTTCCTGATTTCTCTTTCTGCTAGGTCATTGTTAGTGTATAGGAATGCAACGGATTTTTGGCATTAATTTTATATCTTGCAACTTGCTGAATTCAGATATTAGATATAGTAGTTCGGGGGTGGATTCTTTAGGGTTTTGTTGTACAATATCATGTCATCTGCAAACGGGGACAGTTTAACTTCTTCCTTGTCAACCTGGGTGCCTTTTATTTCTTTGTGTTGTCTGATTGCTGTGTCTAGGACCTCCAGTACTATGTTGAATAAAAGTGGGGAGAGTGGCCATCCCTGTCTTGTTCCTGATCTTAAAGGAAAAGCTTTCAGCTTCTTGCTGTTAAGCATAATGTTGGCTAAGGGTTTGTCATATATGGCCTTTATTATGTTGAGGTACTTGCCCTCTATACCCATTTTGTTGAGAGTTTTTATCATGAATGGATGTTGAATTTTGTCAAATGCTTTTTCAGCATCTATGGAGATGATCATGTGGTTTTTGTCCTTTTTTATTGATGTGGTGGATGATCTTGATGGATTTTTAAATGTTGTACCATCCTTGCATCCCAGGAATAAATCCTTCTTGATCATGATGGATGATCTTCTTGATGTATTTTTGAATTCGGTTTGCTAGTATTTTGTTGAGTATTTTTGTATCTATGGTCATCAGGGATATTGGTCTATTATTTTCTTTTTTGTGGTGTCTTTGCCTGGTTTTGGTATTAGAGTGATGCTGGCCTCATTGAATGAGTTTGAGAGTATTCACTCTTCTTCTACATTTTGGAAAACTTTAAGGAGGATGGGTATTAGGTCTTCACTAAATGTTTGATAAAATTCAGCAGTGAAATCATTTGGTCCATGAGTTTTGTTCTTAGGTAATTTTTTGGTTATCATTCAATTTCCTTGCTGGTAATTGGTCTACTCAAATTTTCTGTTACTTCCTCAGTCAGTCTTGGAAGGTTGTATTTTTCTAGAAAGTTGTCTATTTCTTCTATGTTATCCAATTATTTCACATATAATTTTTCATTGTATTCTCTCATAATTCTTTGTATTTCTGTGGTGTCCGTAGTGACTTTTCTGTTCTCATTTCTGATTCTGTTTATGTGTGTAGACTCCCTTTTTTTCCTGATAAGTCTGGCTAGGGGTTTATCTATTTTGTTTATTTTCTTGAAGAACCAGCTCCTGCTTTCATTGATTCTTTCTATTGTTTTATTCTTCTTGATTTGATTTATTCCTGCTCTAATCTTTATTATGTCCCTCCTTCTGCTCACTTTGGGCCTCATTTGTTCTTCTTTTTGTAGTTTTATTAATTGTGAGTTTAGAGTGTCCATATGGGATTGTTCTTCTTTCCTGAGGTAGGCCCGTAGTGCAATATAGCTTCCTCTCAGCACAGCCTTTTTTGCATCCCACAGATTTTGTGGTGTTGAATATTGTTGTCATTTTTATCCATATATTGCTTGATCTCTGTTTTTATGTGGTCATTGATCCATTTATTATTTAGGAGCATGTTATTAAGCCTCCACGTGTTTGTGAACTTTCTCTGTTTTCTTTGTGTGATTTATTTCTAGTTTCATCCCATTGTGGTCTGAGAAGCTGGTTGGTACAATTTCAATGTTTTTGAATTTACTGAGGCTCTTTTTGTGGCCTAGTATATGATCTATTCTTGAAAATGTTCCATGTGCACTTGAGAAGAATGTGTATCCTGTTGCTTTTGGATGGAGTGTTCTGTAGATGTCTGTTAGGTCCATTTGTTCTAATACATTGTTTAGTGCCTCTGTGTCCTTACTTATTTTCTTCTGGTTGATCTGTCCTTTGGAGTGAGTGGTGTATTGAAGTCTTCTAAAATGAACGCACGGCATCATATTTCCACCTTTAATTTTGTTAGTAGTTATTTCACATATGTAGGTGATCCTGTGTGTTGGGTGCATATTTATAATAGTTATATCCCCTTGTTGGATGGACTACTTTATCAATAAAGGAGATGGACTCCTTTATTATGTCATGTCCTTCTTTGTCTCTTGTGACTTCCTTTGTTTTGAAGTCTATTTTGTCTGATACAAGCACTGAAACTCCTGCTTTTTTTCTCCCTATTAGTTGCATGAAATATCTTTTTCCATCCCCTTACTTTCAGTCTGTTTGTCTTTGGGTTTGAAGTGAGTCTCTTATACGCAGCATATAGATGGGTCTTGTTTTTTTATCCATTAGTGACTCTATGTTGCTGTTCGTTTTTAGGATGTCCAAACAAGGAAGCAACAGAATGACAAGATCATTTGGGATTGCTACCTTTATGGGGAAACCAAAGTCATTTTCCTAACTGAAGACAGAGGGACTGGTAGTTTTTTATTCAGCATGATTGAATAAGTGGTCAGCAACAAGACCTCTCTTATTCTCCAAAGATGTCTCCACCTCTTAAGTTGTTAATGTTTTAGGAAGCCACTGAATAAATCCAGTCTTGATTGAAACTTCCATGTAAGGTGGTGTTAGTGAGTACAAAGAGGTAGGATTAGGCCTTTGAAGTACCAAAAAAAAGTATCTGTAGAACTTGTTGCTAAATGGCTTTAGGGAATGTTATTGACCAAATATTTCAATCTTTAAAGGAAAATTAAAATATCATTGTAGAAATAATAGAGAGACCCAGATATTGGGAGGTAAATAAGTTCAACTTACTGAGTTAGAAGTAACAGGATCTAATAAAGGACACCTTCAAATAGTGACTATGAAAGATAGCCTTTGGACATTTGTTTACATGCTTTACATAAAAAGTATTTGAAAGGTGACATTATGAGTTTATACCATGTTATAAAGGTCTTTCCCAAGTTCTTACCCTCTGTGGAATAAATGTGATATCCACTTTCTTGGTATAACCTCTGGTAATCAACGAGTTGAGATAACCCACATTATCCTTATGCATTTTCTTTTCCTCTGATATAGTTGGTACAGTATAAGTTGTTGAAAGGGGTTCCTGGGAATGAGAAAAAACTATCAATTGAAAAACCCTGTATATATTTTCTAATATTATTTGTTGTTCTACATCTTACCCTGGTGCCATAAAAAAAAAACCCCTAAGAATGCTACTATACAAATAATTTGAAATGAAATAGAATATTACCACTACTTTGAGTGGGGGAGACATAATTAGTTTGCCTGGTTTCACTCTACTTAATTACAAGTCACCTAAGTCCTTGGCCTGTGGCCATTCATTAATCAGAAGAATGTATTCCTGCTAAAATGATAATGATGTTTGCAGTTGGATCTTCAGCTGATTGACCCTCCCTCACCTCTGTCCAACCTAACTGCTGTCCTCCACGTTTATTACTCTCTACTGTCTGCCTACAATCCCTTACCCTGTCCACTTCCTCCCACCTACATTTCTCCAACTCTTTCCAACTTGATAATATTAAAGCTTTTCCTTTTTGAATTTCATTCCCAGCCCTTTGTCTGCCAAGAATCTCCAAGGACCCTTCTGTTACCTAAAGGAAACATCCAGCCTAGAAAAGCACTTGGGCTTCCCGGCTAATTATCAAAGTCTTGGTATCTCAGTAATCCCCATGGACAACTATCTTAACCTTCTGCGGGTAGATTAGAGGTACACAGATCACTCCCATTTACCAGGAATAGTCAGTTTTGTGCCTTCAAAACCCTCTACAATCATTTTTCAGGATATCCAACTTACAAGTGGCCCCATATTTCACAGTTTGGTGGTAGTCATTAAAATTCCTTGCTAGGGTTATAGTAAGGTGGGTAATGAACTATTAAAGACCAAAATGAAGGAAAATCATGCTTTACTTCATTCCTCATACCCTTCTTCCCTGTTTGGGACATTAAATCTTTTTAATATAGGACCACATATATGCATACCCAATACTTGTTCTTTTTTTCAAAATTCTAGTTGTAGTTGGCTGAACCAACTTGGTTTAATGTGGACTCTGCTTGCCATGAGCACTTTTTAGACTTTTCAGTGATGGGACTTTCCTTGCTAGATTTCTTTGAAAGTATTGCAAAATGTTGCTGAAAATATAGATTGATTCCATATTATTTGCTCATGCTGTGTACAAATATGTAAACAACGCCATTGCCAAGCACCCACTCCCAACCCAAACAAGTTTTTAAGAAGTTTGAATCACTAATGTGGGACCACTTGCTTTTCTCACCTCTTTTTTCTTAATTTCAGGGCCTTTGCTCTTCATTTTAAGAGGTGGCTTGCCTTTCAGTTTTTTATTTTCTGTTGGTTTTGGCAAGTTATCTAGCTTTTCTTTAATCAAACCAATTACTCTGTAGTCAGCATATGCCTCTGCAATATCCATAGCACTATGACCTGTTAAGAAAAAATCGAGTTACAGTAAACTGTGAAATAATAAACCACATAGGAACATCTAGTACATCAGCCTAGAGCATGTGATAGTATGAGTGAATTCTGCAAATGGTATGTGTAAGGTCACAGAGCTAGATCAAACATTCTCTAAGATAGACCCAGCTCTAAAATTCCAAGTTCAAGGGCCATTTACTAGCAAAACGACTTTTTCTTGTTAATTTTCTTTGGAGCATGCTTCTTAAAAAGTTGACAGGAAATATTGATAGGATGCATTTGAGTATTTGAATGATGATTTTTTTCGCACACATTATGACCATTTCCTGTTATGTGACAGTTTTATATTATCATCCCCTTTCTGTGATTTAAGGAGGTATATTCAAAAAGGCCTGGGAAAGTGGTCACAGTGCTCTATGCAGATGGCTGGGTATTTATGACAACTGTAATATATTCAGTAGGCCTAACAGAGCAACCCATGACTTAGAGGAAGCCTGAGGTGGCCAGAAATATTAATGCATTCTCAGATCAAAAGGAAGCAATGGGTTCCACTATGTGAAAATAACACCTCTAAGCAAGAAGGTCAAAGATTCAACTTTTATTTATTCTTCATGTGTGATATTTACAACACAGGTAGGCCTCCATTTGCCTCCTAGAGAGAACCTCAATTGAGGAATTACTTTATCTAGCTTTAGAAAGAACCCAAAGTCTATGGTTTTTAAACTATGCCAATTATTAGGAACTGGCAGTTATAACAGTGTAACTCAGGATGTGATCTACAAACTGGTTCGAGTTCACAAACATGGTTATTGGGCTACAATGAAATAAGTACAGAAAATTAAGAGTAAGTGTTTAGACATTTTTATAGTAATTGATAGAAGAATTTTTTGGCATTTTAATCTAATGATCAAAAAAAGTTGGAGTTTCTATTTCATGTTTTTTTTCCACTTCATTTTTCTAGTAAATTACTTTTTATTGCATTTTCCAAAACTATCAGTCTACAACTATTGCAAACATAAAAAACTGGTCCTTTCACACCAATGATTTGAGAAGCACTGAATATAAGAAACTTCTGACATTTAACTCAGACTTGTGTTTGCAGCGGTAGCTTGGGGAAAAGATGTTCCTACAAGACTAGACTAAGAAGAGGTTTGGAATCTAAAATAAATTCTCCTTGTCCAACCCTAACCATTGGTAACATGAACATATACCTTTTCTATTTTCCAGCTGGAATTTAGCACCAATGTCAAGTAGATATTTTACAGTATCAAGTCTACAGCTCTCAATGGCTCTACTTAAAGGAGTTGAGTTGTTGATTGACAATGCATCTATCATGGCTCCAGATTTAACAAGAAGCTCAACAATATCTTGTTGTCCTGCATGGCATGCAAAATGAAGAGGAGTCCACAGAAAATTATCTTTTGCGTTCACGTTAGCCCTATAAAATGAGGTAGAAGCACAAGATAAAAATATGGGTTGTCCCAAGCACCAGAAGCTAAAATTGCAAAGTAAGATTTTCTATGTTTTAGAGAGGTTTTCATCTATAAACCAGGGAAGCTCTGAGTAAAAAGCTGGGCCATAATTTTTCTTGACTCGTGTTCTGCATTATCTCACAGCTTTAACTTTCTTTATGTATATGTGTTCTTTTAGTTTTAAAAGGCCATTCAATCCTAGGGGTTGCAATTTTTGCAAAGGTTACGGCCAAGGAAAAGTACAAAATTGCATCAAAGGAAGATAAAAACTGACAGGAAATATAAATGTTACATTATTCCATTTTGTATCTATTTTCTCTAAGTTATGAATTTTAAATGCACTTTCATTATTAAAATTCTAGGCAGTATAATGCATTATTTAAAATTGTAATCCTTTTTAAAAATTCACCACCCCAAAGTTCAAATTCTCATTAGTTACTTTATACTCCCTCTTCATAATATACAAATTTGAATCCTTTTTTGATATTAAACAAACATGGCAGTAATAACAATACCCTTTATATCAAGTATGCAGTTACTGTGCTAGCATGTGCTCTATGTATTTTAACTCATTTAATCTTCAACAAATTCTGTGAGCTGAGCACCATGTAAATGTGAGAAGACTGAGGTACAAAAAGGTTAAGAAACTTACCAGGTTATTCAGCTATGGTAGAAAAAGAAATTAAACCTGAGCACCTGCTTTAGATTAGAAAGTTAAATCAAAATGTCATGCTTTGATATTTTAGATATTTTTACAAATGAACCAAGGAAAAGACTGCTCCCTCTGAAAGAAGGAATGAAACACTGAATGTTCTTTTTCTAATTTATGGCCACCACACTGCTTATTTGAATTTTTTGGGGCACACAAAAGAGGCAGATGAAAAAGCACCTCAATGTTAAATGAATATGTTCTAGAGACCTGCTGTATAATATTGTGAATAATATTAATATTATTAATATTGCTAGTTAATACTGAACTGTATATGCAAATTTGTTAAGAGGGTAGAGGTTATTCTCACTACAAAAAAAGATAATTTTTTAATTTAAAATAAAAGAAAAAGTGACTCCACATCATTTAGGTAGAGCCTGAGACCAAATTAAATTGTCTCGGGAGGCTAGAGTTACCCATTCAGAAGGCTGCTTCTACTCCCAGAGTGAAAACTTCTTGGCCTTCACTTTGTGCACAGTGGTTACTGAAGAACTATCTTTGTGTACACACCACTTCTATATTCCCATTAGCCTGGGTACCCACGTATCAGCTGTCTGTGACCTGGACTTCAGGAATGAAGCACTTTCTGCTACTAGGAGAGTTCTGCAGATGAATGTATATAAACCTCCCTTTCCCTTCTTTGCAATGTGAAGACATGAAAATTTAAGCTTCCGTCAACCAGAAAACATACCCTTTTTCAAGAAGAAACTTGACTGCTTCTATGTTTCCACTTGCACATGCCGTCATTAGCGGTGTTTTGTAGTAATTATCCTGTATATCCACAGGCATTCCTGACTCAAATGCCTTTTTCAGAGAAGCCAGGTCTCCCGCCTTGGTGATGAAATTAATGTTTGAAAATACCTTCCCTGAGTCATCAATGTACCAAGCCAAGTCATCCTGAATGGGATGTTCTGGCGGGTGATCTCTATTAAACCGGCTGCAGTCAGTTACGTTCTTGCAGGTGTCAATCATGTAATAGGGTGGCCCACCATTGCTCCAGTGTGGAAACACGTGGTCTGGGATGATGCAGACTGGGAGGGGTAAAACAAACGTGCCTTTCTTTGCTTTTTTGGCCATCCCTTTTTTCTTTTTCTTAGGCCTATAGGATCCCAAGACAAAAGACTTGCTTAAGTATTTGGTTCCTTTGAAAAAATCGTTAATGTTGACCCCAGCTCCCAGGATTTTTTCATGAAGTTGAGCGACTGCAGCCAGCTGTTCTGAGGTCACGAACTCTTGCCTCTCCTCCAGGGTCATCACAAAGTCCTCCTTGCTGACTGTCCCATCGCCCCTATCCACAAGCGAAAAGGCTTCCCAAAGGAAAGCCTCACGTTCTACTGACCAATCATGAAGTCTAAGGGCCCAAAGTGGATTGGGATTTTTGGCTCCTGGCCTTGCTAGTTTATCAGCGATTCTCTCCGCCCGCCGAATTTCTTTGCTTGCCGCTTTGAAGCCGCCTTCCTTAGCCAAAGCCCTGGGTGTTTTGTGGTTTAAATTCCTCCATTTCAGCTCACATCCTAAAACAAGAAGTGCCATTATTATGAAGGGTCCTCAGGCATCCACATGGTTCTACAAATCACATTCACCTGTTTTCTTAATTTTGAGTGATTACTCTGAAGTTTGTCCCCAAATTGTTCATATAAAACAATGAACCTGTTTTAACTATTATAATTGCAAATTAAGCTGTGATTTTTTTTTTTTCTCTGTGAGCTTCACTTTGGTAGATTCTGAGGGAGATATGCCCCCAAAGGACTGGGACATTAATCCCTATAGTTCTTTGAAACAAATGTCATACTGGGATACTTGCTAAGGAGACTTCATCTAATCAGGAAAAGAATAAGGGTGACATTTGAATTTGGAAGCAAATTGAATTCAGATATCTTATGTAGGGATTTAGGAACTCGGGATGCTGAACAACAGCTGCTGCTTTGTGAATGATTCTGACTAAATTTGTACACAATCTTAAACTATATTTTGTTTGCTCCATGAAATTAATGTAATTTATGTTGAGCTGCTGTTTTGTGGTGAGGTCATGTAAACAACCTAAGAGAAGAATAAGTAATTTGGTCATCAATCTGAAAGGATTCCAGTATTTTATTGGTGCAAGTTAGACATTAAAATTCTTTTTCCTTTTTGGTCCTTTACTTAAAATGATGAGACTAACATTATATGTTAGTACTCTCCAAATAAAGTTTTCTGAACTCATCAGGAGAGTCTATTAGTGATACTAGAAGGGCTATGTTGTCTGTATTAAGTGTCTTGAGACATTAAAAATCCATTGTGTATATAAATAAATCAGACTAAAGAAACTCTTCCTAGTGTTTTGAATCTAGAAGGCTCTTGTTACTCTGCCAACATCACTTAATCAAAAGAGACTGCTGCCCAATCAGCATCTCTGGCAACTAAAACATAAGCAGTTGTATTAAAAAATAAACATGCCCTTTCAACACTTTATAATATTATTCCTTGTCAAAAAGAAAATTAATCACCAGTGCTGTCAAGATTAATCCTTCCTTTCGTATTGTCAATAATTTAAAATTTTATTCTAAAGCTGGTTACATGACCTGTGAGAGAAAAACTCAAAAAGAATATTGGAATAAAAAAGGATTTTAAAATTTTTATATTAGACAGTTTTAAGACAAGTGACTTATTGAGAAAGGGACCTTGAGACTGGTCTTGAAAGTGTAATTCCATAGTAATTACAAGTATGCCATTTTTACTTAGCTTTTTTGCTTGTTCAGGTTGCCTGGGGGGTTATCTGTATTCTCCCAAGCCACTCCTTCCATAATACCCTGGCACTAAGGAGCTAAAACTTTAAAGCTACTTTGTCTTGCCTGCTTCTACTCCTAGTTTCCTCCTAGTTAGAAACCTTTATGCAAATAAAAGACTCCAACATCCCAGCTTGAAGATCTGAAGGATTTTTCCTCTCCTTTTGACTTAGGACTTTTGTCTCCTCCTCTATAATTAGTAAATAAAGGTCTATTCATTCCCTTTGTGATTTATATTCTTCTGTGGTTAAGAGACCCAACCTTCAGGAGACTGGTGCTGTAGAAGCTGGGGACCAGAGGCCCAGGAGGAGAGCTACCCCAATCGCCTCCTCTGCCCTGGATGCGGTGCTCACGCTGCTTACACTGACTTGTAAGTTGCTCCAGTAACAGGACTGGAGCAAAAGAAGAGCATATCGAGGAAGATAGTTTAAAGTGGGAAAAGTATACCTTACATGAAAGTATGGAAGAGATTAGAGCCAGGGAGTGTACTCAGAAACAAGCATTTCATTGCTAATGGTTTCTTGCTGCTCTAACGGCCTTTCAGATTCTGCAAGTGGAAAAGTAACTTTAACACTTCTGCTCTGGAATTGGACCACCCACATATGATCTGGTGACGTGGTTGTCCTTCCCGACATGCTGCAGTGTCCCCCACATCTTCAGACATTTATTTTAGAAACACAGTCCATTCCTATGATTCTGCCAGGAACATATATCTTCTGTGTCACTGAGCAGGGCCTTTGTCATGGCCCAAGCTCTGGCCCCTTGCTTCTCAGTTTGCTTTCAATGACTTCTCCCGGGAGTACATACATGAATGACAGACTATACGCTTCGTGATGTTTGTCCCAGTTGGAAAGCAGTCAACATGTTAAAGTCAAAGAAGCTTGTCTCAATTTGGGCAGATCTTTAGTTTGTAGCAATAGCACAATGTTCAAAATGAAATGTCAGAATAATGTCTGAGTGACAGATTTGAGAAGACTGATGAGATGGTTTGTGAAGGCAAAAATTGCATTTATAGTTTCTATTTGCTAGAAGTATTACTTTGGGGGATGGGGAAAGAGTATGAGCTTTGTATAAGTTATAGAAAATTAAGGTGGATCCATTACTACACTTCGAATTATGCAGGCAGACTAGTCTTATTTATAATATTAGTGGTTACAGTACAGGATCTCTAGGTCCTGGTGCCTTTAAAATGCTGTGCCTGTGTTGAGGACAGAAAAACAAAACCACTTTCTCTGCTCTTTCTAGAACAAAAGTTAAGATTAAATTAAAATTTAATTTGGTTAACTAAATTTAAAAGTCTATTATTGAAAAGTTGTTGGACTTTGAGTTCTTGCCTATTTCTCATAAACTGGGGTGGGGAGAAACCCACTCCCATAAAGTCCAGCAGAATGCAGTTCCATCTCTAAAAAAACAGTTAAGAACTTTCAATGTACATTCAATTAGCATGGAATTAACACCAAATTGATCCATATCCTTAAATTTAGCTAAGATTATCATTTTAAGGAACACGGTAAGCTATCCATAACATAGCTTATATTCGTAAATTCACAAAGTTACTTAAAAGCTACAGGAAAATCTAAACACTTACTTACATTTCAAATTTTCTATGAAAATCTTCATTTTATTTCCTGTTTCTCAAAATATTTCCCCCATAATCTCAAGTGATCCAGAAGAGTTATCTTTGCACTTGACACACAGAATATTTTTTTAAATAAAATAACTCAGACTAAACGATGTGGTTTCTGGTGTTTGCCCTTCTTTAGATTGATGTTGACACTTCTTTAAGGAGTTTAATAACTCTAAGTATTTTAATAATTGGTTGACTCATGAAAAATCTTCTTTAAATGTTCAACCCAAACCCAAAAATATTTGTAAAAATGGGTTTTCGTTGCTTCTAAACCCAGATTCATGATTTAACAGAAGGCAGATTAAGAAAAAAAATTTCCAGTTTCTTTTTGTATCTATGAGTGAAGTTGGCTCACTTAACTGACAAGTGACAGGCCCAAATTCTCTGTTCTCTATGAAACGAGTAAATTACAGATACTTTAAGCATAAAATTGCTAGGCAATTTTACCTCGCTGAGCTATGTATTTACAGCAATCAGTAAAACCGCCCATGGCAGCATAATGAAGTGGTGTGTTCCCATTCATTGCAATCAGCCCCATGTCTCCATTATAGGCAAAAAGCAGCTTCAGTATCTGCAAAATAAAGAGTGGATACTGTAGAAGAGGAATATACATTTACTGAGTAAATACAGGCACGTAAGCTTGTGCTGTCCAATACATGTTAGCCCCGTGTGGCTATTTAAAATGAAACAAATGAATTAAATAGAAAATGAATTGTAAAAATTCAGTTCCTTAGTTTCATTGGCCCTATTCAAAGTACTCCAAGGCCACATGTGGCTCCTGCATTGTAGTGTATCGTGCAGCACAGATATAGAACATTCCCAACATTGCCAAAAGTTCTATCAAACAACAGTCATCTCGAGTACAGAAAACTGTACTCAACCGGGCACCACCAAGTTGGTGAATCTAGGCAATTTTAGAAAGCATCGGTCTATGGCAAACATTATCAGGAGAGCAGATTCTTTATTTTGGAGCGATAGGGAATGAGCTCCCTATACAGTCATAAAAAGTAAAAATGGATCAAATGTGATTTCTGTTGTGACACATACTTTTATTGCCAGGAAGAGACTGACAAAAGAGAAAGATGATTTGTTAAAACTCAAAGAAAATTGAGTAAAGAAATGTAATCCAGAATTTTAAAAAATATGATAGCACTGGTTCTAATTTTATTTCTACAATGTCCTGTACCTATGAGATAATCCTTTGCTGATATGCCTATGTCTAGAAAGACTTAGAATTTAAAATTTAGGTGAGTCATCTGCACACAAAAATCAAAGAGATGAGAGCATGTTAGCATTATTCTCCCCACAATTAGATCAGACCATATTTTGAAGATGCTAATGTGTAATGGAGGCGTAAAATAAAGTAGTCCTGGTTAGCTAAACTTTTAAATTATCGTAGTTAAGACAGAAAAAACATTATTAGTCATCTTAAATGAATAAATTAACAAAGCAGATAAAACAATTAAGAGCTAGAATATTTTTTCAAAAATAATGTTTGGTATAAAATACAGTTTTTAGAATTATTTAGGGAAATCAAGATGGTAACTCAGAAAAAATTGTATCACCTACACGATATTTAAAAATTTTGAGGAAATGGAAAATTTTCAGCAATAAATTCTAAAGCAAAGAACAGGTTATTACATTGAAAAAGCCTCCTTTGGCAGCAAAATGTGCAGCATGATGTCGGTCATTGTCAAATGCATTCACTTCACCTCCTCTTTCCAATATCCCTCGAACTAGTTCTACCACTCCTTCTCTTGATGCTTCCATTAAAGCCGTGCGGCCTGTGACCTAGGCATGAAACAGATCAAATGCTGTTAGTTCCTGGCATATTAAACAAAATAAAGATGGTCTAAATTGGCCTTAGATTCAGAGTGACATATTTACTTTTCTACATTTTTATCAGTTTCATGTAACAAATATGACAAATGAAGCCGGGACCATGTCCAAAATGTAGAATTTCAAAATCAGTGTCAAGGTCACCCCAGATGTCTCTGTGAGAAAATCAAGCTAGAAAATGCCTTTCTTGCAAAGAAAGAAAACCAAAATGGAGAAAAAGGGATAAAGTATATACTGAAACTAGATTATGGGTATTTTCTAATGAGAAGAAAATCTTTTGATGGTCTGAAAATGGCAATTAAAAGATAAGAAAACTCAATAAAATTAGCCAAATGAGGAGAGGAAGCAAAATGAATAGAGACAGCAGAACTACATTATTTTCTTTCTAAGAAGATAATTTTTATTAGGCATCATTGATATCTTTTTTATTTCCTATAATGATCTTTTATTACTATCTTTTTTATTATGCATAATAAATACCGATTTCCAAATATAATTAGGAAATGCACTGGAGCTATGGCAATATAAAGACAATGGAAGTATATCTTAAAGCATTTTGAATATAAATGAACAGTCTATAGGCGAATGGGATACTTTTACCATATATCAATGCAAAAATTAATACAATTCTATAATTGATAATAAAGAATATTTATAATCACAGGAATAGTCATACTGAGTTGATAGCATTTGGATTGGCTCCTTTTTCCAAAAATGTCAGGCACACGTCTTTAACATCATGGGCTTCTTCGCAAGCTCTAAGGAATACTGGCTTTCCTTCATAGGAAGAATTGTTGATGTCAGCGCCATGTTCCAGGGCAATCAGAGCACAGCGATAATGCCTCTGAGTAGGTAAAATGCAGTAAAACAAAATACCTGTAGAAAAATAGAATTCCCAAAGAGTACTTCATACTTTCTACATATTTGAGTCAGGAAGGAAAAATGAATAATTTTAAAATCCACAATTAGCTAGTTGAAGGTGGTTGAGCAAAGACATATACCTGCCTTGGTTTTCCCTCTGAAACCAAGACAGAAACAAACAAAAAAACTCAACCTCTGATAAGAGTTAGAAAACAGACACAAACAAATATGATAGGACCTGGTTTAGGAAAGAATCTGAGGGCCAGTATGTGAACCCGTCCACCCCAGTATTTGGCATCTTGCAGTCTATACCTTAGGCATCCCTTGTGGAAATGTGTAGGACTGTGTGTCCCAGAGGGCTACTGGTGGGAGTCACTCTGTTCCTTCTGAAACTGCAGAGTGGCAAAGGAGATAGTAGTATATAATGAAATGCGCAGACTGGCTGAGTGTCTATGAAACAGGCTATCAGCAGAGTAACCGTTGAGAAGAAAAAGTAGATGGCGAGTAGCTCTGCCATTCTGGCAAATTGTTTTGTTCCACTGAAGAGAGGCACTCTCCACACCCAGGACTTCTGACATACGTGGCCTTGAAATAATGCATATTAAAAGTGTACTCCAGATCCGTTGTATTCTTATAATTCTGCAGAAGAAGTCAAGTAAACGACAGCCAAGTTCCACACTGACTTTGTAATGGCCTCCCTCTAGACAGAGGCTTCTTTAAAAGAGGTACAGTAGCTAACAAGAAACATGACTTAAGCAAAAACGGGTGCTGAAAGAAAGGAAAGGCACCTGTTAATGAAACTAGGCAAAAAATATACACTAGAAATATTATACCACATGAAAATTATTGACTGACCCATTTCCCAGATAATAAAGAAATGACAGCTTAGCTTTAATTTCACAATTTTAGATTTTCATGCCACAAAATTTCTCAATTTTTCTTTGTGATTTATATCTCTGTTTCAAACTCAAGGAGGTAAAGTGTTCTCCATTACAGTGGTTTCCCAAAGTATATTCCACAAAACTCCAGGTATATAAGATGCCATAAGGAAAAACTATTTCATGAAGAGAATATGGAAAATGTCACTGTCTTTAGTCTTTCTGACAAATGTGAAATCAACATGTCTGCATTTGTTTTATCCAGTGTTTCTCTAATGAATTTGACAGTGAAACCAATTTTGAATGTAGCCCTTATCAACATCCCAGGGACTAAGGGGTCATGGAACACACTTTGGGAAATGATATTCTATAGCCTTTTGAGAGGCTTTTATTTCCCCCCAGAATTTAACATTTTAAAAGACATTTGACCTATGAGTGCATCTGAAGTTTATTTTGTTATGTGATACCATTAAGTAATCAAATAATTCTTCCTTTTCTTTGAAGCAAGTCACTTATCAAATACTAAGTCTGGAGAAAATGACAAAAGCAGATTTTGTTCCTGGCAGAAATCATTAACATAATAAAATGGGATTTAGGTCTCCAATGTAGGACTGATAACGGCTTTGCACTTGAAGCAACTCTTTGGAACAACTGACTACATCTACTGATTTATATTAGGCCTGGTGGTAAATTTCTTAGTGATTTTCATGAGGCTGTGTCACCTCCTGCTGGAACCTTAAATTGGACAAGAAGTTCCCAGACTGTGGACCTGAGACGGGATAAAGGAGAACAGCATTGAGAAGTACGACTGTCTCACCTGAAGTCATGTAAATGCCCTGTCTCAAGTTTCAAGCCGTATTTCCAAATACACTTAAAATAACCCCAGGAAATTAGAGTTTCTTTCAGAGTCTACTTAAGTCCTACAAAGCCCCAAATGCACCTCCTTCCTCCATCAGACTGCTACTGAGAGGGGACAGGAATCCTGAGTCTAGTACTACTTGAGGTTCTAAAATGTGGAAAAGAGTAAGAAATGCTCTACCTCACCTTTTGTTCTAAGTAAGAATTCATATTTTATAATACATGGTTATGATCACAGTGATACATGTGTTGAAAATTCTCCATACCTGGAAAAAAAACCCCAAATGCAGATTAATCTAATTCTAATTTTCTTCCTAAGTGAGAAAACTCTCAGTACTACTTTCCCTAAGATAGCCCTATATCGTTTTCAAATTATGGGGGGAGTGAGTCCTTAGATGCAGGAGTGAGAATCTGGTCTTTCCCTTAAAACCATGAGTAATTCACATGTACAGTCAGAAAGCAAAATGTCCTCTGCACAGATTTCTGGCCACCAGGTGAATTGCATCTGTGAAATAGAATGTTGGGATTTTTACCTTTTCCTTCATTATCAACTATCCTCATATCAGCCTTGGCCTTGGCTAATATTTCCATGGACAATTCATGGCCCAGTTCTGCGGCCCTCATCGTCGGAGTACAGCCCATCCTGTCCTGCACATCCGGGTGAGCACCAAGGTCAAGGAGAAAGCTGACCATATCGATGTCATTGGAAACAGAGGCTAAGTGCAGAGCACTGTGTCCGCTGACGGGTTCTGTGAAATTGATTAGCCCGGGGTATCCAAGCCTGGTTAGCTTCTCTATCTGCTTCTTGTCTTTGTTCCGAACACATTGAAGAACTTTGTAGATCTGCAAGTTCTCAAGTCTCTTATCTGCTAAAGCCATACTTCATCAGCTTCTTAAAAATGCTTTTCTGGACCAAAATAAAAAATATAGCAGCAGAAACAAAAACATACAACTCAGAATTAATTTTGTCATCTTTACTTTGATTAAATACTACTAATAATATATGCCTTCCCTAAGAAGACAGGCTGTTTCTTATGGAACATTATTACTGTAATTTATTGCAATGATTTCATGAAAGCATAAGTTACATAAAAGTACAAAAAATATTCAGCTAGCATGAAATTAAAATATTTCAAAACAAATCTCCCCTTGTAATGAACACTGGCCTTGTTATGCAGTTTTCTTGTTACCTCATTTAATATTCCTTCCTTGACACAGCCTTCACATTTTACCCATGGAGAAGGAAGGTAAATTGCCAAGGTAAGGACTTCAGCTCCTATTCTATGTCTCTGTACAGCATGCCCCCTACTATGTAGAGACCATACAGGTTTTAGTAAAACACGTAGAAGGCTGAGGTGCGGGAATCTACGGGGCTCTGTGAGATATCAGAGACATGATGGAGGCTTCCTGTGTTTCTTAAATGGGAATGAGGTAGGTGAATAGTTGAGAGACAGCTGGAAATTTTCACAAATATGAATATTCATAAATATCTCATAAATGCTTTTCATTGTTAATTCTATGTATCTCCTTTTGTTATTTATGGATAAACAATCTTTTGAATTGAGAAGTCAGCCATGTAAGGTATATCCAACTTGTTTTTCTTTTTTCCCGTTTTCTGGGAAAAGAACCCATCATGCTGGAAACTCTTTTGGGGAACAACTGTCCTAGGCCAAATCATTGCCACAGCCTTCCAATTTGTCTGCGTCCACAATGGCCCTCTAAGTTCCTTTCTCTATTCCGTCCTCAGGAAAATCTTTAAAAAATGTAGATCAGGTAAGACCAAGCAAGCTTCCACCCCTAGCATCTTCGATGGGGCTGCCCCTTCTATCCCCTGCGATGGGAATGAGACCCAGGCTTAGCCGGACTGAGTCCCCTCCCTGGCTAGTGAACGTCCCAGCATATGCTCAGCTGGTCAGCATCCTACAGGACCTTTCTGTGGAAGTAAACATGAAATGGAAAGACCACTCTTTTTGCTGTAGCAGTTAAGCGTACGGTGAGGGTCTCCAGCTGCAGGCAGCTGTCTTGGCTGTCATGAAACGGCCTGTAATGAACGAAGACTCAGAGAGAGGCTCAGGCTGAAGGCAGCAGTCGCACTCAGGACTCAGCTGTGCTGGAATTCACCCACCACTTTAACGTGTATGGTTGCATAAGTAAATATATCCCTCCCCCCACCTTAATGTAGCACAAGCTAGTTAGCTGAGTGTCATTTACAGAAAAATTTCATCTTATGGGAACGAAACTGTACCATCTTCTTCCCACTGCAGCCCTGCTCCCTCACCTACATTCCCTGTGGCCAGTGAGTGGCACTGTTGGCCACTCACTCCTTCTTTGTGTTCCTCTGGGCAGCCCTAGCATCTCCATTGCCTGTTTCCTTCCTACCTCCTTCTCATTCTCCTTTGCTGGTCACCCCCCCTTCCCCAGAAGCCTAATTGTTAGGTTGCTAACAGTAGACCCTCAGGACCCTCCTCTACGCTCACACACTCCCCATGATCTCATCCCATCTCATGGACTTCATCCCAATTTACAGCTGCTGACTGTTCACTCTCAAACAAACACAGCTATCTCTGGCTCTCCCTAAGCCAGAGTTATCCACCTGTCACCTTTTCAACCCCGTGTGGATGTCTAATGCATATCTAAAAAGTAACATGTCCAGAGCTGAATGCTTGATCTCACCTTGACCTCCTCCAGTTCTCCCATTTCTGAGAATGGCATCACCATCCACACACCTCCTCAGATTGAAATACTAGAAGTCGTTTTTCCTTCTTTCCTCCCTTTACCAATTCTATGCTTTAAATCCATCAGCAGATACTGTACTCTGTCTCCCGAATATATCATGACATCAACTCCCAGTGGAACTGTCCTAGTAGGCCAAATCTTTGCCATAGCCTTCTAATTTGTTTCTGTTTCCACAACAGCCCTCTGCAACCCAGTCTCTATTCAGTCCCCAGAAATATCTTTTAAAAAGGTATATCAGACAAGATCAGACAAGCTTCACCCCCAACATTTTAGCATAACTATGTTTAAACATAAAGAAATGTGTAATACGCATGTATCTACCACTGAGATCCTATCCTTGATGCTTTGTTATCCATACCTATGTATGTATCCCTCTATCCATTAATTCATCCTATTTTTTGATCCATTTCAAAGTAGCTTGCAAACATTCTCTACATACATAGCCTTAAACAAAGTTCAATATCTGTTTAGCTTTTTTCTCATTGGTCTTTTGAATACATAATGATATGAATAATCATTAAATATACCATACCATCAGTTTTCACTAATGCACACATCTATGCAGCCCAAACCCCCCTCAAGATATAGAACATTTCTTTCATGCCAGAAAGTTCTTTCCAAACTATCTCTTAAAAGCTTTCCATCAGAACCAGAATAAATCCAAACTCCTCATGATGATCCCTTAAGAATCCTTCTTCTGTACCTGACCTGACTTCACTCTAATATTGCACTGGTTCAGTGATCTCCAGACACACTGACCTTCTATTTATGCAACAAAAGTTCATTCCTGCCTCTTGAACTTCTTGTTCCCTCTGCCTGGAGGGCTTTTTGCTCAGATTCCTACTGGCCATCACTTCTCACCATTCAAGTTGCAGTCAGCTGGTTACATCACCCCTTCATTTTATTTTCTTCATAATGAAATGAAACATTTCTATGAATCTATGCCATTCCTATAGACATGCAGATATAAATATATTCAATAACTGTGCATCTGCCCCACTAAAATATAGTCTTCATGGAACAGAAGACTTTATATATAATTTCCATTATTTCTCCATCACCCTGAACCTGACTCATATCAGGCATTCAATAAACAGTTGCTCAATAAATGATGACTGAAAGTTGAAAGAATTGAGGAGTGGAAAGAATCGAAGAAAACTCCCAGTTTTCTGGTATGAGCAACTGGACACCTGTGTCTGAGGGGAAGCTCAGGATGAGATCCAGACTGGTCAGAGAGCACAGATGGCTAAGCCTTGGGCATGCCAAGTTAACAGCCCACAAGGCAATAGGATACATAATTCAGGAGAGAGATTCGAGCCTGGTCTATGGGTAGTTACGACGTTTTCAGAGCTCCCGGGGCAGTCTGAGATTGGGTGAAGGCGAGGGGAGAGAGCATCTTAAGACGAGCGACCACCTCCATCACATGCAGGCTGTCGCCTTATCATCCCCTTCCCAGCTCCTGCCTGCTGTTTATTCCTTGTGCTTCTTCCTCCTTTGCTGCCGGGACATCAGCCATCACATGGCTTACAGTTTCAAAGCCCTGTTTGCTGTAGCCTCTCTCTTGCCCTCTAATCTGTTTATAATGTGTGGTGGACTAGGAAACTGGATGACACAGCTGTTAGAACCATGTGTATAAACCGGCTCCCAATACGTCCTGAGCTGCCTCAGAAGTCATCCACCTGCCTGTGCCGTGTGGCTTGGTGGTATTATTTTAGCAGCTGCTTAAGGATAGTTTTTATTATTACCCTGGCACCTCATATGTACAGACAGAGACATCCTAATCAGACACTTCAGTGTTGTCTCTAAGGGCTCTCATCCCTGACATACAATTAGCAACATGTGCCTTGTCCACTCAAGCTACAATGATGGATTCATTTGTCAATGGGCCAGTTCTGTGGATCACCTCCCTCCCAGCTAAAGCCCCCAAATGCTGTGGATAAAGCAGTGTTCTTTGCAACCAACTGCCAAGGCTGACCAGGATCCTCACCCCTGGAGGAAATAACAAGTCCTGCCTCCTTGTCTTGGGCTCTTCATGAATTGGTAGCACCTCTGGTCCTCAGGAGCACCACCACACAGACACACCCCCAACATGGATACTTCATCTCAGCATGGCCCTGGGGCTCCTTGGCATAATCCTCATCTAAACATCTATATGGGCAATTTCAAAACATAGTGGAAAAGAACAGGATTTCTTAACATGATGTCATGTTTGGGTCTGATCACTCTGAAATCGTAGAGACATCTGTGGGAGGTGGGGAGGTGTCCAGGTGAATTTTCCCATCCAGAGAGAGCCATAGAGTTCATCAACTTCTCAAAGAAGTCGGTGGATGGTTTGTTAAAAAGAGGAGCAGAAGGATACATTACGTACTTAGAAATAGTACGTAATAGCTTCTAATTTAAATAATTTAACAGTGGGGAGAGTACGGCGGCACGTGGGGAAGTCTGCTGTTTGTGATATTGCCTCTTCTGCTTCATTATTTATACAAACTGGGTGGATAAATAAACCCAGACGCATACCTTCAAGAAGTACCCTTGTGGCCATGTGAATAGAAAATGAGGGATAATCCTTGTCCTTGGCCAAGTCCTTCAACACGGCTCGCTATGAATAAATCAAGACTTGGGTGGATTTCAATTCCCCCCAAAAGCCACTTTTACATTGCCGGACCCTTTACTGTCCCTTTCAGTTTTAACTCAAAAATAATCTGACGGGGTGTGGGGGTTAAGTTGTAAAGGGGAGGCCAGGGGGCAGGACCAAGGTGCTAAGCTCACCTCTCAGCGCTGGGGATGATCGGGGGCCTCTGCTGCGCGCGGGCGGGCGGCCCCGGCTCCGGTTCCCCGCGCCTGGCGCAGGCCGCAGCCGCCACCTCGGCTCCTGCAGCGCGGCCCGGGCGCTCAGGAGTGCCTGGCGTCCCCTTGGGCCGATCAGGCGAGCGGGCGCGCGGGGCAGCAAAGAAGTGTGTGTGTGTGTCCATGGGCCCCGAGTCAGCCGAGGGCCGGCGCGCGGCCAGGTGGGCGCAGGGGGCGGTGTGGCCGCCGCGCAGACAGGGCCGATTGTGAGCTCCGGCCACGCAAGGCCCGCTGCCGGGGCAACGGCCTAGGTGCGCGGCGGGCGGGGCGGGGCTCGTCTCCGCCCACAGCCCGCCCCGAGAGGTGGCCGTGTCCCCACGCTCCCGGGGGCCGGCCGGACCAGGACGCTTGCAGAGGGCTCAGCACACAGCACTCCCGGGATGGCAGGGGCGGTGCGCCTAGTGCTGAGGTCTCCCGGGGCCCTCCTCTCCTCCTCGTCACCCACCTCCTGCTCCTGCTCAAAAATAATCTAATAAGTTTTTTTTTAGAAAAGCTGCATAGAGTTCAAAAAAGAAATGTAAAGTAGTTTAAAAAGTAAAATTAAATGAAAAAATAAAATAAATTATACAGCAAAATAAAAAGTGGAAAACCACTTGTCAGAGACAATGGCTATAGATTCTCTGAGTATATCTTCCCAGAAAGTTTCTTTGCATAAGCTAGGATGCAAGTATGCTTCAAAATATACACAAATGGGAGCAAATATAACAAGGAAGTGACTGTATTTCCTGGCCCAGAAATGTGCCCTTACACCCCAGCCCGCAAAACACACAGTTTTGGAGACAAATTCTGAAAGCTTTTATTTGTCTATGTGAACGTAAAACATGAATGCTTTTAGAAATAGTACGTAATAGCTTCTAATTTAAAGCAAATTTTCCCCTCCCCCAATCTATTGTTTTTCTACCCACAGACTCTGTTTAAAAATATTGTGAAAAAGGACTTTTCGTGAACACAAAAGAATATACTATATAACAAATGGAAAGTATGCATACCATACTTTATAAAAACGAAGCATACCATGGCTAGAAGGAGGTCAGCCTTTACTGCTGGACTCCTTGTGCATTTATTTTTTCCTTACACTTCAGCCACCCTGTCCTGTCCCCACAGTTAACCACTATCCTGAACTTTGTATTTATCACTCCCTTGCCTTTTAAAAACAAGTTGATTTGTGTCAATGCTTCCCTTAAAAAAAGTGTATTTAGTATTGCATATTTTTAGAATTTATAAAAATGGAGTAGAATGGCATGTATTGCATTACTGATTTTTTTCTTCCACTCTCTTATCTTTGAAATAGATAAGAGATTTGTTTGTTGATATATATATAATTATACAGTTGACTCTTGAACAACTTGGGGGCTAGGGGCACCGACATTTGAATATCCACATATAACTTTTGACTCCCCAAGAACTTAACTATTGATAGCCTACTGTTGACCAGAAGCCTCACCCTTACAGTTGATTAACATGTGTTTTGTATGTGTATTATATATTGTATTCTTACAATATAGTAAACTAGGAAAATATTTTCTCAAATTGTAAGAAAACTCTAAAAAATTTTCCAATGTACTTTTTGAAAAAATTCTGAATGTGAGTGTACCCAGTGTAGTTTCTTTATCTTATCACCTGTATACCATTCCATTGTATTCCCATTCCATACTCTTTTAAAATCAACTCTACAGTTGATGGACATTGGGGGTCTCCAGTACTTGCTATTATAATTAATGCTGCTATAATCATGTTTTTCATGTCTTTATATATACAAGTTCAAGAGTTTCTCTGGGGTATATGCGTAGGAGTGAAATTTCTGGATCATAGGTTATTTATAACCTCAAAATAATGTCAACTTGTTTTCCAAGTATATTTAGCAATTTAGACTCCATCAACAGTATGCCTTAGCCAAATCTCGGTTTTGCCACAGTTTAAACTCTTTGCCAATCTAGTGGCAGTAACTGGTATTTCATGATTTCATTTTGCATGCTATGATTACTCATTATTAGTTTGAGAGCTCAACTTCTGCAGGTTGTTTGAGTGTAATCTTATTGGAAGGCTACATTATTCACCTTCAAGTACTTGCCACATAACTCTTTTAGATTATTTTAACAGAATAAGGGCACCATTTCTTTGAATTTCTGCTTCTCAGTTTAAGCAAAGGCTCATGTTTGAAACTGATTGTTGACCTGTGGGGTTTGTTGATGCTGAGCAAGTCTCTTAGGTTACTTGGGTCTCAGCTTGTAAAATCAGAATAACATGAACTGCCCTTACAAGTCATAAAGGAAGTAGGCTCCATGAGTGATTTCATCTTGCCCATGCTGGACAAATGTGATTGATTTGGGGGGAATGCTTCTGTAGATGAACAGTTCTAACTCTGCATTACAGGTCATCAATGGATTTTTGTAATGATAGTCTTCCTCATTTTGGAGACAAGTTTGATGTCGATGGCAGCATTGTTTAATTCTGGAGAAAGTGCCTAAAGTTATTTGAGGATCCCATAGATTTTAGAAGAAACACATCTAGAAGACTGAAGGGAAAATATTAGTAATGTGTAAACTACGCTTGGATTTATCAGAACTATTGGTGCAAATATTTTGAATAGAATTTAGGTAAACATTTGTTAGTTAATTGAGACCTTGGAGATAAGCAAAACAGACTGACTCTCTCCTAATTTTGTTTCAGGTACATATTTTCCCTGAAAAGGTAATTCTATTAGTTTCATAAAAACTGTCTTTGATTTTATGAGCAGATAGCTGAAAAGTAGTCTTGCAATAATCATATTCAATTTGAAAGTTTTGATAGTCTAGGGAGGCTAGTTATGCTGAGATCTTTAAATGTCAGCTTCCTACTAATTAGGGGGCAGGCATAACATGGGTAAAAGTTTAGAAATCCCACAGATCAGTAAATAGACACCACCTTTCCCCTCTTTCACCAGAGGTGTTAAAACACTGCGATGTTCTTAACTTGTAACTTTACTTTTTTTTTTTTTTTGCCCATAACCATTTGGTAGTAGAATTGTCAGAACTTGGGCAACACAAAGGAAAAATGGGCATAAAGGGTATTAATAGTCCTACTGCTTAAAACAAAGTGAATTGAAAAGTGAGAGAAAAGTTTATGCACTTCTTACCAGCACAAACTATGAGACAAGCTGATGCACAAGCTAAATTCTCTACCACAATTTTAATTCATGTTTGCATCTTTACTGGTAATAAATAAAATTTTATCTTTGAGTTTCAACTACGCCAAGAGGCTGTACATTCAGTATTTCTTCCATAGTCCCAGGCTTCTGCAAAACACTTAGTAAATGAAAGTGATTCTGTTGAGCTACTTCACACATCTTTATAAAAATTATCATTAAAATCGAGAATTAAACTGCATTAGCTACCAGAGCTCTTAAGCTTTTATTTACTGACTTGAAAGGCAGGCCATAGAGTTGTTCCACAGCAATAACTGTATTAATTAAATGTGAAAATAATTGAAATATGAATTAGTAACTCATATGGCATTCCAGCAAGTGATGGTACGTGTAATTGGAAATAAATTTGTTGAATCATTATGGATCTTTTCATAAGACTGAGGCAAAATTAGTAGAGATTTTGTTGTTACCTGTTCACAAATACTTACAAAATTCATCCTTTATAATGCCTGATATTTTTTCCCTCTAAAAATAATTGAATCTTTCAGGGTGCCTCTGTATTGGGAGGAAGGCTATTTACTATTTTTCACTGCATGTTGACTTAAAGCTTTATGTAGTACAAGTAAATGATGGATTGATAACAGATACTGAGTTGTTCCTCTCGAAAAGGGAAATAAAAACATGTCAAATAGCTTTGAAATAGGAAACAAATTAGTTGACAATAAAGAACACTGCTTAATACTTCCATTAAGGACTTATATTAATTTTTTATATTGTAGCAGTTACAAAATACCTCTTGAATAATGAATGTTGAGCATCTATTCCTTTAGAATTTGAGCAGTTTGTGGATAAATGTATCATTATAAGGTCTGAATTTTTTTATCTGGCTTAGAGAGAAGCCTTCTAAAATCATATGGGAAGAATTTTGTGGGTCTGAAATAAACATCTCAGAAGTCCTCTTGTTTCTGAGCATATTCTCATTTGTAGGCTATTGCGTATTATTCAGATTTCCTATATACTTGGTGATTTTTAAATTTACTGTATCAATTTGATTCTTAGAATGTATTACATCTTCCACAGTAAGTATATTTTTTCAAGTTCTTATGTTTCTAGTAATTTTTACTGCCATATTTTTGTGCATATAGACTTATGACATATCTGATTTCTATTTTGCTTTTTATTGTTACATAATATCTCCCCTTTTCCTAGGTAGTGTCCATAACCTTTAATTCCTCCTGGTCTAATATTAATTTCTTTTTATTTTTTGCCTTGCCTCCAATGTCTTATTTTTAAACTTTTATTATCAATTTATTTGGAATTTGTTTATTATAAATACTGTAACTAAATTTCTCTATTATTTAATCCAATTTGTCTCTGTTTTGCTGAAGGAATCTGATATATTGACATTCAGTGTAACAAGTGATAGGCTTGATTTTAGTCTTTTAATCTTATTTATTGCTTATTTCATTTATTCTATGACTTTTTTTCCTGATTTTTCTGGTTGGCTCAAATTCTTCCTGGTTAACTTGGGAAATCTGATTAACTTTTCCATCCCATTAATAATTAACTTCCATTTTTAGGCACTATCAACCAATTTTTTTCATTTTATAAAAATAGTTAGATATCTCCAGATGCTCTGTTCGCCCAATGCTTTCCTCAATCTAAAAAGAACATGTTCATTTCTTCATTCTACTCTTCCACTCCTTCATCTTAGGAATGTTACATCTCTCCACATCTCTTCAAAGAATTGAATCCAACTCTTGAATTTGGCCAAGACAATTAAGAGCTTCTAATTCCAGACAATTATTATACTATTACAACAGTATAAATCTTCCATGTCAGTGCATATGATATATTCCTAGGAAACCAATCTTTCTTCATTGAAAGGAATTCGATAGCATTGACGGTTGCACAGTTTCATGAGTGTACAAAAAATCTACTGAGTCAAACACTTCAAATGGAAGAATTTTATGGTATGTGAATTACAGAAATGCAAGGCTGAAGTGGGCCTGGGATTCTGGTTTTCTAAAAGCTTTCAGGTGATGTTGAGGCGCCAGGCTCACAAGTCACACTTGGGATAACAAGGGTTTAGAGAGCTTGTTCTGGGGGCTGAGTGGGGCATACAGTACTCTACTTCTGCACAATACTAGTGATATGTAGTTGTATTTTGCTGGAAAGGAGAGTCCCTCTTATATCTCAGTGTTAAAGTGATAACTCTGGACAACAGATCGTGGGTCAATGTGTGATGTATGTATCTCACAAAGGGACATAGAACCCACCTCCTTAAGATGGTATGTATGCCACACATCCTAGCACCCCACCGATCTCTATTTTTGAGGATCAATCAGAGCAGGCTCTAGTGAATGAACCTTAAGGATATTGCATCTGGGAAACTACACAGTATATTAAGACTGTATCAAGTAGGGCCCTACCAGTGAAACAGAAACTGCAGTGTATTTAACACAGAGGAAATTTTACTGGGAACTGGTTGCACAGGTGATGTGTGAACTGAGATACCCAATGGGATGGTAAGATACTCCAAAATTCAGCAACAGTAGGAAACTATTAAGGTGCCCTGGCTGGTTCATCAAAAGGAAAAGACTGTATTAAAGTTGATGGGCCACCTCATACCCAGGAAGCTGGAAGCACAGTGAGTCTGTCTCTCTGTCTTGGCAGGAGCTGGAGACCCAGAGGGGACACAGACAGAGCCACCGCATAGGTAGGGAGAGTGGACGAGAAACACCCTGGCTTCTCCCTTTCTCCCACTCTCCGTGTCAATGTGGGCTGCTATAACAAAAATACCACAGACTGGGTGGCTTACACAGCAGACATTTATTTCTCACAGTTTGATGGGCTGGGAATTCCACCATCATGGTGTCAGCCCACTCAGTTCCTGGTATGAGCTCTCTTCCTGGCTTACAGACAGATGCCTTCAGGTTGTGACATCCCAGGGCAGAGAGAAAGCTCATTTCTCTCCTGCGTCGTCTTGTAAGGACACAAATTCCATTCACTTGGACTCCACCCTCGTGACCTAATTGCCCCCTAAAGGCTCCACCTCCAAATACCACCACATTGAGGTTAGGGCTTCAATACACAAATCTGGGGAGGACACACTCAGCCCACAGTACTACTGGATCCTGGAAGGGCTTCTCATTGCCTGAAGTTCATTGGAAACCTGACACAGGAGTGTGGGAAACAGAACCTATAAGGATCAGCCCTCTGAAACACACAGTGCAGAGTAGGAGAAAGAGGAATAGAGGGGAATGGATCAAAGGCTGGCATGTGACCTAAAGGAAGTGTAAATTTGTAGTTTATCATCATAAACTCCATAAATTTTGATCAGATTTAATTTTAATTTAATTAAAGAAGTAAAAACCAGAAAGGCCTGGTTGAAAAGCTTTTACCTTTCTTGCTCCCCAAATTTGGCTGGATGTTAGTTAGAATCACCCAAGAGGTTTTCTAAAATTCCCCCCAGGCTGTACCCCAGACCAATTCCACCAGGATCAGCGGGCTGGGACCTAAGCATCCATGTTTTGTTAAACTAACTGGGAGATTCCAATATGCACTGTGGCTAAAGTAAAGGTTCTTATGGCCAGGATTCTCACCTGGCCCTGGGTGGCTATAGCTCACTAAACATATATGTGTGGGCAATACATGTTTATTGACTCTATATAAAGAGCTCCAGCCTGACATGTGCTCTGGCCTGACATGGTGGCACAGCCATAGGAGAGCAGAGACTAGAGTGGTGGCAGCCCCAAAGATGGCTGTGGTGGCAGAGAAGCCCAGAGGCAGAGATCAGCTTGCTGCATGCAGACTTGCTCTGAGTCGATGGGATTCTAGTGATTGACCTGCCACCATGGGAATAAAGTCGGATATAAACCCTTTCACCTCAAGAATGTTCCACTGTCATTGTTTGGTCTCATTGACTCTATGGTGAACTTGGCCAGGGACGAAGCCCACTGGCAAGAGAGCAACCAAGATTAAGAACCACTACTTTAGAAAATGTGATTGGGAAGATAATATTTTATGTAGTTTGGCGTTAGGAATTACGATAATAGAGGGCATCATTTTTCTGTCAGCTTTGGATTCCAGTAGCAAAAGAACTGGAGAAGGAAGGAGATAAGGAGGACAGACAAGGAAACTTGATAAGTGGGGTCATTTTTACAATGACCGTAACATTTTAGAAGTCTTAAAGGAGAGCAAAGTGTTGACCTGGCAGCCTTGATCTGAGTGGGCAATTCAAAGAGAGATCTGGTTAAGGGGAAGGAAAACAGCAGGTGTTAGCCAGTGGACATAAAATACATTAAAAAAATGAGAAATTAGATAAATCTGCAGACAGAGCCATAGGACAAGAGGCAGAAATGGGGAAGGGACTGAATTATTTTGATCATAAAAGTGAGGTGATCGAAGAGCATAACAGAAAAACTGGAAGTAGGTCCTTTCGATGGGTACAATACTGTGCTGCTTCTGGTTTCCCAGGCAATGAGAGTCCTTTCCTCATTAATGACAGTATATTGAGGAAAACCACATGTAAATGTAGGTCACAAATAATTAGAGGTGGAGTCACACCTGGTCCAGGGAGCTCCCTTTGGGGAAGGCTAGGTGGGAATTGGAGTGAGATTTCTGTGAGAGGTTGTAAAGGAGATGGATTAGATTTACATGTGCAAGCAGGAAGATGAGGCCTCTGTAGTGTGTGGGTAATAAGGAATCAACCAGGTGGCCACTTCGCCACCTTGTCTCTTGATGCTCTGAGGAAGTTTACCTGGGAATGCAGAATCCAGACACCTGGGGCGTGGCTGGCTCACTGCTCAGGAAATGGAAATGTTGATTTTTGATATAGGAGGAAAAAAAATCACAATTCACCAACTTCACCCTCCCCTTTTTGAAGTATGTCAATGCCATTTTTTTGTTTTGTTCTAACTCAGTTGTCTTGCCTCCCTCGTTACCAAACAATTCTAGTTTTATGTTTAGGTATGTTTTTAATATTGTGAAAGGATTATCTTCACAAATTATCTGATATTTGAGGATCCTTTCAAATACTTTTCACATATTAGGAAAGACATTTAAATAAATATTTCACTTTTTAAATAGTTTCTTTTTCTTGACTTAAACCAAAATAAAAAAATGCTTAATGGTTTGTAACTGATAGATAAAGCTGGGCATCTCTGCCTCCATATGGTATTTTGTCTCCTTTCCTGCCTTGACCTTCGGACCAAAAGGAGGAAAAAGCAAAGCCCTCCTGCAGAGCCTTGCAGCCCTGAACTTAGGCTTGTTATTCATCAAAAGGAATTTTGCATATGGTTTGAGATTTCTGCAAATAACTCCTTACCCAAAGCTTGCCTCCTCCAAGAGATATTGGGGAAATATGCATGCAAATGATTGCCCTGTTTAGGAACATCGTGATGAGACCTAGGTCAAGGAGAGTCAACTAACCAAGGACACAGACCTTCTCTGCTCTCCTCGGACCCTCACTGGCACCAGATGTCTGCAACCTTCCATC
Organism: Manis javanica; assembly: GCF_040802235.1. Classification (NCBI taxonomy): domain Eukaryota; kingdom Metazoa; phylum Chordata; class Mammalia; order Pholidota; family Manidae; genus Manis; species Manis javanica. Next base: position 35,169,149 of record NC_133160.1, on the reverse strand, counting down.
ACCCCCTATCCTGCTGCTCCTTCCCTAGCATGAAAGAAGCTTGCAATCAACCCTGAGTTAAGATGTGGTTTTAGGCTGTAAGTGAGACTCTTCTTGGTGCCCGGGCTTTCTGAATAAAGTCACTTTCCTTGCCCCAACACCTTCTGTCTTGCCAATGGGTTCCAGCCCTGGGCAAGTTCACTATGGATTCAGTGAGACCAAAGAAATGACAGTAGAATGTTCTTGGGGTGAAAGGGTTTATGTCCAACTTTATTTCCAGGGTGGCAGGTCAATCACTAAAATTCCCTCCACTCAGAGCGAGTCTGTATGCAGCAAGCAGGTCTCTGCCCCTGGACCTCTCTACCCTCACACAGCCATCTCTGGGCAGCTGTCCTCTGGGCCTCTCTGCCTGCACAGCCATCCCAGTCTCTGTTCTCGGTCCTGCCATCACTCCAGTCCCTGCAGCCATGCCACCACGTCGCCCAGAGCACTGGGCAAGGCTCTTTATATAGAGTCAATAACAATGTATTGTCCACACATGTGTAGTGAGCCAGCTAACCAGGGCCAGGTGAGAATCCTGGCCACAGGAACCTTCCTTTTATCCACACCTGTCTCTTGCCTTATTTGCATGTTGGGCAGGGAGCAGCATGAGCCTGGACTTGGTAACAGTTTTTAGAGAGATGTTTCTCAAACTTTTCTGTGTATGTGAATCAATGGGGATTTTGTTACAGATTCTGCTGTTCTGAGATGAGGCCAAATATTCTGCATTTTTAACCAGCTCCCAGGTAATGCCTTTGCTGCTGGTCCAAGGACCTCACTTTGAGTAGCAAGATTATAATTCATTATAGTGGTTACCAGGAAACATAAATGAGAATTTGGCACTTTAATGTTCACCAAATATATTTCTGTTTCATGAACTTTTTCATTTGTGGAAACAATTTTTGTCAGGCTTATTTTCCTTTTATAAATTATACAAGTAATTCATACTTATATAAAATTCACTAATTATAGAAGTGGATGGAGTAAAAGTAAAAATCCCTCATTTTCCACCCTTCTCCTCCCTCAATCTCTTTGCTCTGTGGGTGATAAATACTTTGGTATAATAAACATTTTACATATGTAAATACAAATAAATGGGAATAGTATAGTGGATCCATCAGTGTTTGTTGATAACAGTTATGCCACAAAATACTACATAATAAATTCACCCCAAAATTCAATGTTTAAAACAGTAAACATTAGTCCTCTTGCTTGGGTGGAGAAGAATCGCTCTCACCTTTGGGTGCCTCCACCCTGCTGATGACCCAAAGCCATGACCAGTACAAGAGAATCAAAACACCCCTGATAGTTTCTTCCTGTTCATACAGGAATGAAGCGGTTGTTATTTAACACATTTCGGTGAGGTCCTTCATTTAGGGGCCAATAAATATGTTGATTTCCTTTCCAATTTGTTCTTCAGTAACGCTAAAGGGGTGTTTTTATTAAGGGCTCTGTAGTTCCTGGCAGTAGCGGGTTCCTGGCCTGAGGTGAATAAACCGGTGTGACTGAAATCAGTCAAGGGAAAGAATAGTTTGGGAGAAGCCCTTTTATTGTTCACAATGAGGCCTAGCTCGGTTCGCGCATGTGCTCTCTCCTTTCTTCCAGTCCCTGCCAGCAAAAGCCCAGTTGGTGCTCTCCGTCTCTTGCAGTCAGGGCACACACAGCACCCCCTTGCCTCTCCACCTGCCCCTTCTGGGAGGAACTCCTCAGTCTGGTTTCAGCTATTGATAGGTGCCAGGCCAATTATGCAATGGAGGGGAGGAGAGAACAGCCTCTCTCTACCCCTGGCCCCAGCAGGCTGCAGAGGTAAATACCTATTAATATGTAAATGGACTAAGGCCAAGAGGGAGATTTGGAAATATTGCAATTTACACACAGGCTCTAATGCTTTTTTGAAGTTTTTGTCTGCAAAGTGAATAAATAATTTCAGTCTCAAAGCTAATTTTAATTGCTCTAACCTTTTCCTAATTAACTATTCTTCTTTCTGGTTAAATGCCAGAAGGAGGTAGTTCCTATTGTTTTCCTCCGTTTTTGGACATTTTGTCCTTTGCAAAATAATCTCAAACTATTTAGTAGAAGCTACTGATGCCCCAACCTATATCCTTTCAGCCAACTTCTGACCTCACTGTAGCTGGGGTGTACACCCATACCACCACCTCAGCCAACCACACCTCTCTGCATATTTGCTGCGGGAGGCTTTCTTGGCACTAGGGGAGCTGGCACTGCCTGCAATGCAGGGCAGCTTGGATGGGGAATAAGTTTTATGTTCCCAGTAGTTACCTTCATCTAAGGAGAACTGGAACCTATGCATAAACATCCCAACTTATCTGTCTCTCAGGAAACACCCTCACAGAAAGACTAGGATGCCAATAACCTGCCCACGTTCACACGGCCTTTCCTTCCATACCTCATTCCCCACCCCTTGCAGCACTTCCTGGGGTCACCTCCCAAATAAACTACTTGTATGCACATACTTGCTCCAGGGTCGGCTTTTGGGGCAAGCCAAACTAAGATAGGCTATGAGCAGAAAAAGCTGAGAGCTTTTCCTAAAATGCAGATAACTCAGAGCACCTAAAGCAATAACGCAACTTAATTTATGTGCAGATAAAAAAAATGGCTGGCAGGTAGCATTACTCTGGCAAGTTAAAATACATAGCAACAAAAGAACAAAAACATAAATCAATAGAAAGAAAAACAAACACTTCCTTGCCCCCTGAGGTGTTGGTCCATATGTGGACCACAAAGAAGGTGGATTTGGGTTCAAATATGCCCACAATGCCTAGGCTTCTCCCATCTCCACCCCAACTAGTTTTTCTCTCTCTGGCTGCCCTTGGTCTGAGTGCCCCTTTCTCCGACTGTCGTCCAGAAGGGATGGGTATGATCCTGTGCTCATTATATCCAGAGTGGACAGATTTGCATTAGACTCAGGTACTTCTAGATCATATCTAGAAGCACCGGTTTTGTGAAGGTGTCACCTTAAAGCTCCTTACATTAGTGGTAGCACCTACATCTTGCTTTTTAACCTGGAACTTCTCTTTTGCTGTCTGTTAAGATGCCTTCTGGAAACCATTCAGCTGTTCTGAAGCATGTACAATCCTGGAAATACATGTTCATGAACACCTCCCGGGGCACCTCTTGACCAATGGCAGAAGAAAGTTGATGCATACTTTCTCTTGTTTGTCCTCCTGGTGGACAATTTGGAGGTGTATTCCACACAGCTCTCTGAGCGCCCCCTGGAGGACTGATCCCCAGTTGCCACAGTGTTTAGCTTGATAACCCACCTTCGTTTTACTCTCTCGTCTCCCACTCTAGTTCCTTGAGATGCAAGTATCCGAAGAAAATTTCCTGCATACACACCTTGTGTCCACCTCAGCTTTCTGAGGAACTCTGTGCTGCTTAGGTCTGCATTCCAGAAAGTCAGCCTTCCCCTTTTTCTCCTTTTCCAATGGCTCTTCACACACTGGGATTTCCACTCCCAGCCCAACTGCTATTCTGATACTAACACGGTCTCAACTTTGCTTCCAATAAACAAAACTAGAATTTTGCTGCTGATTAATCACTCTTAAGGAATTAACCATTTGTAAAGATATGAATAGATGTTTAGGAATCTAACTTCCAGACTTTCTTGTGGCATTTTTGAGAACGCTGATAAAATCATTCCTCAGCCAATGGTCCTCCATTAATTTCTACTTTTCCTTGGAATATACAGTATTTATACCTGTATATATAATGTATATGTATTATATATTATATATATGTAATATGTACATGTGTAATTATAGATTTTATGGGGATTTATCGATTCAGAAAAATATTACTATTCGTGGCACTTGGATGTGCAGATAAAAAAATGACTGAAAAACAGGGCATAAATCTGCAAAGAAGTAAAAAGCTAACCTTTTCAAACAATATGGCTTCTCTCTCACTTACCAACTTTACATTTCCCTGTATGGCCCCGGAAGATGACTGGTTAGCCAGAGACGGGTAAGATTCCTCAAGGGAGGAACAACCTAAGACAGGCACAGTCGCAGGGGGGCCATCAGGTGAGAATTTGGGGATCAACAGAGGTGAGGCTCAGAACCTCACCCCCCCTGCTTTGAGAGAAATCTTCTGCATCCGTGGATGTCTTGCTGCCCTTGTCTAGCCTGGATTAATACTTAGTCCATAGGCACACACCTGATCATCTACATTTGCCCTCTTACAGCACTAAACCATGTTTTCTACCTTTATCTTGCATCTACCTACCACTTCAGCATTTTATTAAAAATAAAAATAATAATAATAATACAGGGAGAAATGTGGGATCAACATATAAATGAAGTACAAAAATCAAATGAATATTTATATTTGACCTGATTGTTTATAGGTCATAATGCGTGATCAAAACCGAAAGTTTCTGTGATGAATGCCCTTGTACTGTTCACCATGTAAGAATTTATTCACTATGTAAGAATTCGTTCACCATGTAAGAACTTGTTCGTTATGCTTCAGAAGATTGGAGACTGATGAGAATTAGGCTTGAGATGGATTAATGATTGCACATTGAGCATTGACCCCCCTATACTGAATTTTATTGTTGTTAACAACCATTTGATCAATAAATATGAGAGATGCCCTCTCAAAAAAAAAATGGCTGAAAAGCAGTTGCTTAAGTTTAAAGATAATCAAAGGATGAAATAGGAAAAACTTTACAAATAACCAAAGAAAGTCAAATACAGAATGTGAGAAGTGGGATGAGCACAGTGTTGACAGGGTATTATGGTGGAAAGAGAAGTCACATTTAGTCAAATCTAGAAGGAAGCATAGACTTCACAGGTGGGGTATAAAAGATGCCCTACTTGAGCCATGCTAGATCAGTAAAGGCTCTGGTCAGTTTTGCTACAAGGCAAAAATGCTCACGTTTGGTTGGCTATGGCACTTTGAAGAAATATTTTCCAATTTAATTCTTGAACAGTTTGATGGCTCCAGGTATTTCAAGCTCCAAACGCAGCTCATCAAGTTTTAGTGCTATGGTTGAATAGCATGTTTATGCTCTCCGAGGTCGAGCTTTTAGAGTTATGAAATGTTTTCTACAGTTGTAATGTTAAATACATGCATTTTTGGAAGCATTATGACTCTTCATGCCTTCTGAGTATTTCTGCTTGTTTAGGAGAATTTCTTTGTAATTCATGTGTAGATGACAGTTTGAATGACCTAGAAAGAACAAAACATCAAAAAATGTTTACATAATTCATGCACTCCCTAATTAACTATACTTTATTTTCTAAGAGCTACAGATGTTCTATTACTCATAATAGTCTGTTCATCTATTATTTATGTCACACAAATTGGATGTTTGTTAGCTTGACACACTTAAGCAAATTCTGTGTTTTTTTTTTAAATTACTAAAGTGAGTGTCAGGGTATAGTAACCATTTTTTGTGTGTCTGTAAAATGAGGAGCAAAATCAGTTGAGGGCTAAAGCCTTCCTAACTTAACATGTGGTCTTCAGATCATCAGCATCACCTCTGGGCTCTTAGGAACATGGAATCCTGGGCCCCACCCCAGAACTACTCATGCAGTATCCTCATTTTAACAAGATGTCCTTCAATTCAGAAGCACTTTATAGTTTGAGAGGTCCTGATATGTTTTCTAGAGCTATAACTCTGCAAGTTTTAAGAGCTAACTTTGGCCTTAATTGCAATGATTTCTGACACATGGGACACATGGTAACCATGGCACTTAGGGTTTAGGATGTATCAATATGTTTGAAATATTAATTTATAGTAAAGATAATTTTGCTCCTTCTGTCCTGATCACATAAGTGCTCCTGATTCACAGAGGAAAGTTTTAGATTTTAGACACTTAGAACCCTGTTAGGAGTCATATATTGGGCATATTTCTTGAGGAATAAAAGAATGTTTTTCATATCTGCCCAAATGATAAATGTCCTAGCAGTGTATTTAATATTTTGAAATTTTTAAACTATTTTTCTTCTAAATATAGGAGTTTTTCTAGCCATCAGATTAAGTAATAAATGGCATCATTACTCCAGGGTTTTAGAAGGGGAAAACAGCTTGATGTACAACTGGTAAAGATATGATTTGACCTAAAATTTTGGGAAGACATATCTAACTTTTCTGTGGGCATACATTCTGAAAGAGAAGTTCCACCTTAGAAATGTACTGTACAGATACATTTCCATGTGTTTGTAAAGAAACATGTATTAGAATGTTCAAAGCACCATTTTATATAAACATGAAAATGGTAAACCAACGAAATGTCTATCAACAGCAGTCGATAGTTTAATTAATTCTAGTGTGACCATACAGGAGAATATTACATAGTTATTAAGAACAAAGAGATAAATTGGTGTCTAGGATATATGTAATTAGATTCAGATATGTATAGAGATTACAAATACAGATTTAGATGAGATAGCTCTACAGGTCTCTGCAGAGAAAATACTTTTAAGGATAGACACCCAGCTATTCACAGTGGCTGCCTCTAGGAAGTGGTATGCTGGGAGAATGGAGGATTTTAACCTTTCCGTTATCTACTGTTCATTTTTTTTTCTTTATTAAGGTATCATTTATATACACTCTTATAAAGGTTTCACATGAAAAACATTGTGGTTACTACATTCACCCATATTATCAGGTCTGCCCCATACCCCACTGAAGTCACTGTCTATCAGGGCAGTAAGATGCCACAGAGTCACTACTTGTCTTCTCTGTGCTACACTGTCTTCCACATGACCCCCTCCCCACAACATGTGTATTAATCATAATACCCCTTAATCCCCTTCTCCCTCCCTCCCCACATGTCCTTCCCCACCCATCCCTTTGGTAGCTGCTGGTCCCTTCTTGGAGTCTGTGAGTCTACTGCTGTTTTGTTTCTTTAGATTGACTTCGTTGTTATACTCGACAAATGAGGGAAGTCATTGGTATTTATCTTTCACCACCTGGCTTATTTCACTGAGCATAATACCCTCTAGCTCCATCCACGTTGTTGCAAATGGTAGGATTTGTTTCTTTCTTATGGCTGAATAGTATTCCATTGTGTATATGTTCCACATGTTCTTTATCCATTCATCTACTGACAGACACTTAGGTTGCTTCCATATCTTGGCTATTGTAAATAGTGCTGCGATAAACATAGGGGTGCATATGTCTTTTTGAATCTGAGAACATGTTTTCTTTGGGTAAATTCCTAGGAGTGGATTTCCCAGGTCAAATGGTATTTCTATTTTCAGTTTTTTGAGAAACCTCCATATTGCTTTCCACAACGGTTGAACTAATTTACATTCCCACTAGCAGTGTAGGAGGGCTACCCTTTCTCCACATCCTCTCCAGCATTTGTTGTTCCTAGTCTTTTTGATGTTGGCCATCTAACTGATGTGAGGTGATATCTCATTGCGGTTTTAATTTGCATTTCCCTGATAATTAGCAATGTGGAGCATCTTTTCATGTGCCATCTGAATTTCTTATTTGGAGAAGTGTCTGTTCATATCCTCCACCCATTTTTTAATAGGGTTATTAGATTTTTGGGTGTTGACACATGTGAGTTATCTATATATTTTGGATGTTAACCTCTTGTCGGATACATCATTTACAAATATATTCTTCCATATTATAGGATGCCTTTTTGTTCTATTGATGGTGTCCTTTGCTGTACAGAAGCTTTTTTGTTTTATGTAGTCCCATTTGTTCATTTTTGCTTTCATTTCCCTTACCTGAGGAGATGTGTTCAGAAAAAGTTGGTCATATTTATATTCAAGAGGTTTTTGCTTATGTTTTCTTCTAAGAGTTTTATGGTTTCATGACTTACATTCAGGTCTTTGATCCATTTTGACTTTACATTTGGGTATGGAATTAGACAACAATCCAGTTTCATTCTCTTACATGTAGCTGTCCAGTTTTGCCAACAGTAGTTGTTGAAGAGGCTGTCATTTCCCCACTGTATATCCATGGCTCCTTTGTCATATATTAATTGACCGTATGTGCTTGGGTTTATATCTGGGCTCTTTAGTCTGTTCCATTGGTCTATGAGTTTGTTCTTGAGTCAATGCCAAATTGTCTTGATTACTGTGGTTTTGTAGTAGAGCTTGAAGCTGGGGTGTGTAATCCCCACAGCTTTATTCTTCCTTCTCAGGATTGCTTTGGCTATTTGGGGTCTTTTGTGGTTCCATATGAATTTTAGAACTATTTGCTCTAGTTTATTGGAGAATGCCTTTGATATTTTGATAGGGATTACATTGAATCTGTAGATTGCTTTAGTTTAGGCAGGATGGCCATTTTTGACAATATTAGTTCTTCCTATCCATGAGCATGGAATGTATTTCCATTTATTCATATCTTCTTTAACTTCTCTCATGAGTGCCTTATAGTTTTCAGGGTACAGGTCTTTCACTTCCTTGGTTAGGTTTATTCCTAGGTATTTTATTCTTTTTGATGCAATTGTAAATGGAATTGTTTTCTTGATTTCTCTTTCTGCTAGTTCATCATTAGTATATAGGAATGCAACAGATTTCTGTGTATTGATTTTGTATCCCACAACTGCTGAATTCAGTTATTAGTTCTAGTAGTTTGGGGTGGATTCTTTAGTATTTTTTTTTACAATATCATGTCATCTACAAACAGTGACAGTTGAACTTCTTCCTAACAATTTGGATGCCTTTTGTTTCTTTGTGTTGCCTGATTGTCATGGCTAGGACCTCCAATACTATGTTGAATAAAAGTGGGGAGAGTGGGCATCCTTGTCTTGTTCCTGATCTTAAAGAAAAAGCTTTCAGCTTCTTGCTGTTAAGTATGATGTTGGCCATGGGTTTGTCATATATGGCCTTTATTATGTTGAGGTACTTGCCCTCTATACTCATTTTATTGAGAGTTTTTATCATGACTGGATGTTGAATTTTGTCAAATGCTTTTCCAGCATCTGTGGAGATGATCATGTGGTTTTTGTCCTTTTTGTTGATGTGGTGGATGATGTTGATGGATTTTCAAATATTGTATCATCCTTGCATCCCTGGGATGAATCCTACTTGATCATGATAGATTATCTTTTTGATGTATTTTTGAATTCGGGTTGCTAATATTTTATTGAGTATTTTTGCATCTATGTTCATCAGAGATATTGGTCTGTAATTTTCTTTTTTTGTAGTGTCTGCCTGGTTTTGTTATTAGAGTGATGCTGGCCTCATAGAATGAGTTTCGAAGTATTCCTTCTTCTTCTACTTTTTGGAAAACTAAGGAGATGGGTATTAGGTCTTCACTAAATGTTTGATAAAATTCAGTGGTGAAGCCAACTAGTCCAGTGGTTTTCTTCTTAGGTAGTTTTTTGATTACCAATTCAATATTGTTACTGGTTATTGGTCTGTTCAGATTTTCTGTTTCTTTCTGGGTCAGCCTCAGTAGGTTGTATTTTTCTAGAAAGTTGTCCATTTCTTCTAGGTTATCTAGTTTGTTAGCATATAATTTTTCATAGTATTCTCTAATAAATCTTTGTATTTCTGTGGTGTCCTTAGTGATTTATCCTTTCTCAATTCTGATTCTGTTTATGTGTGTAGACTCTCTTTTTTTCTTGATAGGTCTGGCTAGGGGTTTATCTATTTTTATTATTTTCTCAAAGAACCAGTTCCTTCTTTCATTGAATCTTTCTATTCTTTTATTCTTCTCGATTTTATTTATTTCTACTCTAATCTTTATGATGTCCTTCCTTCTATTGACTTTGGACCTCATTTGTTCTTCTTTTTCTAGTTTCATTAATTGTGGGTTTAGAGTGTTTGTATGGGATTGTTCTTCTTTCCTGAGGTAGGCCTGTATTGCAATATACTTCCCTCTTAGCAAGGCCTTTGCTGTATCCCACAGATTTTGCAGTGTTGAGTTATTGTTTCCATTTGTCTCCATATATTCCTTGATCTCTGTTTTTATTTGGTTATTGATCCATTGATTATTTAGGAGCATGTTGTTAAGCTTCCATGTGTTTGAAGGCTTTTTTGTTTTCTTTGTGTAATCAATTTCTAGTTTCATACCTTTGTGGTCTGAGAAGCTGGTTGGTACAATTACAGTCTTTTTCAATTTATTGAGGCTCTTTTTTTGTCCTAGTATATGATCTATTCTTGAAAATGTTCTATGTGCACTTGAGAAGAATGTGTATCCTGCTGCTTTTGGGTGGAGTGTTCTATAGATGTCTCTTAGGTACATCTGTTCTAATGTGTTATTCTGTCTCTTAGGTAAATCTGTTCTAATGTGTTGTTCAGTGCCTCTGTCTCCTTACTTATTTTCTGTCTGGTTGATCTGTCCTTTGGAGTAAGTGGTTTGTTGAAGTCTCCTAAAATGAATGCATTGCATCATATTTCCCCCTTTAATTCTGTTAGTATTTGTTTCACATATGTAGGTGCTCCTGTGTTGAGTGCATAGATATTTATAATGGTTATATCCTTTTGTTGGACTGACCCCTTTATCATTATGCAATGTCCTTCTTTGTCTCTTGTGACTTTCTTTGTTTTGAAGTCTATTTTGTCTGATACAAGCACTGCAACTCCTGCTTTTTTCTCCCTATTAGTTGCATAAAATATCTTTTTCTATCCCTTCCCTTTTAGACTGTGTATGTATTTGGGTTTGAAGTGAGTCTCTTATAGACAGGATGTAGATGGGTCTTGTTTTTTAATCTATTCAGTGACTATGTCTTCTGAAATGGTACATTCAGACCATTTACATTTTGGGTGATTATTGACAGGCATGTACTTATTGCCATTGCAGGCTTTAGATTTGTGGTTACAAAAGGTTTAAGGGTAACTTCATTACTATCTAACAGTCTTGCTTAATTCACTTAGTATGCTAGTACAAACACAATCTAAAGGATTTTTTTTTGGTCCTTTTTCTTCCTCCTCTATTCTTTATATATCAGGTATCATTTCCTGTACTCTTTGTCTATCCTTTAACTGACTTTGGTGGTAGTTGATTTGATTTTTCATCTTCTTGGTAGTTAATTGTTAACTTCAGTTTTATTTCCTCTGGTGACAGCTATTTAGCCTTAGGAACACTTCCTGGAGCAGTCCCTCCAAAATACACTATAGAGCCCATTTATGGGAGCTAAATTCTCTCTGCTTTTGCTTATCTGGTAATTGTCTAATCCCTCCTTCAAATTGAAATGATAATCTTGCCAGGTAGAGTATTCTTGGTTCAAGGCCCTTCTGCTTCATTGCATTAAATATATCATGCCACTCCCTTCTGGCCTGTAATGTTTCTTTTGAGAAGTCTGATGAGAGTCTAGTGGGTTTTCCTTTGTATGTGATCTTTTTTCTCTCTCTGCCTGCTTTTAATACTCTGTCTTTATCTTTGATCTTTGCCATTTTAATTATTATATGTATTGGTGTCTTCCTTGGGTCCCTTGTGTTGGGAGATCTGTGCACCTCCATGGCTTGAGAGACTAAATCCTTCCCCAAACTGGGGAAGTTTTCAGCAATTATCTCCTCAAAGACACTTTCTATCCCTTTTTCTCTCTCTTCTTCTGGTGCCCCTATAATGTGAATATAGTTTTGTTTGGATTGGTCACACAGTTCTCTCAATATTCTTTCATTCCTAGAGATCCTTTTTTCTCTCTGTGCCCCCACTTCTTTTATTCCTCTTCTCTAATTTATATTTCATTTACTCTCCTCTACTTCATCTAATCTGCTTTCAAATCTTTCCATTATATGTTTCATTTCAGATACTGTGTTCTTCAATGTTTGTATCTTATTCCTGAATTCCTCCCTGAGTACTTGAATATTTTTCTGTCGCTCCATGAGCATGTTTATGATTTTTATTTTGTAATCTCTTTCAGGAAGATTGATGAGTTCAGTTTCCCTTGGCCCTCTTTCTGGTGTTTGTGGTATTTTGGTTTGATTTAGGTTTCTTTCTCATTTTATATTTGTATGTGGCACCCTCTAGTGCCCAGAGGCTCTACTCTCTGGAGCTGCTTAACCCCTGGAATGATAGTGGGGGTCGCAGGTGAGTGCTGATGACTGTTGGGAGGAAAGCTCTGTCCTGCTTCCTGGCTCAGTGCCTGTCTCCATTGCCAGGGTCAATGGGCTGAGCAAACAGGGATAGCCTCTATGCTTTGCACTTGTAGCTTCTGTAGGCAGTGCCACCCTCTAGGTGGCCTGGCGCAATGGTGGGGACAGCTGGTTTGTGAGCTGGTGCCATCTTGGAAGAAGGTGCAGCAGGCTGCCTATCGCAGTGGGGGGCCTCATAGCTGTGTTGCCAGCCAGGAGGATGGAGCACCTGAAGCTCCTGAAAGTTCCCAACCTGCTGGGCAGAGTGCAGCAGGACAATTTTGTCCATCTGACCTTTCTCCTGAGTAGCAAGCCCTGTGCAATCCTTGCCCCTTCAGCAGCCCTCTCACTGTTAGAAAGTCTCTCAGACTGCCCACCTTTCTATTGTCCCAGAGTGGCCAGATGTGAATCCCTGTTTTCCACAAAGCAGCTGGAATCTCAGTCTCTCCAAGTATTTCACCTGTCTTAGCTTTCCAATTCCACTAATCTCCAGAGCACCATGTAATGTAGGTTTGTGCTTCTAGAGCAGATCTCCAGGGCTGGGTGTTCAGCAGTCCCAGGCCTCCACCCCTTCCCTGCTCAGCTTCTCTTCCTCCCTCTGGTGAGCTGGGTTGGGGGAAGGGCTTGGGTCCCTCCTGATCATGGCTTTGGTGCTTTACCCTTTTCCTTGAGGTCTTCTGGTTTCCCCAGGTGTAAACAGTCTGCCACAGCCTCCTTTCCTGTTGCTCTTACAGGATTTGATTTGTTTGCTATATTTTCATGTTATATGTGGTTTCAGGAGGAGGTTTCTGTCTCACCTCTCATGCTGCCATCTTTAATCTCTGTTCATTTAAAAAAATGCATACTTTTAAAATAATTATGTTTTTCTTCTGAATGTCTTCCTCTGAGCCAAAAAAAAAAAAGTATACACAGCTACATTGAAAAGATAGGCTTATAAATTTCAGAGCACGTGTGCCACCCAAAGAAATTGAGAAAAATTCAAGAATAGTTACTCAAAGAAAGATTTTTTAGCAATTTTCAGCTGTAGGGTTCCTGAGAAATGTGTGAGTTCTGAATTGTTTTCTCTTACTAGATTAAGTAAACAACATTTAAGTTCAGGTAGTTTTTAAAATGCAAGTTGGCAAGAAGTTTGTCAATACTAAAAAGGTACTGATTTTCAGCAGTCATAAGTACATATACATATAATGAACCTTGAAAAAAATGTGCAATTTTAACTGGAACAATCAAGTTTCAATCTGATACACACAGCCTGTTAACCATTTTATAAGGTAAGTGTATACATATTTCAGAATAAGCATGAGAAAAAAGTTGTGAAGGACAGATATCAAGCTCTTAACAATGGTCACCTCAAGGGCAAGGGATTCAAGAACAGCATTTTGACTTTTTCCTTATAGGATTTTTTTTTAAATGACAATATGGTAGGATTTATTTTCACTATTTTCAAATTTTAAAACTGTAAGAGACCTCATGAAATTCATTAACTTAAAAACATACTCTACATCTTTGTCATTATTCACACAACCCCTCCAGAGTTTCAATCTCCTTTTGAGAATAAAATAGCAAAAATAAAAACATAATTTTCTTCTTATAATTATTAGGTTTGTGAAAAGATGTAAGGGGTGAACTTGGGAGGGGGCGCCTACCAAGCTGTGAACAAGGAAGTGTGTGGAATTCTGCACTGTATTCTTATTTCAAATTAATGGCACAATGAAGGGGGGAAAATATTAAGAGAAGAGATACAATATTGTCTGTTCCTTGATTCATGGGGCATATTTTAAGTAAATAACTACTATCTTGAAATACTTTTATGGCACCCTTTTGAGGGACCTATTTCAGAGTTCTATGCATTGGCCTTTTTCTTCCTGGGAGCTTTGATTTTAAAAAATATTTTAGGAAATTAGATGCTTGAATCTGGAACTGGGGATAATGAGGTAAGGAGAAGCCGAGCCAGGACCATGACTCAAATAATTTAGCAAAAGATTTAATTTTTATTGTAAAGTAGGTTCTTTTAAAGACGGAAAGAGTTCTAGGACATTTTTACCTTTTAAGACACCTAGTGTATTTTTTTAAAAGGAATGAATTAATGACCAAATTGGGTTAAAAATTTGGGTATATTTTCAATGTTTACTTTCAAGAATCCAGGTGGTACTACCTCTCACCCCTTCTGCTCTGTCTGTGACTGTACATGTAAATATCAGGAACCCAAATACAAGGTCTACAATGAATGTGAACCTGAGACCTGTCCCCACCCTCTGGGTGACACAGACCCTGATGGAGAAGCCTTACTATTTCTTCCATTGAAATATAGTTATACCCAACTGGAAGCAGTGCGCTCAACAAACTGTGCATGCTCTTACTTCAGAAATGTTTGCCAGTATTGGTTTCCATATTTGCTATGATTATGAGACAAATAGTATCCTTGTATCTCACTGTCCCGAGAAAGAAAAAGAAAAAATAAGTCAAATGAAATGAAACATTCTTACCTGTTGGGAAAGCTAAGAGCAATATCCTATATGAAGAACCTGCAGATTTTTCTTTCTTTCATCTTATATTGAGGTGTAATTGACCTTTAACATTACATTAGTTTCAAGTGTACAACAAATTGCACATTTTTCCTTCACAGATAAGCTGTAAATTTTCTTAGGGATCAAGGCAATGATGAATACATAAAATAGTTTCATTTTTTAAAACACTTTCCTGGGCTATTTATGTGTCTCTAACATAGTGCCTACTAAATTGACAGGTATCTAAAACAAGACTATAGATTGAGAAGATAAATGAGCAAACGTATGATGTTTTTTGGGAGAGAGAATAGTTTGATTGGCTATCCAAGGGAATAAAAATCTATGTTGGAGTAGGTTATTAAAATCTTATTTTAAATACAATATGCCTGTAGGGTATTTCTTATTCTTGGATATAAAGGATAGCTGTATTAGTTATCATGGCAGACAAACAGATCACCTTGGGGTCATGTGATTCATTCTTTTTCAACATTCAGTACTTCTGTTTCTCACATTACTTATTTGGAACCCAACTTTAGTCATATATATATCCATGTGCCAGATGAAATGAGGGGTGAATTGGCATGTTTCAAACTGTGGCTCTCATGAATCAAACCTAATGGGAAAATCTAACTAATATTATTAATAGGGAGCAACTATTCCCATCAGAAAGATAATCACCTTGATGCATTAAAGGTACTTTAATTGACTAAAATTTGGGGTAGACCTAGCAAAGTTAGGTACTATTACAATCACTGTAGTCCAATATTGAATGCATAGACCAAAGTTTATAATGTAAATAAATTTCAGTATGACCTAGAAATATTATTATATATTTAATTTCTAATGCATTTATCTTAATTTTGTTTCTAAGTCTACAACATTCTAGGGGCAGCAGATTCCTGGACCTGACCCTTGAAGAACCCATGGTTTAATGGGAAGATACAGGGTGCAAATACAATCACAGCATAAAATGAGTGCTATGCTTAGGGATGTGAATGCACAGCTGTGGTGGAGATTTAATTTTGCCTGGGGTTACCAGGAAAACCTACCCTGAAACAGAAGTTTCATTTAATGTAAAAAATGATTTTAAATTTGAACGTGGCTTGGGGTTTACTGAGTAAAGGGTGGAAATGGACAAGTGAGTAAATAAATGTCCTGCTCATGAAAAACAACAAGAACAAAGACAAGGAGGAATGAACACTCATCGTGAGAAAAACCGAAAGAGGACGCAATTCATGTATGGTTCTTCAGTGTCCAGTACCGACAGGCCATACATATCTATCTATTCGACTTTTTAAAAATCACTTTCAAATAGAAGAAACAAAACAAATTGTATTTCAACTACTTTGCCTCTCTTTCTGAATGAGGAACCGGCCCTTTCTCATCTCCTGTTGTAGAGGGAACAAAGGGAATGATCCTGTTGGTGGCATGCACATCTCCAAGAACAGAGAGCACTCCATCAAATAATTTCAATACTCAGTTATTTTAAATATTTGGATTTTTTTTTGCCAAAATCAATTAAGTAAATACTGAAAAACAAACAAACACTTTATAGTGCATTTTGGAACTAAGAGAGATTCTGAGAGATGGCCAGTGGGGTACCCGAGGAAGTGCTCTAAAAGGTGAGGAGTACAGATAAGCCTCACGCAGGCCTGCCTGGATGCCTGGAGGTGCTCCCTGCCCACCCCTGGGACTGTTTTCATGCAGGTGCCCTGTGTGGGCTCTCCCCTCCTGCTGGCTGGCCGCCACCTCCTGCAGCCCTCACCTCCTGGCTCATTCCTTGCTTCCAGATGAACTTTGTCCAGAAGCCATCTTCTGGGTCCTTTGCCTCCCATCTCCAACCCCCACCACACCCACTAATCGCTAACCTGTGCCCTCTACTGGCAGTGTCCCTTTTACTTTTATTTTTTGCCATTTGCATTAATACAAGGAAATACGTAATCTCATTTCCTAGTGAGCCCAGAAAGTAGATACAGATATCTAAGTATACATGATTATGGGTAAGGTAAATGAGCACCTCAGACTGTTTTAGGGTCTTGAGCATTTTTCATTAAAAGGAAGACAATTCCATCATTAAAAAAAATGGAATGAAGTCTATTGTGTAGCCATTCATTTGGGGGCTTTTAAAATGTGTTGTCCTATGCCCTACGTCAGCATTTCCACTTTCAAGTTTTGAGATGGTCTTAACTCTGGGAGTATTGAAAATGTTTACATAGCATTTATGAACTTTGCAACAGTCTCTACTTTTCAGACTAAAAACAAATTCGAAAAAATTAATATTATTTCTGTATTGGTATTTATAAAACACTACTATAACTTTGGAAAGATGGATTTTACATAGCTACTGATAGGTTTTATCATAGTCATGTCCAATTTCAAGAATTGTTCCTTTTCTCTGAATGATTATATGTCTGAGATTTGTGAGCATATAAAAACAGTCTGATGATCCCATGAATGTTGTGTTTATGTTATTTTTCTTGATCATTCTATAGGTACTCTCCGGTTAAAAGAACCTAGCTGTAGAGGGCATACAGCCCTTAAGAATAAAGACTTTCCAAAAATATTTGTCTAAATTTGGTAGGTCTGTTTCAGAAACAAATCTTGTTTCAAAGATTGTGATTTAATTCTTTTGAACTTGTCAAGACTAAAAATGACATAAAATCATAATGTTTTATAGAGATGTTATTTAGGAAAACTGCTAGAGATCAAAACTTGAGGTGCAAAAAAAAAATACCCAGAAAGTATGCACCAGTCATTTTCTTCCTATTCAGTAAACCATTAACATGAAAAGGGAAATGGAGAATTCTGGCAATTCTTAAATACTTTGAGTGCTATCTGATTGAATTCTGCTAAGCCTTGAATTTTATATTGGAATAGCTGTCACATATAATAAAAATGAGGAAAAATTTCTTGCTTCAGTCCTCTAATCTCTGATCCCTCTAATCTCCTTTGTGGTCAGTATCTGTTAGGTGATACTATGAAATGGAAATTTTAGAACAATTATGGTATCCCATATTATTAAAATCAAATTTAAATAATTGCCTAATTGATCATTTTTATTATAATCTATTTCAGTGTTTCTAAGAGCAATTAATTAACACAAGAATGTTATTAGCTATTTATCTATATATAAAAAATTTTGCTCTGCTCTTAATGACACCAGCTACTAACTAAAGACAAATGAAGTAAATAAACACAG
Source organism: Manis javanica (assembly GCF_040802235.1). Lineage (NCBI taxonomy): Eukaryota > Metazoa > Chordata > Mammalia > Pholidota > Manidae > Manis > Manis javanica. The sequence goes on along the minus strand of NC_133160.1, from coordinate 35,151,413 downwards.
TGGAAGGGAACTAAAAACCTAAAGAGACCATAGTCTAGACAAATTGTAAATAAGGACTTCTATTTTCTAGTTAATATGTGAAATGTACTTCCATTATTTTCTCTCACCTAATAAACACAGAAACCCATTTGTCAGCCTGGGAATTTTTTTAGTAAATAAACTGTAGACTTGTGAGTTTATATGGCTTGCCCAAGTTCAGAGCCAGTCTGTGGTAGAGCTGGGACATTGCCTGCCCCAAAGCTCCTGCTCTACCAAGACAAAACTGACATTTGGCCCCATCTGTGTACACATCTGGGGTAGCTGAGCCAGCAGCAGTTATGAAGGAGGTAGAAGAAGGGACTTAAAGGATACATGATAAATAATTTCCAGCCTTGAAATGCTGTCTGCAATTATTTTCTGCTGTCCCCACTCTGGTTCTCTATTGAAAGGAGCCTTGAAATGATGCCTTTAGTTCATTGTTTCTTTTTTTTTAATTTTTAATTTTGGTATCATTAATATACACTTAGATGAGCAACATTGTGGTTATTAGATTCCCCCCATTATCAAGTAATTGTTTCTTAAAAGTGTTTGAATGGCCTTCCTAAGATTTAACAACATCTGAATGTCAAGAGATTTATTGACTCATTTGTTACTGAAAGCACACCTAATAAATGTGTTCTTTAACCCTGTGATGAGTTGTTTTCAATTTATGTAAGAATTTACATTACTTATTTGTAGGATTTCCATGATGGGGTTTAACAATATTGAATTCTTCATTATGCAGAGCTAGCCAATCAATGGGGGAGGCCCCATGGATATTAATGATAAGAGCAAATCAAATGATCACTGGCTAATAAAGGTAATTCAGTGGTGGAGAGCCTAGGGAAATTGTTCGCAATTCTGATCACACATTACAATCACCTGAGGATATTTGTCTTAAAAGCCAATATTAAGGCTTCCCCCGATGAAAGAATGATTATTTTTTACAAGTTCACTGGGTGATTTTACTATGCAGCCAAGTACATATGTTTTATATACCCAGATGGGGCATATATGTTTTATGCAATTTTTTAAAGCCAAATAATCTAGATAGCATATCTATAAAAAATGCCCCATGAAGAGCTTCATTCCTTGTAGCCAAAATTTTAAAGCCAGGATAAAAACAAACCAAAATAAAACAAAATAAATTCACTTGAATGTGTGCACTTAAAAATATTGATTCAGAAACAAAATACAATTATCAGATTGTGCCAATGTTACAATTCATTTTCTTTTTTCTTTTTCTTATTATTTTTAATTGTGGTAAAATACACAAAACAAAGTTTACAATCCTAACCATTTTTAAGTGTACAGTTCAGTGTCATTAAATATTTTCATATTTTTGTGCTACCCTCTGTTCACAGAACTCTTTTCGTGGTGCAAAACCGAAACTCTGTACCCCTTAAATAGTAACTCTCCATTTCCCTCTAACCTTGTTCCAGGCACCACTGTTCTACTTTTTGTCTCTATGAATTTGACAATTTAGGTACTTCATATAGGTGGAATCACAGTATTTGTCCTTTTGTGACTGGTGTATTTCACATAATTTAATATCCTCAAGGTCCATCCATGTGTAGCATATATAAGAATTTCCTCCCTTTTTAAGTCTTAATAATATTCTATTGCATGTACATACCATATTTTGTTTATCTATTCAGCTGTCAATTTACACTGCTACCCCTGGGCTATTGTGAGTAATGCTGTTATGAACAGGGATGTACAACTATCTCTCTAAGAGCCTGCTTTCAATCCTTTAGGAATGAAGTGGAATTGCTGGACCATGTGATAATTTTATTTTTGCCTTTTTTTAGGAACTGCCATACTGTTTTCTACAGGGGATGCACCATTTTGCATTCCCACCAAGAGTGCACAAAGGGTCCAGTTTCTCCACATCTTCACTAACACTTGTTATTTTCTGGTTTTTAATGTTAGCTATCCTAATGAGTGTAAGGTGGTATCTCATTTTGGTTTTTTGATTTATATTTCCCTAATAATTAGTGATGTTGAGCATCTTCTCATGTGCTTATTGACAATTTGTGTATCTTCTTCAGGTCTATTCAAATCCTTTGCCCATTTTATAATCGGTTTGCTTGTTGTTTTTTTTTTCTTGAGTTGTAAGAGTTCTTCATACATTTTGGATATTAACCTCTTAGCTGATACATGGTTTATAAATGTATTCTCCCATTCTGTAGGTTGCCTTTGCACTCTGTTGATTGTGCTTCTTTGCACAAAACTTGTCTGTGTGTGTATGTGCAGTCCAGTTTCTCTATTTTAACATTTGCCCCTGTGTTTTGGTGTCATATTCAATAAGTCATTGCTAAACAATCCATATACTTTAAGCAAAGTCTGTCTTCTAGGGCACGAAGATAATTTACAATGCAAATCAATTGGATAACCTGGATTAATTTGCTCATTTAAAACACAGGATGTTAAAAATGAATAAAATTAAAATTGGCAAACTCTGAGGGTTTTATTGACATTTTAGCTTTTGAGGAAGCATTAAATTTTATTTGTTTAATTAGTTGATTACTTTGCCTGAGGCTTCTGATTCATGTCAATATAATGAATTCCTTGCAAATTGAAACATAAAGGGACCACTTTTGAAGTCAAAGTCTATGTATTATGTGTTTTTATTTTGCCAAATTGCCTAGGGGGTGACAAATACTCAGTAAACTCTTAATATAATGAAATACTAGCTCAGGAGTAGCTATTGACTTTATTTACACCATGTATTTGTTTAATTGATGAACAAATTGAAATCCTGGAGGAAAGGTACTCTAAGTGATCAAAATCAAATACAAAAGAGATGACTTGCTTTCAAATACTACTAAAATGCATGGGGCTTAGAAGTTTTGATAGCCTGTCTGAGCTGTGGGATGCAGGCGTGCCTATGATGTCACTCTTTAATTGTGAGCAGGTGGCACAGTAGGGACATGGGGATAAATTTTAGGTCTCTAAGAAAATTTATTCCAAGAGTTTTTCCCTCAGTTCTATAAATGCTCCTGAAAACCATCACCTTGTCCCCTCAGGGTTCCCACATTTTAGGCATCCCCCAGTTATTAACAAGACATTGTGAGAGATGCTAAGAAATCATTTGTACAAATTGCCATCTTGGCTGACCAAGTTCCATATTTCTAGCTCGTTTTATTTTGTAAAATGTTCACTGCTGTAGACCTGATGAAGCTTTCTCAGTCATCGGGCTCTCATCCCCTTCCTTTCAGATGGGAAAACAGAGGCTAAGTAGGAAAGCAGTGATTCAACAGAAATAAACCACCCATAAGGAGCGTGGTCAAGATCCTAACTGGACTCACACATCCCAAAGCTTATATATCGTCAGAAATGTCACTGGAAGCAGAAAAAAAAAAGGAGCAATAGATATGTGTTTCAGTACTTGTGTTCTCTCCTTGGCTCATACCTTCTGAAAGCCAGCTATCTCACTAAGCCCGAAAACCTTTGGCTTCCCAAACTCCTCCAAACCTGGGAACAAAGCCCTGGAGCTACTGGCCATGGGAACTTCCCCTCACTGGCCCTAGATACCCTTTAGCTGTTCCCACTGCCATGAGAAATGAGACTGCTGGACCCTTTCCAACTTCTTCCCCTTTCAGCTATCTTTGATTTAAAAAGGGGGCTTCATTCCATAAAGTGTTGCTGCTTTTTTATTCACAAAAAATTGTATTGACAAGACTGCCAGTTTTTCAAAATGTTCAAATTCATCTGACCTTCCAAATAACAACATCCAATGGAAAATTATTGGACATCTGGAGAGTCATCTGGGGTTGAATTAACTTTTTGATGTGCTGTGAAATTGGGTCAGTGCATTACAATCACATTCTAATAGTTATGAATGTGCCAATAAAATGCTGTTCTTCAGTGCAAATTGGCCACACTCCCAGATTTCAGGAAGCCTTGGAGAGATGAATTTCAAAATTTCTGATTAACAAATATGTACAAGAAGTCAGAAAAGACAAATTAAGAATCCTCTATGAAAGCACACAAAAACCCTAGATTTAGCTTGCAAATTTATTATCTTAAATGGGGACTGTTTGTACTAGAAAGGGCAACATTGTTCAATGGTGTGAATAGCAAGTAGAAAATTCATCAAGAGAGAAGCTCCTTCTTAAAATTTGTAATTCTTTAGAATTTGTAATTCATAATTCCAGTGAATTCATTGTACTTAGTCAACTATTTTGGAGATTGCTTAATAGAGCAAAAGTAGGACAAAGAGTTGGGAGTTGTGGGGACGCAGATTTCTGCTGGGTATTACAAAGAACTTCTGAAAAACATCTTGTGTGCATCTACCTTGTGTATCTCACAAAAAATGCTTAAACAGAAGTCGGACAACCATCTTTCAGGGTTATTGTGGAAGATATTCCTTAACTGGATGAGAAATGTACTCAAGGGCTTTCAAGGTCCTTTTGAATTTTAAGACTGATTCTCCATCCTATAAAACAAAGCCAAAGGGAGTCTTGGTTGAATAGCTGGTATATAATATCTCTTAAAAATGAATTCTCACATAACAGCATTTAGAATTTAGCTACACTAATTCTAAGTTTCTGGAGCCCACAACGAGGCTGAGGGAGAGTCATAGCATTAGACATGAAGAGGAGCTGCAGTAGCCAGGCAGGGCTGTACGCTCAGTGCCCTGCAGGGCCAGCAGGTTGTCTGAGGGCCACTGTAAGACAGGCATGTGGTGCAGGTTGACAGCAAGCGTCAAAAGATATTCAAAACGTAATGCATTTTGGTTTCCTTTCTTATCAAATCATTACCCATGACCCTAAATCTTCACGCTGAACATGCTGGAGAGAAGAGAACACTGGGACAGAAGGTAGGGATTATGCTAGCAAAAAACTGTGGCCTGTTATCTCTGAATGTTAGCACTGGTGAGTATAGACGTTTCTCAGGCATCCAGAAGCTTATGCAAGGCAAAATTGTATGCTTGCCTTGCTACCTTTCAGTTTTCTCACACCCAAGGATCGCATGCCATGCCCTCCTCCTCTTCTCTGGGCTCCTCTCCCTCTCCTCTTCTCTTAGCTCTTCCCCAGGACCCCTGACTTCAGGCAATGCCTCACATTTGAGACTTGTTCTTCAGCCTCTTCAGAACCAGAATTGACCTGAGCTGCATTCCCATCCCTCTGTGTGTTCTAGATATGTTGCTGAGTGAATTAAGAGTTAAAGACAAATAGGAACATACTCTGTGTACCTCTTCCATGATATTTATAGGACAGTTGAGTTTTCTTAGAATTGAAAAACCATTTCACAAAATAATGCTTCTATAACTGGAAATTCCATGCAGGTGGTCTACGGTCAGGAGCAGTAGTTTAAAGCATGGTTTCGTCGTACGCTGCACATCTCACCAGAGAGGTTCATCCACTCTACCTGTGTATAAAGCTGGAAACTATGTAATGGAGAATTATTTTTAAATCCCTTGCTATAGTCTATACTCATTCACAAAAATGTATCAATCTATTCTGTGGAACAGTTATTATTCTATTTTTGAATCAATATCATGACTAAAATGTGGATACTATTATTATACTAAAAGTTAATTCATTATTTTCTAAAAGTTTGAGTATTTTTTCTTTCTTTTTGCTTTTACTTATTTTAAGATTTGCTATTTTTTTCAGTTTTACTAATTAGAAACTGTATATTTAACAAGTTGGTGTTTTATATGTAACATATATAATAATATAATTGTAACCTATAACATTGTATATAGTATATATTTAAGTATATAACTTGTATACATTATGAAGTAATCAAGCTCGCTAACATATCCAAGACCTCATATAATTACCATTTCCTTGCTTTTTTCTTTTTCTTGGAGATATCTACTAAAGTTTAAGTATTTATTGTCCCCATGACTAAGCTTATTATTTTTCATTATTGGGTGAAATTTTGCTACTTCCTTTGTAAGGAGTTCATTTAGAGTTACCTTACACATAGACTGAAATGATTTTCCAGTGTGTTCAGAAAAACTACTTCAAAAAGTTAAGATATCAAAAGTCCACAAGGCAATGGAGTGGAAGCAGGTGGACAAGGGCTTGATTTTAGAAGTTGTAATCACAACGGCTAGAACTGAACCAATTAACCATAGTCTTCTGCAAACTAACAAGATATTGCTCCTGGAAAAAATGTATCTACATGCCATGAAATATATGGATTTATACAGTAAAAATCCCAACATAGGGTATTGATGGTGGCAATATCTGTGCAACATTGGGAACATACTTGTCACACCACCACCTGTGGTGTTAACAGAAACCAAGGCAGGACTGATCATCTGATTCCCCTGGATGAAAGCAGTGAAATAAAATAATGAACCAGGTAAATCTAAATGAGTTGTTTTAGGATTTGCAGCGTGAATGGTTACACAGCCCTGAAATATTTTCCCTTACAATCTCTAGTGCTCCCAGGACACCCGACCAAAATGAGTTAAGTCTCCTTGCTGCCATTTCACATGCTCAAACAGTGTTTCTGCTCCAAGGACCATTTTGGAATTACATTTCCCACTCAAGGACAACCACTTGATGTCTAGGAAAGAACCCATAGATGGAAAGAACATCCATTTTCTCAAGCTTTCTCTTCTAACAAGTCATTTAGCCAAAATGCTGGGGAAGACCCAAACAGAGGACTCCACTCTTTCTGACCTGTGTCTAACCAGAGGAGAGAAATAACACAGGTAGGATTCCCTGATTTACTGGGCAAATAGGCTTTCCAGCTGAAAACCAAAACTGTTTGTAGGTCCTATAGAGCTGCCAACTCCACTTTGGAAAAGTGGAAGGCAGTGAGAAAAAGCATTTGATTTTCTCATTTCTCCTCAAGCATGCATGTTACTTGTATTATCTTTCACAAACGGGAGCATTAAACTTGAACATTACCTGCTCTCACCTTAAGGATACCTTTCATACAGAAGAAAAGACACTGCTTGGTCCAAGTTCACTGATGAATAAGATACAATATTGTGCAAGAGGTGCCTTTATTTAATAAAAGGATATCACTCAGCAGGGGTGAACCCAGGGTTAATGGGACCAGAAGCTTATATCATTTGGGGGGCAGGACGTCTTTTTAAAAAATACCTCTCCGTTGGGTGGGTGCAGTGTTCCGGCAAGTCTTCCCAGGCATGTCCTCCACCGCAGAGAGCTCGTGACTGTTTAGAAGAGAGAACCACTTTCTTTGGGCAAGAAGCCCCTTCTCTTGCTGCTGGAAAGGGCGAGAAGCATCCTGGAGCTGATGATGTCGCCTGTAAGTGGCTTCCCAGGAGCATTGTTAGAATCCAGTACCCAGACACTGCCCTTGCTGAAGTCAAAGTTTTTTTCCATCTCCCTTTAAAAATATAAAGAAGGACTGAGACAAAAATACCTATGATTGCTATTAAGTAAACAGCATATAGGATAACAAAAATGGCAAAAACTAGCGTGAGATCCACAACAAAAATGATTAACTTTGCCAACATGTCTGCATTTCTTCTGGTTCACAGAAGGTATCTAAAAATCCCCAAAGGCACACTCCATGCAATTATGTCTGTACGATGTGGGCAGGAAAAAGGACATTTCTACACATGCAAGAGTGTGTTGTAATCCTTCCAACTATCTACCAGGAGGGCTGTATAACGAAACTTTGATTTCCCAACTTACACAGAACAGTGGCTAAAGGTAAAGTATGGGATATGGCTTTACCATGAATATTCTCATGGAGAGAAGTTCAGGGGCTTATGTTATACCCAACTTGTAACCGATTCAATGGGATTATAATTTCCAAGGGGTAGGGACACACCAATGTACATGCAAATTTCCTGTAGAAATCTGATGTTTCTTGGAAAATTAAAATATACCAGTCTAGTGTGAAAGGAAAATAAGGCCATTTTTAAACATGCAAGGACTCAGAAAGTTTACTCTCTTGCATGTGTTTGAAAAACAAAGAATTAAGAGAATATAATCCAATTCTTTATTGAAAGAGAAATACTTGGCATATAAAAAACTGTGAATTTAACCAAGAGAGCAATGAAATTAAATCCCAGAATCACAGCTTAGATGCAGACATACAGGGTAATAAATTCAAATTAGAAAAGTAAGTTGTGGGCTGTCAGAAACAGTCATTAAGAAGAGAGTCACCTTCCTGTATGAAATGGCATGATTAAAAAGCATGGTGATATAAAAACAAAATTGCCAGGATATTTCTTAGTTAACAAGGTGAGTGAAATTTTAAAACATTTAAATAATTTAAAAAATCCAGAAGAACATTAAGTTGACTAATAAAGTGATGGTCCTCAAATGAAGCAAACTAAACTGGAGCATAATTCTGAGTAAAATATGAGAAATGTCAGTCTATTTGTTCCTAATATTCAGGAACCTTCTGCTACAAGTAGCTCAGAATAAGTGTGAGCTTGTATTTTCAAGGGTTTAATCACACTGCTTGATTTTTCAATAAATATTTCCAAACTCATAGTATTCTAAATGTTCTACAGTAGTTTTACATTTCTTTTATAGAACCTAAAATTTGACAGGAAATTTTAATGTATTACAGTGATAAAACAGAATGTATACATTACAATCCTTGACAGTTTAGAGCTGACAAAAGTTTGGAGGTATGTGAGGGAGATGGACAGGCAAAGGAATATTGATTTCCACATTTTGCGTAGTTGGAATTCAAGGAAAACCTAATATGGGTGTAACAAATAAAGATTAGGCTAGTTTTATAAATAATAAAGACCAATGGGAGAGCCAAAAATACAAATTTATCATAATTTGTAAGATAGAATGGGTAATAGAAAATGTTAAATTTTTCATTTTTATGGCAGGAAATCAACAGATACTGTTTAAAATTGCTAAATAATGAACTAGATTTTTAAGTATATCATCTAGACCTATGCTGTCCAGGATGGCGGCCAATAAGCACACATTGGTTATTGAACATTTGAATTGATAGGTGTTCTAAGTATGATACACACTCAACATAAAAAAGAATTAAAAAATACCTCATTCATAGTTTTCATGTTGGCTAGCTGTAGAATAATATTTTGGATATATGGGATTAAATAAAATATAACATTAAAATTATTTTCACCTTTTCCTTTTTACTTTTGTACATGTGGCTATTAGACTAATTAAATATGGCTCACATACTCCTATTGGAGAGTACTGGTCTAGAATTTTAGGGCTAATCGCCCAGAAAACCAAGACTGTAAAATTGAAAAATAGTTCTCTCTGGAGAGTAGGGTAGATGTCAGGGAGGAAGAAACTTTATATCTTCCTTTTGTGCCCTTTTGAATGGTCTGAATTTTTATTATGAAGTCCATCTATTATTCTTTAAATAAACATCTAATGAAATACAAATAAAAGATCATGTGCAATCAATAAAAATCATGATACATTTTTAAAAGAGTAGATTAGGTGAGTAGACTGGAGGCAAAAATCAACAGAACTTGAGGAGAGTAATTTAGGTAAAATGTGAAAACTACATACCTTTCACTATATAAGAATGAAAGGAATAGTAGGTAATTATAATTGGGGAGGGAGGTTAAAATTATAAAATGTAATAGACTGATTGATAGTGCATTTTTCTCCTCAAAACTCAATTTTAGGAACCATTGGGTAGTTTCCTCCAGATTATATTAAATAATAAATGTAAAATAGCTAGTAGATGGTGGCATTGTGATTGTCAGTACAGGTGTATCTAGCTTTATTCTTAAAGTGATACATACCTGCTCCAGTTTAACAAAGAGATAGACTTGGTTGGGAATGCTCGCTTTACCAAAGAAGCTTATCCTTAACTAAAAGAACCAACAAAGAACTTCAGAATCAAACACACTTAAATATTGTCTCATAAATTCAACCTCCTGATTTTACAAAGCTGCTAGAGAAGTAACAACATCAGGGAAAGAATTCAGATTTTCTATTATAATTGCCTTTACAGATAATTTAATAAAACTAAGTTTGCAAGCAGTACTTAATAAGATAAAGTGTACATTCAAAATGTCTCAGGCACATCAGTTATATGAAATTAAACTAATTTTAGTAATAATCAGAAAATAGATGAGTTCAGTCTTTCACGATGGAGAATGTTTTCAGAGATCACATTGGGGAGGAAAATTCTCTCTCCTCTTAAGAATTTGTTCTGTCAAAAATACCTGTAAAGTTTTTAAAGGGATGAGCAGCAGTGGAACATGAATGTGAACCAATTGTCCTCTTTGGATCTTTGCTTTAAAATTTTCTCCACTGTGTGATTTTATAAAAGAGGGGAATATATCCCACTTTTACTTTTAATTGTCTTTAATTTCCCATTAGACTATCATTTCTTTGGCTAGAATTTTGTTTTCTATTAATATTTGCACAGCACAGCTTATGCTAACAGATTAAATTTCCTGTCATTGAGGTATTGAGATCTGTGTAAATTTTAATTGAAATAATTTATTTTAAAGAATAGGTTTTAATAGGAAAAGAGAAAAGGGAGAGAGAGGCATTAGAGAACATCAAGAGATTCAAACAAAGAAGGATTACAGACAGTGTTGGGCTCAGAGAAGATAATAGCAAACCTCAGTTACTTATAGGCTTAAAACTGACTGTGCCTGGCTAGTGTGAGACCTTGAGGGACTGTAGCTTTTCACATCCCTTGGTATAAAACCTGGGATGGTTTTAAATATAGATGGATTCATGCTCAAAACTAGAAGGATCAGAGAAATTCTTTCATCAAACACAAGATTGTTTCATTCTGAGTTCTTACCCTAAGGTAGATTTATGTAACAATCAGTAGAGTTAGAACTAGTTATAGTAGAGAACAGTGGTTTAATATATAAAGAAGTTTGCTGACATACTTTTTATCAATGCAAATCAGACCTTGCTTTGACTGCCAAAAATCACATTCAACTCTTCATCCTAAGGTGCCCTGAAAATATATTTTCAATTATTTAAAATGCATTTCAAACCAGCAGCAATCCAAGTTTCATTCGATTTAAAACTACTGTAGTGACTCCTGAAGCTAAATCATATATTTAATATCACTTACCTTTCAGAGCATCAAATCCCAAAAGACTCACTATAAATATTTCTACTTCCACCCCATAATGACTTGGGCAGAAACATCCTGAATTAAATAGTGTTATGACTTGATTTATGACCATCTGGACTTCCAACCCAATGGCTTCCCAGCACTCTATCAATCTTTATAAAGTCCTGGTAATGTACTTGAAAAGAACTGCAGGGCAGTTCACCTAAAATGAGGCCTGGAGTTTTGCCAGTGTCACAAGATAAGAAGCGGTGTGACCTGGCCTGTGTGGTGCAGCTGGTCCTGGTGGAGAGATTGGACTTTGAGCTCAGCAGCCCCTGAGCTCTGCTGTTTGCCCTCACAAGTCAGTCACCACGGCCTGAAATGACCACTGCTGGGAAAGATTGAGAGAAGCTTCGACACTTGAACTTGTTTAATATTTCTTCTAAGATGTTAAACTAAAGCTGCTAGAGCTTGCTTGCATTTTCACCCTATTCACTTACTCAGATAGGAGGCTCCCTGAGCCTAATAAAATACAATGCAATATGTCTGATGCTTATATTATTTTTCCCAATATTAGCTAACCATTTCTTCCTGTCAGACCTTCCAGGCCAATTGACATCAGGACCTTCCAGGCTCATTGACTTCAGGCTTGGCCACGTAACTTGCTTGATCAATGAAATGTGATCAGAAATGCTAGATGCCAGTTCAGAGAAAAACTCCAAGAACGACTGTGTGGTTTCACCATCATTCTTTTCCCACAGCTACTGAGCTGACAGGTCCCAGGTGGCAGCTGCTCATTCAACCTGTGTGGGCTCCAGATGGAGGAGACAAAGCCAACCTATGAGGGCATGGAAAATGGGCAAAAAAGAAGATCTGTTGTAGGATACTAAGATTTTGGGTAGAAGGTTTTGATCCAACAAAGTCAGCATCCTTTAAAGAAACTGTAAAAAATGTCTGAGCATCAATAAAGCAGAAAAAGGCCAGCCAAGCTTTTGCCAGTGAGAGTGGTATCTTATTTCTTGAGATATTTGGACTTCTGCACTCTTGGCCCACCCTCATTATTTGTCCTTTGTAAAACTTTGGAGACTGGGTGTGTTACTTTCGGGAATGTTAAATGCCTATACTTGAAGGGACCTGATCTCCCCTTTCCTTGACAGAAAGGAGACAGGCTTGGAGTCTTAAAGACTGGAGATCTTGATTTCCACTTCTTCCCTGAGGGCAGCATTAAGCCTGTCACAGTAGACTTCTCAGGTGAGAATGTATGTCTGGGAAGATTCTTGGGAGAGCAGCTGCCTCAATTTTTAGGGGAGCCTACAGAAGTGAGTGAGCATGAAATGCCAAAGGGCATACTGGTCCAGTACCTACTGTGGTAGACCAGCTAGGCTGGCACAGTCTAGATGGCACCTCTATTCAAGGGGAATGTAATTTTTGACGAGTCTGAGATTGTCCAAATTAAAATGGGATGGAACTGGGGGAAGACTAGCAGGTCACAGATCGTTAAGAACTTAGTTCTAAGTTCAACACCACTTTTAATAGTTTGTTATATAAACTTTAGTACCCATTTTTATTTCTAAAAAAATGATAACTTAATGACTGCAGGATCTTTCAATCTGCCTGGGTTTTAATTCCAGCCATGCTGCTTACTAGCCGTATGCCCTTGGGAAGCTACTTAACTTTTTTGTACTTCAATGTCTTCTGTTGGGAAAAAAAAGGACAGTAAGAGGACCTACCTCCTGGTCATTGCAAGGATTAAGTGAGGTAATAGAGGTAAAATGCTGAAATAGTTCCTTAAGTACTCAATTAATGTAAGCTAACATTATTAGCTACCTTGCCTATCTCAAAAAGTTGCCAGAGTATCAAGTGCCTTAAAAGAACTTTTTAGACTTTATGAAGCATTATTTCTGTCATCTCCTATTTCTCACTTTGTTGTACATCATGACTTATTTTTCTTTGCAATTCTTTGAAGGGCAGCAATAATTTAGGATGCTTAATGGACTCATTTAATGAGACTGGTATCTTCTTGTGAGACCACTGGAGTCAAAAACAATTAGTCTCCCCAAATCAGCCTTTAAATGCATGTCAAATATGGTCTAATTGCCACAATTTGGTTGATTATTTGTGTCAAATTTTTAATCGCAAAGTGACTTTGTTTCTACACCTGGACCTCTTTACAGACCATGAAGACTGATTTCACAGAACTAACACTAAGATAATGAATCCCATCACAGAGATAGAAGAAAAAAAAACACTTCTTCCTGCATAAAACAATGCTTTAAAGATTCTTTACTTTTTATTGACTATCCACATGGTCCTTTTCCTTTAACAGTGCCAATGCTCCTTTGGAGAACAATTTTGAATTTCAAAAAACATTGAAAATTATCTGTTTTAGTTTAGGAAATTAAAAAACTCTTTTATTCTACTTTTCCAGAAAGATTGCTATGGAATCATTCTACCAAAAGTTGTAGAAATCAGTTGCACTCTGAGAACTTTCCACTGTGCTTTATTTTTAAAGACCTCTGTCCTAGAGGGTATTTACTTTTGCATGTGGGTGAAGATGTTTTTTTTCAAGTGAGTTGAGAAACATCAGAGATCTATCGAATAGATATCCTTCACTTACAACATCCATATGAAAAGGACATATTGACCACAGGTCTGGCGTGGGACACAAAAATTAAGGACTTCCATGAACTCAGTGAATTAATGATAAGTGATGGTTCAAGCTCAGACAAGGCAGACAGAGAAATGACACAACCATCTCTTGAAGAATTCAGAAGCAAGGGGTATGTTTTTGTCCTGGGTTCTTTTTGGCAAATATTTTCCCCCAGCATTTTGACTTGTCTCTTTTGGAGTATTACACATAGCAATAGCACCATCTATCGGCATATTCTATTTGTTTCTCTGCAGTGGTCATTTTGGTAACTACTCACCTGGCAAGTAGGGAAAGTACTTCCGGGAGCTTAGGATTCTCTCAGTTCTGGTTTTCTATTGAGCAGCTTTGTGGTACAGCAATTTTATAGTTAGTCCAATAGCTTCCTGCTATTAAAAATTAATTTTAAGATAAGCAATTTCTTAGCTTCTAAACTCTTCTAAAATCGTTAAGTTGTGTAAATACCATAAATAACAAATTTTTATTAGTTTTTCAGTATAGTGTAAAAGAGCCATCTTAGAAGACACATAAAGTTAACTGTTTAATAACACTGGCTAATTAGCCTAATTCAGTTTTATTTCCTTAACCAAATATTGTTTCTGCTTGCAGGAACTGACATAATAAACCTTGAGTTATGAGTTCATATTAACATCTTATTTAAATGGAACCAGAGAGTATCCCTGCTACTTGTATACAATATAATTTCAGAATAATTTTGTGAATATGTTATCCAATTAAAGATCTCACTTGCAGAAAACATGGAAATTCTGTCTTATTCCTGTTTTTGCTGAATTGACCAGACAAAAATACAAGATTCTTTTGAAGCTGGATGTAAAGATCTCCACACCAAGACTGAATTCTAAATAAATAATTAAAATGAATGTTAAAAGTCTTCACCATAGCTTCCTGATGTTTGGCTCTATAAAAAGGACATGACTCACACAGTGTAAGGGATTGAGAAATATTTGAAAAGCAGGGAGGGGAAGAAGGAATGAATACAAGGACTATCAAATCACAGTGCACATAGGTGAGGCTCAAAGAAGAGCATGAGACAGGGCTTCATGTATATGTGATGTACCAAGGCAGAACTCCTCAGGAAAAACCTGTAATGAAGGGGACAAACCAGTAGAGCAAGGATGTAGTCTTAGGTAAGGTCTAGCCTCAGCCAGATCCCATGTGGGAGTTCTGGAGTATAAGCCACAACGCAGATTTGTACATCCCTATCAGTCAGTCATTGGCTATAAGTTCGTCCCTGGTTGCATAGAAGAAGACATAACTTCCCTGGCAAGACATCTCTTATTCATGGAGGGCAATTCTCTGGAGAAGGAGCAGCTGATAGCCATTCGCATCTCATATTTACAACAAATGGGAGATGGGCACTCTGGTTCATCTGGGGCAAATGGGTGGGGCTCTAACAGTGTCCTTCCACAATGTGCTGTTTTGGTCTTAGTTTCTTATTTAAATGCGTCTAATATTCACCACCAAATATTTTATTTTAATTTTCTATTCCTATGTTCTTTTTGTTTATTGAACTCTGAATTGCCTGGATTTCATCTCAAGTATTTCCTTTTCCCAAAAAGAATTCATGAGCATGACAGCTTGTATACCTGAAAATGTTTGTTTTGTCTTTACATTTGAAGGATAGCTTAGGGGGTATAAAATTCTTCAGTCCCTCTTTTTTCTTCTCAGAAGTTTATATATAGTGTTCTAGTCCTCCAGTATTGATTATTTCTGGAGAGAAGTATGAGGTAAAGTACTTTTTCCCTTGCAAATCACTAACCTTTCCCACCTGTGACACCCATGAGATTTTTATTTTTGTCCTTGAAACTCTGTAATTTCAACAGGATAAATGTTGGGTCTATGGTAGGCAGAGTAATGCGACCCACCCACCCAGAATATGCCCACATTCTAATCCCTGGAGCCTGTTGTTTTACATGGAAAAGGAGTGTAGTAGATGCAATTAGGGAATCTTGAGATGAGGAGATTAACTAGATTATCCAAGTGAATCCAGTTTAATCACGAGTCCTTTAGGAAATCAGAGAAGGAGTTGTGAGGATACAAAGTTAGTCAGAGGGAAATTTAAAGATGCTACACTCTGGCTTTGAAGATGAAGGAGGGGCCATGAACCACACAACTCAGGCATCTTGTGTAAGTCAAGGAAATGTTTCTCCCTTAGAATGTCCAGAAGGAATGCAGCCCTACAGACACCTAATTTTAGATCGATGAAACCCATGTTGGACATCTGATCTCCTGAATAGTAAGATAATAAGTTTGTGTTGTCTTAAGCCGCTAAATGTGTGATGATTTGGTACAGCAGCCATAGGAAATCAATTCAGTGTCCACCATTACTTCATCTCCTTTGTGTGTCTTGGGTATTGATCAGCTCTGTTTCAGTTTGTTTTGTGTGATTTTCTCAGGCCTGTTCATCACGATCCCAATTACATTTTTAGTAGTGACTTTTAAAATTACTATTAATATGCCCTTCATTTCTGTAATACTTTTATGTTTCTATTCCATTTCTTCCTGAAGTTCAGCCAGCTGATTTTCATCAACTTTTGTTGTCTTCCAGTATCTTTGTTTGAATTCTTGTATATTTTATTGGATTCAATGCTCCTCACCAAGGGGGAGGGGATATTTTTCTTTTTCATTTTTTTTTTGAGTCAACATAGTGCATGTCAGTTCTTTGAAAATATGGAGAACTATATGCTTATCTGGGATTCATCTTGTGATATTTTTTTTCATTTACTTTTTACTTATGTCATTTCCTTGCTTCATTATTTGATAGTATCTATCAGCAGGTGTCATGACTTTGTTAAATTGCCATTTATTAAGTGAAGCACGGGATGTCAGTGGTAAGCTGTTCATCAATAGACCACAAGAGAAATTGAAATAGAGAAGTTTGTTACTCCAGGGTATGAGAGAACATGCACAGCATGCCTCAGGGGGCTACACACTGAGGTCAAGGAAGGGTGCAAAGAGAGGCAGGACCTGGGGCATGTACCTTTATAGGGTCTGTGGGTGGAGTGCTTTGGAGTTTCCAGGCTAAGGCTGGATTGGTCAATTCAAACCAAGAGAGCAAGGTTTAGGTAAGGCCCTTACCTAAGGGATCTAAGACGTACAGGTGCTGGGAGGCAAGGGAGACTGTCCATCACAAGGGCTGTTGGAGAAGTTTTATTAGGAACTTAACATTTGCTTGTAATTCTGAGGGCTGATGTGTAGTGTATGTGCTTTCATGAAGGACTAGTGCCAGTTTAATGTCACTGCAGGCCACTTGACCAAACACAACGGACTCTGAGGCAGTAATACCGTAGGGAGCTTAGATAAACTCAAGAACAGATCTCAAGCTGGTTCCTAATCAACACTCATTTTGAACAGGGACAACTATGTGATGGCTAATACTGGAAGGGCATAAAGAAGCAGTGTCCTGGAGGCTGTCTGTGGTTCTAAGATGATATGGTATTCCCAGCATTCTCTTAACAAATGTGTTTTGTCCTTGGATCTTACAAGTCTATCTGTATTTTTAGTCTTCAAGAAATTGGTGTGTTTGACAACCAAATTCCTGAAATCTAAGCTATCATTTGAAATTGACAATTTTTTTTCTCTCTCCTTTAGCATTGCAACAGAGTTCTTGCATCTTGTTTCATGACTGTAATGCCTTGTCAAGTTTGTGTAGATTTCACTGGTTGGGGCATTATATTTCATAGTCTATGATTTGAGATTATAACTCCTCTTTTTTACATTTAAAAATATAGATATATAATTGACATATCATAAAATTTACCTTTTAAAGTGTACAATTTTTTTTGTATATTCATGACATTGTACAATCATCACCACTATCTAATTCCAGAACATTCTATCACGCCAAAAAGAAGCTTTAGACCTGTTAACAGTCATCCCCATTAGTCTTCCTCCCCCAAGTTCCTAACAACCATAAACCTGCTGTCTATATGGATTTGCTTACTCTGGACACTTCATATAAATGGAAACGCTGAGTATGTGGTCTTTTAGGTCTAGCTTCTTTCACTTAGCATGTTTTTAAGGATAAACTGTGTATCAGTACTTTATTTTTATTGCCAAATAATACTTCATTGTGTGGGCATACCATACAGTGTGGATATATTGAGTGACTGAAATATGTATTCCACTCATCTTCTGATGGACATTTGGGATGTTTCCACCTTTTGCCTATTATGAAAACTGATGCTATGAACACTCATGTGCAAACTTCTGTGCAGACGTGTTTTCACTTCTTTGGGTACTCTTTAGTCTTTGTAGAGGGAACATTTTGCCCTGTACTTATCATTCTTTCTCTGGTGTGTTTCAAGAGGGAGGTGAAATAAAAGTGCTTTTACTCTTCCATCATGAATCAAAAACACCCTTATCTTATCAAAACCATGGATATGACAACCAAAGTAAAGGCTTACATAAATTGTTCAGGGGCACCTGCCAGTTAACAAGAGAGCTGAGAACAGAAGTCTCTTTGACTTTACAAGAGCTCTTTATTCCCATTCTCCCTTGTGTTTCCATAATACCTTGATTCATTTCCCCCCCCCCCTAAATCTTTTGGTTAGCTGCGGTTGCCTAATAAAATACCCCAATACTTACTGATATAAAACACCAACTATTAATTATTTCTCTTGAGCCTCCAGGTCATCTGGTTTTGATGATCTGAGCTGGACTTGGTGGGGCCCTGCACTCATCCTGGTCAGCTGTGGGTCTGCTAGGTAGTTTACTGATTGTTGATCTGTCAGACATTTGGAATCTTGCTGGGACAATTTATTATTGCTTCTGGTGACTTCTGATCCTCCAGCAAGCGAGCTTGAACTTGTTCTCATGGCAAAGGCAGGGTTCCGAACAGAGAAAAAAGTACACAAGTTCTATTGAGGCTCAGACCTGGCACACAATCACTTCTGCTATATTGGCCCAAACAAGTCATGAGGTCAGGCCCTGATTCAAGGGAGAAGAAATAGATTTCCCCTCCCAGTGGGAGTTGCTGCAAGGGTGGGAATACAGGGAGGGGTGAAAAAATAGAGCCATTTTGCAATTCATCTGCCATAGCATTGTACTAAGAATTATTTTGCAATAATTATATGAAAGTTGACAGGGAAGTAGCAAAGAGAAAAACAATTCAGAGAAACATAAGTAACACTGGGTTTAGAGTTCTTACTGGAGTAACATACTATTCAAGGTTTTCTATGAATACTTTCTCCTAGATAGACTAGTATTCATGGTCTCTTTCTCCTAATAGACTAGTAAACATGCTCTCTTTCTCCTAGATAGACTAGTATACATGCTCTCTTTCTCCTAGAAAGACTAGTAAGCGTGCTCTCTTCAAATGTACTCCCCAGTTTTCTGGTCTCCACCATTGTTTTGATGTGAGTGTTCTATGGTGTGGCCTTTCTGCCTTTCTAAATTCCTCCTATGCTTTGAGAACCAGCTTTGTATTCTCATTAGCAACCAGACTATTCGCTTTATAGCACATTTCTATAATAAATTTATTGTCTGCCCACCATACCTTTCCCCACTGGACTAAAGCTATTTGAGGACAGGTCCACTGTGTAATGCAACTTTATATCATCCAGCTAAGTGCCTAGCACATAGAAGCAGCTTAATAAATATTTATAGAATTAATTAACTGCCTTCTTCAGCACACTGTGCCTTTTCTCAGATGATTTATTTTATGAATTATCTTTATCATTCACTTCACACTTTTCCCTTTGTGATATTTTATGCAATGTGTGTGTATACATTTATACATACATATACATATGGAAACACACATATATCCTTGTGTATATACATATGAACACACACATATTCTGTCTTATATAGTTATGTGGTTATTTGGTTATATTGTTGTTTAGCTTAATTAACTACCCAATAATAATTAATACTCTTTTTTATTGAACTCTAGTTAATATGTTGCAGGTCAGGTTTGTTCTGTTCAGTTCTTGTCCCTGCCAAAACAAAGAATTAAAAGGCAGAGACACAACAGCAAAGCAGAGTGAAAGTTTTATTTGAACTCCAAGAGAGAAGCTGGCTAAAGTTAAGGTAGACAAAGGCCCCAGTCTTTTATGGATAGGTCTATTTATCATGTCCTTGCTGGGAGGTGCCTCTTTGATTGACAGGGTGAGGTCATTTGATTGGCAGTTCCAGTTTTACACCCATTCCTTTTGGTACCATGTCTTTTCCCAAAATGCACACAGAAAAGCCCACAGTGGCAGGTGGAGAGGGGAAAAACCACCGTTTTATTTTAATGAGATTATGATGAATTGTGGTTTGGGTGGTTCTTAGTTTTGTTCCTTTGGGCCTGCATTGGGACCTGGTTGGGACCCGTCTGGCCTGGTCCCAATAGGCAAGAAGTTATCTCTCTGCAAAGCCTTTGTTGTCTTCACATGGAACCCCCTAACTGGGTGGTTTTTTTCCCTTGTACCTTATTTTCCCCTTCCCCCACTGCTCAAGTCTATTTTTTACCTAACAGATGTATAATATTTTATCAGCTTCAGGTATACAACATGATGATTCAACCATTCTATGTATTCTGAAATGATTGCCATGAAAAGTTAGCATCTGTCACCATACAAAGTCATTATGTTATTGACTATATTCCCTATGTTGTACTTTACATCTATGAGTTATTTATTTCATAACTAACTCTTAATTTATATTCCACTCTTTCAAAAAAAGAATTTTAGGTAACATGTTTTTCAAAAAATAGTTGAAAAAAATGTTAAACTCACAAAATAGGCCAAGTACATACTGAAAAGAATGGAGGAACCATTTTTTTATATGACTTCTTATATAAGGGACATCATGTAATATAATACATGTTATCTGTAAACCTAGTTTTGTAGAATAAGCAGAAATATGTTCCATATGGCCATTTCTCAAGTTGTCCTCCAGTTAAACTGGAAGTATTAAACCACAGCTAATGAAGGTTTTTCTGTGGAGAGCTAAGCTGAAGTAGTCTAAGAGGACTTGTTTCTGGGATATGCCAACTCAATATAGTGATAGAATCTTGAGAATATAGGCTAACAAGGAATTGTTAAGTATCTGAAAATTTTGCCCTCAAGGGCCTGAAACCTTACTTGTCATTGGAAGGTTTCCAATATTAACAGATTTACCACTGAACTCCTTTAAATGTGCCAGAAATACAGGTTTTCATCACTGACAAAAATATGACCCACAAAAAAGCTTACACACAGATTATTAGGAGATAATACTGACATATTTTTATGAAAATGAATTTCATGAGAGAGGGCTCACTGAAGAATACGAGAGAGTCAAGGAAATGCTTCCAAAGTATCTTTAACCAGGTATGTCCTCTCACACAACCAGGCAGGTGATTCTCTATTTGCCCACCCTCCTCCCCCAACTAGATCCATTTTCAGTCTTTCTCTGGCCAGCTCTGCACCCTGGGGAGAGGGGTAATGATTCCTATGGACTTCCTGGTCCAATCTCTGTTCTCTTCTGGATTCTGGGTGAATCTGAAAGATTGCAGCAGCTCATAGAACTGTAGGAGGAAAGTGAGAGGTCAGTGGATTCATTCCCCTGGCTCCCTCCATAATTTGCCACACTTGTGGCAGTGATTGCCAAAAGGACCCACGTGCATTAATCTCTGAAATGCTTCTTCCTCCCCGGCCACTTCAGGCCTAGGCGGCAAGAGCTTCCCACCGTTGCTAGTCCCCTGGAGGCTGTAACCTCCCTGTGGGTTCCCTTAACCCTGTACATACCTCTGTAAAATTAAAATCTCTTGAACAATCTGCATTGGCTTCTGTTCCCCAGAAGCATCTTGACTGATACAATTGCTAACCCCTGTTCTTTAACTTCCCCTGAAATATCACCCTGATGAAGGAGATTTGAGAATGTCTCCAGGGTCCTGTGTATCCTACTCTGGCACTAATGCTGGGCATCCAGATGCCCAAGAGGTTTTGCATTTGGCACCAATTTTCCCCACTCATTCCCACTTCCTGAGGGCTTGGCTCTGTCAGCAAATGGTTCTACCACTCACCCAGTTGTTCGAACCCAAAGGAACCATCTTGATTATTCTAGTTCTCTCAATTTCTACCCCCTATTCTATCAAGCACAAAGTCCTGTCCCCTCTTTCTCCAAAGTATATCCTGAATCTGTCCATTTCTCATCTCTACTGCTAACAATTTAGCCCAAGCCTCCATCATCTCTAACCTGGATTATTTCAGTGGCCTCTTAACTGTTCTCCCTACTTCTTCTTTCCAGTTTATTTTCTGCAAAGCAGCTAGAGTTAACTTAGTTAACAAGTAACAGACTACATCCCTCCCCTACATCCTCTAAAGCCTTACATGGCTCTTAGATGAACATCAAAGTCTTAGCCGGAAGGAGAAGTCCCTGCATCATCTGGCCTCCCAGATAACATCTCTTACCTCCTTGCCTTTTTCACTGGGATTCATCCAGCAGGCTTTCCTTCCATCCTAAGAACATATCAGGCTTGTGTTCTCAGGGCATTTGCTTTCTCCTTCCAAATCTCCTTCCTGTCATTCAAGCCTCCACTTAAATGTCCATTTGTCAGGGATTCTCATCTTGTTCACCCACTATAAGTTACCGTTCCTTATCTGTTACTCTCACATCATGTGTTCCTTTTCTTTACTGTCTGGAATTCTCATGCATGCTTCTGAAGTGTCTTTATTCTTTTATTAAGCTCTTGCCTCTCCCATTTCCCTTGAAATCTGTATTCCAAGGGAGCAGAGGTCTTTGTCTTTTTCACCACTGTACCAGCAGTGCCAGTCAGAATAAATGATCTATAAATATTGGTGAAGGGGTGAATAAGTAAACATCCTATAAACTAAGAAAAAGCAGAAAAGGAAATTCAAATAGCCAATCAGTAATTGGAATGAAATGCAATCAAATTAGATTTCAGGGGAATGCAAACAAAACAAAAATAGGGACAAAAAAAAGCCATTTCATCTGATGGGGAAAATTTTTAAAGTTTGTCAAAACCAAGTCTTGGTAAAATATTAGAAAAAAGTGGAACTTTCAAGCATTACTCCAAGAATGTCAAATGATACACCCATTTTAGAGAGCAATTTGGCAGCATAAAATTTAAAATGTTCTTAACATTTGATTTAAGAATTCTGCTTCTAATAATCCATGTTAGCTTGCATATTTGCATAAGCAGATATTATAAGTGTCTATTACAAGATTTTTATATCAATAGAAAAGTTAAAGTAAAAAATTCTATTAATGAAAGAATAAATTGTGACACATTCATATCAGGAAATACTATACAGCAGCCTGAAGAGATGCCTGTTATGTGTATGTGCATAAATGTACAAATACACATAAAATATAAAAGTCAAATGGTTATATAAAGTAAAAAAGAAAAGATGCACTTTGACATAATTTATGTAAATAAATCATGCAAATATTCTAGTCTAGACATTGTTCAGGGTATAAAACATGGAGTGGAAAGAAATTCACCATTGAGTCTTGTTACCTTTGGGACAAGGGTTAGGGAGTGAGCCCCAGGGGATTTCTGATGGAAAGGGACTATGTAATGTTTTATTTCTGAAAATAATTACAACCCATACTAACAATTCCTATTTCTGCCTGGTGACTATGTATGGGTTTTCCCCTGTTATTTAAGTCATATTCAATAACTTTCCATTTCTAAAATTAAAAAATCAAATAAAAATGAGGTCAATTATTTAGGAGCAGAGAAGCAGTGACCAAGCGAGGGGCTGAGTCAGCCTGCTTGCTGTGTGTTGAGGGGGCAGAGATGGGATGCTGTTAGGATCTGTGCCCCAGTACCCTGTGCTGGCTGGCCCAGGGTTCCTGTGATCCTCTGTTGCAAGTGTTGGCTGCAGAGAGCTTCTCCTCTCCCCTGGAGAAGTGCCTCATGCCACAGGCTCTGAGCTGTGCTGCAGACTGCGGCCAGGCTGTTCTCCGCTGGTTACTGTCCTCAAGGCCTATGCGAAAGGCTGTTGGTACGACCATGGGCATCTTGACCTCAAATACTTTATTTCCCTCCAGTACTTAAGCACCACCTATGAACTTTTCCTGAGAAAAACCTAACCAGTAAATTTTAGAGGGAATAATTAGATTAAAAGTGGTTCAAAATGATTAAAAATAAATCCTACACCAAAGAAGGGACAGATTCCCTACTCTTACCATATGCCCTCATCCGATCTCCACTGGCTGAGTTACTTATTATGAAATAAACACACTCATTCCACAACTTGAACAATAACAGACCAAGGGTAAAATGCCAAGACCAAGGAGATGTCAGCACACTTAATAGTGTGAATCCACTCTTGCTAAAATGGGCGAGTGATCCCCTGATGATCCACGGACAGGAGATCTGACACCTGCAAGTGAGCTGGTCCCTGCGTGTGAGGGAAGCTGACTGCGCAGCCCAGTAAGGCAGGCTGCATCTGCCAGAGAGACACTCTAGATCATGTTGCCAAGGGCAAGCCCAGCACATCTGTAATGCAAGGGGAGGAAAGCTGTGTCCAAGGGCTCCTCATCTTGCCTGGGAAAACATAGCATGGAGCACATGCAGAGGTCCTTGCCTCTGCCCAGATCCATGATTACTTTTATATGGTTTAAGGAACTAGCAGAATTGGATGGGATTCCCAGTTCACCTTTGACGAGGCCCCGTTGAGGGCCATGAGCAAATTGCTTAGCCTCTCTAGCCTTTCATTTCCTTACACATAGAATGGGGTTACTGGCAGATTTCAATGAAATCATGCATGTCATGAGGCCACAGGAGGCACATAGTCTAGGTTAGAGCTTTTCCCTGAGCTAACACAGCCATGACTTAGCCCTGGTGACAGCCCTGCCACTCTGTCTATCTGGGGCCCACCTTCACGCTGAGAGGAGTGGCCTGTAATGATGCATGGGCTCTCCCCAGCAGAGCACCCTGCCTTCCCACACTCATGAGGGTCCTAGCTTTACACATGCTACCGACAGCCTTCACTACCATGGAAATGCAGCATGCCTAGGAGTCATGGCTAAAGGGAGGCTACAATCTGTTATTTTGAGGCCATCCCCCAAAATTTCATCTCTTAAAAAAAAATGCTTTTTAAATATATGTGTCTCACCAATGGAGAGCTTATAGTTGGTTTTGTACTCTATCCATATATAAAGTAGTACATTTGCTATAGCTTCTCACCAGCAGAGGTCAGAAATAATGTCTTGGAAAGAAATTCAGTTCTCTGCTCTCCTCAGCCCATATTCCAGTGCAGCTGAATGTTTGCTTCATATAATACGTTTGGGGACAAACTGGTAGATGGAATCTAATGTAATTTCGGGAGATTGTTTCATTAGTGGCTCAAATGAGAATTGGCTTTTCCATCCCAGTTTGTCACCCCCACGTTTACCCCAAGTGTTCACTTTCTTCCTGTTCCATTCTACTCCTTTGCTGGAAATACTTTGACATTTCAACTTCCTGGCAACATGGATATTAAACATGCACATTTGTTTTTTCTCCCTCCAAGGTCCTATTAACATACCAGGAAAGCACTTTTTTTTCAAAGAATAAGACCTACTATACTTATGAGTACAAAGGGCAGGAGAGGCAACTGTGCCACAAGATGTTGGAAGATGGAAAATGGATGGATGAGAGGAGCCTGACTTCGCAAACCAAAGAAGATTTACTATAAACCTGAAGCAGAGAAAGATGAGAAGCAATCCAGTTAACACCCACTGGGCTCCATAGGCTCAGGAATTAGCTGAATTCGGTGCTCCTGTAAGTGGGAGTGAAGATGGTCCAAGATGGGATTGGTTGGAAGTCTCCTAAGGAATAGTGATTCCAGACCCTATTGTCTAGTCTATGGAGCTGGGCAATTGCCCTTTTACATCCTGGTAAAATATAAGGTTAGTTATGGGAGAGAGTAACTTAAAGTCCTCTGGACTGAAGGGCTCTAATCACATTTGGGAGTGAAGATAGACATCATAGTGAAAACAGAGAGCTTCAGACCCTCACCTGGCATTTGCAGAACCCAGAACAAGAGTGGCCGTGGGGGCCATAGTTCCTGCCCTGTGATCACCGTCTCTTCCCATCTCTCTTAACATTGTTCCTTGTCTCACCATCAGGGGCCTCAAATAAGCACCTATGGAGACCCAGCTCTCCTGTTCAAGCACTTAGAACCTGCAAATGGCTGCTTCTTGCCCATGCCTTGGCGTCAGGTGTAAATGTCCTGGTGGGTATGATCATTCACCCTAAGGAGGACAGATTAAGAAGAGAGGCCCGTACAGTCCCTGGAGGTGGGCGTGAGGTCCTTTGGGCAGGAATTCTGAAGCTTGATCTACAAATGATGGACAGGTACCTTCAACCTTGGGGAATGACATTCCAAAGAAGGGCCAAAGCAGGGTCCTTTAAAGAATGTTTTCCATGCTAAAGTGATCAACTGTCCCAATCTGATTTTAGCACTGAAAGTCCCATATCCCAGGAAACTCCTCAGTCTCAGGCAAATAGTGAAGGTTGGTCACCCTAACAGGCTTAAGAGTGGTACTGTATTTGCATGCTTAACCTCTGAGACCCCCCAGTCCTCTTTTCCTATGAATTTCGAGAGTACTGGCAGCAAGGTCTATGCCTTCCAGGCAGGACATTAGAAGTCTTCCTCTGAGGAATCCAATCTGCCCCAGAAGAAAAGAGCTGAAGACTCTGCCATTAGTGATTCTCCCAGAGAACTCCCTTAAATGCCTCTAGAATAAAACTGAGTATCAACAAAGACCACTCACTAGCTTCAGAACATCCAATCAGCTTTTCAGAGAATTAGGCTTAAATATAAGCAGATAGTCAAGGATCACCAGACATTAAGGAAATCCTTAGTGTGAACAATTAAGAGCCAAAGAAAGAGGAAAAAAGAAAACCTATTTAGAGAGAAATGTATCATGCCACAAGAAATTTTAAATCATTTACATCAATATCTTCAGAATCATAAAGGAAGATATTACATTTATGGGCAAAAGAACAGGAGTTATAAAAAGTCATGTTCAGATAATAAAAAGAGCTCTTAGAAATTGAAATGCAAGAACAGATATAAAAACTAGAAGTACTGGAAAATGAAGTTGAGAATATCTCCACAGAAGGAATATAAAGACAGAGATATAAAGTAAGAAAGAAAAAGAAACAGAAACTGGAGTGCCAATGTCCAAAAGGCCTAGAAGAAAAACAGTAGCGATTTCAGACAGATATCAAGGAAGCAGAGAAGGAAACCATAATTCAAGAAATTCCCCAGAATGGAAGGACATAAGTATTCAGATTGAAAGTACCCAGCAAGCACCAAGCACAATAGATGAAAATATTACTATGCCAAGATAGTGAGGAAATGCCAAAGATGTAGGACAAGAAGAAGATACTGTATGAGAAAGAACACAAGTTGAGAACAGTCTTGAACATCTTATGACCAACGCCAGAAGCTATAAATAACACTTGAGGCTGTAGACAACAGAAAAATGCCCTCAAAATCCCAAAGGAATTTGTCTTCAACTTAGCATTCTATTCCCTGGAAACGCGTTACTTAATGTGAGGACGAAATATTTTCATACATGCAAGGTCTCCAAAATTTTTCTTCAGGCTTCAACTGGAGGATATGCATCACCAAAGTGAATAAATCAACCAAGAGAGAAAAGATACAGGGTTTAAAAAGCAAAACTCAATGTAAGGGAGCAATAAAGAGAATCTCCAGGAGGATGATGACTCACCAGGCTCACAGGACATCTCTCTTGATGAAAGCATGCCAGAAAGCTTTGGGAGAAATTTGTTAGAAAAATGAAATTATTGAATAATGATATATATGGATATGTGAAGAGGAATTTTATAAGTAATTGGCAGAGAATTTAGGGTTGAATTGCTAAAAAATGTACATGGAGAATTAAGGAAACACACAAAACATGATTATTAGTTATAAACAAAACATAAAGTTTGCGAGAAATGAAAAGTCTATCAATGAATTAGCGGTGGATAGCATTTGTATAATTGCGTATTATTCTAACCTAAATTGGGATACAACTATCCTCAAAGAATGAAAAGAGGGAAAAGGTGCATTTGGTGCAGAAAGGGGAGCAGGAAGTTACAGGAATCATCACTTCCTGTAATAGGGAGTAGATAATGCCCACGACTGAAAATTAAGAGGGAGCAATATAAACATGCAATTTTAAGCAATATGGATTCCCAAACCAAAGGAATAGTTGTGAAAGTTTGGAAATACTTGCCCATTGGAAGATGGCCATGGCTACAGGAACATAGAGGACTGCTATTTTTCATAACAAACGGTGGAAAACTATTTTTCTTCTTAACTATGTTCCTGTATAACTTCATAAAGTTACTCTCTCAAAAAAAATATTAGGGAATTAATTCTAAGAAGTTATAAACTATCTTCCTTATTTCATGCCTCCTTCTCATTTAAACAAATTAATACAACCATTGGAGTATTTTTTTTATGTACATGGATTCAGTGGTATTGACAGAAGATCAGAATGGTAATGTTTAGCTTTAGATTACATGTATTTATTCAATTGAAAGAAATCCAATAATGTCATTTGAGCTTTTCATTAGGAAAAGTACTTTTTTTAGTGAAGCGTGAAGTTTATTTTAATTAGTTTTATGTTCATGAGCTGAATACAGTGAAAATTTTATTTATTTACAATTATAGGAAAATGAGACCTAATTAATAGAATATTCTGATTTTGTAAGTGTGAAAGATGGGATGTAAAAATGTCCCTAATTCTTCACCTTTCCTATGTGCATTTTCTATGTAACATGACTTCATAACAACTCCCATTGACAGGTGGATCTATTTCTCCACCCTTGCATCTGGACTGGCACTGTGATTTGCTTGGCCAGTGGAATGCCATGGAAGTGGTGGTGTGCTAACTCTGAGGGAACCATGTCTGTTCCCACACTTTCTCTTGGACCCCTACCACTGCCATGAAAACAAGCCAGACTATTTTGTTGGAAAATGATAGACAACACAGATGAGAACTCGGTAGGCTTAGCTAAGGCCACATTAAAATATCCTACAGTCAAGCATATGAGGGAGCCTGGATTAGTCAGTAGAGCTGTCAGTCAAACAATTGTTGATGGTAGACAGGAGTGACATTAGATAAGATCATAGCTGCCTAGCTCACCTGAGACCTCATGAGCGACAAAGAAATGTTTGTTGCTTTAAGCCACTAAATTTTGGGGTGATTTGTTACTTATTACTAGCTTACTGGTATACTAAAAGTCATCAATTTGCACCATAAATGAATATTCAATTTTCGAAGAACTAGCATATATATATACATAAAAGTAGCCGAAGAAAACTTCCAGAGCATATGTTTATTTGTTTTGAAGACTTCCAGGTGACAGAATGAAATTCTATTTGGGAAGAACATCATGTTTTCATTTTAAACTCTCTTCATTTGTTATGATAGTTATCTGCCTCTAATCAATATATTTTTGCATTTCCACCTAGTTTAGAAATTAACTTATTAAGAGGGTTCTTACCCTGGGTTTATGCATTTGGGCTGGGAATTATCCAGTATATCTTAAAACTCTAAATGGCTTGGCTAGCTCTTCTAATCAGCTTCATAGTAAAGATTTGTAAGAACCAAACAAACTGGATGTTGCTCTTTGAAAATATCTCTCAGGCTTTGATGAGAGCAGGAACTTTGTCTAAAATGATATGGGCAATGTTATTTCCAGTGACATTGGTATTTGGTAACTTAAAGAGCAAATGGCCCCAAAGTTGCATTATATGATATTCATTCTCATTAACTACTCAGGAACAAAAATAAACCAAGGTGAGCTGCAGGGAAATCAGGCAGCTTATATAAAGCAAAAAACAAGTACAGCTTCATTAGCTATTTTTATGATTAATTTAAAATGTCTAGCACAAATTTCAGGTCATGTTTACTTAGGTCAAGGAGTAGCCAAAATAATTCCCCATTTCAGTGAGGTTTGTATTTCAGCTCTTTTTTGGTAAGGTTCTGAGCAAGGTTTTATTAGATTAGAGTTTAGCAGTAGCATTCATTAGCATGTGACATCTGTTGCCAACTGGAAACAGAGCACTATAATGGGCAAAGAGTGCATGTGGTGTAGACAGGCCCTAGGAATGATATCAAGGTTAATTAATTTAACTTGGAAGTTTTGATGATTATCAGACAGGCAAATCTCAAAGATTTCACAGGCAAGTTTTTAGACCTCAAGGATATTCTATGATATTAATCCTGGAAATTATTGTTGACAGCATTTGGAATGAGGGTTTTAAGTAACAGTTTGAATAACTGTTGAGAACATTTTCCTTGGTACATCATGTACTTTTTAAGTCACAAGAGCATTGTAACTTGTAAAATATTCAAACAATGTAAAAATATGCAGGGTAAAAACCAACATCTCCCTCTCCCCAGTCCCATCATCCTGGAGTATTTGTTAACAATGTAGCGAATATCCTTTCAGAATCTTACACACACACTCAAATCAGCAGTGTAGATATTACGGGGTTTTTTTTTTGGAGAGAAATGGGGATGGATTGATAGTATTTATTTTTTATTTTTAAAAAATGACATCTCTCATTTCTATGGTTCTGCAACTTGCATTTACTTTTACTGATTTTCATGGGATTTTTACATGATGGTCTTTATATATGTAGTTCTAAAAAAATCTGTATACATTTCTATAAAATGATTGTTTATTGCCTGTCTGATGAACACTTATGTTATTTCTGATTATCTGATATGAAACCATGACACAATAATCTCTTTACACCTATTTCTTTTTGTAAGTGCAGATATTTCTGAAGGGCAGATAGATTGCTGGTCGAAAGACTTTAAATATTGATTTATAAAAACAAGTTGCCCTTCAAAAGTGGCAGGGGGAACTGTGTAAACTTACTGTCACACCACAGGTCAATAGGTCAATGAGAATTCCTTCTTCCTGCCATTATTAGGTATTAATTTTTATTTCAGCTAATTTGATTGTTTAAAAATTAGGTAAAGTTATTTCTTGAGTGATAGTGAAGAGGAACATTCTTTTATAATATGTATGTTGTTTTTATTTCTTTTTCTGTGAATTCTTTTTGGTCATCAGTTCATTATCCTTTCCTTATTAATTGATAGGCACTCTTTGCATATTAGGGATGGTGGTGGATACAGTGGATAGACTCATTTAATTTTCATTCCAACCCATTTCTGGCATGCAAATATGGAAAGGTAAAAAACAGATTTCCCAGATTTTTTCTGAAACTTGGCTACTGAACTTAATTTAGGAGCCACCAATTAGACACCCTTACAAAATACTTTGGTCAGAAGAGAAGGGAGAGGCAGGGCCCAAGTCAATTATTTCACAGATGTGACTTGTGGCAGAGGTGGTATGGTTTTGGAGTCAATGACTATTGTGTCGACTTTCTAATCTGTATGCAGCTTCTTGATTTATCTTCTTTCTTCATTAACGAAGGCATTCTCCTGATTTAGACAAATGTAGCATGGATTTCTCTCAGCAATAGCAGCAGGTACAGGGGCTTGTTAGCTTCCTGCAGCAGCCGTAGAGGCAGCTTTCCTGATCGTATGTGGGCAGAGTAGTTTTGAGGCTAGAAATAATTTCTATTTTTCTAGTTTCTATGTTGATTTTACTTGCTTTCTAGTCCTGGTATTAGATTTTTGTGTGGATTTTGTTGTCTGCAACTGAAAGCTGAGCATTACAGAAATACTATCTGTTTTTAATTGTTTGATATGTTATGCAGATTTTCTTATCTGTCACTCATCTTGTCAGTTTACATTCACATTACAGAAGATTCAAAACATTTTTTAATAAAATCATATCTGGCCATCTTTACCTTTATAAATTTTGAAGTTTGAATCTGATAAAGGAAGAACTTCCTAATCTCAAAGTTATTCTGCTATATTTCCTTACACTTCTATTTCTTTATATCTGGAAGTATGTTCCACCTAGATTTCATTTTTCATGGAATATATAGGTAACTAATTTTATCTTATTTCCCAAAATGGATGGATGGTTAGTTCAACAGTAATTTATTTAATAGTCTAACTTTCCCCCACTGAATTGAAATGTCATGTCTAACAAATAATACTTTCTCATCTATCATGAATTTATTTCTGAGCTCCATTACATTAGTTTTTTATTCCTGCTTAAATATTACACTGTTTTATTATAACTTTAAAATATCATTTTCATTTTTAATTTAGCTATGATAAAAAATAATAACTATAACTTTAAGTAACTAATCAAGTAACTAAACTAGCGAGAACTTCAGTGTCTGAAAGCTCCTTAAAGTCAATTCCACATTTTATTCATGTGAGTCCTCATAAAGACTACAATGATGTTGGCATAAAACAAATATTTTTTGGATTAACAAATCAAATGACTCATTCATATAAACTGCACAAAAACTATAAAACTAATAGTCTGATTATTGTTAGTGACTATTTTTTGCAGCATGTTTTATACCAAGTGCTGTATTATCTGTATTTGTATGATAATCCAAATCACACAAGGTTCATTTGATCTTTGGTTCAACCATGCCATGTGTTAAAAGGTAGAGTTTAGAAAAGCTTTATGTATAAATTTGGATGAGTATCTTTAAAAGTAAAACCTCAAAGAGCCAATAATAGAACAAGATAGATTTAGTGTCTATCAAAGAAAATGGAAATTTATAACTGTTGGATGCCTCAAAATTTGTAGTATTGTGGTGTTAGCAAAAATTTTGAAGATAATTTAGCAGTGCAAATGACTGTGATATGGGATTAGGTTAAAAAAAACACCAGAATATGCTATGATATAAATAATATTTTGCCTATATCTAGCGTTGCTTAAAAAGGAATCTAAGCAGGCATTGCTGCAAAATTTTGTATCTATATAGAAAAGCACTAGAAAAGAAAATTGGGAAATAATGGGCTATTTGTTTCATAGAGGGGGCAAGACTGTGTAATATTTTATTTTATTTTTACTTTACTCAATACTAGTTTAATAGTACTTATAAAAAAAGCCTTTAAGTCTATTCAAGGATGTTGATTAAAAAAAGTAGACAATGTCATAGCCTGCATCCCATAGAAAATAAAGCCTGAGGCGATGTGCTAATGCTTTGTGGTGGATTGCAAAACTGTCCTTAATTCTCTGTTCCTCATATTTGCATATTTGGGACATTTCTGCATAACTCCCTTCATCCAGAGGTAGAATTTATTCCTGTACCTTACAAGTCCAGGCGAGCTTTGTCAGGGTTTTTTTCCCAGGGAAATGTGGTAAAATGATATTTTGGCTGTTCTAGGCATAGGCTTTAAGAGGCCTTGGATGCTTCTTGCTTTCTTGGGCCCCTGCTCAGCTGACATGAGGACAAAGCAGGACCAGCCTGTTGGAGGGGGAAGGTACATGGAGCAGTAATGAGCTAACCTTCCTCAGCTGACTTTTAGTCAGCGTAGTAACTGACTGAACCGGAGACCCAAAGAATTGCCCAGATGAACCCAGCCCATATAGCCGACCCATAGAATTGCCCTAAATAAATACATATTGTTTTAGGCCACTGCATTTTGTCATATAGCAGAAGCTAACCCTTCCATGCTTGGTTGGGAGTGAAAAATTAGTGAGAGTGAGACAAGCAAAGAGAAGACAGGCAAGGAAAGTGAGAAAGAAAGCACAAAGAGGTGTATTTGGGAGCTAGCCAGTTTCAAAAACAAAAGAAAACCATGGTGCCTTGGCCACAGCATCTATCTCCAGAAGGGACCTTATGGAGACACATCTTGGAACAGGCTGTCGGAGGGAAGGAAAAGAATGTATTTGCCAGCCGCTTTCCTCTCCTGTTTGGTCCAAGTTAGCTCCTCTGGGCATTAATACCCATGCATTTCTGAATTGTGTTACACTGTTCTTCTGGTAGTCACCCTGGGGATGCCCCAGCTTGTGACAGTAAAGATGACAGCAGCATGCTGGGTGAGTATGGCACACTGATTACAAAAGTGGCCTCAGTCCTCTACTTGGCCTGATGTTTTATACACTGCACGGTGACTGTGCAGCTCCTCCCAGTAAGTGGTAGCCCCTGTTTCCCCATGCCTTGAATTTGGGCTGACCTTTTAACTTTCTGTAGCCTATAGAATGTAACAAAAGCAATTTTGTGCCAGTTCTGAACTTAGACATGAAAAGGCCCTGCCTGCTTCTGCTCTCTCTCTTCAGGCCCTTGACTCTCTGTGTGAACAAGCCAGGATTGTCCTGGTGGCTGATGACCCAGCTGTCCCATTTTCTACCAGCCAACACCTGGGCACCAGCAGGAAGCAGAGCCACTGAGCTGGTCTACTGTTGAGGGCACCTGTGTAAGGGTGCCGCACCAAGACTGGAATAACCCCCCAACTAAGCCTTGCCTAAACTGCTGACCGACTGATCAGGAGCTAAATACGTAACTCTTGTTTTGAGCTACTAAGCTCTAGTGTAGCTTTTACATAGCAATTAATTACTATTTTATGCAGCAGTAACTGATAGAGTGAGCTTACAAGCCAGTGATTGGGTCACATAGCATCAAAACTTGAAAAGGTTCATAGTTTTAAAGATTCAGGGCACACCAAGCATGCAAACTTGCCTATGACATTGTGTCTTTGAACTGAAAGGTGTTGCAGATTAGTTTTCTAATTAGTCAAGTTCCAATATAATGAGTTTTAAAACAAGTCTTTCTTTTAAAGGTTATATATGGTACTGGCAAGCAGTCTTGATTGCTTTTTGTACTGAAAAAGTGTTAATAATCTGTTCTCATTAATTATTGCTTGATTTTCTGTGCAGTGGGGTGGAGTGTTTTTTATAACAGTAGTATCTGATGGAAACATGTACTTAGATCTGTCATCTGTCGTCCCAAACAATGGACACATGTTACTTGTTTTACAGGCAGAGAGATCTGATGCTCCATGTCTAAAAAGCACACACCTTTGGAAAGAATTCTGACTTCTTAGTTTTATTAGTTATAACGGGTCTAATAGTAGGGTAGCATAATTAGGAATTTGAATCAAATTGCTTCAGTGTTTTCAGAAATGGCCCAAAGTTATCCTTTTTCTTTAGAACTGTATGATGAGGTTGAAGCTTCTGACTCCTGGCAGGGGAGAGAAATGAAAGCCAAGTATGTGAAGACCCAGTTGAGGGCCCTAGAGAGATCCCTTGAAGTGTTCTTTCCAGTTAGTTCTAGGTAGATAGTTAAGGCAGAAGAGCATGCTAGAGCAGCTGCTGAGAAATGTTAAATATCAGAGATGAACTCTATATTTTCTTCTTATAATATAGCAGAATATTTACATGGATATTGATTAACTCAGCCTCAGCAATGGAACAAATTACACCTAAGTATTTGCATCTCTTTGAAGTTTGCTCCAGATCAGGGCTTCTCAGTCTTGGCAATGTTGATGTTTTGGGCCAAGGAACTCTTTGTTGCACGGACAGTCCTGTGTATTGTATGGAGTTTAGCAGTGTCCCTGGCCGCTATCGGCTAGAGGCCAACATCCCCTCTGTACAGCTGTGACAAGAAATGGCTCCAGATGTCCCCTGGGATAAAAAGTGCCCCTCCCTCAGGATCACTCTGTGAAACCAGTGTCTTTATGTGGGCTCCACGGTTGTGTTATGGCTCCTTGGGGGCTGCCGCACATCAAGGAAGGGAGGCTCTAGGTTCCCCAGTCCGGCTTCAACCACAGGAGCTCTAGTTTTGTTTGTTTAGTGAACCAGGTCATATAATAAAATTTGCCTGAAAATAAATTGGTACAAAGTCAAAAGTTTTGTTTGTTTTTAAAATCGCTCTAAATCAGAAACAATGTTAGTACAGAGATTCAGATATCAGTAACTAAAAATCACTTTTCTAAAAAGAGTTCCTAAAAAGCATGCAAAAGCCTGTGCATCCTAACACTGTTGGTTTTACTTATGAGGAATCTTTTGGCCCACAAAGTTGTGATCCAAGTTTACGGCAGCAGCCTCATTTTTGGTCAGCATCTCTAGGAAGAAATATAGTGACCTCTTAGGAATTTGAATTATGATTCCCATTCTGAAAAGGGAGACCACTGGCCACCAAACAGGCAAATCAAGAGAGTATGGAGGTTAGCAGAACCCATGACATCTGCCCCTACTGTGTGTTCCTGGAAAAAACTTGAACCATACTCCTTTGTATGACTGAAAAGAATTAAAATACCCATTTCTACAGTGAAATTCAATCTGATTTTAGCTACAGACCTCCTTTCTGAATGAAATTTTATACACAATTTTAGTAATATATAAAACAGATAAGAGTTTACAGACTGAAATGGAAAGTTGTGTGCCCAGAGGCTCAGCCAGGCACTTAACCTAAGTACAATATTGGAAGACGGTCTCCACAGAAATATGGAAATGAATAATCTATATCAACATTTATACATTTGGATGATGTATAGCTAGGATCTTTACAAGGCACTGTGTATGGAATGGGTCAGTTCACTCTGCTAGAGCTGCACACCTGTACTCTATGCTTATTTGATTGTCTATAAAGTTTCACAGTGACTTTTTCATGGATTTTCCTATATGGGACACAAAATTGAGCAGTATTCCCAGTACAGTCCCCAACATTTATTTAGTGCTGTGTGTATTTGGATAATATCTGATTCCTTTCTGGCAATATTCTTTCTAGTTATAAATCAACTTTCATTCTTTATAATCAAAATAGCAAAGCTAAAATTATTCTTGAGTGCCTGTTTTTTTTTAATTGAAGTATAATTTACATAAAATGAAACATAGTTCTTATGTGTTCAGTTTTGGTGAGTTTTGACAATTGAATTGGGCTGTGTAACCGCCACTCAAAATAGGATATAGAATATTGTCACTGCCCCAGTAAAGTTCTTTTGTGTCCCTTCCTAGTCAAATTCTTTCCCAGAAGTGATGGCTTCCTGAATTCAATCACCACAGATTAGTTATAATTGTTCTAGACTTCATATAAGTGGAATCATACAGTATATATTCATTTGAGTCCATTTTTTTCCTTGTTGCAATGTCTGTACAGTTTATCCATGTTGTTGTGTATGCCAGTAATTGGTTCCTTTTTATTAGTCAATAGTATTGAAAGGCCCCATGCATCCTTAAAAGATTCTCTTCATACACTGATTTGTGTGTATGCAGAATGCACTTTAAGAATATAAAATCTCTACAAAAGTGGGAGTTCTGCACAGTCTTCATTCTGGTATGGGCTTTATATCACAAACACCCATTTGAAGTTAATTGATCACTGAGAAAGGCTCTTTGCTTTTTTAATTTGCTTTTTTTTCCAAAAGCATTTTAAAATTAAGATAAAAAAAATACAGACACAAAATCTGTGCTTGTGGTTCAATGGTAAACATTTGCACAATTTATCACTGTCCTGATAACATCGTCATCAGCTTTTCAGGCAGTTAGGCTGGCTAAAAATGAACAACATGAAAAAAGATAAATTCACATAAGTTGGTCTTCAAAAGCACTTCACTTTTGCATGACAAGTGTGATGTGGGCTTAATCAATAGATGTGCCTAAGTGAGAAAAATTCAACCTCTTTGAACTTGGGGGCAAAAATTATTTCGATACTTCACTTGGGACTGCTATAAATTTCTTACTGATAAAATGTGATGAAACCACATAGATTTGTAGGAACAGCCTGAATGTTATTTTGGGGAGAAGTACTTAATCCAAACATTAATGTTGGCAGTGTCCACCTGTGTAAATCTGTCTTTAGGTGTGTTCATTTTGAGTCAATTGCTCAGCAAACATTTCTTGGTTACCTGCTACATTCCAGGCCCAAAGCTTAACAGATGCCAATAAAGATCATTGAGTCACGATTAGTGATAGATATCTATAAATTTGTTACATGTTACTTTTTAATTCACTTATTTTCCTCTGTGTAACTACTGAGGACATATTGGTGTACTTAAACTAAATAGAAAGCTAAGGTCAAACAAAAATATACTATATACCCTTTCTTTTAAAATTCCTGCTTACTTTATTTTCCAAGGAATTTGTAAGTAAAAATACTGTGTGTGTATACAGAGGAAGCATGTAGTTATCGAGCACAACATTCCTGGGAAAGAAGACGAGAAAACCAAATATTGCTAGAGACAACACAGACTTTGCAAATAGGATGAAAGCGGAGTAAGCTATTTCCTAAAGCTTTCTCTCCCTCTTCAAAATAAGATTTCTCTCCCTCTTCAGAAGTAAAGAAACCAGTAAAGCCACAGATGTCTAATTTCAATACCCAGAAAATAAGACCAATCAGGTATATTTTCTAAAGCTAACTGAGGCTGAAAAACAAATCTCTGCATAGTCAGATTCCCATTTCTTTCTTACCCTGAGAACATATATTTAATTCATTGAATTCTTAATTGTAAAAGGCACTATTTCATTAGATTTCTAAACATTTAGCATCTTCATGACATATAACTGTCATCTTAGCAGAAAAAGACTACCCCCTGAATTCTTAATTTCTATATTGTTTATTAATCAATTGAGCAATAGTACCAATAATGAAATAATAATACATAGTAATACTATTGATAGGTGGACAGATGAATATAGAAGAAGCCATTTGAATTAGTTAGCTATTGCTACCTAACCTAGTGGCTTGAATTAAAAATCATTTGTTATTTGTCAGGAATCCGTAAGTGGGCTGTGTGGTTCTGCTGATAAGCCCAAGGCTCAGTAGGGCTCATTCATCTGTTGTCTAGTGTCAGTCACCTAGGTGGTTCTGATGATCTTGGCTGGACCTTCCGACATGTCTGGACCTTGGTTGTACTGAGCCAGCTCAGCTCTGCTACACGAATCTCTCATCCTCCCGCATGCTGGTACGGGCACATTCTCCTGGTGAAGGCAGAGTACTATGAGTGAAAGCGGAAATCCACAAATGCTTTTTCAAGCCTCTTCTTGTCCCTATGTGTGCTAATGACCAAATGGAAGTCATGTGATCGAGCCTAAAGTCAAGGTCTCGCCAAAGCCAATGGGTACAGGAGACGATGAGAAAGAGAACTGTGAACTTAAGTGGAGGAACTTGGGCAAGCTGGAATTATTTTGACCTTTTCCTTCTATGATATTGAACTGGTCTCTCTCTTTCCTTTAAAGCCCTTTCTCCAAAGTTCTACCCCTCTTCCTGTCATTTCCCTTCTATGGTAGTTTGGGTTTCCCCACAACCAGGCCCTGAGACAAGAATTTGTGTGCAGGTACTTAATTTCAGAGGTGAACCTAGGAAACAAATGAATGGGAGTGGGAAGTGTGATAGGAAAGAGAAAAGCTGATAAAAGGTGCTTTCTCAATAAAAACACGTTGTTATTATATGCAACTGGAGCTCAGTCCAACTTGGGGCTGAGAGGTAGTATAGGATGCAGCTCAGAGCTGTCCCAGCTGAGTGGGAGAAGGCTGGGTGTCAATCTACCAACACCTCCCAGTACTCGGTGGCTGAGGGCTTTTCCTGGGGACATTAACTCCATAACATTTCCAGCCCACTCACAGCCACTGTGTTGCATAGATAGAATGACCTCAGGAAGAGGGAACAAGTGCCAGCAGAGGAGATATGAAAGACACTGAAAATATCTGCAAAAGTCCCCATGGTCTCTGCCGATGTACCTCAGAAATGGCCATGCCTTCCATTACCTTCTTGGTCCTGAAAACTTCCCAATCTTTGGTCTAGATTTTCCTCCTGTGATCTGGATGCTTATATTCATCTGCTTACTGCCCATCAACTTCTGGGGGAGTTTATGGTCCAGAAAATCACCTGATGTCTTCCTCTTCCCCAACTCCTAACTGTGTACCTCTCCCTTTGGTGGCCACTTCCACCCCCAGCTTGGGTAATGGAACTGTGACTCTCCCTGTCCACTGTCCAGAAATCTGGCAGTCACCTTGGAGCCCCCCAGCATCACTTCTCAAGGTCAGTCAGTTATTAAGACCTGTTCATTCTCATTCTTTAAAAGCTCTTTAATGCATCTCTTCCACCATCCTTGTTATTTCCTTAGTTTGGACTCTCTCATCTTGACTACTGAAATATTCTCCTATCTTGACCTCCTTCTGCCTCAATTTAAACTTCATCCGCTCTATGCCCTGTGCAAAAGGCAGACTGATATGCAGCTGTAAATCTGGGCACATCACTCCCCTTTTAAATTCTTTTAATGATGTTTGATTGTTCTACTCATTTTTAAACTCTTGTTTCAATTTCTCATTTATAGAAAGGCAGGCTTTTCGCTTCTGGTAGTTTCTGGAGAAAGTGGTAAACAATAGGAATTAACCATTTCTCAAATATTTGGGAGATAATGCTTATAAAAACAGTAAGACCTGGGGTGTTTGGAAGAAGAGGTCTTTGACAACCAAATTAATTTCTTTAATTCTTACTGGTTCATATAGCTTTTCTTTAGTTTGATTACATTTGCAGTTACTTTACTAAGAATTTTTTCATTCCATCTAGGTGTTCAAATTAATAGAGTAGTTCATAATATTTTTTATTTTAGGTTTATGTTGCATGTATAGTCTTTATTTCACATATCAACAATCTTTTTTATTTTTATTTTTACTTATTGAAGTATAGTTGATATACAATATTATATTTATTTTAAGTATACAACACAGTGACTCAATAGTTACACACATTATTAAATCCTCACCCCAACTAGTGCAGTTACTGTCAACATGGAAAGATGTTACAAAATCATTGGCTATATTCTCCATGCTACACTTACATCCCCGTGGCCAGCTTATATTATGATTGAGATTTTGTGCCCTTTTATCCCTTTCAACCTCCCACCCACCTACCCCAACCCCTCCCACATGATAACCACCAGTCACTTCTCAGTGTTTATGAGTCTACTGCTGTTTAGTTCATTTTGTTTTGATTTTAGATTCCATATATAAGTAAAATCATATAGTATTTGTCTTTCTGCACCTGGCTTATTTTACTTAGCATAATACTCTCTAGGTCCATCTATGTTGTTGCAAATGGCAGGATTTCTTTCTTTTTATGGCTGAATAATATCCCATCATGTATATATACCACATCTTCTATCCTTCACTTTATAGATTTGTTTAGTTGTAAATTCTACTCTACCCGTTGCTTCAAATATTTATTATAAAGAGCCAAGTTTTGGTTCTGCTTACTTATTGCTATTTGCTATTATTTCTATTATTCATAATTTCATAGATTTCTGTCATCATTTTAATATTTCCTTTGTCTTTGGTTTATTGGGATTTGTTCTTTGCTATTTTTCATATTCTTTATTTGCATGCTTAGCTTAATATTTTTACCCTTTTTGGTTTATAATATATGTAATAAAGCTATATATTTTCTTCTAGGTACTGTTTTTACATCCCTCAGAATTTGAC
Organism: Manis javanica; assembly: GCF_040802235.1. Classification (NCBI taxonomy): domain Eukaryota; kingdom Metazoa; phylum Chordata; class Mammalia; order Pholidota; family Manidae; genus Manis; species Manis javanica. Next base: position 35,110,482 of record NC_133160.1, on the reverse strand, counting down.
ATGGGAATAAAGGAGAAAACTTCATTTCTCTGTTCCACATACCTCTGACACCAAATGTATGGGGTTTTTTCCCTGCACAACAGCTAATTCTCTGACACCAGTTGAGTATGCTACAATTCCATTCAATTCTGACACTGTCTACCTGGAGTTAGTGTCAGATCCTGCAAGTTATAGATTCTATCTGACAAGACTGCCCCCATTTCAGATGCCAGTCACAAGTCCAGAATGCCCATACTTCTGATGGACTGGCTATAAACCCAGGTTTCCTGCAACTCCCTATTGTTTTTGATAATTTACTTAAATGGCTCTCAGAACTCAGTAAATCACTTTGCTTACTACTATCCAGTCATTTAAAAGGATTTTGGAGATCCTAAGGGTTTTGGAGCTGCGTGCCAGGAAATGGGGTCAGAGACCCAACACATATTTATTATGTCACAGGTGTTTCACTACTATTCATTTCTAAATGTTTCTTAATTTAGATGTATTGTGGAGCAGGGAGATGGGGCTGCATGACCTAACTTCTTAATTCCCTGAATATTATCAAAGAAAGAATCTCCTTTGTGTGAATTCCTTGAGCACAAAGCAAAGAGATCATAAGAAATACTAAAAGCTAAAATACAAATTTCATGTGTTCCAATGGAAGCCATGTCGATTCTCTATCTCCATCCCTGGAAAAGGAAAGAAAAGAAACTTTGAATGAATCAAGGGTCACAGTTAAGTGACTAATTCATTTAAATGTTCACTAGACTGTTTCCTGGAAATATTGCCTTGTTCTGGTTACAAATAAGGGGTAAAATTCTGTGATACTTCTTTCACATTTGTTGTTAAATAAAAGAATTACATTTCATCAAATAATATCACTAGCTATTTATCTTGATTACAGTAACCTTATCTGCTTTCATCTTATAAATGTCATAGTGTTTCTCATGCAGTTAAAAAATTAAATTATTGCTGGTTGTCATATCAATTTGTTTTTAACAGTTTATGCTCTTCTTTTAAATTAAATACACAGAGATAGTTTGATCATGATAATGAAATTTAAGAAATTTTCTAATTTTTAATTCCTAAGTCTTATTTAATTATCCTCAAAAACAGAACACCAGAATACCAAACACACACACATACACACACAAACCCACACACATACAAACATATATTTCAAAGAAAGACTATCCATTGTATCATACTCCTTGTTTCATAAATAATCTATTTGTTAGCCATGTTTAATAATTACAGATTAAGAGAAGCAGAATATTGATTTATTATCTTGTTTTTATAACATCATAAAATGAATAAATTTTTATCATATTTTCAGTAATATGCCTTACCAGATGCATTCTGTAGGGTAATATTTCAATATGCTTCATTACATATCTAGTATGGATAAATGATGTCAGATAAGGTGGGTTTGGCTGATGAGACTAAAAATGAGGGCTGGCTTTGCCAAGGTCACTCAGGGGACTTTTCCATGAATTGATGTCTAGCTCTGAGATTTTCATTTAAAAAAAAACTGCATTTAATGCACATAATACCTTAAGACCTGCTATAAAAGTATTTCATTTGCAAAGGTGTATCAAAATCTGTAGTACTTTTATTTCCGCAAAATTTTCAGAGCATCTCTCTAATTGAAAGAGTAATAAGCCTAGTTAGTAGTATTTGATTATTCTTGGTATAGCCGTTTTGTTATTCCTTCCAGAAACTGAGAATTTATAAACCCTAGGGATTGAGATAGATCTTTTGCAAGTCAGCGGATTTCCAATCATAAGCTTTCAGCAAAATTGAAGGAGGGGTTTGTCAAATTCATAGCTAATAGAATTATTAAAAGATTTTTATGATAGATTACAATGTGATTTTGGCATATATTTAGAAAGTTCAAAAAACTGAATGCCATTGTTATGAAATGCTTGTTTATGAATATGAAATTCATATGCTTGCTTATGAAAACAAACTTTCATAGTGATTATATATACAAAACACAATAGAAATGAAATCCATGGTGAGACCCATGTCCTTTTAGCAATAAATATTTATGTTCTTCATAAATATACACAAATATATGAATTGGGTAAAAGTCTCATTCATCTAATTGAGATGCACTTGCAAAAAGATTTTACTTTATGTTTAATACTTATCAAAAGTTGTAATAGATATATAATGTTTTATCAATTGTGAATTACCAATAATTGCAATGATATCAATAGATTTTTAACTATATTAACCTTTATGGAAATAGAAAAAATTTCAATTGATTCTACATATTGTTGGTGCCTAGAAGAATGTAAATGATCAATGAAAACTTTCAAACTAAAACAAATTACTTTAAGATAAAATTCTTTAGGGGAACCCTAATGAAAATTTGATTTCAAGCAGTAAAAGAAATGTTGTGAATTTTCTATCATTGGAGAATTTCTTCTTTCTAATGAATGATCCTAAATTTCAAAATGCCATTTAAATTGAGATTCCTTTGACTATACTTGAAATATGATGTAACAGTGTTATTATATCATTGGATTCAACTTAAAATTTGTGAAGGGATCTATGGTTTTTCAAAATTAGTTTTGGGATGTGGCAGCAAAGCCTTTCAAGACCATTGTCTTGGGATGCCACTCGTAGGGGACCAGGCTCAGGTGTGGGCAGCACAGCATCCCAGCCACAGTGCAGTAAGGATGCTTTGAAACTGGTGTGAGCCTGGTAGAAGTCAAGGCAAATATCTCAGAAAAAAACCTTTGTCCTACTAGCTGTCAGCACAGCTAACCTCTCATCTTAACTAACATGGCTCTTCCAATGAAACTCCAAGTTCCTGCAATTCATGGCTTCTGCTATTAATGAAAATCATGCAAGACTTTGTCTTTTTGTGTCATAATAGAGTATTTTTTAACAAGCCTGCTTAAGGTTTCCTGTACTCTCCAGGGAAGTATGGTCCAATAGAACTGTCTGTGATAATGGAAATGTTCTATATCTGAGTGGTTTAATATGGTAGCCCCACTTGAGCATTTTTGAAATACATCTTGTGCAACTGAGAAACATAACAGTTAACTTTATATAAGTTTAATTCACTTAATTTTAAATTTAAGTAGCCACAGATGCTTTCCCACCATATTCGAAAGAGCTGTCATATACAGAGTTCTAGCAAACACACCTTCATTTGACTTTCTATTTACTGTTGATTAGGGCCTGGACACTCCAAAGCTAAATGTTAATTTCTAAAAGACTGATAAGTTGCAAATTATTTCTGTCCTTTACTGCAGGGCAATAAGACTGTTTTATTGCCCTGTAATACATTAATATAACCAGCTTTATATTTCATTAACAATCTTACTTCAATATTTTTTTCTTCCACTGACAATATGGACTTCAGCCTTTTGAACTCTCCTTTAAACTACCTTCACCATTCTGTTATTTCTGCCATCAGTGATTTTTTTCTGCTATTAATTGACATATGCTCCCTATATATTTGCGAGAAAGAAGTGCTTTTGACGTTTTTGAAATTATACTCTGATGTTGCTTTCTGTCTGACTTCATTTACTGCTTACTGAGTTCATCTATCCTTCAGCTTTTGTTCCTGTATGTGATCCAGAAGCACCCTCTAATTATTTAGCTATTGTAGGGAAAATGGAAGTTCCCTGGCCAGGATCCTCACCTGACCCTGGTCTGCTTGCTCACTGTGTGTGTGCAATGCTGGCAGGTGTAGGCTTGCACACACATGTGCAATGAGTTATTACTGACTCTATAGAAAGAGCTCCGCCAAGTGCTCTGGGGCTGCAAGACAGCAGAGAGGCCCCGAGGCAGAGACCAGATTGCTGCATGCAGACTTGCCCTGAGGCAGATGGCATTCTAGTACTTGGCCGGCCACTACAAGTATAAAGCCGGGTATAAACCCTTTTACCCTCAACATTCCATTGTCATTTCTCAGTCTCACCAAGTCCAGATGTGAAACCTTCCATCAAGACAGCTATGTTTGGAACCCAATTCTTATTCATATTTACCAGAGGAAAGAATATGGATTTTTGAGTCAGATAGAGTGGCTTAAGACCCCAGCTTTGCCACTTATATCACTGTATAACCTGGAAAAAGCTATTATGGTAAAAACAATAGGAACTACCTGTTTGGTTGAGAATGCCAAGGAAATGCAGGAGTCCAGATTGATGACAGCAAGGTTTAACAGAGGACTTCACTACAGAGGCAGCAAAGGGCTGAGTTGGAGAGACTACAGTGCCAAAAGGAAAAAGTTTTGGGGTTTTATAGTAATCATTCTTTAGCTGAGTGAATGTCCCCAAGGGTCTGAGCAGGACATAGGTGAAATAATCTCCATCTCTTGGTTGGCGGGACTTGAGCCCCATGCATGTTCTCAGGATCTAGGAGGATGTTTTCCAGGTCCTCTCCAAGCCTGTGATTTCTGTAAGAATTAAACTCAAAATATCACAATTAGTTTCCTTGTTTCGGCCTTTGGAATACTACCTGTAAGGTTGCTGTGGGGAACAAATGAACCATCATAGCAATAAGCTCCGTGGAGTGCTGACCAATAGTCAGCATTCAATTAAAACTAGTAGCTTCCCTTGTTTGGTTTCTAGCTGTCTCTCTCTCTCCATATTTACCGGTCTTTAGCCTTACAGAGCTGCTCCACTTTGGAAGCTTTTGTCTGTTCCCACCCTTTGCTGTGTGACATTCACTAAAGCCACCATTGTGGCTGAATGGTGTCTCTCAAAATTCATACTCTCCTACCCCAGAACCTCAAAATGTGGCCATGTTTGGAGATAGGTAATTATCTTTGAAAGGATAATTAAATAAACATGAGGTAATGGTGGGGGGCGGTTGCTAATCCAATATGAGTGATGTTACCAGAAAAGATTAGGACATACACACATTCAGAGGGAGGACCATGGGAGGACACAAGCTGAAGACAGCCATCTACAAGCCAAGGAGAGGCCTCAGAAGAAACCATGCCTGCTGATGCTTTGATCTCAGACTTCTAGATTTAAGAACTATGGGAAAAGAAGTTTCTGCTGTTTTGCTTTCACCTAGTCCATGGTACTTTAGTACAGCTGCCCTAGCCACTTAAAAACTACAAATAGAGCCACTTAAAAACCAAACACCTATCAGCTTAGTTAAAATATAGAGGTCCCCAAAGAAGAAAAATATTTAAATCTTCTGTTAGTCATTACCACTTAAGCATGAATGAAGGCCAAACATTGGGGAGACCAGACTGGGGACTCTGGTATTTAATGAGTGACTGAGGAACCACTATTTGGTTGGGAGAAGAGTCAAAGATAAATAAAAGAGACAGGAGCACCAGGTATATGCTTGTTACCAATCGCTGGCTCAGCATTCTAACTCAACATAGCATGGATTTTTCAAAAACACTATTGTATTAGTCAACTATAGCTAAGTAACCACTATCTAAAATTTAGCAGCTCAAAACATAATTTCTTTATTATTTCTAATGCATCTAAATTCAGTCTAGGTGGTTCTGGTGATCTGAGTTGAACTCCTTCATGAGAACCTGGTCTATTGGTGGGTCAGCTTGAACTTGACTGGTGTGGAATGGCTTTGACCTGGAAAATTCAGCTCTCTTTCTTAGTCTCTCATCCTTTGGCAAGCTAGCTCAGGCTCCTTCCCCTGGTGGAGGCCAGGATCTAAGCATGAGAATGAAAGAAAGCAAAGTCCTTTGAGGCCCAGGCTCAGAATTGGCCTATCACTTTTACTTCGTTCTCTTTGCTCAAGTCAATCCCAAGGCCAAACCAGAATTGCTGGGTAGGGAGATCTCTTGATAGAAGGAGTGGCAAAGTCACCTTGAAAAGGAAGGGGCAGGGAATTTGAACCATTTTTATAATATGCTCAACTATAAGACTAGTTTATATTATATTTTGATGTTTCTGGAATTTTTGCACTTCATTTTTTGTATCACTGCCTTCTTGGGTTATCTTTATAATGTCCTCAAAGCAGAATGTGCATCAAAAATGCAAAATGTGGAAAATCAACAGTTACATGGGTTGAATTGTCCTCTTTGGTGTTCACCTAAAGCAAACAGTTATTTTAAGTATAAAATAATACAAGAGGCAGTTTCTGTTCTCAGAGCTCTTACAACACTAACAGATCAGCCAAGCAGATTTCCAAATATATATCTTCTCTGCAGGGAATATATCAATATTTGTGCATCACCTCCTTTTAAATGCTGCACATCCGACTGTCATCTCCCACCATTATCCCCTCTTCTTCCTTATTCCTCAAATGAGGCATCCCCTTTCCCAGACACCATGTTTAACTGTTCTCTTTAAACAACACACTCACATCTTCTCTAAGATGGTGCATCTTCCATTACGTAACAGTGATCACAAAGTATTTACAAAGCAATCAACGGTTACAAAATAAAAGATACAAATATCCCAAATAAGAAATAATCAAAATTTACATAACTGTTTTCAAATGATATGATTTCAGACCTGCAACCAATAAGAATTTCAGTTAAAAATGCTAATAGACTTATTGAGAAAGCTCAGTAAAATGGGTGGATACATGATAAACATATATAAAAGTGTGTGTGTGTGTGTGTGTGTGTGTGTGTGTGTGTGTGATTAATTCCACCTCTAGTTAGAAACTCCTCTCCATGAAATTTTCATAGACATTGGAAATAATTCTCAATATGGTCAATGCTGCTTATTATTCAATTGTTACATGTCGTTATTTAATTTTGGCCTTAATGATTCCCAGACTATAAGAATTTAATTAAATCTCTCATTACATGTATGGTCTTTTGAATTGCTACTCATATTGTTTCTTTGTCCGTCTTAGGATTGACGGTTCACATAATCATGTTCATGACTGTTATGACTTTCATATAAAACAACATTGCTTTATTCTGTAATTTCCACCATTAATTCTAATGTCCAGATATTAAAATTCCATTGTTTTCTTTTGTCAATATATATTTATCCACTTCTTTGCATCATTAACATAAGGATATTTCAACATTAACCTCCTTAGTAAGTATCTTGATTTTTTTAGATTAAAGGGGGAAAAAACCCACTTCAATAGATAATTCTCTCTCCACACACACACACACACACACACACAAACTATTAGTCAACTAGAAATAGAGGAATCTGCCCTAATTTGATAAATGGCACTTCCAGAAATATGTAATAATCATTACATGCTAGCAGTTTAGAATTTAACATTTATTCCACAGAATAAACTCTTGAAATCTCATTGACCATTTGTAAGCCTATAGTTTTACAAAGCATTATCTAGCTTTCCAATTATCTCACAACATATGAAAGATGGAGTGAGTCCTGACTCTAATCCTAAAAGTGGGGCTGAGTGGAGGGCAGGCTAGATGGGTCTAAAGGGAAAGGAACTCAAAGGGAGACACCAGTGGCTGGAAGCCCTTACGATGGATCCTGTTGCTTTATCAATGAGGAAGCTGCTGTTTGTGAAGCACAGGTGGCTTCTGCTCTCATACAAACGAAGGGGACATGCTAGACAGGCCTAGAGACTTCACAAAAAAACCCTGGAGACTTTCCTAGGGCCTGAACAGATGCAACTCCTGTCCCTGGATCTCTGTTCCAATAGCATTTTCTGCGGTCCTCCAACCTCACCCCAAGTCTTCTGTATCTCCACTCTTCCTCGCACCCTTGATTTAACCCTATGAGTTTAACTGCTGCTCTGTGTTGCAGTTCTAACTGCCAAAGGATCACTAAATGAGGCAGAGTGGTACTGGGCATTTCTGGGCTGAAACAATGTTCCATTGAAAAATTCAGAATGTTAATGTGTGAGGGCAAAGTCCTGCAGGGTTTTGCCAACCCTGATGGTCGTTTCAAAAATTTTTAAATGTGGGACTTGCAAGTATCTCATGAGCTAGTGGGAGCTTTGGTCATTTGTTGGTGGGTAATTTCTAAGTGACTTAATCCAACTAAACATGAAGTACTAGTGAAAAGACGAGGGAGGGAGAGAATGAGAGATTATGAGAATGCCAGCATTATCAACAGGTAAAGACTGTATCTGTTTTCATAGAAAACAAAGCTTTGCTACTCTGGGGGAGAAAAATAGGAATTAGGTGAGAATGATGGCAGAATGAACCCTTCCTCAATGGACATCCTATTGAAAAAGCCCATAGTTGAAACTAGGAAGGAAACAAACCTGTTAACCCCTGAATATGAAGTTGTGAGGACCAAGGGCAGGCCCCTCAAGGTGTGCCATCATGACCTTCAGATTATTTCAGAGTTGAGAACAGTTAAGGCCAAAAACATTAAAAAAGAAGCTTTGACCTCCCACCCCCCAACTGCATAAAAAGAATTTTCATAGAGCACATGTTTAGGAAGAGAGCTAGCACCTTAGGTAGCTCTATCTAATGTAAACTAGATGTGGTAGATGGAGGGGTATTGCTATGTCTGTTAAGATTCCTCTTCGTGCCTCTCATTGTTTCTGCATGGCCCAGAAAACATTTGATCGCCAAACATTTACTCTTTTCATATTCCTGTGAACTGTTTCCCTTTTCCTTTGAAATCCTAGACCCCTACCCCTTTCTCCGTGGTTCAGGATGACATATATATACCTCAATCTCCCTGACTGTCTTTGGAAATCATTTCTATAGCTTCCTCATACCTACATAATTAAACTTTGAGTTTTTCTCCTGTTTATCTGTGTCATGTCAATTTGATTCTTAGCCCAGCAAAAAGAACCTTGAGGGGTAGAGGATATTTCTTCCTCCCTAACAAGGTCCACAAAAATGACTTCATAAAAAAAACCCTGGAGACTTTCCTAGGGCCTAAACAGATGCAACTCCTGTCCCTGGATCTCTGTCCCAATAGCATTTTCTACGGTCCTCCAACCTCACCCCAAGCCTTCTGTATCTCCACTCTTCCTCGCACCCTTGATTCCAGGCCCTATGAGTTTAACTGCTGCTCTGTGTTGCAATTCTAACTGCCAAAGCATCACTAAATGAGGCAGATTGGGACTGGGCATTTCTGGGCTGAAACAATGTTCCATTGAGAAATTCAGAATGTTAACATGCGAAGATAGAATGTTAAAGCCCAAAGAGGTATACAGGAGATCAGAGAATGACAGTATAGTCAGGCACCATCGCTCTGCAGTGGAGCAAAGAGTTTCAATTGCTTTGATGAAGCTCTAGGGCAAGGAGTTGGCAACTGTTTCTATACAGCACCAGATAATAAATATTTTTGGATTTGCAGGCCATAGGGTCTCTGCTACAATACTTAACTCTGTCCTTATAGTGTGAAAGCAGCCACAGACAATACATAAACAAATGGGCATAACTGTGTTCCAATAAAACTTTATTTACAAAGATGGTTGGTGGGCCAGATTTGGCACATGGGTTGTACTGTGCCAACGCATGCTGTATATGAACATTCTCTCACAGTCACTGAAAAATAAGAAACAACTCGGGAGACTCCTGGAATTGATGACTCAAATAAATGAAGTGCATGAGGATAATTACCCAGCAGAGGAGAAACTAATAGGCCACCAGAAAATGCAGAACTCAAGCTAAGAAGTATTTGAAAGATGATTTAGGCCTATTGAAAGAGAGATTTGATTCTATGTGCCCTAAGAGACAACAAGTACAGGAAAAATTCCAGAAGAGTCATGGTGTATTTTAGGTGTGGAGAAAGTGTTTCAGCCTATGTAGGCCTGAAACACCAGATTCTGAGATGCTACAAGCTATGTTCCCTGGAGTGTGGCCAGGTTTGATTTTCATGAAGGGCCTTATGAGTCAATAAGTCATTGTAGCTATTGTTCAATAGTTTATGAGTCAATAAACATTGTAGCTGTAGTTCACCAGCTATTTTGTTTAGGAGAGGATTCCTTTCCATTAAGAGATGTAGATAAGTAAATGATTTATAGAACTCTAAAAATACCTTATAAATAAAGTTGTCAAATATGAACAGGAAAGGAAGGCAGCACAGATTTTATTTTTTTATGGGGGTAAAAATCAAGACAAAAATTAAACATCTCTCTGAGGAAGAGAGTACATAAAATTCCCAATGAGAATCTTTAAAAAAGGAATTGAAAAGTAAGTGCTGGTAGAAATTGTACAGGTTTGGGGAACCATAGAAAGTATAAAACACAAAAAACAAATGTAAAACAAAATCAAATAGAACCAGGCATTGGGAGACAAGAGGTCTATGGAAATATTATAAATACTTTCAAGGAATTTTGTAAAACTTTCAAAGTGAAAAAAAACCTTAGGTAAGCTAAATTCAGCAAAGAGACAATGAAGGTCTCACTTCTGGCAGGTTCAAGAGAAAAACAATGAAGACCTAAGGAGAATATGGAAGCAGAAAACTAGAATAAGAGGAATAGTTAGTTGAGAAACCCAATCAAGTTAGTTTATTACAAAATTCATAAAGACCTCTAGAAAACTCTTGTTTACAAAAAAAAGGAATTTGAAGTTTTGAGTAGTTGCATTGGGCAGCTTAACTAAAGGGGAAATCGCCAGAGTGAAAAGGTAAAATAAATCAGAGATGACAGATGATATATATATCTCCTGGATATAATTTTGTTAATAATAGCTGGAAAATATTGAGGGCATTTCCCATCCAGACTGAGTGATGAGGTGCCAACCACGCATGAGCTGGAAGAACAAATCAAGAACATGAGATTTGTTCACTATGTTGACTGAAGCTCTACTGGAAAACACATGCAAAACCTTGCAGCACTACATAGGGATCCTGAATGCATATAAAGAAGCTCTGTAAAAGCTGAGTCAGGAGGAGAATAAATGGAGGGAGGAAGAGCAAAAGCAGCTGGTTGCAGAGGAGATGAAAGCTTACAGGCAGGGAATTCAAGAAATAGAGGGAGAATTACAGAAAATGCAATTCATGTTAAGTGTGGAGTAAATGGAAGTTTTCACCCTGAATTTCCAACCTGGCCTTAGTCCACTTGCATACCAATGGATGTTACCATAGCAGAGCCTTTGGTCCATCTGGGGCAAGGGGTGGAGAGAAAATGGCCATTCTCTCCTCCCCTCCATTCTTGGTACCTAATTGGTATGGTGCCCATCAGTCACCATGGACTCACCCATGAAGTTTCTGCCAGAAGGGGTGGGCAGGGGGACCAGAGCATGCATCGGGGTCAGAGGGGACTGAATGTGGAGCCTGGCCAGCAAACCAGAGCAAGCTGTGAAAAATAAAACCCCTAACCCAACCTGTCCATTCCCTTGTCTTACTTCAGTTTCACCAAATTCATAGGGAAATTGTCCTAGGAGGGGAACCCCCCTACTCTGAGAGCTACATTAAGTAAGTCCATCACTGCATAAGATTGAAGTTAATACCACTATATTAAAAGAGGAATGTAAGGGGGGGTGGCACAGGGAGGGCTGTACAACACAGAGAAGACAAGTAGTGATTCTACAGCATCTTACTGTGCTGATGGACAGTGACAGTAATGGGGTATGTGGGGGGGGGACTTGGTGATGGGGGGAGTCTAGTAAACATAATGTTCCTCATGTAATTGTAGATTAATGATACCAAAATCATAATAATAATAAAAAAGAGGAATGATTCAAACACAGGAACTTAAAACCAAACCCAGGAAGACTTGGACTTGAAACAGCCTGGAAGAAATGTTCTAAACTGGTGAGCAAACTACATCATGCATTAGAATTACCTAGAGAGCTTGTTGAAACAAACATGGCTATACCCTATCCTTGAGTTTCTGATTCAGTCCATCTAGGGAGAGATCTGAAAACTAGCCTTTTAACAAATTATCTGGTATGATGATGTCATTGGTCTGAGGATCACACTTCGAGAAACACTGCTCTAAACCAATCCTGGATGCAGAATCTGTGTGTGTGGGGCTCAGGCACTGGTATTTTTTGAAGCATTTCAGATGATTACAACACAACCAGGGTTGCAAAATACTGCAGTTAGCCAAGATGGTGTTTTCCGCCAGTTCACTGACTCTGGCAACACACTACCACTCACCCTTACTAAGGATGTTTTCACCTTAGATGTTTTTCTTTTCTATTAACAGAAGAGATTTGTCTATAAATGAACAAGACCCAGGCATAGGCCTCCACCTAGTCTCAGGGAATAATCTGATCTTTCCATAGAATTGTAACTACCTCTTTTTGGATTCTGATGAAGCTTCATTGAGAAACCCATGGGGTCATTTTGATGATAGCTCATAGGTTTAATTTTGGTGCCAGAGGCTGCCACCTACTCTTCCACTTCCTCCACTTCCTGGTATGATTTCACCCATGGAAGGATGCCCTCCACCCCCCATTTGGACCACTACCTGAAGTCTGGGGAATTCCCTTGTTTTTTCTCTTCCTCCAGCTCTGGCTTTTACTATGCATTCCTTTCTAGACCTAAGTAAATTACTGTATCTTTCACCCAGGTTAAGGAACTTGCCTCTTTTGACTGTGAGGACAGACTTGGGCACCCAAGCTTTAAAATAATCAAACTCTCTGTTCAAGAAAGAGCATCTTATCTGGTCTCAGATAAAGAACTCTATCTTCATCCCCAAACCAAATCCAAGTAGCTCTTCACCTCTAGTTTCTGCAGGTGTATTCACCTTTAGGTGTATTAACACCCTCACTACACGTACACAAACATATGCATGCACACAAACATACTGCTCACAGTAGTGTACGAGACCATTCATAGGCTCTTCTCAGGCTTTCAGTGCAAGACAAGGAGCAAACTAAAGATTTCACTCATTTCAAAATCCTACATTTTTCACTTTTACTGAGGTAAAATTTATGGGCAGAATAATGCATAGCTCTTAACCATAAAATTCGTCGAGTCTTGACAAATGCAACATCACACAAATATTACGTAAGTATCACCTTAGAAATTCCTTTATGCCTCCTTTCAGCCAGTCCAACAGCAATTACATCCTGATCTCTGTCACCACATATTAGTCTCACTTTTTCTTGAATGAAAATCACACACTGTGTCCTCATTTGTGTCTACCTTTTTCTGCTCAGTGTAATGACTGTGAGAGTCAGCCATACTGTTGTGTCTTAGAAGTTTACTCTTTTGTGTTCTGAATGGTATCCCGTTAGTTAAAAATAACAAAATTACTTTATTTTCATGTTGATGGACATTTGGGTTATTTTCAGGTTTGAGCTGTTGTCAGTAAATCTTCTATGAAGATTCTTATGCAAATCTTCTTGTAGACATATGTGTTCATTTCTCTTGGGTATATTCTCTCCCAGAAAGGCAATTACTGTGTCATACCCATAAATATTTAACTCTATGAGAAACTTTTTTCAAAGCTGATTATACCATTTTACACTCCAAACAGCAATACATGAGGTTCTTTACCAACATTTGGTATAACCAGTCTTTTTCATTTAAACCATTCTAGTAAGCTTGAGTAGTAACATTTATTATTTTTGCTTCATTTTTTATCAGTGTACACTCATCTGAAGTTGTCCATATTTGAGCTGAGTTATTTAATTCTTGGGTTTATATTTAATTTTTAAAATGTTTGCTACAGATAGAAATCATCTTTTGAGCTGTAGTCTCCTATAATCTTACCAGACTAGTTTATATATTAATTATTTAGATCATGTGATTTTAAATGATATACAATGTTATACAAATAAATAAATCCCTTTTAAATAAAAATAATTTAAATGACTAGAAAAAGAAATACTGGTTAGAAAAGAAATTTGGAAGATAAAGTGTGGATGGCCTTGACTTGTGGTTAGAACTTAAGAAGGAAACTGAAAAAAAATTAAATAAAGGAAGGTTGTGATATTCTAGATCAGTATTTAATAAACCACTATTCTGAGAATAACTGGTGGGTTTCTCATCAACATTTAGTACACAATCCAATTGTGTACTAAATTTCTTCTGTATTAAAACAAAATGAAATACTACTTCTTCATTAGACAAAGACTTAAATTGCTTCCACCATTTTTTTTTTGCAATATAAGCTTTTGATTTTCTTTTATTATTGTGTTTGTAATTAACTTTTTGGAGTGATAAAGACATAAACACTTTTTCATAGGTGTTCTGCATAAAGTAATGGCTCAAAATATACGAGAGAAACTGGTGTGTATGTAGCAGTTCAATGGGTGTGAGAACTTGGTAAAAATGCAAAGTCCCAGCCCCCCTGTGCCATTTTGAGACACTTTCTCATGTGTGCTCTTTATTAGTTCTCTAGGTGATTCTGAGACACACCAAAGTTTGATAACCGCTGTTCGACAGCAAAGCTAAGCATGAGGCCACATTGAAAGAAAACAAAATGACTTAATTATGATGCAGTTGTCAGCAATGACCAAAAGGTGGCTCACTCGATCACAGCACTGTGTAGGGAAACAGGAGTTGGTTTGCGTATGGGTACATTTCCAGACAAGTAGCAAATGGACCAAAGACTAAAGTTACATCTGCAGAATAATTCAAATGCCTTTCTTCTTCAATGTCTGAATGTGTGACTCCTAATAAGTCTTCTAGAAAAACATGTGGAAACTTCCATTCTTGAATCTGAAAATATTTCTTTAGACTTTTTTATGTTAGCCTGCATTCATTCTTAAGAAAAACTCAGTTCTGTCCAGAAAAAAATGATCAAGAAAACACTTCGTATGTTATACTGCACATGACTTCACTAGAAGGCCAGGAAGTGATTCGTTCTGCTTGTTTTGGCTCACCTTGGTAGAGATCCTTAAAGGTTCACACTGTGAAATTACTTCAAAGATTAAAAGTCTGCCTCTTAGGCTTAGGTTTAATCATAGCTGATAAATTGAGGCGATTCTGGCTGCAAAGTTGGATTGTTTTGAGTTTACTGAAAAAAAAACCATGCAATTTGAAATTGTACAGAGTATTCTTTCTGGATATCGGCTAATCAGGGATTCTAGTTCACTCAAATGCCCCCAGTCAAGGTGACATATTTCAAACAGGTAGTGATTTCTCAGATCTGTGCCTACAGTTAGAGCTTAAATGCCCAATTCAACTTGGATTTATTCCATGTGTTCACAATTTCCAAATAAATGGCTCCAAATAAGCCTTGAGAATATACTTCATCACTGGTCATTGAGTGAACATTTATTGAATGCCCACTCTGTGCCAGATAATGGGTAAGGCCTGAGCATTAAGAAATAAAAGATACCACTTAGACTTGGAGACAGACAAATGGTCAACCTGTTTGTTATATAGTTATATAGCTGGAGTTGTGTGATGCATCACACCTGTAATTGCTGGTTGGCTATGTGCTTTTCTCACTACTGCACCCTTATTGCCTAGCACAATGCCCTGCCCATAGTATCTACTTAATATTTTCCCAACTATGTAATTAATAGGTTGATAGAAGTCATCACAGGTCACTAAGAACATAATGGTCAGTAACTCAAATGAGGGAGAAAGATCTTTGGAGAACTTTCTTGGGTTAATTTTCTTTGGCTGGATATATTTACAGAGTAAGTTGTACATTTGGGATTTTATAGCAAAACTGACATTACCCTGCTCATCTTTCCTCAACATTCATTTCTATGCTACAGGCAATTTATGGGGAATACCTATAATACCTATAACTCTCACCACCTGAGAGCTTTAGTCTGGCCTTGGAACATACCCAGTTGCTGCAAGAGGTCCCACAAGAGCAGCCTTCAACCAGAGCCTTCCAGGAGTGGGTAAATAAATGTCCCCGCTTCCTTTCTTTACCAGTGAGGTAACTCTGAAGTTGTTCTACACAGTGTCTTAGAGTTCCTTAGTGGAATAGGTTTTCTAATTGCCCATAGTGGTAATTGGCATGGTAACTTTTACTAGATTCTTCCCATTCTCTGTCTCACTTTCCTTTCCCCTATTGGTTGTTCCTGGCATCAACACCCAAATAAAACACTACCACTCAAATCTTTGTTTTAGGAGCTACTTCTGGGAGAACTCACCCCAAGAGTAAACATGAGCTGTCCATGTGCAGATGGGAGAGAGGTGGGGAGCAGTATAGGTGACATGTGCACAAACATGGAAGCATAGGGGAACTTGAGGCTGTGAATAGTGACAATTGATGGATCAGAGGGCAGAAGGGGTAGAAGTGATAATGATAGATCTTGTATGCTAACCTAAAAAACCTGCGTTTTATTTTGAAGGCAGTGGGGACCCACTAAAATATTTTTAAAAGGAGGGGAAGGGAACATATTATGGCCTAGGTGTAAGACACCAATGTATCTGCAAGTATAGATGAGGGTTCAAGATTGGAAGATACCTTGAGTGAAAGAACAAGGGGATACTACTTTTAGAGTCTGATAAAAATACAAACTCATCCACATAAAATGTATATAAACACATATATTCAATTCTGCAAATGAATTTCCAGGTGTTCACCGATGTCCTTTGAACCATAGCCGTGGATCTCCTCAAGGTTTCTGGAACAGAAATGAGGAACTCCAACTATGGAATGAGAAGACAAGACGGTTAAGGAATTGGAGCTTTGGGAACAATATCACTTAAGTACAGACAAGAAAAAAGAAGGTAGATTAAGAAGCTGTCTCTGAAACAGAAAAAGACTCAAAACAGAGTTTTATAGGGAACAAAAAGATGCTCTTGGTTGAGCTATTTTTGATTAGCAGGAGATGACAGACTGTTGGTCTCTAGCTCTTCCCTTTTTTGTTGTTCACTCAAATAGGAAAAATAGAAACAGCCAATAGGAAATATTCCATGGCAGAGGATCTAAACTGAAGGTCCTCAGGTGAGTTAGTTAATAAATATAGTGCTTAGTTCCGACAATGTTAGTTGTTTGGTTTTCTTTTAGTTGCCAACATGTAAAACTAAAGAAATTTATGGATTTTCTTGAAAAAATAATTCAAAACATCTAGACCAGCATTCCCACCTTTTTTCTACTATCTGATTAGTTGCTGCCTCTGTAGGATATTGGATAGTCTCTCCAACTAGCCACAACTCTTTCACTCATTTATGGTATCAGCCTGGCCCCTATACACTTTTAAATCTTTTGAATCTTAGGACTTAGTAAAATTTCATATCTCAATACTCACCTTCACTAATCATTCAGTTATTCATTAGCATTTATTGAATATCTGCTCTCTGCTGGGAACCATGCCAGAGGATGGAAATAGAAAGACAAACATGACCATTGCTGTCGATCCAAGATATTCATAACATAGCCAATAGAAGCAAAAAAAAAATGTAGACTTAGAGAAATTTTAGTTGACAATTGTACACCAAGAGGATCCCAAGGTGCTATCTTTGAATTATTATGCTTTGTTCACAAAATTCAGAGATCTATTCTCTCCTGATAAGCCATTGCTCATTCATAGAGTGGTCAATTATTCAAGAAATAATGCAATCATTCATATCTTTTAGGAGTAAAACAAAGAAGAGCTGAGTATTAAAGGAAAACAAGAGAATTGTGAGAGAATACTACAAAAGAAGACAGGTAGAAGATTTTCTGGATGAAAACAAGGAAGGAGAATGTGGTCAGTGCTTTTGGATCACTACTGTCAGGCTGGTATATCCATGGGCCAGTGCACCCATATCCCAGCTTCTTTAAATATTACTTGCTAATGGCTCACAAGCAGCACAGAATTGCTCAGTCAGTGGGACCTATCTTCTACAGTAGGGGAGAAGGACATCCTACAGCCAGTGACTGATAGACTGATAGAAAGACTAGATGAGAATGAAACAGCTCATGCTCCAGAACTCCCTGTAGGATCAGGCTGAGGTCAGATTCCAGGTGAGACCATATCCTTCCTTACTTTTTCCCATGTTCTGACCTGGTTTCCCTACTCCCTTTCTCCTGAGAATTTTTCCTCAATTAATCACCTACTTCTGAATTCCTGCCTCAGTTTCTGCTTCTAAGGAATTCTGACAAACATAAAACACAAAGACCAATAAAACATTTAATACTAAATGTCTCATTAAAAGACAATAGTAAAATATCAGCCTGCCAGGGTGTGATCAGATTTTGCCAAACTATATCAGAGAACAATGATGTAGTAATGGCACTTTATGATCTATATATATATCACAGTTAAAGTCAAAACTCAGTTTGTAGTATTCTTTAGAGACAACAATATATTGATATTGCAAGTACCTACAAGTATTGATATTTCCACATTGGAGATTAGAAGTTACTAACTTTAATTCCAATGATAAATATTAACAGTCATGATAGGCTTCTGAAGGGTTTCCTGTGAATGATAATGAAAAGAAAGTTAGTTTCTGTTAGTTTTATGCTAGGCAGATGGATTTTAGTCCCAGGGCAAAGCCAAGAACTATTAACTCTGGACTTGTTATTTCTAGAAAATGTTTAACCTACAGATCATATGGATTCTCATTCATTCAGATGAGAAAAATGAAATCAAAATGGAAAAGGTTGCAAGTTTGTGTCTTTAAACATTGAAGGAAGTCTTCTTACCCTTGTGCAAAAACTTTAACAGCTAAAGGTTTACTTTTAGCTTCCTCATTAACTTAATTTCTAAACTTTCATATTGCCTCCTACTTCTCTTTCCACCTCCACTTATTTTTAGACCACATACTTTGAGAATAATGTTATGCCTTGCATTTTAAGAGGACTGAGACAAATTAAGTTTGAATATTTGGGAAAATCAGTCTTTTGACAAAATAAATATCAGGATTATATTATCGATTCCAGCCCCTATTTTTGTACTTGCCTATCTGAGGTACACACCTATACCCCATGCACACTCAACTATTCACATTCTCTTCTCCAAGTTGGTTTTAATAATGTGTGATCCCATTTGAAGAAAAGAGTAATTAGACTCCTGATGGAATGACACCACAATAATAGCAGAAGGCAAAGAAAACAGAAAGCAAACCAGTTATTGTCCATTTGAGATTATTGGAAAACAAATGCTCAGGCAAGTCCACAGAAAGTTTTTCTAGTTCTCAAGAATACTGTAGAACCTTTTCAGAAATGTATCAATATTCTGTCACCAGGATATATGTTCATTCCCAAACTAAAAATGTATGTTGACAGCCATATATGGAAAACACACATTTCTTGATTTGTTTTCTCACCTGTTTCAGGCAAGTACCCCAGTCTTGGCAACTCTTCTGTAATTATCTTACTTACTATTTGTTTGTTCATTGTCTGTCACTCTCTCTCTTCAGTCCCAGCAACTAACTTGTTCTGTGCTTAGTAAATATTTGTCAAATGAATGCACACAGATAATGACATTTTCAGATGAATTGCAATTCAGTATGCATTGCAAATGTGAAAAGTGTGAAGTACAGGATTATCAATAAATTCCTGTGCCAGTATTCAAGAAATATCTTGAGGGGATTTCTCAAGATGGTGGTGTGAGTAGGGTGGGGGAAATCTCCTTCCAAAACCATATATATTTTGAAAATACAGTAAATACAACTATTCCTAAAAGAGAGACCAGAAGAAACAGTACCACAGTCAGGCTACATCTACATCTGTGAGAACTCAGCTTATCTTGAAAAGGGTAAGATACAAAGCCATACAAAGATACTAGCTCACTGGTGGGAGAAAAGAATCAGAGTGGGGAGGGAGTGAAAGCACAGGACTGCTAAATAACCAGCCGTAGTAATCTGTACCAGGAGCACAGACACACATTACATGGTATACTGGATATTAGAGAAACAGAAAAGTAAAATCTAAGATGGAGACTGCGAGTGGGTCCCACAGCTGGCTCTCTTGGGACAAAAGAAAAATGGGCACTTTAAAAGCCTTAAAGGGACAAGGGCTTAACAGGTGGACAAAATCATCCTGGCACACTCAGACCACCAGGCTGGGAATTTTAAAACACTTCAGGCACTCTAACCCCTGGGTGGCAATGCAACTCCAAAACCCCTCACAGCAATAAGCAGCCTGCCATTCATTACCCCCCAACCAGCACTGCAAGCAAACTGGCTGACCCACCATTGCTGCAGACCAGCTGGGGAGCAGCCCAGCCCACAGCAATCACACAGAGTCTCCCCCAGCATACAGCTAACCAGGACAGATCCAGGGGCTACTGCCTATGTACAGCTACCCAGCACAGGCAGTGGAAACCAGCTCAAGGTCCGGAAGGTATGAAGGGGAGCTGTTCTCACAGGACAACACATGACACTTGTCTGGAACCCCCTGCAGTGCCCTATGCCATGCCAAGGGTCACCCTACCCATGGCAGCTCAAAGGATTATCCCAGAGACTTCTCCCTGTGTGTGGCTAACTGACACAGGCAGCAGAAAAGGGCAAGGCAAACAGCAAGCAGGAGAGGACCTTGTTCTCCCAGCTGACACATGTGCTGCTCATGGGTGATCACTTCGATCACCAAGGCAGAAGAATCTGGTGCAGTCCAAAATCACTCAGGCACCAGAGAGAGGGCCTGGTGAGATAGATATAACCAATCTCCCTGAAAAGAATTCAAAATAAAAGTCATAACCATGCTGATGGAGCTGCAGAGAAATATGCAAGAGCTAAGGGATGAAGTCTGGAGGGAAATAACAGAAATGAAACAAGCAATGGAAGGACTTAAGAGCAGCCTGAATGAGGTGCAAGAAACTCTTTATGGAATAGAAATCATAGAACAAGAATACAGGAAAGCTGAAGCAGAGATAGAAGGAGCTCTATGAATGAAGGACTATTAAGAGAACTGTCTGACCAATCCAAACAGAATAATACTTGCATAATAGGGATACCAGAAGAAGAAGAGTGAGACAAAGGATAGAAAGTGTCTTTGAAGAAATAATTGCTGAAAACTTCCCCAAGCTGGGGAATAAAATAGTCTCTCAGACTATGGAAGCCCAGAGATCTCCCAACACAAGGGACCCAAGGAGAAAAACACCAAGACATGTAATAATTAAAATGGCAAAGATCAAAGACAAGGACAGGGTATAAAGGCAGCCAGAGAGGGAAAAAAAATCACCTACAAAGGAAGACCCATCAGGCTATCATAGACTTCTCAACAGAAATCTTACAGGCCAGAAGAGAATGCAATAATATATTTAATGCAATGAAGCAGAAGGGCCTTGAACCAAGAATACTATATCCAGCAAGGTTATCATTTAAATTTGAAGGAGGGATTAAACAATTTCCAGATAAGCAAAAGCTGAGGGAATTTATCTCCCACAAACCACCTCTACAGGGTATTTTAAAGGGACTGTTCTAAATGGAAGTACTCCTAAGTCTATGTAGAAAATGAAATCACAGCAAAGAAAGTAGGCCAACCAAATGCCAACTAAAGGCAAAAAACAAAATCAACTTTCAACAAAAGCAGTCAAGGGAAACAAAAAACAGTACAGAATAAAACACCTAACATGTGAAGAGTGGAGGAGGAAGAATTAGAAGGGAGGGAAATAATCATCAGACTGTGTTATAATAGCAATAAAAAGTGAGTTAAAGTTAGATGGTTGGATAGTAAAGAAGCTACCCTTGAACCTTTGGTAACCAAGAATTCAAAGCCTGCAATGTCAATAAATATGTATCTATAGATAATCACCCTAAATGTAAGAATGCACAAATCAAAACACACAGCAATAGAATGGATAAAAAAGCAAGACCCATCTATATGCTGCTTACAGGAGACTCACCTCAAACCCAAAGACATACACAGACTGAAAGTGAAGGAATAGTAAAAGATATTTCATGGAAACAATAGGGAGAAAAAAGCAGGTGTTGCAGTACTTGTATCAGACAAAATATACTTCAAAACAAAAAAGTAACAAAAGATAAAGAAGAATATTACATAAAGATAAAGGGGTCAGTCCAACAAGAGGATATAACCATTATAAATATCTATGAACCCAAAACAGGATCACCGACACATGTGAAACAAATACTAACAGAATTAAAGGAGGAAACTGAATGTAATGCACACATTTTAGGAGACTTCAACACACCACTCACTCCAAAGGACAGATCCACCAGACAGAAAATAAGTAAGGACACAGAGGCACTGAACAACACACTAGAATAAATGGATCTGACAGATATCTACAGAACTCTACACTCAAAAGCATCAGGATACACATTCCTCTCAAGTGCACATGGAACATTTTCCAGAATAGACCATATACTAGGCCACAAAAACAGCCTCAGTATACTCACAAAGATTGAAATTCTACCAACCAACTTCTCAGATCACAAAGGTAAAAAACTAGAAATAAATTGTACAAAGAAAACCAAAAGCCTTACAAACACATGGAGGCTTAACAACATGCTAATCAATGGCTCAATAACCAAATTAAAACAGAGATCAAGCAACATATGCAGACAAGTGAAAACAACAGCACAATGCCCCAATTTCTGTGGGATACAGCAAAGGCAGTTCTAAGAGGAAAGTATATAGCAATGTAGGCCTATATAAAGAAGGAAGAACAATCCCAAATGAATAGATTAAAGTCACAATTATTGAAACTGGAAAAAAAAATAAACTGGCCTAAAGTCAGCAGAAGGAGTGACATAATAAAGATCAGAGAAGAAATCAATACAATTGAGAAAAATAAAACAATAGAAAAAAAAGTCAATGAAACTAAGAGGTGGTTTTTGAGAAAATAAACAAAATATATAAACCTCTAGCCAGACTTATAAAGAGAAAAAGAGAATCTACACAAATAAACAGAATCAGAAATGAAAAAGGAAAAATCATGACAGACACCACAGAAATACAAAGAATTGTTAGAGAATACTATGAAAATGGATATGCTAACAAGCTGGAAAACCTAGAAGAAATGGACAACTTTCTAGAAAAATACAACCTTCTAAGAATGACCCAGGAAGAAACAGAAAATCTAAACAGACCAATTACCAGCAATGAAATTGAATTGGTAATCAAAACACTATCCAAGGATAAAACCCCTGGACCAGATGGATTCACCACTGAGTTTTATCAGACATTTAGAGTAGACAAAATACCCATTCCCCTTAAAGTTTTCCAAAATATAGAAGAGGAGGGAATACTTCCAAACTCATTTTATGAAGCCACCATCACTCTATTACCAAAAGCAGGCAAAGACCCCCCCAAAAAAGAAAACTACAGACCAATATCCCTATGAACATACATGCAAAAATATTCAACAAAATATTAGCAAACCAAATTCAAACATACAACAAGAGGATCATACACCATGATCAAGTAAGATTCATCTCAGGGATGCAAGAATGGTACAACATTCAGAAATCCATCAATATCATCCACCACACTAACAGAAAGAAGGACAAAAACCACATGATCATCTCCATAGATGCAGAAAAAGCACTCAATAAAATTCAACATCCATTCATGATAAAAGCTCTCAACAAAATGGGTACAGAAGGCAAGTACCTCAACATAATAAAGGCCATATATAACAAACCCACAGCCAACATCATACATAACAGCAAGAAGCTGAAAGCTTTTCACCTAAGATTGGGAACAAGACAGGGATGCCCACTATCCCCACTTTTATTCAACATAGTACTGGAGGTCCTAGCCATCGCAGTCAGACAAAACAAAGAAATAAAAGGCATCCAGACTGGTAAGGAAGAAGTTAAACTGCCACTATTTGCAGATGATATCATACATAAAAATCCCTAAAGAATCCACTCCAAAACTGCTAGAACTAATATCTAAATTCAGCAAAGTTGCAGGATACAAAATAAATACACAGAAATCTGTTGCATTCCTATATACTAATGATGAACTAGCAGAAAGAGAAATCAGGGAAACAATTCCATTCACAATTGCATCAAAAAGAATAAAATACCTAGGAATAAACCTAACCAAGGAAGTGAAAGATCTATACCTTTTAAACTACAAGACACTCTTATGAGAAATTAAAGAGGACACTAATAAATGGAAATTCATCCCATGCTCTTGGCTAGGTACAATTAATATTGTCAAAATGGCCATCCTGCCTAAAGCAATCTACAGATTCAATGCAAACCCTATCAAAGTACCAACAGTATTCTTCAACGAACTGGTACAAATAGTTCTAAAATTCATATGGAACCACAAAAGACTCCAAATAGCCAAAGCAATCCTGAGAAGGAAGAATAAAGTTGGGGGAATCTTGCTTCCCAAATTCAAGTTCTATTACAAAGCCACCACAATGAGGACAACTTGGTACTGGCACAAGAACAGACCCACAGACCAGTGGAACAGACTAGAGAGTCCAGATATTAACCCAAACATATATGGTCAATTAATATATGATAAAGGAGCCATGGATATACAAAGGGGAAATTACAGCCTCTTCAACAGCTGGTGTTGGCAAAACTGGACAGCTAGATTTAAGAGAATGAAACTGCATTATTGTCTAACACTATACCCAAAAGTAAACTCAAAATGGATCAAAGACCTGAATGTAACTCATGAAACCATAAAACTCTTAGAAAAAAGATAGGCAAAAATCTCTTGGACATAAACTTGAGCAACTTCTTCATGAAACACATCTCCCCAGCAAGGAAAACAAAAGCAAAAATGAACAAGTACGACTATATCAAGCTGAAAAGCCTCTGTACAGCAAAGGATACCATCAATAGAACAAACAGGCATCGTACAGTATGGGGGAATATATTCATAAATGACATATCTGATAAAGGGTTGACATCCAAAATATACAAAAAGCTCATGCACCTCAACAAACAAAAAGCAAATAATCCAGTTAAAAAATGGGCAAAGAATCTGAACAGACACTTCTCCAAAGAAGAAATTCAGATGGCCAACAGGCACATGAAAAGATGCTCCACATCGCTAATCATCAGAGAAATGCAAATTAAAACTACAATGTGATATCACCTCACACCGGTTAGGATGGCCACCATCTGAAAGACAAACAACAACAAATGTTGGCGAGAATGTGGAGAAAGGGGAACCCTCCTACATTGCTGATGGGAATGTAAATTAGTTCAATCACTGTGGAAAGCAGTATGAAAGTTCCTCAAAAAACTAAAAATAGAAATACCATTTGACCTGGGAATTCCACTCTTATGAATTTACGCAAAGAAGACAAGATCCCAGATTCAAAAAGAGATATGTACCCCTATGTTTATCACAGCACTATTTACAATAGCCACTATATGGAAGCAACCTAAGTGTCCATGAGTAGATGAATGTATAAAAAAGATGTGATATATATATACACAATGGAATATTATTCAGCCATAAGAAGAAAACAAATACTATCACTTGCAACAACATGGATGGAGCTCGAGAGTATTATGCTCAGTGAAATAAGCTAGGCAGAGAAAGTGAAATATCAAATGATTTTACTCATCTGTGGAGTATAAGAACAAAGAATAAACTGAAGGAACAAAACAGCAGCAGACTCACAGAACCCAAGAATGGACTAACAGTTACCAATGGGAGAGGGACTGTGGAGGATGGGTGGGAAGGAAGGGAGAAGGGGAATAAGGGGCATTACGATTTACACACATGGTATGTGTGTGAGGGCACAGGGAGGGCAGAGAAACACAGAGAAGACAAGTTGTGATTCTGTATCATCTTACTATGCTGATGGACAGTAACTGTAATGGAGTATGTGGTGGGGACTTGATAATGATGGCAGTCTAGTAACCATATGTTGCTCATGTAATTGTACATTAATGATACCAAAATAAATTTTTAAAAAAGGAATACCTTTATCATATTTCCTTATTGTTTGGGGGATGCTGATGTATTTCCACTTTCTAATTGCTGGATTTTCAAGGAAATCCTGGGAAGTGTTACTTTAGTACAGAAAACAAACATTTTTTTTCTTCGCAAAAAGGGGTTCATTCTTGCAGCCCAACTAAGCAGAACCTGTAATGTACATATTATGCAGTTAGGCACTGAGGATAAGAAGAAAATAGAATGTTGCCTAGGATCAAATCTTGGCAATATCTCTTCAAAGCTGTGAGATGTACTTCAGTTAGAGTAAGGCCAAATTGAGTGAAAGAAAATCCAAAATGCCTGAAATACTGTATATTCATTTATCTCTCAAGTAACAGAAGTTTGCAGCTAATAGTTCTTGAAAGTACAGCTTCAAGGTCATTAGGGACCCAGGCTCTTCCTTATTTTTTAACCATGCTAGTGACCTTCATTCCTAATATGGCTGCCAGAGCTCAGTGCCATGGAGGGGTCATCAGGGGCCTGCAGAAGGAGGAAAATCAGAAGGGTGACAAATAATTATATTAAAAAAATGCTTTTCTCCTCATAGTGTCAGCTCTCTTTATGCATTCTGGGGTTCTATACCACACTTATGCTTACATCTCATCAACTATGTCCCAGTACCTAGCTCCAAAAATGCTGGGAAAGATCAACTTTTTGCTACTTGCATTGCTGTCCGAAATGGAACTGTGGTTTTAATACAAGAGAAGAAATGGAGAAAGGGTGGCAACTTGTAGTATCTGATATGCCTCAAGTAAGTTCCTTATTCTTGTTAAGTCTCAGTTTTCTCATATGTGAAACAGGATATAATAGAGTTGTGGAAAGTACTGCATGTAATAATGCATGTAAAAGTCTAAGGTTTGATGCCTGACACATAGTATGTATTTGATTGTTAATTGATGTAGTTTTTATTATTACCATCTTTGACCTCTAATACTGTAACATTTTCTAGGGGAGACAAGTCAAGCAAGGATATGTATAAACGATGGTGAAATTTAGGAGAAGATGATATCTCTAAATCAATAGGGCAAGTGAGTGAAAATTACAGATATAAGCAGGGACCACGAGGTTGGGAAGGATTTTAGCTGTGCCATGTGAAGTAGGTGGAGTGTAAAAGGAAGAGAAAGTAAATGCCCTGAAATTTCTTCAAAGCACTTTCCATATACTTTTTTATTAAGGTATCATTAATATACAACCTTATGAAGGTTTCACATGAGCAACAATGTGGTTACTATATTCACCCATATTATCAAGTCTTAACACACACACCCCACTCCAGTCACTGTCCCTCAGCATGGTAAGATGCTATGGTCACTATTTGTCTTCTGTGTGCTACACTGCCTTCCCTGTAATCCCCCGATATTATGTGTGCTAACTATAATACACCTCAATCCCCTTCTCCCTACCCACCCCCATCCCTTTGGTAACTGCTACTCCCTTCTTGGAGTCTGTGAGTCTGCTGATGATTTGTTCCTTCAGTTTTGCTTTGTTGTTATACTCCACAAATGAATAAAATCATTTGGTAGTTGCACTGAGCATAATACTCTCCAGCCCCATTCAGGTTGTTGCAAATGGTAGTATTTGTTTTCTTCTTATGGCTGAATAATATTCCATTGTGTATATGTACCACATCTTCTTTATCCATTCATCTACTGATGGACACTTATGTTGCTTCCATGTCTTGGCTATTGTAAACAGTGCTGTAATAAACATAAGGGTGCATATGACTTTTTGAATCAGGGATCTTGTTTTCTTTGGGTAAATTCTTAGGAGTGGAATTCCTGGGTCAAATGGTATTTCTGTTTTTAGTTTTTTGAGGAACCTCCATATTGCTTTCCACAATGGTTGAACTAGTTTACATTCCCACCAGCAGTGTAGGAGGGTTCCCCTTTCTCTGCATCCTCACCAGTATTTGTTGATCCTTGTCTTTTCAATGTTGGCCATCCCAACTGGTGTGAGTTGATGTCTCGTTATGGTTTTAATTTGCATTTCCCTGGTGGTTAGTGATGTGGAGCATCTTTTCATTTGGCCATCTGAATTTCTTCTTTGGAGAAGTGTCTGTTCAGCTCCTCTGCCCATTCTTTAATTGGGTTATTAGCTTTTTGGGTGTTGAGGTGTGTGAGTTTTTTATATATTTTGGATGTTAACCCCTTATCAGATATGTCATTTATGAATGTATTCT
Organism: Manis javanica; assembly: GCF_040802235.1. Classification (NCBI taxonomy): domain Eukaryota; kingdom Metazoa; phylum Chordata; class Mammalia; order Pholidota; family Manidae; genus Manis; species Manis javanica. The sequence goes on along the minus strand of NC_133160.1, from coordinate 35,082,785 downwards.
CCCATATTGTAGGGTGCCATTTTTTCTACTGATGGTGCCTTTTACTGTACAGAAGCTTTTTAGTTTGATGTAGTTGCATTTTTTCATTTTTGCTTTTGTTTCCCTTGCCCAAAAATATGTGTTCAGGAAAAAGTTGCTCATGTTTATATTCAAGAAATTTTTGCGTATGTTGTCTTCTAAGAGTTTTATGGTTTCACTACTTACATCCAGGTCTTTGATCCATTTTGAGCTTACTTTTGTGTATGTGGTTAAACAATAATCCAGTTTCATTCTCTTGCATGTAGCTTCTGAGTTTTGCCAACACCAGCTGTTGACGAGGCTGTCGTTTCCCCATTGTATGTCCATGGCTCCTTATCATATATTAATTGGCCACATATGGTTGGGTTTATATCAGGGCTCTCTAGTTGGTTCCATTGGTCTATGGGTCTGTTCTGTGCCAGTACCAAATTGTTTTGATTACTGTGGCTTTGTAGTAGAGCTTGAAGTTGGGGAGTGTAATCCCCCCAGCTTTGCTCTTCCCTTTCAGGATTGCTTTGGATATTCAGGGTCTTTTGTGGTTCCATATGAATTTTAGAACTATTTGTCCTAGTTCATTGAAGAATGCTGTCACTATTTTGATAGGGATTGCATTGAATCTGTAGATTGCTTTAGGCAGAATGGCCATTTTGACAATATTAATTTTTCCTATCTATGAGCATGGTGTATATTTCCATTCATTGGTGTCTTCTTTAATTTCTCTAATGAATGTCTTATAGTTTTCAGGGTATAGGTCTTTCACCTCCTTGGTTAGCTCTATTCCCAGCTATTTTATTCTTTGTGATACAATTATAAATGCAATTGTTCTCCTGATTTCTCTTTCTGCTAGTTCATCATTAGTATGTAGGAATACAACAGATTTCTGTGTATTAATTCTGTGTCCTTCAAATTTGCTGAATTCAGATATTAGTTCTGGTAGTTTTGGAGTAGATTCTTCAGGGTTTTTTAATGTGCAATATCATGTCATCTGCAAATAGTGACAGTTTAATTTCTTCCTTACCTATATGGATGCCTTTTATTTCTTTGTGTTGTCTGACTGCTGTGGCTAGGACCTCCAGAACTATGTTGAATTAAAGTGGGGAAAGTGGTCATCCTTGTCTTGTTCCCGACCTTAGAGGAAAAGCTTTCACCTTTTCACTGTTAAGTATGATGTTGGCTGTGGGTTTGTCATATATGGCCTTTACTATGTTGAGGTACTTGCCCTCTATCACCATTTTGTTACAAGTTTTTATCATGAATGAATGTTGCATTTTGTCAAATGCATCTGTAGAGATGATCATGTGAATTTGTTCTTCTTTTTGTTGATGTGGTGTCTAATTTTGATGGATTTTTGAATATTGTACCATACTTGCACCCCTGGAATAAATCCCAGTTCATCACAATGGATGATCTTTTTGATGTTTTTTTCGAATTTGGTTTGCTAATATTTTGTTGAAAATTTTTGCATGTATGTCCATCAGGGGATATTGGTCTGTAATTTTCTTTTTTTGTGGTGTCTTTGCCTGGTTTTCATAGAGTGAAATTGGCCTGATAGAATGAGTTTATAAGTATTCCCTTCTCTTCAAATTTTTGGAAAACTCTCAGGAGGTTGGGTATTAGGTCTTCTCTAAATGTGTGATAAAATTCAGTGGTGAAGCCTTCTGTTCCTGGGGTTTTGTTCTTAGGTAGTTTTTTGATTACCAATTCAATTTAATTGCTGGTAATTGGGCTGTTCAGATAGTCTCTTTCTTCCTGGGTCAGTCTTAAAGGTTGTAGTTGTCTAGAAACTTTTCCATTTCTTCTATGTTATCCAATTTGTTAACATATAATTTTTCATATTATTCTCTAATAATTATTTGTATTTCTTTGTTGTCCATAGTGATTTTTTCTTTCTCATTTCTAATTCTGTTTATGTGTGTAGACTGTCTTTTTTTCTTGATAAGACTGCCTAGGGGTTTATCTATTTTGTTTATTTTCTCAAAGAACAAGCTCCTGCTTTTATTAATTCTTTCTATTGATTTATTCTTTAAAATTTTATTTATTTCTGCTCTAATCTTTATTTTATTCCTCCTTCTACTGACTTTGGGCCCCATTTATTCTTTTTCTCATTTCATTATTTGTGAATTGAGACTGTTCATTTGGGATTGTTCTTCTTCCTTGAGTTAAGCGTATATTGCTGTATACTTTTCTCTTTGAACTGTCTTCACTGTGTCCCAGAATAGTTGGGGTGTTAAGCTGTAGTTTTCATTTGTCTCCATATATTGCTTGATCTCTGTTTTTATTTGGCCATTGATCCATTCATTATTTAGGAGCATGTTGTTAAGCCTCCCTGTGTTTGTGGGCTTTTTTGTTTTTATCACTCAATTTATTACTACTTTCATACATTTATGGTCTGAGAAGTTTGTTGGTACAATTTTAATCCTTCTGAATTTACTGAAGCTCTTCTTCTGTGGTCTACTATGTGATCTATTCTGGAAAATGTTCCATGTGCACTTGAGAAGAATGTGTATTCTTTTGTCTGGAGTGTTCTGTAGATGTCTGTTAGGTCCATCTATTCTAATGTGTTGTTTAGTGCCTCTGTCTCCTTATTTGTTTTCTATCTGGTTGATCTGTCCTATAGAGTGAGCTGTGTGTTTAAGTCTCCTAAAATGAATGCATTGAATTCTATTTCCCCCTTTATTTCTCTTAGTATTTGTTTCACATATGAGATGCTCCTTTATTGAGCACACAGATATTTATAATGGTTATATTGTCTTGTTGAACTGACCCCTTTATCATTATGTAATATTCTTCTTTGTCTCTTGTTACTTTCTTTGGTTTGAAGTCTATTTTGTCTGATACAAGTACTGCAACTCCTGCTTTTTTTCTCTATTGTTTGCATGAAATATATTTTTCCCTCCCTTCCCTTTTGTCTTGGTATATCTTTGGATTTGAAGTGAGTCTCTTTTGGCAGCATAAAGATGGGTTCTGTTTTTATACTTTCAGTAACTCTATGTCTTTTTTTTTGCATTCAATCCACTTACATTTAGGGTGATTATTGATACATATGTGCTTATTGCCATTGCAGGCTTTAGGCTTGTGGTTACCAAAGGTTCAAGGGTAGCTCCTTTATTATCTAACAGTCTAACTTAAGTAGCTTATTATGCTTCTACAAACACAATCTAAAGGTTCTTTTTTTCCCCTTTTCTCCCTTCTTTTTCTTTCTCCTCCACTCTTTACATGTTAGGTGTCATATTCTGTACACTTTGTGTATCCCTTGACTGACTGTGGGTAGCTGATTTAATTTTGCATTTGCTTAGCAATTAATTGGCTTACTTCATTTACTGTGGTTTTCTTTTCTCTGGTGACAGCTATTTAGCTTTAGGAGCACCTCCATCTAGAACAGTCCCTTTAAAATACATTGTAGAGATGGTTTGTGGGAGGTAAAGTTCCTCAGCTTTTGCTTATCTGAAAGTTGTTTAACCCCTGCTTCAAATTTAAATGATAATCTTTCCAGGTAGCATATTCTTGGTTTGAGGCCCTTCTGTTTCTTCATTGCATTAAATATATTATGCCACTCCTTTCTGGCCTGTAAAGTTTCTGCTGAGAAATCTGATGATAGCATGATGGATTTTCCATTATAAGTGATCTCTTTTCTCTCTCTGGCTACTTTCAATACTCTGTAATTGTCTTTGACCTTTGCCATTTTAATTGTTATATGTCTTGGTGTTGTCTTCCTTGGGTCCCTTGTATTGGGAGATCATATACTTCCATGGCCTGAGAGATTATTTCCTTCCCCACATTTGGGGAACTTTTCAGCAATTATTTCCTCAAAGACACTTTCTATCCCTTTTTCTCTCTCTTCTTTTCTGGTACCCCTATAATCTGAATATTGCTCCATTTGGATTGGTCACAGAGTTGTCTTATTATTCTTCTCTGTGCCTCAGCTTATTTGTATTCCTGTTCTCTAATTTCTATTCCATTTACCATCTCCTCTACCTCTTTTAATCTGCTTTTAAATCCATCCATTGTATGTTTCATTTCAGATACTGTATTTTTCTATGTTGCTGTCTCTTTCTTTAAATTGTCCCTGAGATCTTCAATATTTTTCTGTAGCTCCATGCACATGTTTATGATTTTTATTTTGAAATCTTTATCAAGAAGATTGGTGAATTCAGTTTCACTGAACCCGCTTCCTGTGTTTGAGAGATTTTGGTTTGTATCAGGTTCTTTTGCTGCTTCATATTCCTAATGAATAATATGGAACAATAACTTTGTGTAGGCGGCACCATCCAGTGCCCAGGAGCTCTCTGGGGCTGCCCAGCCCCTGAAGCAATGGTGGGGTTTGCCAGTGAGCAGTGCCAGTGCCTGCCAGGAGGACAGACTCTTTCCTTCTTCCCAGCCACAGTGTCTGCTTCTACTGCCAGGGCCAGTGGGCCAAGTGTGCAGGGAGGACCTCTGCATTACGTCATACAGCTGCCAGGGGTGGTACTGCTTTCCAGCTGGCTGGCATAGGGGTGGTGGCAGCAGGTTTGTGAGCAGGTGTCAGCCAGGTGGGAGGAGAAGCAGGCTGCAAATTGCAGTGAGGGGTCTTGGTGCTGCATTGCCAGCTAAGGGGATGGACCATTTGAAGCTCCTGAAAGTTCCCAACTTGCTGGGCTGAGTGTGCTAGGACAATTTTGTCCACCTGTCCTTTCTGCTAGGCAACAAGCTCTGTGTAATCCTTGCCCCTTTAGCAGGCCTCTCGCTGTTGGGAATTCTTTCAAAGTACTCACCTTTCTTTTGCCCCAGAATGGCCAGTTGTGGGTACCTGTTCCCCCGAGCAGCTGAAATATCATTCTCTCTGAGTTTTCTGCCTGTCTTTGCTTTCCAACCCCTCTAATCTCTAAAGTACCAGATAATGCAGGTTTGAGCTCCTGGAGTAGATCTCCAGGGGTGTGTATTTATCTCTCCTGGGCTTCTACTCCCTGCCTACTCTGTTTCTCTTCTTCCTGCCAGTGAGCGGGGGTTGGGAGAAGGGCTTGAGTCCTGATGAATCGTGCCTTTCCTACTTTACCTTTTTCCATGAGGTCTTCTCTTTTCCCCAGAGGTAAGCCATCTGATGCAGTCTTCCTTCTGATCCCTTTTTCAGGATTAGTTGTATTTGCTCTATTTTTGTGTTATATGTGGTTTTGGGAGGAGGTTCCTGCCTCACTTCTCATGCTACCATCTTTTGCCCATACACTTTTTATGCATGTAATTTTGATTGCTGAAGACAATTGATTAACATATTGCCGTTGATGGGAGTCATGTTTTCATCCAGCCAACCAGCAACCACTTTATGGTGGATAAGGAGAAAAGTCTCATTTTGCTGCATGAGTTTCTCTCTCTGATTTATTCTACTCTCTAGAAGGAACAAAAGATAGACAGTGAAGGAGTTTCACTCAAACAGGGAATTTCTGTGTGGAAGGCAGTCATGGGAATAATTCCTATAATTAAGAGCCCATATTAAACAGCTGTGAGATATTTCACTTTGATAAATGATCTACCTAGATTCAGATCAGTGTTACTCATGTGGTCTATGGACCAACAGTATTGGCAATACCCGATATGTCATTAGAAATGTAGGTTCTCAGGCTTCACCCTAGACCTGCTGAGTCAGAATATTCATTTTATCAGGATGCCCTGGTGACTTGTATTATTTTACTTTGAGAATAATATATGTATAGCACACTCCTGCTCTCTGAAAGTTAATAATACTTGGGGAGAAATAAACTATAAACCCAGTAAAATGAGCAAAACAGTGAATGCATGCAACATTTCAAGTGATTCTAGAATAACAAGGAACTTGACATCAAATGTATGTGAACATTAGAACTGTGTGTCAGCCTAGGGGAATTTCATTAAGAACAACTGCTTTTGTTTGCCTAATAACCCTTACTTAATCTGATAACTGTACCATCTTCTTCTAGCAACTCTGGCACTTAATTTACCCATGTTGTCCTCATATTATAATCAAAGAAACTCTTTTATCTTACCTAAAGTTAAAACAGTCCCCAACCCTGTTCATTATACTTTCTAGGATGGGACTGTCTTTTGGAGAACATTCATTAATTATGAATAAGAAGTGCCAGGTCCTTATTGGTAGCTTCTGCTGACTTTATTAGCGTTACTTTCAATCCAAGTTTCCCATCATTCCCTGTGCCTGCCCCAGCACCTACATCCAAATTTTGAGAACACAAAGCACTGAATTGTAAAAGAAGACTCACACAGTTATAGATCCTACTCAATATCTAAACTTACTGATAATTCAAAGGAATTAGAAAGTCAATAGTCAGTGGTGAAACATTCATTTCTTGGAGAAATCTGAGACAGTGAGGCACAGATATCAAAAAGATAATTTTTCTCCCTAATGTAATAGAATTTTGGCTTCATATTTAAATAGAGAAGACTCATTCTGAGAAATGTATATGTATATATGAAGATACTACTCACACAAAATGACCCATTTCCATTTTTAGAAAAGCCCATTTTATACTCTGTTAATTGTAGTCTATGGTACAACTTTTTGTTCTTTAGCCATCCATGCCCTATAAATCCATAAATTCCAGTTTTGTGTATAGTAAACAATCAGAAGGCATATCTTGTAGGAAAATTGATAGGTACGGACTCCCTGGTATTCTTCATCCTATAAACACTATTAGTATGTTTACAAAGATATATTGTCTTCAGGTTATTACTGCATTTAAATGGAGATTTGGCTGAAATCACTACTTCCAGATATCTCTGCTAAGAAGAGAATGGGTTATTCACCTGGTATTGTTTCCTGTCCACTAATAAACCTGTTTTAACTTCTGTATTTTTCATTTATTAGACAGTTTTGTCAATAATCTAACCTAGAAATCTGAAAGCCATCCTCAACTCCATCCTCTTCTTCTCCATCCACATTGAATAAATCACTCTGACCTATATCCTATATGATGCTTGAATCTATTCTTTTTTTCATGATCATTGTAACTCAAGCTTTCAAACTCTCTCAACTAAATATTGTGATCTCTTGGGTTGTCTGTCCACCTCTAATCTCTTCTCTCTCAAGTTTATTGTCAAAATGGATTCCAGAGTGATCTCTCTAAAATATGTATCTGATAAACTGTTCATCAGTTTCCATGATTTCTGTATGCCTAGCTATTGCTGCATAATCAACTGTCAAAAACTAAGGGACTGGACACAACAATAATTTACTCCAATAGATCCTGAGGCCAACAATGAGCTGGCCTCATCTAGGCTTTCTCATGCATCTGTGTTTCAGTTGTGGGTGCTGATTTAAGCTAGCTTGGCTGAGGTAGCTTTGGTTGAGCCACTTCATTCCACTTGTCTTTTAGTCCCCTCCTGGAACCAGCAGACTGATTTGAGCATCTCTTTATGACAGTGTTAGCAGCACCAACATTGTTCACAAGCTCCAATGTTCAAATTAGTCAATACCCCTGCTTACCTTATGTGCATTAATCTTCTAGAGTTAAGGGATGTGATGGGTGACTGCTTTCATGAAGTCATGTCAAAAAGTATACATGGGAAAAATATAAATATTGGGGCTGATAATGCAATCCATCTTCTAGTAGCCAAAGGAAAAAATTCAGGCATGGTGCTTATGTAGTCGTTGCACATGGAAATTTTGTCATCTCCATGTTTTCCTCTCAGATGGTTGACTACTCCTTCCTCAGAGCCACTTCTCTCTCTGACTAAGCATATATGCTTAATTCTTACAGCATACTGTTGTAGTGTATTTATACATCAGTCTCCTCAACAAGACTAGGAACTCCTTGAGAGCAGTCTTATGTCTCAGTAATCTTTATATCCCCAGGCTATAGTATGGGACCTGTCCCTGAAGTTGCTTAATAAATCCTTGTTGAGCTGAATTGACTTGAGTAGAATTGAAAGTATGTCACCTAAAGTCTGAACACATTTTGTGTTGTACACAATGTTTCTAGCAGGTCTGAGAAATTTAACCAGGTATCTAAGGAGTTGATGGGTTTCCTGGGGAGCAATCCCCAGTTCTTGGGAGCTTTACTTATAAGGGGAAGTCAGATTCTCAGGTCCTAGAGAGACTTGACTATCAGGCAGTTTTCAGTGACACAGAACAACATGAGGCCCAATAGAAATAACTGGCATGGAAACTGGGAACCTGGCCCCAGGAAATAATTGCAGAGGTCCAATACCATTCAGACCTAGAGCAGAAAGAATTTGACTCTAAGCACCAGAGAGTTCCAAACATTTTGAGTATCTTTTTTCTGAGGTAAAAATTGGCTCTAGAGGACTGACAGTGAACCCAAATGACCTCATCTCTGAGAAGAGGGGGCAAGTAGAGAAGACAAACTGATCATTTTATGGCAATTCTTAGAGCCATGATATTTATTAACCTTGCCATCAGCAATAACAGATGGTCTAGTGCTAGGGAATAAGATCAGAATCAAAAGTAATAAAGATGTTTGATGGCATGCAGAATCTTTGGTTGGCCTAGGGGTGAAATATGATCTACATGACATAGTTTGCCAATTCAGTAATAGAGAAAAGAGGACTTAAAGTAAAAGTTTTTTCTACACACACATACATATCTCAAACGCATTTTAATGAGATAACCTGTGGTAATATGACCAGTTGGGCTTCCTGAATAGTATGTGGAAAAAGAAAGAAGAGATCACAGGACTTACCAAGTATCCATTAAATAGTTTAATTTAATTAGTATTCTAAAATATACAATTGAGGAAAATAAGTCTTAATAGGAGGAAGGTGTCAATGCTGATCATTACTTATAATTAAAAGGACAAAACACATATTATAGTCTTATTTATGTTACAATATTTAACCAGTTCTTTCTTGAGTTTATTTTTTTAACATATTTCTAATGGCTTTTTTACTTCCTAAGACATAATAATGGAATAAGAAGCTAGCTGCTTCCTTAGAATGAATTAATTTATTTAGATTACTGGATCATTAAATCCTTCCTGTGAAAAAGTAGTTCTGTAAGGGAAAAGGGAAGCAATTCACACATATTTTATACCTACAGTGTTGTAAACACTGTTCCACATGCTTTACTAATTTTGTTTCCTCTTAAACAGCTTTATTTTAAAGAGAAGTGATGTAAGTTAATTAATTCACTTTTACAAATAAATAATGGCCTTTTTTTGAAATGCATAACCAACCAGAAAGGTGGCTCTACTATTGATTATATATGCAAAAGACTATAAGGAGTTCTAAGTAAAAAGAATTAAAATTGTGTCCTTCTTTCAGAGCACTTATAGTCTAGCATCAACTGTAATGTAGAGAGAGAAATTAATATAATCCATGAGAAAAAGGAACATGTTTTACAAATGAATATCTCTGCAACTTCAGTAAAGTGAAATATGCCTTCTAGCTTGCAGTGCGTCAAGACTGGTGTCATCAGACAAAGGAAAATTAGATTGACTCAAAGAATGAGTTAGATTTGGACATGAAGCAAATATTTCATTCAAGTCTGGGAAAATATATATACATGTTTATATATATTCACATACATAATATATATAATGTATGTTCATATTTCTATAAATATATATAAATGCAAATGTAAATATGCATACATATAAATACAACTGTACATATTTTACATATATATATATATATATATATATATATATATATCATAGTTCTGTCCATGGAAAGGACCTGAAATCAGTGATAACTCAGTAGCAATGAGCACACCAAATGCCCAGATGTTGGTTTCTAAACAACCATTCTTCAATAAAAGGAATCAGGGCTCCTTATAAAAGTGGTTGATTCCATGGCTAAGGCATGGAAAATATAAACTTCCTGGAGAAAAAGCCCAAGTCCTTGGACTACCTTGTAGTATAAGAGTAAAGAAGAAGACATTGGGATCCTCAATATGGCAGCCTGAGTAGGGTGGTGGAAATCTCCTCCCAAAACCAAATATACTTTAAAAATACAGCAAATACAACTATTCCTAAAAGAGTGACCAGAAGATGCACTCCACTAGGCAGGCTACGTCTACATCTGTGAGAACTCAGCGTTTCATGAAAAGGGTAAGATAGAAAGCCATGACACAGCAGGACCTGAATACTCTCCCAACCCCAGCTCACTAGCCAGAGGAAAGAAATCAGAGTGGGGAGGGAGTGGAAGCACAGGACTTCTAAATAACCAGAAACTCAGGTGCCCTAAACCCCTGGGCAGCAATGCAGCACTGAAGCCCCTCACGGTGATAAGCATCCTGTTGTTCATTCCCCCTGCAGGCACTGCAAGCAAATGGGTTGATCCACCATTGCTGTGGAGCAACTGGGGAGCATCACCACCCACAGCAATCACACAGAGGCTTTTTCCAGCGTGTGGCTAACCAGACCAGACCCAGAGGCTGCCCCCTGCCCTCAGTCAACTGACACAGACAGCAGAGACCAGTGCAGAGTCAAGAAGGCACAAAGGGGATTTATTCTCATGGAAAACACACTCTGCTTGCCTGCAACCCGCACCAGTGCCCAAGACTATCCCGAGGGCCACCCTGTCCGTGGCAGCTCAGGGGATCAACCCAGAGGCTGCCTGCTGCATACAGCTGACCAGCACAGAAAGAGGAAGCTTGTGCAGAGCCCAGAAAGCATGTAGGAGCTCTGTTCTTGGGATGAACATGCACTGATCACTTGCAAACATTGCCAGACCCCTAGGTCATTCCAAGGGCCACCCCCATGCAGCAGCTCAGGGGACTAACCCAGAGGCTGGCTCCTGTGTGTGGCTGACCAGCACAGGCAGAAGAGACTGGTGTGGCATCCGCAAAGCACATAGGTGCTCTGTTCTCATGGCAAACGTGCACTGATTGCCTGCAATCACTGCCAGTGCCCTAGGCCATCCCGAGGGTCACCCCGTCCATGGCAGCTCAGGGGATCAACCGAGAGGCTGCTTCCTGTGTGCAGTTGCCTGACACAAACATCAGAAACCAGCAAAGTGACTAGCAAGCAGGAAGGGACTTTGTTCTTCCAGCTGACATACACGCCACTCACCGGATATCATTTCCATTGCCATGAAAAAGCAGAAGAGCCTTGTTCAGTACAAAATCCCTCATACACCAGAGAGAGGGCCTGGTGAGACTGAAATCACCAATCTTTGTGAAAAAGAAATAAAAATAAAAGTCATAAGCATGCTGATGGACCTACAGAGAAATATGCAAGAGCTCAGGGATGAATTCTGAAGGGAGATAACAGAAATTAAACAAATAATGGAAGGATTTAAGAGCAGATTGGATGAGGTGGAAGAGACTGTTAAAGGAATAGAAATCAGAGAACAGGAATGCAGAGAAGCTGAGGTAGAGAGAGGTAAAAGGATCTCTAGGAATGAAAGAATATTAAGTGAACTGTGTGACCAATCCAAATGCAACAATATTTGCATTATAGAGGTAACAGAAGAAGAAGAGAGAGAAAAAGGGATATAAAGGGTCTTTGAAGAAATACTTGCTGAAAACTTCCTAAGTCTGGGGAAGGAAATAGTATCTCAGGCCATGGAAGCCCACAGATCTCCCAATACAAGGGTCCCAAGGAGGACAATGCCAAGACATACAATAATTAAAATTGAAAAATCAAAGACAAGGCCAGAGTATTAAAAGCAGCCAGAGAGAGAAAAGATCACCTACAAAGGAAAACCCATTAGACTATCATCAGACTTCTTAGCAGAAACCTTACAGGCCAAAAGATAATGGTATGATATATTCAATGCAATGAAACAGAAGGGTCTTGAATGAAGAATACTATATCCAGCAAGACTACCATTTAAATTAGAAGAACAGATTAAACAATTTCCAGATAAGCAAAAGTTGATGGAATTTGTGCCACACAAACCATCTCTACAGTGTATTTTAAAGGAACTGCTCTAGATGGAAGTGTTCCTAAGGTGAAACAGATGTCACCAGAGAAAATAAAACCAGAGCAAAGAAAGTAGAATAACCAAATATTAATAAATGCAAAATAAAATCAGGTATCCACAAAATCAGTCAAGGGAAACACAAAAGAGTACAGAATAAAACACCTAACATATAAAGAGTGGAAGAGGAAGAATAAGAAAGAAGAGAAATAATCATAAGATGGTTTTTATAATACCATAATAAGAGAGTTAAGTAAGATGGTTAGATAGTAAAGAAGCCACCCTTGAATCTTTGGTAACCACAAATCCAAAGCCTGCAATGGCAACAAGTACATATCTATCAATAATAACCCTAAATGTATGGACTGAATGCACCAATCAAATGACACAGAGTAATAGAATGGATAAAGAAGAAATACTCATGTATATGCTCCCTACAAGAGACTTATCTCAGACCCAAAGACATACACAGACTAAAACTGAATGGATGGAAAAAGATATTTCATGGAAACAATAGGGAGAAAAAAGCAGGTGTTGCAGTACTAGTATCAGACAAAATAGACTTAAAAACAAAGAAAGTAACAAGAGACAAAGAAGGGCATTACATAATGATAAAAGAATCAGTCCAACAAGAGGAAATAACCATATAAATATCTATGCACACAATGCAGAAGCACCTACATATGTGAAACAAATACTAACAGAATTAAAGGATGAAATAGAATGCAATGCATTCATTTTAGGAGACTTCAACACACCACTCACTCCAAAGGACAGATCCACCAGACAGAAAATAAGTAAGGACACAGAGGCACTGAACAACATCCTAGAACAGATGGATTTAACAGACATCTACAGAACTCTATACCCAAAAGCAGCAGGATACACATTCTCCTCAAGTGCACCTGGAATATTTTCCAGAATAGACCCCATACCAGGCCACAAAAACAACCTCAGTACATTTATAAAGAATGAAATTCTACCAAACAACTTCTCAGATCATAAGGTATAATAATAGAAATAAATTGTACAAAGAAAACAAAAAGCCTCACAAACACATGGAGGCTTAACGATATGCTCCTAAATAATCAATGGATCAATGACCAAATTAAAACAGAGATCAAGTAATATATGGAGACAAATGAAAACAACAGCACAATGCCCCAACTTCTGTGGGACACAGCGAAGGCCATTCTAAGAGGGAAGTATATAGCTATCCAGACCCAAACACAGGCCTATATAAAGAAGGAAGAACAATCCCAAATGAATTTGTGTCTAAAGGCACAATTATTGAAACTGGTAAAAGAAGAACAAATGAGGACAAAGTCAGCAGAAGGAGGGACATAATAAAGATCAGAGAAGAAATAAATAAATTGAGAAGAATGAAACAACAGAAAAAAATAATGAAATGAAGAGCTGGTTTTTTTTTGAGAAAATGAGCAACAAAGATCAACCCCCAGTCAGACTTCTCAAGATAAAAAGAGAATCTATAGACATAAACAGAATCAGAAAAGAGAAAGGAAAAATCACTATGGATACCACAGAAACACAAGGAATTATTAGAGAATACTATGAAAATCTTTATGCTAACAAACCGGGTGACCTAGAAGAACTTGACAACTTTCTAGAAAAATACAACCTTCCAAGACTGACAAAGGAAGAAACACAAAATCTAAATAGATCAAATACCAGCAAATAAATTGAGTCAGTAATCAAAAAACTATCCAAGAACAAAACACTGGACCAGACGGATTCACCACTGAATTTTATCATACATTTAGAGAAGACATAATACCAATTCTCCTTAGAGTTTTCCAAAAAATAGAAGAGGAGGGAATACTCCCAAACTCATTCTATGAAGCAGCATCACTCTAATACCAAAACCAGGCAAAGACACCACACACAAAAAAAGAAAACTACAGACTGATATCTCTGAGGAACATACATGCAAAAATACTGAACAAAATATTAGCAAACAGAACTCAAAAATACTGAACAAAATATTAGCAAACAGAACTCAAAAATACATCAAGAGGATCATACACCTCTTGATCAAGTGGGGTTCATCTCAGGGATGCAAGGATGGTACAACATTCAAAAATCCATCAACGTCATCCACCACATCAACAAAAAGAAGGACAAAAACCACATGATCATCTCCATAGATGCAGGAAAAGCATTTGACAAAATTCAGCATCCATTCATAATAAAAACTCTCAACAAAATGGGTATAGAGGGCAAGTATATCAAGATAATAAAGGTCATATATGACAAACCCACAGCCAACATTATACTTAGCAGCGAGAAGCTTAAAGCTTTTTCCCGAAGACTGGGAGCAAGACAAGGATGTCCACTCTCCCCGCTTTTATTCAACATAGTTCTGGAGGTCCTAGCCATGGCAATCAAACAACACGAAGAAATAAAAGGCATCCAGATTGCTAAGGAAGAAGTCAAACTGTCCCTGTTTGCAGATGACATGATACTGTACATAACAAACCCTAAAGAATCCACTCCAAAAACTACTGGATCTAATATCTGAATTCAGCAAAGTTGCAGGATACAAAATGAATACACAGAAATCTGTGGCATTACTATACACTAATGATGAGCAACCAGAAAGAGAAATCAGGAAAACAGTTCCATTCACAATTGCATCAAAAAGAATAAAACATCTAGGAATAAACCTAACCAAGGAAGTGAAAGACCTATACCATGAAAACTACAGAACACTCTTAAGAGAAATTAAAGAGGACACTAATAAGTGGAAATTCATCCCATGCTCTTGGCTAGGAAGAATTAATATTGTGGAAATGGCCATTAAGCCTAAAGCAATCTACAGACACAGTGAAATTTCTTTCAAAATACCAACAACATTCTTCAACAAACTGGAACAGATAGTTTTTAAAATCATATGGAACCACAAAAGACCCTGAATAGCCAAAGAAATCCTGAGAAGGAAGAATAAAGCAGGGGGATCTTGCGTCCCAACTTCAAGCTCTACTACAAGGCCATTGTAATCAAGACAATTTGGTACTGGTGGTACTGGCACAAGAACAGACCGATAGACCAGAGGAACAGAATAGAGAGTCCAGATATTAACCCAAGCACATATGGTCAATTCATATATGATAAAGGATCCATTGATACATAATGGGGAAATGACAGCCTCTTCAACAGTTGGTGTTGGCAAAAGTGGACAGCTACATTTAAGGGAATGAAACTGGATAAACTCTAAATGTATCAAAGACCTGAATGTAAGTCATGAAACCATAAAACTCTTAGAAAAAAACATAGGCAAAAATCTCTTAGACATAAACATTTGCAAATTCTTCATGAATATATCTCCCTGGGCAAGGGAAACAAAAGCAAAAATGAACAACTGTGACTATATCAAACTAAAATCTTCCATACAGTAAAGGACACCATCAGTAGAACAAAAAGACATCCTATAGTATGGGAAAATATATTCATAAATGCATGTATGATAAGGGGTTGACATCCAAATTATATAAAGAGCTCATGCACCTCAACAAACAAAAAGCAAATAATCCAATTAAGAAATGGGCAGAGGATCTGAACAGACACTTCTCCAAAGAAGAAATCCAGATGGCCAACAGGCACATGAAAAGGTGCTCCACATCACTAATCATCAGAGAAATGCAAATTAAAACCACAATGAGATATCACCTCACACCAGTTAGGATGGCCACCATCTGAAAGACAAACAACAACAAATGTTGGCAAGGATGTGGAGAAAGGGGAACCCTCCTACACTGCTGATGGGAATGTAAATTAGTTCAACCATTGCAGAAAACAGTATTAAAGTTTCTCAAAAAACTAAAAAAATAAATGCCATTTGACTCAGGAATTCCACTTCTAGGAATTTACCCTAAGAGTGCAGGAGCCCAGTTTGAAAGACATATGTACCCCTATTTTATCACAGCACTATTTACAATAGCCACTATACGGAAGCAACCTAAGTGTCCATCAGTAGATGAATGGATAAAGAAGAGGTGGTACATATACACAATTGAATATTATTCAACCATAAGAAGAAAACAAATCCTACCATTTGCAACAACATGGATGGAGCTAGAGGGTTTTATGCTCAGTGAAATAAGCCAGGCAGAGAAAGAAAAGTACCAAATGATTTCACTCATCTGTGGAGTGTAACAACAAAGCAAAAACTGAAGGAACAAAACAGCAGCAGAATCACAGAATCCAAGAATGGACTAACAGTTACCAAAGGGAAAGCGACTGGGGGGGATGGGTGGGAAGGGTGGGATAAGGGGTAAAATGGGGCATTATGATTAGCACACATAATGTAGTGGGGGGACATAGGGAAGGCAGTACAACTCAGAGAAGACAAGTAGTGATTCTGTAGCATCTTACTATGCTGATGGACAGACACTGTAATGAGGCATGTGGTGGGGACTTGATTATGGGAGCAGTCTAGTATCCATAATGTTGCTCATATAATTTTATGTTAATGCTACCAAAATAAACAAATAAATAAATAAATAAATGAAATAAAAAAGAAAATAAAGAGGTGCTGAAAAAGAATGGGTTATGTTAAAAGACCACAGGAAACACCTGGATGAGCAACCTATGGTCAAAGACTGAAGTAGCTGATATGATCATATTGCATGATATTTAAGTATATATGTAAATGGAGGAGTAGGGTTAGCTCTTCCTTATAATATAATTAATACTAAATCATCAAACATATTAATGTATATTATAAATATACACTAATATGTAACATTTATGAATGTTAATTTATTATAATATAATAATATCATAACTAATAAATGTAGAAGAAATGGTAGAAATGCAAAGTCACTGTCAGGCAAACACCACAGTCATCTTTGTTGCAGGCATAATTATTATGGTTGTTAAAATTAATGGGTGAATGTTGAGAAGAAAGGATTTCTGCAGAATCTTAAAGCATCCCCTCCAAGATATTCATTAATTAAAGGAGGGAAAATAGTAACTTTATATAAGAGGAAAATCAAAACAGATGCATCTTGTACACAAAGGTTCACAGAAACATTATTTTTAACACCCCTAGCTCACCTTGTAACTGGTTCTCCAGAACGTTTTCTTAGTTCCAAAAGCAAACAAATATATTTCCAAAACATTCTTTTTTAATGTAAGGTAGCCTTACATGGTGGTTCCACGATGAAGCCAGCCACCCCAAGTCTCCCATAAAGCATCCCACACAGTCCTGCCCTCTGTCAAAACATTTCATTTCTGCACCAGCAAGCCTTTGGGTACTGCAACTCCTGCTTTTTTCTATTAGTTGCATGAAATATCTTTTTCCATCCCTTCACTTTTAGTCTGTGTATGTCTTTGGGTTTAAAGTGAGTCCCTTCTAGGCACCATATAGATAGGTCTTGTTTTTTTAATCTATTCAGTGACTCTATGTCTTTTGCTTGGTGCATTCCATCCATTTACATTTAGGGTGATTATCCATAGGTATGTACTTATTGCCATTGCAGAATTTAGATTCATGGTTACCAATGGTTCAAGGTTAACTTCCTTACTAGCTAAGAGTCTAACAACTCAATATGCGGTTACAATCACAATCTAAAGGTTCTTTTCTTTTTCTCCTCCTTTTTCTTCTTCCTCCTTTCTTTATATATTAGGTATCATATTCTGTACTCTATCTATCTCTTGATTGACTTTGGGGATTTTTCATTTAATTTTGCATTTGCTTAGTAACTGCTGTTCTACTTTCTTTACTGTGTGTTTTTTTGTTTTGTTTTTGTTTTTGTTTGTTTTTCATGGTGAACAAATTCTTACATAATGAATAAGTTTTTACATGGTGAACAGTACAAGGGCAGTCATCACAGAAACTTTCGGTTTTGATCACGCATTATGAACTATAAACAATCGGGTCAAACATGAATATTCATTTGATTTTTTTTTTGAGAGGGCATCTCTCATATTTATTGATCAAATGGTTGTTAACAACAATAAAATTCTGTATAGGGGGGTCAATGCTCAATGCACAATCATCAATCCATCTCAAGCCTAATTCTTGTCAGTCTCCAATCTTCTAAAACATACCGAACAAGTTCTTACATGGTGAACGAATTCTTACATAGTGAATAAGTTCTTACATGGTGAACAGTACAAGGGCAGTCATCACAGAAACTTTCGGTTTGATCACGCATTATAAACTATAAACAATCAGGTCAAATATGAAAATTAATTTGATTTTTATACTTGATTTATATGTGGATCCCACATTTCTCCTTTTATTATTATTATTATTTTTATTTTTAATAAAATGCTGAAGTGGTAGGTAGATGCAAGATAAAGGTAGAAAACATAGTTTAGTGTTGTAAGAGAGCAATTGTAGATGATCAGGTGTGTGCCTGTAGACTATGTGTTAATCTGAGCTAGACAAGGGCAATAAAACATCCACGGATGCAGAAGATTTCTCTCAAAACGGGGGGGTGAGGTTCTAAGCTTCACCACTGTTGATTCCCAATTTCTCACCTGATGGCCCCCCTGCGGCTGTGCCTGTCTTAGGTTGTTCCTCCCTTGAGGAATCTTACCCGTCTCTGGCTAACCAGTCATCTTCCGGGGCCATACAGGGAGATGTAAACTTGGTAAGTGAGAGAGAAGCCATATTGTTTGAAAAGGTTAGCTTTTTACTTCTTTGCATATTTATGCCCTGTGGCTTCTATGCCCAGCATTTGTCTTGAGGTATCTTTACCACATGGAGGAATTATGATACTTGGTAAATTCGATATGAGGCACGAATTCTATTTAAGGGTTGTAATTAGGAAGGAAGAAGAAAAGCTATAGAGGTAGCATATGGAAGAAAACATGGGAGGATTGATTATTTCTTTGACATATCTTCTTGTAGAGTAACTTAAGCATGTATAGGTTTTAAACTAATAATTAAATTGCACATACACATTAACATAATAGGAATACAGTTACATAACCAAAGCAGATCTATAATTACCAGCCATCTCCAGTGAAGCCAAGAAAACCAGTTAGGCACCCTAGGCATTTGTGAAAATTTGTCTATGATATGATGGATATTGTCCAACTGTACTTGAACAGTCTGAGAGAAATCAGACAAATTAAAACAACCCATTCCTGGGCACTGTTCTCATCCCATATGTTCTTTTAACAGTAGATAGTCTGTAGTTGTAAGATTTTGGAGCACTACAACTTGCACTCCTCCTAATTCTTGGTTGAGTTCCAGCAGTATAGATCCAGTCAAATTTGTTGTTTTACTGAAAGCACAGGCCAGCTTAGATATCTCCTTCTTCATTCCAATGGCAAGTCCAGGAACCAGTGGGATGGATGCAGCTACAACTGCAGCATCGCCTGGATCTTTGTTGAGGTTTTTTGATGATCATCTTCTGGTATGACTCTTCCAGAGAGTGCTGATGTTGGAAGTTCTTCATTTCGTATCTTGGTTCATTTTCTGGGTAGCCAAATTAGGCTTTGATCCTCTGTATAAACACAAACAGACCCTTTGCCCACACTTTGATATGCCCTTTATAACATTGTGTAGAACTCATTGGAGGTCACCACACAGGAACCATTTTTTTTTTAAGAGAAAGGAATATTATCCAAAAAGTGTACCTCCGTAGCTGATCATCTGACACCCTTTAAGTGATCAAAATTAAGGATATTTAAAGCATGAATTAATTGTTGATTTACAGTTAGTTTTATCCTATCAGGGAGTAATCCCCCTTCTCTTTCTTACTTTCTTTTTTTTTTGTTATTTTTAATCTACACTTACATGAAGAATATTATGTTTACTAGGCTCTCCCCTATACCAGGTCCCCCCTATAAACCACTTTACAGTCACTGTCTATCAGCATAACAAAATGTTGTAGAATCACTACTTGTCTTCTCTGTGTTGTACAGCCCTCCCCTTTCTCCCTCCCCCCATGCATGCTAATCTTAATACCCCCTTTTTTCTTCCCCCCCCCTTATCCCTCCCTACCCACCCATCCTCCCCAGTGCCTTTCCCTTTGGTACCTGTTAGTCCATTTATGGGTTCTGTAATTCCGCTGCTATTTTGTTCCTTCAGTTTTTCCTTTGTTCTTATACTCCACAGATGAGTGAAATCATTTGGTATTTCTCTTTCTCCTCTTGGCTTATTTCACTGAGCATAATACCCTCCAGCTCCATCCATGTTGCTGCAAATGGTAGGATTTGCCCTCTTCTTATGGCTCAGTAGTATTCCATTGTGTATATGTACCATATCTTCTTTATCCATTCATCTACTGATGGACATTTAGGTTGCTTCCAATTCTTGGCTATTGTAAATAGTGCTGTGATAAACATAGGGGTGCATCTGTCTTTCTCAAACTTGATTGCTGCGTTCTTAGGGTAAATTCCTAGGAGTGGAATTCCTGGGTCAAACAGTAAGTCTGTTTTGAGCATTTTGATGAACCTCCATACTGCTTTCTACAATGGTTGAACTAATTTACATTCCCACCAGCAGTGTAGGAGGGTTCCCCTTTCTCCACAGCCTTGCCAATATTTGTTGATGTTTGTCTTTTGGATGGCAGCTATCCTTACTGGTGTGAGGTGATACCTCATTGTAGTTTTAATTTGCATTTCTCTGATAATTAGTGATGTGGAGCATCTTATCATGTGTCTGTTGGCCATCTGTATTTCTTTTTTGGAGAACTGTCTGTTCAGTTCCTCTGCCCATTTTTTAATTGGATGATTTGTTTTTTGTTTGTTGAGGCGTGTGAGCCCTTTATATATTTTGGACGTCAAGCCTTATCGGATCTGTCATTTACAAATATATTCTCCCATACTGTAGGGTTCCTTTTTGTTCTATTGATGGTGTCTTTTGATGTACAGAAGCTTTTCAGCTTAATACAGTCCCACTTGTTCATTTTTGCTGTTGTTTTCCTTGCCCAGGGAGATATGTTCAAGAAGAGGTCACTCATGTTTATGTCTAAAAGGTTTTTGCCTATGTTTTTTTCTAAGAGTTTTATGGTTTCATGACTTACATTCAGGTCTTTGATCCATTTTGAATTTACTTTTGTGTATGGAGTTAGACAATGGTCCAGTTTCATTCTCCTACATGTAGCTGTCCAGTTCTGCCAGCACCATCTGTTGAAGAGACTGTCATTTCGCCATTGTATGTCCATGGCTCCTTTATGAAATATTAGTTGACCATATATGTTTGGGTTAATGTCTGGAGTCTCTAATCTGTTCCACTGGTCTGTGGCTCTGTTCTTGTGCCTGTATCAAATTGTCTTGATTACTATGACTTTGTAGTAGAGCTTGAAGTTGGGGAGTGAGATCCCCCCCTACTTTATTCTTCTTTCTCAGGATTGCTTTGGCTATTCGGGGTCTTTGGTGTTTCCATATGAATTTTTGAATTATTTGTTCCAGTTCATTGAAGAATGTTGCTGGTAATTTGATAGGGATTGCATCAAATCTGTATATTGCTTTGGGCAGGATGGCCATTTTGATGATATTAATTTTTCCTAGCCATGAGCATGGGATGAGTCGCCATTTGTTAGTGTCCCCTTTAATTTCTCTTAAGAGTGACATGTAGTTTTCAGGGTATAGGTCTTTCACTTCTTTGGTTAGGTTTATTCCTAGGTATTTTATTCTTTTTGATGCAATTGTGAATGGAATTGTTTTCCTGATTTCTCTTTCTATTGATTCGTTGTTAGTGTATAGGAAAGCCACAGATTTCTGTGTGTTAATTTTGTATCCTGCAACTTTGCTGTATTCCGATATCAGTTCTAGTAGTTTTGGAGTGGAGTCTTTAGGGTTTTTTATGTACAATATCATATCATCTGCAAATAGTGACAGTTTAACTTCTTCTTTACCAATCTGGATTCCTTGTATTTCTTTGTTTTGTCTGATTGCCATGGCTAGGACCTCCAGTACTATGTTAAATAACAGTGGGGAGAGTGGGCATCCCTGTCTAGTTCCCGATCTCAGAGGAAAAGCTTTCAGCTTCTCGCTGTTCAGTGTAATGTTGGCTGTGGGTTTGTCATATATGACCTTTATGATGTTGAGGTACTTGCCCTCTATTCCCATTTTGCTGAGAATTTTTATCATGAATGGATGTTGAATTTTGTCAAATGCTTTTTCACCATCTATGGAGATGATCACGTGGTTTTGTCTTTCTTTTTGTTGATGTGGTGGATGATGTTGATGGATTTTCGAATGTTGTACCATCCTTGCATCCCTGGGATGAATCCCACTTGGTCATGGTGTATGATCCTTTTGATATGCTGTTGAATTCTGTTTGCTAATATTTTATTGAGTATTTTTGAATCTGCATTCATCAGGGATATTGGTCTGTAATTTTCTTTTTTGGTGTGGTCTTTGCCTGGTTTTGGTATTAGGGTGATGTTGGCTTCATAGAATGCGTTTGGGAGTATTCCCTCCTCTTCTATTTTTTGGAAAACTTTAAGGAGAATGGGTATTATGTGTTCTCTGTGTGTCTGATAAAATTCCGAGGTAAATCCGTCTGGCCCGGGGGTTTTGTTCTTGGGTACTTTTTTGATTACCGTTTCAATTTCTTTGCTCGTAATTGGTTTGTTTAACTTTTGTGTTTCTAACTTGGTCAGTCTTGGGAGGTTGTATTTTTCTAGGAAGTTGTTCATTTCTTCTAGGTTTTCGAGCTTGTTGGCATATAGGTTTTCATAGTAGCCTTTAATAATTCTTTGTATTTCTGTGGAGTCTGTCGTGGTTTTTCTATTCTCATTTCTGATTCTGTTGATTTGTGTTGATTCTCTATTTCTCTTAATAAGTTTGGCTAGAGGCTTATCTACTTTGTTTATTTTCTCAAAGAACCAGCTCTTGGTTTTGTTGATTTTTGCTATTGTTTCATTCTTCTCGATTTTGTTTATTTCTTTTCTGATCTTTATTATGTCCTTCCTTCTGCTGACTTTAGGCCTCATTTGTTCTTCTTTTTCCAGTTCCGATAATTGTGATGTTAGACTATTCATTTGGGATTGTTCTTCCTTCATCAAGTGTGCCTGGATCGCTATATACTTTCCTCTTAAGACTGCTTTCGCTGTGTCCTACAGAAGTTGGGGCTTTGTGTTGTTGTTGTCATTTGTTTCTATATATTCCTTGATCTCTATTTTGATTTGTTCATTGATCCGTTGATTATTTAGAAGCATGTTGTTAAGCCTCCATGTGTTTGTGAGCCTTTTTGCTTTCTTTGTAGAATTTATTTCTACTTTTATACCTTTGTGGTCTGAAAAATTGGTTGGTAGAATTTCAATATTTTGGAATTTACTGAGGCTCTTTTTGTGAGCTAGTATGTGGTCTATTCTGGAGAATGTTCCATGTGCACTTGAGAAGAATGTATATCCTGTTGCTTTTGGATGTAGAGCTCTATAGATGTCTATTAGGTCTATCTGTTCTAGTGTGTTGTTCAGTGCCTCTGTGTCCTTACTTATTTTCTGCCTGGTGGATCTATCCTTTGGGGTGAGTGGTGTGTTGAAGTCTCCAGGATGAACGCATTGCAGTCTATTTCCCTCTTTAGTTTTGTTAGTATTTGTTTCACATATGCTGATGCTCCTGTGTTGGGTGCATATATATTTAGAATGGTTATATCCTCTTGTTGGACTGAGCCCTTTATCATTATGTAGTGTCCTTCTTTATCTCTTGTTACTTTCTTTGTTTTGAAGTCTATTTTGTCTGATATTAGTACTGCAACCCCTGCTTTCTTCTCACTGTTGTTTGCCTGAAATATGTTTTTCCATCCCTTGACTTTTAGTCTGTGCATGTCTTTGGGTTTGAGGTGAGTTTCTTGTAAGCAGCATATAGATGGGTCTTGCTTTTTTATCCATTCTATTACTCTGTGTCTTTTGATTGGTGCATTAAGTCCATTTACATTTAGGGTGACTATTGAGAGATATGTGCTTATTGCCATTGCAGGCTTTAAATTCGTGGTTACCAAAGGTTCAAGGTTAGCCTCTTTAGTATCTTACTGCCTAACTTAGCTTGCTTATTGAGCTGTTATATACACTGTCTGGAGATTCTTTTCTTTTCTCCCTTCTTATTCCTCCTCCTCCTTTCTTCATATGTTATGTGTTTTGTTCTGTGCTCTTTTTAGGAGTGCTCCCATCTAGGGAAGTCCCTGTAGGATGCCCTGTAGAGGTGGTTTGTGGGAAACAAATTCCCTCAACTTTTGCTTGTCTGGCATTGTTTAATCCCGCCATCATATTTAAATGATAGTCATGCTGGATACAGTATCCTTGGTTCATGGCCCTTCTGTTTCATTGTATTAAATATATCATGCCATTCTCTTCTGGCCTGTAGGGTTTCTGTCGAGAAGTCTGATGTTAGCCTGATGGGTTTTCCTTTATAGGTGACCTTTTTCTCTCTAGCTGCCTTTAAAACTCTTTCCTTGTCCTTGATCCTTGCCATTTTAATTATTATGTGTCTTGGTGTTATCCTCCTTGGATCCTTTCTGTTAAGGGTTCTGTATATTTCTGTGGTCTGTTCGATTATTTCCTCCCCCAGTTTGGGGAAGTTTTCAGCAATTATTTCTTTAAAGACACTTTCTATCCCTTTTCCTCTCTCTTCTTCTTCTGGTACCCCTATAATACGGATATTGTTCCTTTTGGATTGGTCACATAGTTCTCTTAGTATTGTTTCATTCGTGGAGATCCTTTTATATCTCTCTATGTCTGCTTCTATACTTTCCTGTTCTCTGGTTTCTATTCCTTCAATGGCCTCTTTCATCTTATCCATTCTGCTTATAAATCATTCCAGGGTTTGTTTCACTTCTGTGATCTCCTTCCTGACATCTGTGATCTCCCTCCAGACTTCATCCCATTGCTCTTGCATTTTTCTCTGCATCTCCATCAGCATGTTCATGATTTTTATTTTGAATTCTTTTTCAGGAAGACTGGTTTGGTCTGTCTCCTTCTCAGGTGTTAACTCTGTGATCTTTCTCTGCCTGTAGTTTTGCCTTTTCATGGTGATAGAGATACTTTGCAGAGCTGGTACGAGTGACGGCTGGAAGAGCTTTCCTTCTTATTGGTTTGTGGCCTTCCTCTCCTGGGAGAAGAGCGACCTCTAGTGGCTTGTGCTGGGCAGCTGTGCACAGACAGGGCTTCTGCTTCCTGCCTGGCTGCTATGGTGTTTATCTCTGCTGTTGCTGTGGGCATGGCCTGGCTCGGGCTGCTGCTCCAAAATGGTGGTGCCCCATTGGAGGGGGAGCGGCCGGGAGGCTATTTATCTCCGTAAGGGGCCTCTGTGCTCCCTGCTGCCCAGGGCGTTGGAGTGCCCAGAGATCCCCAGATTCCCTGCCTCTGGACTAAGTGTCCTGCCCTGCCCCTTTAAGATTTTCAAAAAGCACTCTCCAAACCAAGACAACAGCAACAGCAACAAAAAAATTAAATAAACAATTAAAGAAAAAAAGAAACACACACGATTTTCTTTGTCCTCAGGCACCCACTCATCGGTCTTGTTGCCCTGTTTCCCTGGTATTGGGGTCCCTGTCCCTTTAAGACTTCTAAAAAGCACTCGCAAAAAAAAATAAAAAATGCCCGCTCCCGTTTCTTTGTTCTCCAGCGTCGGCCTCAGGCACCCGCTCTGTGGTGCTGCCACTCTGTTTCCCTAGTATCCTGGACCCCATGCATGCACTGTGTCTGTGCTCTCGTGTGGATGGCTGGGGCTGGGTGTTCAGCAGTCCTGGGCTCCCTCTCCCTCCCTGCTGACTCCTCTCCTCCCTCTGGGAGCTGAGGGGAGGGGCGCTTGGGACCCGCCGGGCCATGGCTTGTATCTTACCCCCTTCACGAGCTGCTGGGTTCTCGCAGGTGTGGATGTGGTCTGGATGTTGTCCTGTGTCCTCTGGTCTCTATTTTAGGAAGAGTTGTCTTTGTTATATTTTCATAGATATATGTGGTTTTGGGAAGAGATTTGTGCTGCTCTACTCACGCCGCCATCTTCGGAAGAGAGTCTGTGTGTTTTTTTTTTTAACCTCTGGTGACAGCTATTAAACCTTAGGAACACTTCCATCTATAGCAGTCCCTCCAAAATGGACTGTAGAGATGGTTTGTGGGAGGTAAATTCTCTCAGGGTTTGTTTATCTGGAAATTGTTTAATCCCTCCTTCAAATTTAAATGATAAACCTGCCAGATAAAGTAATTTTGGTTCCAGGCCCTTCTGCTTCATTGCATTAAATACATCATGCCACTCCCTTCTGGCCTGTAAGGTTTCTGCTGAGAAGGCTGATGTTAGCCTGTTGAGCTTTCCTTTGTATGTGATCTTATTTCTCTCTGTGGCTGCTTTTAACAGTCTGTCCTTATCCTTGATCTTTGTCATTTTAATTATTATATCTTTGTGTTATCTTCCTTGAGTCCCTTGTATTGGGGGATCTGTGGATCTCCATGGCCTAAGAGACTATCTCCTTCCCCAAATTGGGGATGTTTTCAGTAATTACCTCCTCAAAGACACTTTCTATCCCTTTCTCTCTCTCTTGTTCTTCTGGTACCCCTATTGTTCCATTTGGTTTGGTCACACAGTTCTCTCAATATTCTTTTATTCTTAGATATCCTTTTTCCTCTCTGTACCTCAGCTTCTTTGTATTCCTCTTCTCTAGTTTCTATTTCATTTATCATCTCCTCCACTGTATCCAATCTGCTTTTAATACCCTCTATTGCACTGTTCAACAATTGGATCTCTGACCGAAATTAATTCCTGAGTTCTTGAATATCTTTCTGTACTTCCATTAGCATGTTAATGATTTTTATTTTGAACTCCCTTTCAGGAAGAGTCATGAGGTCCATGTCATCTTTCTCAGGGGTTATATTAATTTTAGTCTGTACCAGGTTCCTTTTGCATTTCACGTTTGTATATGGCGCCCTCTAGTGTCCAGTAGCTCTACTCTCCGGAGCTGCTTATCCCGGGAAGCAATGTTAGGGGTGGCAGTGGAGCAGTATTGGTGCCTGGCGGAAGGAAAGATCTGTTTCTTGCTTCCTGACTGCTATGCCTGCCTCCACTACCTGAACCAGTGGGCTGAGCACAGAGGTATAAGCTTTTGTCCCAGAGCAGCTGGATATGGATCCCTGCTTTCCACAAGCAGCTGGAATCTCAGTCTTTCCAGGAATTCTGCCTGTCTTAGCTTTCCAAACCCGTAATCATGAGAATATTGTGAAAGCACTATGAAATGTAGATTTGTGCTCCCAGAGCAGATCTCCTGAGTTAGGTATTCAGCAGTCCCAGGCTTCCACTCCCTCCCTGCTCAGTTTCTCTTCCTCCCGCCAGTGAGCTGGGGTGCAGGAAGGGCTTGGGTCCTGCCAGCCACAGCTCTGGTACGTTACTCTGTTCCATGAGGTCTGCTCTTTTCTCCAGGTGTATGCAGTCTGGCACAGTCCTCTTTCCTGTTTCTCTCTCAGGGTCAATTGTATTAATTATATTTTTGTATTATATGCAATTTTATGTGGAAGCCTCTGTCTCACCTTTCACACTGCCATCTTTAATCCTCCCATCCATGGGACTTTCACTCAGTGAGCCCCTAGTGGGGAACTGGTCTAGGGTAAAGCATTTTCTAGATGTTTGGGCCCCTCCAGGAAGGTTGCAGACATCAGAAGCTGTGGAATTAGCCCTGCATGAGAGAGAAGACTGCTTAGAGGCCCTGAGTGGCCTTGTGGCACACAGGACTGTGACATGTTTATTTCTTGAGATAATGGAAAGTGTTATTGAAGAGGAAGACACACTTTGGTTGCTTTGGAGGACCTGGGTGATGACCTGTAGAATGCCCTTAAGAAAGAGACAGTTATTGAGAAGACAGATCACACTCCTGAAAGATATGTTAGCAGTGAGGGAGGAGGCATCAAGGAGAATCTGCATGGCAGCAGACCACTGGGGAAGGATAGGAAGGAGTGGTGCCTTCAGCCCCTGAGATGGTAGAGGAGATATTAGGTGGAGGATTAGGGGGTGGGGCCGAGGGCCAATCTGTTGCTGAGGCCACCACCTAAGGCACCAGCCTCTCCCACATTAAAGGCTCACCTGGTTGTAATTAAGAAAATGAAAATGCAACACCCGCAGGCTCCTCAGGGGAAGGAGCAGCATCCTCCCCAGGTTGTGGAGCACTCCATGCTCTGCCCCTATACCCGGGATGAGCTAGTGGACATGAGCATCCAGTTTTGGCAGAAACCATCAGAAACTCTATCTACGTGGCTTTTGCATCTCTGGGATATGGGTGGAAGATGTTTTTATATTGGGTTTTGAAATGGATAGACTGGCTTCCCTAATGACTCACTCTTCCCTCTGGCAGTGATTGTAATGTGTTCATCATACCTCAGGGAATCAGGCACTTCTGGATTGGCTGACAGCAGCCATCAGGGAAGTTTGGCCTAATCATGGTGATTTACCATCCTTACCCACTAGATGGAAAACATATGTAGAGCTCCAGAAGGCGCTGCAGGAGCTGGGCATGAAAAATGTCACCTATAATATGGACCCTCAGAGCCCCAATGAGGAGTTGTTCACCATAGGAATGAGAAATATGGTGCTCCATACTGCTCCCCCATCTCTCCATCATCATTCTTGCCCCCCACATAGGGAAACCTGTAAGTGAGGCTTCTCATACTTTATCAGATCTGAGGAAGGTTGAAACAATAAGAGCATGGAAGGAAGTATGGGCTTTGACTAAAAGGAGAGGTGCAAAGGGCCCATGAATGTCTCAAGGACCAGATGTAGGTTGATTTGAAAAGGCTGGGGTAGTGAAAGAAAAACTTGATGGGCAGTCCAATAAGATCTTGTTAGAACTGTGGCAACAATTAAAGCCAGACCAGCAGTTCCAGCTGCTGAGGGTCAGGACATGTAATCTGGAGGCAAAGCCCCATGTCCAACCTGTGTCCCTGCAAGACTTTCTGGAGGACAGTACTCAGGCTCTATATGGGCCTTTGCTCCCAAGGGAATACAACTGGGTGTTGTGGTCTGACTGAGTTTGGGGTCAAGGCCCTCACCTTGGGGGATGTGGTGGGGACTGGAGGCCACATGTAGAATTAGCAATTCATTTGTACCCCGTGAATGTACAATGTGTTCTTCACTGGTGGACAGATGAACTGAATGTTCTCTGTTTTCTGGCAACCCTGAGCATTTTCTTGGGACCCCTGCTGTGATAGATGGCTATAGAAGGAAGGCAATTAGAGTGAAGAAAGCCCAAATCACAATGAGGATAGGGCATTTACCCTCAAAGGAGTATACTGTGTGCATTTCTCCAATCCCTGAATATATTTTGGGGGTGGATATCCTGCAGGGCCTGTGGTTAGAGACCATTGCAGGTGAGTTCAGACTGAGGGTACATGTGGTAAAGGCAGTTCTGAGGGGACATGATAAGCACCTTCCTGTAGCCAAGCCTATACCCTGGCAGGTGACAAATACTAAGCAATATAAATTTCCTGGAGGACACAAGGAAATTGGAGACTCTACAGGAGTTGGAGAAGGTGGGCACCATAAAACTTGCTCATAGTCCTTTAAATTCCCCAATATGGCCAGTGAAAAAGCTGGGCAGCTCCTGGCATATGACTGTGGACTATTCAAAACTGAATAAAATCACACTCCCTTTGCATGCTGCTGTGCCCTCTATAGCAGCCCTGATGTTTACCCTCAGTCATGAAATAAGGACGTATCATTATGTTGTGGACCTTGCTAATGCATTTTTCTCTACTGACATAGCACAAGAAACTCAGGAAAGGTTTGTCTTCATGTGGGAAGGCCAGCAGTGGACATTCACTGTCCTTCCACAGAGATACCTCCATAGTCCCACCATTTGTCATGGACTTGTAGCCCAGGACTTGGCCACATGGAGGAAACTGCAAACAGCGCAGCTGTATCACTACACTGACATCATGATCACATCTGATTCTCTTGGAGATTTATAAGGGGCAATTAGTAGACTGCTACAACATCTACAGAAGAAAGGATGGGCTGTGAACAGCACCAAGGTTCAAGGACCTGGTTTCTCTGTAAAATTCTTGGCGGTTGTCTGGTTGGGTAAAACTAAATTACCCCAGAAGCAGTCATAGTCAAGGTCGAGGCTTTCTCTATCTCTACCACTGTTGCAGTATTACAAGATTTTTTGGGTCTTTTGGGCTACTGGAGAGTGTTTATCCTGCACTTGGCACAAATTCTTAAGCCCTTATAATGGTTGGTATGAAAGGGCATCAGGTAGGACTGAGATGACACATGTGCAGCTGCTTTTACTGCTAAGTGAGGCCTTGAGTGTAATGGACTCATCAAGGCCCTGTGAGCTAGATGTTCGTGTAACTGAAGATGTTTATGGATGGGGCTATTGGCAGCAGCTTGAATGGACGCACCAACCTATTAGATTCTGGTCACAGCTATGGAAAGGAGCAGAGGTCCAGTACACCTTGATAGAGAAGCAACTGGCTGCTGCGTACCATGCCTTGCTGGCTAAGGGGCCCATCACTGGAACAACTCCGACCAAGGTAATAACCACCCATCCCATCACAGGGTAGGTATGAGACTGGACCCAAAGACCATGGAGTGACATGGCATAGACGCCTACATTGGCCAAGTGGGGCACATACTTACAACAGCATAGCGCCCTCTCCAATAGCCCCTTAAGTGGAGAATTCCAATGCTTATTGGGGCCAGTGATGTATACCCATGGAAAGCAGAAAGAAACTTGCTTTTGAGCCATTGATAGCTGAGACTCCTTATCAGGAGGGAAAAGCCCCTATACCTGAAGATGCTTGGTATACAGATGGCTCCAGTAGTGGGCAGCCCCCAAGTGGAGGGCTGTGGCTTTCCATCCTAAGACTGAGACAATATAGATGGAGGATGGAGAGGGGAAGAGCAGCCAATGGGCTCAATTGTGGGCAGCATGGCTCATGATCACCCAGGAGTCTTCCCCTGTAGTTGTCTGCACTGACAGCTGGGCCATCTATCGGGGCTTGACTCTGTGGCTACCGACATGGTATCATGCCACTGCATGGTTGGTCACTGGCCCCTTGTGGGCAAGAGTTGTGGCAAGACTTGTGGGCCTCTGGTCAGACTAAGACTGTTACCATACATCATGTGACTGGCCATTTGCCTTTGGCATCCCTAGGGAATGATAAAGCAGACACATTGGCCCAGGTGCACTGGTTAGAAGGAAAGCCTGCCTCTGATGTAGCCGTATGGTTACATCAGTGTTGGTTGCATGCAGGGCAAAAGACAATGTGGGCTGTAACCCATAGGTGGGGCTTGCTTTTGACCTTTGAAGAAGTCAGCAGAGCCCAGAAGGAGTGCTTTGTGTACTATAAGAGGGATTTACACTGAGTCCCGCAGCAATATGGGACAATCGTAAAGGGGACGGTACCCCTTATCAGGTGACAGATAGACCCATTAAGCCTTTACCCATATCAAGATATTGGTGTGCCATGACTTGTGTGGACACAGCTACTGGACTGTTGGTTGCTTTTCCTGCATGTCATGCAGACCAGCAAACCACCAAGAGAGGCCTAGAGCATCTCTTTGCCACGTATGGCCAGCCACAGGTGATTGAGAGAGAACGAGCCACCCACTTTACTGGACATGCATTACAAGAATGGGTGCAGCAATTAGTAATAAAGTGGAAGTTTCATGTACCATATAACCCTACTGGGTCAGGCATGATAGAGAGGTACAATGGTTTACTGAAATATGGCCTAAAGTCAGACACCAATAGTCTATGGGGCTGGTCAGTTTGCTTATGGACAATGCTACAGCATTTGAATGAAAAGCCCCAAAAAGGAGCCTTGAGCCCTGTGGACATACTAACACACATTGCAGCCTCTCCTATACAACTGTGTGTGCAAACAAAAGAGGAGTTATTGAAGTCAGGATATGACCAGCAGAGCAAAATCCTGCTGTCAGCCACAACTGCATTAAATCCTGGGGACACTGTTGAGTGGATGTGGCTCTGGACATTTTGACACATGAACCAGCAATGTCTGGCCCTTCTGCCACCTTGGGGAAAAGGCGTGGAAGCTGGCCTCGTGTGTGTTCCTGGAGTAACAGCAGAGTGACCCCCACAGATCAAAGTGGTATACTCAAAATGTCCAGAAAGTAAGAGCATCTTACGGGGATGTTTTGTTTTATCTTTATGGCCAGTGCATGTACCTCCCATAGCCCTATGTATTGACCCATCTGTAACTCTCACAAGGAGGTGGGTAAAAGTCTGGTATACTAGAACAGGAAGAGCTCCCATTCCCGCCTATCATAGGGCCACTCTCTTGCATGCATCCTACCTGATGGACAAGATTTTACTATGCTGGTGTCATTAAAACATGTATCTTATTGCCCTTAATGTTATTTTATTCTACAGTCCCTGTGTCCTGGACCTACCCCTTGGCTGTAGCTACCACATGATGATGGCTCTGAACTCTACCCATTCAGGTACTGACTGCCTGTGGAATGGGCAAGCTATGTACTAAATCTGCAAAGGACTTTGAACATAGCTGGACCCTCCAGCTTGAGGATTATCATGATTTTATTGCTGTTATTATATGTTATTTGTCTGGTTACAATGCTCCAGTTCTCCACAAAGGGGCCATTGTGGAAGATGGGGAGCGAGTAGATTGTGAGGTGAGATTCATCTAACAGTTCCAGAATCTCTCACCTGGCCTTAGTGAATCTCCATATCAATAGTTGTTTCCAAGGGGTAGAGAGAAGTAGTCTATCTACATATCAATAGGTACTTACAGGGGGAATGAGGGCATATCTGGACTGGAGAGGTTGGGTGGGATCCCTTTTTGCAGCTGGGTCATGAGGGACATGGGCAAGCAGCAGTACATCACTGCTCGTAGGCAATAAATGGGTTTTTCCCACTTTATTTCTCCCTTTGATTGATTTAGGTTTCAAAAGTTATTTGCCCCAGGCTGGGAACATATTGTTCCCCTGGAGTTACAAGAACATACAGAGGAGGTACTTGAGATGACGTTGCTGTTCATCAAATATTAGTTCTTTCCCTTGCTACTGATACATTTATTTTAAGAACATTTTTCATCAGAGTTTTCATGAAGCCCACTATTCAAAGAAAGTCTGTTATTTTCCTGTTAAATCAACTTAATGCATTACCAAAAAATATTTTTTATGATTATTTAGATAAAAGAATACATAGCAGAACTTGTAATTGAAGAAGTATTTAAGTTAGTTCCTTAAAAGGAAGACAAGAAAATGGTGGAAAAGCTGTTCACCCAGTTGCCAAAGACAGGAATGCAGTACCATTTATATGCAGAATTCAGCTACTGTACTTTTCAACTCTAGAATTTCCATCTGGTTCTTTTTTATAATTTCTATTTCTATTTTATATTTGATGCAATGTTGTCATTGTATCTTCTTTTACTCTTTAATCACAGTTTCCTTTAGTCCTTTGAACATATTCGTAATGGCTATTTTGAAGGCTGTTAAATCCAACATCTGGTTGGTCTCACAAGTACTTTCAGTTGTTTGCTCTTTATCCAATGCATGGGTCATACATTCCTATTTCTTTACACGGCTCATAATATTTTGTTGGATGTTGGATATTTTAGATAATATATTGTAGGCACTGTGGGTACTTCTCCCCCATTCCCCTCACCCTGCCTGCTTCTGGAGCTTGACATTTCTGTGTAACTTTTTATTTGCTTAGTGACTGGATGGATAATTTTAGTGGTGTTCATTTCTCCTACATAAGTGTGAAGCCTTTGATGATGATACTCAGGTGTTGATGCCTTGGATAAGCCAGTTTCAACATGAGAGGACAGAGATCTTAGCAAAACTCTCCATAACTTCCTTTCCAGACCATGCCCAGCTGTTAAGAGCCACAGTTTGTAGGCTGATTGCTCTATTGGTTCCAAAATGCCCTAGGGCATGAATGGCTCTACAAACTAATACTACCAAATGCAGGCTCCTTTGAAAGGGCAGTTACTAAAGTCAGTGTTTTAGATTTATTCTGACCCCCAGAGGATCCCACTTCTCTCTGGCAAACTACCTCTCCCATAGGTTAATCTAGGCATCCAGTGAAACTATCTCTCTACCCCCTATTACCTCCCACCACAGCCTCCACTGTTTTTGAGAGCACCTGAAAGCTTGACCTTTTCTACACTTTGTGGCAAATGAAGTCAATTCCTTTGTGAAGAGATTAGGAGCAATCTGTTCTAAAGCTTGCTTTGTCCCTTTAGCAATATGCCTGAGTTTAGACTTTGGAGTTGGGTGTACCTTTCTTTGAGCCATCCTTATGCCTTTAGGAACTGAACTCTAGGTAGATGGGAGGACCATAGTCTCAAGCCATCTCAGCTTGCCTCTTCTGTCATGGAACCATGGCCTGTGAGCTGAGGCATGGGACCCCAGTATGCTCTGAGCTGAGGCATGGCACCCCAATATGCTCAGAGGTACTGTGCCCTAGTAGAGCCTCCCTCTCAGCTGGCAGAAGGAGGGACCCCCACCTCTTGAGTGAACTGTTCCAGAAATTAGTCTTAGCAACAGGTAGCTGGAGGAAGCATGAGAAACATTGACATCCTGCTCCTTCCAGTAAGAGCCCTCTAAACTGGAAACTGCAGGGGATTGCAGAGGGAGTCCTGTATTTCTGGCTGCACTGTTGCCAGGCAATCCAGTCCAGAGAGATCTCCCTGCACACTACATGAGACCCTAACTGGGGAAAGTGTTCTTGACCTAACTGAGAAAGAACTTGTGAGCAGATCGAATAGGTACAGCAAAGAGTAGTTTCATAAAGCAAAAGTACACACTCATAGACAGAGGGTGGGTGTGCTCCAGAGATGAGCAGCCCCGTTGGGTTTGGGTTGAGTGGTCTTATGGCTGGAGTTTAAGCAGGGGGTAGAATATTCATCAGGATAGGTGGGGTTTTCTTCAAATAGGGAGGGGATTTCTGGTAAATAGTGTGATGCCCTGTTTTTCACCTTAGATGTTCTGCCTCTGAACTGTTACGGTGCCAAGGGGTGTAATTTTTAGTATGCTAATGAGCATATAACGTATTTTGAGGTTTAACCAGTGTCAACTTCCATGATGGAACCAGTCAGTTTGGCAGGTCTTTTATCTATACCCTCATTCCCTACATCCTGAGAGAACAATTTACATGGAATATTTAGAATTTGAACAAACATCTAACTGAATATATTCCTGGCCAAAGTTCCCACCCCTCTCTCTGCTTATGTCTGGGTATCTACCTACCATAATAGCACTAGATTGGAGTGAAGTTTTGTCTCCCTAAACTAGAAGGCAGAGAGGGAGTGGTTTCAATTCTAATACCACAGACTCACTGTTCTTACTCAGTTTTTTGGTAGAGTTTCTTAAATATTTCTTCTTTAGCTGTATACACTTGCTATTTGTATAGACTTTTTTGTCAAACACAATTATTGTCAAACACAAATATTGACAAACACACACTCTCACACAAACACAAATATTTCCCTGGGGAGCAGGTCCACAGAGTTCCTCAGCATCTCATCCTGTCATGCTGGAATATAATCTACCTTTTATCTAATACTTTTGTCTGTAAATTCACCTTTGTCTGATATCAATACTGTGAATTTTTCCAAATTAGGTTAGCATTAACTTTTTTATTCTTTTTGCACATCATTTTTGTTATCCTGTTTTGGATCTATCTTGTATATTTTGCAGATAGTTGGATTTTGGTTTTTTATTCTAACATATAACATTTTATTTTCAAATTTTCTTTATATTTTCTGACTGGGACCATACCTGGCACTCATTAAAGGAAGGTTGTTTTCTCTCCTAAGGCCTGGGTAAGGAAGGTCCTCTGTGGCCTTGGGAGGAAGGGGGTTCCCCTCCGGGACAAGTTCCCTATGAATCCAGTGAGACCCAAGGAAGACAAGGGTTAGAGTTTGGGGAAAGGGTTTGTTTTATTTCTCATGGCTCTCTCTCTCTCCTGGCATGCTCCCAAGCCTGGCTAGCAAGTCAGCTTCAGCAATCCCTGCAGCTGTTGCATGTGACCCACTTCACCCCAGCTCCTATCTCCAGGAGGAACTCTGTAGGTGGGTCCCTGGTGACAGGCAGTACCTGACCAATTACATACCAGGAACAAAGGGGAGGAGAGAATGGTCGTTATTCTCCACCCCTTACTCCCGATGGACCAGAGGCTCTCCTAGTGGTAAACATCCTATTGGTATGTAAACAGACCCTTATATGCATATCACTCAGGGCTGGGGGAGATATTCTGGTTGAAAACTTCCATTTACCCCGCGTCCTCCCAGCCGTCCTGGGAAAGCCCCAGTATTTGCCAAAATCCTGTATCATTCCTGCTGGAAGCTGCTTAGGGATTACTAAGATCAGTCTCATTTTTAAAAAGTAAATCAAAAAGTAAATTTTACTGAGAAAAAAAACCACACATCTTTACTGAGGTTTAAATGGTATACAACAAATGGCCTGTATTAAAGTATTTAATTTGATTAGTTTGAGATGTGTGTATACACCAGGAAACAGTCACCACAGTCAAGATGGTTAACATTAATTTTGCCCAAAAGTTTCCTGGCACCCCTTCAGCTTTCCTGTGTTCCTTCCTCCAAAAGAAGCATAACTCTTGCCATCATGCAATTTATGTTCTAGTGTTTTTTGACCATGATGCTTCATGCTTTATATCTATCTAATCAGGCCCATCTGAAGAAAACCTTTGTCAGAGATATCTGGCCCTTCAGCATCTCTTGCTCTGTTTTATCCTCTTGTCACCGGAGGAAGCTGGAGACCCTAGCCCTTGGGCCTCCATCATAGGCCCATAACCAGATAGAAATCAAATGGTTATGCACCAGACAGAAATCAAATGCGAACCAGGTACAACATGAAGCAGACTTATGAACAGGTAAAAGGTATAGATCATGTAGTCAAGTGAAGCAGACTGCTCCATAGGCAATAGCCACTACCTCCAACCTCTCTTAACTCCCCATAATTTGTTAGTTCTTTTATTGAGAGTATAATAAGTATGCAAAGCAGGAGGCAGAGTAATCATGATTTCTTTGGGAAGATTCCTAGAAGAAGGGTGCTTTTCCTTATTAGGTCTCTTCCAGGGCTTGTTTGACAATTATAAATTGCCATGGTGCTGATGGGCATGATATTTACTATGTAAATGAGATTTTAATGAAGTTAGAGGTCTAGTCCTGGTCAAATTGGACACCAACTTTGTCTGATCTAGTTCCAGCTGGTTCCTACTGCATCTGGCTTATCAGTCCCAGGCCACCCTGCCTGCTGCTCCTCTATCATCTAGTTAAGCCTGCTTATGCCTTTGTCTGTTTCACCTTGCCATTTCCCTTTCCTACCACACTGTTACTCCAATTACTTTTCCTAGGGATTCAGGATATATTTCCCAATGATCTTCCTTTG
Organism: Manis javanica; assembly: GCF_040802235.1. Lineage (NCBI taxonomy): Eukaryota > Metazoa > Chordata > Mammalia > Pholidota > Manidae > Manis > Manis javanica. The sequence goes on along the minus strand of NC_133160.1, from coordinate 35,045,612 downwards.
TACTGGACAAAATAAATAATGGAATTGTTCAAATAAATTCTAGGAAAACCAAATTTCATATATGATCTTATTACTTACAGAATTACAATTTTTGTCTCTCCTGACTTTTCCATAGTTTAATATTTTCATTTTCTATTCATCTGTCTTATTCTTTTTTAAATTTATTTTATTTTTTTATTTTGGTATTATTAATGTACAATTACATGATGAACACCATTTTGGTTACTAGACTCCCCATATTATCAAGTCCCCACCACATACCCCATGACAGTCACTATCCATTAGCGTAGTAAGATGCTATAGAATCACTACTTGTCTTCTCTCTGTTATACTGCCTTCCCTGTATCTCTCTCCACTACTACATTATGTGTGCTAATCGTAATACCCCTATTTGCCCCTTATCTCTCCCTTGCCACACATCTTTCCCAGTCCCTTTCCCTTTGGTAACTGTTAGTCCATTCTTGGGTTCTGTGAGTCTGCTGCTATTTTGTTCCTTCAGTTTTTTTCTTTGTTCTTATACTCCACAGATAAGTGAAATCATTTGATACCTGTCTTTCTCCACCTGCCTTATTTCACTGAGCATAATACCCTCTAGCTCCATCCATGTTATTGAAAATGGTAGGATTTGTTTTCTTCTTATGGCTGGAAATAATATTCCATTGTGTATATGTACCACCTCTTCTTTATCCATTCATCTACTGATGGACACTTAGGTTGCTTCCATTTTTTGGCTATTGTAAAAAGTGCTGCAATAAACACAGGGGTGCATATATTTTTTTCAAACTGAGCACCTGCATTCTTAGGATAAATTCATAGCAGTGGAATTCCTGGGTCAAATGGCATATTTCTATTTTGAGTTTTTTGAGAAACCTCCATACTGCTTTCCACAATGGCTGAACTAATTTACATTCCCACCAGCAGTGTAGGAGGGTTCCCCTTTCTCCACAACCTTGCCAACATGTGTTGTTGTTTGTCTTTTGGATGTTGGCCATCCTAACTGGTGTGAGATGATGTCTCATTCTGTTTTTAATTTGCATTTCGCTGATGATTAGTGATGTGGAGCATCTTTTCATGTGTCTGTTGGCCATCTGAATTTCTTCTTTGGAGAAGTGTCTGTTCAGATCCTCTGCCATTTTTTAATTGGATTATTTGCTTTTTGTTTATTGAAGTGCATGAGCTCCTTATATAATTTGGATGTCAACCCCTTATTGGATATGTCATTTATAAATATATTCTCCCACACTATAGGATGTCTTTTTGTTCTACTGATGGTGTCCTTTGCTGTACAGAATCTGTTTAGTTTGATATAGTCCCGCTTTTCAAATTTTGCTTTTGTTTCCCTTGCTTGGGGAGATATGTTCATGAAGAAATTGCTCATGTTTATGTCCAAGAGAATTTTGCCTGTTTTTTTCTAAGAGTTTTATGGTTTCATGACTTACATTCAGGTCTTTGATCCATTTTGAGTTTACTTTTGTGTATGGCGTTAGACAATAATCCAGTTTCATTCTCTTGCATGTAGCTGTCCAGTTTTGCCAACACCAGCTGTTGAAAAGGCTGTCATTTCCGCATTGTATATCCATTGGCTTCTTTATCATATATTAATTGACCCCATATGCTTGGGTATATGTCTGGTCTCTCTAGACTGTTCCACTGGTCTATGAGTCTGTTTCTGTGCCAGTACCAAATTGTCTTGATTACTGTGGCTTTGTAGTAGATCTTGAAGTCAGGGAGCATAATTCCCCCTGCTTTATTTTTACTTCCCAGGATTGCTTTGGCTATTTGGGGTCTTTTGTGGTTCCATATGAATTTTAGAACTATTTGCTCTAGATCATTGAAAAATGCTGTTGGTATTTTCATAGGGACTGCATTGAATCTAGAGACTGATTTAGGCAGAATGGCCATTTTGACAATATTAATTCTTCCTATCCATGAGCATGGGATGTATTTCCATTTATTGGTATCTTCTTCAATTTCTCTCATGAGTGTCTTGTAGTTTTCAGAGTATAAGCCTTTCACTTCCTTTGTTAGGCTTATTCCTAGGTATTTTATTCTTTTTGATGCAATTGTGAATGGAATTGTTTTCCTGATTTCTCTTTCTGCTAGTTCATCATTAGTGAATAGGAATGCAACACAGTTCTGTGTATTAATTTTGTATCCTGCAACTTTACTGAATTCAGATATTAGATCTAGGAGTTTTGGAGTGGATTCCTTAGGGTTTTTTTAAGTACAATAAAATGTCATCTGCAAACAGGAACAGTTTGACTTCTTCCTTAGCAATCTGAATGCCTTTTATTTCTTTGTGTTGTCTGATTGCCATGGCTAGGACCCCCAAAACTATGTTGAATAAAAGTGGGGAGAGTGGGCATCCTTGTCTTCTTCCCAATCTTAAAAGAAAAGCTTTCAGCTTCTTGCTGTTAAGTATAATGTTGGCTGTGGGTTTGTCATATATGGCCTTTATTATGCTGAGGTACTTGCCCTCTATACCCATTTTGTTGAGAGTTTTTATCATGAATGGATGTTGAATTTTGTCATATGCTTTTACAGCATCTATGGAGATTATCATGTGGTTTTTGTCCTTCTTTTTGCTGATGTAGTGGATGATTTTGATGGATTTTTGAATGTTGTACCATTCTTGCATCCCTGGCATAAATCCTTCTTGATCATGATGGATGATATTTTCGATGTATTTCTGAATTCAGTTTGCTAATATTTTGTTGAGTAAGTTTGCATATATGTTCATCAGGGAAATTGGTCTGTAGTTTTCTTTTTTTGTGGTGTCTTTGCCTGGTTTTGTTATTAGAGTGATCCTGGCCTTGTAGAATGAGTTTGGGACTATTTCCTCCTCTTCTACTTTTTGGAAACTTTAAGGAAATTGGGTATTAGATCTTCACTAAATGTTTGATAAAATTCAGCAGTGAAACCATCTGGTCCAGCAGTTTTGTTCTTAGGTATTTTTTTGATTACCAATTCAATTTCTTTGCTGGTAATTGGTCTATTCAGATTTTCTGTTTCTTTCTTGGTCAGCCTTGGAAGGTTGTATTTTTCTAGGAAGTTGTGCATTTCTTCTAGGGTACCCAGTTTGTTACCATATAATTTTTCATAGTGTTCTCTCATAATTCTTTGTATTTCTGTGGTTTCCGCAGTCATTTTTCCTTTCTCATTTATGATTCTATTTATGTGTGTAGACTGTCTTTTTTTCTGCATAAGTCTGGCTAGAGGTTTATCTATTTTGTTTATCTCCTCAAAGAACCAGCTCCTGCTTTCATCGATTCTTTCTATTGTTTTATTCTTCTCAATTCTATTTATTTCTGCTTTAATCTTTATTATGTCCCTCCTTCTACTGACTTTGGGTCTCATTTATTCTTCCTTTTCTAGTTTCATTAATTGTGAGTTTAGACTGTTCATTTGGGATTGTTCTTTCCTGAAGTAGACCTGTATTGCATTATATTTCCCTCTTAGCATGGCCTTCACCGCATCCAAGAGATTTTGCAGTGTTGAATTATTGTTGTCATTTGTTTTCATATATTGCTTGATCTCTATTTTTATTTCATCATTTGTGATCCATTGATTATTTAGGAGCATGTTATTAAGCTTCCATGTGTTTCTGGGCTTTTTTGTATTTTTAGTTTCATACCTTTGTGATCTAAAAAGCTGATTGGTACAATTTCAATCTTTTTAATTTACTGAGATTCTTTTTTTGTCCTAGTATATGATCTGTTCTTGAAAATGTTCCATGTGCCCTTGAGAAGAATGTGTATCCTGTTGCTTTTGGATGGAGTGTTCTATAGATGTCCATTAGGTCCATCTGTTCTAATACATTGTTCAGTCCCTCTGTCTCTTTACTTATTTTCTGTCTGGTTGATCTGTCCTTTGGAGTGAGTGGTGTGTTGAAGTTTCTCAAAATGAATGCATTGCATTCTATTTCCCCTTTTAATTCAGTTAGTATTTGTTTCACATATGTAGGTGCTTCTGTGTTGTGTGCACAGATATTTATAATGGTTATAGCCTCTTGTTGGACTGACTCCTTTATCATTATGTAATATCCTTCTTTGTCTCTTGTTACTTTCTTTGTTTTGAAGTCTATTTTGTCTGATACAAGTATGGCAACTTCTGCTTTTTTTCCCCTATTAGTTGCATGAAATTTATTTTTCCATCCCTTTAGTTTCAGTCTGTGTATGTCTTTGGGTTTGAAGTGCATCTCTTGTAGCCATCTTGCAGATGGGTCTTTTTTTTAATGCATTCAGTGACTCTATGTCTTTTGATTGGTGCATTCAGTCCATTTTCATTTAGGGTGCTCATTGATAGATATTTACTTATTGCCATTACAGGCTTTAGATTCATGGTTACCAAAGGTTCAAGGTTAACTTCCTTACTATATAAGAGTGTAATTTAACTCACTTCATATGCTATTACAAACACAACCTAAAGATTCTTTCTTTTTCCTCCTTTTTCACCCTCCTCCATTCCTTGTATGTTATGAATCATATTTTGCACTCTTTGTCAATCCCTTGGGTGACATATATTTAGTGTTAGGAATACTTCCATCTAGAGCAGTCCTCCAAAATGTGCTGTAGAGGTTGTTTGTGGGAGGTAAATTCTCCTTGCTTTTGCTTATCTGAAAATTCTTTAATCCCTCCTTCAAATTTAAATGATAACCCTGCTGAGTAGAGTATTCTTGGTTTGAGGCCCTTCTGCTTCATTGCATTAAATATATCATGTCACTCCCTTCTGGCCTGTAATGTTTCTGTTAAGAAATCTTATGATAGCTTTGGGTTTTCCTTTGTATGTGATCTTTTCTCTATCTCTAGCTGCTTTTAAGTCTGTCTTTATCCTTGATCTTTGCCATTTTAATTATTATATATCTTGATGTTGTCTTCCTTGGGTCCCTTATGTTGGGAAATCTGTGCACCTCCATGGCCTGAGAAACTATCTCCTTCCCCAGATTGGGGAAGTTTTTAGCAATTACCTCCTCAATGACACTTTCTATCTCTTTTTTTTCTCTCTTCTTCTTCTTGTACCCCTATTATGGGAATATTGTTCCATTTGGATTGGTTACAAAGTTCTCTCAGTATTCCTTCATTCTCAGATATTCTTTTTTCTCTCTGTGCCTCAGCTTCTTGTGTATTCCTCTTCTCTAATTTCTATTCCATTTACCATCTCTTCTACTACATCTAATCTGCTTTTAAATCCCTCCATTGTATGTTTCATTTCAGATATGGAATTTCTAAATGATTGAATCTCTATTTTAAATTAGTTCCTGAGTTCTTGAATATTTTTCTGTACCTCAATAAGCATGTTTATGATTTTTATTTTGAACTGTCTTTCAGGAAGATTGGTGAGTTCAGTTTCATTTGGCCCTTTTTCTGGGGTTTGTGAGATTTTAGTCTGAACCATGTTCTTTTGATGTTTCATATTTCTTTGTGGTGCCCTTTAGTGTCCAGAAGCTCCAGTCTCTGGAGCTGCTTAGCTCCTAGAGTGAAGTTTGGGGTCGTATGGGAGTGGAGCTGTTGCCTGGGAGGAGAAAAGATCTATTCCCTGTTTCCCATCTGCCATGCCTGTCTCCCATATCAGAGCCAGTGGTCTGAACACCCAGGTATAAGCCTCCATGCTTTGTGTCTCTAGCTGTTGTAGGTGGGGCCTCCCCTCTAACTGGCCTGACACCAGTACAGTGACTGCTGGTTTGTGAGCTGGTGCTATCAGGCCAGGAGGAGAGCTCTGCCGGCTGCATATCAGAGTGGGCAGCCTCAGAGCTGAGTAGCCAACCAGGGGGATGGAGTGCCTGAAGCTCCTTAAAGTTCCCAGTCTGCGGGGCAGAGGATTCCCAGACAACCTTGTCCCCCTATCCCTTCTCCCTCACAGCAAGCTCCATGCAAACCCCACTCCTTCAGCAGCCCTCTTGCTGCTAGGAAGCCTCTCAGACCGTTGGCCTTTCCCTTGTCCCAGAGTGGCTGGGTGTGGACCCCATCCTCCACAAATAGCCGGAATCTGTCTCTAAAGCACTCTATCTGTCCCAGCTCCCCATCCTCCAGAGCACCACTCACTGTAGGTTTCTGCTTGCATGGCAGATCTCCAGGGCTAAGTGCTCAGCAGTTCCAGGCTTCCATCCTCTCCCCACTCCATTTCTCTTCCTCCCGCTGGGTTGGGGGAAGGGCCTGGGTCCCGCTGGATCAGGGCTTTGGTATGATACCCTGTTTTGTGAGGCCTGCTCTGTTCATGAGGTCTGTATGCAGTCTGGTGCAGCCTTCTTTCTTGTTGCTGTTTTAGGATTAGTTGTATTAACTATATTTTCACACTGTCTGTGGTTTTGGGAGGAGTTCTCTGTTTCACCTCTTGGGCCACCTTCTTGAATCTCCTTTCTATCTGTATTATTGTTTAAAAGAGAATTTTTTTATGTGGATAGGGGAAAAGAGGAACCCAGCTAGGTCCTGCCAGCTGCTTACTCTAGTTCTTTGAATCCTCCAAAATAAATATATTTTAAAACCTTCCAGAACATATGTTTGAGAAGCATCATGGATGGCTAAACTTCCCTAGTTGGAATAACAGATATTAATTTGTTTCCTAAGAATAAAGTAAAAATCTAAGTATATTTTTCATAGTGTGCCATTCAGATGACACACGTTAATTAGTCTGGAGTTTGTTTTACTTTTACCTGAACATTTTACCTAATGTATTTTATATATGCTCAAATATTACAAGTTTATAGGATCTTTTTTTTTTTAAAAGTTGTGCTTAATTTCATATCTTAATGGGAGTGGAGGAGAGAACTAGTATTTGAATTTATTAAGAGCTTAGACTTCAGAGCAAGACTGTCTGTGATTAAGTACCCTGCCTATTACTAGCTGTGTGATCTTGGACAAATTACTTAACATCTCTGAGGAATGATTTCATCTTTAAAATGGAGATAATACTAGATGTCTTGCAGGGTAACAGGGAAAATGAAGTGTGACTATATATATAACTTACAACAGTGTGTCTGGACCATTGCAAGTGCTATTTATGTTAATTATTATTCTGTATATGAAAAATAATACCACTTGAAGTAAATGTCTCCCTTGATGTCATGAATCAAAAAGCAAGCCAACTAGGTCAGAGGTGTGAATTTTAAATTTAACTTTAAATACACTGACATCCAAATATGATCTGATAGTTTACATTACTGTTGAACATTTTTTCATCACTTTGGAACAAAATATTAGCTCTGAGAATGTTAGCCAGCAAAGGTTGAAAATAGCTCAAGCCTATTTGGGGAGAGCTCTGTTCAGGAATGTTAAGTGAGAAAAAGAAAGCGTACATTCATTGTCTCATGTCATTCTTCCAAACACTTCTTACTCATGTAAACTTTCAGTTTTGGGGTCAGAAGCCTTGTTGTAGATGGACCTGGCTTTTGTAAATGTATTCCATAGTCCAGTGCATACATATAAAGGGCATTCTGTAATCATCTGTTGACTAATTGAAGTAGAAAACAACACCAGCTGGTTCCCCTACCATGCACATTGACACCCAACCTTTGAACCCAACATGGCACTGCATGAGACAATGTAGACAAAAAGAGAAGGGCCATGATGGAGGATGTGGCAATGGTCATGAACATGTGCATGAGCTTGCTACTTCCTGTCATGATCATACTCTGGAAATGGCCCATACTCTGAGGGCAAGTGTGTATTAAATGCACTGGGGGCCAAAACCATAAGCATTCACTCCTGTCTATGTTATCTCCTTTTTTGACTTAGCTTACAGCTACATTATATCTCCCAGCTTCCCTTTGGTCCAGCTGTAGTCACGTGGTGAGTTCTAGCCAATAGCATGTGAGGAGAGGTGATGGGTGCCACTTCCGGTCCTGACCCATAAAAAACTGGGACTCCTGGTACTCCTCCTGTTTTTCTCATCCACTGACTGAGAGAGTGGACTTTAAGGACCTTGATGAGAAATACTCATGGAAAGAGCCTAGATCACTTTAGTAACTAATTAGGTGTCCAATCTTTTAAATGATGCCACTAGTTTATTATGGCTATAAAGGAGATCCTACACAAGCCTACTGCTAGATAAAATTACAAAGAGGGCAACTTTTTTTCCATGATTTTCTATTCCTTTTTCAACACCCTTTTCCCTTTAATGATAATACAGTTGACCCCTGAACAATATGGGTTTGAACTGTGTGGGTTCACTTATATGAGATTTTTTTCAATAAACATACTCAAAAATTTTTTGGAGATTTGAACAATTTGAAAAAAAAAAAAACCACAGAGAAACCACCTGGCTTAGAAATACCGAACAAATTAAGAACAAGTTAGGTATGTCCTGAATGCATAAGATGTATGTAGACACTAGTCAATTTTATATTTATCACCATAAAATCAATAGTAGGCTATTAGTAGTTAAGTTTTTGAGGAGTTGGAAGTTCTATGCAGATTTTCACCACACATGGGTCAGCACCTAACCCCAACATCGTTCAAGAGTCAACTGTAATTAATAACGTTTATTGATTATTTAACATATATCAGAATTATAATAACTTGCATACTAATTATCGATACTATCTCATTTAACCTCCTTATCAACCTTATACAGTACAATCTATTAATCCTTTTTCACAGTGGAGGACATGAAGAATAGAAAGTTTAAGTTACAGATCCCTGTACACAATGGAATCAAGATTTGAATTCAAATCACAATATTAAAGGAGTAGTATTAATGGTAATGGGCATAATAAAAATGTGTAGGTTTTGGTACCTGATATCAAGAGGATTTCAGTCTCTTTATTATCTGCCCACCCTTCCCTGAACTGGAATTCAGGATGTTAGAAGTCCTGGGTAGGGGGTTTGGAGTATCTCTGGCCTGTTATTCTGAGGAGTGATATAAATCATATCCAAAGGTAATGAGAAATAGAGGGTCAGCAGTGAGTAGAGTGTCAGGAACATAGCTGATGAAGTAAGTAGGGATTGGAAAGCAGGAGGTGGGAGAACAAGAATATGGAAGAAGAGGTGGATGGATTTGTCATAATTCTAGAAATGAGTCAAGTGTGCTCTCCATTATTACTATATCTTAGTGTTTATCTCTGTGATGGATCTAGATCTCTCAAGGGGGTTAAAACAGCCTGAAGTATAGGAAGATGTCATATTATCACACAGCCTGTACATGGAGAAAAGTAATACATACTGTGGGGAGTCAGATAACGGAGTGGGAGGCGTGAATACCTCAGACTGCAGGACTGCTGGAGATATTAGATGCAGGAGGTAACTGTGGTCTGGGCCTTCCTGAATGCACAGGATTGGCAGTGTGGACATGGAAGGAAGGGTGAAAAAGGCCCACAGGTGGCAGAACCTCATAAGCAAAGGTATGGAGGGAACAAAGTTCAAGATGTGCTGGACAAACAGCAAGTTGTTACATTTTCAAGAAAGTAAGTTGCCCATGGGGTAATGTGCTAGGAGATAAAAGTGACAGGCAAGCAGGGAGAGGAAGAGTTCCTAGGTGACTGAGAGCAAAACTCCAATGAGAGAATTTAGGGAAAGAAGGAAGAGGACCAAGAATAGAAGAAAACTATGGAAGGAGCCATAAATGTGTTAGAAAAAAGACAAAGATGAAGGGCTCTGAGGCAGAATGAGTAAGGCAGTGGAGATTTTCACAAGGATTGGGGTGGGAAGAAGATAAATTGCAAAGTGATGACTGGCTACCCCTCAACAAGCCATCAGTCATTGCCTACGAGGTGTCTGGAGCCGTGCCGGGAGTGGGATAGAATATCTTATAAACCAGATTTTTATGTGCAGCTTCTTCTATGGCAATACACAGCTAAGGAGGAGGAAGGAGAGGGGTGGCTGGAGGTTATTTTTCTCTTGAGAGGCACTTAGAGACTCAGAGGAGTAACATGATGAGATCTACGGGACACCTGAGCAGGTTTTCAGCCATGAGCATGAAGGAATGATGAGAAAAAAACTTAACATGCAGGAAGAGGGTAGGAGAAAACAAGGCTGGAGGGAGAAGGAGGGATGGTAGTTGGATGGTGAGACTTAGAGAGATAACAGTAAATTAATCTGGACATCCCTTTAGCAGAGAAAGTGAAAATGGGGGAGGGGGAGTCCAAATCAGATGATATTGAACTTAATGAAGTTGGACATCAAGTCCTTGTCAAAGAAGGAGTAGGCGAGGATGGGAGCCCAAGAGAGTGGGAAAATTTGGCATAAGATCTGTGAGGAATGTCTGCAAAGGTTGTACTAGATTTTAATCCATTAATCACAAGGTATTTATAGAGCATCTAGTCTATGCCCGATGGTGTATTAGGCATATTTTCACCTTCCAAAGTACTGCTGGTTGTTGCAACTTGGCAATACTGGCATATGTGGTAAAATATGTTCTCTACTCCATCATAGTGGTCACTAATAAAAATAAGGAGTAATTTTGGATTTAGGTCCTTAAGGCACACAACTTGATTTCTCTTTCCAGTTTAAGACCAAAGCACTGACAGCTACATTTGAGTATTTTAAAGTCAATATTATTTATAGCGCTATTTCATGGCACTTGTATTTTGTATGCATGGCTGTGAGTTCATGTTAGCTTTTCATCACAACTTTCCTACAATCATGCATGGCTTTATCCTTAATAAATTACTGTCTCATAAAAAAGATGTGAAGTTATGGGTGTGGAGTGCTATAGAAAGTACCATTTTAACTGGAGGTTCAAAGAATTTGTGGATCAATGATTTACTCAAAGTGTGGCAGTGAAAGAAAATTGAATAATAGACAAAGATTTGAAAAAGACAAAAGCATCAAGATAGAGTAAATACACTTATAGAAAGGGTAGAATTTAAAATATTGAAGGGAAGTCAAGGGCAACAGACTCTGTTCATGCGCCACTAATATCCCTTCAGCATTCTCCTTTCCAATACACTCTGATGTCTTACTGAGAAAGCCTGAGGCTTCCTCCAGCTTCCAGAGCATTATTGGCCAGAGCACAGGGCAAAGCTGGAAGTGCTGTGAATTAATGCTTTGGGAAGGCCCTTCAACCAATAATCAATAGAATTTGGCATATAAATATTCCAGATTCCTCATTCTCCAGGTGGGACAATTCAGAGACGTGCTCTACCCATCCCCTTATATCCCTAACAGGTGAGCCCCACTTGCCCTCAATGCTGACTTGTCCATCAACAGCAAATGGATCCCTTTCCTTCCCTTATTTCCCTCTTCCTATTCATTTTCCATGTTTGTTTCCCCAAAACGATGACTTGCATTCAAATCCTCACTTCCAGTGGAATTGAGTCTAACAGAGTGAAATTTCCTTGAAAGACTAGAAAAAACTAGAATCCAACAACATAGACGGTCTTCTCTATGAACCACATCCAGTTTAACCACCATCTACCCAATTTCCCAATAGACAAACCTAAAAATTATCTCTGAAAATTCCCTCTTCCTCACATCTTATATTCAAATCATCAAATTCTGTAGGTTTACCTCCTAAGAAGCTTTCAAAGCTACTTTCCTCCATCTGTTTGCACAACCCGAGGCCCATCTACCTTATCTCCCACTTAGTCTTTTGTATCAGCTTCCTAACTGATCTTCTGAATCTGTTCTGGGTCTTGTCCAATCCATTCTCCACTCAGAATGCCCAGGAGAACTTCTCAAAGCCAGGTCTTATTTTTTACATCCCATACACTGCTTAAACCTCTTCAGTGGCTGCTATAAACTTAATGTTTGTGTACCCCCCTGCTCCAAATGCATGTGTTGTTAAATCCTAATGCCCAGTGTGATGGTATTTGGAGTTGGGGCCTTTGGCAGGGGGTTAGGTCATGATGGTGAAGCCCTCATAAATGGAATTAGTGCTTATCAGTGAGACCCTTGAGAGTGTCTTAACCCCTTCAGCCCTGTTAGGACACATGACAAGACAGCTAGCTGTCAGCTTCTACCAGGAAGTGTGCCCTCACCAGACACCAAATCAGCCAGTGCCTTAATCTTGGACTTCCCAGTCTCCAGAACTGTGAGAAATAGTTATTTTTTAAGCCTCTTCTTTGATAGTATTTTATTACAGCAACCTGAGCTAAGACAGTGGTTTTCCATCTCCCTTTGCACTACAGCCAGCACCCCTTAATACCACCTACAAGATTTTGCATGATCTGGACTCTACTCCACTCCCGTGTCTCAGGTCTCATCTTAAATCACATTCCCCTTGCTTTCCATATTTTAGCCATCTACCCTCCTTACATTCAGTTCCTCCAAATTTCTTGCTCTTGTGTGCCATGGGATGTTTGTCATTACTGTTTTGTTCTACTAGGAAAATTCTCTGCAATCTTCTCCTTACCTAATCCCTTGCCTAGTTAATGCCTACTCTTCCTCAGATCTCAGGTCCAGAGTCACCTTCTCTGGAAAGTTCCCAGACATGCCTTATTAGGTTAAATCTTTCTATTACAGGCTTTTATAGAACTATGTAATTCTATATTCAGTTTTCACTATTATAATTTTTATGTTTATGTACTCATTTTAAAAAATTAAAGTGGGTTTCATTTGCACTGTACTTTAAAATGCTCAGGACTTTTTTAAAAAATCAGTTTTCAGTTTCTAGTTTTTAGCACAGTAATTTGTATCTAGTAACTGCTCTATTTGCTGAGTGAGTAAAAGAGGACATAAGCCAATGAATCTATGCAATAACTTTCCATTTATCACTATAGAAGTAGATGTTTTTGTAGGAAAAGGTGACATAGCTCTTGGGGAATCAGAAAAGGGCCCATAAGAAGGTATCATGCATAAGCTTCCATGTGGAAAAGTATTGCCTTTCTGCCCTAATGTCAGTAAGGTTACAGAATATTAACTTATAGTAAGTCAATCTGCTTGCCTCTCTGATTTTCTTCAGCAATGTGATAATAGGGTAAAAATAAAGCCAATTATCTAGTGCTGAGGATAATCTAGAAATTAGAAGCCTGAGGGCATACCAAATGTTAAGAGGTTTTATATGGATCACTGAAGCATCCTCAAAGTGTCTTGTTCTCTTTTTCTTTCTTCCTGGGAAGAGGTCTTTCCTGAGCATAAAATTATTCCCAATCTGTGTTTTTAGAATTGGCCTATATTAATAAGAGACCATTTTGTTGAACCTGAAAGCACTTTTTTGGGAACTAGAGAAATTAAAACCATCTCCAGAGGCTTCACAGTATCTGAATGACCTGATAAAAATTCTTCAAGTCTATAGGGTGGGTGGCCCAGAAAAATAAAACCATGGAGGAGATGAAAAAAGTATCAATGAGAGAGATACCACCTAATGCATATTTCACATGAACCCTGGAGGGACTGATAAGTTACTGATGAGTGACCTGCTGAAAAAGTTGACCTCTATTTTTCACCAGAAGCACCAGCCTCTATTTATTTATGTGTATTTATGATCATCTAATAGTGACTTTGTTGTTAATGCTATTATCCCATATCTTTCTGTTCTTGAAATTCAGGAACAAAACCAAGGGCTGCATGGATGTTTATAATCTTGTTGAATGAATGCACAAAACTAACTGGCCTTTTCAGTCAGCATGGAAAGGAAGTTTCAAAAGAAAGATTAAGGGTCTTGGTGAAGTGAATGGGAGTCTGAACTTGAAATAAGCTTCTTGGGAGAATGGGACAGATAGTAAGTAGATAAAGATTTGGAGGGAATTAATTTGCAGATATCATGAAAGCAATACTTATTTGGTAAATATGTAATGTAAGGTGGAAAGAGAAGCAAGCAAATAGGAATGATGCAACTTATATTAAAGATGATGAAGACAGATGAGAACAAGAGATACAGTGAAGAAAAACAATTTCACCTAAATCCTGAAGACTGCTGTAAATATAGATCTGGGTTCTATGATGATGATTTGGGGAAGTAAATAACTGCAAATAGGTGATACCAATTAATCTTCACATTTACTATATAATAACTAATGTATTACACAGCTGAGAAAGTTCATTTGCTTTAACCTGCATAATTTACTTAAGAAAATTATTGTTGCTGTTCATTAACATACACTTGTTTTCAAAATGCCTACAAACAAGCCTTTAATGAATTTCTCCAGAACCTTTTCAGATACGGAAGGCATGCTAGGTAGTCTCTCCTTATTTTTCCAAAGTAAAAAAAGAAAGTGCTGAGAGTATTTAAGGAACTTTCTCTCCTAATATGGCAAATGCACAGCCATAACAAATCTGGAGCTAAACCATAAGAAAAAAATGATCTTCCACATCTCCAGGACTGTTACTGTTACAAAGAACACCACTAGTGGATTATGATAGAGAAAACAGCTTATTGTCACATGGTATAACTCCATCTGCTGTCCTTTAGCAAATGTCCAGATGGATTCCATTTCTGGTCTCCAGAAAGATGAGGCAAATCAATACGAAAACACTGTCTTTGATTATCCATCACAATCACCCAAAGAGAATCACAGATTTTTGGTTTCTACCCTTCATTCTTGTCAAGAGACTCATGGTTTTATTTTTAGCCATGAAATCTGCTGCTGAATTTATGAGCAATAACAATGCCAGTGGGCTGCTTTTCCTTGGGTTTGTTTCTCATAGTGACAGGAAAAGTCTAGCTTGTAAATGTCTCTCATTCTTTTTTAATATCTTTCATTCCATTTTCTAAGGAACTACTTATGCTTCCAGTAATCTGGGGACTTTAAAATGCTTATCATATTATTACAGCTTGATAGATTCAGGAGTCAAATAAGTGGCTTGGATTGGAATACCCCGCTGATGAGAAGTGAGACCTTTAAAAACAAATTCATGTTTGAGAATTTCCCCTTATATGCTAATTGTAATTACATCATCTCTTTTTCACACAATTTAAAGTTGTATGAGCATGTTTATCAGTTTGTTAATATCAGAAAGAAAGGACTCCCTTTAAGATGTTAATTACACACACACACACACACACACACACACACACACACACACACACACACACACACATACACGCACGCACTCCTTGGACTAGGTCCATGCAATTTGCACACTGTATTTGATTTAACTTTTTTTCAAGTTAAGATTCTGATCTAATTATGAATTCAGGTGGCTCTTAGGAAAACCCTGGTTTTCACTTAAATTCAAACAGTCATTGGTTAAAACTAAGACTTTCTCCTGAAAGTTATTTGTTTTAATTTTTTTAATTCCTGTTTTTTTTAATTTGTTTTAAATTTTTTTGATATTTCGTATTTTCGAATTTGTGAGCAAGAAAATGAGAGTTGTCTCAAATATCTCTTTTCCTACATCTTTTTTTTCTTCCTCCAAAGCTTCCATTTTAGTTGGATATGTGGCTACTTGGAATAGAGATCTCTTTCCAGCTTCCCTTGCAACTAGGTCTGGTCTTGTGGCCAAGTTCTTGGCAATGGGAACAAGTTCTTGGCAAGCAGAAGTAGTGGATGTGACTTCTGAAAAGTACGCTGCACCTCTTCTTCAAACCTCCATCCTTCCCTGAGGCATCAGTAAGAGAGTGGAGTGGCTGGAGCTCCAGCAGCCATAACAGACAATAAGATAAGTTTGGGAGCAGAGGTCATGCCAAACAGGGAGGCAACATAGTAGTAGCTTGGGTATCTTACACCATAGAGCACCATTTTAACTCTGGATTGACTGACTTCTTGAGTCAGACTTCATGAATGTGAAAGCAGAATACATTTCTATTTTTAAAGCCTTACTATTTAGGGGCTTTCTATTACTCATAGCCTATTATATGTGTGTGTGTGTGTGTGTGTGTGTGTGTGTGTGTATAGATGTATATATATACCAGTAGTGATATGTATAAATGTAGTAGAAATTTTAAAGAAAAATCTTTAGGCAGTCAAGATCTTTTTACAAGACCATAGTAGAAATTTTAAAGAAAAATCTTTAGGCAGTCAAGATCTTTTTACAAGACCAAAAGATGAAATTTTGTACATAGTTATTTTATCCTTTAAGATTTATTTTCTTATTCAAGTTCCTCCTTAGTATTCCATCTAAGGAAACTGAACTTATATAGATATCTGACTTCCAACTGCCAGCACCTGTGACTTCATGCTAAGTGCTTGATCTGGCAACCAGAACCTGCTCTTCCTGTGGATGGCGCAGGCTGGGTGTGTTGGGGAATTAACATGTACCCCCAGCTGAGAAGTAGCCCTGAACTGGTGACTGAAAGTAAGTCGTTTATAAACCTCTCAGCTGCTTTGCTCTATCAGGTGGATTAACTCAAAAGGCGTTTGCATTCCATATCACACCTTCTAACTAGATCAGTTTAAAATAAAGAGGCAAGGCCAAACATTGGCGAAGATGTGGAGTGACTGGGACTCTAATACACTGCTGCTGAAAGGTTCAATTGATACAACCAGTTTGGAAAAATTCTCTGGCAGTAGAATTTACTAAAGTTCAACATACATATTTCCTATGATGCAACAATTCACTTCTGGGTATATAAGCAACTGAAGGGCATACACATGTTCACCAAAACAGGGGAATCAAAATATACATAACAACAATATTGATGATAATGCACAACTTGGAACAACCCAGATGTCCATCTACAGAAGCATGAAAACATAAATTGTGCTGCAGTCAATGGACTCTTCTATTCTAGAAATGAAAATGAATAAACTACAGCTGTACACACAACATGTATGACTCTCACAAACATAACATTTGAGTGAAAGAATCCAGATACTGAAAAGTACAGACTGCACAGTTCCAAATACATATGGTTCCAAAACAGGCAAAATTAATTTTTGCTATTAAAAGTCAGGATAGTTGAGAAGTGACTAGTGGTTACCATGGGGGAGGGGCTGTGGTGGCTTAGGGAGAAGGGTGAGAGGGCTAAAAGGGCACAGTAATTGGCAGTTACCATGTAAGTTGGTCATGGGGACAGCATGGAGAATACAGTCAATGATTCTTTAACATCTTCCTACATTGATGGATAGTAACTGCACTAGAGTGGGGTGAGGATTTAATAATATGGGTAACTGTTGATTCACTGTGTTGTACATTTGCAACCAATATAAGATTGTATATCAATGATAACTCAAAAAAAAAGGATAGTAGTTATTTTTAGGAGACATACTGATTTTAAGGGAGCATGAGGGGAGCTGCAGAGATGCCACTGCCTCAGTGATCCCACTAGTCTGGGGATTTGCTGGAAGGGCCAATATGACTCAACATAGAATTACAGTCATGGCTTAAGATTTATTCAACAAAGGGTATAAGATAGGAATAACAGAAAAAAAAATATATATAGGCAAAGGATAGAGGGGTCAATTGCAGGCTTTCTTGTAGGACCTCTTGCCAAGAGTGCATAAGCACAATTTCTCCAGCTGTGAAGTTCAGGGACAAGTGTGAAATGCCCAGGAAAGTCAGCTTGAGTCTTGGGGTGCAAAGTTCTTAAATAGAGTTGGTCACATCCCTGCCACATGACAAGCCATGGTGCAAACCCCAAACCAGGCTCTGGGTGCCCATGATGAACCTTGATGTTTACTTTAAATGCTGGTTACTTGGATCATCTTGGCTCACTGCTTTGAGCATGTGTACTAGTATCTTCACCTAGTCAATATGAGAACATCCCCTTAGTTCAGCTCTCAGAGCCGGCCAAGGGTCATCACCATGGCTGCAGAGATAAATGAGAACTGAGCAAAACAGACCTGCTTCGTTAACTCCTGTCGTTCACTAGAGATGTTGGTTTTCTTGCTCTGGGGACTGATTATACAGGTATTGTAATTTGTGCCTTGTTATCCATATTACACTTCAGACATTTTTTATAAAAATTAGGTAGCAATCCAGAGCCACCAATTAGAGCTCATTTGAGAAAATAAACACTTTCCCCATGTTCTTATAAGATAACGGAAAACCCTGGGAAGTTATTAAAATAACATTAGGAAACCAGTGGGGAAAAATAAAAACAGGAGTAACTTTAAGAATTACTGAGATGTCAAGACAAGGAGAGAATGAATTAAATTCATGATGTTGAGTCTCAAAATATGTTTAAGTAAGTGCATAGCAGCAATTTTGTAAAACATTGGGTTTGGATGTTTGGGCTATTCTTTAATGCATTTCAAGTGATTAAAATTACCATATTATGAACAACATTGTAATTCCGATATAAATTTTTATGGGTGTAATATCTCTGACACCAAAAACCATGGTGTATTTTTTTACCTACGTGTATGTGTAACACTAACAATATTATACACTTGGGTTCCTGGACCCAATTCCAATGTATGTAAATATGTGGGAGGGGTCTTCCCACACATGACACCAAGCAGTTCTCGAATACGAGCAGGGTGCTGGAGAACTCAGCTCAATTCTGATGCTTTATGCCCAGAGACAGCACCAGAAGGGCTCTGTCCTACAACACTGCCCTCCACCCCCTACTCCAGACACAGGTCATGCGCTCCAGGCAGTTACCTGCACTTCTCACCTACCAGCTACAGATTGGAGGTTCCCATGACCTTTGGGTTTGATTAATTTACTAGAGCAGCTCACAGAACTCAGGAAAACACTTTTGTTTACCAGTTTAATAAAGGATACCGTAAAAGATACAAGTTAACAGCCAGATGAAGAGAGACATAGGGCAAGGTCTCAAATAAAGGAGCTTCTATCCTGATGGAGCTTGGAAGGCCTGGCTCAGTGGCATGTGGAGGCGTCCTGGTGGCCCAAGCATAGAAGCTCTGCCTGGCTGAGAAGCAGGACCCAACCAAGCAGAGCAGGCAAAGCAGAGCTGAGAGTGAGAGCTCTTGCCAAGGGTTTTGTGAGGGTTTCATTGCATAGTCAAGATTGACTAAATTATTGGCCATTGGCTGATTCAGCCTCCAGTCCCTGCCCTTGTGTGGGGGGTCCAAAAGCCTCTCACTAACATAATAAGACACCCATTTCACTTTTAAGGGTCATTTAGATGATCAAATATATATTTCTTATAAGTCACTGTATCTCAGCTAGCCCCACAGGAAGCTTGGGGTGGCCCTTCAGGATTTCCCAGGCCTTGATAGCTCTTCAGGGATGGGTCACTGACCGGGGCTGCCGGAGAAGGACTATGACCTGGTATAGAACAGCCCTCTGTGGCTGAGGCAATCCTCGAAGATGCTTAGAGCTCCAAGGCCATCTGCCAACCACAATCCCAGCAGCTGGGCAGCAAGTTCTCCCTTGAAGGGGGAGCTGGTGACACCGCACAGCATCCATGCTATCAAATGTGTGCTTTAGAATCTCTCAAAATTCTGATTTGGTAGACATGGAATAAAGCTAGACACTTTTATTTTAAATATACTTCTCAGATGATTTTGGTGCACAGAAGTTTGATAATTACTCTCTTCGATATTCATTGAAAACCCTTGTGTAAAGCCTCTGGGCCAGGACTATGTCCTTTGCTTGTAGGACATCTCTCCTGCCTCAAGGCATCTCCCTTTGATACAACTCCATGAAAAAAAGCAGAACTGACACCTGTATTTTTTAGATAAGGAAACTAGAAAGCATAAGTAACATGGCCAAGGTCATACAGCTACTAAATATTACTCAGGCTCAAACTTGCCCATTCTTCCTCTAAGCCACCACCCCCTCCTCTCTGTTCTTTCTCTCCTTTTTTCATATATTTACAATTTATTTCTGTGTATGTCATCTTGTTCTTAAAATGAAATGAATGCCCTCATTATCCTTAGAAATTGGTCTGATGTTATATTAGTGGTCTTTCTTATAAAAATAAGAGTTTGTCCCTGTCATGGTAATAATAGATTTCCAACTATATTCTATCTGGCATAGATGATCACATGGTGCTGGCTTTGAGCCTGGCAATAACTTTTGCTTTAACGCACAATACCAGATACTAAAAAGAAACTGCAACACTGTCCCATCTGTTTTCTCTGAATAAACCACTCCTAGATCTTTACAAGACAGAGTTAGGTTTTCCAGAAAAAGGAGCACTTATTAAATTCCCCTCCAATAGGCAACTGAGACTTCAGGTGGCATCAGTGAGGATGTATTTTAAATGAAAAAGCAAGTGAAGATGAAGATGGGGTGGGTTATTGGGCAAAGAGCATGGTTTTTTGGTGTAAGGCTATGGGTTCTTCTTCAGATCTCTGATCAACTCTTTCATCTAGTCCAAAACACTAGTTTTGTGCAAAGTAAAGAGAAGTGGCCAGTAATCCTTTCACAAGAGTCCATGCTGTTCTCCATGCTGACAGCTTTGCTAAATGACAAGTGAGTCATAATCTTTCATCACCTGGGCACGGAACAGGGAGCATGACTAAGTCTCTGCTTTATTTGAGGATGAGGTTCTGCTTTATTTTCCATCCTTTAACCTTCATACTAAACAGTGGCTTGGAAATGCATTAAGGGGTAGCCCTTACTTGGGGGTGTGATGATAGTTTTTACAGACAAAAAATCTGGCATTGACATTCTGCAGCATGCTTGGATTTTAGCAGGAGAGGAGCAATTATACACACTTGTGTATGAGAGATTTACACAAGCAAAAGCCTTAATTGTATGGCTGGCACACCTTATATTTTTTGAGTATACATAATATATTAACAGTGAGTTTTTTTTTTGGTATCATTAATCTACAATTACATGAGGAACGTTATGTTTACTAGGCTCTCCCCTTCACCAAGTCCCCCCAACAAACCCCATTACAGTCACTGTCCATCAGCATAGTAAGATGCTGTAGAGTCACTACTTGTCTTCTCTGTGTTGCACATCCCTCCCCGTACCTTCCCCCACATTATACATGCTAATCGTAATGCCCCCTTTCTTTTTCACCCCTTTATCCCTCCCTTCCACCCATCCTCCCCAGTCCCTTTCTCTTTGGTAACTGTTAGTCCATTCTTGGATTCTGTGATTCTGCTGCTCTTTTGTTCCTTCAGTCTTTCTTTGTTCTCATACTCCACAGATGAGTGAAATCATTTGGTACTTGTCTTTCTCCGCCTGGCTTATTTCACTGAGCATAATACTCTCTAGCTCCATCCATGTTGTTGCAAATGGTAGGATTTGTTTTCTTCTTATGGCTGAATAATATTCCATTGTGTATATGTACTGCCTCTTCTTTATCCATTCATCTACTGATGGACACTTAGGTTGCTTCCATTTCTTGGCTACTGTAAATAGTGCTGCGATAAACATAGAGGTGCATCTGTCTTTTTCAAACTGGGCTCCTCCATTCTTAGGGTAAATTCCTAGGAGTGGAATTCCTGGGTCAAATGGTATTTCTAATTTGAGCTTTTTGAGGAACCTCCATACTGCTTTCCACAGTGGTTGAACTAATTTACATTCCCACCAGCAGTGTAGGAGGGTTCCCCTTTCTCTACAACCTTGCCAACATTTGTTGTTGTTTGTCTTTTGGATGGTGGTGATCCTTGCTGGTGTGAGGTGATATTTCATTGTGGTTTTAATTTGCATTTTTCTGATGATTAGTGATGTGGAGCATCTTTTCATGTGTCTGTTGGCCATCTGAGTTTCTTCTTTGGAGAACTGTGTCTTCAGCTCCTCTGCCCATTTTTTAATTGGATTATTTGCTTTTTGTTTGTTGAGGTGTGTGAGCTCTTTATATATTTTGGATTTCAACCCTTTATCAGATCTGTCATTTATGAATATATTCTCGCATATACTGTAGGATATCTTTTTGTTCTATTGATGGTGTCCTTTGCTGTACAGAAGCTTTTCAGCTTGATATAGTCCCACTTGTTCATTTTTGCTTTTGTTTCCCTTGCCCAGGGAGATATGTTCATGAAGAAGTCACTCATGTTTATGTCCAAGAGATTTTTGCCTATGTTTTTTTCTGAGTTTTATGGTTTCATGACTTACATTCAGGTCTTTGATCCATTTCGAATTTACTTTTGTGTAAGGGATTAGACAGTGATCCAGTTTCATTCTCTTACATGTAGCTGTCCAGTTTTGCAAACACCAACTGTTGAAGGGGCTGTCATTTCCCCATTATATGTCCATGGCTCCTTTATCATTTATTAATTGACCATATATGTTTGGGTTAATGTCTGGAGTATCTATTCTATTCCAGTGGTCTGTGGGTCTGTTCTTGTGCCAGTACCAAATTTTCTTGATTACTGTGGCTTTGTAGTAGATAACAGCAAGTATTTTAATTTTCTAAAACCTGTCATCTCATTCATAATTCTTAAGGTTGTTCTGGAGTGAAGATCAATCTGAACCATTCAAGGTGATTTTCAAACAAATTTCACTGAAACCCATGACCTAAAAGGTACATAGATTTCCCTTGCAGAAAGAGAAGCATGCTCACTAAATTGGATAAAGTAATTTACTGCTGCCTAAGGCCACTGACACCTACAGCTCAACAGGACAGAACTTCAGCTGTACTCTTTTACCAATAGAAACCCATCTTTTCTCCTTGACTTACAATGCCACCATTATTATGAATGAAATTCCCATAAAGATTTGGGTTTATTTCCAGACTCTTCTGTTCTATGGACACATTTATTTCATGTGCTGATACAAAAAAATGTATTCATTTCAATATCTTTCAGGCCAGAAAGAAAATGCTTCTATGAATATTTGTCAATGTGGACACCTTCAACCTCAATGAAGCCATTGCCCCACGTGTCTTCTCTGGTGCTGCTCCTGGTTTTCCTCATGTCATCCTTCTGGACACTCTTTTTCCCTTGCAGTCACTTCTTCCTTCATCCACTCTTGTCAGGTTGGTGTTTGCTCAAGTTCCATTCTCATTCAATACAGTTTTTTCAACTATATCTACTTTCAGCTGACACTCAAAGTAGTATGCCTCCCACACTCCCTTGTTGAGCCTCAGATTTATTCTTCTTATGACTCAACATCTCTGAGTTTGGAGTCCCTTCAGTCTTGATACATTAAAGAAGTTGAGCCATAGATTTACTCTTTGGGAAGATCTTCCTTGAATTCTTTCTCTTTCATCAACGATCTCAGCCAGTAGCACCACCATCCGTAAAGTTATCATAGTCGATTGCCTAGAAACCATCTCAATTACTTGTTACCCCTTATCACCTACAATCATTTGGATACAATATCCTCCTGGTTTTACTTCTTTAATGTTTATTGAATGTATTTCCTTCTTCCCTCCCCTACTTCCACTCCCATATTTGAACTTTTGATATTCTTCTCAGAAGCTACACCAATAGCTCCCTACTTAGAATCTTGCTCTCTTCCAGTGCGCTTCTGGGAGAACAATATTTTAAAGACGCAAACCAAATTAGGCCATCTGTGAACTACCTCCATGTCTCTCCATGAGCATGATAAAATTCAAGGGCCAAGGCATGGCATTTCAGGCCCTTCCCCATCCAACCCCTTCCCATGTCTCCAGACACATGGACTCTGCTCCAGTTCATCAAACACTTGCCTATCTGGATGCCTCTCAGGACAGTGTACCTTTATAAATTCTGTTCCCTCAAATGGCCTCACATGGCCTACTTTAATTGTCTTGAAGACTTGGCTTGAGGATTGTTTCATTCTGCAAGCGTTTCCTCATGACGTCTCTCACCATGGCTAGATGAGGTGTCCTTCACCATTGTTCTCAAAATGCCAATGAGCAACTCAATTCTGGTATATGGCTATATAATATTAATATTTTTATTAGCCTCTTTCAAATACACTTTTTGTTTCTGAAAAACAAGTGTTCGTTTTAGGTTTCCTGGGCCTCACTTAGTGCTTGACATGCAGGCTGTGCTGCCCAACATGGAAGCCATTAGCTACATGTGGAGATTTAGACCTAAATCACTTAAAATTAAAAATTCACTTCCTCACTCACACAGCTACATTTTAAGTACTTAGAAGCCATATATGGCTAGTGTCCACTATATTGGACAATTTAGATATAGAGTATTTCCATCATCACAGAAAGTTTTATTGGACTGTGTTAATAGGAAGTGCTCAGTAACTGTTGGAAATTATGAATATATGAATTATTTTTTAATTGATTTTTTATTGAGGCAGTTGTAGAGTCACATGTAGTTATAAGAAATACTACAGAGAGATGAGTCTACCCTTTGTCCAATTTTTCTCAACCTCTTGCAAAACTATAGACAATATCACAACTAGAATATTGCCATTGATAGAATTCACTGATCTTATTCAGATTTCTCTAGTTTTACTTGTACTTATTTCTCTGTGAGTGTGTGTATTTAATTCTATACAGTTAAATGCTATGTATAGGTTCATGCATTTATTACCACAGTCAAGATGCAGACACTTCCATCACCAGGAAAAATACCCTTGTTGCCCTTTCATAACCTTACTGCTTCCTTCTGTACCTCTCACCGCCTCCCTCAACCCTGCAAGCACCAATCTATTCTGCAGTTCTAAAATGTTGTCATTTTAAAGATGTTATATAAATGGAATCATACAGTATGCCACCTTTAGGGATTCCTTTTTTTTTTTTTTTGACTTAGCATGATTCCCTGGAGATTCATCTAGGATAATGCATTTATAAATGATCTGTTTCTTTTTATTATTGAGTAGTATTCCATGGTATGCATATACCAGAGTTAGTTTAACCATTCACCTATTGAAAGACAGCTAGGCTGTTTCCAGCTTTTAGCTATTACAAATCAAGCTGCTATGACCATTCCTGTACATGGTTCTGTGTGAATGTGAGTTTTCAGGTCTCTGTGATAAATGCACGGAGTGCAATTGCTAAGTCATATGGTAATTGCACATTTACTTTCATAAGAAACAACCAAACTATTTTCCAAATTGCTGTACTGTATTATACTCCACAAGCAATCTGAATTATCCAGTTTCTCCTCATCCTCAGCAGCATTTTTATGTTGTCACTATTTTTTATTTCAGCCAGTCTGATATGTATGTAGAGATACCTCACTGTGGTTTCAATTTGAATATCCCCAATGTCTAAAGTAATGACATTGAAAATTTTTTCATGGGGTTATTTGCCAACTGTATGCTTTTTTTAGTAAAATACTTGTCCTTCTTTTTAATCATTTTCTAATTGGATTTTTTCTTTTTTCCTTTTTTATATTCTTTTTTTTGTATCATTAATATGCACTTACATGAAAAACACTGTGGTAACTAGAGTCCCCCTATTATCAAGTCCTTACCACATACCCCATTACAGTCACTCTCCATCAGCATAGTAAAATGCTATAAAAACACTGCTTTTCTTCTCTGTGCTATACTGCCTTCCCTGTGCCCACCCCTACATTATGTGTGCTAATCATAATGCCCCTTTTTCCCCTTATCCCTCCCATCCCACCCATCCTCTCCAGTTCCTTTCCCTTTGATAACTGTTAGTCTATACTTGGGTTCTGTGAGTCTGCTGCTGTTTTATTCCTTCAGTTTTTTTCTTTGTTCTTATACTCCACAGATGAGTGAAATCATTTGATACTTGTCTTTCTCCGTCTGGCTTATTTCACTGAGCATAATACCCTTTAGCTCCATCCATGTTGTTGCAAATGGTAGGACCTTTTCTTTTTATGGCTGAATAATATTCCACTGTGTATATGGACCACATCTTCTTTATACATTCATCTACTGATGGACACTTAGGTTAGGTTGCTTCCATTTCTTGGCTATTGTAAATAGTGCTGTGATAAACTTAGGAGAGCATATGTCTTTTCCAAACTGGGCTCTGGATCCTTAGGGTAAATTCCTAGGAGTGGAATTCCTGGGTCAAATGGTATTTTTATTATTCATTTTTGAGGAAACTCCATACTGTTTTCACAATGGTTGAACAAATTTACATTCCCACCAGCAGTGTAGGAAGGTTCCCCTTTCTTCACACACATCCTCACCAACATTTGTTGTTGTTTGTCTTTTGGATGTTGGCCATCCTAACTGGTGTGAGGTGATAACTCATTGTGGTCTTAGTTTGTATTTCTCCAAAGATTAGGGATGTGGAGCATCTTTTCATGTGCCTATTGGCCATCTGAATTTCTTCTTTGGAGAACTGTCTGTTCAGCTCCTCTGCCCATTTTTTAATTGGCTTATATGTTTTTGTATGTTGAGGTGCATGAGATCTTTGCATATTTTGGATATCAACCCCTTATCGGATATGTCATTTATGAATATATTCTCCCATACTGTAGGATGCCTTTTTGTTCTATTGATGGTGTCCTTTGCTGTACAGAAGCTTTTCAGCTTGATATAGTCCCACTTGTTCATTTTTGCTTTTGTTTCTCTTGCCTGCGGACGTATGTTCTTGAAGAAGTTGCTCATGTTTATATTCAAGAGAGTTTTGCCTATGTTTTTTTCTAAGAGTTTTATGGTTTCATGACTTACATTCAGGTCTTTAATCCATTTAGAGTTTACTTTTGTATATGAGGTTAGACAATAATCCAGTTTAATTCCCTTACATGTAGCTGTCAAATTTTGCCAACACCAGCTATTGAAGAAGCTGTCTGCCCCACTGTATATCCATGGCTCCTTTATCATATATTAATTGACCATATATTCTTGGGTTAATATCGGGACTCTCTATTCTGTTCCACTGGTCTGTGGCTCTGTTCTTGTGCCAGTACCAAATTGTCTGGATTACGGTGGCTTTGTAGTACAGCTAGAAGTTGGGAAGTGAGATGCTCCCTGCTTCCTGCTTTATTCTTCCTTCTCAGGATTGCATTGACTATTCGGGGCCTTTTCTGGTTCCATATGAATTTTAGAACTATTTGTTCCAGTTCATTGAAGAATGCTGTTGGTATTTTGATAGGGATTGCACTGAGTCTGTAGGTTGCTTTAGGCATGATGGCCATTTTAACAATATTAATTCTTCCTAGCCAATAGCATGGGATGAATTTCCTCTTATTAGTACCTTCTTTAATTTCTTTTAGGAGTGTCTTGTAGTTTTCTGGGTATAGGTCTTTCACTTCCTTGGTTAGGTTTATTCCTAGGTATTTTATTCTTTTTGATGCAATTGTGAATGGAACTGTTATCCTGATTTCTCTTTCTGGTTGTTCATCATTAGTGTAGAGTAATGCCACAGATTTCTGTGTATTAATATTGTATCCTGCAGCTTTGCTGAATTCAGATCTTAGTTCTAGTAGTTTTGGAGTAGATTCCTTGGGGTTTTTTTGGGGGGGGGCATTTATTTATTTATTTATTATTTATTTATTTATATTAAGGTATGATTGATATACACTCTTACAAAGGTTTCACATGAAAAAACAATGCGGTTACTACATTTACCCATATTATCAACTCCCCACCAAGACTCCAATGTAGTCACTGTCCATCAGTGCAGCAAGATGCCACAGATCCACTATGTCCCTTCTCTGTGATACACTGTTCTCCCCATGATCCCCCACACCATGCATACTAAACGTACTTCCCCTCAGTCCCCTTCTCCCTCCCTCCCCAACTTCCCTCCCACATCCCTCCCCTTTGGTAACCACTAGTTCATTCTTGGAGTCTCTGAGTCTGATGTTATTTTGTTCCTTCAGTTTTGCTTCATTGTTATACTCCACAAATGAGGGAAATAATTTGGCATTTGTCTTTCTCCACCTGACTTATTTCACTGAGCATAGTGTCCTCCAGCTCCATCCAGGTTGTTGCAAATGTTAGGATTTGTTTCTTTCTTATGGCTGAATAGTATTCCATTGTATATATGTACCACATCTTCTTTATCCATTCACCTACAGATGGACACTTATGTTGCTTCCATATATCGGCTACTGTAAAAAGTGCTGCGATAAACATAGGGGTGCATATGTCTTTTTGAATCTGAGAAGTTGTATTCCTTGGGTAAATTCCAAGGAGTGGGATGCTGGGGTCAAATGGTATTTCTATTTTTATTTTTTTTAGGAACCTCCATATTGTTTTCCATAACAGTTGAACTAGCTTACATTCCCACCAGCGGTGTAGGAGGGTTTCCCTTTCTCCACATCCTCCCCAGCATTTGTTGTTCTTAGTCTTTTTGATGCCAGCCATCCTTACTGGTGTGAGGTGATATCTCATTGTGGTTTTAATTTGCATTTCCCTGATGATTAGTGATGTGGAGCATCTTTTCATGTGTCTGTTGGCCATCTGAATTTCTTCTTTGGAGAACTGTCTCTTCAGATCCTCTGCCCATTTGTTAATGGTGCTATTTGCTTTTGGGTGTTGAGGTGTGTAAGTTCTTTATATATTTTGGATGTTAACCCCTTGTTAGATATGTCATTTACAAATATATTCTCCCATACTGTAGGATACCTTTTTGTTTTGTTGATGATGTCCTTTGCATATAAAAACTTTTTAGTTTGATGTAGTCCCATGACTCCATTTTTGCTTTTGTTTACCTTTCTCGAGGAGATAGCTTCAGGAAGAAGTCACTCATGCTTATATTCAGGAGATGTTTGTCTATGTTGTCTTCTAAGAGTTTTATGGTTTCATGACTTACATTCAAGTCTTTAATCCATTTTGAGTTTACTTTTGTGTATGGGGTTAGACAGTGATCCAGTTTCATTCTTTTGCATGTAGCTGTCCAGTTTTGCCAACATCAGCTGTTGAAGAGGCTGTCATTTCCCCATTGTATGTACATGGCTCCTTTATCATATATTAATTGACCATGTATGGTTGGTTTTATATTAGGGCTCTCTAGTCTGTTCCATTGGTCTATGGGTCTGTTCTTGTGCCAGTACCAAATTGTCTTGATTACTGTGGCTTTTTAGTAGAGCTTGAAGTTGGGGAGTGTAATTTCCCCTGCTTTATTCTTCCTTCTCAGGATTGCTTTGGCTATTCGATATCTTTTTTTGGTTCCATATGATGTTTTGGATGATTTTCTTTAGTTTGTTGAAGAATGCTGTTGGTATTTTCATAGGAATTGAATTGAATCTATAGATTGCGTTAGGCAGGATGGCCATTTTGACAATATTAATTCTTCCTATACATGAGCATGGGATGTTTTTCCATTTACTGGTATCTTCTTTAATTTCTCTCATGAGTGTCTTGTAGTTTTCAGAGTATAGGTCTGTCACTTCCTTAGTTAGGTTTATTCCTTGGTATTTTATTCTTTTTGATGCAATTGTGAATGAAATTGTTTTCCTGATTTCTCTCCCTGCTAGTTCATTGTTAGTGTATAGGAATGCCACAGATTTCTGTGTATTAACTTTGTATCCTGCAACTTTGCTGAATTCAGATATTAGATCTAGTAGTTTTGGAGTGGATTCTTTAGGGTTTTTAATGTACAATATCTTGTCATCTGCAAACAGGGACAGTTAGCTTCTTCCTTACCTATCTAGATGCCTTTTATTTCTTTTTGTTGTCTCATTGCCATGTCTAGGATCTCCAGTGCTCTGTTGAATAGAAGTGGGGAGAGTGGGCATCCTTGTCTTGTTCCTGATCTTAAAGGAAAAGCTTTCAGCTTCTAGCTGTTAAGTATAATGTTGGCTGTGGGTTTGTCATATATGGCTTTTATTATGTTAAGGTACCTGCCCTCTATACTTTTTTTGTTGAGAGTTTTTATCATGAATGGATGTTGAATTTTGTTGAATTCTTTTCAGCATCTATGGAGATGATCATGTGGTTTTTGTCCTTCTTTTTGTTGATGTGGTGGATGATGTTGATGGATTTTCGAATGTTGTACCATCCTTGCATCCCTGGGATGAATCCTACTTGATCATGATGGATGATATTTTTGATGTATTTCTGAATTCAGTTTGCTAATATTTTGTTGAGTATTTTTGCATCTATGTTCATCAGGGATATTGGTCTGTAATTTTCTCTTTTTGTGGGGCCTTTGCCTGCTTTTGGTATTAGAGTGATGCTAGCCTCATAGAACGAGTTTGGAAGTATTCCCTCCTCTTCTTTTTTTTGGAAAACTTTAAGGAGAATGGGTATTAGGTCTTCAGTAAATGTTTGATACAATTCAGGAGTGAAGCCATGTGGTCCAGGATTTTTGTTTTTAGGTAGGTTATTGATTACCAGTTCAATTTCTTTGCTGGTAATTGGTCTGTTCAGATTTTCTGTTTCTTCCTTGGTCAGCCTTGGAAGGTTGTGTTTTTCTAGAGAGTTGTCCATTTC
The DNA here is from genome assembly GCF_040802235.1 of Manis javanica. Taxonomy (NCBI): domain Eukaryota; kingdom Metazoa; phylum Chordata; class Mammalia; order Pholidota; family Manidae; genus Manis; species Manis javanica. Next base: position 35,015,730 of record NC_133160.1, on the reverse strand, counting down.
TTCTAGGTTATCCAGTTTGTTATCATATAATTTTTTATAGCATTCTATAATAATTCTTTGTATTTCTGTGTTGTCCATAGTTATTTTTACTTTCTCATTTCTGATTCTGTGTATGTGTATAGACTTTCTTTTTTTCTTGATAAGTCTGGCTTGGGGTTTATCTATTTTGTTTATTTACTCAAAGAACCAGCTCTTGCTTTCATAGATTCTTTCTATTGTTTTACTCTTTTTGATTTTATTTATTTGTGCTCCAATCTTTATTATGTCCATTCTTCTACTGACTTTGGGCTTTATTTGTTATTCTTTTTCTAGTTTCATTAATTGTGAGTTTAGACTGCTTATATGGGATTTTTCTTCTTTCTTAAGGTAGGCCTGTATTGTAATATACTTTCCTCTTAGCACAGCCTTTGCTGTGTCCCACAGATTCTGCAGTGTTGAATTATTGTTGTCATTTGTTTCCATATATTGCTTAATCTCTGTTTTTATTTGGTCATTGATCCATTGTTTATTTAGGAGCATGTTGTGAAGCCTCCATGTGTTTGTGGGATTTTTCACTTTGTACAATTTATTTCTAGTTTCATACTTTTTTGGTGTGAAAAACTGGTTGGTACAATTTCAATCTTCTTGAATTCACTGAGGCTCTTTTTGTGGCCTAGTATATGATCTATTCTTGACAATGTTCCATGTGCACTTGAGAAGAATGCGTATTCTGTTGCTTTTGTGTGTAGAGCTCTGTAGATGTCCACTAGGTCCATCTTTTATATTGTGTTATTCTGTACTTCTATCTCCTTACTTTTCTTCTGTCTGGTTGATCTGTCCCTCAGAATTAGTGGAGTGTTGAGGTCTCCTAGAATGAATGCCTTGCATTCTATTTCCTCTTTTAATTCTGTTAGTATTTCTTTCACATATGTGGGTGCTCCTGTGTTGGGAGCATCAATATTTATAATGGTTATATCTTGTTGATTTGACCCCTTTATCATTATGTAATGTCCTTCTTTGTCTCTTGTTACTTTCTGTGTTTTGAAATCTATTCAGTCTGATACAAGTACTGCAACTCCTGCTTTTTTCTCTCTGTTAATTGCATGAAATATCTTTGTCCATCTCTTCACTTTTAGTCTGTGTATGTCTTTGGGTTTGAAGTGAGTCTCTTGTAGGCAGCATATAGATGGGTCTTGTTTTTTTATCCATTCAGTGACTCTATGTATTTTGCTTGGTGCATTCTGTCCATTTACATTTAGGGTGATTATTGATAGGTATGTACTTATTGCCATTGCAGGCTTTAGATTCGTGATTACCAAAGTTTCCAGTTTAATTTCCTTACTATCTAAGAGTCTAACTTAACTCACTTAATATGCTGTTACAAACACAATATAAAGGTTCTTTTCTTTTTCCCCTCCTTTTTCTTCCTCCTCCATTCTTTACATATTAGGTATCATATTCTGTATTCTTTGTCTACCCCTTGATTGACTTTGGGGATAGTTCATTTAATTTTCCATTTGCTTAGTAATTAGCTGTTCTACTTTCTTTACTGTGGTTTTATTACCTCTGGTGACAGCTATTAAACCTTAGGAACACTTCTATCTATAGCAGTCCCTCCAAAATGGACTGTAGAGATGGTTTGTGGGAGGTAAATTCTCTCAGGGCTTGTTTATCTGGAAATTGTTTAATCCCTACTTCAAATTTAAATGATAAACCTGCCAGATAAAGTAATTTTGGTTCCAGGCCCTTCTGCTTCATTGCATTAAATATATCATGCCACTCCCTTCTGGCCTGTAAGGTTTCTGCTGAGAAGTCTGATGTTAGCCTGATGGGCTTTCCTTTGTATGTGATCTTATTTCTCTTTGTGGCTGCTTTTAACAGTCTGTCCTTATCCTTTATCTTTGCCATTTTAATTACTATAAGTCTTGGTGTTGTCTTCCTTAGGTCCCTTGTGTTGGGAGATCTGTGGATCTCCATGGTCTGAGAGACTATCTCCTTCCCCAAACTGGGGAAGTTTTCAGCAATTATCTCATGAAAGACACTTTCTATCCCTTTCTCTGTTTCTTCTTCTTCTGGTATCCCTATAATGTGAATATTGCTCTGTTTGGATTGGTCATACAGTTCTCTCAATATTCTTTCATTCCTAGAGATCCTTTCTTCTCTCTGTGCCTCAGCTTCTTTGCATTCCTCTTCTCTAGTTTCTATTTCATTTATCATCTCCTCCACCATATCCAACCTGCTTTTAATACCCTCCATCTTGCTCTTCAACGATTGGATCTCTGACCAGAATTCATTCCTGAGTTCTTGGATATCTTTCCATACCTCCATTAGTATGTTGATGATTTTTATTTTGAACTCCCTTTCAGGAAGAGTCATAAGGTCCATGTCATTTAAATCTTTCTCCAGAGTTACATTAATTTTACTCTGGAGTAGGTTCCTTTGGTGTTTCATATTTGTATATGGAGTCCTCTAGTATCCAGAAGCTCTACTCTGGAGCTGCTCAGCCTCTGAAGCAATGTTGGGGGTCAGAGGGGAGCGGTATTGGTGCCTTGGGGTAGCAAAGAGCTGTTTCCTGCTTCTTGGCTGCTATGCCTGCCCCCACTGCCTGAACCAGTGGATGGAGCACACAGGTATAAGCTTTTGTCCCAAAAGCAACCAGATATGGATCCCTGCTTTCCACAAGTAGCTGGAATCTCAGTCTCTCCATGAATTCTGCATGTATTAGCTTTCCAACCCCATAATCACATGAGTACCATGAAAGCACCATTGAAAGTAGGTTTGTGCTCCCAGAACAGATCTCTGAAGCTAGGTATTCAGCAGTCCCAGGCCTTCCACTCCCTCCCTGCTCCATTTCTCTTCCTCCTGCCAGTGAGCTCGGGTGGGAGAAGAGCTTGGGTCCCACTGGGCTACGGCTTTGGTATGTTACCCTGTTCTGTGAGGTCTGCTCTTCTCTCCAGGTGTATGAAGTCTGGCTTAGTCCTTTTTCCTATTGCTCTCTCAGGATTAGTTACACCAGCTATATTTTCTAATTGTTTATGGTATTAGGAGGAAGCCTCTGTTTCTCCTCTCTGCTGCCATCTTTAATCCTTTCCGTCTTTAGGGTTTTTTTTATGTACAATATCATGTCATCTGCAAACAGGGATAGTTTGACTTCTTCGTTACCAGTCTGGATGGCTTTTATTTTTTTGTTCTGTCTGATTTCTGTGTCTAGGACCTCCAGTACTATGTTGAATAAAAGCGGGGAGAGTGTGTATCCCTGTCTTGTTCCTGATCTTAGCGGAAAAGCTTTCAGCTTCTCACTGTTAAGTATGATGTTGGCTGTGGGTTTGTCATATGTGGCCTTTATTATGTTGAGGTACTTGCCCTCTACCCATTTTGTTGAGAGTTTTTATCATGAATGGATGTTGAATTTTGTCAAATGCTTTTTCAGCATCTGTGGAAATGATCGTGTGGTTTTGTCCTTTTTGCTGATGTGCTGGATGATGTTGATGGATTTTCAAATGTTGTACCATCCTTGCATCCCTGGGATGAATCCCACTTGATCATGGTGTATGATCCTCTTGATGCATTTTTGAATTCTGTTTGCTAATATTTTCTTGAGTATTTTTGTATGTATGTTCATCAGGGATATTGGTCTGTAGTTTTCTTTTTTTGTGGTGTCTTTGCCTGGTTTTGGTGTTAGAGTGATGCTGGCTTCATAGAATGAGTTTGGAAGTATTCCCTCCTCTTCTAGTTTTTGGAAAACTTTAAGGAGAATGGGTATTATATGTTCTCTAAATGTCTGATAAAATTTAGTGGTGAATCCTTCTTGTCTGGGAGTTTTGTTCTTGGGTAGTGTTTTGATTACTGATTCAATTTCAATGCTGGTAATTGGCGTGTTTAGATTTTCTGTTTCTTCCTTGGTCAGTCTTGGAAAGTTGCATTTTTCTAGAACGTTGTCCATTTCTTCTAGGCTATCCAGTTTGTTAGCATATAGATTTTCATAGTATTCTCTAACAATTCTTTGTATTTCTGTGGTGTCTGTGATGATTTTTCCTTTCTCATTTCTGATTCTGTTTATGTGTGCAGACTCTCTTTTTTTCTTAATAAGTCTGGCTAGGGGTTTATCTATTTTGTTTATTTTCTCAAAGAATAAGCTCTTGGTTTCATTAATTTTTTCTATTGTTTTATTCTTCTCAATTTTATTTATTTTTTCTCTGATCTTTATTATGTCCCTCCTTCTGCTGACTTTGGGCTTCCTTTGTTCTTCTTTTCCAGTTTCAATAATTGTGAATTTAGATATTCATTTGGGATTGTTCTTCCTTCTTTAAAAAGGCCTGGATTGCTATATACTTCCCTCAAAGAACTACTTTTGCTGCATCCCAAAGAAGTTAGGGTGTTGTGCAGTTGCTTTCATTTGTCTCCATATATTGCTTGGTCTCTGTTTTAATTTGGTCATTGATCCATTGATTATTTAGGAGCCTGTTGTTAAGACTCCATGTTTTTGTAAGCCTTTTTGTTTTCTTTGTACAATTTATTTTTAGTTTTATACCCTTGTGATCTGAGAACTAGATTGGTAGAATTTCAATCTTTTTGAATTTTCTGAGGCTTTTTTGTGGCCTAGTGTGTGGTCTATTCTGGAAAATGTTCTGTGTGCACTTGAAAAGAATGTGCATCCTGCTGCTTTTGGGAGGAAAGTTCTATTAGGTACATTTGTTCTAATGTGTTGTTCATTTCCTCAGTCTCCTTACTTATTTTATGTCTGGTTGATCTGTCCTTTGGAGTGAGTAGAATGTTGAAGTCTCCTAGATGAATGCATTACATTCTATTTCTCCTTTTAATTCTGTTAGTATATCCTTCACCTATGTAGGTGATCCTGTGTTGGGTGCATAGATATTTATAATGGTTATATCCTCTTTTTGGATTGACATCTTAATCATTCTGTGATGTCATTCTCTGTCTCTTGTGACTTTCTGTGTTTTGAAGTCTATTTTGTCTGATACAAGTACTGCAACACTTGCTTTCTTCTCTCTATTAGTTGAATGAAATGTATTTTCCAATCCCTTCAGTTTTAGTCTGTGTATGTTTTTGGGTTTGAAGTGGGTCTTTTGTAGGCAGTATATAGTTGAGTCTTGTTTTTTATCCATTTAGTGACTCTATGTCTTTTGATTGGTTCATTCAGACCATTTACATTGAGGATGATTATCAAAGATATGTACTTATTGCCATTGCAGGCTTTATATTCGTGGTTATGAAAAGTTCAAGGGTAACTTCCTTACTATTGAAGAGTCTAACTTAAGTCATTTAGTATGGTATTACAAACACAATCAAAGATTCTTTTTTTCCCTCCTTTTCTGCCCCTCCATTCTTTATATATTAGGTATCATATTCTGTGCTCTTTGTCTATCCTTTTTTATTACCTAGGGTGACAGCTATTTAACCTTAGGAACACTTCCATCTATAGCAGTCCCTCCAAAATACATTGTAGAGATCGTTTGTGGGAAATAAATTCTCTCAGCTTTTGCTTATCTGCAAGTTCTTTAATCCCTCCTTCAAATTTAAATGATAATCTTTTCACATAAAATTCATGGTTCAAGGCCCTTCTGCTTCATTGCATTAAATACATCATGCCACTCCCTTCTAGCCTGTAAGGTTTCTGCTGAGAAGTCTGATGATAGCCTAATGTCTTTACCTTTGTATGTGATCTTATTTCTCTCTCTGTCTGCTTTTAATAGTCTGTCATTATCCTTGATCTTTGCCATTTTAATTATTATATGTCTTGGTGTTGTCCTCCTTCAGTCCCTTGTGTTGGTATATCTGTGCACCTCCATGGCCTGAGAGACTATCTCTTTCCCCAAACTGGGGAGGTTTTCAGCAATTACTTCCTTAAAGACACTTTCCATCTCTTTTTCTTTCTCCTCTTCTTCTGGTACCCCTATAATATGAACATTGTTCCGTTTGGATTGTCACACAGTTCTCTCAGTATTCTTTCATTCTTAGAGATCCTTTTTTCTCTTTGTTCCTCAAGTACTTTGTATTTCTCTTCCCTAATTTCTATTTCATTTATTTGCTTTTAGTACCCTCCATTGTGTTCTTCAATGATTGCATCTTCCTCCTAAATTCATTCCTGCATTCTTGAATATTTTTCTGTACCTCCATGAACATGTTAATGATTTTTATTTTGCAAGCTCTTTCAGGAAGAGCCATGAGGTCAATTTCATTTGAATCTTTCTTAGGTGTATTCACAATTTTGCTTTGAACCAGGTTCCTTTGATGTTTCATAATTCGTCTGTGTTGCCTCTCTAGAGCTGCTGAGCCCCTGGAGCAATGTCAGGGGTCACAGTGGAGCAGTGTTGGTGCTTGGGGGGAAGAAGAGCACTTATCTGCTTCCTGGCTGCTATAACTGTCTCCATTGCCAGAACCAGTAGGCTGGACACATGGGTGTAAGCCTCTATTCTTTGTGTTTGTAGCTGCCATAGGCAGGGCTTCCCTCTGGCTGGCCTGATGCTAGTGCAGGGGTTGTCAGTTTACAAGCCTGAGTCAGGTGCAAGCTAGCTGGGAGGAAGACACAGCAGGCTGTGTATCATGGTAGAGGGCCTTGGAGCTGTATAGCCAGCCAGGGGGATGGAGTGCCTGAAGATTGTTTAAGGTCCCAACCTGCTGCACAGAGTGCACCCGAACAATTTTGTTTACCTGTCCTTTTTCCTGAGCAGTAAGTTCTGTGAAATCCTTGCCCCATTAGCAGCCCTCTTGCTTTTAGGAAGTCTCTCAGACTGCCCACCCAGGTCAGCCAGATATGAGTCCCTGTTTTCCACAACCAGCTGGAATCTCCATCTCTTCAGGTATTGTGCCTGTATTAGTTTTTCAACCTCACTGAATCACCAAAGCACCATGCAATGTTGGTTCATACTCCCAGAGCAGATCTCTAGGGCTAGGTGTTCAGCAGTCCCAGGCCTCTACTTCCTCACTGCTCTTTTTCTCTTCCTCCCACCAGTTACCTGGGGTGGGGGAAGGGCTTGGGCCTTGCCAGTTCACAGCTTTGGTGAGTTACTCTGTTCTGTGAGGTCTACACTTTTTTCCAGGTGTATGCAGTCTGGTGCAGTCTTCTTTCCAGTTGCTGTTTCAGGAATTAGTTGTATTAATTATATTTTCATATTATATGTGGTTTTAGGAGGAGGTCTCTGTCTCACCTCTCATGCTCCCATCTTTAATCTAATGGATATTTTTTTTTGAGAGGGCATCTCTCATATTTATGGATCAAATGGTTGTTAACAACAATAAAATTCTGTATAGGGGGGTCAATGCTCAATGTACAATCATTAATCCATCTCAAGCCTAATTCTCGTCAGTCTCCAATCTTCTGAAGCATAATGAACAAGTTCTTACATGGTGAACGAATTCTTACATAGTGAATAAGTTCTTACATGGTGAACAGTACAAGGGCAGTCATCACAGAAACATTCGGTTTTGATCACGCATTATGACCTATAAACAATCAGGTCAAATATGAATATTCGTTTGATTTTTATACTTGATTTATATGTGGATCCCACATTTCTCCCTTTATTATTATTATTTTTATTTTTAATAAAATGCTGAAGTGGTAGGTAGATGCAAGATAAAGGTAGAAAACATAGTTTAGTGCTGTAAGAGGGCAAATGTAGATGATCAGGTGTGTGCCTATGGACTAAGTATTAATCCAAGCTAGACAAGGGCAGCAAAACATCCACGGATGCAGAATATTTCTCTCAAAACAGGGGGGGGGTGAGGTTCTGAGCCTCACCTCTTTTGATCCCCAATTTCTCACCTGATGGCCCCCCTGCGACTGTGCCTGTCTTAGGTTGTTCCTCCCTTGAGGAATTTTACCCATCTCTGGCTAACCAGTCATCTTCTGGGGCCATACAGGGAAATGTAAAGTTGGTAAGTGAGAGAGAAGCCATATTGTTTGAAAAAGTTAGCTTTTTACTTCTTTTCAGATTTATGCCCTGTTGCTTCTATGCCCAGCACTTGTCTTGAGGTATCTTTACCACCTGGAGGAATTATGATACTCGGTAAATTCGATATGAGGCACGAATTCTATTTAAGGATTATAATTAGGAAGGAAGAAGAAAAGCTATAGAGGTAGCATATGGAAGAAAACATGGGAGTATTGATTATTTCTTTGACATATCTCCTTTTAGAGTACCTTAAGCATGTATAGGTTTTAAACTACCAACTAACTTGCTCTCACATATTAACATAATAGGAATACGGTGACATAAACAAAGCAAATCTATAATTACCATCCATCTCCAGTGAAGCCAAGAAACCATTTAGGCACCCTAGGCATTTGTGAAAATTTGTCTATGATATGATGGATATTGTCCAACTGTGCTTGAACAGTCTGAGAGAAATCAGACAAATTAAAGCAACCCATTTCTGGGATCTGTTCATATCCCATATGTTCTTTTAACCTTAGATAGTCTATAGTCATAAGATTTTGGAGTGCTACAACTTGCACCCCTCCCAACTCCTGGTTGAGTTCCAACAGTACAGATCCGGTCAAATTTGCTGTCTCACCATATGCACATGCCAGCCTAGACATCTCCCTCCTCATTCCAATGGCAAGGCCAGGAAATGGTGGGGTGGATGCAGCCACAACCGCAGCATCAACTGGATGGATCCCTGTGGAGGCTTTTTGATGATCATCCCCTGGCACAAGTCCTCCAGAGAGTGCTGATGCCGGAAGCTCCTCCTCATATCGTATCTTAGTTCATTTTCCGGGTAGCTAAGCTAGGCCTTGATCTTCTGCATAGAAACAAACAGACCTTTTGCCCACACTCTGACATGCCCTCTATACCACTGTGCAGAACTCATTGGAGGTCAGCACACAGGAACTGCTTTTTTTTTTTATTAAGAGAAAGGAATATTATCAGAAAAGAGTGCCTCCATAGCTGATCATCTGACACCCTTTAAGTGATTAACATTAAGGATATTTAAAGCATGCGTTGATCTTGATTTACCAATAGTTTTATCCTATCAAGGAGTAATCCCCTTTTCTTTCTTTCTTTCATTTTTTAAATCTTTAGTCTACATTTACATGAAGAATACTATTTTTACTATGCTCTCCCGTATATCAGGTCCCCCCTAAAAAACCACATTACGGTTACTGTCCATCAGCTTAGCAAAATGTTGTAGAATCACTACTTGTCCTCTCTGTGTTGTACAGCCCACCCTCCCCTTTCTCCCTCCCCCCCATTGCATGCTAATCTTAATACCCCCCTTCTTCTCCCCCCCCCCTTATCCCTCCCTGCCCACCCATTCTCCCCAGTTCCTTTCCCTTTGGTACCTGTTAGTCCATTTTGGGTTCTGTAATTCCGCTGCTGTTTTGTTCCTTCAGTTTTTCCTTTGTTCTTATACTCCTCAGATGAGTGAAATCATTTGGTATTTCTCTTTCTCCACTTGGCTTATTTCACTGAGCATAATACTATTCAGCTCCATCCATGTTGCTGCAAATGGTTAGATTTTTCCACTTCTTATAGCTGAGTAGTATTCCATTGTGTATATGTACCACATCTTCTTTATCCATTCATCTACCGATGGACATTTAGGTTGCTTCCAATTCTTGGCTATTGTAAATAGTGCTGCGATAAACATAGGGGTGCATCTGTCTTTCTCAAACTTGATTGCTGCGTTCTTAGGGTAAATTCCTAGGAGCGGAACTCCTGGGTAAAATGGTAGGTCTGTTTTGAACATTTTGATGAACCTCCATGCTGCTTTCCACAATGGTTGAACTAATTTACATTCCCACCAGCAGTGTAGGAGGGTTCCCCTTTCTCCACAGCCTCGCCAACATTTGTTGTTGTTTGTCTTTTGGATGGCAGCTATCCTTACTGGTGTGAGGTGATACCTCATTGTAGTTTTAATTTGCATTTCTCTGATAATTAGCGATGTGGAGCATCTTTTCATGTGTCTGTTGGCCATCTGTATTTCTTTTTTAGAGAACTGCCTGTTCAGTTCCTCTGCCCATTTTTTAATTGGGTTATTTGTTTTTTGTTTGTTGAGGCGTGTGAGCTCTTTATATATTCTGGACGTCAAGCCTTTATTGGATCTGTTATTTTCAAATATATTCTCCCATACTGTAGGGTTCCTTTTTGTTCTATTGATGGTGTCTTTCGCTGTACAGAAGCTTTTCAGCTTAATGTAGTCCCACTTGCTCATTTTTGCTGTTGTTTTCCTTGCCCGGGGAGATATGTTCAAGAAGAGGTCACTCATGTTTATGTCTAAGAGGTTTTTGCCTATGCTTTTTTCCAAGAGTTTAATGGTTTCATGACTTACATTCAGGTCTTTGATCCATTTTGAATTTACTTCTGTGTATGGAGTTAGACAATGGTCCAGTTTCATTCTCCTACATGTAGCTGTCCAGTTTTGCCAGCACCATCTATTGAAGAGACTGTCATTTCGCCATTGTATGTCCATGGCTCCTTTATGAAATATTAATTGACCATATATATATGTTTGGGTTAATTTCTGTAGTCTCTAATCTGTTCCACTGGTCTGTGGCTCTGTTCTTGTGCCAGTACCAAATTGTCTTGATTATTATGGCTTTGTAGTAGAGCTTGAAGTTGGGGAGTGAGATCCCCCCTACTTTATTCTTCTTTTTCAGGATTGCTTTGGCTATTTGGGGTCTTTGGTGTTTCCATATGAATTTTTGAATTATTTGTTCCAATTCATTGAAGAATGTTGCTGGTAATTTGAGAGGGATTGCATCAAATCTGTATATTGCTTTGGGCAGGATGGCCATTTTGACCATATTAATTCTTCCTAGCCATGAGCATGGGATGAGTTTCCATTTATTAGTGTCCCCTTTAATTTCTCTTAAGAGTGACTTGTAGTTTTCAGGGTATAGGTCTTTCACTTCTTTGGTTAGGTTTATTCCTAGGTATTTTATTGTTTTTGATGCAATGATGAATGGAATTGTTTTCCTGATTTCTCTTTCTATTGATTCATTGTTAGTGTATAGGAAAGCTACAGATTTCTGTGTGTTAATTTTGTATCCTGCAACTTTGCTGTATTCTGATATCAGTTCTAGTAGTTTTGGAGTGGAGTCTTTAGGGTTTTTTATGTACAGTATCATATCATCTGCAAATAGTGACAGTTTAACTTCTTCTTTACCAATCTGGATTCCTTGTATTTCTTTGTTTTGTCTGATTGCATGGCTAGGACCTCCAGTACTATGTTAAATAACAGTGGGGAGAGTGGGCATCCCTGTCTTCTTCCCGATCTCAGAGGAAATGCTTTCAGCTTCTCGCTGTTCAGTATAATGTGGGCTGTGGGTTTATCATATATGGCCTTTATTAGGTTGAGGTACTTGCCCTCTATTCCCATTTTGCTGAGAGTTTTTATCATGAATGGATGTTGAATTTTGTCAAATGCTTTTTCAGCACCTATGGAGATGATCATATGGTTTTGTCTTTCTTTTTGTTGATGTGGTGGATGATGTTGATGGATTTTCAAATGTTGTACCATCCTTGCATCCCTGGGATGAATCCCACTTGGTCATGGTGTATGATCCTTTTGATATGCTGAATTCTGTTTGCTAATATTTTGTTGAGTATTTTTGCATCTACATTCATCAGGGATATTGGTCTGTAATTTTCTTTTTTGGTAGGGTCTTTGCCTGGTTTTGGTATTAGGGTGATGTTGGCTTCATAGAATGAGTTTGGGAGTATTCCCTCCTCTTCTATTTTTTGGAACACTTTAAGGAGAATGGGTATTATGTCTTCTCTGTGTGTCTGATAAAATTCCGAGGTAAATCCGTCCAGCCCCGGGGCTTTGTTCTTGGGTAGTTTTTTGATTACCGTTTCAATTTCTTTGCTCGTAATTGGTTTGTTTAACTTTTGTGTTTCTTCCTTGGTCAGTCTTGGGAGGTTGTATTTTTCTAGGAAGTGGTCCATTTCTTCTAGGTTTTCCAGCTTGTTGGCATATAGGTTTTCATAGTAGTCTTTAATAATTCTTTGTATTTCTGTGGAGTCTGTCATGATTTTTCCATTCTCATTTCTGATTATGTTGATTTGTGTTGATTCTCTTTTTCTCTTAATAAGTTTGGCTAGAGGCTTATCTATTTTGTTTATTTTCTCAAAGAACCAGCTCTTGGTTTCATTTATTTTTGCTATTGTTTTATTCTTCTCAATTTTGTTTATTTCTTCTCTGATCTTTATTATGTCCCTCCTTCTGCTGACTTTAGGCCTCATTTGTTCTTCTTTTTCCAGTTTCGATAATTGTGATGTTAGACTATTCATTTGGGATTGTTCTTCCTTCGTCAAGTGTGCCTGGATCGCTATATACTTTCCTCTTAAGACTGCTTTTGCTGTCTCCCACAGAAGTTGTGGCTTAGTGTTGTTGTTGTCATTTGTTTCTATATATTCCTTGATCTCTATTTTGATTTGTTCATTGATCCATTGATTATTTAGTAGCATGTTGTTAAGCCTCCATGTGTTTGTGAGCCTTTTTGTTTTCTTTGTAGAAATTATTTCTGCTTTTACACCTTTGTGGTCTGAAATATTGGTTGGTAGAATTTCAATATTTTGGAATTTACTGAGGCTCTTTTTGTGAGCTAGTATGTGGTCTATTCTGGAGAATGTTCCATGTGCACTTGAGAAGAATGTATATCCTGTTGCTTTTGGATGTAGAGTTCTATAGATGTCTATGAGGTCCTTCTGTTCTAGTGTGTTGTTCAGTGCCTGTGTGTCCTTACTTATTTTCTTCCCAGTGGATCTATCCTTCGGGGTGAGTGGTGTCTTGAAGTCTCCTAAAATGAATGCGTTGCAGTCTATTTCCCTCTTTAGTTCTGTAGTATTTGTTCACATATGCTGGTGCTCCTGTGTTGGGTGCATATATATTTAGAATGGTTATATCCTCTTGTTGGACTGAGCCCTTTATCATTATGTAGTGTCCTTCTTTATCTCTTGTTACTTTCTTTGTTTTGAAGTCTATTTTGTCTGATATTAGTACTGCAACCCCTGCTTTCTTCTCACTGTTGTTTGCCTGAAATATGTTTTTCCATCCCTTGACTTTTAGTCTGTGCTTGTCTTTGGGTTTAAGGTGAGTTTCTTGTAAGCAGCATATAGATGGGTCTTGCTTTTGTATCCATTCTATTACTCTGTGTCTTTTGATTGGTGCATTAAGTCCATTTACATTTAGGGTGACTATTGAGAGATATGTACTTATTGCCATTGCAGGCTTTAGATTCGTGGTTACCAAAGGTTCAAGGTTAGCTTCTTTAGTATCTTACTGCCTAACTTAGCTTGCTTATTGAGCTGTTATATACACTGTCTGGAGATTCTTTTCTTCTCTCCCTTCTTATTCCTCCTCCTCCATTCTTCATATGTTGTGTGTTTTGTTCTGTGCTCTTTTTAGGAGTGCTCCCATCTAGAGCAGTCCCTGTAGGATGCCCTGTAGAGGTGGTTTGTGGGAAGCAAATTCACTCAGCTTTTGCTTGTCTGGGAATTGTTTAATCCCGCCATCATATTTAAATGATAGTCGTGCTGGATATTGTATCCTTGGTTCAAGGCCCTTCTGTTTCATTGCATTAAGTATATCATGCCATTCTCTTCTGGCCTGTAGGGTTTCTGTTGAGAAGTTTGATGTTAGCCTGATGGGTTTTCCTTTATAGGTGACCTTTTTCTCTCTAGCTGCCTTTAAAACTCTCTCCTTGTCCTTGATCCTTGCCATTTTAGTTACTATGTGTCTTGGTGTTGTCCTCCTTGTATCATTTCTATTGGAGGTTTTGTGTAATTCCATGGTCTCTTCGATTATTTCCTCCCCCAGTTTGGGGAAGTTTTCAGCAATTATTTCTTCAAAGAGACTTTCTATCCCTTTTCCTCTTTCTTCTTCTTCTGGTGCCCCTATAATATGAATATTATTCCTTTTGGCTTGGTCATATAGTTCTCTTAGTGTTGTTTCATTCCTGGAGATCCTTTTATCTCTCTCTATGTCAGTTTCTATACGTTCCTGTTCTCTGGCTTCTATTCCTTCAATGGCCTCTTGCATCTTATCCATTCTGCTTATAAATCCTTCCAGGGATTGTTTCACTTCTGTGATCTCCTTCCTGACATCTGTGATCTCCCTGTGGACTTCATCCCATTGCTCTTGCATTTTTCTCTGCATCTCATCTCATTGCTCTTGCATTTTTATCTGCATCTCTGTCAGCATGTTCATGATTTTTATTTTGAATTCTCTTTCAGGCGGACTGGTTAGGTCTGTCTCCTTCTAAGGTGTTGTCTCTGTGATCTTTGTCTGCCTGTAGTTTTGCCTTTTCATGGTGATAGAGATAGTTTGCAGAGCTGGTACGAGTGACCGCTGGAAGAGCTTCCCTTCTTGTTGGTTTGTGGCCTTCCTCTCCTGGAGAATAGTGACCTCTAGTGGCTTATGCTTGTCACCTGTGCGCAGACAGGGCTTCTGCTACCTGCCTGTTTGCTATGGAGTTTATCTCTGCTGTTGCTGTGGGTGTGGCCTGGCTGGGGCTGCTCCTCCAAAATGGTGGAGCCCTGTTGGAGGAGGAGCGGCCGGGAGGCTATTTATCTCCATAAGGGGCCTCTGTGCGCACTTGGGTGAGCACAGACTAAAAGTCAAGGGATGGAAAAACATATTTCAGGCAAACAACAGTGAGAAGAAAGCAGGCGTTGCAGTACTAATATCAGACAAAATAGACTTCAAAACAAAGAAAGTAACAAGAGATAAAGAAGGACACTACATAATGATAAAGGGCTCAGTCCAACAAGAGGATATAACCATTCTAAATATATATGCACCCAACGCAGGAGCACCAGCATATGTGAACAAATACTACAGAACTAAAGAGGGAAATAGACTGCAATGCATTCATTTTAGGAGACTTCAACACACCACTCACTCTGTGCGCACTGAGGTGCACTTGGGTCCTGCTGGGCTGGGGCTTGTATCTTACCCCCTTCGCAAGGCGCTGGTTTCTTGCAGGTGTGGATGTGGTTGCCCAGGGGTTTAGAGTGCCCAGAGATCCCCAGATTCCTTGCCTCTGGTCTAAGTGTCCTGTCCTGCCCCTTTAATTCTTCCAAAAAGCACTCTCAAAAAAAAAAAAAAGGAAAAACACACGATATTTTTTGTCCTCAGGCGCTGGTCCCAGGCACCCACTCACCGGTCCTGCTGCCCTGCCTCCCTAGCACCGGGGTCCCTGTCCCTTCAAGGCTTCCAAAAAGCACCTGCCAAAAAATTAAAAAAAAGGGAAAAACACATGTTATTGTTTGTCCTCAGGCACCAGTTCCAGGCACCTGCTCACCAGTCCTGCCGCCCTGCCTCCCTAGCACTGGGGTCCCATCCCTCTAAGGCCTCCAAAAAACACTCGCCAAAAAAAAGGGAAAAATGCGCGACCCTCTCCATCCCCAGGTGCCAGTCCCAGGCATCTGCTCACCGGCCCTGCCGCCCTGCCTCCCTGCCTCCCTGGCACTGGGGTCCCTGTCCCCCTAAGGCCTCCAAAAAGCGCTTGCCAAAAAGAAAAAAGAGGGAGAAATGCCCGATTTTCTCTGTCCTCAGGCGCTGGTACCAGGCACCTGCCCACCAGTCTTGCTGCCCTGCCTCCCTGGTATTGGGGTCCCCATCCCTCCAAGGCTTCCAAAAAGCACTCGCCAAAAAAAAAAAAGAAAACGGGAAAAACGCGCAATTTTCTTTGTCCTCATGCTCCGGCCCCAGGCCCCTGCCCACCAGTCCCCCCACCCTACCTCCCTAGTATTGGGAAAAACGCGCGATTTTCTTTGTCCCCAGGTGCCGGTCTCAGGCACCCGCTCATCAGTCTTGCTGCCCTGTTTCGCTGGTATTGGGGTCCCTGTCCCTTTAAGGCTTCCAAAAAGCACTCGCCAAAAAGAGAAAAGAAAAAGGAAAAGAGGAAAAATGCGCGATTTCCTCTGTCCTCAGGTGCCGGTCTCAGGCACCCGTCCACCGGTCCCGCAGGGAAATTTGCGTGATATTCTTTGTCCTCAGGCATCGGTCCCAGGCACCCGCTCACCGGTCCTGCTGCCCTGCCTCCCTAGCACCGGGGTCCCTGTCCCTTTAAGGCTTCCCAAAAGCACTCGCGAAAAAAAGAACCCCTCCGGTTTCTTTCCACCCACCAGGAGCCGGGGGGAGGTGCACTTGGGTCCTGCTGGGCCGGGGCTTGTATCTTACCCCCTTCGCAAGGCGCTGGTTTCTTGCAGGTGTGGATGTGGTCTGGATGTTGTCCTGTGTCCTCTGGTCTCTATTTTATGAAGAGTTTTATTTGTTGTATTTTCATAGCTCTATGTGTTTTTGGGAGGAGATTTCCACTGCTCTACTCACGCCGCCATCCTGGCTCCCCTAATTGGATATTTTTTAATTGTTTATTTTTTCACTTTGAGTTTTGATAGCTCTTTAGATACCCTAGATAGATATACTAGATGTCAGAAATGTAGTTTATAAATATTTTCTCCCGTCTGTAATTTGTCTGTTCACAGAGAATAGGTTTTTAAATTTGGATGGTGTTTAATTTATCAATCTTTCCTTTCATAGGTCATGGTTTGGTGTCAAGTTTAAGATGTCTTTCCTGGACTGAAATTCTGAATATTTTACCATGCTTTTCCAAGGGTTTTTATTTTCATGTTTTGCATTTAGGTCCTCAATCCATTTTTTGAGTAAATTTTTGTATAAGATGTGAGGTTTAGGTTCAGTTTTGTTTTGTTTCATTTTTTCTTTAAATATGGTAAAATATATATAACATAAATTTACCACTTTAACCATTTTTAAGTGTACATTATGTGGCATTAAGTACACTCATCCTTTTTTGCAACCATAACCACTATCCATCTCCAGTCCTGAAAGCTCTTTACACATTAAATAATAACTTCCTTTTCCCTGCCAACCCATTCCTTTAGTCCCTGGTAAACACTATTCTACTTTCTGTCTCTGAATTTACCTATTCTATGTCCCTCCTATAAGTGGAGCCACCTAACAATTGTCCTTTTGTGTTTGGCTTACTTCATTTAGCATGATGTGTTTGAAGTTCATCCATATTATAGCATGTATCAGAATTTCATTCCTTTTTAAGACTGAGTAATATTCTATGTATGTACATATTTTGTTTATACATTCACCTGTTGGTGCACGTTTGGGTTGTTTCCACCTTTTGATTGTAAACAACACTGCTGTGATTATTGGTATGAAAGTATCTAAGTTCCTGCTTTCAATTCTTTTGGGTATATACCCAGAAGTGGAATTATTGGATCCTACGACAATTCTATGTTTAATATTTTGAAGAATTGTCATACTGTATTGTATAGTGGTTATGCCATTTTACATTCCCACCAACAGTGCACAAGGATTCTAATTTTCCCACATCCTTGCCAACACTTAGTTTCTCTTATATATAACCATTCTTATGGTTGTGAGATGGCTTTGATTTGCATTTTCCTGATTAATGATACTGAGCATCTTTTCATGAGCTTATTGTCCATCTCTACATCTTCTTTGGAGAAAAGTTGATTCAAATCATTTGACCATTTTTAAATTGGGTTGTTTGTTTATCTGTTGTTAAGTTTTAGGAGTTCTTTGTATATTTTGGATATTAATCCATTATCAGATATGTAATTTGCAAATACTTTCTCCCATTCTATGGATTGCCATTTCACTCTGTTGATTATATCTTTTGAACAGAAGACTTGAATTTTGATGTAGTCCAGTGTATCTAACTTTTCTTTTATTGTCAGTGCTTTTGATGTTATAGTCAAGAAATTGTCACCATATCCAACCTCCTGATGATTTTGCTCTATTTTCTTCTAAGACTTTTATAGTTTTAGCTCTTACACTTAGATTTTTTGACCCATTTTAAGTTAATTCCTGTATATGATGTGAGGTAAGGGTCCAATTCCATTCTTTTGTAAGTGGATATCCAGTTTACCCCGGAACATTTATTGGAAAGACAGTTCTTTGCCCATTAAATGGTCTTGGCATCCATGTCAAAAATCATTTGACCATATATGTGAGAGTTTATTTCTGGGCCCTCCATCCTATTCCATTGGTCTTTATGTCCATCCTTATGCCAGTACATAATTTTGATTACTAGCTTTGTAATAAGTTTTGAAACAGAAAGTATGAGTCATCTAGTTTTGCTCTTTTTCAAGATTGTTTTTGGTTATTTGGGTGATTTGAGATTCCATGTAAATTTTAGGACAGATTTTTCTATTCTTCAAAAAAAGTCATTGGGATTCTCCTAGGTACTGCACTGAATTTTTAAATTGTTTTGGTAGTACTGGCAACTTACCAGTCTTCCAATAAGTCTTCCACAACATGAACATGGGATGTTTTTCCATTTATGTATGCTTTCTTCAATTTATTTCAGTAATGTTACATAGTTTTCAATGTACACATCTTTCACCTCCTTGGTTAAATTAATTCCTAAGTATTTAATTTTTTCATACTATTAAAAGTGGAATTGTTTTCCTAACTTAATGTTTGGACTTTCTTCATCATTAGTGTATACAAATGCAACTGTTTTTCATGTGTTGTTTTTCTATCTGAAACTTTACTAAATTCATTTATTAAGACTACAATTTTTTTTGGTGTGTGGAATCTTTAGGGCTTTCTACATATAATATCACATTTTCTGAAAACAGAATTAATATTACTTCTGCATTTCCTATTTGGATGCCTTTTTTTTCCTTGTCTAATTGCCCTCACTATAATCTACAATATTGTGTAGAATAGAAGTGGAAAAAGTGGCATTCTTGACTTGTTCCTAAGTTTAGAGGAACAGATTGCAGTCTTTTACCATTAAGTATGATGTTAGCTGTGAGAAGGATATTTTTTTCTTTTTGCATATGTCTGTTCAATTGTTCTAGCACTATTTCTTGAAGAAACTATACTTTATTGAATTGCTCTTTTTACTTTTGTTAATAATCATTTGGACATATTTGCATAAGTCTATTTCTGAGTTCTTGATTCTGCTCCATTGATCTATGTGCCTATGCCTCTGCAAATACTACACTATCTTGATTACTGTACGTGTGGAAAAAAATCCTTAATATTGAGAAGAGTGACTCCACTTATTTGTCAAATCATTTAGCTATTCTAGAACCCATGCCTTTCTATATAAATTCTAGAATAAATTTGGCTATGTCCACAGAATTTGGCTATGTCCACTGGAATTTTTGTAGGAATTTCACTAAATTTTAGGTCAATTTGGGGAAAATTGATATCTTTACTAAGTCTTCTAATGTGTGAACACGGTATGTCCTTTCATTTAATCAAGTCTTCTTGATTAATTTGCATTTTGCAGTTTTTAGCATGTAGATCCTGTACATGTTTTGTTAACTATATCCCTGGACTCTCACTAGTTTCCTTTTCATTTTGGCCATATTGTCTCATCTTTCAATTCTTTTAGACACACTTTTTTTTAAGGTAGATTATATTTTCTTTAATTTCTTTAGGACTTTGGAGACATATTCCTCTGACCTTTTATTCTGTTCCCTGAGGATAATTTTTCTTCAAATGCATATTCTTCTTAGGATTTTTGTTTATGTTTCTTGAAATATGCATTTCTGTCCCCTGTTCTTCCTCCCATCTCACATTATCTAAGCAAATGTCTTGTCTTTTCTGTAGTCCATGCTGGTTCCTTTATAATTGTGATTCATTCAAAGAGATCCTAACTATTTGCTGATGAATAGCATGGATAAGGATGGAAAATAAACTGGGGCAGTCTGAACCTTGATTCCAGGATGTCTTGAACATCCCTCTTGGTCAATCTACTAAGTTCTTTACCCTTCAAGTGCATCTTTTCAGTTTTTGGTGCTAATAAGGTTGATTGAGATTAGTTTCTTGGGAAATATTCACTAGTAGGTAGCTATATTATATTGAAAAACAAATACTTTCAGTACTATTTAGGTTATTTTCCCCTCCTAATTTACATATTATGAATATAGATTGATAGTAGATAAAAATCATTTCTTAAATGTTGGAGAATGAATCCATACCAGTTCAAGCAATCATAGTTGATCCTTTTACATACAAGAAAATTGTAGAGCCAGATACCTAAATAGATAATGAACTCCTGTTGGTTTCTAAACTTAAGAGCTCTGTAAAATCTGAAATGGGCCTTCACACATGGAAGACAAAGAGAGACTGAAGAAAGAGGCAGGCCACCCTTGATCAGCAGATGGCAGGTTTAAAGAACAAGAGAACTTAGACGGCTTGTCTAGTGGCCAAGAGAGAAGCAGCTCTCCACATCTGCCCACCAGAATCTTAAAAGTTTATATGGAGGTTTTAAAGCTTTCAGTTGCACATTCTGTCCAGATTGTCTCAACAACTCCTTAATCTTTAAAGTTGTGTTCCCGAAACTGGGTCCTACCGTGGGAATGTAAGGCAGAACGTTCATTCCAAGGACAGGGGAGGGGGTAAGCAGTTTCTAAGCTCTGGTCCAACTAGAGGGCCAACTTGAGGTCATGTCCTCTTGGTGACCTCCTCCAACAACTCCCAGTTGCTAAGTACAGGTTATTTTCCAACTTTTAAATCTCCAACCCATGGAGAAAGTCTATTACTTATTTAAAAATAAAGTTTTTGAATCCCTTTGACAAATCAATACAGTCCTACTTTGTGTACAAAAAGTGTGTATTAAATAAATGTGTAAGTGTGGTGGACAAAGTAACAAATTGCCAGATCCCCCTTAAGTGAAGGGCTTGTTACTGCCAGCTTCCAGAGCTTTTTCAAGGAATGCCTCAGCCTTAGGGAGCTGCCTTGTCTCAACTTCATGCCTCTCCCAAGGCCACTCACACTCAGTGGTTACTGTTAGTATATGTAGAACTAGACAATTCAGACTGACTCGGGACAGCTCTGAGGAGTCATCCCAGCTCCAGAGCTCCCTGGAGGGCTGGCTATGGCTGTCATGGGCCTGATTCATAACTTGACTTTTATCTCTGCTCATTTCTGCTTCCTGTAGCTTCCACCCATAGGGGTTGGTCCTTAATCAACTTCCTGCCTGCTAAACTCTTAAGAAATGACATTATATAAAAAGAACCCCCCTTGGACTTAATACAATGCAGTATTTGCACAAATAGTATTGTTATTCATTTACAATGTTTACCTTGTATAAATTCTAAGTGAATTTGAGGCACTTAACAATAATCACAGTATTTAACCAGTAGAAACAACCACACAAACATAAGCTTTATATATAACAGGAAAGATATTTTAATATTTTAAAGTGAAAGACATTTTCAGTGTTATTTAAAGTTCAGCATTTCAAGGAATTTTAAATGACACCAATCAGTCAGAAATAAACAACACCTGTATAACAGTATGTTCTGGCTTTTGCATCTGTGGACACATAGACAAGAAAGTAAAAAATAGAAGATATGCAAATAATGGTGGGGTGGTGAGTGGGTAGTTAGGGCTCTATGTGTGGTTAGATAATAAAGAGATGGAGGTAGGGACTCCTATTTCTTTAAACAGAAAATATATGTTTGTGGAGTATGATATACCAGGACATATTTCTCCTTTATACATAGGAGTATTCAAAACTAAAGTAATCACCCATTTATCCTATAGTTCTTGTTTTGATACAGCAGCTACTACTGAACTGTAAGGGTACTGAATGAAGGAAAACAAGCAAGAGGGAAATGATAACCTTTGCATCATTAACTGAAAAACTTTATAATATTTGAGTATAATAGTTAAAAATCCTTATTTTTAATCTGCTCTCCAATTATGGGGATCTGATACCATATCACTAACTCATGAAGGTTTTGGTGCAACTAAAGACAGACTAGGATGGGATTTCTTCGTTTCCAAGGTTGAAAATCATGATTGGTCTTGTCAATGTCTCTCTGTGTGGTGTGGTCAGTGAATATTATCGGCAATACCGGAGACTTAAGGGGTTGAAAAGGGAGTGAACAACTCCGGGATTTAAGGTGAAGTACAAGATAGCACTGCAGGCTTCAGTTCGAACGTCCCTCATCCAAAAGCCCTGTCATCTCTTGGTGCATAAACACCCTACTCTTAAAATAATCTGCCAGTCTTCTTAATTGGACAAGCCCAGCCTTTTTAATCTCAGTTCAGGAATGGCAGGGAACAGCCAATGCAGACTGGTTCAGACCTGGGTAGAGCAGCTGAAGTAGCAACTAGTTAGCTAGCCAACTAGCAAAGTGAGTGAGCATAGAAAGGGCCCAGAACACATCTTCCCCAAGCTTCAAATGCTAAGAAAGTAGCCAGTTAGCGCTGGGTGCTCAGAGCCCAGTCCTACTGAGATTCATTCTAGGGCAGGCACAGCAAACCTGGCGGCATCTTCACTCGTTAACTGCCACACCATCTGACTCTTGTGGATGCCAGAGACCATTTCTGGGTTTGCTGATTGAGGGATGGCCACACAGAGTTCACAGAGCGGGGTTCTCTAGATCCTCTCTACTCACAGTGGTGGGAGGACCAGCGACAACAACATCTTCTGGGAACTTGAATCTGCATTTTGATTATAGGCACGTGCAAGTTTGAGGAGCGCAGGTCCAAGGGGCAGCAATGAGGTTACCTGAAGGATCTGCCTCTCAGCTGCGTCCCCTCCCCCTCTTTGCCCTCCTCTAAAGCAAAGCTCAGCCCTGCATTGGTCCTGCACAAAATCTCTGCAAACCCCGGGTGTGTGCAGAGGGGGCGTGCAGGAGCTGCCCCCGCCGGGGAGGGCAGAGGGAAAGTGTGATTCGATTGGCGAAAAGACTGCTTTCTCCAGCTCTCGACTGTGCGAGTGTAGACACTCCCCCCGACCCTCCCCCTACACCTCTCCACCCCAACCACCCGCAGCTGTTACTGTCTGCCTCCAGCCGGCTGCTACGAAAACCCGGAACAGCTGCGTTCGCTCCTGAAAAGTCCTCCTAGGGGCGAAGCCGGGCAGCTGGGCATGCTCAGTAGCTGGGGGAGGCTAGGGTGGAGAGTAGAAAGCTGCGGCTCTGCCTCCCACCTCCTCCCTCTGGCCCCCGCCCCCCTTGTCCCTACCCAGCCCGTAGTAGTTGCCCGGCGTGCGCCCGGGGAGACCGGGAACATGGCGCTCCGAGCGATGTAGCAGCCGTGGAAGAGAAGGGGATAAGGCACCGCCGCTTCACTGACAGCCAGCCTCCAGGTAGGCAAGCGCGCCTAGCAGGGCTGCCTGGGCGGATTTCGGCGCTGGGAGGGGCGCTCCGGCGATGCGCACGGCTGGGACCCGGGGCATCTTGCTTTGCCGGGAGAGGATGCGAAGCGGACATCTGTGACAGCGCGCAATTGTGCATCTCCTAGGAGATGCCAAAGGCTGGGGACCGGCTGGCTGAAAGGAAGGGATCGGCACCCCCCGCCCCCCACACCCATGCTCTACCATCCAGCCTGGGTTCTCTACGGGTCAAATAAAGGATCGTTCCTTTCCACTGGGCAGGAGGGCGTGGGAGAGAACCCCGAGACCAGTTGTGAGAGTGCCCTGGTCGCCCGGACCGCTAGCAAGCCCAGCGCCGGTTCTTTGTGTGTACAGGCGCGCACGCCCGGGGATGCCACGGTGCCTGCTTCTCCCGAGGAGTGTTGGACATATTGCCAGCGCAGGATTCCCGTATGGATTTTTGCCTCTTGGCAGGTGTGGTGGACTGGAAGGTGCGATAAGCTGAGCCTTTATGAGGCTGTGTTTTCCTTTGTTACTTGCTTGGTGTGTGTGTGTGTGCGTGGTGGGTTATACTGGAGAGAGAGAACTTCTCGTGGGCACGGGTGTGGGCAGAGCATGGAAGAGGATCTTGGTTCCAAACTCTTATCAAAATTCCGTGCGACGTCGGCCTCCTGGAGGGTAAACTTGAAAAGTCCAGAGATCATAGTGCCCAGTTTGGAGGAGGAGCATGTTCGCCGTTCTTGAAGCTGTGTGTGTGTGTATTCGGAGCTTTAAACATAGGATTAGTTTGAATTCAGCATTAGATATCAATCAAGGAAATGTGAATCATTAAGGCCATTTATGGAAATCTTTTAAAAGCCAAATTGATAAATAAAAAAAAAAAAAGAGAGAGAGAATTTGGCATAAACCCAGAGGAAAGTGTCATCGTTAATAGCTGATGACAGCTAAGAAGGCTGAATACACTTTTGGGGAAATCAGGAAACGTGGCCCTTGGTAGAATGTGGGTTCTACTAAGAAATGGCCACAGGGTTTTAGATAACCCACAAAATCTCTTAGCTACCTCCTGTTTTCTCCTGGGGTTTTGGTGGCATGTACACTCTCTTTCTTGATTCCCTAAAGGAGGGAGTGCTCTTTAGAAGTCCCCCCTACCCTGGAAATTCTATGAAATTGACACCCCATAAGAATAGCTCTGCTACCTTGTATTTGTATATCTATTATATTCAGTAGTATAACAGAATGAATTAAGGAGAGAAGGTAAATTTAGAATATGCTTTTATTTTTTGTTTTATAATTTAAAGGATAGGCATCTGTGACTATGAAGTTTAGAGATACTTCCCTCTGTGCTTACAGTATTTTTTATGGTCTCCTTAGGTGGCAAGAATGAGTCACTATCACCAAAATGAAATGGTGAATGCTTGAGGAAAATGCATTTAAGTACATTAAAGCCATAATTGACCACTCTGATGATGATACCTTAGCTTGGGAAGAGCAGAGGCATTGTTAATGGAAGCAGTAGAAGTTGATGACGAGTTCACTGATAGCATTGGTCTCAAAATAAAATTTTTGTGTTCCTCTGTGAATGGGAGTGACTGATTGTACTAGGACCCTACAACTTGTTGTTTTGTTAATAAATGTGAGTTTTAATTGCAAGCATTGAAAACAGTTTGGAAGTGCCTCACCTTTACTTTGTCAGTTTGCTAAAATGCTGCAGGCAGGTGCAAGAGGCAGGTGTTCTAGGATGTGGCATTGTCTTGGTGATAAGACAAAGCTGCACTGCAGCTCTAACTTTCATTTTTGGCATTGTAATCTTGGGCAAGGAGCCCAACTTTCCCAAGCCTCAGTTTCCTCATCTGTAAAACAAGACTAGGAATAGTGAGATTTACCTAATGGGTAGGTATGTGGATTACTCATAAACCACCAAGAACATTAGTATAAGAGGAAGGGAAATGAATGTTTATTTAACTTGTACTATGTGCTGTGTGTTATGCAAATTCAAACATAGCTCACTTAATCTTCTAAACTGTATTAGTTTCCTAGGGCTGCTACAATAAATTAATAAAAACTAGGTGGCTTAAAACAACAGAAATGTCTTCTCTCACAGTTTTGGAAGCTACAAGTCCATAATCAAGATGTAAACAAGGTCATGCTCCCTCCAAAGCCTCTAGAGGAGGATCCTTTCTTTCCTCCTCTGGCTTCTAATAGCCCCATGTTTTCCTTGATTTGTGATAGCATAACTCCAATCTCCGCCTCCACTTCGGAGGCAAAGTTCCCTGTACTTATAAAGACATCATTCATATTGGATTTAGGGCCCACACTGATTCAGTATAAGTTCATCTTGATTACATGTACAAAGACCCTATTAACAAATAAAGTCACATTTGCAGGTTCTGGTTGGGAGTGAATTTGGGTCAGGGGTTGTGGGAGACACTGTTCAACTCAGTATGCCAGCATTTAATGATAATATTATTTTAACATATGAAAGAAGGTAAAGATTGTCCTATGTGTTCAAATAAGACTTCAAGGGTTATTTAATGCAGCTAATCTATTTGAGGTTTTATATGCCAACTCATGGTGAAGAGCAGCATTCAAAGATACCTCAGTCACACAAATGTATTTATCTGGAAACACAGACAGTCCAGGGTCTCAGTCTGGCACAGGTCCCTTATCTGATGTACCCCGTCCCAGTGGATTTGTTAATATTGCTTTCCTCTCTTTCTGCCACCCCACCAACACAATGCAAACAAACAACAGAAAACCAAATTAAACAACCAAAATGAGAACTGCAACAAAAATACCCCAATTTTACTACCTCTGTAAGCTTTCTTAGCCTGGTAAATGGCTTAGAAAATGACTGTCCATGGAGTTGTGTTAGTCAAAAGTCAATAGTCATCTTTGATACCTGCATTCCCTTTGCCCAATAGCTAAAGATCACGAAGTCTTATATATTCGTCTGCCTATCTCTAAATAATAGTGATAGATTCTTCTTTCCATCCTCATCACCACCGCCACCGTCAAACTTCAAGTTGTCATCTCTCTCTAGGATCACTAGATACATTTTCTAACAAGACTCTGGGTTCCTTGCATGTCCCCTCCAATCTTTCTTACAGAGCAGGTAGGATCATGTCAGTTCCCTGCTTAAAGTGCATCACTTACCTGGGACAGATTCCACAGACTCTCAGAACTTGGATTCTTGGTCACCTCATCTCAGGCAGCTCCTCTTCTTGCTGCTGTCACACTAGCCTCTTGTCTGTTTCTGGAGTATGCAAGCACTTTCCTTATACATGGCCAGTCCCAACTGTACTCATCCTTCGGGCCTCCTTGATCTCCTGTCCCCACCCACCTACATCTGTCTTCATCTTTCTTCCACAGCATTTACCTCAGTGTTCAATTTCCTATTTATTTGCTTGGCTATTTATTTAATGTCTGTAAGCTCCAAATGGTCATATATTTTGTCTTGCATATACTAAGTGTTTAAAGAACGAGTAAAGGAATGAATACTCTTCCTCATAGCATTTTTCTGTTTCAAGACATGTTTTTAGAAACATTTTACTACTATAAAAAGAGCAATTTAGAACCTCATTCTGACTTCAAAAGAGGAGTACTCTTGGCTTTAACAAATACGTCTTCAAAGAATGGTTTTAAATGAGCAGTTAAGAATTGAGTCAAAATATTTTTTGAGAATTGAAGTTTTTGTAATGCTCCATCACTCAGTCAACAAATCTTTCACAAATATCTATTGCACATTTATATTTACCGTGCTAGATCCTAGAAGACAATGGAGAACTACACTTTCAGTGTTCTAGAGATTAATAATAATAAGCAATAAATAATCAGGTATAATAATAAATAAATAATGTTATTTATTGAACTTATGTTATATGCCAGCTTCTCTTCAGGCTGTATCTCTACTCATTACTATAAATAGCTCTCCAGTCTTTCTCATAACACAGAACACAAACCAGAGGCACAACAAATATTTGATGACTTAATAATTAATAGGTACTATTATCCTGATATTTCTAAATAGGAAATTTATGCTAATCTGGGGAAAAAGGAATCTGCTCACATATGAAAGAACATGCAGTTGCTTTCTCAATATATCCAGGTGGGTCCTGTTATACTTTAAAAATTCTGCTTATTGTCTCTGGGGTTAAAATAAGAGACAACTTCTTTTTATGTAAGAACAAATTCCTGGTGTGTTTCTTTGTTTTCCACAGTTGACAAAAATTTTTAATTACCAGCTGAATTGTTTTATTCTGTTTAATCCAAGTGAGAAATGACTAATGTCTCTCTTATTCAAAACCCTTTGGGATTAAGTTTTGAATAGTAAGACTGAGTACTCAAGGGAAACAAATGTGGTGGAACAGAGTTTACATTTTGGATTTCTAGGGTGGCCTAAATTACCTGTCATTTTATTTGCAGGCAAGGTGATTTTTAAAAATAAAAATCATGATTTTATGCATATTCCAGTTTGCTTTTCACCTAAGTAACAAAAAATCAGGTCGTCTTGATTTTGTTTAAAAGTGATGGATACACAATTGAGTCAGCTAAAATCTAAAGGAACTAAGAAGAGATTTCAGTAAGGTGCTTGGTTAAAAAATACATAATAAAAAAGCAGTGGCTACCCAAAATGTCAGAATTTATACCAGCTAAAAAATGTGATAGAAAATGATTTTGTTCATGAATACATGAAAATATAAATTACTTAGGAATAATAGGGAATGTGCACAAAATACTTGGGAATAATAAGAAATATCTAAGGACTTACATAAAAAGCTGTAAAATTTTACTCAGACACATAAAATAAAAAATGAACAAATGAAAACATACTTTCTTCCTGGGCAGAAAGATGGATGCTATAAAATGATTGTTTTTTCCACAATCAATTATTTAGTTTTGTTGCATTGGGATTTGGGAAAACTTGACAAAGTGATACTAGCATCCATCTGGAAGGGTAACTATATGACAACAATCAAGAAAATTTTGCAAAAGAATATATATGGGCGTAGGGGTGAGTTGCCCTACCAGAAATAAAAATTAATCTGATCATTGCACCACATTATGGCAGTGTAATACTGGTGTAAGAATCAATAGATAGCTCAATGGAATAGAGTAGCCTGAAAATAGATTCAGGTCATTTTTGGAACCAGAACTGTGGTGGAGAAATTCTGAAACAGTAAGGAATATTTGACAAAATATTCATGGAAAATGTCTAACTATATAGGAAACATTCAACTAAGAACCTCTGTTTATGTGACTCACTAGACAAAATTCTAAGTAAATTGGAAAGTTATCTGCCAGGTGAGAAATAAAGCTAGAAGAAAATATTTCACAATTTTAGGGGAAAGACTTTTTAATATAAAATTAATGGAAATTAATTATACATTAATATGTCACAAAACAAAGATAGATTTTAATATATTTTAAACTTCTATGCAAAAAATAAAGTTTAAGGCAGAAAATAATTATGGAGAAAAATATTGACACTAAGCATGACAGAACAACTAATATAATAATTGTACCTGAGGAATTCTTGCATATCAGTAAGTAGAAAATAACATTCCAATAGAATTGTTCAGATAGCTGATAAGTAATTCAAAAGGAAGGAATAAAAAGACTAATACCCATATTTAATAATTTACATTTCTTTGATTAAAAGTAAGAATATTTAAAACAAAAATGACATGCCATGTTCCATGTATTACACAAGCAAAAAACCCAATCTATGTATATGTATATACATATACAAAATACATATATATATATATAAAACACTCAGTGCTGGCAAGGATGCAATGAGAGGGACATTCTCATTACTACTGAGAAAATTACATGGTACCATCTCCTTGGAGAACAGTTTGAAAATATTTGTCAAAGCTTTTGAAAGTTCATTTGGCACAAGTATTTCTCTGGCTTTTCATTTTATTTTTATTTCAGCCTCTGCTTAGGAAGTAGATGCAGGCAAAAATTTATATAGAGAATCATTTATTATATTATACAATAATAAAAAGCAGAAAACCTACATAACTAAAAGCTGGGGACTGGCTAAAGGTATTTTAAAGTCCCCAAACCATAGACTATTAAAGTAGATATTAAAATTTATCATTTTGAAGATTATGTACTGACATGGAACAACCTTCACAATTTTAAGTGGAAATAACCAAAAGCACTATTGCATTACAATGATAGGTGTTTTGTGCAATGGAAATATCATACAGGCACGTAAAAACTAGAATGAGAAAGTTGGGCAGTGTCTGGGTAGTTCAAATATGGACGATTTTCCTTTTTTTTAATAAATTTCCAATTGTTTCAAAATTTAGTCAATGATAATATATTGCCCTATGTATGAATCAGGAAAAAACCCTTAATTTTACAAAATGGTGGTGAAACACATTCTGGTCATAATTATTCATTTATGTAACAAACATTCATTGATTATCTCTGTGTCAGGGGCTCTGCCAAGTGTATCAGTAACAACTCTTAGTTAGTATGCCATTGAAAGAAGCTAACTGGAGCAAGAAGAATTTGCTAGAAGGTTATCAGGTAACTAAAAGAATTGCCAGGAATGTGGGGAGGTGGGAGTGGGGGGTGACCTAAAAAACAACTGCGAAAAACAGGTTTGGAAATAAACTGAAACCTAGCTAGCTCCAGGTCTAGATATTAGGTGCTCGAGAAACAGGCTGCAGCCAAGAATAGCCTGTTCGGTCTGGGTCATATTCCCCTGGTTGGTGTACTTGGGGCTCACTTCCCACCCCCAAGCTTACTTGGTCTCAGGGAGGGGAGGTCACCTTGATTGGCAGGCCCACTGTCCCTTTTCCAATGAAAGAAACCAAAAAGATGGAATGGGTGCTAGTCAAAACAAAAGCAAAAGAATAAAAGTGCCTGTCTTGCCAATGGGTTTCAGCCCCGGGCAAATTCACTATGGATTCAATGTGACCAAAGAAATGACTGTAGTACATTCTTGGGGTGAAATGGTTACACCTAACTTTATTTCCACAGTGGCAGGTCAATCACCTGGCCACAGGAACCTTCATTTCATCCACAGTGCCCGTTACCCCAGGACTTAGAGGCCAACAGGGGTGAATGGCAGCCAGCCATCCCTCCCCTTCAGAGGGAACATCTGCTGAGGTGTAGAACCACAGCTAACACAAGGTTTGCAGTACAGTGTGCACAGGGGTGCCCTGCACAGGAGGTGTTTTCTCCTGGAGTCAGCAGGGACATGTCCTAAACGATGTGGCTTTTCAGACTTGATCTTCATGTATAGCAGGATTTTTGAAGGGCAGATCCATTCTCAAGTGAGACTGGTTAAAAGGATTAATTAGATGGTTCATCAGAAGCAAGAGGTCTGGTTTGGAAATAGATGGGGCACCATCACAAGTGTTGGCTTCTTTTTATTCTGAATTATCTTACATTTAGCAAGTTCTTTAGTAATGTTTGAGTTTAGTGCACTGTGAATACTGAGCTCTTGGTTCAAAGAACTTTAGTACATAATAGTAAAAAAGCATCCATAGGTCAGTGTGCATTCTTCCTGTGGTTCTCATTAGAAACAGAAATGTCTGTGGCTATCCAGGTAGCGTAATGCTCAGGTTCACATTGCTTTTATAACTGTTTACAAACTTTTCACTGAGGAATGAAGACTTGCAAATGGAGAGAAAAGTAATTCTTCAGTTGCATTAAAAACAAGACAGAGAAAATCTTGAATTACCAGGAGAGGCCCCTGTCCTGGATACTACATCATAAAGGGCTCGGCTGCCCCATCCTCCAGCCTCTGCATGTGTACAGCCGTGGCTTTCTTACCAATCGGAAAGCCCATGTGCCACCTGTGCACTCTCTGGGCATTTAGATTTCCCTGCTCATAAAGCTTCTGGGTCCCATGTGGGCTGAAGAAAGACTGTTAGTGGGAGGAGCTTGGATACGTGGACACTGTACTCCACACGCAGGGCTGGAGGCCAGGTTGGAAAGAACAAGGGGGCAGAGTGGGAATTGCTTCTCCTTATTTGCCATTTTCTGGAGTTCAAGTATTCTAAGTTGAAACCTGGCCTCCAGGCTGTAAATGAAGGTGTATTTCATTTACAATACAAGCTAGGTCGATAGAACATACTCAGCATTGTATAATAACTGGGACTCTGTGCTCTTGCCCCACCCAAGTGTTAGGATCTGGGCTGCTCAGTAACTGTTTTAGAAACATAACAGTTTTTCTCTGTCTCTGACTATCTGTCTCTCTGTCTCTCTCACACACACACACACACACATAATTAGCTGTTTGTGCAACAGCAGTATAGAGTATAAGAAAAGTAGGTAGCACTGGGTTTATAGCTAATATATTGAACAAGATGTGTTAAGTCTTCCACCAAGTATTTCACCTTTGTATTGTAACATTCATAAGGGCTAAGATAGGTCATCCCAGGCAAAATAGCACACAGTTAGGTAAGGAGGCAAGGAGGTATCAAGTCCTGGCTCATCCGAATCCAGTGCCCATAAACACTCTGGTATATGGCAACTCAGTAGATAGGCAGTGAAGTTTTTTGGAGTCCTTGAACCTTCAATAATCAAAACATCCCTGGATTAATCAACCCCCTTGGACTCTCAAACCCTCTGATGCGGCCTTTCTGTTCATGCAAATTTCATGAAAAGGGAAAGTAAATGCAATTGACTGCCTTATTGTGTTCAGTCTTACAATGAACTGAATGATCAAAACCAAAATCAATATTTGGTTGCTTGTATTAGAAACAAATTCAACTTAACATGTGAAGACAGATATCAGTTACAGCATTCCCTTTCCCAGTTTTCAAGGGAATTGCCTTTTGGTCCTTGGTGATGGAGATGAATTGGCAATGAAGAGTACCTCTCTTTTTCCCGTAAAGCACTGGTTCATATCCCAAGACCTCTGTTACCTCACTGTCTAACTAAATCAAGATGACTTTATACAAACAGTATTGGTTTCATCACTCTTTTAATAACAGATTACTGATGGAAGATGAGAGGGTGGTCATGAGCTCACTCACTCACACCTTCAGTCCCAAATGTAAGATCTACGAGAGAGTCAACAGTTGCTAGCTTCATTTTTCAATTCAAACTCAAATTCAAAGTTGACATACTAATTAAGAAACTCTAGCTGTATTCCAGGTGGAACTTGATCCCTTTACTTCTAAGGATGGTCATTTGAGTCATGCAAATGTTGGTATGAAACTCTGATTTTCTATCGAATTGTTCTTAACTGTCAACTGAGTGGCGCCCTTGACTAATTTATCTCCTCTGCAATTTATTGACTCAGGAAGAGAACTGCCTGGAAAAGAAAATTAGAAAACTTTGTTGGGTTAAAGGAAAGGTTATTCCTCTAAAGCAGGAACAGTTGCTACATGGGTATGATTTAACCTTTAAAAATGTAAACAGTGATGGGGGTGAGTGGGGTTAAAGGAGACAAATCTCAAAGACACTGAATGTAGAGTTTTCCCCATCTTTGTGGTTTTTAGGACCATGTCCCTCTCTAGGCTTTAGAGACGTGGAAACAAAGTAATAAAAGGAATTTTCCAATTAATACTTGGACAGCTATTCATGACTTGAGGTAAGTATTTTACCTTTTATGAGAGGTATTTAAGGTAACTGCTACCTCCAAGTTGGTTCAGTCTTACCACAGTTAGCATCCACTCTCCTTCCTTCTCACAGTCAAGGAGCCCCTAAGTCTCATCAACTTAACAGTTTCATGCATATATCCTTCCCTGTCCCCACTGCCAACTAGACATTGTCAGCCTCCTGACTTTTCTCTTTGTCTTCATTCCTACCCCAGAATGATCATCTGATCTTCTGTTTATGATCTTCTCATTGAAATGTTCTCCCTACCCAGTTACCCTTTTCCCTAAATTCTTCCACAGAGTACTGGGTTATCCCTCTCAAAGTATTCATCACAATGTTTTGTAGAGTTTTACTTGACTCCCTTTTGTACTAGACTGAGAACTCTTATAAAGCAGGTATCTTGTCTCTTTATCTTTGTATCCCCAGCACCTACCTTTATGCATATATATATGTCAGGTCTTTAATAAATGTTTGTGGATGAATGATTGTAACCTAGGCTAAAAAATAAGTCCAAATGCAAAAGGGCAATGCCATGGTTTAAAATTCTGGAATGGAACTACCAATGATCTAATCCATTTCCTTGAAAAAAAGTTGCACACTAATATTAATGTTCTGCTTTTTATAAATGACACATGGAAGGAAAGATTCATACTCTTTCTGGTTAGAGACTAAAATTCTAATATTGGATGTGAGTATAAATTAGACAATACAAATACACTGAAGAGAGGAAGTAATGGAGCAAACCATAAGCTAAGAGGCAGCTTTCTAGCAATAGTCAAATAAACCAGGCTTCTTGAAAAACATTATGAATAATTATTTAATTACCAAATGCAACTTACACCCACTGCTCTGTCATCCCTAACCTGATAGGAATATGGTTGGTTGGTGATGTGACCCCTGCCTGAACATCAGTTGATATTTTTTATATTGAAAGCTGGAGTTTTATTCAGTTAGGCCCAGTCTTTGGCACCACTTATTTCCATAGTAACGGATGCACTATAAAATGAGAAAAATGGAGAAAGCTTGGGAGAGAAATGAATCAAAGTAAGTGGTCCAAGTAAGGGTTCCCAGTGTGAGACCTGGAGTCTCTTCAGGCTCTGGCCACGTATGTTTGTGGCAGAATTTCCAGAGATAGAAGATTCAAGAGAGATACTTGGAAGGATTTTAAAGGCAGTATATAGATACTCTCTGACAGCATTTACTATATTTATGTCAGCTTGAAATCTTGTGGAGGGTAACTTGCTATGTTAACAGTCTCCACTGATTCAAAGAAACACTGAACCACCTAATATCCACTGATAACTAGGAATCAGGGAACCACAACTGGACACTTTTACTATCTATGAAATATAGTTGAGCCATCCTTCTAAAGCTAGAAGCTGTAGGAGAGTACTATGAATTCTATGAGGTACTAAATATTTGACAATGCTAATTTAGAGCAGAGTCTTGTGGTTTAGATGTGTTCTTTTTGGCACACATAGTATGATATTCCCCTCCCCCCCACCAAATCCACACTTCTCACTTCCTATTCTTAAAAAAACATGTATATACAAATACAAAATTTGGCAACCATCCCCTGTGGTTAATTAGCTGAAGAATAGCTCTCTCCACAATAGACAGATAATGGAGTCTTCACTTTGCCACAGTTGCCATCACTCCCTACTGTGTTCCATCAGGTCGTTTTACTTGTTTATATTACCCTCTTGGTCATTGAAGACTTTTCAATTCATCATCTTTGGATTATAAGAGAGGATTGTTCTGTGTTTGATCATTTTATTCTTATATATTGTTCCTTCTTATCTCATTTCCTGAAAATATGACCAAATTTATTTAACAATTTATAAGGCAAATGACATTTTAGAAAGAGGCATTTTAAAAATTCCATCCTAGAAAAAGAAAATCTAGAGTTAATAAGCCTTCTGTGCTGTTATGAAGTTTACTTAAGGGATAGAATTCTGGGATATTTGGTAGGAATATTTGCATAGTCATCAGCAACTAACTTTTTCAATATTTTTCAACATTGGATGATTATTAAAATTTTCCTCTTCAGTTTCATTTGAATCAAACCAAAATAGAAAAAAAAATCATGTCATCTAGAGCTTGCTCTGGAGGTAGGGATTATTACAACTCAGAAGTATGCTATCCTATTTCACATGATACTATCTGGAAAATACAAACCATGCAGAATGCAAATATGCCCACTGAGGTGAAATAGAACCTTATAA
Source organism: Manis javanica (assembly GCF_040802235.1). Classification (NCBI taxonomy): domain Eukaryota; kingdom Metazoa; phylum Chordata; class Mammalia; order Pholidota; family Manidae; genus Manis; species Manis javanica. The sequence goes on along the minus strand of NC_133160.1, from coordinate 34,980,852 downwards.
ATTCTATAGACTAGCTGGAAAAATCTCAAAGTCAATATTGGAATCCCCTTAGGGTGAACTGAGAATAGCGATATCACTGTACCTTACCAAAAAAGTAATTAAAAACAAGTGAGAAAATTCTGGAGTTGTTCTGGAGTTTTTATTTGCTTGAGATGGGAGAGTGAGGGAATACTTTAGAGAGTGGGAAACACAGAGCACAGCCTGCCCATTGAAGGGGGTTTTCTTTCCTATATCAACCAGGGTGGGCAATGCCTGTAGATTTTACTATAAAAAAGAAAACCCTTTAGTTCTAAGTTAATCACTTAACTGGTAGGATTAAAATAAACAGAGATAACTGGATCTGTTAGGGTGGTGTCTGCTTGCTTCTGCTTTTGTCCTTTGACAGGCTAAGTTCCCAACCAGTCATTCATCCAACCAATCTTTATTGAGCACTACAATGTTTATTTGGAGCAGCACTTAAGCATGTAGGGACACACCAATGAACATCGATAAAAATCCCTCCTATGCAGGGAGAGACAGTAAAGAAAAAACATAATAAAGGTATAGAATGTCAGAAGGGGAATCTCTGCCTTGAAAAAGTGGGGTCCAAATGGTGGGATGGTGGCAGGAAAGGGTGCAGTTTTAAATAGGGGGTTGGTGTAGACCTTACTGAGAAGGTGGCCTTGACAGAGGGGAGGGAACTGCTCACGTAGAACTATTCTGTGGTCCCTATGGGAAAGCATCACAGGTGGAGGAGGCAGTGCAAAGGCTCCAAGGTAGAATACCTGGCTTGTCTGAGGCCAGTGTGGCTGGAATGAAGTGAATGAGGGGGAGAGCAGGAAATGAGGTCAAGGAGGTGAGGGTTCAGAGCTGGTAGGGCCTTCGAGGCAGAGGTAAACACTAGCCTTTTCTCTAGGCAAGATGGGGAGCCATTAGAGAGATTTGAGCAAAGGACAGAATCTGGCATATTTTACTGGAGTCACATTGGCCTGTCTGTTGAGACAGGGAAAGCCTGAAGGCAGGGGAGGCTGATTAGGAGGACATTGCAGTAATTCAGGCAAGAGATGATAGTGATTTGACCAGACTTACAGCAGTGAAAATGGTGCATAGTGACCCAATTCTCATATATTTTGAAGGCAGTGCTTCCTCAGGATTGGGTATGTGTTATGAGAGACAGTGAGGAGTCAAGTCTGACTCAAAGGTTTTGGACCTGAGCAGCTAGAAGAATAGGACTGTGTTCACCTAACAAAGCAGAAACTGTGATCTAGGGGGAAAATCAGTTCAGTTTTGGACATCACACTTCCCAGTGGATGTCTACTTCTGGTGGAGAGGTTGAGGGGTCACTTGTGGGACATGTGAGTGTGGAAATCAGAAGAAATGTTTGGACTGGAGGTATAACTGTAGGACTCAGCATTGCCAAATAATGGGAGGTATTAAGAGCCAACAGACTAGATGACATCACAAAAGCAAGCGAGTTTAAACATAGAAGGAATCCAAGGACTGAATCCTGGCCAGTTCCCAAATGAAGAGTTTTGATAGAAGAGGTGGATCCAACAGAATCAGCAGAACCAGCTGTTCCAGGATAAAGCCAGTCACATATGTGGTGGCTGACTGGCTGTACTTTGGAGTAATGAAGCTGACTGGGTCACATATCCCTTGTCCTCAGCAGGATACCCTGGGCTTGTTCACATGGTATGAGCAGGGCTCCTAGAGAAAGGGGAGGCACACAGGCACCTTAAAGCCTAGGCTGGGAACCGGCGCCATGTCACTACAGATGCATTACAAACCAAGCCTCAGGACCAGCCCAGATTTGAGGGATGGGGAAGTAGACTCTACTTCTTAAGAGTTGCTGCAAAGTCACATTGCAATGAATACAGTGAGAAGTGAAGATTGGATCCATTTTTTTCACAGTTTGCTCCAATTTGCATATGATTGGCCTCTTGCAAAGACCTCAAAATTTTTCATTCAGAAATAAAATTTTAGTGTTGGGTCAGACCTCAACCTCATTCTTGTGCTGCTGAGGACAGAATTAGCAGCCATGCTAATTCTCCTCTGGATTTTTCTCAGTGAAAATGGCTTTTCATACAGGTAAATGTTGACAGAATTTGAACCATAACTCTGTCTCCTAGAGATTTAATATGCCCAGGATGAAGCCATGGCACATAGTAGGTGCTCAATAAATTGTCAGTTTTGTTTTGTTGGTTATAATAAGAAAAGATATGCCTCAGTTAGAACAATGATAGTAACAATAACTAAAATTCTCTGAACCTCTATATTATTATCAGATAGTATATTATATGCATTGTAGCCTGTCTAACCCAATAGGCTTATAAATTAGGTGTTGTCTTACTCCCATTTTATGACTAGTAAATGACAGATTTGGCCTGCCTTGCTCAGTTGATTAACATTATACTCCCAAGTATAAAAGGTGAAGGTAAAATGTATTTCCTCAAGTTCTAAAGATTATACTCTGACCTCATCTGTTTTAGTTTGGGTTTCCATCCAGAAACAGAACCTTGTGTAAGGATTCAAAGGCAAGTAGTTTATTTGGAAAGTTCAAGGAACACCATTAGGAGAGAGGGAAGTAACATAAGGAAAATCCACCAAAATTGGAATTTATGTGCAAAAATGGGAAATGGAATAATACTGACACATGAATTTTACACCATCTAAAGGGGAGGGAGCTGAGATATTTATGCACCAATTGTCATTCTTAATTGGTTGAAGTCTGTTCCTAGGGGGTGTTAATTCTGCATTTCCAACCTTCCATAATTTGGAAGAAACTCCAGGAACATGGATACTAGCAGTTGGACATCTGTAGGTATGTGGGTGTCACTAATAGGACTTGCTATATCTGTACCTGTTTCTCCCTGTTTCTCCCTTCTCCAAAACTTCAGAAGTCCTTGCTAAAAAAAATGTAACAAGCTATCTTTGGCTAGCCAACTGTGAGTGTATTGATGGGGCCATCTATTAGTGTAGACACAGACATTGTGTGTTTAATAGGTAAAAGGGCATTGTGCCAGAGAGTTAAGTTGCACTCAAAGACATTTCCAAACGAAAGAGATAATATAACTATATGTACTGAATTGGAGTCTTAGATAATTAAGCATGCATTATGTTAAATGAATCTAATATTGAAAAATGGGACAGAAGTGAGGCTACAATTGACCTTGTGAGGAAACAGAAAGGGTAAAATATTCCCTAGGAGTAAGTCATTTATCCATGTAATGCAATTGCATTCTTGTAGGGCACTAGTGGACCAGTTGGTAAGCCACCTCCTCCAAGGTATTAATGGAACTCTGTGTCCCAAATAATGTAGTTCACACCATATCATTTTTAGGAACAGATACATGACAGTAGGGAAAGTTGGAGAAAATATAGTAAAAGTTATATTGGCATGGATGATAAAAATTAATTTTAGTCTAGACCTTGCTGAAAACTGCAAACTAAAAATAGTCTGGGAGGAGAAAGTGTAATGGATATGCTGGGGGCAGAGAGACAAGTCTTGGTCATATTTATATGTGGGTGTACAGTAAAAGTTAGTGCATTTTGATTGGGTGTTGAAATGTACTAGGTCACCAAGAAGTGAGGAATGGTTATAAGGCATGAAGTTAGTAGCAGCTTGTGGTGGGATTTCAGAGATAACCCAGATGGTTTCCTTGATGAGAATGTTATCAGTTGAGGTGGTTTAGGATAGTTGGGAAAATGTTTTAAAATTAGCCATCTGCTTCGAACAATGTAGAGCAAGAAGGGGGAGCCAGAGTTGAAGAGGTCATATCAGCGATTGCTAGTAGAATATTCTTGTTTAGTGGGCCACCAATTATTGGGCTCTTAAAGGAAATAGCTGTTAAGCCTTGGGTGTGAGATATGGCAACTCATCATTGTGGGGATAAGCAAAGATCCCTGATTTTTTTTCACACCAGACAGCACCTTAGATATTGGAGTTTTCCACCTGCAATGGCAGAAAGGTGTAGAGGGGCCTTCCATAATTTCTGGTGTTTCTAAAGGAATGAAGAGAAGAAATTTGATACCTGTCAGAGCCAGAGGAAGAGTGGTCCTCAGTGGCTTTGGGTCCTTAACAATGAGCCCTTTTTTACCATCTTTGGTTGCTCTGACTGTTCCTGAGTGGTAGAGCTTTGCCCTTCCCTAGCCAGAATGTCAGGGCTCAGCATTCATTTCCTTTGTATTCAGGACCTCTGTGTTGTTGAACTTGAGGGGGCCCCATTCACATCTGGCCCTTGGGAATAGTGCCTCCTGAATGGCCTTCTGCAGCAATGCCACTTATATTGTCCATTGATTTAATTCAAACCTGGTGAAATGGATCACTTGTAGTTACGTGTGTTTTCTGTTCTCCTTCTCCTCTCTCCCTCCCTGTGGTCTGTAAGAGGCTCGAGGGAAGATTTTATGTATTTTTAATAAAGCATTTCACATGGTGCTCTCCACATAGGTAGACAAATAAATCTTTATGAAATACATGAATGAGCAGTAATGATGTGACATGTGAAGCCTGACTCTGTGTAAAATATCTTACCTGTTAGTGCTCCTTAATCTAAACAGAAACCCCATTGGGTAGATATTGCTTTCATTTCTTCTCTGAGGACACTGAGGTGGTGCACAGAGGTGAATGAGAAGAGACAGTCAGTGAAGACAATTCTTCCAAGAATTGTAATGTAAAGGACTGAAGGGAGTTAAGAACAGAAGATGTAGCTGCAATAGGACACTGGGTTGAGGGAGGATATTTTATATAAAGATGGTGAACATTTTATATAAAGATGGTTGAACATCTGTGCATTAGTATTGTCATACCAAACTAATAGGAGATGTGTGGACTCAAGCCCCTAACTTCTCCTGATAATTTGTTTCTTTGGCTTTCTCATCTGGAATATATTTTTCCTCTATGATATTTGAATGTTGATGGGAAGGATTCAGTTGTGAAGGAGAAGGAAGACGTTATGTTTGAGAACTGATCATTGATACCATCCGGAGATAAATGTAGAGGTCCCATGAAGGAATGGAGAGGAAGATTGTTCTCTAGAACAAGGAGTAAAGGAGAGGATGAGATTAATTCAGGGAAACTTGGTTGTGGGAAGTTGAAAGTTCCTGCTTGAAGGCTTCTCTTTTTATTTTTAATGAAGGAGGCAAAGTTATCATTCAATTTGAGGTGGTTATGGCAGCAGTTTTAAGGAGAGTAGAAAAAATACGAAATGGCCTCTGCAGAAATTCAGAAACTGAGTCCATCAGAGACCCTAACATTTCCATGTATTTCCATCAGTTTGTATGAAGGAAACCATGGCTGCAAATTAAAATCCTAAAGCACACATTTTATTTGTATCTACTAGAAAAATAAGTTTGGCCCCATTTAGTTAGCATCTAAAATAAAGGAGGAGAGGCTTTCTGCACACAGAGGAAGTTTGAGTTTTATCAAATGCCTTTAAAGAAAATAAGCTTTCCTTCTCTTGATTCATTTCCATGAAAGTTGGTATTAGGAGGATGATATACTGTGTATATTCCGTATGGGCTAACATTGTCTTTGCAGTCAGATACTATGGGAACTACAGAGTGAGTGGCCCGGTTGGATTCTTTTGCTGAAAAGAGATCCAACTCAAAGTGTGCCACGCAAACGAGGAATTTATTGGCCTTTGTGGCCGAGAAGTCCAGAAATAGAGCTGGGTCAGGAGCTCAGCCGTGTTAGCATGGTGCCACTTCTTCCCCCTCAGCTCTGCAGGCTTCTGGGTGTGCTCCATTCTCAGGCTCCATTCCCCCATTTTTTCTGGCAAGATTAAGGTTCCCTACAGTTCTAGGTTGAGAGCCTACTAATTTCAAAATGCAGCAGGAAATGCTTACTAGTCCAATAATGCCAACAACAGTCTCAGGGTTGAATTTCAGGGGTGCAGGTGTTATTTTTGGGGTCACCAGACAGTGCCCACTCTTTGTCTAATAACTGCAGTCTGGGGAATATGTTGCCCTTGGACCCCCTCTGTGTCCAAACCTGTCTCTGAAGTCAGAGGTCAAAGGATTCTCCCAAACCACCCAGACCAAGAGTGAGGGTAGAGAGGGCTCATGGCGATTATCTGAATGCCGTTATCAGAAGCAGGAGCAATGGAGGTGCTTGTGAGGAAAAAAAAAAGTTTTCCTTAACAGTGGATAAAAGTAAAATTGACCAACATAATTACATTCTCTATAGTTTTCTGGCCCAGTGAAATTCCTCTGGTCACATAGTTTTGGCTGTCATAATTTATTGTACTGATGGTATTTGAAGATATCTATTTTTCCTGGAAATAAATTAGCAGCTTCCAAAGACACTATACATAGATTCTTTTTTCTCATCCTCCTGTGATCTTTGCTTTTCATCTTCATGTCCTAATTTTTCCATTGTACTGCTGCTTCTATTTTGGAATCTTGGTAAGAAATAGATTTGTGCACATATACTGATTAAGTATGAAATTCAAATGAGAAGTCATCTGCATATTCAAAACGTAACTTAATGGGAGGAAAATTAGTGATAATTGCAACTAAATGTTTCTCAGGGAAATGAACTTATGTGCGTTTGTGGAGACATATATTGTCATACTAAACTAATATGAAATATATGCACCCAGGCCCTCAATTTCTCTTGATAATTTGTTTCTTTGGGTTTCTCATGTGGAATTTATTTTCTCTCTACACCTTAAGGGATTTGGTCTCATGCTATTCTGTGCAGCTGCACATTTCATCAGGTCTGTTCAACCTTTGGACAAGACACGTTGGAAAATACCTTCAGTAACTATTCTGTTGTTTAGGCTGTTAAGATTTAGTTGAAACAATGTCCAATACCTTTGTATTTTTTCTGTAGCCTTATCTGCTGTCCTACATTCTGTTTTAACAATGTACACTTACCATTTTGTGGGGTTTTGGATGTTTGTGCCTCCTTAAGAAAGTTGGCAAACTTAGAATCCTTGTCTATTGATTGCCTTCAGCCCCAATGGAACATTATCACATACATACTTTTTGGTAATTTAATCTGTCTAGAGATTAAATATTAGTGGCTTTAGGAACTTTGTGCCTCTGTTCAGAGTAACTAATACGTTTGATCAATTTGCACAGCTAGAGTGGTCTGGACAGGGGCAGGTTTTGTGTGCATCTGTTCAGGTACCTGAGCTTTCTGTGACATGGTTTGGGTTCTTGGTTCTTGCAAGATACTCAGCCCTGTAAGATGCTCTTCCTTTGTTAGGGATTGACAGCTGCAGATCCCTCTTTTTCCCTCCCTTTTGGGTTGCCTTCTTGAACAATCTGTATATTCCTCTACTTTATTCTCCAGAAAAGAGAAACTCTAAGTCTTCCTGTCCTTCCAGGAAAAAAAATATTTTTTCCCTAGGACAATTTTCCTGTACACCAAAGGCAGAAAGAACAGTGAGGGGAAATACATTTGCATTTTTTCTTTTGTTTTTCTTCTCAAAAGAAACTCAGCTTCCTTTACTTTTCAGAACAAAAGCAATTGAGTGTTTACTTTGGAAATGGCAGTTGAATGTCCTGTGGCAAAGGTAGCTGATGGCCTGAGCTGCCTTGTGACCCTGTGTGGAAGGATACGCTATGGAATCTGGTTGTGTCTGGCCCTTACCTGGTTCAACCTCATTAATTCAGAATTGACAGCTTTGGAAACTGATATCAATCATAGGGACACCCTGTACCAGCCATGATAGTTAACTAAGCAAAACCTCATTATTACAAAGGCATTTTGCATAGGGGCTAAGATACTAGATTCTGAACTTGGCAGACATGGGTTTGAGCCCTTCCCAGACAATTACTAGCTGTCCAGATTGATAGAATTTGTTAGTTAGTCTGAGCATACATTTCATAAGCATTAAAAAATAATAATACTATTAAGTACCTAAATAGGATTGCTATGGGTTACCAGCATCCTCACCCCAACATGTGGCTCTGGCTTACTTTTTACACATTTTTTCTTCCATCTGAAATTATCTTGTTCGTTTATGTGTTTGTTTTTTAATATCTTTCTCCCTTGCCATTAAAATATCTTCCCTGCAAGATCAAAGACCCTGTCTATTTTATTCAACCCTCTATCTCTAGGGCCTGGCATATAGTAGGGGATTAGTAAGTTGTGTTGAATTAAGGAATGAATAAAAAAATAATATTTTTACGCAGAACAACGTACTTAGTCTGAACTCAATATATGTACATTATTATGTCATTTGCTTATACCTGAGGCTCTCCTATGTGCAGACTTGAAAGTCATTTGGATACATTCTTTTAATTGTATATATTTTAAATTATGGAAACTTAGTTTGAAGTTATAGCGGTTTAGAGATTCCACTTCTGCCACAAACTGTTGTGCTGAATACCCTTATTTGTATATTCTTAAACTCAAACCAAGATTTTGCTTCAGTGAAAAAACAAAAACCAGTCAAGGATTTGTTAATTTTTAAGCAGTTAGTAGGAGATCCAGGATGAGATTTCAGAGGTCTTGTCTCCTGTTATCCCCCCAATAACTCTGTGTAGTAGTAGGTGATAGTATTGGTAATGGTAGGTAACCTTTATTTCACTCTTAATGCTACAGGATATTATGTTCACAATAATCCCATGAGGTTATTGCTTTCGTAATCCCCTTCTTTCATGTGACAAAACTGAGGCTTTAGAGAAGTTACTTACCTTGGGTCTGGTCACACTGCTACCTCTGAACACAGGCAAGTCTCTCTAGAGCCTCCCTTCCAAGTTGCAAAACAGTGCTAATGCCCAGATACCGGTTCCTGTAATTTAGAACTTTTGTTAGATCGCACTGGCCTTAACACTCCATTTACTCGGAGCTTGGCATTTGCACTGTAGTGTGACTTTTGAGCTCCGTAAATGGCGCCCATGCTTTCTGCTTCGTAAAAGCAATCTTCACCTTGGACTTGAGAAGTTGAGCATCTGGCCTCAATGAAGCGAAGACCAGAGAAGCAACTGGTTAGCTGGCGTTGTTCCGAGTCAGGAGCTGTCATCAAGCTTGTGAAATAGAAATGTTTTGAATCTTCTTTTCCCCTGAGTAGGTTAGGGGGATTAAATTTAACTACCATTTTAGGAGGCAGAATAAAGGAAAATTTGCAAATAGTAGAAACAAAAAGAATTGTTACAGTAGACCTTTAATCATAATAAGGGCTTGTTTTTTAAACACTTGGGCTTATGGTAGGAATAGATAATTCAGACCTTAAGGAATTATGAGAGATGTACTTGAGCAAAATTAACCCTGAACAATGATTAGACATCTGATATTAATTGCTGTTCCTTGTAGGACCTGGGGGGAAGGGGTGTGTGTGGCTTAGGGGATGAAGCAGTAAGTATGGTCTAAACCTGAGTGCGTGAATTTGGAGACTATTTGGGGACTATATTTAGAGAACCGCTCCAGGAGGGAGGAATGGCCCAGGAATGCCACCTGGATTCCAAGCACTCCACAAACGGATTTCAGGTTTCACCCCCTGTGTTCCGAGGAATGGTGGCAAGTATTCATATTCATGTTTTTCAATGTATTTATTAAACCAGATTCGTATGGCTAATGGTGTAGATAGGAAAAGTATCACATGACAGTCACACCATGGCTCTTGCCTATTTAGATGCTCAAGCCCTGGAATTGGGAGATTGATCCCCAAAGCAATTCAGAGCAATAAAATTCTGAGTGGGAAGGCATTTTAGTAAGAACTTGTATTTTTACTTTATATATACCCTTAAAGAGGGATATATGATAACAGCTATGACTAAGTCCAAAGGAATGCTTTTACAAAGTAAACTAAAAATCTAACTGATAGAATAATAGTGCTAAATAGATATTTAATTGGCAATGTTTTTCTTTTTATAGTAACTTATAAAATAATGATACATCTTGCAATTCCTGATGTCTTAAGTTCAAAGAAACATATTAATGTTAACCACAAGCAATTTCTGAAGGCATGTTAAGCACTTTGTGAAGACCTTGATATGCATTATATCATTAATTTTCTCATTCCCATTTCACAGATGTATGGATTAATTAGGTAAGAAAACTAAAAAAATACCAATCATTTCATAACATTTCCTACGTAGAACTTTTCAGTGGCTTCACATTGGATCTGAATAAAATCTAAACTCCTTACCTAGCCCGTGGTGTCCTTTTGTGATACGACCCCTGTCTGCTTCTCTTGCCCCATCTCATACCTCCCTTTGCTTGGCTCTGCTAGTTATGTTCACTGATATTATACCAGCCATTATCACTGCTGGGAATGCACTTGACCAAGAACTTGACATATGTAGCTCATTTTTGTTATTAGGGTCTCGGCTGAAATGCTACTTGCTCAGAGAAGTATTCCTGATGTCCAGCCAAAAGAGCCAATCAATCCCTATCACATCATGTGCCTTCATTTTAATGCCATTGAAAATATTTTTATTGAAGCCTAACGTACATATTAAAAGTTAACAAATCTTAAGAATATAACTTGATGAGTTTTTGCAAAGTAAACACACCTGTATGCCAGCACCCAGAAGTCCTACTTGTGTTTCCTTCTGTCGTTTACACCAAAGGGCAACTGCTATCCTGACCTGTATTAGCATTGACTAAAATTGGAATCATAGGGGAAGTCCTCTTCCTTTCAGTATTTCATACGTGAGATTCTTCCATGTTCTTATATGTAGTAATGGTTCATTCTCATTTTTACATAGTATCCCATTGTCTGAGTATACAACCATTTAATCTATTCTACTGTTGATAGGCATCTGGCTGGGTTTCAGTTTGGGGCCGTTACAAACAGTGCTGCTATGAATATTCTCAAATACATTTTTTGGTGAGCATGATGGAAATTGATTTTAATTCTACTAAAACTATGTGATACGTAGTTCAACTTTTTCTGTCTAGTTCTACCCCCATTAAAATGTAGTCAGATGCAGATAGAGATCTTGTTTATATTTTGTTGTGATTGTGTTTATTTTTCAGCTTTGAGAGATAATTGTCATATAGTAATATATATGTATTTAATATTTACAGTTTGAGTTTTGACATATGTATATAGTCATGTAACTGTTACCACAATCACCTCCACAAGTTTGCTCTTGCTCCTTATATGACCTCTCTCTGCCTCTTCTCCCTGTATTTCCCATCCCAGGCCACCACTGATTTGCTTTCTGTCACTATACATTAGTTTGCACTTTCTAGAATTTTATATAAGTAGGATCATAAGTGTGTTGTTTTTGTCTTTCATTCAGCATAGTTATTTTGAGATTCATTTTGTTGCATGTATCAATAGTTTATTATTGATGAGTAGTATTTTATTGTATCATATCACTTGTTGATCCATTTATCTGTTGATTGACATTTGAGTTATTATAGTTTTTGTCCACTATAAATAATGTTGCTATGAACATAGATGTATAAGCTTTCATGTATGTGATTTCACTTCCCTTGGGTATGTATCTAAGAGTGGAATGGCCGGGTTGTAAGGTAGATGTATGTTTAACTCTATACCAAGCTGTCACTCTGTTTTCTGCTTAAGAGTTCCAGTTACTCCCAACCCTTTGATCAATTTTTTATTTTAGCTGATCTAGTGAGAGTAATGGTATCTCATGGTTTTAATTCATGTTGTCCTAACGAGGATGCTGAGCATCTTTTTTATGCATTACTTGCCACTTCTATATATATCCTTTGAATTATCTGTTCAAACTTTTTGTTCATTTAAAGAATTGGGTGTTTTTTCTTGTTATTGAGATTATGAGGTTTTATAAATATTCTAGATGAAAGGCCTTTATTAGGTATATATTTTACAAATATTTCCTCCCAGAGTGTGATTTAACATCTCATTCTTCTTGAGTGTCTTTTGTTTTAGTACTGGCACTAAACTAGAGCAGTGGTTGGCACATGTTTGTGCTCAAACATTGTTTTTGAAAAGCAGACTTAGTGAAAGGTGGTTCCTTAGCAAATATCTTAGATTCCAGGTTTGACTGACTCCACAGCCCCAAATTGTCATCAATGTACATCACACATGTAGGCATGTATAGTATAATGAAGCATATGATGTATAAAAATTTATGAAGTACATATACTTACATATGAATATATATTTATGGTGTATATGAAGTATATAATTTACTTAAGGGAATTTCTCATATTAAGAGCAATAATAATAGCTAATGTATTTTGAGTAGTTACTATGTGCCAGGCCCTGGTGAAAGCACTTCTCATTCATAAACAAAAATATGTGAGATAGATACTTTAATTGCTATAATTATCCCTATTATGAAAATTAGGCATTTGAGGCTGATGGATATGAAGTCACTTTGTCCAAAGTGACCAGGGGGGAAACTAGTGAAGCCAGTGTTTGAACAAGGCATCCTGACTCAATAGTCCTGGGAGGGTGGGCTGTATAGAAGGGCTGAAGAATAGTTGCATGGAGCACAGTAACTTTTCCATTACCCAACTTGGCATTGTTTCACTGGCTGTGAAAGCATATGGAGGGTACTTTAAGATAGTAATTTAGAAGAATGACATGTACTTAGGTGTTACACTACATGATTTAAAGACATAGAAATGTAGTTACAAGCCTGGCTAAGGCCCCGGGTAGAGACACCGGTTTGGCTGCCCGCAGCCATGGTCCTAGGGCTCCATGGGCCATGCAGCCTCATAGCCACACAGCCTGTGCCTGAGCGGGGGTGCTCGCCTCTGCTCACAGTGCCGCCACTCCCTTTTCCTCTCTTGCTGCATATTGCTAGACTGATATCTGGAGATTACAAGCGGTTTTCTCTGCACCAGCATTTGACTGGCCTGCACTTTAATGTTTGTACTAGACTATTCTTTATTAATAAAACAAATGAGCTTTTCTCTCTCTCTCCAACCCTTTTTTCCTCCCCCCCCAACTCACTCTCTTTTCACCCTTAAATTCTAGGAACCTGTTATTTTGGGGGAGAGAATGCTTGTATATGTATGTGTGTGTGTGTGTGTTTTAGTAGCATTTAAGAGTTATTGGGTGGTCTTTGGTAAATCAAAAGGGAAACTGAATAGGATAAGTACATTTTGTGAAATCAAATTTGATCAGATTTGGGGGCAGATTAATTTGTAAGGAGGAGATCATTGAACAGCACTTTGTAAACAATCTGGTGCTTATTTAACTCAATTTAAATATTCCACAGTCATTAAAAAGATATTCAAGTAGTGCTTAGGCAGCACAAAATGTATGAAAATGCACAGCAATCATGCTATCTATATAAACCATTACACAGTTTCCATTGCTGATGTGGCTACCAGATGGCTCTTTTGTGAGCTGACTTCTATAGTGTTTTCCATATCACTAGTTATTTGAAGACTTACTTCCTCAGTGTCTCCAACTGTGTGTGTGTGTATGTGTGTGTGTGTGTGTGTAGTGAAACTTATCTTTGCAGATCTTTGGTTCAGAGCAAGAAATGGTGAAACCTAACTGCCAGTTTTTATTACTCTGTGTTAAGAAACTGATTCTCCATTGGGGTACCGGCAGGTAGAGTACATTTACAAGGAGATGATTTTAACTGGTCCTAGTGTTATTTCAAACTTGATATTACAAAGTTGGAATTATAAATCATAGTACCTGGAGATGTCAGTAAAGCAAATCAAATCTAGTTAAATATTGCCTTTGATTGATTCTTGGTTTACTTTGCTGATATGGCTACATGCTGGATTACCTGAGGAGCTTTAAAAATACTGGTGTCTGGGTCCCATTCCAAGTGATTCTGGTTTAGTTGATCTGTGTTATGGCTAGGACATCAGGATTTTTGAAAGCCCTCTAGGTACAGAGATGGTTGAGAACCACTGACCAAAAGGTAAAGGAAGCAAGTAGGGGCCTCCGTGATCATAGACAGCTTTGATCAACAAAGTTAACGTCATAAAATGAAGCCAGTGAGTCCTGGGAGGAAGTGGCTGTCATTTTAGTTGGAAGGTAGAGCTATGGTATTAGGAAAATGCTACAGAATGGAAAATCAGAGGAAAGCTAAATAGGATCCTGTGGCCAGAGCTTTCAAAAGTTTGAGAACTCAAGAGGACGAAGAGTCTTCTTCAGAATAAGATTCTGACCTTGCAACCTTTCAAGCAGTGTTTTCCAAAAGGTGGATCCTGTACCATGTGTGGTACACAGGATGACAATGGGAGTTCACAGACAAACCTTTATGAACCATTGACTATGCATGTAATTTAAAATGTACCAAACATATGAGGCACATCAAACCTGTGATTTCATGAATTTATTTGCAATAGATTAGGATAATTTTTAAAAGTGAGTCAATTTAAAATTGGTTTGAACAAAGTTATGAAAAATTATATAGTGTCTATGGCATAAATAAAAAGTATATAGAGTATGAATAAAGCTTAAAATGTTTGAGAAACATGGAGCCAGGAAAGACCAATGGATCTTTAAAAAATGACAGCCCGAGTTCAGAATTTTGAAGGAATGGCACTTACAAATGTGAAATGACCAAAGAACAATGACAAAGTCTTGACATTTCAGCCTTTAAAAAGCACTTTCGGCTGGTCCAAAGATTGGGCAGGGTTTCAAAAATACAGAGAGTATAATGAAAAACCTTGAACAAGTGATGTCCTCACTGAAAAGAGAAACCAGGAAGGGAATAAACCTGCTTCTGAAGGGGCAACTGGTAGAAGGTAGAGATGGCAGAGAACCCAAACTCTTCAAATTTCTCCAAGTCTGATTTTCCCATCAAGTTGAATGAACTAGAACCAAATTTAAGTCCAGCATAGTTAAGACAAAGGATCCAACCACACACCAAATTTCGTCCCTGATGGGAGGATGAAAGGTGGGTAATTTGCCTGTGTGATCATTCAGCTGTCTCAGCTGTTCCTTTCCTTTCTGAAGGCAGACATTTGTGGCCTTGGCTTCTTCTTTTCACTTTTTTTTTTTAAACATGGACTTATCCCCAAAGTCCAGAATCTGACTCATCATTATGAGGCTGCCAGAAACAGGAGACAGTCTTGGATTGCCTCAACTGGGAAGTACTACCAATATCTCTATAACTAAATTGTTCAGCAAAACACCTGCCTCTTTTTCATGGTCAGTGTCACCATCCGAGAGTCTGATTTGATCTGGGGTGAGGCCCTGGCATCTGTATTTTTTGGTAGGCATCATAGGTGTATCTGGTGTATACTCAAAGTTTAGAATATTGGTTGAGAACTTGGAGGTGATGATGATGAGATACCCTTTCTGGGAGCATCTTTTAAATAAAATTATTATAAATAATTTATTCACACCCTAGATTGACAGAATAATATAATAAATGCACATATACCCACCACTCAGCATAGGAAATAATATATTGCTAGTATAGTTGGGGTATATCTACGTACTTGTCCCAGAAATAATCTGGGGCTGCATTGCCTTCTTTCCCCAAGAAATAATCACCCCTCTGATTTTTTTAAATTAACTGCTTTACTGAGATATAATTAATATTTCATGCAGTTGAAGTATACACTTCAATGATATTTACAGAGTTGTGTAACCATCATCACTATGAATTTTAGGACACTCTCATCACCTTTAAAAGAAACCTAATAATTATTAGCAGTCATTCCTTTTTCTCCTCACTTTACCAAACTCTAAGTCCTAGGCAACCACAAGTCTACTTTCTGTCTTTATGGATTTACCTATTTTGGACATTTCATAGAAATAGGATCATACAATCTGTGTTCCATTGATTGTGACTAGCCTTCTTCAAAACATAGTGTATTGTTTTTAAGGTTTATCCCTGTGGTAACATCTATCATTATTTGATTCCTTTTGATGACTGAATAATATTCCATTATGTGGCTATACTACCTTTTGTTTATCCATTAATCATCCATTGAACATTTGGGTGGTTTCTACCTTTTGGCTATAGTGAATAGTGCTTCTTCTGTGGACTACTTGAGTATACATTTTTATGTGAAATATGTTTTCAGTTCTCTTGGGTATATAACTAGGAGTGTAATTGTTAGGTTATTTGGTCACTCAATGGTTAACTTTTTTTGAAGATTTGTTGTTTTCCACAGTTGCTGTACCATTTTATATTTCTACCAAAGTTCTGATTTTTCCATATCTTCATCACATCTTGTTATGGTCTGACTCTCTGATTCTGTCCATTCTAGGAGGGGTGAAATAATGTCTCACTGTTTTTAATTTTCCTTTCACTGATGACTAATGATGTGGAGGATCTTCTCACATGTTTATTGGCCATTTGTATGTCTTCTTTGGGAAATGTATCATTTTTAAAGTGGGCTATTTGAAAACACAACTCAATAATAAAAATAAGAACTTGATTTATAAGAGTTCTTTTTATATTCTAGATACTAGACCATTACCAGATAAATGATTTGTTAATATTTTCTCTCATTCTATGGATTGTCTTTTCTCTCTCTTGATAGCATCCTTTGCGTAGAAGTTTTACTTTTTGATTAAGTCAAGTTTATTTTTCATTTAGTTTGCTTATGCTTTAGATGTCACATCTAAGAAACTACTACCAAATAATCTGAGATCATGCAGATTTGCCGTGTATATTTTCTTCTAAGTGTTTTGTAGATTTAGCTCTTATACTTAGGGCTTTGATCCATATTTAGTTAAATTTTGTAAGTGGTGTGAGATGGTAAGGGTCATATTCATTCTTTTGCACAGAGATACCTAGTTGTCCCAGCACCATTTTCTCAAAATACTATTCCTTCCCTCATTTAACTGTCTTAACACCTTTGTGAGCATATCACAAAATAACTGAAATCAAGATCTCAAAGAGATGTCTACACTTCTGTGTTCATTGAAACAGTATTTACCATAGCAAAGACATGGAAACAACCTAAATAGTCCATTGCGAGATGAATGGATAAAGAAAATGTGGTATGTACATACAATGGAATATTATTGTAATTATTGTATATTAAGTTGTATCATGAGCACTTTGAAAAAGAAGGAAATCCTGCCATATGCCACAACATGGATGAACTTGGAAGACATTATGTAAGTGAAAAAAGCCAGGCATAGAAGAACAAATACTACATGATCCCAGTTATATTTAGGAATCTAAAATAGACTCTTAGAAGCAGAGAGAAGAATGATGGTTACCAGGGGTTGAGGGGAAAGGGACTCAGGGAAGCGGTCAAAGGGGAGGTATGTGGTTTCACCTGTGCAAGGTGAATAAGTCTTAGGGATCTACTGTACAGCATATTATATATAAAGTTTTAACAATACTGTATTATAAAGAGTTTAAGAGTAGATAGTATATTAAATGTTAGTTTCAAAAAAAGAGGGCAGAAACATTTCTTTCTGACAACTGAAATACTGCAATATGTTTTTAAGGAATCCTGTACACAGTATTTTTAGTGGCAAATTTATAAGATGCTGACACCAACTGTGATGTCTCATAGAGTTCCACCACTCATCAAGCAGCTGGAAGTCAGCCATCTCACTAGGGGAGGGGTTGGGGGGTAAGATGGGAAGGGAGAAAACTTTGAGAGGAAATGGTTAAGCTTATGGCATTGTGTATGGCAATGGTTTCATGAGTGTATACTTACCTTCAAAATCAGGAAGAAGTATAGCAAATACACCCAGCCTTTTTGTATGTCAATCATGCCTAAATAAAAAAATTGAGACATGTCCAGAGATTGAATTTTTAAGAAAAAAAAAATGACTGTAAATGTATTTTTTTTTTCGGGACTTATTTCTGTTTCATTGATGTGCATGTCTTTCCTCTGTGCCTGATTTGGAAGATTACCCAAAGTGCTTGCTTAATGTATCTGTGTGGGTGATTCCTGTAAATTGAGGATGTCTTAGAAAATGCTTGGAAATCTTTGTTTTACATAAGCACTACCAGGTGACTCTGGGGTCAAGACTGAACAACCATGATAGCACTTCTCAAACTTCCATGAATAGGTGACTCATGTGGGTTTTCATTAAATGCAGGTTCTAACTCAGCAAGTCTAAGTTGGGGGCTGAGCTCCTGAATTTCTAACAAGTTCCCAGGTGCTGTTGCTTGTTCACATGCTACGCTGTTAGTGTCCACACTAGGAGGTAGCCAGGACCCTCGTCCTCTTGGTAGGTCTCTGGGGGCATTGTTAGGCTTAATTGTTCTTCCGCATTAGTCTTTGCCTTTATTTATTTTAATACTACCCACGTAATGAACTTCTCCAGTTTTATATGGTGCTTACATGTCAGATTTTGGGGATGGTTTTTGAAAAGGCTTCAGGATTTACTCCTGGTCTTACAAATACAGTCATGGGGAGGCTGAATGAATAATTAAGAAAGGGATTTATTGGTTTCTGAACAACATACTGACTCTAATGTTCCCATTTACTTTAATTCTACTTTTTCCCCAGAAGATGTCTATTGGCAGATTATTTTTCTCTTACAGTTGATACTTTAATGCAGATATATAATTGCAGCATGTTTGCCTAAAAATTGGTTTAGAAAAATCACAAGTGCTCTGTAGATTCCATCAGCAATTCCAATACCCACTTCATTTGCCTTTATCTCAGAGTTGGTCTGTTTTGAAGGCTGATATGTTATTCTTAGGATCTGCCTAATTTTTTTCTTTTGCTAACTGTCTTCAGGAAGTCATCCTAATTGGACATAGAACATGTCTGTTTGCACATAAGGAGTGTTTATCCCTTTCCTCTCTCAGGAAAACTGTTTTTTCTCAAGTACTTTGGTGAGGCTTGCCCTTCACAGTCCCCAGATGTGTACTGGGATGTGTCCTTCCATGTCATCTCATGCTACCTGGGCTCAGTGTAGTCAGTAGTCATAGACTTCCTGGTAAATGGGCTTTGTAGTTTCAGGCAGCTGCAGCCATTAATTCTGGATGTCAGTTTCTAGTAAACCTGCATTTTGAAAATGAATTCTTGTGCAGTACATGATTTCATAGCAGTGTCAATGCTTCGAGTTATGAGCACTTCAGTCTTTTGTTTGCCTGTCTTTGTCCTTAGCCATTTTTTAAATGTTTCACAAAGCTTTGGTGCTTTTTCAGTAATCATGTTTTAGGGTTAGTGGTGATTTTCTGATTTGAAATCTTTTTTGGTGCAATTATTTTATGACCTCTGTATTTAGCTTGTATTTGAGGCATGGATTAGAACTTGTATTTTTTCTTTCATTTTTACTTAACAGTGTTTTTAATATAAGTAGTGCATGTGCATGTTAAAAATATCAAATGGTATAGAAGGGAATAAAATGAAAATTACTCCCCCACCCCCTTCTAGCCCCATTCCTCCTGCTGGTTTCTGCTTTGCTTTAAACGATATTTTGATACCTGTTTCTTGACAATGCAGAATCTCTTCAACCCCTCTTAAAAAATGGGGAATTAAGAGCAATTATAATATCTCTTACTTTCCCAATCTTCTTCAACTCCCAATTTCTCTACTTCCCAAAGTTATGTATTTCTTTTTTATGATTTAAAATCTATGCCTATATTCCATTTCTTTTTCAGAGTTAAAAATTTTTGAATTTAGATTCTTTGACTAGGAAATACATTCATGTGGTTTAAAATCAGAACCATAATGATAAAATCATAAGCCATTGAGGCTCCTTGCCCTCCCCCATTTACATTGTTACTGCCCCCACAGGTAACCAAAGTTGTTAATTTCAGGATGACCCTTCTAGACACTTTCAATACATGTGAGAGGTGTGTGTGCACACCAGCTCCTTTGCCCACATGACCGGTGATGTCGTGTGAAGCATGGTTTATATGCCTCTTCAGATCCTCATGGCCTCACTTGTCTGCTCTTCTAGTCCCTGCAGGGACACCATCATAATCTCACAAGGACAACCAGGCTTTACCTGACATTACACCTGAGCCTTATGCCTTTTGCCTACTTCAAGTTTATATGCAAAGCCTGGGACTCCATGAGATGCTGCTTATTGCACACAAATGCACCACCCAGAAATATGGGAAATTAATGGTCACCAGGGCTAATATTTGGGTGATGGGAAACAACAGCCGGTTAAAAAGTTTTTGCCCTTTGATTTCCCCAGATCGTCCTAAGAAATATTTCTGAGGGATTCTCAAAGGATGGCTCCATGAGATCAAGTGCAATCAGTCACCCTTAACAGGGGCCATTACCATAAGCCATTTTTGTATTGGCATTTTGTGTTTCCTGTTTGACCTCATGTCCCCTCCCTCTTGTTCCCCGAGATGGCACTTCCTCATGGAGTAGCAACACAGACCTTTGCCGCCAGCCCTCCTCTGTCATGGTATTTTGGTGGTCTTTGGGGATTACTTTTATATATCAATTTTAATTTATCACAAGCTATTTAGAGTTGGGATACTTTAATACTTTAATTCACACTGCCCTTTCCTACAGCTAGTTGGAGTTAAGGTTTTATTACACTCAAATGTTGAATTACAAATCTTGCCAATAACATTTGATTAAAATGAATTTGAAATCGTGGTGGGGATGGAGAGAGAAGAAATTTTATTCTAGCTGGCAGAAATCATTTACCTGGTTAAATGTTTTAGATAGATAGATTGATTGATAGATAGATAGATAGATAGATAGATAGATAGATAGATAGATAGATAGATATAAACACATACATTATAAAAATATCTGTCTTCTGTTTTTAAGGAGCTGAGTTTCAGAGATATTTTTCAAGTGATCAAGAAACTCTTGGAGAACCTTTGTCCAAATATTTGCTACCACTTTAAGTACAGAAGAGGAAAAGCCTTCATTCAGAACACAACAGGACATTGTTGTCAGATATGTAGGGTGTCCTATCTAATTACTTTTGTCTCTAACAAATCAAACAGTTTAAGACTGACACTTGCATATACACTTAGAGTTTGAAAATTTGAGGAGACTTTTCGGGGCCGGGCAGAAGAGGAGGAATAAGCTGGATGTGCGATGCCTTACATTTTCATCCATTGCAAGTAAATGTTTATAGCCAGTGTCTTTTTCCTCCTTGCAGATTACAGTGAAGGAAAGTATAACCCACTAAATTATGCTCAGTCATGACCTGAACACTTTCTTGACAGGGGTTACATATCAGGCTTTTAGGATTTGTTTTCCCATAGGGATAATAGTAATATTGAAGTAGGAAACCTCTCTTTTTTTTTCCTGTTTACTGATTTCATATCTTATTGTAAAGTTATGTTTATGAATTAACTGGATAATGAGATATGCCCCCTCATCTAACTATCTGCTGTTAAAAGACTTCTCAAAATCTCCTGTAGTCGTTGAATTTTCAGAATATGTCTTTCCATTGATTTCTTTTACTGTGTAATTTCTGCAACACATTTTGCCTCTCCCAGTAGTCTCTGCCCTGGAGCAGGAGTATGTAGATTCTGTGACTCCCAGCATGTAGATGAGTGGACAGAGGTGTGCAGATGAGAAAGGCCAGTTGCTTCTGTTTGTGATGTTGGTTTAATCTCTTTAAGAAAGGAGTAGGTGGGCAGTAGGTTGACCTTTGTGTCTTAGATTTTATCTTCTTAGAAAGTAGCTTGTAGAGAGGAAAGGTGGTTAGGCCATAGTTGGTCATTTTGTCAGCCATGGAGGTGTTGGAAGTAGTAAATCTACCAAAAGAACCATAATGAACTGCATCATTATAAATTCAAACTCTAGGTATGGCTTTACACATTCACGTCTCACTTGCTGGTCATGTTTATCATCCTGTCAAAACTAGTCCTCCTGCAGCAATATTGGGAAATAGCTCTCTGGGCATATTTTTCTTGCCAGGCACAAAGTTCAGATAGCTGTTCATCTTCAAGATAAATAGTTCTAAGTAAAAAAGTAAGTTTTTTTTGATAGTGGTTGGATAGTAAATTCAAAATTTTTAAAATGTAAGTGACCTTTAGCTCCTTGCTTAAGAGAGTAACCTTTAACTTCTTGCAGTTAAATGAGAGACTCAAACCATATGGTGGGAAGGAGGCTATGTTAGAAATTAAGGTAACAGAAACAAAGTGAGTTTATCTTGATGAAAATGGAGTTTGGAATCCTCACAACATCATAAATCTCAGTTAGAAAAGAAGGTAAACATCCTTGTTCAAGCCTTTAGCAAGTGCCATTCAATCTCAGCCTGAACGCCTAGCAGATCAGAGGAGGTGGTTCTATTTTATTTGGAAGTATTCTTAGACAGGCATTCCTCATTTTATTGTGCTCAGTTTATGGTGCTTTGCAGATACTGCAGTTTTTACAGATTGAAGGTTTGTGGCAACCTTGTGTTGAGCAAGTCGATTGGAACATTTCTCCAACAGCATTGGCTCACTTTGGGTCTCTGTCACATTTTGGTAATTCTTACTGTATTGCAAACTTTTTCATTATTATATTTGTTGTGGTGAGCTGTGATCAGTGATCTTTGATGTTACCATTGTAACATTTTTGGGGTGCCACGAACTGACTCCATATAAGAGAATAAACTTAATAATCATGCATGTGTTCTGACTGCTCCACCAACTAAGTGTTCTCTGTCTCTCTTCCTCTCCTGGGGTCTCCCTATTCCCTGAGACACAATAATGAAATTATGCTGATTAATAACCCGATGATGACCTTTTAGTTTTTCAATTGAAAGGAAGAGTTGCATGTCTCTCACCTTAAATCAAAAGCTAGAAATGATTAAGCAAGATGAGGAAGGCAAGTCAAAGGCTGAGAGAGACTAAAAGCTAGGGCTCTTGCACCAGTTAGCAAAGTTGTGAATGCAAAGGAAAAGTTCTTGAAGGAAATTAGAAGTGCTACTCACTGAACACACGAATAATAAGAGAGTGAGATGGACTTACTTGCTGCTGTGAAGAATGTTTGAGTGGTCTGGATAAAAGATCAAACCAACCATGATATTCCCTTAAATCAGAGACTAATCCAGAGCAAGGCCCTAAGTTTCTTCAATTCTAGGAAGGCTGAGGAGGGTGAAGAAGCTACAGAAGAAAAGTTTGAAGCTAGCAGAGGTTGGTTAATGAGGTTTAAGGAAAGAAGCATGATCTCCATGACATCAGAGTACAAGGTGGAGCAGCAAGTGCTGATGGAGAAGATGCAGCAAGTTATCCAGAAGGTCTAGCTAAGATAATCAATTCAGGTGGCTATACTAAATAGCAGCTTTTCAATATAGATGAGCAGCCTTCTATTGGATGAAGAATATAATCAGGACTTTCATAGCTAGAGAGGAGAAGTCAATGCTTGGCTTCAAATTTTCAAAGGACTTTCTTGTCAGAGAGTTAATGCAGCTGGTGAGTTTAAGTTGAAGACAATGCTCATTGATCATTATAAAAATCCTAGGGCCCTTCAGATTTATGCTAAATCTACTCTGCCTATACTCTATAAATGGAGCAACAAAGCTTGGATGACAGCACATTTGTGTACAACATGGTTTACTCAATATTTAAAGCCCACTGTTGAGATCTACTGCTCAAAAAAAAAGATTCCTTTAAAAGTAACACTGCTCATTAACAATGCATCTGGTCACCCAAGAGTTCTTATGGAGATGTACAGTGAGGTGAATGTTGTTTTCATGCCTGCTAACACAACCTCCATTCTGCAGCTAATGATTGAATAATTTCTGACTTTCAAGTCTTATTACTTAAGAAATAAATTTTGAAAGGCTCTAGCTACCAAGACAGTGATTTCTCTGATTACTGGGCAAAGTCAATTGGAAAGCTTCTGGAAAGGATTCATCATTCATGATTCATGGGAACAGGTCAAAGGAACAATGTTAAAAGGAGCTTGGAAGAAGCTGATTCCAATTCTCATGGATGACTTTAAAGGGTTCAAGACTTCAGTGGAGGAAGTAACTGCAGATGTGGTAGACATAGCAAGAGAACTAGACTAGGAACAGATCCTGAAGATGTGAGTGAATTGCTGCCATCTCATGATAACACTTGAATGGATGAGGAGTTACTTCTTATGGATGAACAAAGAAAATAGTTTCTTGAGATGGAATCTACTCCTGATGTAGATGATGTGAAAATTGTTGAAATTACAACAAAGAATTTAGAATATTACATTAAATTTCTTGATAAAGCAGTGGCAGGGTTTGAGAGGATTGACTCCAGTTTTGAAAGAGATTCTGTTCTGGGTAAAATGCTGCCAAACAGCATCACATGCTACAGAGAAACTCTTTGTGAAAGGAAGAGTCAGTTGATGTGGCAAATTTCATTATTGTCATATTTTGATAAGTTGTCACAGCCATGCCAACCTTCAGGAATCACCACCCTGATCAGTCAGCAGGCCATCAACACTGAGGTAAGATCCTCTATCAGCTGAAAGCTCAGATGATAATTAGCTTTATTTTTCTTTTAGCAAGAAAGTGTTTTTAATTAAGGTATACACACTATTTCTTTAGATATAATACTATTGCACGATTAACAGGCTGTAGTATAGTGTAAGCATAACTTTTATATGCTGGGAAACCAAAAATTTCATCTGACTTGCTTTATTGCAATATTTAATTCATTGTGGTGGCCTGGTCTAAACCCATAATGTCTCTGAGGTATGCCTGTAGGTTTTAATAAGTTGTCTCATTATAAATTCTCCCTTGAATTGTTTTAAAAAGTTTATTATGATGGTCTACACTATTTTTCATTTGTCAATTATTCATATTTCTTTCAGTGTGTGTTAGTCTCTCTTTTCCCTACATTTCCTTTACTGCATGGAAGTCTCCATTTTAGCCCAAATATTTCCAAAATATCCAACTATACCTTATGTTCAGTGGTCTCAGGAAAGCACTTTATCGCTATAGTAGACGTTTAGATTATAAATCTCTTTCTCAAAGCATTAAATCTAGGACTGAATAGAAGACCCATAGGAATCTTTCCAGGTCAGAACTGAATGGGAATGTCATGGCAACTGAACGGGGTGCACATACCTATTAATAGAGCCATACCGTACTTGGGACTTCCTGCATGTTCCAGTTAAGACTACTGGGTCTTTTCTCTTATATGTTTTTGTAAGATACCTCCTTGTTGTTCTTATACGTTTGATTTTCAGGACATAAGTGCAATAAATGATGAGGAATAACACAAAACAACAACCGAAAGATACCACTTTCACCTGTTAAATGAAAAACAATGAAAAAAATTGAGCAAGCATACAGTACTGTGGGTATTCTTTTGCTCTGCAGGCAGTTACATCAAGTCTTTGGAGGGCCATTCTACGATATGTATCCCAATTTAAAATATGCACATCTTTCATTTAAGAATACTTTTTAAAGATTTTTCCTAAAAGGGACCAAGATAACTGTAAAGGATGTCTTCACTGCTTATTCAGTTTTTATTCCCTGGATCGTCAGTATAATTATTCTTGCAGATACATTTTAACCCTTTTGCTCCCTTTCCCACCTTTGTATTTACATGGCAAAAAATAAAAAAGCTCTCCCTAGATTAGAAGTTTGAGAACTTCCCAGTGTAGCGGAATTACCTGGAAAAACAGACTGCTGAGCCCCACCCCCAGGTATTCCGGTATAAGTAGTCTGGGGTGGGACCAATAATTTGCATTTTTTAAAATAAGTTATCAGATGAGGCTTATGGTGCTGGTCCCAGTAGCACACTTCTAGCACCACTTCCTTGATGAATACAACCCTTCTTAAGTGTTACTTGAGAGACTCAGAGCTGGCAGATGGGCGTCACTATAAATGCATGATTCCCAACTTTAAATAGAAGCAAAACATTACCTGGAAATTGTAGCAGGCTTCCTTTTCCATGTTCATAAAGCATTTGACATCTTGCTTTTCCCTTTCAAACTTAGCTTTTCTTCTTATACTTAACTAACACACACTTTAAGCTAATGAGTCTCCTCATGTTTTCTTGAGCAAATAGAAACCACTGGAGGGAAGATTCCTGACATTTTTGTCACAAAGCCATAAACCAGCTGGTGTCTGAATCCCATTTTCTCCTTCTTCCCTAATCTTTCCTGGAGGAAGTTGTTAACCTTAAAATTAAAACAGTTATCTTAGCAAAAATGGGTTGTTCAGGAATAGCAGAGAATTGCAATGTGGAACATGTACAGCAGAACCATAGGCATGTCTGGAGGACAACTGAGAGGTACACTTTTTTACAGAGGAAAATGGCTGATTAGGGAGCTGTTTCTAAGCAAAAAGTCCATTGCAGGAAAGTGGGAGTGCTACATATCATGGCTTCTCATTGGCTGGACTATTGGGGGGGAGATGGAAGGCGGAAACCTTCTTCTTGGTGCAAGTGGTAAAGTAGCTAAGATGGTATCACATCCAACTTTTCTGGTGGGATCTGAGATTAATGAGGAGGGATGGAGGTGAGAACTTCCCTTGCAGGCCTCCACATGCCATTTCAATGAGGTTTCCCTTAATTTCACAAAGTCAAAGACAAACCCTGTACTTTGTAACCTTTTCCAGAATCAATTGGTAGCTTTGTTATTCTCACTATATTGGATTCTTCCCATTAATACACAATCATGTGTTAGGTTTCCCCACATTTTAAAATGGTACTTGGGGCAACAGCTATGAGCCATATGTTTGACCCTGCATCTCTTATACTTGCTCTAGTTTTCTGCAGACTTTTAAAGTAAAACTTCTAAGAATTGTCTTCGTATACTTTCTAACATCTTCCAGTAACTGCTCAACTCATTCCAATCTGGTTTTGCCCCCAAATGCCATGGAAATGGATTTCTGAATTGTCTCTCTACCTCTCAGTCTAGCAGAGCTCTTAGTTCTCATCTGCATAGTTTTGACCCAGTTAACCTGTTCTCTGCCTTCTTGGCAAGAGCAGCCGTCTCTAAACATCTCTACAGGTTGTTACTTCTCTTCTCAATTCACTTTTCGTACATCATTTTACTCATCTCTCCTTGGATGATATCCCCCTATTCATAAGCTGAGGAATCTTTTATTTTATATGTAGCACAGACCTTTATGTTGAAATCCAAACTCTAACTTGCACCGAACTGGCATCTCTACTTGGTTGTCTAATAAACAATTCAAAATTGACATACCCTACATGGAACTCCCTAGGTTTTCCTCCAACTCCATTCTTCTCCCATTTTTCCTCTACTCTAGAAAAAGGTATCACGAAGTTGTTCACAGTCCAGTGAGAGTCCTTTGACAATTCCCCAACTTATCCATTATATCTAATCCATCCCCAAATTGTGACTT
Source organism: Manis javanica (assembly GCF_040802235.1). Taxonomy (NCBI): domain Eukaryota; kingdom Metazoa; phylum Chordata; class Mammalia; order Pholidota; family Manidae; genus Manis; species Manis javanica. The sequence goes on along the minus strand of NC_133160.1, from coordinate 34,953,853 downwards.
CAGTCTTTGATCTTCCATGCCTTTCTACCTCCACTGCCCACACTGCAGACCAAGCTCCCCCACCATCTCTTGCCTGTACCCTGTGATAACCCAGAAGTCTCCTTGTTTGCCTCTCCCCAACCCATTTCCTCTAGATCAGTTAGGCTTTTTAAAATGCAAATCAGATCTGTCACATATCACTCTTTGGTAACTTCCTATAGTATTTGGAATAAAGCAAACATTTTATATAGCATTCTGCAAGATCCGCTCATCTGCCTCTCCAGACTTGTCTTGGTCTGTATTCCCCATACTGTAGCCTCATTCATTGTCTTTCAGTTTCTTGAAAAGAAGATCTGTCACTGAGGCCTTTGTGTTAGATGTTTCCTGTGCTTTAATGTCCCCATGCCTTTGCAACCTGCCTCATTTTCATCCTTCAGGTCCCAACGTAATGGTTACATCCTCAGAGGGACCTTCTTTCCCATCTGATATATGCCATTTCTTTCTGGCTTTCCCTCTCCTTCTCCCTCATAGTACAATTAAAATTTGAGAGGATATGTTCATTTTTGTGTTCTTGCTTATCAGTCTGCTCTAGTAGTTCATGAACTTGGTGAGGTTAGAGAGTTTAGCTGTTTCGTTAGCATCTAAATCCCCAGCATCTGGCTTATTGAATGGCACTTGGGTGCTCAGTATTTGTTGGGAGACTGAATGTTTAATAGAGCATTGCTCTTAACAGCAAAAAATCTGGCCACAGTGTAAAGGTACATCAACTTAATGATTAGGTTACAGAACAATCACATGAAGCCTTTATAAAGAAAGAAGTAAATTTATATATGTGGTTATGGGAAACATATTTAAGAAATATTAAGTGGAGAAAGCACATTGCTAAACATCATATAGAATAATACTATTTACTCATGAATGCACCTTTATATTTATATCTGCATATGTATCTTTCTCTTTCTCTCTGTGTGAATTTCCAGGATTTCTACTGGGACTTCTTCCAGGCAATGGCAATATGGAGTGTGAGAAATTTCTCTTCATTCCTTTTTGAAATATTGGATATTTTTAATTTTTGTAACTTACAAATACTTCTTTTATAACATCCTGCCTTGAAAACAAAGTCTTTATTTTATTTATATATTGTATGTTTACATATTTGTAGTATACTATACTACATTCATTCCATCTATAAATATTTTTCAGCATCTATGTACCAGGACCTGCTAGAGGTTTCATATACAGTAGGATCCATTTTTTCCCCCAAAAGTGGGTATTGAAAAAAGAAGGTAAATATGATGAGGCTTATCTTTGAGGAATTACAGTTAGATTTCATTGTGCTTTCTTGTTTCCAAATTTTTTATGATAGACATGGTCAAGATTGTAATTAAGTTATTCTTAAAGGCATTTAAATGTTTATATGGCAAAACACTCATTAATTATTTTAGAATAGTTCACTTGGCCAGGTGTGTACTTTTTACTTTGATGGGAAAAACTCATTGACTATGTTAAATAAATACCTTTGGTGCAGATGCAGTTATAAAAATATGTGGAATACTTACAGCTTAGAAAGTTTCTAAATATGCAGTAGTTCCCAGTAGGAAACATGAAATTCAGTCTTGCTTTTCTTTGCCTAGAGACTTATTTCTCTAACATGGCCTAGTGATATTTTCATCTTGGAAAATGAGTACCCAGGGGAGAGTCAGGGTCTCCTGGTAATTAGCTAATATTTGTAACACACACCTGAGGGTATTCATGGAAGCCACATCTTGAATCCTGAAGGACAAAGCTGTAGGGGTGGTGGAAGCTGAGTTGTAAGTGGAATGTGCCCAGTGGGGGACCTGGGGAATGGAAGGGATATCATAGTGTCATGGGGAAAAAACATACAGTGTGTAGTAGGGAAGGGAAGGCCTGATGGAATGGGAGTAAGAGGAAATGCCATCAAGGGAATCTCATATGGTAACATCATGATATTTATGAGTGAAACTTGGATAAAGAAAGACAATTATCAGATTTGGGAATGGTTGCCTTAAGGAAAGATGAAATGCTGGCTTTCAGCAAATATCTTTATGACCAACTTTCCAAAAACAGGGAAGCATTGTCTGTTTATGTTTCATCTGTAGTTCCTTCATCCTTTCATTTCCAGTGACCTTTTGTGCACTTCACCTTAACTGCACTCTCTCAAGGTCACACCTTGGATCCTGTTGTGACCAGAAGCACCACCACCTTCAACATCATGATTCCATACTTCCTACTCTCGGACCAGACCTCCCCTCCTAATTCACTTGGTGTCTTCTCCCATAGGTGATACTTTTCCTTCACCAGCACCATCAATCTATCAATCCACACTTTTCTCTCTCTTCTGTAGCCCTGTCTTATTTGCCTTTATTAGTTATGCATAGGGATTCAGTGATTTACATTCACTTCCTTGCACCTTCTTCAGCTCTGATGTCTTTGCATTCCTCTGAAACTTGTACTTCTAAAATGCTGAGTCAGCTTTCTTGCCACCTTAACTGACTAACCTGTAGGTCACCTTTAGGTACCTCTGGATAACCTATTGGTGTAGGTAACTTGACCCACAGGTTATTTTGTACCAGCACATACTGATGTTCTTTACAAAATCGTCTTATCTTTTTTAAACATTTATGTGTTTACTCATTTGTTTTATGCTTTTGGTAGCAAAGACTGATATTCACAAGGTTATGAATATAGTTCATATTCCCAGGAAGTTAGCCCAATGTCTTCGGCAGAGTTCATACTCAAATAATTGCATAATAAATTAATGAAGTTAGCTCTCACAAAAGCACTAAGAGGTAGAATAGCCACTGTGTTGAAGTGATCTGTAAACTCTTCTGCTTTTCTGCCTGTAAGAGAGAAAATAGCATCCTCATTGTGATGAGAAATTGATGAGGCACTATCACCATTACTAAAAAAACTCTTCCTCTGTTTTCAACTCTTCCTCTCCTGATGGCAATGGAGCAAGCTTGATTGAGTCCCTGTTCTCTAAGCAAGCATCGTTTCTGCTGGTTAGCTTTCTGCCAGCATATATGATTGATTGAGTCATACTTTGCTTTATTCCTAGAAGGATTTCAGGTGCCAACTTCCTCTTGATCCGAGGTTAATTATACCTCCTACAACCTACAAATTTCTCACATAGTCTTGCTTTCTGAAAATACTGCATTGCTGGGATTACTACGATAACATGGAGTAAAATATAAATGGGTTGTCAGTCATCTCTAAAATGGTAAATTATTCTCCAGCTTTCTATTCAAATATTTCTTTGGGTTTGTTTCCTTTGGGTCTGTTATTAGGTATTCTCAAAAGGATTGCCTCCATTTATGCCTCTTGAAAATTAACTCAGAAATGTGTTCAGAGATGTGTCTGCTATAAATTAAAAGGGTCCTGGCAATCCTTGGATACATCTTCATGTGAAAATAAATCTTTGTACTGTTCACAGGCTGAAGAATGCAATTCCTAGAAACAGCACTCTGTTAAAACTCTTGACTCAGTACTCCATTGTGGAACTACTGTGACTTCTTGATGCAAGATACTGCCTCAGTCCAGGGGCCAGGACCAGGGATTTTGTTCACATGATTACTGAACTTCTTTTCCCCCTTAGATACTGTATCTTGGATCCTGTGACTTTTTATTACTTGGAATGGATCTTTTAAATGCTCAATGCATCCTCATTGATTTTTCCTGCAAATGTAAAGCTGTCAGAAATATTTTCTTTTCATAAATTGTTCACTCCTCTTTCTTATCTATCCATCTAATACTTATAACATGCACTGTGGGAGGATCCAAAATAGTCATCAAGCCCAGTCATGCTTATGGGAGATAGGCAGACAAAGAAAGATAAGCCATAATATGATGGAGACTCTGAGATAGAAGAGACTCTTAGGTTTCACTTGGATCAAGTCCTCTAAGACAGAACCTTCCAAAGACATGGCAAGAAGCCAAAACAGGTAGAGCCAGCAGCTTGAGCGAAGCCATGGAGGTATGACCCAACAGAAGGGCCAGGTCCCTAGGCTTACCCACCAGATGTCTTTTTAAAGGAATCCTTCTTTGCTTTTTCACCAGCACATACACCTTAGATATAAAGCAGTTTATGCAAAGTGATTCTAAGAGTAGTTTGGCTTAGGCACCCACATTCTGTTTGAAGTCTTTTAAAAATGCTTTTTAAGAAGATTGTATTTTTTAAACAGATTGCTGAGTTGCTTATGCCTACGAATCCATCCCGAGTGCTTTGTGGCTCTTGGCAACACCCAGCCTGCTGCACAGGTGGGCAGAGACTCGATGGGAAGGGAGAGGTAGTGCTGGTATTTGGAAGTCTCGTGTTTATGAGGAGTGGTGAAGACAGAGGGTACGAATGGGGCGGGGGGGGCACACACCTGCATCACTAATGTGCATCAGAATGACAGGAATCCAGGATGATTTTCAGGGTTTTCCTTTAAGGTGATTGTGTGAGTGGTAGGTTATTCTGCAAAATTACTAGTGGAAGACAAAATGGAGTAGGTTTAGGAGGACCTGTCTACCGTTCAGTTGTGAAAGGATATGCAGACTGTGAGGTGGTTGATGGCATGCTGATTGATGGATTTGTTCAGGAAGCAGGGAATTTGGAGTATATGCCTAGGGCTTAGAGGTGATGTCTAGACTAAACATTAAGATTTTTAAGTCATCTGCAAGTGAGTTGTGGCTAATGACAGCGACTGAACACAAGACAGCAAGAAGAGAGCACTGAGCGGACAAAGCTGAATATCGGATGCTACAGTCGCGTCAGGGGAGGGAAATGAGATGGGCCTGAATACTGGTCTCATAGAGCGGGGGCAAAAACGGGAGAAGGAAGGTTTTGAGAGACAGGAATGCAACCCGCCCGTTCCCAGTGCTGCAGAGAGGAGAGAGATGAGGACCACGTCCCCTGCCTTTGCTAAGTTGGGAATCAGAATCAACCCTATTGTATGGGAAGTAGCAAGGGGCAGTGGGAATGGGTGATCCAGAATGGACGTCCCCAGGGGAAGCTGCTCTTTTATGGAACTTAGGGATACAGGGGAGGAAAAGTGGAGTGATGACCAGATAGGGTTTAGCAGAAAACCAACATTCAGTCTATAACATGCCAGGAAGTTGAGCGTGGTAGTGCCTATGGCTCGTGCTTGACCTTGTAGCAGTGTGTATCCAGCTGGAAGCTGTCCCTTGTTGGTCAAAGATGGTGGCGCCATTGGATCGCAGACCAACTCTGCAGTCAGGGCAGCTGATTTTTGGAGGTGCTCTCTCCCCTTTCCTCATCTTTGACCCGAGATCAGACTATAAACTAGAACTCTCCATACGTGGCTTATTTTAGGGACTGTTCTCCCTGCGTAATGTTATATAATGTTCCCGTGCCAAGCCTTCTGTCCTCCCACTGCCTCACACCCCAGAATATGTTTCTCTCTCCTCTTTCTTCCTCTTCCCACACTTCACCTCAAAATAAAACCTTATCTTCCCTGGGGCCCCTTTTGTACCATTTACTCTGTGACAGCGAAACAAATCTGATCGTTTTATATAAGGTGCTAGGGCGTAATAATGGCACTGTACGGCTTGCATCTTAACCTTGGTTCTCAAAGCCTGGAGCCAGAGCAGTTGGCTGCAGAAATTTCAAACACAAGAGCAGAACCAGTAGAAGAGGTTTCAGGGGGTAGATCTGCTTTGCCTCAGCATGAGGCAGGTTCTTCTAGCTGTCATGGAATGCTGTCTGGGAATTGGGGTAGAAAGCTCTCCTGGGGAGAAGGTTACTTGAGTTAAATTCTCTGACGGCTGACTCCTCACCTTCTTCAAGTGATGTACATTCATTTGCTTGCATCTTATGTAGAGAGAGAGCCCTACTTTCTTGATTTGCATCAGCATCTTTTTGAAAACCCATATGGTTGTGATTATGGGGAAATGAGCCATTTAGGTTTACTGATATCATTTCTGGGGCAGTTTTTGACTGATGACAGTTCTTATGGTCTTCAGGAATGACTTTGTAACAATCTCTGGAGGATCAGAGAGAGGGGCTGCTTTATTTTAGCCTTTCCTGAGCCTCAGTTTGAAATCAAGAGGAAGTACTTTTGCTTTCTTCAAGAAATCCTGGTCTTTCCAGTCTTCTCCAGGCTACCATAAATGGGGCCAGGAAAGGGAATTCATGCACAGTGCCAGCAATAGCCACTTAAAGTAGTGAACCCTACCTAGTCTGAGGAAGGTCAAGCCTGAGGTGTTCTTGAAGTCACCTTTGACATCAACTCCTAATGATGGAAAGAATAAAAACTTCACTTAAGTGATGCTTTATGGGAAACAGAAAAGAGCAATGTAATGAAAGCTTTTTTTTTTCTTCCTATTGGAAGGATTGAGAGTTAAGTGAGTTTTTAAACTTAGAGTGAAATGTGCTCACACCTTTAGGAACTTAGTATTTATGTAGAATTTATTTAGAATTAGGATGTGTATTCTGAATGGAAGAGCAGTTTGATATCCATCTGTCCCCAAGAAAATGCAGCCTTGACAGCAAGACAAAGCAAAAATGACACCTGTTTGGACTAGGAGTTGTGAATTAGGCACACCTGCTGTCACACAGCATGCTCTGTAAAGGAGAAAGACAGTACACCATGCAGAGGTTTTACAGAAATGTTCAAATGTACTGGAATAACTGAAGGCTTGACTTCATGGCAGCCAGCGCATACTTCTATGAATAATTGATTGATTCAGCCCAAACTGCATACTGAGAGTGTCTACTAGAGCTCAGCTAGGAGTGCTACTAAGGCCTCCCGGGGGTCTTACTCTAATAGGTGCATTCTGTTCTAGAGGCTGCATTCTGGTTAGTGAATCTTGATCAGCAGATAGAGATTTCTGAGAATGGTGTCCAGGTCTTTATTCAATTGTATGTCTATGTCCTTGAACATCCTAAGTCTGTGTTTGATGGTTATTGAAAGCTCTGATGCCTGAAACTCACCTGCATGGCTGTGTTTCCTTGCTACCTGGCTCACAAGATTTTACCCCTCCCATTTAACTGCTCTTCTGTCTGCTTTGTGGTGATGGGATAACTCTAGGATTAAGCTGTATCTTGGCACCTTTTTGATGTGTAACACATGAAGAATAAGAAGAGGAACTTTGAATGATGGATGGAATAATACATAAATTGGTTCAAATATCTAACTTCAACAAAGGGGAAAGTATGGCCGTGGCTTAGTTCCGAGGAGAGGCTATGAAAAGAAAGATGCTTTGTATAATGCCTTTTGGTTTTTCTGCAAGCTGATAGATAACCAGGTTTATCTCTGCTCTGCATCTGCCAAACAATACCTTTTCATAGAGAAACCTTTACCTTTCCTTAGTTCTCATGTCGAAGCTAATGTTGTAGTGCTTCTCTCCCTGGTTTGATCGTATTCCCCCTGCTGGGATTTTTAACACAGCTGAAGCTGATTAGCAGTTTAGGATTTGGGTGGTGGCATGGAAGGATTTCACCCTCATTTCAATTTAAAGCTTGCCTGGGTCTGTAATAAGTTAAGCACATGTCCTGATCAGCTATTTGGAAATTTGTCAAGGTGAGGTTTCAGTAAAGGGGCCAGGTATCTATTGTGACAAAATATTCATCAGGGACAGATCCCTGCCTTTTTATTGGGGACACGTTTTTCTGTGGTTCCTTGGTTGAGATTCCTTTGTAATTCTCAGTTTAATATGTTTCAGAGTTTCTGTGCATTAGCACTGAGGTCATTGCTGCAGCCCTACAATTAAATCTGCTATTAGCCATCACTGTTATAAGATCACATTCAATGAAGTCAATGCTTCTTTTAATTTGTGTCTGTTCAGAGAAAACAAAGCAACTATTGTAGATTTTCTTTCCTGCAAATAACACTGGTTTTGGTTTATCCAGTGGTGTGTGTGTGTGTGTATGTGTGTGTGTGCATGTGTGTGTGAGTGTGTGTGTGTGCGTGTGTGTGCATGTGTGTATGTGTGTGTATTCTCCTCTGCTCCTCCGCTGACTTTCCACATGGCTCCAGCTCTCACTTCCTTCCAGGCTCTACTTTCACTCCTGTGCCAGTATAGCTTCAGTCTTCCCTAGCCATTCCCTATGCTAACTTATTTTAATGTTTTGAGACTTAGGAGAATGGAGATATGAGAGTGGTCCCTTGGGCAAGTCACTTAAATTCTCTAAGTCTCTGCTTCTTCATCTGTAAGAAAAACTGACACCCGTCTGCATGGGTATGGGAAGAGTTTGCATATCTGTGTAAGAGTATGTGTGTTCATTTACAGTGGTGTGCTGATGAATGTTTAACAACTAGCTCTCAAAAAAAAAGATGCAGTTTAGGAATAAGTAAGTTATTGTTAGTAAAGCTATGCCACCACTATGCCTCTATCAGTGTTCTTTTTTATTTTTTCACTTAAATATAATTTAAAGGAAGAATAATTTTTTCTTGCCATCTTTAGCAACTGCATGATGAGTGATTTGGAAATATTTAAATACGCCCCTTAGAAGTACCTATATAAAATCCACAGTGCAATGCAGCTTAAGTTCACCTGGGATTACTAGGGTCTATATAATGTTATGCACACATAATACTATATATTATATGTAATAATTATATTTAGTATTTCCCCTATACATACAATACACATAAATACCTTCAATAGCATAGATAATAGGAAAAAATGTTTAAAATATGAAGAAGTGGTGTATTTTGAGTGTTTACTATTTTTTAAAAATAACATTTGTTTAATTATGTGTTTATTATGTAAATTTATTATGTAAATAAATAATTTATTATTATTTAATTATGTATTTAGCCAGTCCAGAGGCCTGGAGGTAGGATCACGCTTGCTGTTTGAGGACAGCAAGGGCTACTACTGGGGCTTCAGTAGAGAGAGGCAGGGGGAGGATTTGAAGGGGCAACAGCAGTAGGTCTAGATCGCTAACTAACTACCCTTATGAAACCAGGCAAGTAGCTTTCTTCTCTATGCCTCATTTTTCTGATCTGTGGAAAGTGTTACTTCACGCTAACAGAACAAACTGAGGGTAGTGTACATGAATTCACTGGGTTATAAGTAAGTTATTGTTAGTAAAGCTATGCCACTGCTATGCCTCTATCAGTGTTCTTTTTTATTTTTTCACTTAAATATAATTTTAAGGAAGAATAATTTTTCTTGCCATCTTTAGCAACTGCATGATGAGTGATTTGGAAATATTTAAATACACCCCTTAGAAGTACCTATATAAAATCCACAGTGCAATGCAGCTTAAATTCTCCTGGGATTACTAGGGTCAGTCTTTATCTTATTGACAGCACAGAAGAGTACTAATGGGGTACTTTTTTATGACCCTTTTCAAATGGTTAGTGTAGTGGATCATACAAGATTTAAAAAAAAAGAAAGAAAACCATTCTGTGTTTTGAAAATCCAGGTCTTCAGATTTTTACCAGTCTTCATTATCCCTAGTATAGGTTATCAAGTCCTCTTAGCCATGTATCAGTGATACAGGTCTATCTTAGTATATAGTTATATAAAGGTATATAAACCTAATGGGCTTCTGTGACCTTGGTAATGTTCTATTTCTTCTTACATTCAGTTTTTCAAAATTGAACAGGCTGTACACCTATGTTTCATGCACTTCTCTTTGTGTGTGATACTGCAGTTTTGAGGAAATTTTATTTAAAACAATGAATAGGGTTTCAACAGAGGGGAAAGTATTTTCTCTACTGGGCCAAGAATGCAAGACACAAAATGAGATGAGGCTGGAGTTAAAGTGGACATGGCATATGTGCTTCAGAGAAGAGACGGATTATTGCACAAAATGGAAATGTTGAGCACTTCCTGTGTTCCAGATGGAAGACGCTGGGGCCTGTACCCTAAACTCATTCACAATCTACTTCTCCTTGGCCTGCCTTTTCCATCAAATACTCAATTTCTGTACTTCCCTTCCAGCTAGGTGTGATAATCTGAAATTGCTGAATGGGCTTCCAGAAAAGTCTTTTAAAAGGGGTAGACTCACTGGGCATACCCCTTAGTCCTTCCATCTTTTGCTTTGTCTTTCTTCATCCTGTTGGAATGTGCTTATGGTGCCAGAAGCAGGTCAGCAGTCATTCCACCATGACATGACGAGCATCAGGACAGAATGGAGGATGGAGGATGGTCAGGTGGGACCAGTGAACTCCTCTGGACCAGTGCTTCTCACTGGTTGGCTGGTCTGCCTGACAGGCAGGTTGGATGGGTCAGAATGTGGGTCAGTCCATATGAGGGCACTGCCCTTCTGACCTTGTAGATGCCCAGAAAGTTGCCCTTTGGGAATCTTGACACCATCATCTGCCAACATGCTCCTTTCTCTAACAATTATTTAGGTGTTTGTTTTGACATATTCTTGGAAGCAGCAACACATGATTGAGTTAATCAAAGTTTTGTTTACCCCAACTTTTTCAAAGTTACTGGCAGAAGGTTTTTACTGATTCAAACATTTTTCTTTTTCTTTCCTACTCCTTGGACTTTTTTTTTTTCCTAGTAAGAGGTTAATCTTAGGTCATTTTAGTCTTGGAGCAGTTTTCTATAAGATGCAACATTTTCAACATTTCCATATCTGGAGACAATATTTTATCTTTACTTGGATGCTGATAACTTTCCAAGGAGATATATTCAGAGGGAAATGGAGGGATTGGAAGAGAATTTGATAAACTTGGAAAGTTGACCCAATAGATGCTGTGATTTTCAGCTGAGCTAGCACATTTCATCACATTTTGAAGCTGTGACATTAAAATTCTTTCCTTACTGTCATTCATCACCAGACTTTTTGTTTCTGTTTGCATTTTGTTGTTATATTCATGCTAGTCATATGTGACATCCTAAGGCACAGTCAGAATTTAAATGATACAAATACAGTTATATGTTAATTTGCCAACTTTGAGGAGAAAAGTGAATTCAATCTGTGTAATAGTTACAGATGAGTTTTTTGTATCCTTTCCTTGAGTAAGTTATTAATGTCAGGAATTCTCATGATCATAGGATACTGACTGAAATCATATCTAGAGATTATGATATTTAAAGTTATCATTTGATAGATATGTTTTGATAGAAGATACAATGAAAGTAAAGGGGTATCTAGTATATGAGAACTTACTGAAATTATTGGAAAAGGAGTATTATATTAAAATGAAGAATGATCTTTATTTAAAACTAAACTGCATTTAGTTCAATGCAACAGGTATCTGATCAGTCTTCTCCTTATTCATCTGCAAAGAGTAAGAGTTTAGGTAAGGGCGACTGTGAAACTCCAAGCAATGGTGTGGCTCTGTGTCTTATAGTTTCCTCTCTTGCTTTTTATCATATTATCCTGTCGTCCACTTCAGAGAATGAAGTGCATCTGTGACTCAAGTCTCTGCTTCCCTCCCTCCCACCCTGAGCCTCATATCATAATAACACCAAACTTACTGTAAACGTTTGATCTCACCGACTCCCACCTGATCTAGGACTTTGCATCTCCAGATACGCCCTACATTTCATAAATATATTCAAAGAGTTTCTTTCTTGCCTCCTTGTCCTTAACCCACAAATACTGTCAAGTCTCCCCACCACTTGCCTTTCCCCTCAAGCAACCGTCCGCTCAAGATGTTTCCCTCCGAACAGCTTGAAATGCTCGTGGATTTTCCCATTCTCTCTTCAGCCTTGCCTCATTCTCCCTTCGCCCAGAACTCCCCCTTAGCAAAGTTCTTAGTAAGAGAGAACCAATAGCGTAAACATCCAACAATATAAACTTAACCCTCAGGCCACCTGATCTCTGAAGATTCTCCATCACTCCCTTCTTGACTCTGTTCCTTCACTATTGCCCTGTGGTTTTCTTCACTATCTTTGAAGAGGTTTTCTTCTGCTTTTCTCCATGGGTTACTCTGTCCTTCTAGAATCATGTCCAGCCCCATGTCTCTCACAGTGATCTCTACAATGTTTATCACCAAATCCATGTCTCCAAATCCAGCCTATCCCCTGAGCATCAAAACTGTATTTCCAGCTTATGCTGGGTATATCCATCTGAATGGTATCTTAAAAATATATCCCAAACTGAATTTGTTTCCAACCCCCTCTCATCTTTGAAGCCACTCCTCCATCCTCAATTCTGTATCTCAGCAGTGGCACCCCCACAGCACAAAATTAAACAATCTTCTCTGTTGTATTATAGAAATACAAGAGCATAAGAAATAGCCCTTTCAATTAAAGTATAAACCAGTAAAAATGAGTATTACCTATATTTTTGGTGTGAGATTCCTGTGGTTGGTTTTTGAGATACTGTAGATTTTTGAGAGGACACTGACACCTGCTATTTTATATCTTTTACCTTTCATGGGACTTAAATTATGATTTCATTGTAGAATTGTAGTTGATTGATGTTTCCATTTCTTGCCAAAGAATTACATTATAAATGCTTTGATTTATGCATTGAAGGACAATTGAGATAGTTAGAAGAATTTTACAATGGAAGATTCTTAATATGATTATATCTATTAAGCAAAGAGATGAAAACTGTCAGCCTGCAGGATCTTTGAAAGCACCATGTTAAATGAGATTCAAACAGCACAATGTTTCTCACTCTTCTTACAGAGAGTTAACATTGTATTGCAAATTAAGGATCAAGTCCTAGAGTTAATAAAATTGGACTTGATTTAGCATATCAGATACACATTTTTTTAACCTGTGAAATAAATCATTAGACATTATTTTAACACAATGTTCTCTAACATGTCCTAGTAGGATAAAACAAAATAGATTTCTTTCCTGAGGGTTAAGGTAACCTCTTGAGAGTTATTTAGGTAATAATAGAATAAAGGAGCTGCTTGCTTAGAACTGATGAAACAAAATATCTGCTTAGAAGCAGAAATGGAAGAATAACCTGGTGCCTGAGTTCATACTTCAGAATGGGGTGGGGACAAGCAGCTATGTGGACTTGGAATAACTAAAAATTTATATATATATATATTTAATAATACTTTAGTTGGGTATTTTACTTGTTGTCTCTTATGTCAGTACTATGATTTGTACCACTTTCAGTGTACAAAAAAATAAAAAAGGAAAAAGCAGACAATTATGTCTGTTAGGCTGGAGAAAGGAAAAACAAGGACATGCAAACAGAACAGAGAGATGCCATAGGGGGAGAACAGACCAGACCCCAAAGTCCATGCCATATATGGAAAGGGGACAGCTCTCCCTGAATTCCATCCTGATGTGCCAACTAAGACCCGGATGTCAGCCTCCTCCCTCTTGGAAAGAAAAAAGTTTCTAGTTGACTATTATGTCACCTTTAGCCAATCATACCTCTCAACACCCCTTAGGATAGCTTGCCCATTCCTCCCCCTCCTAATCCCTTATAAGCGCCCCATCTCCCCAACCGGGTGTGACTTCTCTGGCCTCTGGCAAGAAGGTCACAGAACCTCACCCGGGGGTATTTAAATAAATTACCTGGCCCTTTGTTGTCTCTCTTTGCCTGCTTATTCGGGCTAGAATTTATCCTACAATGTCCATTTTCTCTTTAGCTTTGGAAATGTTTGATGATATGGGGGGCCTCCTCTGAGATAATATCAGAACAGTTGGCACACTGTAAATTTATGATTTATAGTCAGGCTTCCTCATTGAACCTCCTTTTGAGAGCAGATGCTGTTCTTTATTACCAGATCCACAATGTTTGATGCAAAGTAATTTCCCAGAAAAGACTTGTTTAATGAATGAATGAGAATAGGAGTCTGAAGTTAGAGTCTTCAGTGGCTCCCCTCCTGGCATGCTGTTTTAAGTTTTGTGTAAGAGGTAAGGAAAGATACTCTGAAAATACTGCCTGCCACCCATATGTCATTGACTGGGTACTCTAAGGTACATATATTTTCACATTTTAACATCCCTGAAAAATCAAGATGTTTCTTACAGTCAATTTATGTCAGAATTTGGTGTGTCATAGCAGGATGGTATAACTCACAATTGATGGTGTCTGACATTCAGTGAAGTGTGCTGTGCTGGAAGGTGGTAAGTGCTTTGTAATGAAAATAAGGTAAAAGGCATTCAGTGGGCTGGATTGGAGGAGGGTGAGGAAGGGACAGTTGCATATTAAATAAGTCAGGATGGTTATCATTGAGAAAATGGGATTTGAGAAAGACTAGAAGGAGGTGAAGGAAGGAACATGTAGATATCTGGAGACAGAAGGAATAGACAGTGTAAATGCATGGGTGCACCTGACATCCTGACATCCAAGTAGCCCATTGGGAAGCAGCTGTGTCTGTAGTAAGGGGAGGAGTAGTAGATCTCCTCAGAGAGAGAATGGGGAATGGGGGCATTCGATCTTGTAAGGTTCTGAAGGTCACTGTAAAGACAGACTTCTATTCTGAGTGACATAAGAGCCCATGCAGGGTTCTGAGCAGAAATTTGACATGATTTGGTTTGTTTTTGTTTTTAATCTATTCTGCTGGCTGAGAAGAGGCTATATAGGAACCAGGGGAGAGACTACAGGGCCTGTTCTGAGACTTCATATTGATTTGAGCGAGAGAGGATGGTGGCTCAGGACAGGTAGTGATAGTGCAGCAAGTGAGAAGAAGTTGGAATCTGGATATTTTATGAATATAAAGGGACTAGATGTTGGTGTGAGAGAAGGAAATGGTCAGGGACAGTGCCAAGGTTCTTGGCATGAGAAACTTTAAGGAGTTGCCCTAACCTCACTGAGGACAGCTGTGGATAAAAGTAGTTTGCAGCTGTGGATAAAAGTAGTTTGGGAGGAAAGGTCGGGAGCCCATGTTTGGACATGTCGAGCTTGAGTTGTCTGTTGGGTAACTGATGGCAAGTGATCCCACTGTTTTTGAGCAGGCTGTTGGGTATGAGATTCTCTGTTTTGGGAAAGAGATCAGGTCTCGATGCTACTTAACTCCAGCATTCTGATTTCAGCAAATACAGTTTGTGGTATCTGTATATCTGCTGAAACTCATGTGCTCCTCTTGGCTCCAGAACAAGCAAAAACAACATTCTCTTAACTTAGCACTCTCATGATAGCCTTCTCTGCAGGAACTGTCGTATTTAGACTTGACCCATATAAGCCTTTCTAAAATTTCTCCTTCCATTTCCTTACACTTTATTTTAGATGAACTGCCCTTTCTATTAGTGGTAAATTCATAAAGGATCATATGCACCTTTCTTCCAAGCCTGCTCAATTCTGTCCCTAAAATCCAAAATTGCGACAGTGATGGAATCTGTTTAGAAATGTCATCAATTAAGATTCAATACTCTGAAAAGGAGGTATTCCATTTGCCAAAATCTATGCAAGTTGTATTTGTATCAGTAATAGCTGCCAATTTAAAATAAAAGCCAAATGGACAACATGCAGTTTTTATCTATGTTGGGGAGCATGCTGCATGAGGCGCTGTCAATTTTATGAAAAGAGACACAGAATCTGAAACTTCTGTCAATAAAGGAAAAATAATCAAAATAACCAGATGAATAAAGGAACACATGCATTAGAGTTTTGATGATATATGGGAAGAGTAAGTCCTTACTTATTCTATGATTATAACCTTTAAAGTACATGACGTATGGGTAGAACACACTCAAAGGAATAGGAACTCTTTCTCTGTTTAACATTCACATGGTTATAGCATATTAAAAGGCTGCTCAGAGGAAGCTACTATTATGGTTTAGATGAATAGTCTCCAAGGGTGTGTGGGTGAATTAGATGATACATAAGGGAGTGGGAAGAAAATAACCAAGATGTGTAGTTATACATAATTTTTAACCTAAATAGAGAGATTAATGTGATATTTAAAAATGAATTAGTAGTGATATAAATATAACATTTCTAAATAAATGTAGATATATTGATGATATATGCCCAGTTTTATTTGATTGGTGTATATGGCATAAACAGCATCCTCCAGGACCTGATAACATTTGCTTTTGATTGAGAAAATGTGTTTTTTTAATAATCAAACTGGAAATAGAGTTAGCAGAATAAATAAACTTTGCTTTGAATATCAAAGCTGAAGAAGCATAAAGTAAATAATCCTTAGGTAAATATTATCCTAACTTTCTAAATAGCACCCTTTTCATGTCATATTTTTCTCTTGATCTTATTTATAATTTCTCCTGATCTCATTTAGCAGCTTAGGGCAATGAACCAGAAGTGAAAAGGTTTCTGGAAGAGTTATCTAATGTGTATTTTTCATCTGATTTTGCCCCACACTAACAGCAGCTCACAAGGAGCTACCTTTTTTCCCTTTAAGTCTAGAAAAGTAATTTTTGGTACTTTGGCCTAGTCTCTAGATGGAGCAGAAAACATGCCTTGTGATGTCAGTAGGTCCATGAGAGATTCTCATAGAAATGTTTCTCTTGAGAGTTGCAAATCTATTTTAGTATGTTGAAATATGTATTTTACTATAGAACATAGAAATTGGGATGGATATCAAGCAGGAATCCTTATACATATTCAGAAATCATGCTTTTTTATGCTTTAAGGAGCATGCATACCTATTGGTAAGGAGCATGTAATTATGATTGTTTTTATTTAAGGTGCATTGATATATTTACCCTTCACTAATTGAAAATGAAGGTCTTTAGTAGATAATATGTTAGCAATGCTATTTAAGAAATAATGAAATGGCTGTAAGGGGCTACTATTACTTCCACCTGAAGTATTAAGTATAAATATATTTAAAAGAAAAGACATAAAGGTAGGTGTACATATGGGCACAAATATAAATATACAAAGGTAGGAAAATATATAAAGGAGAGACTTTCCATCTTCTTCTCCCACTAATGTCAAGGTCTTAGAGTTAACAAGAAGAAACATAATCTGTTAACTTAATGCATTGCTAACCAAAATCCTAATTTTGATTATCATCTATAATCAACTATAAAATCTGATTCCAGAGTATATTTGGAAAAGGAAAATGCTTAAAAAGAAAAAATGAAAAGAGAGTGGTGAAGAGGGTTAATCCATCCAGATATCAAAATTTACTATAATAATTCTAAAGTGAAATATAAATAAACTTAACTGTAGTGTTTAAGGATATATATATATATGTGTGTGTGTGTGTGTGTGTGTGTGTGTGTGTGAATGGTTACCTGAAAGTTCAATATATGACAATTCATTAAACTGTACATATATATTGAATACCCTTTTCTGTGTTATTTTATATTTCACAATAGAAAAGAATGGCCTAGACACAGGAGTAGATGAATATATCAAAGAATTGCAAGTTCAAAATTAGACTGATATTTATATGAGAATTTAGTATAGGTAGCATTTCCAATTAATGCAGAAAGGGTGAATAATCAAATAAAAAGGAAAACTGAATATGTAGAAAGATTATCCATGCTTTATTTTGTATACTAAATTAAGCATCAGGTTAAAGGACTAGAGGTAAAAATAAAATAAAATTAAAAATATTTAAACATAAAACTGGAGAACTTGTTCAGAATGGTTAAGTTATACACGTGAGGCATATGAGATGTTGAGAAAGACACAAAACCCCAAATTAATAAATTAAAAATAAGTTTGAGTACCTTAGGGCTATTTGGGTTAATATTTTAATTAACAGTTATATAAAGTTAATATGCATATTGTAAAGGAATTTTCCCTTACTAATACAAACACTAGCCAGAAATTCCTTCAGTTTCATACCCATGGAGCATCACAAACCTACCCTAGCACTCAGCCTCCCCAGCCCATCTTGTCATGGTGCAAGAAATATTTCCATCTGATCCCTCAGTTTTGCTCCAGATTACACATCCTTAACCTGGTCATTTCCTCCTCTGTCACTGGGTTTCTTTCATCATCACGAATACATTAATACCTCCCATCTCAAAAGAGCAACATCCACCACCACCATCAGTAGGTCACTTGGATCCCATCCTTGCTTCCCCACTATTTCTTTTCTCCTTTCTAGCTAAGCTTTTAGGAAGACCTATACTTATAATACTTTCACTTCTTCTTTCCATTTACCCTTTATTTTACTCTAATTAGGCCTTGGTTTCCAATGACTGTAACTGGTCTTGTCAAGGGAACCAGCTACCTTCATGTTGCTATGTACACTTCTCTTTTCTAAGCCTTTCTGTCTCAAGTGAAATATTAAACCCTCAGAGATGCCTGCCATGCCCACCGTACCCACAATAGCACTAATACCTTTACATTTCTTCAGTCCTCTTTTTCTTCCTGATATGTTCTATTCCATTGGCTTATAATGAATGTATTTTTGTCTATTAATTGCTTTGTAACAAATTACCCCAAATTTATTGGCCTGAAACAAATGTTTCTTATCTCAGAGTTTCTTTGGGTCAGGAATTCAGGAGAAGCTTAACTGGCTATCTCTGGTTCATATTCTCTCATGAGGTCAAAGTCAAGGATTTTGACCAGAGCTACAGTCTCTTCTAAAGATGTTGACTGGGGATCAGGGGTGTGCCTTTAAGCTTAGTCCCATGGCTGTTGTCAGGAGGCCTCAGTTCTTCACCACATGGATCTCTCCACAGGGCTGCTTGAGCATCCTCACCACAGGACACTGGTTTCTCCCAGAGCAAAGGATCTGAGAGAGAAAGCACAAAGAAAGCTGTGGTGTGTTATGACCTAGTTACAGAAATGACACAACATTTCTGACTTACTCCATTTTCTATCATTAAGTCACTAAGCCCAGTTCATACCCAAGGGAAGGGAAATTAAGCTCCGCTTATTGAAAGGAGGAACATCCAAGAATACATGGGCATCATTTAAAATAACCACATTCCCAAATAGAATAAAGGCTCCAAGAGTGCAGGGAATGGGTTTCTACTCGCTGTTAGTCCTTAGTGCCTGGAAATGGAGGCACTTTGATAAACATCTGCCGAATGAGTAAATGGATGGATGCCCAAAAATATAAGCTGTGGAGTTATCTAGACCAAGAATGAAATTCTAGTTCTGAACTTTGAGCATAGTCATTTTGCTGAGCCTGGGTTTTGTCATGTCATCTGCATTACACTAACAATTACTTGGCAGGAATGCTATAATGATTAAATAGGATTGCATATGCAAAGCATTCCTTCAGGGTTCAGGACAAAGTAAGCATTCAAAGTTTAGCTTACCTGATTTTTTCCCCTTCATTCCACTCTTCCTAACACCCCCAACCATAAACATTTCTTTATATGTGATGTCAAAATTGTTCATTTAACTCTACTTATGATGAATTAATGTTTAATTTTTGGAGAAAAAGCAATTTACATTAGGTTGGAAGAACTTTAGAAGAAATGCATAATCTCTGCCTAGTAGGTCTTCCCCAGAGAATTCTAATATGTACATGGGCGAAAATTAACAAATGTATCTAATGGAAATACAGTTTTTTTTTAGTATTGGGAATGTAGCTATAATTTAGACCCAATATTCTGTCTAAAGGAAAGGAACCTGAAGAAAAGTCAAAGGATTCATCTGTAGTTACACCATTTGTTCCTGAGGGAAATAACAGCAGGATGAATTTGGGAAATTATTTTATTGAGGGAAATGAGGCTCTGGGGCCCCATGCATAGAAGGGCACTGCTTGACAACTTATCCTGTGAAATAAGTTGAATCACATAGCATTCCTGCAAAATTCCTGCAAATTGCAACAGACTTCACCCCAGTGTCCTTAAACCTGATCAACAAGGAGTAATTCTACTGCTAGTTTCTATTTCCTCCTCAAAAAAATTCAGGGTGTAATTTACATTAAGTGAAAGGTGCAGATCGAAATTCTAGAGTGCTCTGTGTTTTCACAAATGTATAACCCACAGCCCAGTAAAGATAGAACACTTGTATCTCCCTAAAGTAGTCTATTCTTTATGTTCCTTTTCCATTCACCATCACCCTCAAGATAACTACCGATTAGATTTCTGTCATCATTAATTAGGTTAGCCAGTTTTAGAACATATGTACTGCCATACCTATTACTATACCTCTGAGGTCCACTGTTGTATATTATCAGTAGTTCCTTTTATTTTTGAGTAGTATCCCAGTGTATGGAGATACCACGATCTGTATATCCACTCACCTGCTAAGTATTTGGGTTGTTTATGATTTTTGGCTATTATGAATAAAGCCTTTATGAACAGTTTTGCGTATCTTTTGTTTCTTTTGGGTAAATACTAAGGAATATAATTGATGAGTGATCAGTGAAACACCGCAGTTGGTGCTTAGTTTTATAAGGAAAAGCCAAGCCATTTTTCAAAATGGTGTACCATTCTGTACTCTCAGCACTGATGTATGAGAGGTCATAGTTCCTCTACACCCTCCCTAACATTTGGCAGTGATTGTCATTTCACTTTTAGGCACTTTAGTAGGTGTGAGGTGGTAATACATTGTTTCTCCTGCTTACATGCATGCTCCAATTTTTCTCCAATCACAGCTTTGCTTTAGTTACACAAGAGGAGTGTTAGACCGACTTTACTCCTCCGTCCCCCAAGCTCTTCTAGTGGGGAGTGCTCCTGCCAGAGCAGGTGTTACACTGAATGCTGGGTGCCACTCCAGGCAGGTCTGCAGCCTGCTGGGCACTTGCAGACTTGTACTTTCTTTGCACTGCAATGGCCTCAGAATTGGCCAGAGTCAATAGGTCTGACCCCACATCCTGGTTTGCTCTGTACATCACCCATCTCCTCCTATGCTCACCCCCCATCCTCAGACCTAGCCTCCTGAAATAGAGCATACCCTAGCTGTCCATGGCTTTGTCCAGCACAGGGAAGAGAGCAGTAGACTGGAGTAGCTGTAGAGCCTGGTCCTGGGATTCAGATGGCCTAGGTGCACATCCTAACTCTACTGCTCACCCGTTGTTTTACCCTGGATATGTTTGCAGGCCTTGTTTTCATCACCTGCAAAATGGGACAATAATAACCACCTGGTAGTGTTAACGTGAGAATAAATGATAAAATGTATTACTGTGAGAATAAAGTATTTGAAGTACTTAGCCACAGGTATCCCAGGGATCCTACTCTGCTGTCTGTATTACTCTGCTGTCTGGTGGCTGTTAGAATCCTAATGTCTCTGTTGTCAATTCTGGTGTCTACTGACTTGGCTTTGACCTGTGCCCTTGCCTGCCACATGCCCTTATCTTCTTTCTTTTCTTTCTCTGTTTCTTTTCATGTACTTCCTGGCCACATCAATGTGTCATCTTTAGGCTTTGCACTTCTCTCTTTCACTTATGAAACCAGTTATAGGAAGTGGGATCTTCAGCCAAGTGGGAGAGAATAGCAAATATAATTTACCAGACTCACATGTACCATCCAATGCTTATCATGTAGAATTTAATGAGAAACAGTGCAAGGAAAGGTCACATGTCTCTTTATTATTGTTCAAGTGGAGTATGGTACACTTGCATGAGCATGGGGGCATGTTGTAGTTCTTTGGGAAGAGCCAGCTCAACTTCCAGATGGATCCCCACGGGTAGCCTTCCATTCCCTGTTGAATTTGCTGTAGCCCTCATATGATTTTTGAAGGGCAAGGAATCTGATTTCTCAGTGTGCTGACTTACCTGTCTTAGTCTGAGTTTTCCCTGAAGACGTTTGGGTAGACAGTTTAGCATGTGCCTGAGTTTTCCCATAGAGGGGTAAGGAAGTTGGAATATTTATCCACCAACACTTGTTTGGTTGAGGGTCATTCTTGGGTGTGAACTCTCTAGCACATCCAGCCTGCCTTGTACAAGGCTTAGCACCTCCCCTTGACTGTCATGCCAAAGGGAGGAAGAATGCCTTGGTGTGTGAGGAAAATCTCTGCTGGAGCCCCCAGAGCGGGCTCAGGGGATATGCGTGGGCAGTGGCAGCATCTGCTTGGTTAGTTCTCAAATACTGGTACACATTAACCCCATTCACCAAGCACAGAGGCTAATGCATGAAAAGTAATAGCACCGATTTATTAATATTCAATGAGAAACGTAATTCCGACTCTGTGATCTGACAGCAATTTCGACTCTGTGATCTGACAGTGACAGCCCCTCTTTGTGGTCATATTCTTGTGGGAAGTCAGATTATCCACACAACAATATTGAGGCTTTCAGAGTTGGTGACATGAGCTTCTTGGTGGTGTCATTGAGCTCTGTAGACCAATGGCATCTTCCCCAAAGGTAGAGCTATTCCTCCATGAGACTGCATTTTTCCTTTTATTTTGGACACGTGGCTGACCATTCTTCTCCTCTTAATACACAATACAATTCCTTAGCCATAACTATTATACTCATAAGCATAATCCAATTAAAACTTTCCCAGGTCACATTAATTTAGTTTTGAGGGTTACCAGTGATCTCAGAGCTCCCAATGACTGTTACTCATAACTCAACAATTCTTTGTCATTTCCTTACTGGAGTTTAACTTCAGTTTTAGGAGATTCTTTACTGTTCATTCCACATAGCTATCTGAAAACATTTTCTTTATAAAATTCAGAGGGTTAGTGAGAAACAAGTGAGCAATAGTTTATTGCTTTAAAAAATCGTCATCATCTGCTTATTCTTGACATTCTGCTATTGTGGAAAGAATGACCCAAGTATATTAGGTTGAATGACACAAAAGTGGCAATATTCAACCATTTTGATCTATAAAATATCAATTTCATATGGTTCAGCTGAAATAACGACAATCTTCCCTTTTAAAAAAGTAAGCCAGGATGTCTGCATTATGGCTACGTGGCTTTTAGGAAAATCTTCCCTTGTTTTTGGGTCTTACTCATCTGTAAAATAGGTTTAGCTTGACAAATTCTAGGGAGCTTTTCAATAATAACAGTCCTTGGTTTTATGAATCTTGAAGGGGGCAGGAAAGCTCTAGGATGTGGCTCGTTGTGATGGCTGCCATACGAAATCTTATTTCAAGAATGCTTTTCCTTCTCATTGGTACCTTGCTGTCTTGTATCTACCATCTCTAGATTAAAAGGGTGTTCCTAGGTATATGTTTATACCTAGGAGTTCTACTCCATCCTCTTCTAATCTTTTTCTAATATCTTCCTTAGTAGACAGTTTTATCTTTTCCTTCAGACAGCTCTAGTCTGAGTTGTCTGTTCCCATGGCAGCCCTAAACAATAAGGGCACTATCTCTGCTGTTTATCTATCCTTGACAACTTTCCATTTATACTAATATTGCAGCCCTTTGTGGCAGTGAGGACAAGTTTTTTAGGGCGCTTGTGCCCAGTAGTAGCCCAACTTCATCAATTCTCTTGCTGTGACCTGGAATCCATTGATCTCACCCTATTCCACCATCCCTCACCCACTTTGTGTCCTCATTTTCCCTGGTCTAGCTCAGATCTGGTCTCCATAATTATAATTACAGTTGACACTAGAACAACACAAGGTTGAACTGTGTGGATTTTTTTCCAATAAATATATTGGGGTGGTTTTTTATTTGGAGATTTGCATCAATTTGAAAAAACATTTTTTCTCCAGCTTTATTGTTAAAGTAAGACATATGCTATTATATAATATACAAAATATGTGTTAGTTAACTGTTCATGTTATCAGTACGGCTTCTGGTCAATGATAGGTTATTAATAGTTAAGTTTTGGGGGAGTCAAAAGTTATATGTGAATTTTTGACTGCACAGGATGGAGGGAGTGTTTTTCAAGGTCAGTTGTACTTACTTGCCTATCTTTTGCACACAGTGCCCCCTTTCCTTTTTTGTATTCATTTGGCAAAGTCTAACCCTGATTACATTCAAATCTTCCCTCACTCATTGCCTGCACTCATCTAGCTAAACACAGCTGGAGAAAAGCACACCATGTGTGGGCTGGTTCCACTTTACATTCATGGCGGCAAACCACTGATGAAGCCTTAGAGCTGCTGCGCAGTCTGATTATATTCCCCGAGTAACCATCTCATACTTCCTCCTCTCTCCTCTGTCCTTCCCATTTGTAGCGGACATTCTTGCTTCTTGTTTCGTTAAGGAAAGAGAAACCATCAGAATAGAATACCCCCACATCCTCACCATCACACTCCCGACCTTGCATGTTCTTTGCCTTTGTTCCTTTCTCTCAGAATGACCCTCTAGGCTGCTGTCAGATCCGAGGGCCCACCCTTCCTCTAGGAAGGAGCCTGCCGTGCTCTACTGCCTGCTCCAGTGACTCCTCCCTCTCTCCTGAATCGCCAATACCACTTTCCTGTATTGTACACGCATATGCTCTCATTTTTTTCCATCTAAAAAACTAGTTCTCTTGACTTAAGACCCTCCAGCTATCACCCCATTTTTCTACTCCCCTTCAGAGCAAAACTCCTCATAGACTTACTCATACCTTTCTGCAAGGTCACGTCAATCCACGATCTCCCAGTTCTATATTCCTCCACTAAGTGCTACTGGTTTCTTTATACCATAGTTAGTTTTTAAAGAACATCTTCCTTTAGAATTTTTTTTCTCAATACCAGAGGTCACATCATGTGAGGAAGGCTTGTTGGTTTCAAGCAGAAAAGAAAAGGAAAATATTTAGAGAAAAAGTGAAACTATTCCATTCCAACACCTTTACTGAAGAATTTCAGTTTACTCTGTGCTTAGGCGTGCTTTCTCTGGCCCACCGCTGGGCTAAAGGCACATTAAGTCTGTCCAACAGGCCTTAAAAGAAAGCTTCAAACCATTTGTTCTCTTAAATCTCTTTGGTTTGCAATTGTCAGGTTCAGTTTTGAGGGGAATGGTTCAGAGCTTCATTGGAAAGGAAAAAGAGGGGGAAAAGCTATAGCCAAATCTGATAAATTAGGTCAAAGTCAGAGTCTTCACCCGGGAGCAATCATAGCAAAGAAGTATTTTTAGTCCTGATGGCTAAAGGGTAGAGCACATCATGGGGACACCTGTGCATTTATGCAGGCAGGAAAGGATGTAGAGGAACTACTAGAACTACTACCTTGTGTCAAGATGGTGTTTTATTCCGTGGGCAGACTTTACAGCTTATATTCATTCTACTGACAGTGAGAGATGTAAGCTCCATCTCGGTGCTCTTGGAAACATGTCCTGCTTCAGTGTCAGTTCATTTGTGTGGTGGGTCAATTCATGCCCCCATTTGTCTGTGTTTTTACTTATCTAACAAATATTAATTGTGCTGTGCTTCTGATTAGCCAGAAGTTCCTAATAAGTTATGACTCTGTATTCTTCCTATGTTAAAAGGGATGCATGCCACTGTGTTATTTTGAAAATGTTTAAAAATTACAGTTAAAAGGAATTCTGGGATGGTATCAACAGTTTGGGAGGCATAGTGTATTATGTTTTAAAATCCTCTTATAAACAGAGGGCAATTTGATAGCACAGTGGAAATTCATGGACAATGTTTAGCACAAAACTAGGTGACCAGGCATGCCTTTGAAACCCAAGAACAAGTAAGACGGGGCAGACCCCAGCACCGCAAGATCTGCCTGGTGTGCGTGTGTAAGAGGAAGAAATGGAAGTAAGCAACAGGGTGACTGAAGAACACAGAACAGGGAAATCTAAAACTAGCCAACAGGCACTCAGTACAATGCTTGAATATTGCCTGGAAATGTGCTTTCCTTCTTTCTTTCTTTCTTTCTTTATCTAAAAAGCACTTATTGACTGTCCACACTCTGCTAGGTTCAATTTAGGCACTAGAGAGGCTACATTGGGCAAGATGAAAAAGGTCTCTCTACTCTTATGTTTATTTTTAGGTAGCACTTATGTTCTAGAAGAGAAACATGTAGACAAATAATATAATTTCAGAGACATAGGTGTGCTAAAGAAAATAAAGGAGGGCAATGGAAAGGAAATAGTCTGGGGTGAGGGGATTCTTTTATTGTGGAATAAGGACATATTTCCAAATAAATTCTGTTATTGAGCAGGTGACATTTGAGTAGACAAATGTGTCCTTACGAGACCCAATTTAGTAACTGGAATGATTAGGATAATTTGTGCTATGGTCTGAATGTTTGTGTCCCCTCAAACTTCCTATGTTGAAATCCTACCCCTCCAAAGATGATGGTATTGAGCAGGACCTTTGGGAGGTGCTTACTTCATGAGGATAGAGCCTTCATGGATGGGATTACTGCCCTTATAAAAGAGGCTCCAAAGAGATCTTGTCACTTCCACCATGTGAAAACACAGCAAGAAGGTGCCAGTTTATGAGCAGGCTCCCAAGACTGGTGCAATGATTCAACCTTGTGATCAGACACCCAGCTCCACTATCCTTGGTCCTGTTCGTCAAGGTGGCCACCATGGTGTTAGACACCCAGGTCTCACATGTCCATGTCTTAACATAGGAAGGAAAAACAAAGTCAGTCTCTCCTTTTCTTTTCTCTCTTGTCTCTTCCGTTTCTCTTAAAAAAAATTATTGAAGTATTTTATACATACGAAAACTCTACATGTCCTAAGAATGTAGTTTGATATGTTTTCAAAAACCATATGTATCTGGCACCCAGGATCCAGATCAAGAAACAGAATATAACCGCCCTCAAGAAGTCTCTCATAGATCCCTTTTCCATACTGCCTTCTGCAAGTATAAATAGTTGTATAATTTTTAATTTCTAACACTGTAGATTAATTTTGTCTGTTCTAAAATTATCTAAATGGAACCACATACTATGTACTGTCTTGCATTGGCTTCTTTCACTCATGTTTGTGACACTGACAGCTGTTTTTTATTGTGTGGTTGTAAATTATCTTCTTTTATTTAAAGTAGTCTATTGTCCCTTCTACTGCTGATGAGCATTGGAATAGTAACAAGTGCTTGGTTATTATGTGTAGAGCCACAATGAATACTCTTGTATCTACCTTATAGTGATCATATACCTGCATTTATTTTGGCTATACAGAGTTTCATTTTTAATAGGGAAAGAAGCTGATGCTCTGTATCCAATTTCCCCTCAGGCCTTACTGGTCAATATTGAGTCTATGTTCACCTTGTATTCATAGCAGAACCTGGGAAAGAAAAATAGCCAGTGATACACAAGCTGGCTCAGCAACCACCAGCTCTCATTTTCACCCTGTATAGTTGAAGTTGGCTCTTCCAGAAGAAAAGGGTAGGGGGAAGGCAGAGCAAGTTGTTTTGTAGATAACTAGTGCTTTTGCATCAATTACTGAGTTATTCACATGGGTAAATTATTAAATTGCATTCAATCTAAAGATTAGAATTTTACAAAAAAGTTAATGAAAACTGGCTTTAGAGACAGGATAAACTAAATGTATGGTAGGGTAATAAATAACCCCAAGTGACAGCAACTCAACACATAGTCTATTTCTCACTCATGCCATGTCCACTGCAGGTCATGCAGCTCTTCACTGCAGCTGTCTCATTGCAGTGATATAGCAGGCTAGGCTGTTTCTGTGTTACAACTCATTTCCACACTCAGTCTCCATGGCCACCTCTGATGCAAAGGAGAGATGAGGGTTATGCATGGATTTGTAGGTGCTTTGGCTCAGTAGTGACTGTCAGTTCCACTCGCAGATCATTGACTAGTACTAATTACCCCCCCAACTGCAGGGCAATCGGTAAATGTGGGAGAACAAATGGATGTTTGATGCAAAGAGACCATCTACTCAGGGCCACTTGTTATTTTTAAAAGGCTAATATTAATTCATTTCTATATATTTCCATCCTTGCATTTATCTGAATTATTCTAGAAAAATAACTCAGAGCTGTACTCACAGAATTACCCTTACCCACTAGTAATGCATTGTCTCAGAAAATAGAGAAGAAACTTTTTATTAAGCAATAAGATCAATTCTAATGAAGAATATTTTCTATATATTAGTTAATAGGCTTTTGTATTGGATTTTCTCCCCAGTATATATAAAGCTTTAAGCATAATGCTTATTTTGCAAACATTGTAATAATTGATCAGGCAAGTCACCAATGGATGCTAAAACTACTGGGTTAAGGTTGTTGGACAAGAAAAAGATAGATCACCTGTCTTAAAAGTGTCACCCATAGATTATTTATTATGAAAGGGAAGATACTGTTTTAAAATGGAGAGTTTTAGCAGACATTACCTGGTCCAACTGATCAAATTTAATTTTGTCAACGGTGGGACAAACTGAAACCATGTGCCCCATAAGATATATTGGGAAAGGATGGAATGTCATCTGTGCAGTATTTATGCCCAAACTGAATGTAAAATCTGAATGTTAATTCTGTATGTAATTGTGAAGAAAAAAAAATCAGGTAAACTAAATTGAGGACCATCCATGAAAGAACTTGGTTGTACTCTTTTAACATGTCGATACCATGAAAATTAACATATCCTATATTAAAGAACTGTCAAGGATCATGATGATCAAATCCATGATTAAATCCTGGAAAAAAAGAACATAATTCCAAAAAGGGGGCATTATTGAGACATCTTAGAGATTTTCATTTTAGACTATACATTAGATACTAATGTATCAATGTTAAATTTCCCAAGGGGTCATTGGTAATTGTGATTATGTGGGAGAATGACTTTAGTCCTATGAGAAATGTGCTAAATAGTTGTAAGTGAAATGTCTTACTGTAACTTTCAGATGATTTGTAAAAAAGTATGTGCATTTATTTATATATATGTGTAAGTGTGTGTGTAGTTACATACACATATAGACACACACACATACACATGTGAAGAGAGGGGGAGAGAAAGCAAATGTGGCCAAATATAAGTGACTGTTGTACTTTGACTAAATAATGTAGGTGAAGGTTATATGGGCATAAATCTACTCCTGTAAATTTCCTATAGTTAAATTTTTCAAAATAAAAATATTGAGAAAAATATTGTTTGTTACGTTTATTCTGCAATTCCCAATTCAGTCCATATAGTACTTGGGCAAAATATCAGTCTTATTGGAATCAGCTCCACTGTGTTGTTTCATCTGTATTTTCTAGTAATAAGGTAAGAATTGGGCTTCAAGAGGGAGGACCCTTAGCAGTCATCACTGGAACAAGGAAAGAGCCTCCCCCAAAGCACAGAAGACCTTATGTGTATTTGGATTAATATGGCATCATGCCTGAAGGATTATGATTATTTTTCTATGAGAAACAGTGACATCAGGAAGGGTAAGCTAGAAATAACAGCCCCTTTCATCAGTCCTGTCAATGAAAATCTTTGTCTAGTTCTTGAATAATACTAGGGATGCTTTACATGCTTATGCTGTAAGGAAAACAAGTTAGCATAATCTGTAGTGCTAAATGAATGAGTGGTCCTTTGAGAACAGGCCCTGTGATTTTGTGGTGAGAGTATCAATGTCAGCTGATTTGATACAGATGATGAACTTAAAAAAGAAGCTAAACTCAGATAACTATGCATTTTCTCTAAAATGAAAAACTTGAAATCCTGTGCTGGGAACTCCTAGGACACTTCCTGGCTGTTCTGTCAGAAGCAGACTGATGGAGAAGCAATATTGACACTCAGGATGCCTTTTATGAGTTCAAATCCAAATGGCAGAGCAGCAGATCTGTGTGGGATAGTTTTGCTCAGAATAAAAAACAAGAGTCCTTTTTTTTTTTGGTTGGTCCCAGAATGGATTTTTGATCAAATTAAACATTCAACCCTCAATATGGGAACTTCTGGTGAATAGCCTGGAGAAATAAATGATAGTATTTTAAGATGTTTTCATTTTTTGTCATTGCCTTAAAAGTCTGGAAGGAGCTTTTTAAACTTCTTTTTATTTTTTTCATTCTACTTTTTGAAACACATCTTAAAAAATGAAAGCCATTATTATTTGTAGTAAATATGCCTCATAATATAGCTGAAACAGTCTGGCAGTCGCAGCTATGCAATGAAACCACATGGAAAGGACTTTCACACTGATTCATTACAAAAATTTAAATACCTATCAATACAAGTCCTGGGAAGAAAATGAGGGTGGGGGACACCTCCTAGTGTAGTAGCTTAGCACAGTAAGGAGTTATATACTTAACTAAAAGTTTTCGTTTAGTAAATGGCTCATAGACAGATGTTAAATAGAAAATGAAATGGTTGGTATATACATTGTGACCTGAATGTAATCTTAGACAAAGAGTTTAAAAACAGTCTCCTTGTGTTTTATAAGATCCTCTTCTTAGTGACCCAACATTCCATCACCAGGCAACACTGCCCTCTTGCCTCCAGCTCCCAGATGCCTCCTGCCTCCAGAAACTATTCCCAGCTGTGTTTGGGTAAACACTTGTAACAGTGCTATTTATGGGCTTAATAAAAGCCCCACGCATGGTACCGGAACTGCCTCCTTTCTGGACTTTGTACAGTGGGCATCATCTATGCTCTGGGTGTAGCATTGTGTAGAACAGAGCTACTCAAACTGAGGTCCACAGTCCAGTAGCATCACTGTCACCTAGGAGCTTGTTAAAGATGTTAATTCTGGGACCTACCTCCTGACTCAGAATCCCTTGAAGTGAGGCTCAGGAATGTGTGTTTTAAGAAGCTCTCCTGGATAATTCTGTAAAGTCTAGCAAACTTTTATTTCTAATAGCTGAGAGACAACCATCAGACATACAGTTTTACATTTCTCCAAAGATAATCATGATCATCTGTTCACCCTGCCAAATGAAAGTTGTTACCCGAAATGCAAATGGTGAACACTTATCTATAATATATGATTAGGTTCTTACAGATGTAAATGTGCTACAAAGTAATTTCCTTAAAATATGGTATTATTATCAGATGTTTAGCAGTGAAAAGAATAAAATAGGGAGGTAAAGCTAGGTTCTGCAGCATGTAGCATTCTCCCAGGCTCTTAAGATTTTTACAAAAGAAATTTCCCTGCTGTGGGACACAATGTTAAGTGAAAGCTTCCCCATTTGAATGTTTTCCTATAATGGATGTTCATTCGCTTTCTCATGAAGAATTCTTAGGAGCTCAGCAAAGATTACATTAGTGTGAACTCCCCAAGGGACTGTGCCATGACTGGAGTCACAAAGCTTTCAGTCCCTTTTGGAAAGCAGACCTAGAATGAACTTAAGCCCTGGAACCTGTTTCTCTGTTGGTAAGAGCTTTGCAGCCTTTCTTGTCCCTAGACATGTTCTCCAGGCAAAAGATAAAGTAGACAGTTCATGGATAAGGGAGGCTGTGAACCAGACTGAGGCATTTCTTGTCCTTATAGAGAGTAGAGGTCTCTCTTATGTGAATAGAACACATTTTATTTTGAAAAGCTGCTATGTTCATTTTAGTTCCCCCAAATTCAGTGGCGAACTGGTAAATGTTATCAACCTACTCCACAGTGGGGGCCACTCAGAATTGTAGATTGGCGGATTTTTGTGATAGTACTATTCCCGCCATGCAAATGTCAAGCTACCAACATGATGTTAATGAAGTGAAGTTGGGGACAGCTGGGTGGCACTGTCCTGTGCCAGCTGGCCTCAGCACACCACTGCTCAGAGTGCTCTCCCCAGCTCTCCCAGGAGACTGAGGAAAACAGGAATTGAGTTAGCCTTAGTGGACATGGATGGGAGGGAGGAATCACTGTTGGTGCATAAACTTGGCATGTGGCAAATCTTTCGCCCTTCAGTAGATGGGAAAATATTCATGCATTTGAGCCTTCTCCTTCCATGCTAATGTGTTGGTTCCCTGCACTGAGAGCTTTAAATTGTAGGATTCTGTTCCTGTTGATAGCATGATAAATTCACCACAAAAGCATCAGGCTTGGTAGGATATCACACCACCTCAGATTTCACATAAATGACTTAGCAACACCCTTATTCCCAGTTAAGGCTGCCCAAGAGCAGGCCTGTGTGCACACAGTTCTTGATTGTCCTAGAAAGGGGATGCATGCACTAGTTCTTATGAAAAGAGCCTGCAATCCAAACATGACTAGGAAATAGCTCCCAGGGCAGCAAGACTTCTGAAGCAAACCCTCTTCCCCAAAGAACCCTGTTGTTCATATACCAAGAGCAGCAAATGTCCATATTTACTTTTGCCAGTACCTGAGTTCGGTGTTTGACTTTTTCTGCCACTGTGGGACTTAGGGCCTAAAATACTGTGATGATGGGTTACACACTGTTAGATAACAAAGAGTGGATGTATTTTATTTAGGGATTATTTATTTATTTATTTGTTACTACCAAGGTCTTTGGTGAGAAGAGTAAAAGAATTCAAGTAAAAGTTTAAAAACGACCAGCATGAAGGAAATCAGTAGCACTGGGGATAAAAACTCACTTGGCAAAAACTTGGAATATGGAGGATTTGTTTCATTAGTGTGTTCATTAATGTACATAGTTCTTGACATCAGGCCATTTTATGTGGGGGAGAAAATGAGGAGGTACCTGGCCTGAAGATTTAAATCCTTGTTGAAATAAAACAGAATCCTCCATTACATCTCAGAAACTCTGAACTCTGGTGTCTCCTTAAAAAGTCAGAACATCCCAAACAGAATCAGAGAATAATTAGATTTGAGGAAATTTGATGTTCATGTTTTAGTTTTATAGTCATATATTTTTTTATCCTGTCTTGGCTAAAGCACGATAATGAGTGTGATAGCATTAGAAGATACTAGTACACCTTAGCTTTAATGAGTTAAGTTTATGAAGAGTTGAAACGAAACCTCTTGATGGATTAGAAGGTGAGGAATGTGCTTAGTAGATTTCTTTCACTTTTCTTATCATGTGAATTTGGATCTCCCAGATGCAGACCTTGCAAGAGGGTTCTAATGCAAGTATAGTTTCTTGGGGGAAGTAATTGCAGGAATACATGGACAAGTAGAAGTAAGACAAGGAAGGGAGAAAACTCACTGAAGAGGATGTTACCAAGGGAGTTGCCCTTAGGTACAACTGGTAGTCCATCCTGCTGCGGAACTCCAGGACATGCTGCAGAATATGCCTCTGAATTGTCCCAAATGAAAGAAGAGAAAGCTGGTGTGTTTATTCAGCCCACACTCTGCCACTGGTTAGAGGCTGTTGTCAGGGTTATTTACTATTTGACACTATTGCTTACCCTACAGAAGGGCCAAGTGTATTCCTTTGGTCTGGTAGGATTCCTCTGGACAGAAAGTTACAGGTGTTGGCAACAGGAGGCTTCACCGTGCAGTGGCAGGATGTAAGTTAGTGCAGCACCTTTCAAAGAGTTTAATGTGAATGACTAAGGTGATCTACCTATGAAATTTAAAATCTTCCAGGAGCCATATTAAGTTGTAAAAAGACCCAGGTGAAATCCAGCTTACTTTTTTTGATGTATTAATGTAAAATATACATCGTTATTTCAATCTGTAAACAATGTTAAAATTATTAACGAGCTATTTCACTTTATTGATATGCCTTTTACATGTACTGTGTATCTTACATTTTAGTTCACAGTGGCCACTTTTCAAGTATATGAGGCTAATAGCTACTGTTGAGCAGTGCAGTTCTAGGATGGTCCTGTATTTGACTTACTGTTTCCTGCATTTGTGGGCATGTGTTAGTTACTCTCTGAGTAACACCCAAAATTAATTCTACCCAGTACATCAGGGAATCAAATACACAGAAACAGTTTTTGGCCCAAATGATGCTTTACTTAACTAGATTATGTTCCTCCAATTTCTCAAGATATGAAACCTGCAAAATGTAGTCTTCTGCTTATTTTACAGAACTATTTTGATTATTGATATTTTGAAAACTGTTACATTTTTAATGCCTTTGAAAATGTATTGCTGCTGTTTTTGTTAAACTACAGGGTTTTGCTAGTTAAAAATTAGGTCCTCATTTATCTTCTTTTCCTTTCTGCCTCTACCTACTAAATATTGAACACCTTCTTTGGGCTAGGCACCATTATAGGCTCTGTGCCCCTTGGGTGAAGAGACACAGTCTGCATTCATGGAGCTTACATTTTGGTAGGGAACACAGACAGTAAACAGATTATCATATAAATAAATGGCTTGAAGGATAGGTTCTATATTTTCTTTTAAGGCTTTGTATTTTTTTAGAGAAGTTTTAGGTTCACAGCAAAATTAACAGGTAGGTATGTGCATTTCCATAGCCACCCCACCCCCACCTGATTTGGGGCTAATTTTGCCCACCAGAGGGTACATTTGTTATAGCAGATGAACCTGCACTGATGCAGCATTAGCTCCCAAAGTCCATTGTTTACACTGGGAAGAACCCATCTTAGCAAAGTGTTCTTGCAGTGTGTTACTAGGCTTTATGTTACTATAATCAAATGCCATATACAAAACTCAAATATCATATGTAAAAATAAACAAGTTTGATAGTGGTTATTCAACATCCTCTTTAAGAGGACTTCTCACTTTTCAGAACTTTTCGCCTCAGGGTTCCTTTAATTAGAATCTTGATTTAGATTCTTTCCTTGTACTAATTTACAGGGGACTTTTATGGATTTTCCTGTACTGTAAAACAAGCTGCACTAAGTCTGGTTAGATGTTTGCACTGCCATAGTTTGCATCTCTTGGTGCCTAATTTATGGCCAATTCAAACATCAGACTTTCCCAGGGGCTGTCAGATGCCTGGCTAGATCACTGTGTATTCCATCTTGTTGGTATAAACTTTATAGACTTTGAAAAGTGGCTGCCAGCAGGTCAAAGACTTTACATTTCCATATTTCCAGTTGAACCCTAGGAGGTTTTTATTTGAGTTGCTAATGTGAACAAGGCTATGGGTTCTCTGTTAATTAAAGTTGTTTTATTCATTGGGTGAAATGTGAAAGCACTTAATAATTTAAAGATGTGATGTTTTCAAAGCATAATTGACTTTTGAGGTTTGAGACACTAAAATGTTAAGTGAAGCAATGACACTTGCATACAGTTTGCTGCAGCTGATTGCATATGCAGGATATTTCTGGAGCTATAATATATTATGCTAGGAAGATTCAGTAGGATTTAACTGGCTGGGTATAATAGAGTGTTTTATTACATAATAATTGCTTTTAATGAGTGTGGGTATTTCATTTGGCTATTGGAATCATGCTAATGTAACTAATTGAAAAAATTGCATTTACTTTTTAAACATCTTTAACGTGTCAGATTAGGTCAGTTGATTTAATACTTAAGATCATATGTTTTGTTTTCACAGATTTAATTTTCTAGGATATATTGCTTCCTGAAACTTCTTAAGCCATTTCCCAGTATGCAAAGGGGGCTATTGAATTTCTTTCTATACAGCTTATTTCCTAATCTTACAGCGGTTGCCAGCAAACTAGAAACTGACATTGGCTATCTGGAGCAAAAAGAACTTATTGGAAAGATAGTGGGGTTAAGAGGATAAATAGAAGTCTTGTGCCTCATTGCAGGCAGGCAAGAGCCAAGGGCATTCTCAGAGTGGCTGAGGTTGGGGTCCCTAGAAGCAGAGCCTATGAGGGGATTATTGTGCAAATGTCTTATAAAGGGAAGGCTCTGTAGACAAAGCTGTAAAGGAGTGAGGGAAACAGGATAGGCAGGAGGAGGAATCAAGCAAAAAAAAAATCAGGTTTCAGGTGAAATCTGACCTCAGCTTGATTCTGCAGGGGGCTCCAGCTGAAGTATCATTAGGGAATTGCTAGAATTGCTAGCCTTCTGCGTTCTTGTACCAGTTCTTGTACTGACTGTGGATGGCCTCTGGATGGAGTGTAGCCTCCCAGGCAGTGATGTTCTGGCTCTCTGGGGTAGGTGAGAACCAGATTTATACTGCTTGCCAATTTCTATGGTGTAAATACTCCCACCACAGCCTCTTTCAAGCCACCAGGATACAGCTATTGAATCTGGAGTTGGGAAGAAAGGTGCATAATATGCTCTTGTCAGCTAGCATGAGGTGGACTCAGCAAATCACCACTCCCAGGCACTCCTGGAGAGGGCCTTCCTGTCTGATGAGGGTAGGTCTTTGCAGAAAGAGGCAATGGTAAGCTGTCAGCAGCCTGTACTCAGAGTGGCCCAGGAAAGGTGATCTGGGCAACATCTAGAGGCTAACTTGACATGGGGACTGTGGAGAGCACCACACACAGCAGGAACAGGGAGATGGTGGTAGACTCCGGCTGTGCCCTGCCACCTCTTTGGTTATCCGCTATCATCATCACTCACTGAAAATGCAAAGATCTGAGAGAAGGTGTAAATTGGTCCTGCCTCAAGGCACATGTGCCCCTCTGGTTCTACCGGGAATGTATGAGTACAGATGTCCTTAGTGCTTCAGCAGTAGAAAGGAACTACTAACTCCTGTCAAGACTATAGAAAATGGGGGAGAGTGTGATTCCCTAGAGGAGGCTAGAGAACCGTTCTTGATGGGCAGTGGGGGCTACATGGCATCAGTGGCAATATTTACTACATATAGGGTGGAAGTTGGCAGAACTGTAACAAGAGAAGCTAACATTTATTATTTTTTGCTTAATGTCAATACTGATTTGCCAGCAGCTATTCTCACTGCTCCATATGTGGCAGAAACTGTTGGTTGCCAACCCACTAGTTTTTCTCCTGAACTTCCTCCCTGATGAGAGAATCCTACTGCCATTAAAGAAACTAAAAATCCCACACATGGACATTCTTAGCATCCTTTGCACATAGGGCATAGGCACATGGCCCAATCCTGACCAGTGGGTCCTGAGGGGAGGCCTTGGAGGAGGTGAAACTTCTGGGAAAGATTTGCTTCCCTTATAAAAAGAGATTCCTAAAGCTATGTTACCTATCTTGTGATATTGAGGAAGGCTTAGAAAATCACAGAAAAGCTGACTTGTAACCCTGATGTACTATTAGAAAAACTCTAAAACCACCTATTTTTGGTGGCTTTATTACATGAGACCTTAAGGACTGCTATTTATTCTATTTTTATTTGGGGGTTCTGTTATTTGATATACTTTGTTACTTAATTTCACAGTGTCCTGTGAGGGATATATTCTCATTTTCATTTTCCCTACAGGGAAACAGAGGCAAAAATCATTAGTAACTTGACTGAGGCATGATAGAAGTTCAAACTCTTCTGACTGCAGGGTCTGAGCTCTCTATAAATATTAACAACACTTCCTATTGGCTGTGTTCTGTATGACACAGACTTCTGTTGGTTCTTTTTCCTGCTTTGTCCCTATTTACATCCTCATTGGTTACTAGAGTTATCCAGAAATCAGTCTAGTAGAACTACCAGACTGAAAATGAGGATCACATCTTTTTAGTGAGAAAACCATCTCTGGCAATAGAGAAACAACACATGAGTATCAAATTCCACTGGAAGAACTCCAAACAAGAGTGTGAGCAGCCACTACGGAGGAGAGTTTCAGGTTTTAGCATTGGTGGCCTTCACTGCTCAATACTTCTCAGAATTCATGGTTAAAATAAAGGAATTGTTGGTACTTGATGGGAAAGCTTTCATTTATAAAGAAACTCAGAATTCCAGAATGGAAAACTACTCAATGATCCCAGTAGTCTGAAACTGTTCTGTACCTGAACACAAGTCCGTAACTACTACCCTGTCTTCTTTGATTTTTGTTCTTGGTCGGGTCTCCACTGCAGACTGAAATTTTTCCCTTTCTTTTTCCATTTTCCATGGTCATCCTGATCATGTAGTTAGAAACCAAGGCATCAGTCATGCCCTCTGACCACATACCCAAATGTGATATTAAGAAAATAACAAAACCTTTAGATAACATGGGGATAATATGATAGTTGTTGGCATAAAAATGAAGACACTTAGAGAAAACATTATCAAGCATGTGACAGTGGCTAGAATTTGAGTCATGCAAAGTATTGAAAGCATGATGTGATTTTTATGAGCTCCCTCCCCACCAGTGGGTGGTTTAGTACCACCTCCCAACCTAATGACAAGGATACTTTTTTCATCACATACACTTTTTCTGCCTCCAGGAAAGTTAGTAAAAAATTTAACTTTTCCTCAAACCCCTTTTACTCATTTTACTTGAATCTGTGTTGGGATTAAATGGAGACAATATTCTGAGGCTTTATGACTTAGCTTTGGAGTTTTCCTTGATGGCTTTATGTTGCATCCCACATGAATTATTGGATAGAAAAGACCAAAGAACTGTGAGCATGTCTGTTAACTAGGCATTGTGCTAGGTGCTCCTCAGTGGGAGTGACCTAAAAAAAGAGTCTTGCTCTTCCGGTTATGCAATGTTGAAGTTGGGATGGTCATCAAGCCTCTATTGCCTTTTTGTAGATGAGTAAATTGTGGTACAGATGATGAAATGACCTGTCCAGGGGCACATTATGGCCCACATGCACATTTCTGTGGCCTTTCTCCCACACTTCTTCTTCTATAATAGTCTATAGACTAGCACCGATTTGGGACCATGTTTTCAATAGGCCTTGGCAGAACATGAAAAATGTGGGATGCTCTTCATAAGCTTTTTCCACTGGGATTTCTCTTTATGGAGCACCTTTCATGAAATGATAGGGCTAAGAGAAGTAGATAGCAATGAGTGTGTGTAGATGTAAGATACCCTTACTAAGTAAAATAAGAAGTGGTTGACTCCATGTTCATGGACACCTGGAATGAAAAGAAAAACTCCTCTGTGAAACTTGTAACATGTAAACTCCTGCATCCTTACTTGGTATTATTAATTAATGTGAAATTTAAAGCACAGAAATTTTATTTCCTGGCTTGTTGTATATCTTAATGTAGAGCTACTCTCCAATGATACATTATAGTATATGCTTGAGTAACATGGCCTTTCTCTTATTATAATAAATATTACCTTAGGGCTGCTTTTATTTATCACACAGGTCTGGTTGTTTTCAGCTGGTCGGCTTGAGATCAGGTGGAGATCCACTTGGGTCTGGCTGGTCTAGGATGTCCTCTGCTGGGCTGGGATGACCAGGCATCTTTCCATACAGTCTCTCACATTCCAGAAGGCTAGTCTCAGTGGGTTTTCATGTCAGTAACAGGGTTCCGAGAGAGTAGAAGCTATGAAGCAATTTGAAACCCAGCCTCAGAACTGTTTTGGTGTTTCTTCTTTCTCATCCAGTTGGTCACAGCAAATCACAAGTTCCAGCCCAGATTCAAGATTTGGGGAAACAGCCTCCACCTCTGGTGGGCAGAGCTGCAAGGTTGCTTTGTAATGATCTGGGGTACAGAGAGGGGTGGAGAATTAGAGGTTAGTTTTGCAATCTGCCACAGGTTGATTCCCCATGTTGAATCGGTCAGTAATTCTTATCAGTTCTATCACTAAAATATTTTTAAAATGTATCTCTAACTAAACAAAATTTAATAATTCACTAAAAAAAAAAGCCTCTCACTATCATTAATCCAAGCCACCATCTCACATGGTTGGTCACAGGAACTCCCTAATTTATCTCTCTGCTTCCACTCTTAGCCATCTCTAATCTGTTTTCCACACAGCAGGCATGGTGATCATTTAAAAATGTAAATCAATTCTTGTCACTCATCACTCTTACTCTTAGAATAAATCTATACTCCTTTCCATGGCCCATAACCTCACAGTGATCTGACTTCTGCTCAGCCTTACCTGCCTCCTTTGAAGCCTGAGAGCATATCAAGTATATTCTGTCTCAAAGATTTTTAATTGCTGCGCCCTCTCCCTGATATGTTCCTTCTCCAGCTTTTCACAAGATTTATTTCTTCTTATACAATCACATGTACTGGATGGTCCTTCCTTAACCACTGGTATCAATAGGACTCTCCCAGTTACCTTCCATCACACTGCTTTGTGCACTTCCTTAACAATACTGCTTGGTGTGTTAATTTACATGTTTATTGCCTATTTCTTCTACCAAAATGTGTGCTTTATAAAGCTGAAGACATTATCTGATTATGCACATCATTGCATATAGCAATCCCTTCATAAATGTTTGTTGATCAGACTCCTACATAAAACTTTTACTAAATAACAAAACTGAGGAATACTTAAAACATTCCTTTTAAGATGTAGGGGTTTTTTTTCCCCCATATTTTCATGGCAGTATACTCAGTTACACATAAATAGGGATCATGACAAATGATCTTTTAATGTGTAAATGGAATTGGGGTGGATGACAGAATTAAAAGTGAATGCATCTGATACTGTGTACAGAGAAGTGACATTTACAAAATAAATATTATTACTATCTTGCTTGATACTATGCAAGGAAACATTTTCAGAAAGGGGTCTTTGTCAAATGAAGGCCTCAGTGTTCAGGGTCTCATTTTCCAAATGGAGAAGAGAGTTCCCTGAAATTGAATTTTATTCATGCTTCAGAGAGAAATGAAATCTCTCCATCATGAAAAATGGGTATCAGGTGCTTTTGATTTCCTTTTATCAGCTGCTAATCAGAAGAAAAGAGGAGAGAAAAGCAAGCTAATGAAGCCAGCCCTTTCATAGGCAGTTGTATTGCAGGAAGCTTTGTGATTGTTAATTAGATGATGGCCTTGGGAAATACATTTTAAGAGGGAGAAATGGAGGAGGAAGTCATACATTGCAAAGCCTCTCCCTAGGTGGATAACGTTTAAAAGTGATTCGGCTAAAATGTTTTTAGTTGCAAAACCTACGTTTTGAACAAGAGATATCTGGTGTTTTGAAGATGGCGAGAGGACCTTTTAACTTAGAGGTCATCTATATGTTATGTGTATCGATTCATTAGTAATCATATCATCTCTTAGCATGAATAGTCTAGAAACACATCACAATGTGCATTTGTAATTTGGGAGAGCTGCCAAATATCTGTAATCCATTTTTTCAGCTGGGAGAATTCCTTTCTTTGGGTATCTGTAGAAGCCAGAGAAGCTAGACGCTCAGTTTTACAGCCTTCTTTGCAGCTGGGGCACAGGCATGTGGCCTGTGTTTGGGGCAGTCAGATACCCTAAACTATGAGGTAAAGAATCAGAGTGGGAGAAAGTCTATTTTATTGGTAGTGATAGTGGCTGTTGGGGCCATCGGGCCAATAGGAACTATGACTAGTGCAGATGATGATGGCATTGTAAGCTATATGACACCACATATATGTCTCACTTAGGAGGATTAAAAGTTTTGTTATATTGGTTTCCCAATTATTTTTTATTAATTAAAAAAAATCATAGCCATAATTTAAAATTAGAGCCTCTTTGGTCATTGTTATATTTCACTCTTTTTAAAAAGCTGTGATTTTTTTCTTAAAATAGAGTTTCATTACATAGAGTTAGCCTATTTAACAGTTTCCTATTGAGTCTGATCACTCTCACTGTATGTTTTAGGAGGTATTGGGGAGGCAAGCATTTGCTGCCACCAGCAAGAGAATAATTCCCTCTGGTAGAAAGTCTGGGCAGAAACTGATAAAGGTTAATGTGTTAAATAGTTGAAGATCTATGTGGCTTAACAATTGTTCGTTTTAAATATATTATTGGATAATTGCTAAGAGCCAGGAATCATAAAGCACCGAGGAGTCAGAACTGAATAATGCTTGGGTAATTCCTCTTCAGGAAACACAGCTTTTAAGAGCTCATAGTCTAAGGCAACAGTACTCAAAGTATGGTCCATGGACCAGTGCCATCTGTAAACTGCTTGCTACTGGTCAACAATGAGTTAAAGAACTTGTGCCAGAGCATAAATTATTAAGCACACTGTTTAGTCCAGCTGATGTTTCTCTTGTATAAGACTTTCTTGAAGGAAATAGCAAATTGATTCATCCTTGTGCAAGTTGCTTATCTTGCTACTGATCAGAATTA
Organism: Manis javanica; assembly: GCF_040802235.1. Classification (NCBI taxonomy): domain Eukaryota; kingdom Metazoa; phylum Chordata; class Mammalia; order Pholidota; family Manidae; genus Manis; species Manis javanica. Next base: position 34,912,482 of record NC_133160.1, on the reverse strand, counting down.
AAAAATTTGTCTATTGGCTACTTTGAGAAGCATTAATTTAGTGGCTAATATAAAAAGCAGGAAATAACAGGTTATTATATCAACTAATGGAACAGCAAAATGACCTCACATTAACAGGTATTTCAAAATAAACATTTAAATTAGTACTTATTTTATGATCTTTATTATCCTCCTCTTTCCATAAGTGAACCCTGGATAGGTGCTATATATATGCAAAACACTTTTCTTGATTTTGTGGTCCGTAGATAATCATGGATTTTCAGGATTTTTCAAGAAGATCCTATTGGACAGCACTGCATTAGACCTTGGTCTGGGTTTTTGTTATTTGGGTGTACAAATATGTCAGTAATCATTGAGTCTTATACTTAAGTCTTGTGTGCTTTACTGCAGTAAGTTGTACATCAATGTAATAAGTATAGCAAGAAAAAAAAATAGAGATTTGGCTCTGTTGGCTTTTCTAATTCAGCTAAAGGGATGTCTGTGCCACTCCTGGATGTTGGGAAGTCTGGGCAAAGACTTATCTAGAGAGGATGCATTCCCAAGACCTGCACCACCACAGCAGAGGTAGCCCTTCATGCAGCAGGTGTCTAAGGTGTGAGAGGTGGGCAGAGGCCACCTCAGACCCACCAACCTAAAGGGAAGGGCCTGGAACCCCAAATGGAAGAGCAACGTCGGTTTTTGGAAGGTCATTACCAGAGAAGGCCTTATTCTCTATGGGAGAGATTTGGAAACACTTTTATTAATGCTGGGCTTGCTCTGAGTCATCTTAAAACATTGCTTCTGCTTGGTGTAGATGTTTTATCACTGTTTTCTGGTGGGTGGGAGAGCCAGGGTAACAATTAGTGAGAACGTGATACATTCTGTTAAACTAGACCCACAATTTTTTTCCTCGTGTTTTTACCTTGACATTTCCCCCCCTCACCACCTTCTTTTTTCTCATATTTTTCTTCCCAGAGTTTGAGGATTTCAGCAGAGCTAATTTTCTTTTCCTTCAAAGCCTTGTTACACAAAATGTAATCTGGGGAGCAGAGCATTGGTGTCCTGGAGTCTGTTAAAATGCAGATTTACTGGTCCTTACCCCAGACCTACAAAGCCAGAACCTGCATTTCAAAAGATTTGTGTGCATATTGCCGCTAGAGAAGCACTAGTGTAGGTGATTGAGGTGAATGGGCGACATAATATAAAGCACTCCCAAAACACTGAATTAACCACACTGATAAATTAGGTTGATCACTTTTTGTAGTGTCTTAGCCAAAATGAGTTATGGATGTTAAATTGACCATCTATCATCAGCTAAAATTTAACAGCTGTAAAGGGTGGTTTCCTTCTTGTGGATTTCTCATCTCACAGAGAAACTGAGTCACCAATGTTGCAGTCCCTCGTGACAGTCATGTGAGATGTCAAATGTATTTTGTATATTAAAAGTGAAAATTGCTTTTTGATGTGACATCACTCAGCATGAAAAATGACATATATATATATATAAAGATAAGTGCACCATTTTAAGCCTTTGGCTAAGGCAATGGTGGTTTAATGGGAAATAACTTAGTACTGACAGCTTTCAATTAATCTCTGAAATTGAGAGAAGAAAAAGAAAGAATGACCCCAGTTGTCAGATGATTAATACTACTTTGTTAGCTTTGTTATGTTTGTTCTGCTTACTTTTGACTAGGGATGACTTACTTTCAAACCAAGCACTGAGGACATACTCTTTAGAGCGTGACTTGGGAGGAACAAAGGGTCTGTCTCATTTCCATTCACCTGCCACTGGACTGTTTCAGCAGCTCCCCTCATAGGCAAATAAATTGCACATTCCCTAGGTGGCCTCTCAGCCTAGCCAGAAAGAGCTGATGTTGCTCAAATAACAGAAGCACAGAAAACAAAACTTAATACTGAAAGGGACATGGGAACAAAGCATTCAGGGCAGAGAGCTGTGGTGTGCAAGCTGGTAGATCCAGACACACAACTAGGCCAAAGTCACAGAGGAGATAACGTTGGGCTTGGAGGGAACATCATTCAAGGTTGTCATTGCACCACACAGAGCTCCTAAGTGTGGAAGAGTTCTGCTGTGATGTTGCCTGTCATCAGGGATAGTCTACATGGTCTGCCAATCTTAAATTCAATTTATAGTCCATCTATCCATCCACTTAGTCACCCAGCATGAACTGATTTTTTTTCCCAAACTCTTTATTTGTTAATATTTTAATTCTCTGATGCACTCATTGGACATATTTTAAATGTCCTCAGAGAGCTGCATCCTGGGGATGCTAATGTTCAGAAAAGTCCTTGTTTTTAATAAGCGTACATGGTCTAGCTCTTATATTAGCAGTGCAGGCCAGTTTTGCAGTTGAATGAGCTAATAGCATAAATGTTTTGTTCTAGAAGAAGCCATATTGCTTTGTCAGGCTTTTTTTTTTTTTTAATTAATAAGCTGTTTCAGGCATTTGTGGGGAAAATGGAAGTTCCAATGGCCAGGATCCTCAACTGACCCTAAACTACTTAATGATGTAATTGGTCTACTGCTAGGCTAATGTTTCCATACCTGTTGGCACTGAAATATTATTGACTGAATCACCATATAGAGAGCTCTGCCCGGTGCTCTGAGGGACACAGTGGCATGGCTGCATGGCTGCAGGGCTACAAGGCTGCAGGAGAGTAGAGTCTGGAGTGGTGGTAGTGCTGAGGACAGAGACTGAGACAGCTGTGGGGGCAGAGAGGCCCAGAGGCAGAGACTAGCTTGCTGCATGAAGAGTTGCTCTGAGTGGATGGGATTCTACTGCTTGACCTGTCACCGTGGGACTAAATTTGGGTATAAACCCTTTCACCCCAAGAAAGTTCCACTGTCATTTTTTCAGACCCTTTGAACCCATAGTGAACTTGTTTGGGGCTGAAACGCGTTGGCAAGCCACCTTCGCAAGATCCTTCATCATTGTCTGCAAAGTCTTTGCCATATAAGGTAATGTTTACAAGTACCAGGAATTAGGAAGTGAATATCTTGTGGTGGGCCCATTCCTCAGCCTCCGCAGACTACAAAGAATTAGGGAATTTCCCTTTAAAATGTTCATTGTTCTTAAATAATAGATATTGCATCTAGATTCCACAGTGAATCATGGACCTTAGCCAACATCAATCATTACTAATAATTATTGAAGAGTATAAGCAAAACATAATCTCAATCTCAACATCCCAACATCTGTCTCTGAAGAGGCCTTAAAAACTCAGTGCAGCTTCTAAAGCTTCCTTTTTATGCACTGGGATGCATTTTGGTGTAGGAGTAACTGACTAATGCTAGTTAAGTGTGATATAAGTTAGTTCAGGTGAAACCCTTTAAATTTAGGGCTTCTCAGGTTTTATACTTGATTAGTCACACAGGTAAAGAGACTATTTGACTTATGTCCATTCCCCAGCAGGTTGCATCCCATAAAACCATAAATTCCAGATTAATTGCATGAAGCAATCCAGGCAGAGCAGGAATAACTTGCCAAGACCTTAGGTAGGAAGTTTCTGGGTTGTCTTCTTGCTAGTAAATCCTATCACAGTGTTTACAAGAAGATCTGATCTTGTCAACATCAGCATTTCCTGGGGAACATCCTAAAAAGGAAGAGAGTGAGAAGTGGTAGATTCATAGTTAATTTTTTTTCCCACACATGAATTGTGTGAAATTTGAAAGGGGAAGTACATAAAACTACTTATAGAATATTCATTTTTAAAACTTTACCATTTGGAGAGCACGTACATAAATAAATCTAGAAAATCCATCCTGAAATGGTCCATCCTGAAATGACTTTGCTGGTGTGTGTTTTCTACAGCAGGAGTATGGAGCAAAGAGCAGAAATGGAAGAAAATTATGTCAGAGCAAGGGTTGTGAGGCATAATGTCTGATGTTTAAAGAGAACTTCTTATATTTGCTTATCCTGAAGATACCTCAGGGGCTTCAGCTAAAAGAATGATCATCAGTGTGTGTAACTTATTTATGGGATATTTAGATGCCTTTATTGCATGAGATTAAAAACAATTAAAAACCTACTTTGATCTGATGAGAGAATTACTTAGATGGAATAATGGGGCTTCTGTTTTTATTTATGGGCAGATCTACTTTAGCCTCCCACTTAACCTTTGCTATGGAAACAATAATAAAAGGAAGATGATTCTCTTTCACTTTTTATTTGGCTTTTGCATGGAAGAAACAGTGTCTGCTTGGCACCTGATATTTACAGTGCCATCTGTCTGTTGGTTTCCTTGCTGTGAACAGATTCACTGTAATGTGTGGGTGTATAGGGAGGAAATCATCATTAGAATCTTTTCTAAGAAGGTCAACACTGTGTGGCATCTGAATGGCCTTGGGCGGTGAGGGTTGGATAACACATTGCTTTATTAAGCTCTCCTTTTTCGTCTGCCTCAAGAAAAACCTACTCATGTAAGATCACTGTGGACTCTAGCTTCTCTTTATACTTCTTAAATGTAGGATTTAAAGTAAGGACCAAAGAGCGAGATCTCTGGGTAGCTACTTCCAGTGTTGGCTGGACACTCAAAGTATTGCTTTCAGGAAAGGGAACAGGGTGGATTCTTTTCTTTGCTGGAATACTGGGATCCTACTTAGTGTTGCTTTAAAAAGTGGGTATATCAAAGATTCCATGCAAGACCTCAAGAGACTCCCAGATCTTAACTGATTGCATTATCACTCCTTTAACAAAGAGTTTGTCCTGAGCAGCTGTGCTCATGGCAGAGCCTGGTATTTGTAGAGCAACCTTAGGGTTTTGAAATTAATCTTATAGATGTTATCACATTTTCTCCTGGAATAACCCTCTGAGGTATTCTGGACAGGTATTAATCTTCAATTTATAGATGAGAAAATTGAAGCTAAGAGAGGTCAAGCAACTTGCCTGAAGTCGTATCACTCTTAATCAACAGAGTAGAGTTCTTCCAGGAGCTTAATCAGAATGTCCTGTTAACCATGATAGGCATATTCAAATGCCTTCAGGGGGCTGTGGATAACATAACTGAGTGAAGTTCGGTGAGTATAGAAATAGTGGTGAGCTCAGGTAAATCTGGAATGTGGACAGTTTATAGGGTATATATTGCCGGTTTTCCCTTTCTTTCCTTTAGTCTCATCAGCAATATTGGAACCATACATTTGTTACTCCTGTCTTTCAATTTTGCAGACAGTTTGAAAGGGGAAGTACATAAACTAGTAAGTGATGTTTATCCAATAAGGGGACCTTGCCTAAATAAGGTTAACTAGAGGCTGATTGGGGGTAGTATTTGGCCTTACAGTCTGATAGGTATGTCCAAGGTGACAGGGAAAAGATTTTGATGGGTCAGCCCAAGACCTTGTGTGGTTCAGTTGCAGAAAGCTGGGCTGTATAGGACCTGAGAGACTTCTAATTAAGCTCCCATTTTCAAGCTTTTCAGAGTGTGTGGTGCCACAGCAGTTACCTGCTACCATGAAAATGCTGTATAGCAAATACAAAACCTCTGGCATATTGCAATAAATGCTTATTGCTCATGGGTCTTGGATCAGCTAGGGGTCAGCTACACAGCTCTGATGATCTTGGCTGACTGATGGCCGATCTAGGCTGGCTTCAACTGGAAGAGTCGGGTAACTCAGCCCTGCACCATGTGTCCCTCATCTTCCAGTAGGCTAGCTTGGGTGTGTTCTCAAGGGGAGCATGTTCTCTAGTGCTGTAAGAGCACAGGCACAAACAGATGAGGTCTCAAGACCTAGCCTTGGAGTGGTAAACTGTTAATCTGTTGGACAAAACAAGTCACTGAAGTAGAGAAATATAACTAATCCTTTGGGAGCAACTCCAAAGTCACAAGGCAAAATATGTGGTACAAGGAGGTTAATAACTAATTAATGGGGATAATTACCAAATCTATTGATCTGTTATTTAACAGGTTAGAAATACAAATAGGATAGAGCCAGGCCCCTTACTCTCCCCACCTCCCTTTCCGGTGCACACGCAAGCACACACACTGCCTTTCACATTATTTCTAGATTGTCTTAGACATGTCCCCAAATAAGCCCCAGGTATTTAGAGCCTTCAGTTTGCTGCCAGGCTTCCCTTTAATCCCCCAGTTGTGCTGAGGCCCTGTCCTCTGCCAACAGTCCCCTAATCCCTTCCACAATATTAACTCTTAATTAAGGGGTTTGCTGATGAAATCTGGGGGTGGCTCCAACATTTTTACCACCAAAGAGAAGTTTTAATTTCTTTCCCCTATAGACTCCACGTTTGGAAATTGTTTTGTAGCAAAGTTCTCAGTTACTTTTTTCCCTTTAAAAATATGAAAAATGTACAACTGCCAAAGAGAGCTTCTGGTTGTCATGAGAACACTGAAGTGAGCAAAAGCTAGACCAAATGAAGGCAGCCACTGCTTGAGTTAGCGTGGACCCATTTTCAGGGGTAAATGGCCAACTGTTGTTAGGCCTTTTGATTCCCATTTCCATGTTTACTAGTTCCATACTGAGAGTCTCGGTGACAAACAGATGATAGGCTTCTAGCTTGAGCCTATCAGTTTTCTTGTAACTGGACACATCTGAAGATAAAATATTTATCCCCTCTATCAGTCATTCAATTGGGGATTCTCTTCAGTTTGAATTGGAAAGAATCCAATTCAGTCTCAATCACAGAGGTGATTGACCCCTGATAACAAGGTGAGGCAGAGATACGTTCATATATGAAACTGATGTCATTTAGCTCTTGGAAGACTGTAAAAATCAAGAGAAAGGAGAGAATAAATTAAAAAGAGCACTCTTGTGAGTAGGTAATTTAGTTCATCTGTTTCCTGAATTTTAAACTAAACTTCCATAAAATATGTTAAGGGTAGTGTTAGAACTCTTAGCGATTGTTGACTAGTGTATTTCACAAAGACTGTGCCCCAAATACATCCAAATTTCCTATTATCTCTGTGTCTAAGGAAAGGCCATATATGGAATCATTTAACTGAGCTGAAATATTTGGTTCTTTCCATGACTGTAGCCAAGTAGAGAGGACAGTGGGCACTTATAAAATGGTTGCAAACTGTGATTTAAAAAAAAATAACAGCAAAAAAACAAAACAAAGAACTTGTGTTGCTGAACAAAGCATTTTTCAGTGTGGTGTGGCATCTGGATATTTGAAAGCCTTTGCATATATTAGAGTTCTGCAAATAATGGATGAAGTACTGAGATGTTTGTGAGAGGAAGAGTAACCCCTGTATGCTTTTTAAAATTTATCATTCACTTCTTAATTACAATATAGGAATTAGAACAGTGCTGTCTAATAGAACTCTCAGCTTTGATGGAAATGTTTTCTATCTGCACTGACAATACAGTAGCCATTAGCCCTGTAAGGTTATCAGGCTTATGTGTGGCTGGTATGACTGAGGAACTGAATATCTTTTTTTAAAAAAACACTTTTTGAGGTATAACTGACATATAAGTAATTTCCCATATTTAAAGTGTTTGATTTTGTATATGTTGACATGTGCATGCAACTATGAAACCATCAACATAAGACAATGATCATTTCCACCACCCCCAAAAGTTCTTTGTGACCTCTTTTTTAAATTGTTGTGTTTTAAATTAAAGTACAATTGACATACAATATTAGTTTCAGGTGCATAGTGATTTGACACTTATATACATTACAAATATTCATCACAATAAGTGTAATTACCATCTGTGACCATACAAGTTATTACAGTATTATTGGCTGTATTATGCTGTACTTTGTGTCCCCATGACTTATTTATTTTATAATTAGAAATTTGTGCCTCTTGATCCCTTTCATGTATTTCACTCATTCCACACCCTCTTCCCGGTGGCAACCACCAGTTCTTACTCTTGTGGACTTTTAAATGTCTCTCCCATTTTCCTCCCTATTCACTCCTGTCTCTATACCCAGGCAACCATGGATCTTATTTTTGTCACTGTGTGTTAAGTTGCATTTCCTAGAATTTTATATAAATGAGACCATATAGTATGCACACTTTTTTGGTCTTGTTTCTCTCACTCAAACCTCATTATTCTGAGATTCAGCCAAGTTGTAACATGTATCAAGAATTCATTTCCTTTTCATTTTAAAGCAGTGGTCTGTAGTACAGATATACCTCAGGTTGTTTATACATTAACTGATGAAGATTTGGGTGGTTTCCTATTTTTGATTATTACCAATAAAACTGCTGCAAACATGCATGCACAAGGCTTTAAATGGACATATGCTTTGATTTCTCTTGAGTAAATACCCAGGCATGAAATGGCTGGATCACACAGTAGGCATTTGTTTAATATTTTAAGAAACTGCCAAACTATTTTCCAAAGTCTGTATACCATTCTACATTCCCCCAGGAATGTATGAGAGTGCCAATTCTTCCACATCCTTACCAAGACTTGGTATGGTTAATCTTTTTAATTATAGCAATTAATTCCAGTGAGAGTATAATGACACCACATTGTATTTTTATTTTATATTTTCCTAATGATTAATTAGGAATATTGATATTGAGCACATTTTCACTGTATTCATATCAATATATTCATGAAGTATCTGTTCAAATCTTGTTAATTAGGTCTGCTGGTTTTTAAGATTCTTTTTATATTTGAGGGTTCTTTATATATTCTCAGTACAGGTCCTTTTACCAGATTTATGATTTTAAAAAGGCTTTTTCAGTCTTCGACCTGTTTTTTTGTTCTCTTAATACAAATTAAGAATAGAAGTCCTTTGAAGAATAAAAATCCTTAGTTTTGGTGAAGCTTAACTTTTTCAGATTTTTCTTTTATGCCTTATCCTTTGTTGTTGTGTCTTAGAACTCTTTGCCTTACCCGTGATCACTAAGATTATCTCCTATGTTTTCTTCTAGAAGTTTTATAGTTTTAGGTTTTACATTGAGGTCTATGATTTATCCTAAATTATATTTTTATATGGTGATAATTATGATTGAAATTCATAGTTTTGCAAATGGATATGTAATTGTTGGAAAGCACAGCATTTGGTGGAAAGACTACCTTTTCTCTACTGCATTGTTTTTGCTTCTTTGTTGAAAATCAGTAGTCCATATATCTGTGGTTTTATTTTTGGACTCTATTTTATCCATTGATCTGTTTGTCTAAACATCATACTATACTATCTTGATTACTCCAACTTTGTTATTTTTCTACCTTGTTTTTAGCTATTCTAAGTTGTTGGAATTTCAATATGAATTTTAGACTCTTTTTCTTTTTTTTATTTTTTAAGGGCTGGGATTCTGATTGACATTGCATTTAATCTGTATCTCCAATTAGAAGAACTGATCTCTTAACAATATTGGACTCAATACCCAAAAATCAAGATATATATCTTCATTTATTTAGGTCTTTAATATCTCTCAGTAATCTTTTACAGTTCAGAATGTAGTTTTGTCACCTTCCTAAGTATTTGAGTTTTGGAAGCTACTTTAAATGACATTTAAAATTTTCAACTTTTACTGTTCATTGCTAGTATATGCAATTTATTTCAATGTATTTATCTTTTATTTTTGATAATTTGTTTTCTGTAGTTTGTAGATTCTGTCAGATTTTTTCTGAATGAAGACAGTTTAAATATATCTCTAGAATGATATTGAATAGTTGTGGCGAGAGTAGAGAAATCCTCATCTATTTTTTCCTCTAAGATGAAGAACAAATCAATCCTTTTATTATGAATATGATGTTAGCTCTATTTTTTGCATAAATGCCCTTTATAAAGTTAGGTAATTCCCTTCAATTCCAAGTTTTCTGTAGTTTTTCATCAAGAATGGATGTTGGATTTTGTTATGGCTCTTTTTGCATCTATTGAGAATATAATTATTTTGGCTTATTAATATGGTGAATTACATTGATTTCTCAAATGTAAACCAACCTTGCTTTTCTCAAATATATCCCATTTGGCCATGATATATTAATGTTTCTACATACTGTTGGATTCACTTTCAAAAATTACTTGAATTTGTACATCTTTGTTCATAAAGGTTATTGGTGTGTAGTTCTTTTATTACAATATCTCCTTTGGGTTTTGATAACAGAGTAATGCTTGCTGAAAACAATGAGTTGGAACAAATTCCTTCATTGCCAATTTTCTGGAAGAGTTTGTGTAGAATTGCTATTGTTTCTTAAGTGATTGAAAAAGTTCATCAGGGAAGTTAGGCATCAAGTTTTCTTTGTTGGAATGTTTTAAATGACAAATTCAATTTCTCTAATAGGTATGGTACTGCAGTTGAGTGAGCTTTGTAGTTTGTATCTTTTATGGAATTTGTCCATTTCACGCAAGTTCACAAATTCATTGTCATAAAGTTGTTCATAACGTTTTTTATTATCCTTTCAATATTTGTAAACTCTGTAGTGATGTACCTTCTGTAATTTTTTTATGTTGGTCAATAAAAAAATCACAATTTGTAAATAAATTATGTCATCTCTTTTTTCTTGATAAGTCTTGCTATCAATTTTTTCAATTTTCTCAAGAACCAGGTTTTGAATTCATTAATTTTTTCCCCTTTTTATGCTATATATTGACCTTCACAGTGATTTGTATTATTCACTTTCTTTTGTTTTGGGTTTAATTGCTATTCTTCTAGTTTTGTTAAGATGAAAGATGGAGTCACTGGTTTGAGATCTTTCTTATGTTCTTTTATAATGAATATAATATTAGTACTACAAATCATTAGCATTACAAACCTAGGTGCAGTAGTGCCTACATACTATTGTAGTGGCATCCCATGAATTTTATATATTTAAAATTTTTTTCATTTACTTCTCAATACTTTCTAATTTCCTTTTTGATTTCTTATTTAAGGTTTATTTAGAAGTGTGTTATTTAGTCTACATGTACTTGAGAACTTTTAAAGATTTTTCTGTTATGATTTTCTAATTTAATTCCATTATAGTCAGGTAACATACTTTGTATGACTGAATTTTTTAAACTAATTGAGACTGGTGTTGTGGCCCAAGATATAGTCTCTTTTGGTAAGTGTTCTGTGTGTTCTTGACAAACATATTTATTCTGCTGTTGCTGGTTGAAGTATTCTATAAATGTTAATCAGGCCGAATCAGTTGTTCGTGTTGTTCAAGTCTTCTATATCATTATTGATTTTCTGTCTGCTTATTCTATCAGTTATTGAGATGGCATTGTGTCTCCAACAATAATTATATATTTTTTATTTTCCTTTGCAGTTCTATCAGCTTTTGATTAATATATTTTGAAACTGTTCTTAAATGTATAAGTGTTTAGTATGGTTGGGTATTGAATTTTCCTTATTGAATGTTTTTATCCTTGGTAATGTTCTTCACTCTAAAATCTGCTTTGATTGTCATATAGCATTCTAGCTTTCTTTTGATTAGTTTTAGCATTTTTTTCTATTCTTTACATTCAATTATTTGTATATTTACCTATAAAATGTGCTTCTCCAATCTGACATCTCTGCCTTTTAATGGTGTATTTAGACCATTTACAGTCAGTGTGATTATTGATATGGTTAGGTTTAAGAGACGATTGTCTCTTTTCTGTTTGTCTGATCAGGGTCATTTTTAGTGGGAGAGGATCCAAAATACAGGCATACCTCAGAGATATTGCAGGTTTGGTTTCAGACCAGCACAATAAAGTGAATATCATAATGAAGTGAGTCAAGTGAATTTTTTAGTGTCTTAGTGCGTATAAGAGTTATGTTTGCAATATACAGCAGTCTGTTAAGTGTACAACAGCATTATGTCTGAAAAAAATGTATATATATAATTAAAAAATACTCTATTACTAAAAAATAGTAACCATCATCAGAGCTTTTAATGAGTCATAATCCTTTTGTTGGTGGAGGGTCCTGCCTCACCTTTGATTACTTCTGATGAACCAGGGTGGTAGTTGCTGGAGGCTGGGGTGGCTATGGCAATTTCTTAAAATAAGACAACAATGAAGTTTGTCACAATTGGTTGGCTCCTGTTTTCACAAAGAAATTATCTGTAGCATGTGATGCTGTTTGATAGCATTTTACCCTCAGTAGAACTTTTTTCAGAATTGGAGTCAATTCTGTGACACCCTGCTGCTGCTTTATCAACTAAATTTATGTGATATTCTGAATCTTGTGTTGTCATTTCAACAATCTTCACAGCATCTTCACCAGGAGTAGATTCAATCTCAAAAAACCACTTTCTTTGTGCATCCATAAGAAGCAATACCTCATCCATGAAAGTTTTATCATGAGATTGCAGCAATTCAATTTCATCTTCAGGCTCCACTTCTAATTCTAGTTACCTTGCTATTTCTACCACATCTTCTTTAAGTTGAACACTCAGAGGCCATGGTAGGGTTATTAATTGGCCTAATTTCAATATTGTTGTGTCTCAGGGAATAGCAAGGCCTGAAGAGAAGGAGAGAGACAGGAGACTGGCTGGTCAGTACAGTAGTTAGGACACACACAACATTTACTGATTAAGTTCACCATCTTATGTGAGCATGGTTCATAGCATCCCCAAACAATTACAATAGTAAAATCAAGGATCACTGACCATAGATAGCCATAAGAAATAATAATTTAAAAGTTGGAAACAAAGATCCAAAAATTTCTCCGGTTTTCCATTCTTCCTACTACAAAAAGCTGGCATAAACTTTGCAATTACAGATTTTCTTTTAGCATATCTGAGGTCAACTTCACAGGCAGAGTGCCCACAATACTGTTAAAGGGAGACATCCCTTTATTACAATAGGAAGTCTAATAGAAGCTTCTTAAAGTCACTTTTTTCTCCATGGTGATCTGGAAGGAGTTCCATTTTTGTTAAAAGAGCCATACCCATGTAAATGACTGTACATCAGTAAGCTATTCAAAATTTGTCAAAACCGGTATAGAACTTTTGGTTCACCTCATTCTGTTTTAGTCTCTTTTACCATAGTTGTTATAGTTCTGAGCAGAAGGATCAGTGCTGATGCAGTAGGCAAGAAACCTCTGGATCATCTTGGCAATCACTAAAACAGTCAATGTCATATTCTCCCTCTCAATATCAATGTTCATTGCCTTCATAGCATTGATTGCAATATGTAATTATGTATTTGTTTAGCTGATTGCAAACTATCTTCCTTACTACACTATTACTTCTGTGAGACTAAAGGACTGTGTCTCATTCATGTACAGTTCACTATCCCATCCTCAGCCCAATGCCAGCTCTTTAAGCACTTGATAAATGTTTATTGTCGAAACTAGTTCTGAGAAAAGTTCTTCCAGGCACAAAGTAAAGCTCAGTAAGATGCAACAAAAAGGTTTGTTTATCAGCCAGGACCAACTTTATCAGTGAGAGATAGAAGACAATGTCCCTTCCAGATAATTCTACTGTTTTAGCAGTGTAAATAAGCAAAGCTGGTAATTTGTGTCTCTATGCAAGCACCATCTCATCTTGAATAAGAGGATATTACAACCTTTGAGCTAACTGGAAGAAAGTGTGTTCAGACAGAGGTCTTCTTATAGGAGTTTTGTATAATTGAGAGGGATTGTAGGTAGGATGTGGGGTTGTGATTGAGAGGGATGGAGTGGGAGGAAGGATGGGAAGATACTGACAGGTCAACCCCAGATTAAAGTGTCTCTGAATTCTGTACAACCTTTGAGTAGTTGGCTGTGTAGGAGAGGGGAAGTGTGTTGGTACAAATGTACCAAGTGGGATTATCAGCTCAGATCTACAAGAGAAACCTCATAAGTTTATTATATCACCAAGACCTGGCAGTAATAATTATATTGGCATAGTGTGTAAACGTACAGACTAAAATGTCAGCAACGTCTTGGGTGCTGGGATTCTGAGTGATTTTTATCTTTCATATTTTCCAATTTTTTTTAGAATGAACATATGAACAATATAGAGTCAGAGACTTTTTATTGTATAACTTTTGCCATTTATACTTGCTGCAAGTTATTTGTTTCACAGTGTCATGGAATGCAAATTCAAATCTGCCCTAAGAATCACATATTCTTAATATAATTGAGTTATTAGGTAATTTGACAGCCCTAAGGCTTGCAGTGTTTTATTGATTTTAGAGTATATAAGCTATTTTAAAATAAATGTTTTTATTTAAAAAACTTTTAGAAAAGTTTTTCATTTTCTCATAGCACTAATTTTTATCTAAAGATTTTATGCTTATTAACATGCAACCTAACCTCTATACCTCTTATTTGACCTACCAAATCTATAGATTATTTTAATGAACTGATGTGACTCTGGAGAAAATCCTAGCATGTCATTTTTAATGTAAATGAATTCTGTTTTAAAGACTAGTAATTGCATTGAAAGATGGTTATAAAATTGTGCTGTTAATTTTGACATTTATATTCACTTCAGACTTCTTGTATTACTATGTTTTATTATATATGGTGCAGAATATAAATAAATGTGTTTCATTATTTGCTTGAGACGTTTAACTAACTAATTTGGCATACTTTAATGTCCCAATAGAACTCTACCTGCAAAGTATAGGAGTTATAAGTGAGACAATTTCCAATGATGTACATCCTCTATAATGCAAAAAATCTGCTTTAAAACAGGCATATTTAAAAACTAAAACAAAAATCCAACTGCAGTTGTCTTTTCAACAACACAGGGTTTAGCAAACAATCCCACTTAATGTTGAAACTTTGCACATAACTTTTGACTCCCCCAAAACTTAACTACTGATATTCTACTGTTGACTAGAAGCCTTACTGATAGTCAATTAATTCATGTTTTGTTTGTTATATGTATTATATGTTGTATTCTTACAATATAGTAAACTAGAGAAAGATGTTTTTTCAAATTGTGCAAATCTCCAAAAAATTTTCCAATACATTTATTGAGAAAAATCTGTGTATAAATGAATCCATGCAGTTCAAAACTGTGTTGTTCCAGGGTTCACTGTAGTTGGTGTCCACTTTTGTATCGCTAGTATTATTTCTATAAAATTCTTCTTGGAACTTTCATTAATCTATAATATTTGAAAGCTTATCCTTTTCTTCTCTAGTTACTGTCACTCCTAAGATCTTTAAATCATCACAATAAGTCATAGAGTACCCTAGACTTAATATGTCCAGTATGGTAGCCCCTAACTGCATGTGGCTGGTGGCTACTGAGAACTTCTTAAATGTGGCTACTCCAAATTGAGATGTGCTGTAAAGGTAATGAACACTCTGGATTTCAAAGATCTGTTATGCAAAAATGAATGAAAACATCTCATTAATATATGATGAAATGATATTTTGGCTATATTGGTCTTAAAAAATTCATTATTAAAATTAATTCACCTGTTTCTTTTTATCTTTTCAATATAGCTTTAGAAAATCTAAAAGCAGCTAAATTTAGGAAATTTAAAATTACATGGGCTTGAGATTCTTGAGATTCTTAAGAAACTGAGGTTTTGTCAAAAAGTAGAAATCTCCATAGGAGAAGTATCTGTTAATTTTTTCTGAAAACACAGCAAGTAGAGTACCAGTTATAAACCAGTTATGAAGTATCTTTTTTTTTCTTGGTAAGTTTACGATGAAAAGTGCTATTAGTTTTAAAAAGTAAATATAAAAGGACCAAGTTGAGTTGTATTATTTATTAGATATAAACTATTAATTGTTGTTATGTATTTTAACTGATAGGTTTCACTTCTTATATATTTTAAACATTCACTATATTAATAATTAGTCACATATGATACATATGTGACTAATTATTTTGCATGTCATTGTTAGGACTATTTTTAGAAGAATATGATTAGCACCTGTTTGGAACTTCAAATTCTCTCTCTCTCTGTAGCCATATGTGTGTATGTTAAAGGAAACAATAGCCTGGATTTTCACATTTTTCTCTAGTAATGTTTGGAGCTACTCTTTTCTAAGAGAAACATTTCATCTCTAAAGGAATTTCATTGAACTTCCAGCAGCACTTGGCAATATAGGGAGGCTGGCATGAACTTAATGAACTTTAAAAGCTCTAAAAAACATCATTTCAATTATTTCTTTTGTCTCCCATGGGTATTTCCAAATTATCTGTAGCATGTGATGCTGTTTGATAGCATTTTACCCTCAGTAGAACTTTTTTCAGAATTGGAGTCAATTCTGTGACACCCTGCTGCTGCTTTATCAACTAAATTTATGTGATATTCTGAATCTTGTGTTGTCATTTCAACAATCTTCACAGCATCTTCACCAGGAGTAGATTCAATCTCAAAAAACCACTTTCTTTGTGCATCCATAAGAAGCAATACCTCATCCATGAAAGTTTTATCATGAGATTGCAGCAATTCAATTTCATCTTCAGGCTCCACTTCTAATTCTAGTTACCTTGCTATTTCTACCACATCTTCTTTAAGTTGAACACTCAGAGGCCATGGTAGGGTTATTAATTGGCCTAATTTCAATATTGTTGTGTCTCAGGGAATAGCAAGGCCTGAAGAGAAGGAGAGAGACAGGAGACTGGCTGGTCAGTACAGTAGTTAGGACACACACAACATTTACTGATTAAGTTCACCATCTTATGTGAGCATGGTTCATAGCATCCCCAAACAATTACAATAGTAAAATCAAGGATCACTGACCATAGATAGCCATAAGAAATAATAATTTAAAAGTTGGAAACAAAGATCCAAAAATTTCTCCGGTTTTCCATTCTTCCTACTACAAAAAGCTGGCATAAACTTTGCAATTACAGATTTTCTTTTAGCATATCTGAGGTCAACTTCACAGGCAGAGTGCCCACAATACTGTTAAAGGGAGACATCCCTTTATTACAATAGGAAGTCTAATAGAAGCTTCTTAAAGTCACTTTTTTCTCCATGGTGATCTGGAAGGAGTTCCATTTTTGTTAAAAGAGCCATACCCATGTAAATGACTGTACATCAGTAAGCTATTCAAAATTTGTCAAAACCGGTATAGAACTTTTGGTTCACCTCATTCTGTTTTAGTCTCTTTTACCATAGTTGTTATAGTTCTGAGCAGAAGGATCAGTGCTGATGCAGTAGGCAAGAAACCTCTGGATCATCTTGGCAATCACTAAAACAGTCAATGTCATATTCTCCCTCTCAATATCAATGTTCATTGCCTTCATAGCATTGATTGCAATATGTAATTATGTATTTGTTTAGCTGATTGCAAACTATCTTCCTTACTACACTATTACTTCTGTGAGACTAAAGGACTGTGTCTCATTCATGTACAGTTCACTATCCCATCCTCAGCCCAATGCCAGCTCTTTAAGCACTTGATAAATGTTTATTGTCGAAACTAGTTCTGAGAAAAGTTCTTCCAGGCACAAAGTAAAGCTCAGTAAGATGCAACAAAAAGGTTTGTTTATCAGCCAGGACCAACTTTATCAGTGAGAGATAGAAGACAATGTCCCTTCCAGATAATTCTACTGTTTTAGCAGTGTAAATAAGCAAAGCTGGTAATTTGTGTCTCTATGCAAGCACCATCTCATCTTGAATAAGAGGATATTACAACCTTTGAGCTAACTGGAAGAAAGTGTGTTCAGACAGAGGTCTTCTTATAGGAGTTTTGTATAATTGAGAGGGATTGTAGGTAGGATGTGGGGTTGTGATTGAGAGGGATGGAGTGGGAGGAAGGATGGGAAGATACTGACAGGTCAACCCCAGATTAAAGTGTCTCTGAATTCTGTACAACCTTTGAGTAGTTGGCTGTGTAGGAGAGGGGAAGTGTGTTGGTACAAATGTACCAAGTGGGATTATCAGCTCAGATCTACAAGAGAAACCTCATAAGTTTATTATATCACCAAGACCTGGCAGTAATAATTATATTGGCATAGTGTGTAAACGTACAGACTAAAATGTCAGCAACGTCTTGGGTGCTGGGATTCTGAGTGATTTTTATCTTTCATATTTTCCAATTTTTTTTAGAATGAACATATGAACAATATAGAGTCAGAGACTTTTTATTGTATAACTTTTGCCATTTATACTTGCTGCAAGTTATTTGTTTCACAGTGTCATGGAATGCAAATTCAAATCTGCCCTAAGAATCACATATTCTTAGTATAATTGAGTTATTAGGTAATTTGACAGCCCTAAGGCTTGCAGTGTTTTATTGATTTTAGAGTATATAAGCTATTTTAAAATAAATGTTTTTATTTAAAAAACTTTTAGAAAAGTTTTTCATTTTCTCATAGCACTAATTTTTATCTAAAGATTTTATGCTTATTAACATGCAACCTAACCTCTATACCTCTTATTTGACCTACCAAATCTATAGATTATTTTAATGAACTGATTTGACTCTGGAGAAAATCCTAGCATGTCATTTTTAATGTAAATGAATTCTGTTTTAAAGACTAGTAATTGCATTGAAAGATGGTTATAAAATTGTGCTGTTAATTTTGACATTTATATTCACTTCAGACTTCTTGTATTACTATGTTTTATTATATATGGTGCAGAATATAAATAAATGTGTTTCATTATTTGCTTGAGACGTTTAACTAACTAATTTGGCATACTTTAATGTCCCAATAGAACTCTACCTGCAAAGTATAGGAGTTATAAGTGAGACAATTTCTAATGATGTACATCCTCTATAATGCAAAAAATCTGCTTTAAAACAGGCATATTTAAAAACTAAAACAAAAATCCAACTGCAGTTGTCTTTTCAACAACACAGGGTTTAGCAAACAATCCCACTTAATGTTGAAACTTTGCACATAACTTTTGACTCCCCCAAAACTTAACTACTGATATTCTACTGTTGACTAGAAGCCTTACTGATAGTCAATTAATTCATGTTTTGTTTGTTATATGTATTATATGTTGTATTCTTACAATATAGTAAACTAGAGAAAGATGTTTTTTCAAATTGTGCAAATCTCCAAAAAATTTTCCAATACATTTATTGAGAAAAATCTGTGTATAAATGAATCCATGCAGTTCAAAACTGTGTTGTTCCAGGGTTCACTGTAGTTGGTGTCCACTTTTGTATCGCTAGTATTATTTCTATAAAATTCTTCTTGGAACTTTCATTAATCTATAATATTTGAAAGCTTATCCTTTTCTTCTCTAGTTACTGTCACTCCTAAGATCTTTAAATCATCACAATAAGTCATAGAGTACCCTAGACTTAATATGTCCAGTATGGTAGCCCCTAACTGCATGTGGCTGGTGGCTACTGAGAACTTCTTAAATGTGGCTACTCCAAATTGAGATGTGCTGTAAAGGTAATGAACACTCTGGATTTCAAAGATCTGTTATGCAAAAATGAATGAAAACATCTCATTAATATATGATGAAATGATATTTTGGCTATATTGGTCTTAAAAAATTCATTATTAAAATTAATTCACCTGTTTCTTTTTATCTTTTCAATATAGCTTTAGAAAATCTAAAAGCAGCTAAATTTAGGAAATTTAAAATTACATGGGCTTGAGATTCTTGAGATTCTTAAGAAACTGAGGTTTTGTCAAAAAGTAGAAATCTCCATAGGAGAAGTATCTGTTAATTTTTTCTGAAAACACAGCAAGTAGAGTACCAGTTATAAACCAGTTATGAAGTATCTTTTTTTTTCTTGGTAAGTTTACGATGAAAAGTGCTATTAGTTTTAAAAAGTAAATATAAAAGGACCAAGTTGAGTTGTATTATTTATTAGATATAAACTATTAATTGTTGTTATGTATTTTAACTGATAGGTTTCACTTCTTATATATTTTAAACATTCACTATATTAATAATTAGTCACATATGATACATATGTGACTAATTATTTTGCATGTCATTGTTAGGACTATTTTTAGAAGAATATGATTAGCACCTGTTTGGAACTTCAAATTCTCTCTCTCTCTGTAGCCATATGTGTGTATGTTAAAGGAAACAATAGCCTGGATTTTCACATTTTTCTCTAGTAATGTTTGGAGCTACTCTTTTCTAAGAGAAACATTTCATCTCTAAAGGAATTTCATTGAACTTCCAGCAGCACTTGGCAATATAGGGAGGCTGGCATGAACTTAATGAACTTTAAAAGCTCTAAAAAACATCATTTCAATTATTTCTTTTGTCTCCCATGGGTATTTCCAATGCTGTTCTGAGCCACAGTCCTATAGATCAGGTAGTTTGGGTACGTATGAGATTTACAAAGCACTACATATGATTGTTCTCTAAGACACTTCCTTTTAAAAAAAATCTATTAAACTAAATGAGCCTCAAAGTACCAAGTGAGAATGACAGATCATCATTCTTCCTCTGTTAAAAAAATGTGGCTGTGGAGTAGAAGTCACACATTCAAGTGCTACAGGGGCAAAGCAGGTAACGTAAATGGGTGATGCATGATGAGTGGGATTGTAAAAAGTAGACAGTTTATGCCCTATTTCTATCAGTTAGGAATTCTGTTTGGTAACAAATAAGACAGGCTGAAAATAGGGGTGATGTAGTAAAGAAGGCTTTTTTTTCTCTCTTATAAGGTTGATCTTAGGTAAGAAGTCTGAGACCACAGTAATGACTCCATGTTCCTCAGAGATGTAGGTTGTATCAGGCAGACCACCCCAAGCTCAGTGTCATAAAGCAAGAAGGACATTCCTTAGCTTATAGGTCTACAGTACAGATCAGCTGGGAGAATTTTCTGGTCTTAGCTGGTGTTCCACCTGCATCTGTAGTTAGCATTGGGTTGAGTAAGTAGCTCTGTTCATCTTGACTGGGTGTTCTCATGTATTTGGGGGCCTGGCTTTAGGATTTTCACAGCTAGGACAAATGGGTCCCATTCCATCTGACCCACCATCACTCTCTAGCATGGAATGTTTCACATAGTGGAAGGTTTCTGAGAGCAAGAGTAGAATCAGTCTGTTGAGGTCTATATTCACAACTGATACTCTGTCACATCTACCACATTCTCTTGTCCATATCAAGTCATAAGACTAGCCCGGATTAAATAAGTTCGGCAACAGTTTCCACCTCTTGATGGGAAATGTTGACAAGGGCATAAACATCTTGATGAAGATGTTGACAAGGGTGTGAAAAAGTAGGTCGCAATAAACCTACCAGAAGCTGCTTCTATCTTGGATCCCTACCTGAAGTGAGGCTAAATGCATGATTTCTATCTTCACCTCATGGTCTAAGATGACTTCTAAAATGCCAGACATCACATTGATTTTCTGGGTAAAGAGCAATAGAATGGGTAAGGGCTCATGCCAGCCTTCTGATCCATTCTAAGGAGCCTTCCCTTAAGTCTTACTAAAACACTCAGGCTTATACATCGACCAACTCTGGCTATAAGATAGGTTAGGAAATATCTTTTAACTGATACTTCATGACAAACAAAATCAGGGTTCTGATGTTATGGAAACCAATACTGAGTCAATAACCAGCAGTATCAGACATATTAACCACAGGCCCCCAACTTTCATTTTACTTTGTTGGGTAATGTTATCAAGGACCCTGATTTTCAAAAAAACTCACAAATACAGAAATTTTATGTGAAATTTCCTATATTTATGTTAGCATCTAATTCAAATATCTTAATTTTTATTTTAGATTTACTTTAATTTATTTAGAAATAATTTTAGATCTACAGAGAAGTTATAAAAATAGTAAGAGTTTTTGTACACTCTTCATCCTTAATGATAACATTTCACATAACTGTCCTACAATTACCAGAACTAGGAATTTAAAAATAGTACAAGACAATAACCCAGGCAATCTTTCTATATAAAGGACATGATAGTAACTATTTTAGGTTATGCCACTACTACTTAACTCTGCCATTGTAACATAAAAACACTCATAGGCAATATGTGAATGCATGAGAGTATCTATGTTCCAGTAAAATTTTATTTACAAGAACAGGTGGCAGGCCAGATCTGGCCCATGGGCTATAGTCTGCAACTCCTGCTGTAAAGTAAGCATCAGTTTTCCTATTAATGTCCTTTTTCTGTTCAATCCAAGATCTCAAATTACATCTAGTTGTCATGTCTCCTTGGACTCCTCCAAGACAATTATTCATTCTTTCCTTATTTTTCATAAACTTGACACTTCCTAACTTTATCCACCGAGAGAGTCTAAAATCAATGACACCCCACTGGCAAAGAACATACCCAGATTTTGATTTCTAAATGCCATTCTCCATGAAAGGAACCAAGACTCTTTTGAGAAGTAATTGATTCCATGGCCAGAGCAGGGAAAACACAAGAACTGTCCAGAATATTCTTGTATTTTTTGAGGTAAAAAAGAAGAGCAGCCTGACAGAAGGCCCTATGAACCAACCTGGTGGAGTTCCAGATAGCCAATATGGGACAATTTGAGCAACAAAATCAGAATTTTGAATTAAATCTCATGGAATAAAATATTCCAAGTACATGCAGATATAAATATATAATTGAATATGTAAATAGGGTGGCAGGACAATTCTCCTTTATGAAAGAATTCTGATTAAGTAAATGGAATTAAATGCCAATGAAAGAATGAGAGGATATAGAAAATTACCATTAGGCCAATATCATAGTAATAATTATTGTGGACATAGTCCACTGATGTATGCTAAAATTAGTGGGCTAACATTTGTGGACAACAGGATATTTGCATAGTCTTAAAGTGTCACCCCGATATACTTACTGATTACAAAGGGGGAGAAATAGTAACATTTTAGTACATAGATGATACTACCTTAATCAAATGATCAAAAGTCCTTCTGCTTTTTTCCTTCCAGAATCAAAGTTCTATTCCTGAGTTCCATTTTTTCATGCATTTGGTTTGCATCAATTTCACTTAGAATCAGTTTTGCCCTTATCAGGATTTCAATTTATTGAACCACACCACCTGGTTGCAGATGAGTTCCAGAAATAAAATTGGTATGTGTAGCCATCACAAAGACACACAGGTTTGTCGAAGCTGCTGCTTTTGACTCTGAGATTTCTAAATTGATTGAACTATACTCATGCTTTGTATATATGTTTTAGTTGACTTTTTAAATTTAAACTTCTGAGAAGTCATACTGGGAAAAGTAGCCAATGGCCTAGAAATCAAGACCCAAAAACCTAAAGATTCGTGAGTTAGAAGGTGTGCCTGTGGATACAAAATTAAGTAGGAATGTGACTACTTAGAATAAAATAATTCGTAACAATTCACAAAGTTAAAAATTTAACAATACAAGAATCACAAAATCAGAAAAGCAATATATTTTTATTAAGATTACCCACCCCATTCCTATAATACCTTGATCCTGATATATTTTGGCTGAAAATGGTTTGATGAATGCTTTAAATACAAAAATTATTGAAAAACATCCTTCTAATCAGAGAATAGAAACATAACATAGCCTTTCCTTAAGATGTCTGGTTGAAATTTATTTTTTATTATTGACATTTAGAAAAGCTTATTTTGGCATCTTATCTTATTTATCAGTAAGGGCATCTGTAAACTTTTTTTGGGACTATCAAATTTTGGAAAACCTCCACCACATTTCTTGAATATGTGAGCCCTAAGATTTCAGTGCATTTAAAGTTGTACACTGACTAACAATTTACAAAGTTAAAAATCTAACAATGTACTTGTGTACTTAACACCTTTTAATTTGATAAACTGTATCACTGGTTACTTGTCAATATCTTCCTTGCTATGACTAAGATGAGTTTTATGTTATCTTCACATCTTAATTTGTGTCAAATCAGGAACAATTTAAATATTTCCCAGGGTTTGTATGATTCACTCTTCTTTATAAATTGAATTATCAAACCAGAACTGGTTGTTACTTCTATTCATAGTTATATTCAGGATTTCCCTCCTGAATGGAGGATGTGGTCTGAAAATTATTTTAGTAGAAGAGACTTCTCCCTGTCAGAATAAAATGATTTAATCCTTTTAATTGTTTCAGATTCCATTAATGTTTTCTTAGTTTTTCCTCCATTCTTTAATAAAAAGATATAAAGATGACATAAAAAGATACCCTTCTTATACAAAGTGGTAAAGTTTAATTTTTCACTTGTTTTAATGACACCTTTAAACAACTTTCCATATTGCCGTTAAATGGTTTGTTCAGACTTCATCACCTTTCTAAACAAAATTTTTGTGAATCTTTGAAAATTCATTTTAGCATACAGCATTTTGTGCCCATGTAACAAAGCACAAGAAGCTTTGTAAACTTTGCTCCCTACACAGACATCTGGAGCTGCAGGGCACACTTATATTGCAATATGCCCTCAAGTCCTGCATCTTTGTGCCATTGGTGATGGGTCAATGAGTACATGGAGGTGCTGGAAAATTCCTGGAAGCCATTGCCATATTGGAATGACTAACAATAACTGAACTATAATGCAAATTGACAGCAAAATGCATAAATATAGCCCACTAATTATATACCAAATGCACCCCCTTCTGAAGTTCCCCTTATAGCCCCAAAATAGCTCTGACTACCCCAGTTCCACGCAACACATAGAGAAGTGTGATACAGGGAGTTGGAAAGTAAAGAGACAGCTGTCTTAACCAGTTGCTGTTAAAACATCTTACTTTTTGCATATTTTGCAAAAATATGTCCACATAAACATTTCCTCAGGGTCCTCCCCAGTGTCTTGATGTTCATAATGAGCCTTTGGCTTTATTAGCTTCATGATAAATTTATCTCTGTTTTTTCCTGAGCGGGAAAGCTATCAGAAGCCCAGCCAATGAGGACTTTGATGACAGATTAGTAGCTGAGTATTGGCAATTGAAAGAAATCCTGATATTCCCTGAGATCTTACACTGGAGACAAGTTTCTGAAATGTAACATTAATCCTTCAAACTATCATACTCCAGTATCAAAACTTTAATAATTTTTCTTAGACTGTAAATTAAAAAGGGTTATTTTTCATTCAACTAGGCTGCGCCTTTCTTGGAATGGGCCTGTACAAATAAGAGAGCCTGGGTTTTGTGATCCATTCATTGATGATTCTGTTATTAATTTCTCCTTACATTCTCTTAGTAACACACAAGCACCCTAGAATATTAAGAACAGTGGTCTGTCACTCACAGCCTCTAGGATTGGCTGGCACAAGGTAACACTGTTCCTCATATCTGGGTGAAGAGGGAAAATCCTTTGTCAGGCATCTATTGCCATGAAAATGCTGTGTAACAACTAGCACACAATTATTTATACATTTATTCAGCTTGCATCTCTGCAGGGTTCAGCTGATAGGCTGAGCTTACTCATGCATCATCAGTCCACTGCTGGTTGACAAGATGGCTCTGCTGATTTGGCTGGGTTTGCACATACTCATCAGGTGGCTGTTGACTTACCTAGGACGCCTCTGGCTGGGGTGACCAGGGCCACACTGTTTCTTCCTTGTGTCTCTCATTCTGTATTAGCTAGCCTGGACATGTTTTCATGATAACAGCAGGTGTGTAAGAAAAAAAACAGAACTGCACATGTATTTCAAAATACAGGGAAGCTGCTAATGTCCCATTGGCCAAACAGATTCATTTAGCTAAACCTAGAGTCAGAGAGGGAGAGACCTAAAAAGTTACATGGTAAAAAGCATGGATACAGTGAAAGATGAAGAATTGGTCTTTTTTTTTTTTTTGTCATCACTCTGTCACAATGTCCGAAACTGAACTCTTGAGTTTTGTGACCAACATATTTGCTATGGCCTGAATGTTTATGTCCCCAGCAAAAAGCGTATGTTGAAATTCTAACCCCTAAAGATGATGATAGTAGGTAGGGCTTTGGGGATATGATTAGCTCATGAGGGTAAAGCTCTCAGGACTGGGATATATGCCCTTCCTAGCCCCTTCCACACACATCTGGAAGAGGACCCTCACCCAGCCACGCTGGCCCCTTCATCTCACACCAGGAGCCTCCATAGCTGTGAGAAATGCATAAATATTTATGAAATTTCTGTTGTTTATAAGCTACCTAGTCCGTGGCATTTTGTTATAGCAGCCCAGACAGACTAAGGCATCATTTAAATCTGCTCTCCAATGGCGTCCCAGTTCAGTAAGTGGCTCTGCCATGTCAGGCTGAAATATGTTCTCTCATACCATAGCCAACCCATCAATGAGTCCCTGATACTTCCCAAGTTTATCTGGAATGAGACCACTTCCACTATTTCAACTACCATCCGCCCTGTGCAAGCTGATATCATCGTTTGCATATGTTACCTAAATAGCCTCAACTACTATTCCTGCTCTCAATCTTGACCTCCTGCAGTGTTTTCCTCATACCTACAGACACTTTTAAAATAGAAACTAGATCACCTTTAGCTAGAGCTCTTCAGCCCATCAGATTTACAATAAAATGCACAATCTTTATCATGGTTTGTGGGGCCACCAATGGTCCTGTTATTGGCTACAGCCACACAGGCCTTTCATGTTGTTCCATGAGCGTTCATGACCTCAGGGCACTTGCACATGCTGTCTCCATAGACTGAACTACTGTTGACCCCACTGTCCATATTACTCATTTACTTATTTCATTCAAGCTTCTCTTCAAATGCCACTTCTTGGAAGTCTCTTGCTTGATCTCTTTTTCTAGTAACTTCCTGTCACTCATGTCTGACCAACTTTTTTGCTTCATAACATATGTTACTCTGGGGTATTGTACTATATATTTGTTTAATGAAAAAAAAAGTAAAAGGAAGTGGAATAAAGTACTAGAAGTGTCATACCTAACATGAAGATATTCCCAAAATAGGTCCCATGGAATATGGGGGAACTGACAACATAGGAAAACTTTATCACAGAAAGAGTAATGTCTATCACTTCTGGCCATTTTAAATGTATAGTTTGTTATGAAACCTAAATATACCATCTTTATAAGTTTCTAGTCATTCTCTGTTTTCTGAAATATATCTCTAAGTGTATATTGGAAGTACATAGGGAAATATGAATACCCCAACCCCTTCCCCATGGTAACCATCAGTCACTTCTCAGTGTCTATGAGTCCTGCTATTCTCTTTGTTCTGTTTTGTTTTTAGATTTCACAAGTAAGTGAAATCATATGGTATTTGTCTTTCTCTGCCTAGCTTAATTTACTTAGCATAATATCCTCTGAGTCTGTCCATGTTGTTGCAAATGACAGGATTTGTTTTTTTTTTTAATGGCAGAATAGTATTCCATTGTGTATCTGTACCACATCTTCTTCATCCATTCATCTATTGTTGGACACTTAAGTTGCTTCCATGTCTTGGCTATTGTAAAAAATACTGCAGTAAACATAGGGGTGCATATATCTTTTTGAACCAGGGATTTTGTTTAATTTGGGTAAATTCCTAGAAGTAAAATTACTGGGTGAATGGTATTTCTATTTTAGTCTTTTGAGGAACCTCCATATTGCTTTCCACAGTGGCTATACCAATTTACAATGCCACCAACAGTGTAGTAGGGTTTCCATTTCTCCACATCCTTACCAACACTTGTTATTTCTTGTCTTTTGAATAGTGGTTATTTTAACTGGTGTGAGGTTATATCTCATTGTGATTTTGATTTGCATTTCTCTGATGATTAGTGAAGCGGAGTATCTTTTCACATGCCTGTTGGCCCTCTGTATTCCTTTGGAAAAATGTTCAGGCGCTCTGTCCATTTTTTTATTGGGTTATTTATTTATTTATTTATTTGTGTCGAGGTGTGTGAATTCTTTATATATTTTGGATGTTAACCTCTCATTGAATAAATTGTTTACAGATATATTCTCCCATATTGTAGGGTGCCTTCTTGTTCTGCTGATGGTGTCCTTTGCTGTACAGAAGCTTTTTAGTTTTATCTAGTCCCACTTGTTCATTTTTTGTTTCCCTCGCCCAAGTATATGTGTCCAGGAAAAAATTACCTCTGCTTATGTCCAAGATATTTTTGCCTACGTTTTCTTCTAAAAGCTTTGTGGTTTCATGTCTTACATTGAAGACTTCAATCCATTTTGAGTTTACTTTTGTGTATGGAATTAGACAGTAATCCAGTTTCATTCTCTTACATGTAGCTGTCCAGTTTTTCCCAGCACCAGTTGTTGAAGAGACTGTCTTTTCTCCTTTGCTCCTTTATCGTTTATTAATTGACCATATATGCAGAGGTTTATTTCTGGGCTCTCCGTTCTGTTCCATTGATCTATGGATCTGTTCTTGTGCCAGTACCATACTGTTTTGGTTACTGTAGCTTGTAGTATAGATTGAAGTCAGGGATCATAACCCCTCCAGCTTTGTTATTCTTTCTCAGGATTACTTTAGCTATCTGGTGACTCTTTTGGTTCCCTATGAATTTTAGGATTATTTGCTCTAGTTCATTGAAAAACTAGCATATTTTTGAGGTTTATCCACTTTATAGGATGTATCAGTACTCCATTCCTTTTTATGTCTGAATAATATTCCAGTGTCTGGCTATACCATATTTCATTATCCATTTATCTGTTGATGAGCATTTGCGTTTCCCTTTTTTGGGTATTGTGAATAATGTTACTGTAAACATTCCAGTACCAAAATTTTAGTACCTGTTTTTAGTTCTCTGGGCTATGTATCTAGGAGTAGAATTGCTGGGTTACCACAGTGGCAATATTATGTTTTAAAATGCATCAAATACAGTACCTAGGGTTATAAAGGAAACCACTTACATTGACAAAGAGTTATCAAAACATTAAATAAAATAAATTTGTGCTATGTTGATACATGTTTCTTTAGTTTGAAATATAATAGGGCCTACTGACAGATCTAATAACTACCTTATATTCAAAGAATTGATGAGTGTAGCGGATATTTCAAGGTGTCTACAGCAGTTGTAATGTGATATGAGAAAGTTTACATTTTCTTGGCCACAAGTACTTAGAAT
The DNA here is from genome assembly GCF_040802235.1 of Manis javanica. NCBI lineage: Eukaryota > Metazoa > Chordata > Mammalia > Pholidota > Manidae > Manis > Manis javanica. The sequence continues at coordinate 34,883,800 of NC_133160.1, read as the reverse complement.
ATTCCTGGGATATTTTGCCTGTTAAAGGCTAATGAAAATAATGGTATAACTTCTTTCCCATCCAAGTTCACAGAATCCATGAATTCTGTCTACATGAGCCCAAGGACTTAAAGTTAAGACCCCAGTTAAGAAGCCGTAGAGAGGGGAGTGGTTGGAAGTATGGACTTCATGGTTGGTCCCTTCTCTGTGTGTCTCTTTCCCCACCATTCTTACCACTGTTCCCCCATTTCCTCATCTGTCTTTGGAAATCTAAGCTCAGCAGGCTCAGCTTGAAAGGGCAGATCCATTGAAGTGGAGATTAGAGAACCCTCATATTCCAGAGACATTATCACCAAGTTTTAAGCTGTTATCTTTTATTGTTTTCTATGTGAGACTAACTTTATTTTCTGGATAATTCAAACACGTAGGAATTAAAATGCCTCTTCGCAACCTAATGTCATATGATGCTTGAGTATCTAAGTTTCTTAAATGTACATCATCTCACTTAATCCTTTGGAAATTGCATGACTATGTGCCATGTGAGCACATGCAGTCATTACCTTGGAAATGAGCCCAATACAGAATGGTTTAGTCAATTAAGTTTGAAAAGCATGTACTTGCCAATGGGGTTAGAACCTGGGGCATGTAGCAAATAAAAACTTTAACTGCTTTCTCTATTCAACTAGAAAGTCAATATATCCAAACTTGATTGTTCACTTGGTTTTTTAGCACAAAGAATAGTTACTCCTAAAATAAAAGCCAACCATTTAAATTGTTCTTCCAGATGAAGAGAGCCTCAAAATGAGATTATTACGAAGAGTTCACAGTCCTGAAAAGCTCAATCCTTCCCTTGTCTCAGGGGACATGTCTCATAGATAGAAGCCAAACATTCAAACAGGGTATTTTCCTGTAGGAAAAGATGAGATTGGGTTTTAAAAATCAAGGCTCATTTTTGCTTGGAAAGAAAAACAAAATAGTGCTCCATCCATATTTGAGGAAATCCAGGCGGCACATAATTCTGTAGGCTCCCAAGAAGTTTCCCTAGAGACGATTCGGTGCAGTCAACAAGTGTGTGCATAAATAACCATTGCAAAAATGCCGTCCCTCACATCAGTTATCTTGCTTTGAATGAAAGAAAATCTGTTTTTGAATGGGTCAGGTTTTCTTATATTCCAAAGTTAGGTGTTCAAATTTTTAGAGTCTCTATAATGTTGATTTCTCCTGTGGAGGCAGAACACACCTTATTCCAACAGTGAAGAAAGGAGGGTATGCTGAGTTCTGGCTATAAATATTTTATTATATAGAGAGACAAAGATCACAGAGGGGCAGATGAGTAGCAGGAAACAAATGTGATGTTGTTTTCAAGTCCTCAGAGGTGGTTTATATTATGCTGTCTCTGCCAGCTTGTTTTCTGCTTGGCTTTTATACTATCAAACCTGGTAATGAAACTGTTTTGTATATCTAGAGTTCTCCTATTAGATGACAAGTATACCATCTAGCTAAAAGGATAGAATTATTCATGTTACAAAGTATACACAAAGAAAAAGCTATTGTAATATGGCACAGTGGTGAAGATATATTTTCAAGAACGATGATCCATTTTGATTTCCTCTGGAAAGGTTCTATCCCAGTGGGAAAAAATAAAAGGCTAAAAAATAAATTGTGTGTTAGGTTTTCTCCATACAACCCATTTATTTTTCTCTGCTTACCCCAGTGCTTGAGGGTTATTGGAAAACTTGACCTGATGGGATTTAGCATTTTTCATGATTTTATAACCCATTGGAGTTCATTTGGTCAGAACTCAAGATTAATGAGGCCAAGGTCATAGCCTGTTCTTTTTGAAAGAGAGAGAGAAAAAAGTCCTGTTTTTCTACCATAATAACACTGACGACATATCAAAATCTACCATTTACACATTTGCATCTCTGAGTACAAGTGGGTGAAAAGGTGAATAATGCAACAGACATTCTAAGATTGTAGGGTTGATGGCACCATTTCATCCTGTCTCTAAACCACTTTAAACTGTATCTGCAGAAATGCTCTCAGCCTTGAATGAGAGGAGACAAAAAAAAAGAGTTCAGGGACTAGAACTCTTTGCATTAATATGGTTGATGCTAAATCTTTGTTCTGTTTCATGTTAAATAGCATCTTAGAGTTTTTTAGTAAATCGCCAATGAGCCCAGTCGTAAATCTCTATCTCAGAGTCAGATGCCATTTGTAACGTAGTTTTTTGGGATTTTGTTTGACCTGATGGTCAGGAGCTCAATATTGAGGGCGGATATATCAGACTATGCATGAAAATGAAATGCACAAAATGACATAGGCTTATGTGTTAAAAACTTAGTCATGCTTGTTTGATGGGTAATATATCTTGGTTTTTATAACAAACACACACAATCACAGCCATAGAGATGTGTATTGTGCTGGTAAGTCAAAATGTAGGGAAACTGTAACTTAGATTTTTGCAGTTCACAGGTGACAGGTCTCTCTGCTTTTTGGTTTTAAGAGCTAAATTCAATTATCTAAAATGCTGCTTGGATTGGTGTTGTACTTAATAAAGACAAGAACTAACATTCTTTACTATTCAGTATTGGCTAGATACTTTATATTGGCCATTTTCACTTCATCCTAAGGACCACTCTATGCCAGAGAAAATGGTGTCCATCTCCATTTTTTTCAGATGAATTAATAAACTTGAGGAATAATGAATTGGCCTAAATTGTGCAGCTGTCTGTAATGAATTGGCTCAAATTATCAATTCCAAAGCCAAGCCCTTCCTTTTAAAGGTTGGAAATGCAAATATTACATTTAACTGGCATCAGTACCTCATTTTAAGATGTACATTATCAACACATTCAGAATGATACAGCTCTTATCTGAGCACTGTCTACTGAACATTCAAATCTTCTTTTCTAGGTCAGTAGTGGCAATATGACTTTATCAGAGATATCTAGATAAAGGTTTCTTAGTACATGTTTAAAGAGAAAAATATTTGAGAGTTTTAGTGATGATTTAAGCATGTTTTAAAGTAATTTAATGGCATCTGATTTTTTTATTACTTATTTGCAGTAAAAATAGGAAATTTAAAGTAATGATAATTCTTACAAAGTAAGCTCAAAACATTGGTTAATTATATAGAAATTGTAATATAATGGTAGTAATAAAATATAAGATGCATTTAATTTATTTTATTTTTATGAATCAACATAATTACTTTTGTAAAATATTTAGAATTTATGTGATAGACCCATATGATTATATAAATCCTGAAATCTCACTTCCTAACAAGGTGACTTACCTTCTGGCACTCTGAAATATATGAAGAGACTATGCCAAGACTTTAAAGTGAATTTGTCTACTTATATTTTAGCTGCTTTTTTAACTAAAAAGCATGTAAGAACTCAGTTTTCAGAGCCATCCTTCTAGTATATCTTGTTATTTTATATTATTTTTAGGAAGTCTTACTGATCTTAGCCATAATTGTTTAAAACATAGGTTTTTAAGAATGGTAATGAAAACCTATGTTTTTAACATATGCTTTTAAGATGATTTTCCAAACAAATTACATTCATGAACTACAAATATATCAAGGTTAAACTTAACCAGTTTAAAATATTGAAAAGTAAATTTAATTGGAAAATCTTTGCAACAGCTTTAAAACAGAACTCTGTATTCCTAAGGAAGTCTTGAGCATTTTTCAAATGCATTAGGAAGTAGAAATGTGATACCTCCATTTTTATGTCCCAAAGTACTGGCATTTTGACAGAAAATACAAGTCAGCTAAGTGTGTACGTTGTGTACCTACAGTTAACTGATGCATGTAATTAAGTAAAAGCAGGTATTTCTTATTATCCCAGGAGAAAAATGGAGCTGGCTTCTGGGAGCAGTTTAGGTTCTCCTGGAATGGAAGGTAGACTATCAACCTATAATTACTTTAAGGGAAGTTTTTTTTGGACTTGTCTGAAGATTGGATGAGCCATGATTCATATCAGGAAGAAAAAAAGGACTAGGATTTGGAATTTGTCTTTTTAATAGGATAGGAGATAATAACTATATTCAGCTCCTGTATCTTTCATGAAGCATATGAAATCTGTATTTAGTCCCTTTCTGTCCTAATCAATAGTATTTATTATTTACTTATTTAAATGGCACTGCTGTTATGAATGAAAATCAAGGTTAGACACTTAGAGATCTACATATAACTTTGATTCAGCTAATGTACATACAGTTGATCCTCATTATTCATTGATTTCTGTATTTGCAGATCCACCTTCTTATGGTTTTTCTATTTTTCACTTTTTTATTATTGTTGTTTTGTTATTTGAAATAGCCCCCAACATAGTGCCGAAGTGCTGTCTAGTATTCCTAAGTGCAAGAAGGCTGTGATGTGCCTTATGAAAAAGATACATGTCTTAGGTGAGCTTCGTTCAGGCATGAGTTTAGTGCTGTTGGCTGAGTTGAATGTTAATGAATCAATATTATATATTAAATAAAGTATCTTTAAAGAAAGACACATAAAATACAAGGTTAAAAATTGGTTGATTAATGAGAATATTGAGACCAGAGACTAGCAGAAACCTAGTCCCCTAGGAGCAGTATTTCAGCATTCATTAATTTGGTGTTTGTAGCAACTTTGTAGAACATAACTACTGAAAATAATGAGAATCAACTTTATTAAACATGTATAATTATTAATTAGTGGTTAGTGGGTTCAGCCCCAGAAATTCAGGGACCAGAGACACAGTTTCTACCCCCATAGGGCTTACCATCTATTGGAAAAATGGACTTCAATAGATGGTCAGTGGAATGATTAGAGAAAGTGCTGTGACAGATGCAGGCAAGGTGCTAAGGGGACCTTAACACTGCCTGGAGATCTTGATCATCATATACAGATCAGTAGCTGCACTCCTGAGAAAGTGATTGGAACAATAAAGAAAAGATGTGTAGCATGTAGGAGAATATGAAGTAAATGAGGTTATATATTTATTTTTAAACAGAGTGTCATGTTGGCAGGCTTCTGATTCACATTGGTGCCATGTTGTTACAGAAATACACTGTGGCGAAATGCTTCCACCTCTTGCCAAAATGAACACTGAAGAAAAATGAAGAACACTAAAGAACTCCAACGAAAAGTTGCAGAACAGAAATAGCCACACTCCTCTGGAGTCTGATTCATCCACAGCCATCATAAAAAGGTAGGGAAATAAATTATGTTATGGTCTTGCCCTTTAAAATTTTACATATATATCAATGGAATATTATTCAGCCATAAAAAAGGAAATATTGCCATTTGCAACTATGTGGATGGACCTCAAATACATTGCATGAAGTGAAATAAGTCAGATGGGGAAGGACAATTGCTGTATGATCTCATTTACATATGGAATCTTAAAAAAAGAAAAAAAAACAGCTCACAGATGCAGAAGACACATTGATGGTTGTCAGAAGTAGTAGGTGGGGAGTGGGCAAAAGAGTTAAAGATGGTCAAAAGGTACAAACTTTCAGTTACAAAACAAATAAGTGCTGTGGGTTTAATGTACAGCCTGGTGACTATAGCTAATAATGCTGTATTGCATCCTCAGTAGTTGCTGAGTGAATAGATCTTAAAAGTTCTCAACACAAGAAAAAAGGACTTGTAACTGTGTGGTGAGAGATGCTAACTAGACTCTGTGGTGATGATTTCACAATATATGCAAATATCAAATCTTGTATACCTGAAACAAATCCAATGTTACATGTCAGTTATAGCTCAATAAAACAAAAATTGGCAAAGGATGAGTTGGCTTAAGGACACGGCACTGAAGAAAGATGCATTTGCAATACATTTTGGGTCTACTCTAGATGACTGCCAGTGGTCTTTATGAATCCCCAAACACAATTCTAATTTCCGAATGAAGGGTATGCTGCTTGTGTTTTAGTATGCAGTAGTGAAATGGTCATTTATCCTGTGGTTTCAGAGAAGAGCTGTACGTGTTTGTGGCCTGCTTCTGAAACTTAGAGAGGGTTGATGCCCAGAGGTGAAAAGAAATAAATTCAGCCCTGAAACCTCATGTTGTAGGCAGGTTATCTTGTAATACTTGGAGACTTGAGCCTTGCAGAGGCTTTTGCAACTTCTCTCCTGCTTCCAGCATGGTTCCTGACTTATGAGGACATTATTACTCACATCACAGAGGGACAACCTGGATGGAGGTGCCCTTATAGAGAAGAAACCTAAGCATTTTTAAAGTACTGATGGCTCAAGTCACTCAAGCATGACTTCAAGATGAAAATTCCCTACTGGATTACTCCTAGTGGGAACATAGAAGGAACAGCTAAAATACAACTTGCAATTGGTATTTCAAAAAGGCAAGAAAGTGTGGATTTATGCAACATTTGCCAGAGAAGTTAACACTCTTCCACAGTGGGGGCTTCATGTCTTGGGGTATGTGACCGGTGTGCAAAGCCCACAGAGGAGTGGGGAGGGAGTAGGGAATTACATAGTGACCTTAGCAGGTAGATCCAAGATTTCAAGAAGCCAACAGCCACTGTTGGAGCATGGGCCAGCCTCAAAGTCTGTGTTCAGAAGGGTTTTCAAAACTCAGCGGAACAATATTTTAAGAGCTCAGCAAAGTATTGAGCCCTGCTTTCCAATACTCATAAACTTCTGAAATGGTTCTAAACTTGGGTGCTGTGGGAAGCCTTCTTTCCTCCACCTAAGACCCTCTCAAAAGTCTTCTGGTCATCAGAACAGCTTCAGTGCAGCAATTATATGGTGCCAGGTAACTGAAGACTTCAAGACTGTACAAAGTAGATCCATGTAAGGCTGTAATAAAGGCAAAGGATAGGGTGCAGCAGTAGAATGAAAGCCCAGCAAACATCTGAGAGGACTTGGACTTCCAGGTATAGTTCCCAGAGCCCTTCCTCCATCACATAAGTGCATCTTTAGTTTTTCGATTGTGAACCACCAAGATGCATGTGTGACACCTTAGTCTCAGCAGAGCTTAGGATAAAGCTTACTGAGCAGCGTATTCTATAGTCCAGGTAGTTAAATGAAGGCTTTGTGAACAGGTAGACAGATCTTCATAAACAAGTCATCAATCCATACAATTTCAATAAACATCATAGACAAGCTGGTACAGGATGCCTCTGGGGAAGCTTTAGACTTCTGACTGCACATTATAAATCACTAACTAGTACATTTCACCTCTGCCTTGGCCAGGAATCAATACCCTGGTTCTAGGTGCTCTTCAAGATAGACACAGAACTATCCAAGATCAACTGCAAGTCAACCTTGTCCGTGTATGTTCAGAGAATTGAGCTATAACGAAAATATCCAAGAAGACATTTTGTGGTTGGTCTTGTCATTCACTGCACTGGATACAACTATTTGATTAGCTGGACACATCATTAAAAAACTAAGCTCTTCAATGAAACAATGAAAGTCAAAGTCCCTGAAAAAAAAGTAATTGAATTCTGAATCAGTAATGATAAAATAAAACAAAAAAAATATAATGTTTTAAGTTGATTTCCATAGAATCACATGGTGAGACAAAAAGAATTGGCTATTGGTGTTTACTTGAAAGTGATAGGATGCTTTTGTAGTGGAGTGGGGATGAGATGGGGCAGAGAAGGAAAGTATAAAAGGTACCTTATCACTGCTGTGAGCAAAAGGCGCACATGATTCCTTTAGGTAATTCTGGAATATGCATAGAACATCCCTTGGATTTATCCTAATCAAGGCAAGGGAATTGGGATATATAGCCAGCTTCTCCGATCTGCCTTGGTTGAGGGCTGCTGCCCTGGATAGAAGTGTAGGCTGTTAGCTTCCCAAAACTTGTAGCCTATGATAGATGGGTGTCAAGGGGACTCCAGCAGCAAGAGGAAGCCCTCAGTTAAAGAGTCCCACATGTTTGCCATTGGAACCCACCATCAGGTCAAGAATGCCAAGGGGATATGTGTAGAGAACCTACAGTTGATGCTACAAGAAGTGAAAATGATGATGATCATGATCATATTAATAGAGCTATACTTTCTCAAGTAACCCTAAGCCATGTACTATATCAAATGCTTTATGCTGTGTGTGTGTATAAATTGCATACACACACACACACTACATAAAATGATACAGTAAAATGTATACAGACATTTAATTACCACAGTCTTGCAGCATGTACATTATTCTAGCCTTCCTTTTATAAATGAGCAGGTAAGATTGAGCAAGGTTAATCAAATTCTCTGGAGTCATACATGTAGGAAATACAGTTGGTATTCTGACCCTGGTTTGCCTCCAAAACCATCCCTTGGGCATCATTGAAGTCCTTCAATAACTACTTAATTATTGATATTTTTCTGACAGCCATTTATTGAATAGTTGGCAGACACAATTAAGATGTTGGGGATACAAAACAAAAAATTGCCCCTGTTCTCAAGGAGAACAAGAAGAGAAAGATAAGACAACATGTAGTATTATAAGGTCTATAATGGAAGTATGTTGCTACTATTAAACAGGATAAAAAAGAAGAGTATCAATAATTCTGCATAACAAAAAACTTTGAGGCTTAAAACAATAAGCATACATTCTTGCATGTGCATCCATGGTTGTGTTGAGTTCTGCTGATCTGGGTGAGGCTTGGCTGATCGGCACTAGGCTCACTCATTTGTCATCATCAGCTGACAGGTTGGCCACAGGATGGGTAGCCTAAGATGGCTTCATGCACGTATCTGGAGATTGAGCAAGTGTAGCAGGGTTAACTCTCTTCATCAGCAGGCTAGCCTGGGCTTCTTCACATGGTGGCTGAGGAAGACTTAAGAGGGTGAATGAGAGAGTGCAAGGCTTAGGCTCAGAACCATCATTTCTGCTGCATTAGATGGGCCAGAGCAATTCACAGTGCATGCCCAGACTTAAGGAACGTGGATGTAGATTCCACTTCTTAGTCAGAGAAGCTTCGAAGTCATATTGCAGAAGGGCATTGGTACAGGAAGGGGAATATCTAGATTGCAGTCTACCAAGAAGAGAAACATCTGGATGAAGCATACAGGGTGAGCAAGTGTTCCCTCACCAAATAAAGTAGGAAGCCAATTTAAGGTGAGAAGGACAGTAAGTGTTCAAAGGCAAAGGTGCCCCTGACGCTGTCAGCTGACCTGGGAAGGAAGACAGGTGTTGAGGGAAAGAGAAGAGGCAAGAAATGAGAGCAAGATTCAAGACTAGAAGTATGTGAATGTACCTGAATTCAGGAAAATGAATATTAGTTTGTGGGAAGAATAATGTTTATGAAAAAAATGATAAGTACATGGGAAGATGAGCAAAATCAGGTCAATGAATGAATAAATAAATAGGTGGGTGGACAGATAGCTACAGCAATATGGTTAGTAAAATCATAAGATTTTTCTCTTAGGAAATGATTTGTAGGATTTGTATTTATTTCAAAAAGAGGGGGAGGGAGAAAGAGATACCTTGATGGGTTCTTAGAGGAAAATATGAGGTGGAGAGTAGACCTGAATGCAAGTGTCTACTTCTCAGCATATGACCTTTTGGCTTCAGGGAGGTAATGCGATGGCGCAGATAACAGGATAGAAACTCTTCCTGTGATGTGCCTTCAGTAAGCATGCTAGGCCTATTGAGTGGTTTTTGAGGAAACTAATAAAGGATATTTAGATTTCAGTCCCAAGCTAAAATTCCATGGCTTTGAACTCACACGAGGCCAAGTTCCGGGGCAGGTTTCTGAGATATTTGGGTCCCACTGACATCAGGAACATAGTTATATAGAGATCTGTGCATGTTTCCATTGGGATGTATGTGTGAAATGATAATTTTCAGTTCATGGATTTCTTTGCTCTGAGACTGACTTGTGTAAATTAAATAGAAGTCTTATTCTACAGTTAGTTCCTAGGTGATTTTATTGTTCTTCTGGGCCTGTGTTTATGTGTGGTGCTCTCCCAAGTGACCAGGTACAGCAGCAAATTGTAGTGTGAGGCTTAACAGGCTGATACAAGTTAGCATCACTCACTCCTTGGGAACTTGACTGTGGAAGTTAATGCTGACTAGACCTGTGAATGGAGAACCAGGGGCCAAAATACCCTTGTTGGCTTGGAGAATGTATTACATTCATTCTTCTCTCCCAAATATGTTGGTGATTCTTTGCTCCCTATTTCTAAAAAGTGAGATGGAGATGAATTTTTTTTTAGAGGTAAAATAAACAGAAAATAACAGCCAAAGGAAAATAAATGACATAGTTAAATCTTTGATAGCAAAGATGAAAAAATCCAATGAACACTCTGGGAATCTAATAATTGATTAGTTAATTTTTCCTTGGGGAATAAAGTGCCTCCCCTTTTCATCTCCTCCCCTTCCCTCCTGAGGTAACCACTGCTCTAAATTTGCCATTTCCTACCATATCCTCCAAAACTGGCCCAAATGTGGATGTATTTGTATTTAATGTTATTAATTTTTGCTGTCTTTTGAGCTTTGTAATAGTGATTTCATACTCATATAGTTTACAGATTTACTCATTTCATTTGAATGTTTTTGAGATTCAACCATGTTGTTACATGTAGCCGTAGCTCATTTTCACAGCTAAATAATATTACTTTATGTGAATGTATAGCAGTTTATTCTTCTGTAGATTAACATTTCTATTTTCTGAAATTTCTACTATAGACAATGGTACTATGATCATTTTTTATGTATTTCCTGGTGTGCATGCAATTTTTCTGGGCTATATACATAACTAGTGAATTGCTAGGATATAAGATATAGGTGATGCACCATCCCAGTTTGCCTGGAAACTGACAGGTTTACCAGGATGCAGTGTTTTCAGTACCAAAACCAGGACAGCCTTAGGCAAACTGGCATGAATGGTCACCTTAAATGTGTAAGTGTTCAGCTTTACAATGTAATACTAAATCTTTCCCAAACAGATGGTAGCAGTTTACAATCCCCACCAGCAGTAAATGACAATTCCCCTTGAGACCCATTCTCCCCTTGCTTGGTGCTGTCAGTAACATAATTTTTGCCAGATAATTGAGTTTGAAATGATACCTTATTGTGATGTGAGTTCCCTCTCTACTAATGAGGTTCAGTTGTGTTTCCTCTCCTGTGAAATGTCTTCCATATCATCTGTCTTTTTTTCTGCTGGGTTGTTTTGTCAGACACATCTCACGTACCTCTTCAGATTCCCTTGGCTGCACCATCACCTAGAATGGGACTTGTCAGCAGTAGCACTAACAACAACTCAGTCTAAATAATTCTTATGGTGGGATATTGTCCTGTGTTATAGCATGTTTAGCATTATCCGTGGTCTCTACTCATTAGTGGCCAATAGTTTCTCCAGTTGAGATAAGAAGAAAAAAAAGTCTATAGACATAAAAAAAACATCTTTAGTCAAATGTCACTCTGGGGGACAAAATTGTCCCTGGCTGACACCCACTAACCTAGATCCTTAAAAGTTTGCTCCTACAGGAGAGAGGAGGAAGCAAGGCAGATAAATCCCCTCTCCATTTATTCTCCGATGGCTGATTCTAAGGCATATGTCCTTGTACAGCATGTTTGCAGGTGTCCACATCACTTAGCAGGTGTGTTTGCTGGGCTGTCAAGCTGTGCTTCGTCATGGTTCATTGTAACACAGAGGCCAGAACAATAACGTATCACCTTGTCTTGTTCCTATGCCTTGCTGCCTCATTTCCTTTCTTATCTCTCTCCTGCCTTGAGATTGCATATTGTAATTAAAGCATTGGCACTTAATGCCTGTCTCAGGGTCACTTTCCTGGGAAGCTAACCTAAAACAAGTACTTATAGAAAGGACCATGTGGATAGATTTTGGAATTGGATTACTAAACTGTCTAAAAGCAATAGGGACCACATTTCTTTTTTGTGGTAAATTGGAATGAAAATTAAATCCTGGTCTGCAGTAGCATCACAGTTATTTAAGCTTTCACCTGTAGTAAATTGGGATAAGACGTGGGTGGAGGGTCAAGTGTTAGGACACCAACTAGCTGCAGCACATGTGAATATTAGAGCAAAGATGATTATATGGATTGTGGAGGAGGGTGACTACTTTTGACCAACAAAAAGAAAATGTTAGGCTGAAGGTAATTAATTGCCAACTTAAGACATGCTCTGAAAGCCAAAGGGCATCTATGGCAGCTTTGAAAGACTTATCTTTGGCCATTGCAGGGCAGACTGTGATGCAATTCAGGCCTAGGGTGTGGCTATAATTTTGGCTGGTTTGAGAGTAAAAGGGAGAGCTGTAAATTATACCAGGATAGCATTGGTAAGCTAGGACTGGTAGGCTAAAAAAATATATATTGTTTAAAAGTATCTCGTCTAAGTCAAGGCATAATTATGTCTAATATGTTCTATGCACTAAGCTAGGTGTAGGAAAGATTAAAAAAAAAACAATGTATACTGTGGTTCTAGCTTTTAAGAAGCCGGCATCTGCATGGCAAGAGAAAGTTTATGAATTGGAATGGTGCAAAAAGTATAAACAAAAGACATCATGTTGGCAGATGTTGGACTGAGTAGGGTAGAGGACTGGAGACTTGGATATGACTATGGAGACTCATAGTCTCATATGACCTTGAGTCTCTGGGGAGCCTTTTGAGAGTGGGAGAATTTAGCTCTATTGAGAAGAATGGAGGGACCTCAGTAGATTTGAAAAAAGTAAAGTAGAAGGGATGCAAGGATGGTACAATATTTGAAAATCAACCAACATCATACATCACATCAACAGAAAGGACAAAAGTCAAATGATGATCTCAATAGATGCTGAAAAAGCATTTGACAAAATTCAACATCCATTCATGATAAAAACCCTCAACAAAATGGGTATAGAGGGCAAGTACCTCAACATAATAAAGGCCATATATGATAAACCCACAGCCAGCATCATACATAACAGCAAAAAGCTGAAAGCTTTTCCTCTAAGATCAGGAACAAGACAAGAATGCCCACTGTCAACACTTTTATTCAAAATAATACTGGAGATCCTAGCTATGGCAATACAAAACACAAAGAAATAAAATGCATCCAGATTGGTAAGGAAGAAGTTAAATGGTCACTGTTTGCAGATGACATGATATTGTACATAAAAAATTCTAAGAATCCACCCCAAAACTACTAGACCTAATATCTGAATTCAGCAAAGTTGCAGGATACAGAATTAATACACACAAATCTGTGGTATTCCTATATACTAATGATGAACTAGCAGAAAGAAAAATCAGAAAAACAATTGCATTTACAATTGCACCATAAAGAATAAAATACCTAGGAATAAACCTAACCAAGGAGGTGAAAGGCCTATACCCTGAAAACTGTAAGACACTCATTAGAGAAATTAAATAAGATACCAATGAATGGAAATACATACTCATGGATAGGAAGAATTAATATTGTCAAAATGGCCATCCTGCCTAAAGCAATCTACAAATTCAATGCAATCCCTATCAAAATACTGAGAGCATTTTTCAATGAACTAGAACAAATAGTTCTGAAATTCATATGGAACCACAAAAGACCCTGAATAGCCAAAGCAATCCTGAGAAGGAAGAACAAAGCTGGGGGGATTACATTCCCCAACTTCAAGCTCTATTATAAAGCCACAATAATCAAGACAATTTGGTACTGGCACAGGAACAGACCCACAGACCAGTGGAACAGAATAGAGAGTTCAGATATTAACCCAAACATATATGGTCAATTAATATATGATAAAGGAACAATGGACATACAATGGGGAAAGGACAGCCTCTTCATCAACTGGTCTTAGCAAAACTGAATAGCAACATGTAAGAGAATGGAACTAGATTACTGTCTAACTCCATACACAAAAATTAACTCAAAATGGATCAAAGATGGAATTTAAGTCATGAAACCATAATACTATTTGAAGAAAACATAGGTAAACATCTCTTGAATATAAATATGAGCAACTTTTGCCTGAACACTTCTACTTGGGCAAGGAAAAGAAAAGCAAAAATGAACAAATGGGATTATACCAAACTAAAAAGCTTCTGAACAGCAAGGGACACCATCAACAGAACAAAAAGGCATCCTATAGTATGGGAGAATATATTTGTGAATGACATATCCGACAAAGGGTTAACATCCAAAATATATAAAGAACTCACACACCTCAACACCCAAAAAGCAAACAACCCAATTAAAAAATGGGTGGAGGATCTGAACAGACACCTCTCCAAAGAAGAAATTTAGCTGGCCAACAGGCATATGAAAAGATGTTCCACATCACTAATCATCAGGGCAAATGAAAACCACAGTGAGACATCACCTCACACCAGTTGGGATGGCCAACATCCAAAAGACAAGAAACAACAAATGCTGGTGAGGATGTGGAGAAAGGGGAACCTCCTACACCATTCGTGGGAATGTACATGCACCCCTATGCTTATGGCAGCACTATTTACAATAGCCAAGATATGGAAGCAACCTGTGTCCATTGGTAGATGATTGGATAAAGAAGAGGTGGAATTATATATATATATATAATGGAATATTATTCATCCATCAGAAGAAAACGAATCCATTTGCAACAACATGGATGGAGCCAGAGGTATTATGCTCAGTGAACTAAACCAGGCAGAGAAAGACAAGTAATAAATAACTTCACTCATTTGTAGAGTATAACAACAAAGTGAAACTGAAGGAACAAAACAGCAGCAGACTCAGAAACCCCAAGAAGGGGTGCTATGATGCTGGGAATACCACAGTGAGAAGTATGGGGAGAGCTCCCTGCCTTTGAGGAGATATTAATGTAAAAAAGTGGGTTTTAAGATCACATATCAAGATCATCTATCCAAAGCCAAAGAAATGAATATTGAAAAAATAAAGGCTCTTCAAGCACCTCTTTATATATTCACTTTATTCATACAGAACGAATAAAGGAAAGGTAGTTATTTCCCTTTCTCTATAATACAGTTTCCTTGCTCTGATGATTGCTGTGTGTGCCCAACTCTTTGCTTCTGCAAATTTAATAGATGTCTGTGGCAACTGGGAATCATCAGTAAACAAAAAAGAAGCTTTCTCCCACATGTGTGTTGCAGAGAGTACTAGACAGTTTGTCATGCCATGAGAGGTCTAATTTGGAATATGTGAGGTGATAACCTGACTGTAAGGCTACACACCACCCAAAAATGCTTATGTTTCAGATCAGACAATATATTTATAATGTTCTAATACAAAGTTAATATCATTGAATAAAATGAAAATAACCCTGTTATTTCTAGAGTTCTGGAGCACGCATCAAAAATCACAGAAACACAGATAGCTAGACCTTTCCCTAGAGATTCTGATTCAGAAAGTCTGGGATGGGGCTGAGAACTGGCATTTCTAACAGTCCCAAGGTGATGCCTCTGCTGTCCATATAGAGGCTATATGTTGAGAACCACTGTGTTATTCTTTAAATAGTTGGCTACAATACAAATATAAAATTGATTGATCTATTATATTTATGAATTCATGTATCTGTCTATGCTAAGGTTGTCCAGGATGGTAGCCACTAGCCACATTCAGCATTTGAGCTCTTGAAATGTGGCTGGTGCCACATGTTGAAATGAAATATTTTGGATCTTTTATGCTAAATAAAATATATATTTAAATTAATTTCACTTGATCTTTTTAATGTGGCTACTTGGAAATTTAAAATTAACATTTGGTGTTTGTGTTGTATTTCTACTGGAAAACACTGGTCTCTGAAGATTTTTGAAATGTGTACACCAAAGATTTGGAGGGTGTTTTTGTTTTGTTGTAGAATTTGGATTTTTTTCAGAGTTTAAGGGTTACTAGCCAAGGAGAAGAAAGTATTGTACATTCTGTATAAATAAGTGGTATACTTTTCAACAATATCCTCTTCCATCTGTTTTAAATTACAGTGAAGAAGACTATATTCACTAGTGCATGTGTTCACTAGATGCTTGACCATCTTTTTAACCTTAATTAATGTATAGCAGTTGGATTAGTCTGCCCGAGTTGTCTTTAGCTCCTTGGAGTTGCTCAGAAATGCTCTCTAAAAGCAAAGGTTATAAAGTCCACTGAACTTCCCTTAGTTGAATCCGTTGGGACCCCTTTGGCAATACAAATAAATTAGTTACAGATGGATTATAAATCTAAGAATATGAGAATATATTCATGACCTTGGTAGAAGCAAAGACTTCTAAAACTGGACATAGAAAGTTATAGATACAATGAAAAGATATCAAAATTGGCCTAATTAAAATTAAGCACATGTTCATCAAAAGCATTAGTAAGAGAGTGGAAAAGAAAATAATAAAGTGTGAGAAAATATTTCAATACATATATTTCAATATGTATGTATTTTTCGATGCATATGTTGTATCCAATACAATACAACAAAGGACTTCTACCCAGAACTTACAAAGCATTCCATTAAAAGAGTTAGAAAAAGGGAGAGAATTCAGTGGGAAATGGGCAAGGGACTTGAAAAGATGTGCACAAAAAGGAACATCCAAGCGATCAGTGCATGTGAATGATGCTCAGACTCATTAATCATTAGGGAAATGCAAAATAAAGCCACAATGAGTTGCCACTACATACCCACCAGAATAGCTATAATGGAAAAAATTGACAATAGCAAGTGTGGATGAAGATGTAAGTAATTCATAAACTGCTGGTGGGAGTGTAAATTATGTAACCATTTTGAAAAGCTGATTGGAACTATCTACTAAACTCATATATACATGTGATCACAACCCAGAAATTCTACTCCTACATATGTATATATCGAACAGGAATGCATCATACATGTGTTCAACAAAAGATAAGTACTAGAATATTTGTGGCAGCATTATTTCTGATAGCCCCAAACTGGAAACCAGGCAAATATACATCAACATTAGAACAAATTTATAAATTTGTGGTATAATCATACAGTGGAATATGAGATAGCAGTAAGGAAGAATGTGGCATACAACAATAAATCTCACAAACTACCAAATCAAAGACTCTTGACCTAAAAGAATACATGTGTGTGATTCTATGCATCAAGATTTCAAAATCAAGTAGAACCAATCTCAGGTGGGGAAAGTCAGGATAATGCTTTATCTTTGGTAGAGTTGACCAGAGCACAGATTGAGTAAAGCATCTGGCACATTTCTCCTTGATCTGCACTGTGGTTTCAGGAATTGTGAAAATTCATTAAGCTGTACCCTTGTAATTTTATACTTTTATGTATGTATGCTTGTAGCTCTGGGAGGAGGGCATTCTTCACCTGGGGCAAGTTCTTTATGAATTTGGTGAGACCAAAGAAAGGCAAAGACTCAAAAGTGGGAAATGAAAGGATTTATTCTCATGGCTCAGTATCTCCTTGCTCAGAGCCCAGGCTGCTCATCTCTCTCTCTGGCAGCACACCCTGCTTCAAACCCCAGCTGCTCCACTCTCTCTCTCACTGCACACTCTGCTCCCTGCCAGCCTTGGGAGAAACTCTGTGGGTGGGTCCCAGTGACTCGTGGACACCTGACCAATTACATACCAGGAAGGGAGGGGAGGAGAGAATGGTGCTTCCTCTCCACCCTCACCCTGGACCAGCAATCTCCTCACTGCAAACATACCCTTATTATATAAACAGTGGATGCTATTAAGGCCAGGTGGGAATCCTGGTCAGAAAGTTCAATTTTCCCCACAATGCTATACTAAAATAAAATTATTTCTTTAACAAAAAGAAGTCAAGGTCAAACCTTCATAATTCTCCTCCAAAAAGTAACTTTCCTCTTTAAAATACATACAAACACATCACACCACACACCCCACATCCCTCCACCACACACAGCCATAGCTGTATTTCACAACTTAAAACTATAGGTTGCAACTATAGGTTACTGAAAATGTTTAAGCTAATGAGAATTTTGGAACTCTCAGTCCATTTTATTTACCCTAAATACATCAAATACCTATCACTGAAAATAAAAAATCATGACCACTGGATTATGGAAGGTTAAAGTTTAGTGTATTCTACATTCAATCAGATGCTATCTGGCTTATGGAGATTTATATAATTCAATTTGTCATTAAAAAGAGCTAAAAAAATAAAGGACCTTGATGGCAGGCATGTACTGTAGATCATGGGATTTGAAAAATTCCATATGTTTCCAAAGATTTATAACAATTATATGTTTATGCAGCTGTCATCCAGTTATTGCATTAGATTGAAGTGATAAATTACTTAGAGGAATTATTTTGGAAGGTATAATTTGTTCAGCACAGCTTATTCAGAAGCCTTAGTGAGTATATCGATGTATTCTTCACCAGTAGGAAGTTGATCTTAATGCATATTTTTATAATGTACTATTGAACTAAAAATCATATGATTCAAAACTCATTTTCTCAAATGCACTTCTTGTTTTAGTATCTAAGTATATGATTGCGATTTAGGGATATGTAACATCTATTCATGACTACTTTGCAAGACTACTTTACTGACAAGTTTCTACTAATGTAATGTGTTTTATGGCTCTTCGAGTTAGAAATGATTATAATTACTGTTCTTTGGCTTTATTAAGATTGCGCATTGGGGTATGTGAGAGTGGAATAGAGAGACAGAACCAGGGAAGGAGGAAAAGGTGGAAATGGAGGGAAAAAAGAGAGACGGAGAAAGAATGGAAGAGGGAGATAAACTGTTATAATGAGGCTCTCATTTCTGCACTAATTTCTTCATTTGGTGGAATTGAAAAGTCCAATCAATTTCTCCCTGATATACTGTGTTAGAGCATCATTTTAAATGAAGGACTTATCCCACTCTTAGATCATCATGAATAATGTCAGATTTACAAAGAATGAAACTTTTATCCCTTTTCTGACAAAGCAATATCAATTACCTCCACAAATGGTCAATTACATTCTCTCATCATAAATGACTTATTTGTCATTCGTGGAACCATATGTTGATTCACTCAGATTGCATGGCACACAGAATCAAGTAGAGATGTGTTGTCAGATTGATAGGGAGAAACTAGAATTTCTACTGGGGTAGTCACTTCATGTACTTAATTTTATTTAATTCTGTTAGTAAACCTGTGAGATAGACTTTTTGTTTTGTGAATTTGTGTGTTGGTGGTGAGTGGGGTAGGAAAGTGTTTCCCTTTATATGTTGCATTAAGAACTAATCCAGTGCTTGCCTGTCAAGTTTATCCAGCTGCTAAGCAGGTACTGACCTAGGTTACACTCACACTTGTTCCAGGATAATATCCAGCATTCCAGTTTTAGAGCTTTGTCGTGACCACACCATAATTTCACATCATTACACATTTCTAAAGTTTGGTAAGTCTAATTTTACAACTAGATAGAAAGTCATAATGGATGTGTAAGAACTGGGATAATGATTAATTCCCAAACAATGTCTTATTCCCTCCAAATAAAACAGCTAAATGAATAAAGTTGAATCTGCTACTTTAAAAAAATCACTGAGAGTTGGAATTCCTGTAGTATCAAATACCTTCATTTAAATCATATACGAAAGTTTATCCATGGAATAAAACATAGAGGAACTTCCAATTGATGTAAAATTGTAGCTGATCTTTATGAGGGCTCATAGATAGATCTCTTCATACAGTAACAAAGGTGGAAACTTAACTCTCCTGAATCCTGTTCCAGGAGTGTATTTGCATTTTAGATGGAAGATGTAATATGAGTAATTTAAGAAGGTGAATGCAGCAGTGATCTTAACCTTCTTATTGCTTTCACAAATGAATGTGGGTTTAGTATATCTCGACATTAATGTCAAGTTAGAAGCAATACTGGTGAAACAGGTTCTGATATTTGGCTGATTTATTATACATAAAATTTTTAAACATATGCTCAAGAATTCTGTTAGGATGAGGAATTACTAAATGTTGATTCTCTGGTAGGGAGGATGTACATAACCGAAGTTGGAATACTCGAGTGATGTATATACCTGGGCAGTTCAGTGATCTCTTTGCACGTGGATTTAAATTTGATTCTGGGCAGTAAGCTTAGCAACCTCAGAGTCGTTTAGAGGGAGATGTTTTTCAAGGTAAGGCACAATTGAGATTTGTGACCACCTGTCAGATCTTTTGAAAACAAGTTTTTTTTTTAATCAAAGATCAAAATTAATTACCCCAAATAAAAGTGTTTATAAAAATAAAATATCTTAAATTGCAGACTAAATATGAGGTGCTCTTGAGAGGAAATAAGTGTTGTTCTATAACAAAATAATGGGCAATATTCTTTGGATATAAAGAATTTAAGAGGGTATATAGTTGTGTGATTTCATTTTTCTTTTCCTTGTAAATGATAGAATAAGATTTGTGGCTTAACTTATGAATCCTAATTATTAAAATGAGATGATCATTGTAATTGAGAGTGACCAAAAATCTATAGTGTCTTCACAGATTTTTTTTTTTGTCCAGAGTAAGGACCATGCAAAAGAGTCTATTTGGAGTGGTTTTAGAAAAATAAGGTGATTTAAACTCTACCAAATTCAGGTCAATCAACATGTTACTGATTGGATGGGTGGTTGAGAAAATGACTGTGGGTCCTTTTCTTTCTAGAGTCTATGATTTTGGTGGCGGACCTGCCTAAGACCTTTCTGATGACTGTTAATTACAACAGCATTTCTTCTTTACCCTCACTCTTCCTTCCTCAACCCTCTCCCACGCCACGTGAATGTCCTTGGTAATCAAGTGCATCCATCATTTGATACAGATGTTACCCAGTTTATTGTACCTCTGTGGATTTTCTTTCCATAACCCCAGAACCCCTGCATTTGAAACATCTATGGGTGCATCTCTTCTTAGGCATATCTACGCATGTTTCTGTGAAGCTGTCCCCCTGCCTGTCTCCCCTTTGCTTTCTCTGGCTGCTCAGCCTATATGTGGGGGGCAGACAGAAGTGATGAGGAAGGTTGTTAACCCCTGGCAGTATCTCTCGACCAATGGTGGATAAGAGTTCTTGGATAAATACTGCAGCTTCCCAGCTTCTGGGTGGGACATAGGGACAAGGGGTGGGAGACAACTCTGAAGCACCTTTGCACTACCTTCCAGAGGTCCAGTAGGATTGAGACCCAGTCACCTGGAGCAGTAACTTGCTGATTAACTCCACTTGCATTGGTGGTCCCCCCTTCCCTGAGTCATTCCCCTACTTCCCTGCCATTGCTTCCTGGGACTCCCTCACAGATAAGCCGCTTATACTCAAATCCTTGTCCCAGACCCTGCTTTCTAGGGGAGCCTAGCACCAGACAACATATTTCTCCTTTCAAAAAGGACATGATGTGCCATAGCAACCTTGTGTTTGATCAGAAGGTAATTCTCTTTGGGAAGTAGTCATCCACAGTATTAGGCTGTCACCACAAATCCTCAGGGAGGACAGGACTCCAGCTGCCATTCTGATTCCTCCTCTCATGACCACAGCTGTCCTTTGCCTTTCTGACCAGGGGCAGAGTTGCTCGCAATTTTTCTATCAGCTGACCCAAGTGAATCATTTATAAATAGCCACCTATTATATGATACTTTTGGTTGACTCACTATATAGAGAGACAGTTTTCTGAGTGTGGAGTCAGGTGCGCTTTTTCAAAGATCTACAATAGAGCATCTTGTCCTCAAACAAGAATTTCTTCCTGTTGGTATCTGTGTGTAAAGGTTCTTACAAGCTCTTATTGCCCACAGGGCCAGTTTGGTGATCATGTAGCCTTAGAAATGGCTTAAAAGCTCAGATGTATTCTAGTGATCTCCACACATGACTATAAATATACATGTATATGTTCTATACCTGAATTCACAGATATTTGAGAGAGATTTGGTTATTTAATGATTCTTATCCCAAATTCCCATGTACTTTGAACCCAAAAGTAATGATTATGGGATACAAGAGATCATAAAATCATTTTGGATAAAGACTTAGAATCTGAATAATAATCCATTTATCTAGTCCAAGTCACCAAAGATAGCTTTCTCCAAGCCAGTGTGGAGGATGTCCCTTGCTTACCGGAAGTTTCATTGCTAAGTTCCAAATCATTAAATTCTGAAAGGCTGGGGAAAGAAGTCATTGTTGGTTTGGTGGAGTTGCAAGGAGGTTAGGGAAACCAAGAGAGTTAGACTGCCAGACATAGACACAAAGGAAGACAAGGGGTAAAGAAGGAGGAAGAATAAAAAGTGTTTGAAACCAACTGGGTGTCCATCTGCTCTTGAACTTCATCATAGCACACTGATCACGGGTAATTGGTACTTGGCTGAGTACAGAATTTGGCTGGTCGCAGAATGAAAAGAAGCAAACGATGGTGAATTTATCCTGCATCCTGATTCCTTCCTCTTTCAGAAGCAGAGTTTAAGGACTGGGATGTGGCGGACAGAATCGCCCACGGCTCCTGCAGCAGGGAGGGTGTTTACAGAGCAGCGACACCTCCTGACGCAGAAAACAAATGAAGAAGTACCTGAGAAGGGAAAACTTCAGACCTTAATTATGAGAAACAAAGGCAATAAGGATGCATGGTTCTATGGCAACAGTTTGAAATATCACTCCGATGTTATGAAGTTGTTAGTCTAAGGGAAACATTTTCTAACGATTCAGAATGTGTATCTACAATGAAGGGCCTGAGTCCCCGTTGTCACTGTGCCTCCCGCTGTGGGACTCTATCCACGCTGACACGGCTGTACTTTGTACGTGGTTGAGACTCTCAGCCCATGGAAATCATCACTTTGTAGGACTGATGAGGAAAATAACTCGTTAAAATGTAGATAGCACTAATGTTGTTTTTGTAGGATAACACATTGAACAAAACCCCTGGGAGGTTTTTTGCTGATGAGGAAGCTGAGGCAAGGAGACCCAAAGTTGAAATGTTTACAGCCCCTGACTCCCTCCTCATTGCTGTCCTGTGCGCAAGCTCTGTGAGCATCTGGGAGGAATTACCTGTGTTTCTTAGACTCTACTTGCACCGGGTTTTTCAGGGAGGCTAAGAGGAAGGCAGGGGCATTGCTGTGGGAAGGCGTTGCTAGGCAGACAAGGGTGCTAAGAAGCCCTTAGCAGGAGAGCCCTGTGCCTTCCCAGGCCAGATGAGCAGCCCGCAGAAGTGGGGACCACCTGGGTTAGGGGTGGTTGCCAACTGTGTGAGCACACAGACATCTTCTCTCTGTTCCTAAAGGCCTTGGAGAGTCTCAACTCCCTTCCGAAGCAGCTCTCTCCTCTTCGCAGAGAACTCTTGTCTCCTAAAGGACACAAGTGGGACAAGGGAGAAAAGCAGAATTTGAAGCAAGCCATTTCACTCTGGCTGTTTGTGGGGCTCTCAGAAGAAGTCTAGTTTGGAAGTGGGAAGGCAGCAAAGTCGACCCTCTGATGACTATGCATCTATATCCATGCCCTGCCTTCGGCTTCCACCATGGTTGCACTGCACCCAGTTTTACAGCATTTCCACCTCCTCAGAAGGCACCAGCCTCTCAACTTGGTGTCTATTTAAATATTTGGAGCATCCTTATCCCAGACCCTGCCCCCTGCAACTCCCAGTCCACATCTCCCCCAGTCTCACTTCTGAGACATCTTTGATGCAATTCTCAATTCTGGAATGGGTAATCTCACACACACCCCACACTCCCTACACACTCACATTCACCCACATAGCACTTGTCATGTTCCACTTCAATTATTTATTTATTTGAACACAGACTCTATAATTTGCTTCAGAACATTCTCAGGGCTGGGTGCATGGTGGACACAGCCTAAATGTTAACTAAATAGATAAGTGAATGCACCTTAGGGACCCTGGGAATATCTGGAGCCACAGTTTGCAGCATTTGAAATTAATCACCATTTATTTATTTTTCTAGCTTCTCAAAAGTCATGGAGAATCCCTGACCCAAATAATATTCAGAGTAGCCCCTGGATGATGAGAATCAGGTAAAGTAATATTTTCAGTGTGTAATAGAGGAAATCAGAATTCAAAATGATGTGGTAAAATTGGAAGTGTCAGAATAAAATCCAGTAAAGAAAAGCACAAGGAACCATATTTAGGGAGGAGAAGTCATTTACAAGCAAGATGGAAAATGATAGACTACAGGTAAAAGTGTCATCTGATAATACCCAGGAGGGATGGTATGACTGAAGCTCCCCTAAAATGAGGATGTTGGCAGTATGTCTAAAAGGAAACATACATAGACTTGATACATGCAGTAGCTGGACTCTGAGCACCACCTGCAGACACTGAGCTGTCCCGTTTGCTCCCAGCTGCCCGTTTGTGCAGATCTGGCACTGAAGGTTTTCTTTTCCATCCTGACAAGAGAGGCTGGCAGTTCCAGTGAATTAACACTGCCAGGAGTAACTCTCTGCCCATTGGTCTCTCAAGCAGACAGCTCCTTCACCTTTTAGGTGAGGCACGTGTTTTCTACCTTTTCTCAGAGATCCCCAGCAGGACTGAGCCCCAGGCACACACGTTGTAACTGGCTAACTAACTCCCCCTTAGCTGGCTGTCTTCGCTCCCCAAACCACTTCCCTAACACTGGTCCCTATACTTCTTAAACTTGCACTCAAACCTGGCTTCAGGATCTGTTTAGGGGCAACTTCTGACTTCAAGAGCGTCTCAGTCAGAGAACAGGTAAGAAAAAAATCCGCCCAGGTGGTTCAGATAAAGAGACTTCAATGCAGGGGATGCCTGCAGAGGTAGAGACAGGGTTCACGAAGCAAACAGGAAGACTTTATGATCCCCAGGCCCAAGGACACAGGGGTGCAAGAACTTTTCCAGGCTCTGTGCTGTGATCATAGAGGGATGCAGCTACTTTCAGAGACAAGGTGCCAAAGCAGGAAGGTGAGAGGAAAGAAATACCACCTGAGGTTCCTTCTACCGTCATGTCATCTGACAGTGCCTCCCCAGTGGCCAAACCCATCCTGACATCAGTCACCAAGGGAGTCTGGGCCAAGAGGTCTGTGTGCTTCAGCCTCTGAAGGCATAGAGAAAGGCAAATACTGGATTTGGTAGAGCACACAAAAATATATGCTCACATACTGCAATTTATCACGTTAAAATCTCAGTTCTTTCTGATACTATGTCAGATTTTATATTCTGTTACTGAAGAACTTGGAGAGCCTTTCTTAGCTATTAAAGAGATAATTAAAAATTAAGGCATTAAGACCCACTAAGAAAAACATAAAGGCTCATTTAGTGCAACAAAAAGAAGTCTAAAGGATCAATTAATATTGTTCATTGCATGTAACAACGCTTTGCTAATCAAGAAGATTGCTACTCAAGAATGTTCCAACAGAATAGATTTTTTTAATTCAGAAACTTCAAGGGCAGGAATGGAAATAATACAGGCAGAATTGGGCTGCACTTCAGAACACAGATGATGCAATTGACTGATTAAGTGTTCTATATGTAAGTAGTAGCAGAAGTAGTATTGGCAGCTAACATTTATTGAGCACTTACTATGTGCTAGACACTGTGCTATGAGCACCATAAGTATTGCCTCTTGAAGTCCTCAAAACAACCTAATTACATGGGTATTGTTGTCTCCTTTGAGTTAATTTGCTACGGCTGCTATAACAAAGTATCACAAATTGGCTGGCTTAAAGAACAGATTTATTGATTCGCAGTTCTGAAGGCTCCCAGTGCCAAAGTCAAGGTGTCGCAGGGTTGGTTCCTTCCATGAGCTGTTAGAGGGACAGCTGTCCCTTGCCCCTCTCCTAGCTTCCGGTTTTCTGGCATCTCCAGCATTCCTTGGCTTGTAGGTCTCTGCCATCATCTTCACTTAGTGTGTTCCCTCTGTGTATGTGTGCGTGTCCAAATTTCCCCAGTCTAGAAGGACACTAATACAGGATTAGGGCCAACCCCATTTTAACTAATTACATCTGTAAAACCTTATTTTCAAATAAAGTCATATTCTGAGGCACTGGGGGTTAGCACTTCAACATATGAATTTTGGGGGGAACACAGTTGACTCCTGAACACCATTATCAGATAAGAAAACTAAGCCTGCAATAATTTAAGCAATATAAAGTTTACCCAACTAGAACATTCTTAAGAGGTATCCAGAGTGCTCAAACACAGTGTTTGTCAGGGGCCAATGTTTTATAAAAGCAAGGACAGAGTTGGATTAAGACCAGAGATATTAGGACTCAACTATCCCCAAGGAGGAAAGAGACTAAATGTAGGGCTGTTAGGAGAGCAGGTGTCCATAGACCCTGAGAGGTTGGGGCTGGCAGGAGGTCTGAGGAAAATAAACGAAGAGAGTCAGGGTAGATTCTCTGTACAGCAGCTCTTCCAAGAGTGAGGGGCATCTGCCTGGCAGGTGTGCCCCCACTCCCACCCCAAAGGTCCCCAAATTGCCATCAGGTCTGCTTTCCAACTAGCTTTGAGTCAAAAGAAAATCTTCCCCCTATTTACTGGGAAAGTGGGGGAATCTCCTTACTTTCCTGAAAAGGCTTAAAAATACTCATGCCTGATTGAAGAAACATGCCACATGAATGAGTTTAATCAGTTTGATCATTACTTTTTTCATGCGAGTGGAGAGCAGAGATGTATTTATAGAAAGCAAAAGAGGTCATTCAGGAGGCAGTGTGAACATTCCTGGGAAAGAAAAGAGGGTTAGGATATTGCCTTAGCAAACCAATATGCCCATAGTATTCATGAAAAAGAAAACTGACAATGTATCAATAGCTTCCTTTCTGTGCATTTCCTAACCTTGAATCTGCCCTTTCTTGAAGCCTTCCATGCCTTGATGAGTCTCCCATCTTCAGTGCCTTCTGGTTTAGTCAGAGTAGGCAAATTGCTGTAATAGCTTCAAAACTCTCAGTGCTTTAATGCAAAAGTTGTTTGTTTCTTCTTCAGTTCTCAGTCCCACAGGAGTTCTGGGCCAACAGCCTTTCACATACTCATTCAGGAAACAGAATCTTTAGGGAGTTTCCCAGAGTAACGTAACAAGTACAAGTGGCAGAGCCCTGATCTGGACCCAGGCAAGCCTATTTCCAGAGGGTAAATGTGCTCTTAACCACCTGCAGATTCTGGTTCATTTCTCTATAATGATAGCTGCCTAGCTTCTGTAACAGAAATTAAATTCTCATTGACTAGCATAGTACAAGTGTTTTTCCAGTCACTTTCCAGTTCACTGTGAATGATCCTGCCTTGGCAGCCTTCTGCAAGTTCCATCAGGGACCTTCTGTCTTAAAAGTTCCCAACCAGAACATTCTTAAAAGGTATCCAGTGTGCTCAAACACAGTGTTTGTCAGGGGCCAGTGTTACAGAAAACTGTCTTAAAAGTTCCACCCCTTTCTCTATTCAACTGGACTATGAGGGAAAAGAGTGCTAGGAATCACTTAAGGGAATTTTAGGGGACATGCCTGGAATAAAACAGGATAAATCAACCATCACCTTTACTTCACTGGTCTAAACTTAATTCTACGACCACAGATGGCTGGAAGGGTGGCTGGAAAGTAACTTAATGATGTGTTTACGAGAAAACAGGAAATTTGTCACAACTTCATTTCTTAGCTTAACCCATGTGTACAAAGAAAAAGAGGCAGAAAACAGATTCACCTAGGATTGTAATAAGTCTTATTTATCTTCATTTGGTCCTGCATTAATGGAACCTATATTGCAGCTGCAAATATAGGCAGCTTTGCTGTCTGACATTTCTGAGAAATAAAAATTACCTTCAACATGAATGAGAATGTTGATAGGAACTTCATTCCCAAGAGTATGGTCAATTGAGGTCTCTCTCTATGTAAAAATATAATTATGCACAGAGTGTGGGACATGCAATTTTCCATTCCTTCTGTGAGCAGAAACAGAGGCTAAATTGCAGCATGAGATATTTTTGGTTAAATAGAAGTTTGAGAGAGAGTATGTGAATATTTGAACAGAATTCCTCAGTTGGTTTGTGAAATCTCTTCTAGACGTTTCTAATGAACGAGGTAGGATTGCATCAGTCCCTAAAGGGAAGGGTATCATTGCCTACCTAATAGTACCCAAGTGTTCTGAGATTGCAGTTTACTTGAGTATGAAGTTTTAAACCATAGCAACCTAATGCCTAGAATGGAGTTAGAGTAAATGCCAACCCCATAGCTGCTTTCACAGAATCCACAAAGCTGCCTCCTAGAGCTTGAACACAATTAGGAATTTATACTTGATTCATGGACCCTTCCATATGTAAAATGCTGTTATTCCAGTGGGTGAGGAGCTGTGGCCAAGATAGTAAGCACCTCTTTGACTCATGCAAAGGGAATATTTGCAATAGACTTCCCTTCTTAAATCTGTATAAAAACATACCCAGCCTCAAGAACACAAGGTGGCACAGATGGTGGGGCTCACCTCACTGTGTTTCCTATTTCTTCAGGACCTTGGGTCCTCAAGTTTTTGTAGCCCTAATATTCAAGCTTTAATTCCCCAGGCTACTAAAATTTCAGTTCAGTGTCTTGGCCTTTTGGTGACTGATGTGTGCATGGCTTTTGAGGGTTTGGATCTGTAATTTTTCTGTGTCACGTAAACGCTTTCAGAGGAAATGAAACTCAGAATGTCACCATATGCACTCCCCTTCTCTCCATCCCCTGGCCTCTCAAGTTCTGGCTGCCTAAGTAGCTTTCTGGTGCCTGGAACAGAGTTCCATAATAATTTGTCAAGCTTTACTAGTTGTTTTTGGTGAAAGAATTTGTCCTCTATCCTTTTCATAAATGAAAATTTTAGAAAAAACGTGTATTTTAATAATGGATGCTAGCCACAAGAAAGGTCAATGGTAAAAATGCTTATGATAAGGGAAACTTCTTTGAAATCTTCAGATCACACCCTGGCAATGACCAGTAGTTCTATTTATCTGCCCAGCCATCCTGGCTCCAATTTGCTGTGTACCATTAAAAGAAATGCATGTAATAAAACTCTATAAACAGATAAAGCCATGGGCTAGTCAGATACTGTATGACTTATCTTAAATTATTTACTAAGTGCCATTAGTATGCCAGGCAAAATACATTATGCATATTGGTTATTAAAATTAAACACCACCAACTTTCTTTGATCTTGGAAAATTTGTTAATTTTTAAGTTTGACATTTCTAAGCATAATGCTTTGGTAACAGAGTGGCATGGAATCTTTGTTCTGCCTGTTTACCAGCTGTATAACTGCTCTGTCACTTCACTTTTCTGTGCTACAGACTATATCTGGAATGTAGGGATAATACTATGTATTTCATAAGATACCAGTACAGACCCAAATAATACAATTATAAAATGTGCCTGAATCATTGTAGTTAATCAACAAATATTACGTTCAATTCCCCTTCCCAAATTTCTCTCTCAAAGCAGTTAAAATAAATATCTTAGGGCTGGGAAGCTAAGGAACCAAGTGAGAAGCATCATCTGAAAGGGTAGAAAACCAATAGGAGCTTTCAAATGTCCCAGTTTCATGGGGCCTGACAGATGCAAATAAGAGTTCATGGTACAAGAAGAAAAAGGGGCCCTATAAACAGAAGGACCTAGCTCAGGGATAAACCATCTGGGCTACGGATTAGCCATCAAACAACACACTCTGAAACCAGCTTACAGCAAACCCAATGCAGACAGTATTACCTTTATTGTCCCTATTGTAACTGTCTGCCTTAAAAAAGTCATACTTCAGTATAAGAAGATAATGACAGCCACAGATTCAAGTTTTTATTAGGTTTCTTAGGGAATGTCAAGCATTTAATAAAAATTTATCAGAAATGCTAAGAATAGGATCAAATGACTTAAAAATTAGAGGAATAAAACAGATAATTAGAATCCTACCCACAGTTATTGGCACTATTCATATGGACTTTAACATAGTAGTGATTAGTATGTTCAAGAAAATATACAAATTCCCAGATTTAAGAAGGAATCAGAATTCCAAGCAGGATAATTCAAAGATATGCACATGTGGGCACATTACAATAAAATTTCTTAATATTTTAAAGACAACAAGTAAATCTTAATTAAAAAAAAGACATGTTACCTTCAAAGGTACCACAATAATACTGACAGCTGATTTTTGACAGAAGTGATAAGAACAATAGACAATACAATGACATCTTTATAGTTCTGAAAGGAAACAAGTCTATATGGTGAAGAAATCTTCAAATATTAAGGCAAAATAAAGATGTTTGCAGAATAACAAAAGTGACAAAATTTGTTACCAGCAGACCTGCATTGAAAAGAGAATTTTAGGCAGAGATAAAATGATCTCAGAAGCAAACACCAACATGCAGAAAGAAGACCAAGAGGAATAGTATATATAGTTGAATATTGACTGTATAAAATAATGATGTCTCAAAGGTTTTAAATTTGTACAGAATTTCAAAAGATAGTATAAATTAGGGAAAGCATCCTAAAATTCTTTCTTTGAATAGTGAATAGAAGTAGTAAAACTACTAACATACACTTATATTGTTACTATTCAAAACGATAAGAATCCCATGTCATTATTTCTAGTGAAATGATTCAAAGAAGAACAAAATAATATGTAATTAATCCACTAGTAGAGAGTGGGAGAAAAAGAATGACAAGTACTTGATATATCCATAACAAGGCCAGAAAGCAGAGAAACAGGAACATAGCACAGGTGGAGAAAATACTTTTTCAGCAATATAGTTGATTTAAACCCAACTATATTACATTAAATATACAGGGATTAAAAAATTAAGTCAAAATTTTAAAGAGTGGATTAAATACAAAGGAAAGCATTGTGTGATGCTAATGATGGAATACATTAAATATAATGATGCCCAAAGGTTGAAGTAATAATACTAATAAAAAAGACTGCATAAAAAATAAAAAGCTGATATAGTTATGTTTGTACAAAACTTAAGCAAATTTTAAGACAGAAAGCATTTTTAGAGAGAAAAATATATCATACTTCATGTATTTAAAGGGTCATTCCACCACAGAGATATTAAACTCCTTAATGTCATTGTACTGAATAATATACCATGTATATATATATATATATTTGATAGAATATGATAGAGCTAAAAGGAGAAATAGACAAATCCACAACTCTTGGTAACTTGTTAAATCAAAAAGAGTAATAATTAGAAAATATGGACAAAATAACTTGCAAACTTGAATTCGGTGACATATTGAAAACACTACACCTAACTGCAGAATAAATATTCTTTAGAAGTGGGCATGAAATGTTCACCAGCACTGATCATATGCTAGATCAGAAGTGTTCCTCTGTCTAGGAACCTCTCAGGCTTCCTGTCCTCTGGCAAACCTTCCTCAGCAGCACCCCCTCTCTGGTCTGGAAGACCCTGTTGGTGCTTAGCACTCTTCCTTCTACAAACACCTTGTGTTCTCCTTTCTCTGGTCACAGGAACTTGCTCAGGCCACATACACTTCAGGCTGGAGATGCCAAGGAGTTAATGTGCTTAGTGCAGTTCCAAACCAGTGAACAATGGGAATAGCATAAATATACCACTTCCTTGCCTCAGGACAACTCTGGTGTATGTTCCACACCACCCCCGGGGATCCCCATCAGGACTGAACCCCAGTTGCTGACAATATAACCTGCTTGAAAACATACCCTGGATTGGGTGTTTTTTTCTTCCTGTCTCACTTTCCCACACACTCTCCATGCATCCTGGGATTACCTCCCTAATAAAAGGCTTGCTCCAGACTCTCATCTATGGATCTGCTTCTGAGACCCCAAACTAAGACAGTGCCCCTGTTTGTGCTGCCTAACAAAGCTATAGACAAAATTCCCGTTGCCTATCTCTTTAGGAAGCCTTCGAGGACAGGGACTCTGCTTTTACCTCTGTATCCTAGACCATGGCAGGGCACCTGACACATTAAAAGTGTTCAGTGAATATTCAGTAGTAGTTATCAGATCAATGGCTGAAGCTTTATTTGAAACTCATCATCAGCTTTCTCAAGACAGGGCTGCCTGAGTGGATCATGCAGGCAGAGTTTTTGAAAGAGTGGAAGTGAGTCTGAACTCTTAGAAGGACAGGCCTGGACTGCATGTTACGGAGAGTATCCCTAGACATGCTGGGATGTCAAAAGAGCCCTAAGAGCCTGCTTGGGAGGTATACAAGGAGCCTTTGTGGAAGATGGACAAGGCTGATGAGAAGGGGTGTCAGGGCTCCTGAGACAGGCTTTTGTCTTGCACAATTTTGCCTGGAGCCAGCCCTGCTTATAACATGAAGAGATGCTTTATTATACTGGAATTTATTTGCAATCACAGTAATTTGATTTCATGAGAAACAGTGATGCTGGTAAATGAGAGCACCATTTTATACTCAGAAATTATCATTTCTGAGCAAGTGGATTCTGCCACATCACTGTATCACTCTGCTGTTGTGCCCTATGTTCAGCATGCTTTATTAATGTATTATTCCCCAGAAAATAGCCCTCCTCTTTATTCCTTAAGCATCTTTTTGAGTGCCTGCAGTGTGACAGTTACTATGCCGTGAGTTGGGAGCTGAAAAAAAAAAGTGGTATTTATCATCTTAGAGACATAGGTGTAATGGAAGGGACAGACACACAGACTCAAAATAGATCCATTCACACAGAAGAGAGATATTCAAACTCTGCCTGGTGACATCAGGGAAGACTTCATCAAGCTTGTTCTTTCCAAAACATTCTTAAACACTCATTTTCCATCAAAGATGAAGATCCCAAGCAAGAAACTATGAGATCAAGACATGAGGTCATGAAAGGAATGTGTTGGGTAGCATATGCATGTTATAGCAGAAGCATAGAGTAGGGAGAGGGAACCAGTAGAAATAAGTCTAGAATAGGCTTTTGACTTTTGTTTATGCCATTGGGTGGTAATCTGGTGAAGGGCCCTACTCAGAATAACTTCAGTTATATTGAGTTGCAATTATCAGAACACTGAAAAAACTTTGTGATATGAAAATATCCGTGATTTCTGAAACTGAAAGTGTCACAGATACTGTTACTACTATTATGGTCTGTTGCTACATGGAAAATTTAAGTTTCTATGAATGGTTAATAAAAATAAAATGACAAATTTTCTCATCAAAGCTCTGGCCCTTCAGGGTTAGGTTAAGAACCCATGGGTGAGAAATTGGCATGTATTCAAAAGAGTTTTGACTTTTTATCTCCAAGGAAATGGGAGCTAGTAGATGCTTGCAGTGAACAACATCATTTTAGAAGCATGAGTGTGGTCCCACAGGCCCCTCCTGATAAACTAATGTCTAAGGCTGCCCACTGCTGTGTGGGTTCAGGCCCAAGCTCCCAAACATGGAAACTGAAATTAGGAAAAAAAGGTAAATGCCACGGAGGGCCTAGCAGCCTGAGCCTCTCAGCCTTGTACTCTGTACTCCTTTCCATAAGTACAGAGCTCTGGGCTAGAGCTAGATGGCAGAAACCAGAGTACGAAAGTGCTGCATCTTGTTAGAATGCCTAAGTAGATGAGATTTGTTAGAGGAGAGTTTAAGCCCAGAGGAAAACCTAAGCTTTGTATTCATGCAGAATATATTATGAAGTGAATAGTCTTACTTTTTAAGATAAAGGAGAAGGTGCTTCTCTTCCCCTTACATACAAAAAAAAAAAGAAAGAAAGAAAGAAAAAGAATACCTTTTTGGTGTGCCCCTAAGGATGTTGCTCTCAGTTCTTTTAGGAAGATATATTTGTTTTCCCCTATCTGTAGATAATCTTCAGTGCTAAAATGTTAGTCTATGAAACACTAGCCAACAGCCATTTGGACCCACTAACCTCTAATTTTATTGTTAGAATATCACACGTGCATTTAATACATAAAATAAACTACCTGAAAATAAATACATATGCAGTATACAAAATATGAACTAATAAACATTTTAAATAGCACCAAATATATAAAACTGTGAACAAAATTATGAGAGGTGATTGACAGAGTTTCTTTTGCCTTTGGGAAGTGAATCATCCCCAGTCAGAATGATTTTATATCAAAGACAAGACACTGTGTTTCATATATATGAATGTATTTAGATGTCTGTGCCTATGCTAATCTACTGTTTCAATAAAAATTTTCTTTTATCTTTGCTTTTGAAAGAACTTTCATACTGAAAAGGAATGTAAGAATTCAGAAGAAGCCTTTTCTCCTCTACCTCTCCTCTTTTTGGGAAGACAGTAATCTTAGTTTATTAGATCCTTCAAAAATAACAAATTATGAAATTTTAATATTCATATGTGGTAGTTTACATATTCACATAAAAGATTTGGATTGATCTAATTTCAATAATTCATATATTGCTTAAAGCAGTTATTTCATTGTCTTGCTCTACTAATTTACAATTATAGCTGTGTTGCAGGGAAGTGTCATAGAATTGAGAAATTAACATTGCTCATAACACGTTGTTACCACATAGCCTTGTAACTAACAAAATAAGCAGCAAGACACAGGGTATTAGTTAACTGATTTGTTTATTATCCATAAATATTTTTGATGGCTGTGTAGTTTGCTTTTCTTCTTCCTCTGGTAAATTTTAATTTTAAAAATGTGAACTGAACAATGTAATATTGGGAAAGGATTGGGAAATGAATATTGGGAAGGATTGATTAATTATTGATCTGTTTAGTTCTGTTCATTCATTTGTTCATTATTATATTTCAATGTTAAACAAATATATAAAAATACCTACTATACGCCATGCCTGGTACTGATCACCATTGGTCATATTTGCTCTTTCAATTTCAAACTAAATCCTTTGTCACTGCCAAGTGTTCTATTGTCTCATTTTGTCACCTTGACATTAGAGAAAGATCTCTGTGCTCTGCAGGTGTTCAGCAGGACTGTTTTAATTCTTGCCCTCTCTTCTGTATCATTTTTCAGTATCTGTATTCAAGTCTATCTACTTAAAAAGCCCCCAGGATCTCTCCATCTTTGATCACTCTCAATCTGGGGAACTCCTTTGCTCAATTCAGTGCTTACACTTTTTATGTTTAAGAAAAAAGTGTGTGGTGGGTTTTGAAAGTGTCCCACCCAGCTCCCCAGGCCCCCTGACCTGGCCTGGGTACCATCTCCTAGCTGCAGTGAGCATTGACCCCCTTGTCTGTGAGGCAACTGATATCCCAGGACTCCTCCAGGGATTAGGCTGAGACCAGATCCACCTAAGGCCACATCCTTCCTCAGCTCCTAGCCCTGACCTACCCTGGTTCCCTGAGAACATTCCCTCAAGAAATCATAAACTACCAAATCCCTGCTTCAGGCTCTGCTTCTAGGAACTCAACCTAAAACCACAAGAATCACACCAAGTTTTGCCACCCTCTGTGAGACTAGGATGGCCTCACTGCTTCTACATGCTCTCCCTCATATTCAAATAACAGACTTAATTAAGATTGCCGTGGCAAATGAGGTTTTTTTAAATGTAGCTCCTCTGTGATTTGCTTAGTCTATATATGAAGCATTGTTGCTAATCACAAAGTGTTTATACCGGCTCTGTTTGTTTTATATCTCTTGAAATAAATGGAGTGTCTACCTGCAGGTAGTAAAATTTAAGAAGAACTTTATAAGAATTAAGTCCTATGAAAATCTAGAAATATTTAAAATATTTTAAAAAAACTATGAAGATTCTTTCTAACATAAAAGAAGAGAAATTCCAGTGGCAAAGATGACTCTACAGCAATCTCTAGTAAAGGAAGACCCTCAAAGAGAGACATGTAGGAAAAGGCAACTCACCCTATAAAGTGCACACCTTTTTTTTTTCCTCTAGGATTGATCCCGGGATCATCACCTCTGGGACCCATGGAGTCTCAAGTTCTTTTCTTTGGTGGTGGTGGGAATGGTTCAATTCCACATGCATATGTTGAATCTATATACCTAAATGAACAGAGACTTTCTCAGGTTCCAGATAGCTGAGAAAAAAGAGTGAGGAATCATTGATAGAATTTGGGATCTCAGAAATATCTAAAACATAGTGACCATAGTGAAAACAGATTATGGGACTTGCCTTGCCTGTCAGGAGCTGACAGTTCTGTACTTCTTTTAGCAAGGCTGGCCATCCGCATTCTGTTTCTGCTGCTGAGCTTTCTTGGAGCTTCTCCAATTCAGGTGGGACCATCAGGCTGTGCAGATCCTTCAGTAGCACAAATCATACTGTATTTCTTTGGTTCTATTTGCATGCTAACTAGTAGAATCACTGAGATTCCTGATTCCATATCCAGGTCTCCAATTAGCCCCTTTTAATTTTTCTCATCGGGTTTAAGTTACTAGTGAGCCAGCTTGTGAATAGACTGCACTGGGGCCAGTACTCCAGGAGCACTGGGTTAGTGGGGAAAGTCAGATAGTCTGCAAGGATCAGATTCCCATTCAGTAGGACTGAGTGGAGGCAAATTGCCCAGAAGGGGTCTATAGGCAGAAATGTCTCACAAAATATGTAATAACAGTATCCTGATGGCCAGAAGGAGCTAGAGAGGAATTTTTAACTTGAGTATTATACAAACATATTTGGAAAAGTTAGGAAGCAAGTAAATCATCATGAAATCAATCAGATAAATTATAGGGGAATTATTTACACTAGTAAATTACCTTCAGACAATATATAAAGTCCAGCCTTTAGAGATGTACTGTCCAGTGCAGTAGCCACTAGACATGTGACTACTGAAATTTAATAAAAGTAATTACAATTAAATACAGTTAAAAATTCCTCACCACATCAACACATTTTAAGTGCTTAAAAGCCACATGTGGCCCATTGCTACTCCACTAACAACTCACATATCTAACATATACCTCATTGTAAAAAGTTATACCTTTCATTCAGGGGAAGAGATTTCAGAGGTTCATTTCATTTGAGTTCTTTATCTCTTTTCCAATAAATATGATAATAAACACATTTTGAGTCCCTTTCCTGGAAATTAGTTAAGGACAAGGTGCCAGGTTCTTTCCATCTGTTATAACAGGAAGGACAACTGTTATTTTGTGTTATTTTTAAATGCAATAAGATTTCAAACACATTAAAAACATTCTTTGTCTGCCCCTCTGTGTTAAAATTTCTTTTTTTTAAAGGTATTTTTTATATACACTCTTATGAAAGTTTCACATGAAAAACATTGTGGTTTCTACATTCAGCCATATTACCAAGTCCCCCCCACATACCCCATTGCAATCACTGTCCATCAGCATAGTAAGATGCTACAGAGTCACTACTTTGTGCTACATTGTATTCCCCATGACACCCCCAACACCATGTGTGCCAATCATAATGCCCCTCAATACCCTTCTCCCTCCCTCCCCACCCACCTCCCCCACTCCTCGTAGCTACATTGCCAGCCAGGGATATAGAGCGCCTGAAGCTACCAAAAGTTCCCAACCTGCTGGGCTGAGTGTTCCGGGATATTTTTGTCCACTTGTCCTTTCTCCTGAGCAGCAGGATCTGTGCAATCCTTGTGCTTTAGCAGCCCTTTTGCTGTTGGAAAGTCCCACAGAGTGCCTACGTTTCTTTTGTCCCAGAGTGGCCAGTTGTGGGTTCCTGTTCTCTACAGTGGCTGGAATCTCAGTGTCTCCAGGTATTCCACCTGTCTTAGATTTCCAACCCCACTAATCTCCAGAGCACCATATAATTTAGGTTCATGCTCCCAGAGCAGATCTTCAGGGCTGGGTGTTCAGCAATCCCAGGCCTCCACCCACTCCCTGCTCTGATTCTCTCCCTCCTGCTGGTGAGCTGGAGTGGGGGAAGGGCTAGGGCCCCACCAGATCACGGCCTTGCTACTTTACCCTTTTCCATGAGGTCTTCTCTTTTCCCCAGGCAATCTGTCACAGTCTTCTTTCCTGTCGCTCTTTCAGGATTAGTTGTATTTGCTATATTTTCATATTATGTGTGGTTTTGGGAGGAGGTTTCTGTCTCACTTCTCTTGCCACCATCTTTAAGCCCCCAAAGATGTGTGTTAAGTTTTCTTTGTTGCCCATTAAGTCTTCCTTTTGTGTGGGGAATTGTTTGGCATGGAGATGAGCAGGTAGAAAGAAGAGGAGTTGGACATTATTCTTTGTCCTACACCTTAGATTCAAAAGAGACCCCGTGGTTCTTCTTATCACCACTGCACCTAATGCAGAACTATTTTTGCTGCATCCTTTATAGGGTGAAGCTGTTGCCATTCAAGAATTACCAAATGTAGACTATGGCTCAAGAGTCATCTCTTTGTATATATACAGGTTACCTGTATATGTGGACAGAGTGAAAAGAAGGAAAGAAAATTCACTATTATAAATTTGGGATTGAGAAGATACTGATTTCTAACTTCTGCTTTTTAGAATTTACTGAGTGTCTATTGTGTGTGAGGATTTCACATATATTAAATAACCACAAGCACTGACATATGTCGGGCATCCAATAAATCTTATGGGCATAAATGGGTATCTTTCCAGTGACACTGGGAAAGTATTGCTTAGAGTAAAAAATGTCCATAAAAACAATTTTTAAAATTGTTGCATAAGGTCTTAGGCTGCCTTCACAAGCTGAATTTATCCATAGTGTATGACCATTTCTACCATTACTTCTATAAGAAAGTACAGTCCTTTCTCCTTCTATCCTTGGTTTCGTCCCTCCTTCCTTCCAAATTCTACCTTCAAAGACTAAGAAAAAAGCTCTAATCTAGCTTTCTGAAAGATGTAGTTGATTTTCTAGGAGTCCTGTGACAGAAGCAGGTTCCATTTTAAACTCAAGGCTACCTTTGCAAGAACTTATGCTTGCCTCTGTTTCTCCTTATAGAGTAAATTGAAAAGGAAAATCGGAAACAGTTGTGTGGCCAATTCTCAGCTCCAAACCAAATCAGAGGGGCCAGTTCTCATCTCAGACCATGGCAGTGGTGCCCCACTTGGATGTTTCTTGATGATATACCTAAAGACCTTCCTTTCTTTGAGGAAAACAAAATCCTCTTTTAACACCTACTTACAAAACCAAAAGAAGAGATTTATTCAGTTTGTAATCCAAGAAGAAATTCTATTCTCAGGAAAATAGAGGAAGACACTTAATATGATTACACCTAAATATAGAAGAAAAGTTATATGTGAATCACTTAAAAATAAGGTAACTACTTAAAAGTGGAAGTAAAAATATAAAACTCAGTTTCTCCAAGGTATTTCTAGAAGAACACTATATATTTCACAATGCCATGTGTATAGATAAACATATAGGAAATAAAAAAGAGCGTGTAAATATAATAATCCGAGTTACTATCCTAACTCAGATTAGTAGGAACTATCCTAAATACACATTTTTAAATGAAAAATAACCAGACCACTTTTTACCTCCAAAAAATGGGTATTGCTTACCATTTGAATATTTTCTATACATGTCTTAAACAGTATGTTGCACATGTATTGCAGCATCTCCCATTACAATTTCAACCATGTTTATTCCAAATGCTCTTTGTTTTACATACTTCCACTGACTTCTACAATTAGTACAAGGTTGGATTTTGTGTTCAATGATACATTAAAAAATATCTTTCATGATGCTATAGATCCAAGGAAAGGAACTTGCTTGAATATGCTGTTGCCTTTGGGCACTGACAGGCCACCAAAGGAGCCTGTGCTGATCTGCCAAGAGGGCTCCACCATGCTTTCTCGAATAAGTGTCCAGTATATAAGTGGACATTCCCTTTCACTTCAGCATTTAGCTAACTGTATCTTAGATGCGGTATCCCCAAATCAAATTAGCAATATTGAAGTGTCTCAATAAATTTCCCCAGTAGGATAGAGATTGTTACATCATTGAGCAAATGTGGTCCTGGTGTCCAGATACAGCTTATTCAGCTTCTCAAAGATGCGTTTGTTTATTGGTTGAGTGTAGTATTAAAGATAATGTACAAAAATGTGGTTCTCACTGTCAGCTTATACTCTGATAAAGTTCATGGTTTCCCTTTCCAAGAGGCCAATTGCCTTTTTGCTGATCTATCCACTGACTCCCCGCCTAGTCCTAGCTATTTTTCTTCTTGGCCCTGAGAAAGGGAGAAAAAGTGAACAACTTAGCCTTCATGATGTGCCATCCTGCTGAAGGCATGTATGTAAATGTAACATTATGTTATTCTAGCCACGGAGGATTTAAATTCAGGCAGAAATTGGGGGTAGAGGCAGGAGGGCACAGTTAATTCTGTGCCACATTTGCTACTCTATAAAGTAACTCAACTTTTGAATAACTGATACCCAATGATGATTATCCAATTGTTCCTCTATACCCCATAAGTTGTATTGCCAAGGTATGCCTCCTTCCCCATGCCCATTTTCTAAGAGACTCTTCTTTAATGAAATAATTTGACATTTATGGGTCAGGACGGTGTCTCAATGAATATTTTTCAGATTTTAAATGTCCTTTAGCCTTGTGTTTATGAGGCTATGATACATAACAGGAAGCTAGGGGCTATGAACCATCTTTTTTAAAACAATAACCGTCATCCATGCATGACTACTGCCTTTGGTACTGCCAAGGATACAGAATGATAACTATAGGAGAATGCGGAAGGAAATAATTAAAACAACAGCAGCAGGAAATACTCTCTTGGTTCTTTTGGGAAATGAAATGATATTCCATGAGATTTAAAGGATATCTGACAGAGTTCCATTGCCTGACCAAAATGTTTGTGTCTGGATAGATTATACTGTAAGATCATCGTTTTCCAACCATTTTAAATATATATCCTGCTAATTATCAAAGTCTACATTCTCAAAGTATCACAGAATCAGAATTTTAGAGCTAGACAGGATCTTGAAGGTCTGATTTACTATGGGAAACAATTGGATTTTTAAGAATCTCTTGTGATCACTTTGTTCATACACAAAAGAAGGTGTCAGTGCTTTAAACTGTTTGGAGAGAGAAGAGGAAACGTTGGGCTTCCTTCATTTAGGATTAAAACATTGGTTGGTAGGGTCTACAGCCTCTCTTTCAAGCCTTGCTCAGCTGATACTTGAATCCCAGAGAGGAGTCTTCACGCTAAACCAGGCATTCTGACAAATTGCCTGGGGCCCTTTCTACCCTACAGGGTGACTTTGATGAAAGGGGTTCTTCTGCCTGAGTGTGACCTAAATGTAAAGCCTCCTGTCACAGGATGAAGTATGCAATTCACTTGTATGTCTTTTTTCAGTCAGTATGTCTGTGAAATTTATTAAACATTTTTCTATTTCCTTGTCATTGCTGCATAGCATTCCATGGTAGGAATATACCACAATTTATGCATGCTTTCTACTGGTGGGGATATGGGTAATTTCCAGTTTTGGGGCTCTTGAGCAAGTAGGCAATAAAGCCAGTTGTATGTAGAAAAATAGATGTATAAAGCAATAACTTTATTCTTTTCATTCAAAAGCACCTCTCTTCTACTGTGGGAACATATTTTAAAAGTGACCTTCTCAGTGGTAATGTAGATTCTTTCTCTTTACTCAGAAAAAAACGTATTGGATGTGGGCTTCAAAGTGCAGCCCTGCCCTGCTTTAGGTTTTCAAAGTGAAGGGCAGCCTTTGCTGAGTGTACATATTTCATTATTCTGATAGTATTGAAAGTAGGAACCATTAGCTCCTTTCCATGTTAAAAGAGCCAGAAATCCCACTGTTCCCCAACAGACCACCCCAAATGAAACAGTAGCGTTAAGTTCTTGAGGAAAATGCATTTTGGCATTTTTTCAGATTTTCATTTCGAAGAGTTATTATCATGCATAACAGAGAGAGGAAAATGACAATGCTATTGAAGTAACCCTTCTAGAAACTTCGTGTTACATTTTAGACACAGTTTCAAGATAGAGAAATTAAGACTTACTACTCTGGCAGTATTTCCCTCCTGGAGGTTACGCACAGTGGAATTGTTTCATAGGAACACAAAACGTCTAGAATAAAATCAAGGTTTGGCCAAAACAAAACATTGCCTGAAACCACTGCAGGTTTTACCATTGCAGTGTTTTTACCTTTATTAATTTTTGCATTTAAAAATTATGTATAAATTTATGTATTTTAAGTTTCAGCTACTGTCATGACAAAAGAGTCCATCTCCTAAAATATGCAAACATTTTATTAACAACTTCGTTGGCAATCTTCCTGAGGGTGTAACCACTGAAATTTGGCATAGTGGCTATTAATCCCTGTTGTTGCTTTCTCATATTTGTGTGTCATTTTTTGGCTCACTAAATACAATGTAAAAACCAGAGAGGCCAGAAGAGTTTGACATGTGTCCTATTATCTGTCTCCTTCTAGGCGAGTGACCTTAGGCAAGTGATTTCATCCTAACACTCAGCTTTTTTCTCTTTGACAAGAGGCTAATACTATTAGCTGACAGCACAGGGTTGTTGTCAGGAAAAAAAAAAAAACACGACATGTATATTAGGATAATGCTCACTGCAGTAACAGCTAAACCCCAACATTTCATTCGCTTACCCAATATATTTTATTTCCCTCTTGCATGAAGGTCAGTGCAGGTGCTCCTGGTCAGCAGGTGGGTCTCCTCCATGCAACAATTCCAGGACCTGGGCTCCTTCTAGCTAGAAATTTTACCACCTTATATTTCCATCTTTCTCTGTATCCAGCAGCAGGAAAGCCCTGATCTGGAGTTGACTTATTTCATTTCTGCACACATTCTGCTGCCCAGAACAAGTCACGTGGCAATATCTGGGTACAAAGGGAACTGGGAATGAAGTACCAGACTGGGCACCCACTTCCTGGGGTGAGTTTCACATTACAAAAGGGGGAATCTGTCAAATCCATATACATGATGAAACATTTTGTTGTTGTGGCTGTTAACTTTAAGGTACTCTTGTCTAGCATCATCATTCCATATCAGCATCCCATAATCACACTGGACATGATCATGTTATCCTAGAAAGGAGGACTACAGAGTGATTACAGTAAGACATACAGTTGATATTAATGCCAAGTGCATGGTATATACACCACTGCCGATATTTTGCTGAGTTGACAAATAGTTCCCCATCAGGTGGGCACCAAACAATGCTGAATCTTGAACTAACAGAGAAAAATTTCTGTGCTGCAGTTATTCAAGAGTCAGTGATGGAGACCTGCAGACAAACCCAGGCTTCCACTGCAGTGTATTGGTATCAGAAGGGCATTCTCTCTTCCAATGTATTGGTATCAGATGGGCTTGTCTCTTCCAGGACCAGCCACCCTCCAGAGAAGCTAAAGAGAGCCCCTAGAAGGCTATGCTGAGGGGGCAGATCCTACATGAGCATTTCCCCAACCTGTGGTCTAGGCAGATGAATCTACCTAGAAAAATAGAATCAGATAATCACTTCTTAACCCAGATCAAATATTGTGTCAGATCAGGACACCATAGATTCAAATTACCTGCCTACTCCACTCAGAGAAAAAAAATCCCAAATTCCTTGCAGTGGCAGATGATGCCCTAAACCACTGTATCTTAAAT
Source organism: Manis javanica (assembly GCF_040802235.1). Classification (NCBI taxonomy): domain Eukaryota; kingdom Metazoa; phylum Chordata; class Mammalia; order Pholidota; family Manidae; genus Manis; species Manis javanica. The sequence continues at coordinate 34,840,567 of NC_133160.1, read as the reverse complement.
TTTAAGTGCCTCAGAAACATCTGGAGAGCTTGATATAACGCAGCTGTCTGGGTCCCACTCCCCAGAGTTGCTAATTCAGTGATCTGGGGTGAGGCCCAAGATGTTGCATTTTTAACGAACTGTGAAATGACGCTGCTCCTGGTCTGGGGACCACACTTGAAGAGCACTGCCCTGTGCCATCTGACTTCTCATTCTGTCTCTGTCCACATTTCTCGCTGTCCCCTTGCTCCCCCTTCTCCAGCTCATGAACCAACCTTCAGTTTTGTGCACCAGGCACGTCCACATATCTGGGCCTTTGAGCTTGCTGTTACTTCATACTAGAATTCTTTGCCCAGATATTCTTATGGTTTGCACCCCTACTGTCTTCAGATCTTTGCCCAGATACCTCCTTTGTAAGGACATCTTATCTTCCCTGGCTGCACAATTTAAAATTTCTATGCCCCTACACCACCCCTCACTATCCCCCTTCCCTGTGTTTTTCCCCTCTGCCCAGGCTATATCACCTTCTAATATAATACACTAAGTAGTTGACCTATTTATTTGTATTTTGCTTTTCTCTCCTGCCTGGAAAGAGCCCCAGAGGGTGGTAAGGATCTTCCTTGTCCTATTGAGTCTTCAGCACCCAGAACAGCACCTACATATAGTAGATGCTCAGTAATATACTTGATAAAGAAAAGATGGAGTGAGGACTGAGGGAAGAAAAAATAGAGACAAGTTAAAATAATGTTGCTCTACAACAGGTCTAGTGAGCTTGGAATACAAATCCCTTCTCATGTCTACACAGCTGGTCTGCCATACAATTTGCTGGTATTGTCTTTGCCTCATTGCCCAACTCTGAAACCTTTAGCACGCTGTTATCTTTATTCCCATTGCCAGCATGATCCTTGGGCTCTTCTGGGGTTTGAGAGCCTTGGGTGGCAGGCATTCAGTGAGTACTCTGGGGTACTCTTGCAGTAGAGTGGGCAACTTAGGGTTTGGAGAGGAATTACATTAAAGGATTGGAGGCAAATCATTGTTGTTTTTGCTGCTATTATTGGGCCTCTCAGCTAATCTGACTTGGCCTGCACCAATCAACCCTATTTTGGCTTTTTGCCTTTGGCATGCTTGCTGTCATAGAGAAGCAAATGTGAGGAGAAAAGCCAGAAGGTGAGAATTATACCTTGAAGCAGGGTTTTCTACACATGGAAACTTCAGTTTGAAGCTGACACTCCATCAGAAGTACAGTTCTTATTTATTCAGAATGAGGAATTGTTTGAAGACACAACAATACCTAATGGTCAACTCCAGTGGTTTAATGTTTTAAAAAATATTGATCGTCTAAAACTGTACTATAAGTTTGTAGCATTTAACTGCCAAGGAAATTTTGTTCTTTACTCACAGCAGCAAGATCCCTTCTTGATGTTTTAGCCAATATTCTTCAGTAGGGAAAGAAGTTCTTAAACCCAGTCTTCTATTTGTAAACTGCATATGATTAGAAACATTAGATATGGCAGCTTGCCAACTTATTCTTCTGTAGACTGAAGCAGGTGCCCAACTCTGAGGTTTTCAGTTAGTGGCAATGATAATAACTTATTTTTGGAAATAAAGTACCATTGCCATTGCTCAGATGAAGCCCATATTCTCACCAGGAGGTGGTGTCAGCATATGACCCTCAGATGAGAAAGAGCAAAATTAGGCAAGTGTTTGTGTGACCCACCTGCCCAGTCTAAATAAAGCACAATTAAGGTCACTTAATGTTCTTTTGCTCAATGTGAAATTACGATGCAGCAATTTTTATCTTCTTGGGGACTGAAGGAAATAAAGTAATCTCTAATGGTGTTAAACTTGACAGTGTTTCTAATTATGATTTATAGGAGATCTGATTCTCATTGCCAGCTACATATGTGGGTGTGTGCCTGCACACGCATGATCCTATTTTCAATTACCTGAGAAGTTTGAGAATTAGATGATGGCAGCATCTATCATGTATCTCATAGTTTCTGTTACAAAGACCTCTGAAAACTCTATACACAATATGGGACCTGGGAGGCCTTTGTCCATGTTGCTGGGCACATAGCTCCCTGCAGCAGCCTTTGAAAGAGAGTGCAGGGCTCTTGGTGTGCTCTGCTGATGGGCGAGTGCCAGAAATCAGATCATTCCATGACCTGCTCCCAGATTTAGAGGTTACTCTCTGTGAGGGGCTGGAGCTGGCTTAAATGGACCTGTAAGAAACAGTTATGCATATCTTTTAAAAATGATTTGTTTGCCAATGTCACTTTGGTAGTTTGAAATCAGCCATGGTGGGAATATTTGACAAACACTACAATCAGAGCCCCCTGCCTGCCCCCTTCCCAGAGCCACTTGTTAAACATTTACTGGCATACTACTGTTACTAATTGTGGTAGATCCAAACATGGTCCTAATTCACTACCTCTCCCTGTGGCCACACCCTTTGCAATGTGACTGTGCAGCTCCTTCCTTCAAGAGGTGGACTCAGTTTCCCCGAACTTTGAATCTAGGGTGGCCTTATGACTTGCCTTGGCTATAGAATATAGTGGAGTCAACAGTGGACCTATTCCTAGTCTAGGTCTCAAGAGGCCTCACTTCTGCAGTCTCTTGGAACCCTGGTACCACCATAAGAAGCCCATACCACATGCTGAAAGATTGGATTTCATGTGGCCAGCCTATTCCAGACAGTCTCCAGCCAGTCCACAGCTGACAGAACACTTGAGCAAGCCCAGCAAGACCTGAATAACTGCCTTGTTGAGCTCGGCACAAATCGCCAGCCCACAGTACTGTGAGCTCAATGAGTGGCTGTTGCCATAAGTCATGAAGTACGGGATGGTTTGTTACACAGCAAAAACTAACTGATAAACTAAATGACTCACAACTAACAGTAAGTTTTAAGCAAACAAATGGCAATGGTATTGCCAAGATTAATATAGGGGTCAATGTCTGTTTGGAAACTCTACTCCACTTAAAGACTCACTTTGGAAATAGTGTCTGGATCAAAGTTTCTACCTGTCACCCTCAGGAAGTTGATGGAGACATTTGGGCATTTGTGTCAATGGAGTAGAATACAAAAGGACACTGGAGAATCTGGAGTTGTCTAGGCAATGGCTGTCTCAAGTTGATAGGCCACTCTTTTTCCCCTTCAATCAATATTGCTTTGGCCAGATAAGCTGCTTCTGTTTCTTGATCAAGGCAAGTCTTTTTCTATCTTGGGGCCATTATCTTTGGTGTACTTTTTGCCTGGAATGCTCTGTCTCAGCTGTGTAAGACCTACAGCTTCTTATCCATCCATGTTCTTATCTGAGCATTCTTCAACAATATCTAAAAGTAGCCACATAATTACTCTCCTCACAGTTACTCTGTCACAGTGCTGTTCAGTAGGAATATAATACAAGGCGTATTTAATGTTAAATACTTAAAATGTTTAATTCTAAATATTCTAGAAGTCATATTTTAAAATGTAAAAGAGAAGTGAAATTAGTAATATATTTTCCTTAATCCAAAATATTATCATTTTAATACATACTCAATATAAAAATTTAATGTCATGACCATAAAACATCTGTATGCTATTGTTCACACCAGCTCTATTTATAACAGCCAAATCCTGGAAACAACCTAAGTATCCCCCAATAGCTGAATGGTAAATAAACTCTAGTATCCCATCTCATGGAATATTATATAGCAATAAAAAGAAACAAAATTGTTTTTGTATTGAATCAGAAAACAACTTAGAGCTCAAGGGCATTATGCTGAATACAAAAAAAACCAATCTCAAATAGTCATATGCTGTATGATACCATTTATTTATGTCTCAAAATTACAAATTTATGGAAATAGAAAATAGATGAGTGGTTACCAGGGTGGAGGAGGGTCAGAGTGACTATAATAGGGTAGCAAGAGGGTGGTCTTTGTGGTGATTCAATCATTCTGTATCTTGGTTGTGCAGACGGTTCCACATGTTCACACGTGATAAAATACATACTACTGCATGCACACATTGTACCAATGCCAAGTTCCTGGTTTTGATACTATGCTATAATTATGTAAGATGTGACTTTGGGGAGAAACTGGATAAAGGGTCATGGAACCTCTCTATATTATTTTGTGACTTTCTGTGAATCTGCATTATTTCAAAGTAAAAAGTACACACACACATATGTGAAATACTTTACCTCTCTTTTACACTAAGTCTTCACAGTTTGGTGTATATTGTACACTTACGGCATATCTGAGTTTGGACTAGCCCCATTTCTGGGGTTCAGTAGTCATGTGGCTAAGGCTGTTATATCGAATAGCACAGCTCTATTAGGTAGAGAGACAAGGTCTATATCTATGACCTTATTTCATTAACTTCATAGTACTTTTTATGCTCTATAATGTTTTCTTTCTTTCTTTTTAATAATATTACCAAATAATTATTGAATGTCCATTCTGTGTCTGGCAGTGTTTTATGTGCATAACAGACATTGACTCATTAAATACAACAATGCTTTGACATAGATATTATTAGTTGTATTTTATTGATGAGAAAATTGAAGCATGAAGAGATTAATTTGCCTTGGTAAAATGACAGAGCCAGGATTTGAACCCAGAAGACTGACTCCAGACATCATTACACCTGTGTGTTTTCTCCCGGCTAGAAAGTCTCTCACCTCTACTCCATAAAGTCTTGCCACCCCACCCCTGCTTTTCCTACAGTGCTTAGAACACAATAAGTGCTTCATGAAATATAGTTGAAGGAGTGATAAAAACTTACAAGGAAAGTTTAAGGAACCCACATACAGCCTGTGTTCTCTGTCCCACTCTGCCAATGCCATGCCCATCACATGCCGCCAATCTCACCCTGTGGGCTGCCAATCTGATTTAACCCAAAATTGTCACCAGGCATGGATAAATCAACTTGTGGGGCTCATGGCTGACTAGGGAAGACCAGCTTTGCTTTCCAACAACATTGGCTGGAGAGGAAAATGATCCAGGCTTTCTGAAAGCCAACTTGCTAGCATTTAAAAAATTTTAAACTTACATACTGTTTCAGGCTGAATTATACCACCCCTTACCCCCACCAAATGCATATGTTGAGACTCTAACTGCCTCAGAATGTGACTGTGTTTGGAGACAAGGTCTTTAAAGAGGTATTAAGTTAAAATGAGGGTATTAGTGTGGGCTTTAATCCATATGACTGGTGTCCCAGGAAACTGGGAACAATTGGGCACAGATGAAAGACCATGTGAAAACAGGGAAAATATGATCATCAATAATTCAAGGAGGGAGGCCTCAGAAGGAAGCAGCCCACTGAACTTAATCTCAGATTTCAAGCCTCCAAAATTGTGAGAAAATTAATTCCTGTTGTTTAAGCCAGCCAGTCAGTGGTACTTTATATGGCAGCCCTAGCAGCCTACTTATGCCTTTTGCCCCATTATTTCCATATCTTACCTGTTATGCCACAGAACTGCTCAAATTTATGCAGAATGATACCCACATGAGGATTCTCACTGGAATGTTGTTTTTAATAGTCAAAATAAAAAAAGACCACACACACTTAAATGTTAATCAATAAAGGAATCAATGGATGAATTACAGTATGTTCCATTTTATAAAATGCTATGGGGACTTTAAAAAAAAGGTGAGTATTGATATGTGTATTGATATGGAAAAATAGTGGATGGAGGTTTGCTTTTTTTTCTAAAAAATCATAAAAGCCAAAACAGGTTAAATGACACAAAAAGCAAATCCCACAACAGTGGATATAATGTAATGTATGAAAATACAAGTTGTGTGCAGGGACGGCACAATCAAACAGAAGGTTCAGGTTTGGGATTTTGTGATGGGAGCAGTTGTGGCCTGTTGTTATTCTGTGTGCTGCTTTATTGTTTGAACTGTCCACAACCAGCTTGTGTTCATGCATTACTTCTTTAATGTGAAATAATCTTTTTTATAGCATAATAGTTATATAAGGAGCTGTGGAGAACATAAGAAGAAATTCTGGGGTTCAAAAATGGCCTCCTTGAGGAAGCATCTGATCTAAGACCAGAAGGGAGACTTAAAGTAAGGGTCAAGATTGGGGGGGTTGATATGGTGGGAGGGAGGCAGAAATTGGAAGGGGCAAGGGCCTTTAAGGTAACGGAGGTGACTGAGGGCAGTAAGGCTTAATGAAGGGGACAAAGAGTTATGCAGTTAAAGAGGTAGGCAGGGGGTGGACCCAGGGAGCCCTGGGAGCTATAATAAGGAGTAGGGTTTTGTTTTTAAGGTCAGTGCAAAGCCATAGAAAAGGCTTAGGAGAAAGTTTGGTCTGCCTGCAAGGTGAAGGGCTGCTTGGAAGGGGGCAAACTTAATTGAAGGGAAACAGCTAGAGGACTTTGTAGTAGCTTAGAAGAAAGTGATGGTGGCACAGATTGTGGTAGTGACAGTCTGGCAGGCAGAGTAATGCCTACCTTGTTCCTGAAACTTGTGAATATGTTAGGTTACATTGCAAAGGGGAATTAGGATTGCGGGTAGCCTTATAGGTGCTACTAAACTGACATTAAAATAGGGAGGTTATCCAAATGGGCCCAATGTCATCATAAGGGTCCTTAGGAGCAGAAGAGCGAGGCAGAAGAGCGAGGCAGAAGAGCAGAGTCAGGCAGAGCTGTGTACAAGGCACAGAGAGAGATACAATAATGTTGGCTTTGAATATGAAAGGAGGGCCAAGAGCCAAGGACTGCGGGTGGCCTCTATAAGCTGGAAAAGGAGGGGAAATGGTTTCTCTTGTAGAGCCTGCAGAAAGGGACACAGCTCTGCTGATCCCTTGATTTTCAGCTATTGAGACCCACAGCAGACTTTGATCTCCAGAATTGTGAGATAATGAATATGTATTGTCTAAGCTTCTAAATTTTTGTTAGTTTCTTACAGTAGCAATAGAAAACTAATTAAGTGGGAATTCAGAGAGATACACAGATACAGTGGACATTTGGGGAGCAGAGTGGAAAGGAATTGGTGGGAAGTGGGTGTGCAGGATGATAGAGGAGGGGACATCAAAGGGGATTCCCAGAACAGCTTCAGCAATTGGATGCAACTATACTAGGATTGTATACAATTGTTTTGTATACTACTGTAGCCAATTACATACATTGATTTTATACTAGTGCTGTGTATGAGGATGGAGAGATCTAAAGAAGGGAACAAGTTGAGAAGTAGGAAGATCGTGACTTTCGTTTTGGAGATCCTGAGTGTCAGGAGTGCGAGGAACCCAAGAGATTTGGATGCCTAAATCTGGAGCTTAGGAGAGGGGTCTGGGTTATGGCTCTGTATTTGGGGTCATTGGCATTAAGGAGGAAGGGAACTTATGGTATACAATCACCATGGTGAAATCGTGGCTTTTGACCATAACATTTAACACATTTTTCTGCAATTTTTTTATTTTTTTGAGTGCCTACTCTGTTGATGCTCCTCTATGAACCATGATTTTCTTCTACCATTTTAACATTATGTATCACTCTGGTCAGTATGAAAATGATGAAAATTTAAGTATGTTTTCCTCAAAGCATGCCTTGTGTGAGTCCTGGGGTATTGGGTAGTAAAAAAGTAAGATGGATGAATTGAAGCCAGGATGGAAAATTGGGTCAGACCAGAGTGGTCTTGCATGGTTAAGGGCTCCAAACAGTGTACAAGTGGGAGAACGGATATGAGAAATCCAACTGCTGCCACAGATTCCAGAAGAATCAGGACAGAATCAGTAGAGGAGAAGAAGCCAGAAGATCATTGAGATCCACACAACTGGAACAATGGCAAGTGCCTAAGAGATTCACACAGTTGAGAAGGATGAATAAGAAATGAGGAGTGAGGTATGAAGGCTCAGTTCACATCCAAAGGATAGAAACTGGAAGTCAGAGTGAGTTCCACAGGAGCAAAAAAAGGGGTTCCCACTGTTGAGAATGCAGGTGTAGCTGGATTAGGGTTCATGTCAGAAAAGCAGATGCCACTGGAAGGTGAGTGTCTATAATACAAATGGGGACCAGGTCCATAAATCATCTTTTTACTGACCCAACATGCTTTGAAGCAGTTTTCCTGGAGTGGGAAGCACCTTGTGTAACACAATGGCTGTGCCACGGATGATGTCCAAGAGACACGAAATAAAAGTACCCAAGGAATAGAAACTGTGTCATTTACATCTTTTTGGACACAACAATTTTTCCTTAGAAAATAAGTTTATTTTTGGTTTATATATGTAATTATTGTTTATAGTATGAATGCTTTCCAAGTTTTTTTATATTATCCCCTGACTCCCCCACCTGAGTGACCTGTGTTATATTTCACCTGAAAGCAACGTAACTAAATGCCTGGTGAATGTTCTGTTTCTGATTCTGGGGCTCTGACAAATGCATAACTGAGCAATGACATCTCAACCAGGGGATGACGTGGCTGGTGCCATGCCCTCAGCAGTACAAGTTCTCAAACAGCCATCTTTCTTCTACCAGTGACAGGCCAGTCATTATGCCTAAATTATCTGAACATAGGCAGGTATTTCTGAAATACTTAAATATCCATTATTACAATGACCAAGTTCTTCAGAATAAAGCTGAGGCTAAGAAAAGAAAAATCGCTTCATGAAGAAGTCAAGGAGAAAAGACTCGCTCCTGAGATGTACATTAAAGGCACTGTTTTTAAATTCTGTGATCTTACTCTAAGTATCCAGCTGTCTGGCTGAAAACGTTAATAGTCCAGAAATTACACTGAATCGTGACTTCAGCAAGCATATTCCTAAGTCATTGTCAGGGCCAAGGGTTGAACCAATTATCACTCTGGTGGTGAGGGGGGATGAGAACTAAAGCTGGTTTAACAGATAGGCTCCAGCCCTGCTCATCTTCCGGGTCCCTCCCACACCCCATCTGCAACATGGCCCCCCTCTCTTAACTGCTTCCCCCCACCTCCCATGCAGGTCAAATCTCCTTCAACATATCCACACTGCTACCTATTGTTGTTATTTTATTATTATAAAATATGCATAATGTAAATTCACCATTTTAACCATTTTTAAGTGTATAGTTTAGTGCCATTAAGTACGTTCATGTTGTGCAACCATCACCACCATCCATCTCCAAAATTTTTCATCTTCCCAAAGTGAAATTGTGATCCATTCAAGTGTAAGACCCCATTTTTCTGTCCTCCCAGCCCCCGGCAACCCCATTCTACTTTCTGTCCTTATGACTGACAACTTTAGGTATCTCAAAGAAGTGGAATCATACTTTTATCCTTTGGTGTCTGGCTTATTTTACTTAGCATAATATCTTTAAGTTTCATCCACATTGTAGCATGGGTCTCAAATACCTTCTTAATTTTGAATCCACTAGAAAACTAGTATCTTGTGAGTTTATATCCTGTGATTCCAACTCCATTCAAAACTCCTTATGAGCAAGCCAACATTTTTTAAATTGCAAATATTTCCCATCATTATACCACCATTTACCAAATAGTCCAGCTCTACACAGTAATAAACAATGGCAGAAGTGGTTAAAAATTAAATTACATGTGTATCTATCTATATATATTTTAAAAAGTTACACTTTGAACAAGAAAGTTGACAATATAATTCAGTCTTGAAACTGACTTTTGAGCCAAAAATATTCAGGAAAATCAAAAGTGTTAGTGGCAATTTTCTGGAACAGTAAGCATGCTTGCAGTCTGGTAGAGTTTTGAAATATACCTGCAAGGTCACTTTATTTTCTGCATAAACAAGAATGTCCTTATACATTCTCCCCTACATGTTTATTGTCATTAATACTAAGTGTCAACTTGACTGGGGTAAGGGATGTCCAGTTAGCTGGCAAAACATTATTTCTGGATGTGTCTGCAAGGCTGTTTCTGGACGAGATTAGCATTTGAAGTGGTGAGCCGAATAAAGCAGATGGCCTTCCCAAATGTGGGTGGGCATCATCCAGTTCCTTGAGGGCTCAAATAGAATAAAAGACAAAGGAAGGTGAATTCATTCCCTACTTGCTTGAGCTGAGACATCTTCTGCCCTTGGACATTGATGTTACTGATTCTCTTGTTTTCAGACTCAGACCAGGACTTACACTGTATCAGCCCCTGATCCTCAGGCCAGCAGACTTGGACTGAATTAAGTAAACTTTCTTGGTTCTCCTGCTTGCAGACAGATCATGGGACATCTTGACCAGTGTAACTGCATTAGTCAACTCCTATAACAAATCTCCTCATATATATATGTAAAATCCTGTTGGTTCTGTTTCTCAGGAGAACCCTAGACAAAACAATGCTTATACTATAAACTGAGGACCTTTCAGCTAAGAAACAGGTTCTAGAGAGACTAGAAATAGGGGGTATTAGTTTATGTCTTAACTGTCATACATGGTTTCTTTACACGTGTCAGTCTGTTCATCCAATTGTAAATGTGCAATTCAACAGTTAAAGGGGGTATTTCTTTCCTAAGCTGCACAACACTTCAGTGGTCATGGCTACCACAGAGTTAGGTAGGTTTTGCCAATACTCAAAACGTTAGCAAGTGATATAGAACAATTGAAAGAAGGATAAAGGGCCTATGATTGGCAATCTATTAGTGATTCACACACCTTCATGCATACTCATTTGTTGTGACTGCCACTTACCAGGCAAGATGAGAGAATCTAGATGGGCTGATGCCATTTGGACACCGGAATTGTCATCTGCTATATTTCCCAAGGGCTAACAGCTACACCAATCATTTGTGATGGCTCCTCTCTAGGTACAATTTCAAAATGATGATTGGTAGCCCTCTTGTTACTTGACTACCCTTATAAATCAATCTTTTTCTGAACATCAACCCAAAGGATGGATTTTTAAATTCTGTTTGAATATATTCTGATGCATGTTAATTCTAACAAGTGTTTGTTTTCAATTGGTTTAAAAATATTTTAGGAAAGAAATATACTACCCATGGCTTACAAAAAAGTAAAAGAAATCCAGTGGTCCCCTGATCTACCCCATTAACTCCAGCTTCTGTTTCCCAGAGGCTACCATGGCATTTCTTAAGTTCTGGATTTTTTCTTTTCTAATTTTTTATGTATGTCCTCCCACAAAAAATGCATGTATGCAGCTATATTAATTTAGGCATCTCCATCCTTTTATTTTCTGCTTTGATAGGTAGAATTTAGCTTTAATTTAGTTTTTTTGATAGACAGATTTTAGCACACCTCTCCTATTTTCCCAATATAATTTTTGGGGACTACTTTTGGTTTTAACAGTCCTTATATTTTGTGACTTTTGTCACTGTTTCCTGTTGAGCCAAGATTTGCATTATGATTATGTTTTATTTCTATTCCAGTTGCCCCTTCCCCCCACCAGTTTCCTGTTATCTCTCTCCTTTTCTGTAATGGCTTCTTTATAATAATCCTTTATTTTTTAAAGAGCTTACATCTTGCAGGGTGACATGTATTTTTGTTGTTCATCTCCAAATTCCCTGCTGCTTGATGATGTCATAAAGGATTTGGGAGGCCCGCCCAGCCCCCCTATGCATGCCAGGCTGGTTCTAGGTACATGATTATTGGGTTTGCCTAAAATTCACTTTAAATGAAAGTAATTGCATACTGATAATGGAAGAAGATTTCTCAATGAGGCAGTCAAGCTCAGCCCTTCAAAACTGAGTCTGAGGTTAGGTAGACTTGGATTTCAGTCCGTATCTGCCCCCTTGTTAACCCTGTCACCTTGAGAAACCAAATAAGTTAACCTTCCTAAGTTTCATTCCCTGCCTTTGAAAAATAAAGGTATTATCTCACAGAGTTATCAGAATATAGAGAATGCCTGTCATACTGAGCCTAGATAATGTCTGATTCCAGGAAAAACTCACTTCATGTTAGCTGTTGCTGATGCTGTTGTCAAAGGGCTTCTTCCAGGTCCTTCTTGTTTAGCTATCCTAACTATTCCACAAACTCTGCAAATCCAGAATCATGTCCATGCAGACAGGAGAACTGTCTCTCAGACTGCAGAGCTACAGGTATGTCGTGTAGTGGAGGTGGGGCTGGTGTCCAGGTAACAAGTGTAGAACACTTCAGAGGATGTGGACTACCTGGGCTTGAGTCCCATTTCAGAATCCTCCAGAATCTCATAGTTACCTTATTATAGGATTGTAGGAGGGTACTGTAACTCCAGGGGGAAAATATATTTCCACCTTGGGGCAAATAACCTTTGAAGCCAAAATCAGTCAAAGGGAGAAATAAAGTAGGAGAAACCCATTTATGACTTCCAAGCAGTTGTCTACTTCAGCTCACCCATGTCTCTTGCAATCCAGCTGCAAAAGGACCTCACTAAGCCTCTCCAAACCAGGTGCATGCTTGCTCACCACCCCTCTTGTAATTACCTATTGATATGGAGATGAACTACTTCTCTCCACCCCTTGGAAACACCTATTGGTATAGAGGCCAGTCAAGAGATTCTGGAAATATTGCAATTATACCCACAGGTACCCCCCATTATTTGATAAGAGTAGCTCCCAGTGACTGAACTGTTCATGCAAACCTTATGGTTTCTCTTGAACCTCTCCTTTCCTTCCAGAGTCTGGAATTTTGGCACAGGCTTGGCAGAGGGTATCAGCATGACCAATATTGAATACAGGTCTGAGGCACTGAGTCTTTAATGAGCTTCCTTGGGAGACAGCATCTCATGTGTGTTGTTACTCTTCAGTGCTGGAGGCATTAACCACGTCCTTTGTGAGCCCAGTGGAAGAGGACCCTGGGAGCTTACACCTACTTTCCTCTAGACTTTGCCCATGTGCCTTTTCCCTTTGCTGATTTTGTAATAAATCACAGCCATGAATATGAGTATATGCTGAGTACTGGGGATTCTCTTAGCAAATCAAACCTGGGGATGGTCTTGGGGACCCCCCACATAGGGTTATTATGAGATTTAAGTGAGATCAGATGCATGAACATTTCCCTCTGTGCCAAGTACAGACTAAGCATAGACACAACAGAGAGAAAAAACAATTTATCAAACAAATGTTGGGATTTTAAGAGGGTTCTTTACCATGTGTCACTCTGCTTTGTAGTGTAAAAACCCTCAGGACTCTGTCTTTCAGTGGAGTGTGAGATTCCTCATTGCTGTTAGACCAATGACCATCACTAATGGAGTATCACTATACAGCATGAAGATTCTCTCCCTGCATTTAGTCAACTTTGAGCTTCCTGGGAACATTGCTTTAAGATTTGGAATTTAAAAATTTTCCTTTTATGTTGCTTCCTCTGTAACTCCTTAATTCAAACTTAGTAGATATGTAGAACTATATTTATTACCATTTAAATTACAGTTGAATAGTATCACAGGATACAGCATAGGTAAATTAATTTAGCTATGGGTTGCCTCTCCATGACTGTCTTATTTTAAAAAGAGAATAGTAATTGTTCATTAATATTTTCTTATTTACATTCTCAGTTGAATGGCATAGTGACCACTGGGAAATTAACAGTCAGAAAGGAAATAGTGAGACATTTCTGTTGTGGTTCTAAATATATTTGACATAGCATTTTCAGTGTTTGTTCAGGTATGAATACCTGCAAAAAGAACTGTTCTCAAATGATTTTTCTAAGATAATTGCTACCTTGTTTTTTAAAATATGTTCATAAAATTTATCAAAATGCCAAGTAGATTCAGCCAGCACATAATTCAATTATATTTTCTAATGTATTTTTATTTTCACTAAATAATGCTGAGAGATGGTTCATAGAGCTACTTACTTGTTTGACATGATTTCCTGGCCACTGAAAATGTTCCAGGCCCTCATCCAACCAGTCAGTAGCATTACAATCAAGACTCCTTTGAGTTAACACAGTTGTATAACAACTAATACAGTTACCCAGACTGGATGCTGTTACTTGAGATTCTGGAGCAGCTAAAACAGAAAGAGAAAAAATTACGGGCATCTAAAGATGCAAGGTATGGGATAATAAACAGGTCTTTGCTATTAGTTGAGCTTTTTCTACTACAAAATAGAATGGTTTAAGCAACAGTCATTTATCTGTGTCCTGATTCTATAGGTCAGCACTTTGGGTCTAGTTCAGCTGGGTGGTTCTTCTGCTGGTTTTGACTAGACTCACCTAGTCTAGTCACCTGCTGGTCAGCTAGGTGGCTCTGCTTCCAGAGTTGATTTTTGGCTGGGCTCATGAGTGACTGGGTACATCGCCTGTCATCCTCTGGTAGGATAGCCTGGCCTTGTTCTCATGCTGGCTGCTGGTTCCAAGAGCAACAGGATGGTATACCCAAATGTGCAGGCACATTTCTTGCTGTGTGATGGGTTCTGTTGTCTTATTAGCTGCAATCAGTTACACACCCAGGTCCAGAGACTGTGTGGGAGTCGCCCACCCAAGGGCATGGACAAGGATGAAACCTCAGAGGCCATTCCTGTGACAGTCCACTACAACTGGATTCTGTTACTCCTTTAACTCTGGCTTCCATGTTCTCAAATGTGTAAAATCAGTTAACCGATATTTATTAACCTACTTGTAGTAAGGTACTTGAAGAATGTTTTTTAAAAAGTATAAATATGTTTTCCAAGAAAGAGAGCATATCAAGGTATTTTGAGCCTTTCTCATCCATCTTTCACTCATTTTTCATCACCACCTTACATCTGTTTTCCAAATTGGTCTGAAATAACAACCAGGATGAATGAGACAATGGATTTCAGTAGAGGCTGGGGGAGTTAATGCTGTGAAGAACCTGATTACTGTCAAGAGAATATATATCCAGTACTGTGGCCTGAATGTGTCCCTCTAAAGTTCATATGTTGAGCTCTATCCCCTAAGGTCAGGCATTAGAAAGTAGGGTCTTTGGGAAATGATGAGCACGTAAGTGTGGGACCTCATGAATGGGATTAGTGCAGTTATAAGAAGAGGCCAGAGGGACTGCCCTTGTCCCTTCCACATACAAGGTTCCAGCAAAAAATACAGTCATCTAGGAAGCAGGTTGTCTTAACACATTTTCAATACCATAAAGCACACAATGACTATTTTCTAGAGGTGCCCTGGTCACAGAAAATGTTGTAACTAGGTGAAATACATTGTTTCAAAGAGGTAAATATATTGTACAAAATTCTAAATATAATATACAGTGCAAAGTGGGTCTTCCTGCCGGCCTTGTCCCCCTGGCTCCCCTCTGTGCAGGCAATGCCAGTCAAATTTCTTGTATATTTATTTGTCCAGAAGAACATTTAATACTCACAGCACTTACTTTGTGCCAGGTGTTTTTCAAAGTGTTTTACAAATGTTTACTTATTTAACCCTAATAATAATTTTAAGTGTTGAATATAATTATTAACCCCATTCTTTATGTGTACACATATTTGTCATACAAATGTTTTAGATTTCAAGTGCATGTCAGACTTTGAGATGCTCCTCCCCATGTGACAGTCAGCTTTTGCTTTGATAATACCACATAACAAACAAGTCCAAAATCTTAGTGGGCTAATTACAAGCATGTATTTCTTCCTCATGAGTCACCCGTGGCTAGTTGTGGCTAATCTGGGCTTGGCTCCAGACTGGAACTCAGATTTGTGTGTGCTTCATCCATCTCTTCTTCCAGAACCAAGGCTGAGGGAGTATCATTCACCAGAAAGATCTTCATGCCACGTGGCAAGTGCACAAGAGGGGAAGTGGAAACATACTGTGCCTTCAAAAACCGCTCTGCACTGGTGTGCTTGCTCTTCCAAACATATTTCATTGATCAAAGCAGGTCATGTGACCAAGTCCAAAATCAGCGGGGCTGGGAACTGTAATCCACATGGCAAGTACAAGGAAAGAGCAGAATTTTTTTTAATGAAATTACCTAATCTACACACCCTGAAAACCAAACTTTGATCTTTTGCAGCTGATACATAGAGGAATAATTGAAAACTGGCACTGATTTAATAATTTTCCTATGGTCTTCTACTGGCAAGATCTGAACACCTGCCTCTTCTCTGTTTGTATTTCACAGGTTTTTGCATCATGTTTGGAAAGAAAAAGAAAAAGATCGAAATATCTGGCCCTTCCAACTTCGAACACAGGGTTCATACTGGCTTTGATCCACAAGAACAGAAATTTACTGGCCTCCCCCAGCAGTGGCACAGCCTGTTAGCAGACACTGCCAACAGGCCGAAGCCCATGGTAGACCCTTCGTGCATCACTCCCATCCAGCTGGCCCCCATGAAGGTATGGCGAGGGTTCTGTCTTTGAGTTGGCTTAAGTACGTTCTCATTTGATGCAGTTACCATCCTTACAGGAAAGCTCTAAAATGTCTCAATCATGGGTTTGTTGTTAAATATCTAGATTATCCACAATTACTCTTCAGTAATTATAAAGTTCACCACTTATTGTAAATTGCAACACATGGAAAGGAACCTCAGCTTTCAGATGTGAGGTTTTTATTAAATCAGACACATAAAATGCAATCACAAAATAGGAAATTTTTATTTCTGCTTTAAATGGTATTGACTAGTCCTTTTACTGAAGAATATTATCTATCCCCTCTGGTAAATATTGGCAATAACCTCTGATTAGATGTCATATTAGGCAACATTTTGTTGTTTTGCATTTGCCCTCAGAATGTTTAAACTTTTATTTTATATAAAATTTAATACTGACAGGTTTTAACATAATAAATGACTTCATGTATGTATGCACACATACATGTGTATACATATGTATTTATATATGTACATGTTTTACATATCATTGAATATATTTTAATAAGTATACATATATACATATTTGTCTTTATAGTCTCGAGTATTTCAAATGAAAGTGAGTCATTTCTGTCCTAGAATAGGATATAATTTATCTTAAACAAACAGCTAGTTGATTTTTGGCAAGGAATGTTCATAAAAATTACTGCATTAAAGCAGAAATCAGACCCAGTAAGTTTGAGATATGTCAGGAGACTACAAAGAAATCCAGTCATTGCAGTTTCCTTTTGTACCTCAGAATAAGAGTTCTGTAGACCATCAAGCAATTCCCTGAAAGTTCCCTAAGGAAATTGAACATCATTGAAGTTTATCATCATGTTATCCAATAGATAAGATTCTATTCTATATCTCTTAGTCATTGTATTAGTAGACAGCTGCACAAATACTTTATTGTATGTTAACATAAATATTGGATACATTTGAAAAATAAAAGCAGGCACATTTTTAAAGGATACAAAGCCTAGCTGATAAATTACAGGGCATGCTTATAACACATGAGCTAAGTAAGTTAACAATTGTTATTCCATCATCTCTACATGGTCTTGGTCATTTTATTCTGATATTGAACATGTGGGTGTGTTCTGATCAAAGATCAATACAGAATCTTCTCGTCTTATATCTCGAGAATTTGATTTTGTGATAAGATTTGGAAACTTTTCAGGTTACCTAAAATGTAAAATACTCAAAAGATGGTTATATGAGAAGATAAATCTATAGGGACATAAAAAAGAACCTCACATTTAAAAACAGATATTGATCAATATTTAATAGAAACTGAACAATTAACCAACTCTACTGGTTAATATTGGGCAGCGTCCTGCTATTAAATGTGTTTCTCTCTAAGAGCAGCTAATGCTTCACTAATGACCAAGTAATAGGGTGGACCGTATCTAAAAAGAAGCTGGGATTAGAAAGAATTTGCTTTTTAGTTTCATTATTTTTCTCATATCCTAAGTTTTTATAAAACCCATAAAATGGAATATGCAGTAAATTCAGAAGAATCCTCAGCTATTGATCATCATTGTGAATGAAAAAATGCCCACGTGAAACAAGGGCTTATTTTCTTACCCTTGAGTACATTTATCATTTGATGAGGAGCATTCTAGAAGGAGGCAGAGTCTTAGTGTGACAACCTAGCACAAGTCCGAGGATATGTACTCTTTTATTAGAGAGCATGTTTATTATTAGATAAGGACAGAGTATGATTAATTTCACCATAATTTTTCAATTGTCCAGATCCTAGCAGGTCCTGGCCAGCAGTGAGGGAATAAGCTCCCATCTCAGTGATAATTCACCATGCTCAGTGGCTGTAGGAACCTAAGAGGACCTTCTAGCTCATTTCGTCCATCTCCTGGATGGGTTGGCTCATCCTCTTTGACAGAGTTAATGAGCCCCACCAAGAGCTGGAGCAAGGTTTCCTAAGTGCTGAACTTCTGAGCCCCATGACTGTCTTACTATGTGGGCTTCCAGCCTTGATGCCCATGTGTGAGCATCCAGTCTGTAAGAAACGGAAACGTTTGTTCTAGACACTGACACACTAACTGGGAGATGACTGGAAAATACATCTCAAGTATCAATCGAACCCTGGATTTCTGCAAATGGGACTTCAGGCACAGTTTTGCCAATGAGAAAAAAAATAAAAACAGGCGAGGAGTGACAAAGCAGTAGTCAGCTAGGTTCAATTTTCCCCAGGAAGGGTAGAGTTGATCAAATGCTTTTAACTGGAGAACATCCAAGAAACCCGTACTTCATACTCCCCCAAACTCCATGCAGTTGATCCTTTCTGTTTCCAGATGCTATGAGTGCAGGCAGTGATACTGGCATGTGAGACAGTGTTGGTGGTCCAAGAGAATTTGGCTGACCACCAGCCTCTCAGAATAAGGAAATAAAGGGTTCCAGGCCAAAGTGTGCCATGCAGTTTGGATGATCCCCCTCTTTGGAAATGCCTTCTCTGGAGATATCTTCCAAGCCACTTGAGACCATGTGTACTGCGTGCCAGGCAAAATAGATCTCAGCAGTCAGAATAATCCTTGAAATAAGAAGCTATGAGTAAATTGACAGAAAGGAGTGAATAGAGTTGTCCAGATTTAAAGCCCTTTTAGCCAAGTTGTCCAAGTAGAACCAACAATTCTAATTTGGTCAAGTTTTCCTTTAAAGGGAACAAAAAAAGATGGGAGAAATTCACCATTGTAACCCACACTCTCTTCTCTGATTTGAGTTTCAGTTGTTCCTATTTAGAACCCTCTTTAAATTGCTTGTCACATTTACTAGGACACACTTCTTCTGTGGAGATTTATTTAGGTCAGTGTTTCTCAAACTGGAGTCCATCAGAATCACCTGGAGTTTTATCAGGATTTGATAAAACAGATTGCTGGGCCCTCCCCATCTTCTGATTGAGCAGGATTGGGATGGGGCCCATGAATGTGCATTTCTAACAGCTTTCCAGATGCTGCTAATGCCCTGGTCTAGGGACCACACTTTGAGAACCTTGATTTAGGTGATTATAAAGGAATTTATTCACATATGGTATAATCAGTACAAGTTTACACTGGCCAAAATTTCCAAAATTTCAAAAATGTAACCAGAAGACACAGGTTAGTTTGGACCTGTGGCAAAAGTTAAAATTCATGTACCCAAGCATGTGGGCACACCACAATAACCTGAACACCCAAAATCTGGGGTGGGAAGAGGATCCCTTTAAAACATTTGACAAATATCTTTGAGAAACTCCATTTTATATCTAATGTCATTTTGTCCACAAGAACATTTTAAATAATATCAAAATTCCTGCTGAATTACATGCATTTATGCAAAAGGTAGGCTAAATGATCAGATTTGTTCTTGCCTGGTGGTTCTTGAACTTAGGCTTTTATTAGAATCTCCTGATGTGCTTGCTATTAACACAGATTCTTGGGACCCACCCTAGAGATTCCAATTCAATAGGTCTGGGGTGGGCCCCACGATTTGTACATCTAACAAGCTTTCAGATGCTGCTAATGGATGGGGGCACACTTTAAGAAATACTGTCCTAGGTGGACAGAAGCCAGAACTTAATGATCACCTTTGTAATAGCCTAGAAATCATTTGGAAAATGCTAAAAATATATATATTTATATAAAGGATAATATCAAAAAGCCTTTGTTACTTCTACCTAAAGTGAACAAATAGCATATCTTAATATTTACTTCAAATTTATTTTTCATTTTCAAGTAGAACTATAGAAATAATGTTAATAGTATTATTTTGCATATTTAAATTGTATTAAGTGACAAACTATAATATTCTCTAACTTGCTTTTTTACTTACCATGAAATATATTCACATTGTATCTCATAAATGCAATATAGGTTATGAGACACATTCATATTGATATGTAGAAAATTAGCTTATTTAAAAATAATAGCTTTTTTACAGCTTATGTATTTCTCTACTAAGGGATATTGCCAAGTATTTGCTGTTTATAAATAATATTGTTGGGCACATGGTGAGAAGTGATCTTGCAGCAGTTCTCAAAGTGTAGTCTGAAACCTCTTGGGGTCCCTCAAACTCTTTTAGGGAGTCTGCAAGATCAAACCTATTTTCATAAAAATACTAATACATCATTTGCCTATTTTCACTCTCATTCACTCTTAAGTATACAGTGGAGTTTCCTAAAAGCCACATGATATGAGTTGATGTCATTGATCTGACTTGAAATGGATTGTGTGTTTTGTATTCTTACGTTTTAAATGTTTCTCAGTTTTAATTCCAAATGCAGTGTATTTTGATAGATGTAACGTAAGCCAAAGTATTTTGGGGTCCTCAATAATTATAAAAGGCTCTTGAGACTAGAAAGTTTGAGAACCACTGCCTTTGGACTGACATAAAATCTGATTATCTGTGGCTTCTACAACTCTACCCATAGCTTTTGGTGTGTGTGTTTGTTTTTTTCCCTGAAAACAGAGACTTTTGTCATCTCCAATTGGCTGCTAAATTTCTAGTCTCTACAACTGTCTCAAAGATAACTGAATTAGGAATATTCCCTCCCTTTTTTAGGGTCATAGAATATAATTTGTCAAAACCAAGAGTTTTGAAGTCATTTAAAACACCTACATCCTTATTCACTATTTCCCTTTCTAACTGATCTTTCAAACCCTTTGTAGCAATCTCCTTTCTACCCTTTCAAGTTTGAAGGCTCACAGAGAATCCCACTCAAAACTGGCTCTGACTGGGTTTCCTCTATCTTTGTCATCTTCTATGTTTCATAATCTCCCAAAGCTGAGGTTCTCTTCTTGTTTATCTCCTACCACTGCATTAACATCTTTGCATTAAGAACTACCCTACTCACAAACACAGGTAAAATTGAGAGAGGTAAATTCCTCAGGTCTGGCCACCCCATTCTTGAAGACTAGTGTCACTATTTTGTTTTCTCTTCTGTCACAGTGTATGTTGGAAGCTCATCAAACAATGAATGCTTCCACCTTATGTGCTCTGTAATTCTTTACCCTTTCTCTCTCTTCATGATTCACAGTTTTACATCAGGAATTAAATTTTTAGAGCCATGTCATCCTTCTTAGTGCTGTTTCCATGGACTCGCCCTTTCTTTGAATATTTTTTGTAATCAGCATTCCTAAAATACAGGACAACTATCTGATGTTTTCCAGCATTATTTCCCTTTGCCCCAGAGTAAGAGTTTTTCCCAAGGTTTCTTCTCATTTCCTCAGAACTTGTGCGCTCTTCCTTACTGGCCAAAATTGAGTCTAGAAGGATGATTTGTTTTAGCATCCCCTCTACCGTCTGAGGGTTGTCACCAAGGAGTGTCAAACATGCATCAGAGGGTTTTCAGGCTCTTAGCTGAATGAAACTCCCAGCAATTCCAAGCTGAAGGCTGTTTCATCACGACTTTTCTGGCTCCTGTGCCTACTTCATGACTTGTAACAGGAGAGCCTCACACTGACCTTCAGTTGGGCTGAATCCGGCCCTTTCTTTTTTCATGTGACTGTTCTCCACTGGGTACCCTAGTAAAAATCATGGACCCCCCCATGATTTTCTTAGCCTCTGAGGTCCTTGTGGTTTTACCACCTCCCCCTCTTAGATGTGTTTCTACTAAAATATAATGTTGAGCATAAAAGCATCTTTCTTTAGCATGAAATTCAGTGCCCTGATGTTTACCCAGTTGGACACTTAGAAATGGCAAGAGGAAGCCCGAGGAGTCAGCACATTACATTCTAGGTCCAAAACCTGCCAGTTCATAAACTCTGTGGCTTTAGATAAGTCACCTGCCTACTTCTTTGAACAGAAGTTCCCTCATCTGTAAAAGAGAGTGCCCATATTTCTTTTGCAAGCTTGTATGGCCAGATCCGAATTGTCTAAGGAGCTTTAGTGCAGGGAGAAAAATACATTCACTGCTATTTGTACTTAGTTTAATAGTGTGATAAAATTACAGATCTGTTAAGCAATATTTCTAGAAAAACTATCAGTACCTACTAATTATTGAATTAATTGTATCGATCAAATTATATTATACATTTGAATATTAACTAGTCAGAGTCTCCCAAATATTTCATTGGGAGGCTATATCATGTTGGCCATATCAAGTCTTCTCAGCTACTTCAACCTTAAAAAAGAGCAAACTCACATAAACGAAAACAGTCAAGATAAAATATGTCCTAATAGTTGCAAAATATGTTGTTACACCTATATTTGGTGGCTAATAAAAATATTGATTGTATGATTTTGATTCATTTATTCATTATTTCACTATACATCTTATAATTCCTCAGCTTATACCACAGTACTTATTTGTACCCCTTGCCTAGGGTGACAGAGCCCCAGCTGCATTTGGTTGCCCCACACCCTTTCTCTCCTCCTTCTGCGTCCTTTTCCCTAAAAGGTTAATGATTACTTTGTGTGCCCTTCCACCTCCAAAGTATTTGCTTTTGATAAGAGAAGCATAAGAGGAAGACATTAATTCCAAGGAAAGAGCCTTTATATATTACAGTACCAGACTGGTGAGTGAAGTGGTTGTATTTTTGAGCAGGGGAAATTCTCCAATTTGCTTCCAGTAGCACAGGAAAGATTGATTGGCCTTGAGAAGCCTGGCAATGAAACTCAACACCATAATCAGAGATGTGGATGATCCGTGAGGTACTGATCAGGCACAGCCTGTGTTCATAGGCGCTTCACATATGCCGTCGGTGGAGGACAGAGTTATTGAACTCAGTTCTTCACTCCTCTCACTGCAACCTCTGAGGTCTGAGTACTTCCCCACCTCTTGAATTTGGGCTTGCCCGTGTGACCTGTGCTGGCCAGTGGGGTGATGTGAGCACAGGCTTGCAGTTTACAGCCAAGAGGCCCCTTTGTGCTCCTCCTCATCACTGTCCATGCCGTGGACAGTTCAGCGATTCCGGAAAAGCTAGCAGCACGTGGGCCAGAATCACTTGCATCCCTGGTTTGAAGCAGCTGCCCAGGCCCAGGCTCATTATGGAGCACTGAGGGTGGAGTCATTTGTTACTCAGCATTATTGGGCAACTGACATGATCCTGGCCTCCAAATCAGGTGTTCAGCTGGGTGGTATTTACTCCATCTTTTAGGTGAAGAGTGGTATCAGGGTTAAAGAACTTGCTGAAGATCTCACAGCTAGTAACTGGAAGAGGCCTAGGATTCAAGCCCTAAACCTGACTCAAAAACCCATGTTTACAATGACTGCACCACCCCGCCCCCGATGATAAGGGTGTATTAGGGCTTGGGAAAATGTTGCATGCATAAAAGATGCTAAGTCAAAAAAAAAATCACTTCCTTCTAATCTAGTCTTGCCTTTTCATCTAACTGAGACTCAGGGAGGGTAAAGTGATTCTCTCGAGGTCAGAGCAAGTTAATGCCAGATGTCAGACTCTTTCTGTGTACAGGGGATGCTTCTGATTCAAGCATTTAGAAAATTTAGCCCATGAACTAGCACTCAAGATTTCGACATGGACATCATTTAAGTGCCTCCCTCACTACAATTTCTTATCAGTACTGCCATGACTTCATTTTCTAGTTGGACTCAAAGCCCTTCATTATGCATGTGATCCACAAGTCTTCTCCAGTAAATTAAGCAAACTATTTAAACAGGAACTATCAGTGAAAGTGTGCACCAAGAAGCAAAGGAGTATATGTGCAAACACAGGCTGCTTGCTCTCCAGGATGGCTTACTGCTCCCAGAGGCAATCATATTTGAGGTCAAACAGCAAACCCTCAAATCACAACCATCTCTACAGAATTCTGTTGGTTTACCATTGAGTGGCCTGCTGTGACTTCCTGGCAGCTGAACTCATCCAGGGAGGATGGCTCTGCTTTTATAACAAAAATTCTATATAAAGGGAGATGATATTCTCAGAAATGCCTTATTTGCCCCAGCTCTTCTCTCCTGGCAGGAACGACCTAACTGAAAATAATCCTTCTAAATCAAAAGAAAAAAGTATGTGGCTCTCAGTGACTCCCACACATGCTTGGAACTGGATATAATTTTACCTCTCCTTTAACATCTCACAGAAATTGGGGCACTAGAATGGCAGCTTTAAGTTTCTTTGGGGGCACTGTCAGATCCTATAGTTTTTATCATTTTGTCATGCAGTTTTATATTTTTATTGAGGTACATACAATAAAGTGCAGAAATCTTGGTGAAGAGCTCAATGAATTTTGACATGTTTACACACTCATGTAACCATCACCCCATGAAATTTTAGATACAACATGTATATTGTCAACTATTTAAATGAGTGATAAAGTCATTTATCAATGCTTTCATGATTTCCAAGCAGCACATCGATCCAGATGATTGGATGTTACTAATGTTCACTATAAGCATATTAAAATCTCAGTGAAAAAAAGCTGTGCCAAAATGACACTCACCTAAGAGTTTGCCATCATCGCACAATCCTTTGCCTATGGAGAATCTTTGTATTAGTTTCCCATTGCTGCGTAACAAATTACCCAAATGGCTTAAGTGAACCCATGCTTCTTACCTCACAGTTTCTTTGTCTGGATGTTTGAGGTACATGTTAACTGGGCTTAACTGGGCTTAATTCTCACAAGGCTACAGCTGGGGTCAGGTGGGCTTCATTGCTCTCTGGGGGCTTGACTGGGGAAGAATCTACTTCCAAGCTCATTTCAGTTGTTGGCAGAATTCATTTCCTTGTGTTTGTAGAACTCATGGCAGCTTGTTTCTTCAAAGCCAGCAGGAGAGGGACAGCACACAGCTTGGAGCCCTATGCATCTATCATGGCATAATCACACAGTGATATCCCATCACTCTTGCTATATCATCTAAAAATTCATGGGAGGGATATCCTGTCACCTTTGCCATATTAGGTTGGTTAGAAGCAAGCCTCAAGTCCTGCCCACACTCATGGAGAGGGGATTACACAAAGGCATGGGCACCAGGAAGTTGGAGGATTGGGGGTCACTCTAGGGCTTGTGCACTCTGGTTCCCAGTGTCCCTCCCACATGCAAAATGCACTCACCCCTGCCCCAATTCCCAAAGTGTCCGTCTGTTACTGTGTCAGCTCACAGTTAAATCAGGATTGGGTATGGAAGAAGTGCTTCAGTATAACCTACTAAGTATAACCACTGGGGCACAATTCCTCTCCAGCTGTGGATTTGGGAAACTGAAGAGACAAGTCTATTCATCAGCTTTCCCAACTTATGATGGTTGATGGTGGGCAGGAATAGGATAATAGCTATAGACATTACAGTTCAGTACAAAAGAAATGAAAGGTAAAAAGGAAGCACTGGTCCAAAGCTGTTCCAAAATCCAACCTGGCAAATGGTGGATGTTCCTTGATTGGGTTTCAGGGCTCGGGAAGAATCCTCTGTGGCTCAGGCTCCACCCTTCAGGTTCTTGGTTCTGGCCTACTTTCTCATGAAGGGTAGCCCATGTTTGCTGCCAAGTAGTTGTATCAACCTGCTTTCTACTGCCAGTAGGACTGGGGAGGAGGGATCTGAAAGCCTCCTTTGTAATGTCTCTGTCCCTTGCAGTCCAAGCTATCAGTGTTTCTACTGAAACAGTTTCTCAAGAACTTTGTAGATTGTGTGTGATTTCACTGTGGTTCAGTCTATTAGGCAAAGCAATATCCATAGATATTTTTAAGATAAACCCTCCTGTTCTAGCCTCCTGCTAAAATGGCTGAGGAACAATGTCTTAGGTCTGTTGTTGGACATTTAGTTATGTTGAGTGCTAATTTTCTTTAAATTGGGAAGTTCATTATATCCAAAAGGGTGAGAATTTCCATTCTTCTATGTGAAGGTAGAATTTTTGAATGCAAGGTACTACCTGTAGTTATTTGGCTTCTTTAGATTCTCACCTTCCAGTTTCAGAGCCCAATTAGCCCCATTAGCCAGTTCCAAACCTGTTCCAAAATCCAACCTGGCAAATCGTGGGTGTTCCTTGTGGCACATGTGACATGACTGCTGTGATTTTCCACCTCCATATCCTCGGATCTTCATGGTTTGTCAGTGATTTGGCTTTAGGAACAAAGAGCCTAAAACAGGAAACAATTTTTTAACCCATCAGCTATGCTTCACATTTCCAAGTTAATGAATAAAAATAAAGCCAAGGGATTAACAAGATTTTGCAAATTAGCAAGAACCAGAGAGATTCTCCCAGAACACAGGAAAAAAAGCAAATAAAAATAACTTTCACCTGACTTTTGATAACTTCACACCAAAAATCTATGCTCAGAACTGTCTCCTCCCTCAGGAGTGAGCTTGGCTCAGTGAGGGAAGACATCCGGGTGCTAGTCATCTCTCTGTGGCATGATTTTAGCTGTAGTTGAGGACACATCCCTTTCTCGTGCTGGGTTAACATTCTCTCCACTCGAAACTACATCGTCCTGCCTTGTAAAGTTGTCATGTGGATCAAAGCAAACAATAAAGAACTTCAAAATAAAAGAATCCTCTGCAAATTCAAGATGGTAGTGATGGGGATGATAGTAGAAGTGGTTGGTGGTGGCAAAGGTTGGGGGGGAGGTCAGCAGTAAAAATCTTTTAAATCTTCACGAAAGGCTACTTGTACATGTTAAAGCCTCACAACTATTTTATGCCCAATTACAAAATTCAGTTGTCTACAAGCCAGTGTGACTATTGGGTATGTGTGCACTTGACTTCCAAATTTGCTGGTAACAGATTACCAATTTGGTTTTCTCTATGGGTTACAAACTCACTCCAGGGCATGGAGCTGGAGTTATGATACTAGTACATCTGAGGAGACATGTCTGCATTGGAACCTTACTATGGGAGGGTAGCTTTTGTCATCCTTATTTTACGGATTGGTAATCTGGGGTTTAGAGAACACCAGAGACTTGCCAAACGTGCACAATTATCCAATGACAGAGTTGGAACACACCCCCACCCAGCTCATGAGATGCCAGGGCCTTTCCAGGGAGCAGAGCTGTGTTTAAGATGGACAGTTGCTGAGGGAATAACGGCATTAATAGCATATTCCAAGGCAGAGATGTGAGGAGAAAACCTAAACCTTAATTTAAAAATATATATATAATTTGGAAGAAACTCTGTTTGCTTTATCTCTGTAATATTTCCACCCAATCCTGGGCATGGCAGGAAAACCCTTCCTAAGCGCCTTCTGAGTGTTCAAATACTATTTCTAATTTATTCACCACAGCAATACCTTTGTTAGGTATTCAACATGTATTTGCTCAGCACGCTAGACATTGTGCCAGCACTTGCTGAGATGTGAGATGTGTACATCCATGACTGACATACTGATAACTAATAGAGGCTTAAATTTTTATAGAATCGGGCCAAATTTGAATTTCCTGGTACAATTCTCCCATGCCTTATTTATTTTTACAGCAAAAATTTTCTATCTCTGCCAAATTCTGAGAGAGAGATGTAAGTCCCTCTCTAGGACTGTGATTTTTAACATGCTTTCCGTGTGATATTTTATTCTCTAATGTTGGACCTCAGATGCAGCATTGAGTTAAAATTTTCCTTGACTACAGGGCATACTGTCACCCCAGAGTGGAATTGTTGGGTCATAAGACATATATACCCTTAAATTGAGTTGCCAAATGTCTCTCCAGACTGGTGATACCCGTGCAACCTGCCATCCCTTAAAACTCACCCCACCCCCTGCCATAAATCTCACCCCACCCCTAAAGCCTTGGCATCATAAACCATTCTAATATTTGCAGTTCCAAGGAGGGGCTCATTGTGGTGTTCATTTCTTTTCTCTGACTGCTAGTCTGTTTGATCATCACCTGATATCACTGTTGACCGTTGGACTTCTTAGTCTATGAATTGCATGTTCAGATCCTTTGCCAAGTTTTTTATGGGTTTTCTTGTGTTTTCTGTTGTGTTTGTTGCAAGACATCGTTTTACTTTAGTAAGCATTTGTTTAGTGCATTGAACTTTAAATGCCCCCTTGTCTGATGTTTATATTTCCAAACCTGATTTCTTCTGGTTTATACTTATCTGGTATATCTTTGTCTGATGCTGTATTTTCTTTTGTGTGTGTATGTGTAAGCATTTTCTTGGAAACAGCATAGAGTTGTTTAGTTTTAAGTTACTTTGTCTCCACTCTGTCATTTATCAGAATTCAATACAGTTACAGTTAGTAGCATGACTCATATATTTTTTTTCTTCCATATGAGTGCTTTCACTTAACATTATCTTGTAATTTTTTTCTTTTGCTTATTTTCTTGTTCATTTGATCATGTTGCTTTGCATTGTCAACTTGGAGGTCCCACTTTTCCACTCCACTAATGGATTCTCCCCTTTTCTCTACCCTTGGGATCAGATACCTCCTCCTTTACTATTTTATAAACAAAATCCCAACTAATTCCCCTAATGAGATGTGCTGAGTCCCCCTGCAAGGTGCTGTGTCCTCCCTATCCCCACTCCAGTAAGGCAGTATATTTAGAAAATGTTCACCTCTTCTTCCCCTTATCCACGGATATTTTTATTTCGCTCACATCTCCCAAACTCTTAGATTTTTATGAAATTATCTTACGTTTCTAGCACTAAGCTATTAAAATTTCCATTATCTTAAGACCCTTATTTAGCAATATTATGTCTTTATCCATTCTTAGTTCATATGTATGTATATATATTGAGAGACAGAGACAGAGCCAGAGTGCACACCCAGCTGGTTGCTCGACTTTCTCCTCTCCTTTCAAGGCTGGCCTCATCCTGAGGTCATTGTTCTGGATTGGTGCTGCCCAGTTGGGTAGCCACTACCTACTTAGAGATCCTGAGCTATGGAAATATGGCAAGTGTGCCTTAGGGACTGAATTTTAAATTTTAAATTAAATTGATTTGAATTTGAAATTAAATAGTCACATATGGCTAGCAGCTACCATATTGAATAAGACGGGTCTAGGTCGTTTGATGTTTGGAAGGTGTCTTGACTTTGGTATTAGCTCTACAGTGAGTGTATGAATGCTTCCCTTTCTTAATTCTAATATAGGATCATGTAGAGGTTGGGTTATGATTTTACTGATAAGTGAATTATATTTTGGTTGAGTACAGGCTTCTCGGTCCCTGTCCCTCAGGGTGTGTTCCTGGAACCTGGGATGGGATTCTTGTACAAGTGATTAACTGAAGGGGAGAAACCTGTAACAATGAGATAAGAAGGACAGAAGAGTGAGCCGGGCAGAGAGGTGGCTTCAGCAGGAGTCTAGCTCAGCTTGATCCCACAGGGAGCTCTGAGGTGTGAATGGCTCTATAGGGTCACCACACCTGGAGGTAACAGCTTTGACCTTTATTCCCACTTATCAGTCACTGGCTATAGGCCACTCCAAAGAAGGGCGTGAGCCCCTTCAAGGAAACTGAGGACAGTTCTCAGGAGAAGTGGACAGTGGGGTGCTATTAGCACCAGTACTCAGCTCCCGGTAAAGGGGACATGGTCAGGCACCCCCGTGTGTGCCCCATGCCCGTTACACTTCAGGAGTTCAGAAAATAAGCCCTTTGATATTCTTCTTCCTCTCCTCGAAGGATATAAATTATTTTAGAGTTGAGGAATTTTCCTGGATATGCTGAGGTGTGACTTTTTTTTTAATCAGTCCTGCCTTGAGCTCAGTGAACCCTTTTAACTGCATACTCAGGTCTTCCCTTAGCACAGAGAAATGCCCATCTATTATTTGTTAAACTATGTCCTCCATCTGTTCTTTTTCATTCTCTTGGCACTCTTGTTATTTTGCATGTTAAGTCTCTTTTTTCCACCTCATGATTTTCATCTCTGTATTTTTGCCATTTTTAAGACATTTCTCCCAAGTATCAGGCCACAGCAGTTCACCATCACCTCCTTCAAACCACATACAGAATTGTCTAGTTCTAGACATACGCTTTTGTGCCACACTTGAACCATCACAGACATTCTTGCTTTTTCCATCTAAGTTGTCCCCTCCCTCTTATAGTAACTGTTTGCTGATTATAATTTTAACTTGCTCTGAGCTGACACCTCTCTCTGGTTGCTGGACCCTTTAGTTGGAGAGATATATATATTATACATACTACACACATATGCATTTACACACACATTCATATTCCAGCTCACTGATACCCAGGCCTAGCTGTTTTCTTTCCAAGTGGCAGTGGTCCCTCAATTAGAGGAAGGTGGAGTGCTCTGCCTCTAGGGACTCATGCTGCAGTGCAGGCTGATCCATTCCCCATGGAGACACCTGGAGAAAGCCCCTCTCTTCTGCCACAGTCTCCTTGTATGTCCCCAGCCTCAAGGGCAGAGGCTCTGCTTGGCTTTTCTGTCTGTATTACTTCTCCAGAGCTAGGCAGACCGTGCTGGTGAAGTCCCCCTCACTCTGGGTCCACGTTGTGCTGTGGGCTATGTTCTTCCCAGGATCTGCCCCTGCTTTCCACCCATCCATTGCTCAGGGGAAGCAAGCCCACTAGCTCTCTCTGTGGAGATGTCCTCAGCACCTGAACTTTGCTGATGTCCAGCTGCCTGTAGTCCCCAGAAGCCATTTGGTGGAGAGAAGTAGACAGACCAGAATTGGACATGGAGAAGAAGGGAGCGATGCCTGGGTCACTGTGGTTCCCACTTCCTCCTCCTGCTCCTGCCATCCTTCTGAAGAGACCCACATTCAGATTTTCATTCTCCCATTTGTTTCAGTACATGCCTGCCATGGGCCAAGTGCCGGGCCACATGCCGGGGACACAGCAGTGCACAGCTCAGGAAGCCTCCCAAGAACATTTACTCCAGAGGGGTATTAATTACAGGTGTGATCCGTACACTTCTCTGTAGGGTGCTGGAAAGGGGCACACAGAGCGTGGGCTGGAACGGCGGAGGTTCTCACTTTTCTGGCGTCAGCACCCACCTGGTTGTCCTGACCAAGCAACCTGCCGTGTTAGCTGTGCTCTAAAGGTGTCAGTTTCATTCCGTTTCTTGCTTGGACAATGTCTAACAAGTGTATCCAAAGAAAGGTGGCCAAGATGCTGGGGAACTGAGAGCTGAGGCCATTGGAAGAAGGTTGAGAATCCTGTGTCAAGGACTCAGTCTCAGAGTGGTTGCCCTGTGGGAGAGGACTTCAGGATACTCTAGGAATCTTCTGGAAGGAAAAACAGGAAGAGACAAGTTAGAGGAAGGACAGAGAAGCCCCAGGACTGCACTCTCAGTAGAGCAGGACTTGGAAACTGTGTGTGTTCTCCGGCACTGGAAGGGGCCACCGGGAGAGTAGTGAGATGCCCATCAGGAATGTTCCAGTATCGCAGAAGGACTGGACTAGAGAAATTTGTTAGGGATGCCATGAGAAGGAAGAGTGTAGAGAGGAATGGAAAAGGGGTAGGAGGCATAAAAAACATGGCCATGGTTAGGCAGTTGTGTCTCCTTCAAGGAAAAGCTGGGGAAGAATGGAACTGCTTTTTATTACCTCTTGCCAAGTCCTAGATGGCATCTAAGTTTCCTAAGACTGAATACAACCATGCTATCTTTTTTCTTCTATTTCCCTCTGGTCTACCAAAAACAAAACAGCAATAAAGAAGAGAGTCTGCCTTCCTAACCTCCGCTTAAAACCTTCAGTCCTGAAGCATATGCTCTTAGGAATATGTGCATTCATCACAGCTTTCTTGAATTTGCTAATACATTCTACTTACAGAACTGTGCTTGTCACCAAGCAGGCGCTCGATAAATATTTGATGATTGAATTAACATGTTCCAGTCCATAATAGCGTGTCATTTGTATTAACCTATATCCCAGCAGTAACACTGAGTAGGGAATCTTACCGAAAATACTGCAACCATGAGCAGAGCTGTTTCTTTACTCTGATTATACTGTAGTATGTTGATGAAATTTTGGGGGCACCTGATGTTTTTATACATGTACGTAAAATGACTTGAAACTTTGTACATTAGGCACTTATCCCATCTGTTAAAGTTTTATTTACTGTACAGCTACAGCCTCGTTCGGATGGTGTGAGTGCTGTGTTCCTTAGAGTATGCTGTCCTCTACTGGGAACGCAGCCACATTACAAGTCTACCATCTTCTGTACAGTATACTTATCAAAAGTTTTTCATATTAATGTTAGCTCATTGAAGGTAAAATAGTTGTGTAATTTATTTTGGTAGCATCAATATTTTTTCCACGGTGTGTCTTCAAATTCAGGACACAATTTAGGAACAAAAGTCAGGTTTCTTGGGTCCTAGTCTCGATCTGGCAAACTAACGATATCTCTGCTTCAGTTTCTTCATTTTTCAGTTAAGGGTTAACTGGGTCTGCTGTTTTTAATGCCAGCACATCAACCAACAGTTTTAAAAATTCCACTTGGGAATTAATTAAAATACAAATCCCCAGAGACACGCCCTTGGAGTTTGATTCAGTATCTCAAAGAACCACTGGTTTAACAGGTTTCTTTCTGTTGGTTTCAGCTTTAAATTCTGGCTTATTCAAGAAAAATGCAAAGGTGCCACCTAGTGTCCATGAACAGTTTATACAGCCTCCGAGTCAGAATTAACTGAATCAATAAGCAGTGGATAACACCTTCAGCATGTTATGTTGCTACATCAGATATGGACATACTGAAGCTCAAACTTCCAGTGTTTCCAGTTAAAAATGCAATAAAATTTGCATTTCATTAGGGAAGCCAGTGCTGTAGTGAGATAAGCAAATCTTACCTCATGAACTCACTTGTAATAATTGTTTTGTTCTCTCTTGATTTATGAGTTGGCCTTTTTCTGAATTTAGGTTGTGTCTGAATCACACACAGTTGCAGCAGTACAATTTTTTGCAACCATCTGTATTTTTACACAACTCCAGAAAGACTGGAGAGAAGTGAGAGAAAATGTGCCCAGAGGAATATGGAAATGTCTAACTCCTTCCCATTCTTACTGGCAATGAGCAACAGACTGCTAAGGGATACAACAGTGCTCCACCTCCACTCATTGCCCACCATGAGCTTCTGTCCTTAGATTCTAACTGCTCATAGAAAGCTCAAGTTCCCGGGTGTCTAGGAAAAGATATGTGCTTTGTCTGGCACCGTACCCCAGCATGTAACCCTATCCTGCCATACAGCCTTCTCCCAGCGCAGTGCACAGGCCAGCAACTTCAGCATCTCCTGGGAGCTTGTTAGATGCAGAGTCTCAGGTGCACCCCAGACCTGCTGAATCAGAATCTACATTTTAATAGGACATCTAAGTGATAGGTGTGCACCCTGACGCTTACAAAGCACCATGATAGAGAGCATCAAGATTTTAGCCAAAGGGAACTCTTATTTCTTTCCTTATGGGCTGCTTCCCCTTGCTGTGTCCCCAGGAGCATAAACTAGGACAAGCATCAGACAGATCTGGCTTTTGCATCAGAATTTGCTGCTTACTGCCCACGTGGTTTGGGCCAGTTCCTTGATCTCCCCCTGTCCCTGGTTCCTCCTGTCTGTGGTAGGGGAGACATGATACTTGCTACGGGAGATGTGTGCGCTGATGTCTGCCACGTGCCTGGCTTGATGCCTGTCTCACGGTCTGTCCCTGATGAATATTTATTTGTTCCTTTCTTTGCCCACCACCCCTGCTCCAAGTGAAGTGTAGTTGTATAGAGTTTCAACATTGCTTTGTGTGATTTTAAAAACTGGCCACAGTTTCCTTGACCCTTTTCCAGTCCAAGGTGGTGTTTACCTTCCCTCCTCTTCATCAGACTGGGCTTCTGATTGGTGAGTAAGCGGGAAAATACGGAAGAAGCTCCGTAGCGGGACTCGCGGGCCTGGGTAAGGAGAGGCTGTGCAACTTCTGCGGGGTTCACTCTGGACGCCCGCGCTGGGGGAAGCCGCGCATCGCGTGAGACCCCGCCACGCGGGGAGCTTGGTGCCCGGTAGGCAAGCCAGCTGAGCTCCCGGCCATGTGAGCAAGCGCACTGGGTGCCCGCAGCCTGGCCAACGTCTGACTTCAGTTACAGACACTGCCCAGCCGACAGCACTCACAAATTCTCCACCCACATGCTTATGAGCAAAATAAAACAGTTGTTGTGGGATCATTTGTTATGCAGCAGCCAACAACAACACACTTCCTTACCCTTTCATTCATTCCCTCAACGCAGGACCTAGGCCGGGAGCCAATGAGCTATGACCTAGTGGCCATATGTATGGGGGGCTTGATTGGTGTAGGTGTTATTTAAAGGCTTCAATTTTAGAGCAGTTTTGGGTTCGCAATAAAACTGAGCAGAAAGTACAGAGATTTCCCATACACCCCATTGCCTGTATATAAATATGTACATACACACACATGTATATACACATGTATATACATCTCATTGCCCATATATATATGCAATATATATTTCATATAATATATATAACATATAGTATACTAATACTAATTAATATTAAAACTATATGTATAATATATATGTAATTACATTATATATGCAGCCTCTCCCACTATCATCCCCCACCCGAAGGCTGTATTTTGTCTAACCCATGAACCTACATTGGCACATCATTACCCTAGTTAGCTAGTTATCCTTAGGGCTCACATTTGGTGTTGTTCCTATGGATTTTGAACAATGTACAATAACAGTCTCCATCGTTATAGTTTCATACAGAGTATTTTCACCTCTCTAAAAGTCCTCTGTGTTCCACTCATTCATTTCTCCTTCCTCCCCAACCCTTGGCAAGCACTGATCCTTTTACCATGTCCATAGTTGTGCCTTTTCCAGAGTGTCACATAGCTGGAATCTTACACTATGAAACCTTTTCCAATTGACTACTTTCACTTAGTAACATGCATTTAAGTTTCCTCCATGTTTTTCATAGCTTGATAGCTTCTTTCTTCTTAGCACTGAATAATCTACCATCTGGATGTACCACAGTTTATCCATTCACCTACTGAAGGACATCTTGGTTGTTTCCAAGTTGTAATTATAAATTAAGTTGCTATAATTTTTGTGTGGACATTTCCACTCATTTGGGTGGAATATTAAGGAGCACAATTGCTGGATTCTATGAGAAAGTATGTTTAGCTTGGTAAGAAACTACAGAACTGTTTTACAAAGTGGCTTTGCATCCCCCCACCAGTGCATGACAGTTCTTACTGCTCCATGGCCTCACCAGCATTTAGTGGTGTCAGATGTTGGGGATTTTGGTCATTCCACTAAGTGTGTAGTGGTATCTCATTGTTTTAATTTGCAATTGCTTCATGCAATTAGGGAATTTTAAATTTGCAGTTCTATTGAGAAGAACAGAATGCTTTGACATATTTCAAAATGGCTTCTTTTCCTCCTCCCCCTGCTGGAAACACATGCGGATCTTTCTGATACTCACTGTAAGAACCAGATTGAGCTTCTGGAGGTAAAACTCACAGAAGTGTGTAGGCCCCACTATGACTGGGCCCTCCTGAAGTCCTTAAACTCTCAGGCTTGTCTATACTGAGCCTCCAGCAATTTGTCAATTGCAGATCAAAATTTTCTACCCTGTTACTGGTTCCTGGGGAAGTTTCTACTCAGGAGCTTCAGCTCCAGCAAGTTGCGACTGTCTTTATTTCTCTCTCTATTTGGGGGCAGCAGTTTGTCCTGTAACCTCATTTCTCTGACATCACTAAGGAAAGTTGTTGATTTTTCAGTTTGTTCAACTTTTTACTTGTTATTAGGACCCAGAGGCAACTTCCAGGCTTCTTACCTGCTGGAACAGAAACTGGAAGTCTGGTTTTTGTAAATTATTTTAGAACACAGCCACACTCTTTCATTTACGTATTGTCTGTGGTCGCTTTTCATGCTGCAATGGCAGAGTTAACTGATTGTCGCAGAGCCTGTATGGCCTACAAAGCCAAAAATACTTACTCTTTGGACATTACAGAAAAATTTGGCTGACCCCTGCTCTAGTTGATAGGGACCTATGATATGTAAAAGGAAGTTCCTGATTTTATGGAGTTTCTGGTCTAGTGAGGGAGAGATGAAGTAAAAGCTAATAACTATCAGATGGTGATAAGTGCCAGGAGGAAAAATAAAGCAAAGAATGGGGAAAGTGACAGGGACAGTAATAGAGAAAGTGCTGTGGGAAGATAAGGTGACATTTCAGCAGACAGGGATAGATGAGGAGCAAGTCTGGGAGTAGCTAGGAAAAGAACAGGTGTTAAGGTGGGAAGGGCTTACAGGGGCACCAGGCAGTAAGAGCAGGGGCCGGGTGGGCGAGCTGAGGGCAGGGAGGTCGCCAGGGCCCAGAGGGTGGGCCTCAGCGAGAGCTTTGGATTTGGATGTCCAGTGTCCCTTCTGCTTCAGAGTTTAACACATACCCCTGGCACATTCTCCAAAATGGACCAGTCACCTTTAGCCTGTGGGGCCGGGGGTGGTCTTGTAGCAGAATAACATTGCTCATACTTGTTAAAGAATTAAAAAAGAACAGGGCTGTGTCAGGAGGAGTCCCTGGGAGACCATAATGTCTCCCACAACAAGCAGACTGCCTGAGGATCACCCCAGGAACAGGGTGGGACACAAAGCCCTACCACTGTCTGTACAGGCAGAGTGGTCCCAGAAGTCAGACAGTAGGGGACACTCCTTTAAGGAGGACTTACAGGAATAGGTCATTAGCAGCAAAGCACACAGAAGCCAGAGAGAGGCATACAAGAACAGTAAATGGGACCCATGTGGACCCCAGCAGATTATCAACAGTGTCTGCTACAAAGTCCAAAGGGAATACTTTTTTTAAAAAAGGAAATACCTTAGGATGTTGTAAATATGTTAGCACCTTATACTTGCCCATTTGTAATTGAAATACCAGGCACGTTTCCCACATTCTATTCTGTTAAATATATTAAACATATGATTCTAAGCAAGGATGTTACAAGCACTCTGCACCTTGCCAGCTGGCTCTCCAGTGGGGAGTGGCAGGCCAATACTGTCCCCACCCCATGCCCAGCAACTTGCTTGAGAAAGCCAGAAAATCTAGCCGAGATAACTGACAGCACAGGCTGTGTGCAGAGCCACTGTCAGACTCTTCCAGGGGTAGCATGTAAGGGATGTGTTTGACATAAAGTAGTCTATGTGGATGGCACAGGCTAACTCTTCCATTCATTAGATACCCTCCATAGTGCT
The DNA here is from genome assembly GCF_040802235.1 of Manis javanica. Classification (NCBI taxonomy): domain Eukaryota; kingdom Metazoa; phylum Chordata; class Mammalia; order Pholidota; family Manidae; genus Manis; species Manis javanica. The sequence continues at coordinate 34,803,394 of NC_133160.1, read as the reverse complement.
AGTCTAGATCTGAATATTCAGTGCAGAAACAATTTTGGACTTCATTAGCATCCCGTACATACTAGGTTTTGTGTATTATCAGGGTGATTTCAGCCTTAACACCAACACAATTCAAAATCACCGCAAGTAGCTGCGGTTGCTTTTACCTATCTCCAACACCAGAGGGCAGGCTTGAGTCTTTTTGAAATATGTTGCCTGTAGTTAAAACAATGGCCGCATCTAATTTACAATGAATAGAAAAAACACCTACTACACTTGGCTAACTCGAGGGAAAATTCCCATTCTGCATTTTACTTCTTACATTGGTGCTTGCCCATTACAAACTTTCTGTGGTCTGGATTTTAAAGTGTTATCTGTCCTGTCTGCGTTTCTTTGCACTCCGTTCGCGACGATTTTTGAGGATTCAATAGAATTTTAAACAGGAAGATATTACAATCTGTGTTAAAGATCCACCAGCTAGTATATGGGCCATGGTGTCCAAATTCCTAGAATAGAAAATTTGTCAGGATTGGTCACCTTTAATGTGTTTTTGTTTTGCTAATGTAAAATCTTTCAGTAAAGCATGCTTAATGGCCAAATGCAGAAAATCCCTGATGTCCCTTCCTCTGATGGCTTTGACCACTGGTGGGTGACCGTTGGCCTCAGAGCTCAAAGACCATGGGTCCATTTGCCCAGAGCCATCCCTCACCATAAACGCCAGCCTTACAGAGGGACAGGAATGGTTTGCTCTCAGCTTGAATGTGTGGCCACCTGCACGGGAGTAGGTGTGATGTCTCTGATTCTCCTCAATCTGGTACCAGCTCAGGGGCTTAGGGTGGCACAAATGGGCTTCAACTGAGGATGACCTCTTCCTTTGACTCATTCTCATGGCTCAGACTCTACCTGAAGGCCAGCTAGTCAGCTGGCAGATGAGAGCCACTGGCCTGGGCCTGGGGAAGCACAGGCAAGTTTCTCTTCATTACTAGACAGGCTATGTAGAGCACAGTCCCCCGCTCCCCATCCAGCATCGCGAGGCTGTCAGTACCCTGCCACACAGAGCCTGGTGTCTGCCTGCAGAGGGAAGCCTTTCTCTCGCCCTGAGAAGGGGGGTTGAATTCATGCATTCCAGATAATGGGCATAACTTGATGAAGGGGTATCATTAATTTGGCAAATCTGCTGATGGTTTGTGTTATCCTTCACTGCACTGGATATCCTTCATTACTAGAGTTTTCCTTCTCTCTTTAGTCTTTGCTTCTGTTACCAGTGGTGTCGGATGAAGGAGCATCAGCTGGACGGTTTAATTTACTAGCATTGTCAGGACCAATCTACCACCGGTAATAGAACACAGTGGAAGTGAACTTGCCAGCAAAGCAGATTTAATCTAAATGATTCAGATAGAGTTTCAGCAACCTATAAATTAATTTTTCGACACTCCCTAGTAATCTTGTTTTCATTTGAGAATATGTACACAGTTGCACATGCATTTTTCCTTGAAAAATTCCCTGTTGGGTTTTGTGGAGAAGATACTTGATATTTAAAATATTTTCCCTCTGATTTTGAAAACGAGATTGAAAATCAAATAGAAAGACATTATGGAGGATCAGCGGTATCTGAGCACCTTGTCTCACACAGGAACAATTAATAATAATTCCACCAATTTGTAGGGTTGTAGAGTGGATTAAACTTGAAAATAGATGTTAAGTCATAACTCTTAGAAGATAGAGCATTTTTTTAAATGTTAGCAATGAGGACATGCCAGCTAAGACATGAATTCTGTGGCCACATGGCCTAGGTTCAAACACCCAGCTTTTCTACTTACTGGCTTAGGCCTCAGTTTCCACATCTATAAAATGGGAATAATAATAGGATAGAGCTGATAGTGCTATTATGCAGATTAAACACAGAGAGAAAAATAGAACACCCAGCAATATGTAGGACATCAAAGAATTATAATGTTATCCATAAATCTAGAAAAGCAACTTGAATCCAGAAGCTGTTTGGTAGCACGAAGGCGGAATGATGGACTGCGGATCCAGACAGCTTTGGCTCACTCAAATGCGGGAGGGACATTGGCTGGTCAAGGAATACAATGTGAAAAGGCAGTCCTGAATTTTCCTTAGGAGCAGAAACCTGGGTGAGTTGGACACTAGCCAGGGAGATGCCAAACCCTTAGGTGCCAGGATGTGCTGATTCTCTGATTAAAGTAGGGCAGAAACTTAAAAGCTTCAGGGAATGAGGTGGCTTAAGGAGGAAGGATTCGCAGAAACAGGAGGAAGAAAACAGAAAAGATGGAGTTGATAGAGGTCAAGTAGATGCATGACCCCTCCCTATAGGTAGAGCTGGCTGCAGCTCACATGTCCTTCCTTCTTCCCAAAGGCACTGCCTAGGAGAGGCTGAAGGTTGCATGACTCCCTGAGAGCTTCATCTACCTGGAAAGCCATTGTGTCATTGGTCAGGTAGTTTGTGGGAAATTTGGTTGCTTATTCATCTATAGGCATCTATGATCTTTCCTCTTCAGGTTACTGTACTGACCAGCCTGCTATGTTTTGTGCTGCTTCTGTGTTGAAAGTGGTCTCCCCCAGCTTCCTGGGTTCTGTGCCAAGACAAAATAGAGCAAAATTAATCAATTTGGCTTTCCCATCAAAACCACCTCTGTCTCAACCGTCTGTGGCTTAGAAGAATAGCAGCTAAAATGCGTGACTGATGACACGTTATTTTTTGTTTGCTTGCTTTTTGATTTTTATTTTGTTGTTTTCTGCTTAAAGACTAGATTAAGTAAATTGGTATTCTTGCCTGCAAACACTCTATTACATATACATTCAGGCATGGTGAAGAATTGAATTCTTAGATTAAGTTCAGATTATTTCCTAAAAGGAAAGCCAACTTTGGTTGATAAAGAGGATCCGTTCTGCATTTTGCTCAGATGCTGTGGTCACATTTGACTGATCTGGAGCAGCTCTGCATCTCAGCTCTGTAGAAGGTTGCATGTAAACCAAACTTTTGACTAGCTACCAGTCTAACATGGGAAAGTCCTTCAGTGCAAAATGATAAGAATAGAGTAAACTTCAGAAGGAACATTTAGTCTCAGGGCCTGATTGATAAATCAGCCTGGAGCTCTGTCCATAAAGATGATTAATGCATGGCAAGAGAGCATGTGCCCTAGGCACATCTCAGACACTGAGGAGCATTGTCCCCTGATAAGTACAATGGGGCTAGCCATGGGCAGTATTTTTCTCTAGATTGTGTATTAGGGAAGTTATAAGCAAGGACTCTGAATTCAGACATTCATGGAATTTAATCCTGACTTCACCACTGTTGGATTAGTCAACTCTGGTTGCAAAAATGCTGCATAGCAAACAAGCGTCAACACGTGTAATGGATTTATAACAACAAACATTTATTTATGTTGCCTGCTTGTGGATCTGCAGGCTGGTAAGGTCACTGTTTATTTAGGCTTCAGGACAGCTGAGACTGGCTACAGGTTTTAGGTTGGGTTCAAGTTTGCTGTGGATGCTTTTTGGCGTGATTCTTGGATGAGCAACTGCCCAGGTTAGGTTCTGTTCAGGGAAGATCACAAGAACTCAAGGAGCAAAGCCAAACCATGCAAACACGTAAAAGCCTCTGCCTGTGTCCATTCACCAACTTTCCAGTGGCCAAAGCAAGACACATGGCCAAGCTCAAAGTCAACTGATCAGGTATACATACTCTACATCCTCTACTGGACCTACTAAAAAGTCACACACACAGAGTGGGATGTACAGTCATTACAGGAAGGGGGGTGAAAAATCAAAACCACCTTGGACAATAATTGTAACTTTCCTTTCTCGTTTGTAAAATGAGGTTTAGTAACACTTGCTTCCTAGGGCTGTTGGGAAGATTAAAAGCAAGCAATAGAGGATAGCACATAGCAAGTGATTAATAAAGCATAACTTGATGTTATAGAATCCACCCTTTCCATTTTGGACCCTTTTCTCCTCCTGATCTCTTCCCTTCACCATCCCACCAGCAATTCTCTCCCCTAGTTCCTGAATTCTTCTATTTGGCCTACTATCATTTCCAGGTTTATTATGCTTGCCCTTGAGGCTAGGACAATGTAAATATCTTTGAGGATTTGCCCCTGTATTTACTGCAGGAAAGATAGATGCAATGCAGATATCAGCCTTATGATTGTGAAGCCCCATTTCCTAATGAGGCCCTGGACTATACATACCTCCACCCCCAGTTTAAATATAAGAGCAAGCTCTGCACAGCTGACTTTAACCCAGGGGTTTCCAGGGGGAGTCACTTGCTTACACACTCATCTCCAGCCAATATTGGGTCAGAGAGGGACTGCTGACAAGAGAAGCTGTGGGTCCTCGCAGCCTTGAGGTAGAAGAATACTCAGGCATACATAGGAAGATTGTCCAGAAAAGGAAGAGAAGGGCCCTTGAGCTGTGGGTGTGCCCCAGCCCTCCTCCGTTCTCCCCTATCAGGTAAGTCACGCTCCCTGTCACACCCAGACAAATGAGTAGGGGAAGCAAGAGAGAAAAAGAGCATTATTTTAGTGGAAGCCCCTTCCTGAAGACATGAGGACAGGGGAGAAGCAGTCTCGCTGACAACCCATTTTGCAATGAGTAAGGTTAATCCCTTGCTTGGAGTTTTTTAGCCAGTGAAGAAACAGTAGGTTAGAGTCCGTGGCTTAGACTAATCTCAATGAAGGGTCAGCCATCTATTATCACAAGTAGAGTTAACAAAGCACTCCGAAGTGAAAGGAAAGACCTTAAAACACTCTCAAACCATTTCTAAGAGAAATAAAGACACAAATAAATGGAAAGACATCCCTCCTTCATTGGTTTGAAGACAATATTGTTAATATGACTCTACAGAATGTGATCTGCAAAGTCAGTACAATCTCAAAATATCAAAATTTCAACCTGGCTTTTTTGCAGAAATAGAAAAACCCATTTTAAAGTTCATACAGAATCTCAAGGGGCCCCCAAATAGCCAAACTGTCTACAAAAAGAGCAAAGTTGGAGGACTCACACTTTCTGATTTTGAAACTTAACTACAAAACAACAAGAAAAATCAAATCAGTATGATGCTGGCATGATGATAAACAACTAGACCAATGGAACAGAACAGAATATAGAGCCCAGATTAAACCCTCACATAGATGGTCAAACGATTTTTGATAAGGGTGCCAAGACTATTCAATGGTGATAGGACAATATTTACAACAAATTGTGTTGGGAAAACTGGAGAGCCACATGCAAAAGACTGAAGTGGGACCCTTACCTAACACTATATACAGAAATTAACTCAAAATCAATCAAGACCTGAAGAGCTAAAAGAACTATAAAACTCTCAGAAAAAAACATAAGGGGAAACTTCATGACATTGAATTTAGTAATAATTTCTTGGATATGACACCAAAAGAAAAGAAGTTTAAACTTTATACATCAAAAGACACTATCAAGTGAAAATACAAGCCACAGAATGGGAGAAGATATTTGCAGATCAGATATCTGATAAGGTATCAATATCCAGAATATATAAAAACTCCTACAAATCAACAACAGAGGTAAACAATTCAAAAATGATCAAAGAACTTTGCTAGAAAAGATACACAAGTGGCCAGTTAAGTGCTTGAAAATCTGCTTAACATCACCAGTCCCTGGGGAAACGCAAATCAAAACTACAATGAAATACTGCCTCACACCCATTAGGATAGCTATCATAAAAGTCTTTTCCATGGAAAATAAGTGTTTCAAGGATATGGAGAAATTGAAATCCTCGTGCATTGCTGGTGGAGTGTAAAATGGTGCAAGTGCTATGGAAACAGTTCTGTGGTTTCTTAAAAGTTACACATAGACTTACCATGTGATCTAACAATTCTGCTTATCACTATATACCCCAAAAAATTGAAAGAAGGGACTCAAATTGATACTTGTACACCAATATTCACAGCAACCTTATTCACAATAGCCACAAGGTGATCCATCAACAGATGAATGGATAAATGAAATGTGATATATGCATACAATAAAATGTTATTCCACCTTAAAAAGGAATGATAGTCTGATATGTGCACCAACATGGATGAACCTCGATATATACTAAGTGAAATAAGCTAGACACAAAGGGACAAATATGGTATGATTCCACTTATATGAGGGACCAAGAATAGGCAAATGTATAGAGATAGAAAGTAGATTAGAGATTACCAGGGACCAGTGGGAAGACAGAGGGGAAGGTATTTTTTTAAGGGGGGTCAGTTTCTGTTTGGGATGATTAAAAAGTTCTGAACTTGCATAGTGGTGATGGCTGTACCTAATGCCATTGAACTATACAGTTCAAAATAGTTGAAATGATAAATCTTACATTATATTTTATGATTTTTTTTTTTAAGGAGCTTAAAACAAGTGTTTTTGTTTCTCACAACACTGCAAGTTGGTAGTTTGGGCTGTGCTCAGCTGGCGGTTCTTCTCATCTCCTGTGGGCTCACTCACTCGTCCATGGTTGGCTGAGTGGGCTGGAGGCTGGCCGGACAGGGATGGCCTCAGTTGGGATCACCTGTCTCTGGCCCACGAGTCTCTCATTGTTCCCCAGGCTAACTCAGGCTTGTTTGAGTGCCAGCAGGGGAGGGTCCAAAGCATGGCTGCATTCCAAAAGCCAGAGCAAATCAAATCATGTGGCCAAAGCCAGTATCAGGAGGAATGGAAACAGACCCCATGTCCTGTCAGGGCAGAGCTTCAGTTGCATTGCAGAAGACCTGGATAGAGACAAGAGAGGAGACTTGGCAACATTTTTGCCATCAACCTACCACAGTTCAACATTGTTAACAGAGAACTATAGGACACCAAATGGTCTGTGACAGGATGGGCTCATGTATCTAATCTAGGAGTTGTTTATAATAGAGGATCAGTGGTTCTAGGAATTTAAAAGTGTAGGGCAATATACACACACTCAACTTTGTGCACATAATTTTTTCTCTCAGGCATTAAGCACCTGTCAGATTGTATTTCAGTCAATCCAATTACTTTGCACACTTCACGCTTTGTAGGAGTTCTAACTCTTTAGAGCAGCTTAAACATGGAAAAATCTTCAAAACGGCAGAATTTTGGAGTTGGAAAGAAGCCAGGCAAATCTCAGTACAGACAGGAACTAGACCGAGCAAGATAAAGTGGTTTGATGAAGGCTTCTGAGTTGCCAATGACAGAACTTGGCCTAGAACCCAGATTGCTGAGCTCACAGTCCAGTGCTCTCTCACCCCATAGTGATGATTTCATTTTCCTTGCAAATGCAAACTGCAGCTCAGCCATCCAAGGAACTTGCTCTGTTCTTTGGGACCTTGCAACTTAAAGTGTGCTCTGCAGACCAGAAACATCAGGTTCACCTCAGAGACTCAGAAATTCAGAATCTCAGGCCCCATGGCATACCTGCTGAAATAGAGTCTGTATGTTAAGAAGATGCCCCGGACATTTGTATGCATGGTAATACATAAGATGCAGTGCACTGGGACACAGGTTTTCAATATTGGCTATCCTGGGAACGATTTGGAGCTACTGGTGCCTGGGCTCCCTCCCACGGATCTTATTTATCTGTTCTTGAGTGCAGTCTGGTTGTAAGGATTTTTGAAAGCTCTTAAGCCACCACTGCTCTGTAGTCTCTCTCTGATGTGCTAAAGATGTTGGCAGCTTTTTATTAGGTTTTCCTTCTGTGCAATAAGCTAGTATTTTCTTAATAAGTAAAAACAACCTTGGAAAGACCCTAACTAATGACCTTTCTGCAGGATCCTGAGTTTCACTAAGAGATTTATAAATTGCTGAAAATTACTTAAATGTGTTTTTATAAGAGAAGAAGGTTAAACATTGGAACTGGTAATTGAGAAGAATTTTCAAAGCATACTTTGTTTCTGGAAAGGATTGTCACTAATGTGAAATAAAATCCCACATAATGAAAGCTTAGCAAATTTTAATACAAAGATTGAGGAGCTAGAAAAATATAAATCATGAAAGAAAGAAAGAAAAGAAAAAAGAACACCAATGTGCAGACATTGCATGTGAACAATAGTTAAGCCCAAATATTATTTCTTTCAAGCATCCTGGCAGTACAGTTGAAACAATTACAAAATGTTTATCAATAGAAAAAGAGAGTGGGAGACACAGTCTTTCTTATAGGGAAGCAAAGCTTTCTAACTCTGATTCGTAAACAAATGTTTCATTCTATGAAGACACTGAATGACATGTGAACTATGAGAAAATCTGGGGGCAAAAGCAGGACTGGATTGCATAACATTTTTTATAACGTGTTTTTATTAAATTTGTTGTCATAATATGAAACCTGACCGATGGAATACAATTTTAGAAAAAAGAAAAACAATATTGTTTGACTCTCTTCTGAGGTGTGTGTTTATGTGTCCAGCTTTATCTAAGATACTTAGGGAAAGGGAGTTGTAATATCTCCCACTCTATAAATTTGGCTAGGTTACATCATCCCCCGTAGAGAGAGGGAGAGAAGTGGTTCTTCTCTCTGTGCTGGTGAAAGGGCTCTTGCTGTTCTGTTAATATCCTTGAATGGGTGAACAAGATTATCCAGTAAACTCTTCTCAGACTCCTGCATTCCAGCCTTAAACTTGCCCTCAGGGATATTTGAACGCAGTCATAATAGGATAAATATACTCCAACATTAAGTCCTAGAACAGGTTCTAGAAACATAACACCCCAGAGCTGCCCTTTGTGTTGTGAATCAATCATTTTCTCTATTCTGTTTTGGAGCACTCTTTCTTTTTTTTTTTTTTTTTTTTTTTTGAGAGGGCATCTCTCATATTTATTGATCAAATGGTTGTTAACAACAATAAAATTCAGTATAGGGGGGTCAATGCTCAATGTACAATCATTAATCCATCTCAAGCCTAATTCTCGTCAGTCTCCAATCTTCTGAAGCATAACGAACAAGTTCTTACATGGTGAACGAATTCTTACAGAGTGAATAAATTCTTACATGGTGAACAGTACAAGGGCATTCATCACAGAAACTTTCGGTTTTGATCATGCAATATGACCTATAAACCATCAGGTCAAATATGAATATTCATTTGATTTTTGTACTTGATTTATATGTTGATCCCACATTTCTCCTATTATTATTATTATTTTTATTTTTAATAAAATGCTGAAGTGGTAGGTAGATGCAAGATAAAGGTAGAAAACATAGTTTAGTGCTGTAAGAAGGCAAATATAGATGATCAGATGATCAGGTGTGTGCCTATGGACTAAGTATTAATCCAGGCTAGACAAGGGCAGCAAGACATCCACGGATGCAGAAGATTTCTCTCAAAGCAGGGGGGGTGAGGTTCTGAGCCTCACCTCTGTTGATCCCCAAATTCTCACCTGATGGCCCCCCTGCGACTGTGCCTGTCTTAGGTTGTTCCTCCCTTGAGGAATCTTACCCGTCTCTGGCTAACCAGTCATCTTCCGGGGCCATACAGGGAAATGTAAAGTTGGTAAGTGAGAGAGAAGCCATATTGTTTGCAAAGGTTAGCTTTTTACTTCTTTGCAGATTTATGCCCTGTGGCTTCTATGCCCAGCACTTGTCTTGAGGTATCTTTACCACCTGGAGGAATTATGATACTCGGTAAATTCGATATGAGGCACGAATTCTATTTAAGGTTTGTAATTAGGAAGGAAGAAGAAAAGCTATAGATGTAGCATATGAAGGAAACATGGGAGGATTGATTATTTCTTTGACATATCTTCTTGTATAGTACCTTAAGTATGTATAGGTTTTAAACTACTAACTAATTTGCACACACATATTAACATAATAGGAATATGGTGACATAAACAAAGCAAATCTATAATTACCAGCCATCTCCAGTGAAGCCAAGAAAACCATTTAGGCACCCTAGGCATTTGTGAAAATTTATCTATGATATGATGGATATTGTCCAACTGTACTTGAACCATCAGACAAATTAAAGCAGCCCATTTCTGGGATCTGTTCACATCCCATATGTTCTTTTAACCATAGATAGTCTATAGTCATGAGATTTTGGGGTGCTACAACTTGCACCCCTCCCAACTCCTGGTTGAGTTCCAACAGTACAGATCCAGTCAAATTCGTTGTCTCACTGTATGCACATGCCAGCCTAGACATCTCCCTCCTCCTTCTTATGGCAAGTCCAGGAGACGGTGGGCTGGATGCAGCCACAACCGCAGCATCATCCGGATCCCTGTGGAGGCTTTTTGATGATCATCCCCTGGCACGAGTCCTCCAGAGAGTGCTGATGCCGGAAGCTCCTCCTCATATCGTATCATAGTTCATTTTCTGGGTATCCAAGCTAGGCCTTGATCTTCTGCGTAGAAACAAACAGACCCTTTGCCCACACTTTGACATGCCCTCTATACCACTGTGCAGAACTCATTGGAGGTCAGCACACAGTAACTGCTTTCTTTTTTTTTTTTTAATTAAGAGAAAGGAATATTATCAGAAAAGAGTACCTCCATAGCTGATCATCTGACACCCTTTAAGTGATCAACATTAAGGATATTTAAAGCATGCGTTGATCTTTGATTTACCAATAGTTTTATCCTGTTAAGGAGTAATCCCCCTTTTCTTTCTTTCTTTCTTTTTTTTTTTAAATTTTTAATCTACACTTACCTGAAGAATACTATGTTTACTATGCTCTCCCCTATATCAGGTCCCCCCTAACAACCACATTACGGTTACTGTCCATCAGCTTAGCAAAATGTGGTAGAGTCACTACTTGTCCTCTCTGTGTTGTGCAGCCCACCCTCCCCTTTCTCCCTCCCCCCCATGCATGCTAATCTTAATACCCCCCTTCTTCTTCCCTCCCCTTATCCCTCCCTGCCCACCCATCCTCCCCAGTTCCTTTCCCTTTGGTACCTGTTAGTCCATTTTTGGGTTCTGTAATTCTGCTGCTGTTTTGTTCCTTCAGTTTTTCCTTTGTTCCTATACTCCTCAGATGAGTGAAATCATTTGGTATTTCTCTTTCTCCGCTTGGCTTATTTCACTGAGCATAATACTCTCCAGCTCCATCCATGTTGCTGCAAATGGTTGGATTTTTCCACTTCTTATGGCTGAGTAGTATTCCATTGTGTATATGTACCACATCTTCTTTATCCATTCATCTACAGATGGACATTTAGGTTGCTTCCAATTCTTGGCTATTGTAAATAGTGCTGCGATAAACATAGGAGTGCATCTGTCTTTCTCAAACTTGATTGCTGCGTTCTTAGGGTAAATTCCTAGGAGTGGAATTCCTGGGTCAAATGGTAGGTCTGTTTTGAGCATTTTGATGCACCTCCATACTGCTTTCCACAATGGTTGAACTAATTTACATTCCCACCAGCAGTGTAGGAGGGTTCCCCTTTCTCCACAGCCTCGCCAACATTTGTTGTTGTTTGTCTTTTGGATGGCAGCTATCCTTACTGGTGTGAGGTGATACCTCATTGTAGTTTTAATTTGCATTTCTCTGATAATTAGCGATGTGGAGCATCTTTTCATGTGTCTCTTGGCCATCTGTATTTCTTTTTTGGAGAACTGTCTGTTCAGTTCCTCTGCCCATTTTTTAATTGGGTTATTTGTTTTTTGTTTGTTGAGGCGTGTGAGCTCTTTATATATTCTGGACGTCAAGCCTTTATCAGATCTGTCATTTTCAAATATATTCTCCCATACTGTAGGGTTCCTTTTTGTTCTATTGATGGTGTCTTTCGCTGTACAGAAGCTTTTCAGCTTAATGTAGTCCCACTTGCTCATTTTTGCTGTTGTTTTCCTTGCCCAGGGAGATATGTTCAAGAAGAGATCACTCATGTTTATATCTAAGAGGTTTTTGCCTATGTTTTTTTCCAAGAGTTTAATGGTTTCGTGACTTACATTCAGGTCTTTGATCCATTTTGAGTTTACCTTTGTATATGGGGTTAGACAATGGTCCAGTTTCATTCTCCTACATGTAGCTGTCCAGTTTTGCCAGCACCATCTGTTGAAGAGACTGTCATTTTGCCATTGTATGTCCATGGCTCCTTTATCAAATATTAATTGACCATATATGTTTGGGTTAATTTCTGGGGTCTCTAATCTGTTCCACTGGTCTGTGGCTCTGTTCTTGTGCCAGTACCAAATTGTCTTGATTACTATGGCTTTGTAGTAGAGCTTGAAGTTGGGGAGTGAGATCCCCCCTACTTTATTCTTCTTTTTCAGGATTGCTTTGGCTATTCGGGGTCTTTGGTGTTTCCATATGAATTTTTGAATTATTTGTTCCAATTCATTGAAGAATGTTGCTGGTAATTTGAGAGGGATTGCATCAAATTTGTATATTGCTTTCGGCAGGATGGCCATTTTGACGATATTAATTCTTCCTAGCCATGAGCATGGGATGAGTTTCCATTTATTAGTGTCCCCTTTAATTTCTCTTAAGAGTGACTTGTAGTTTTCAGAGTATAAGTCTTTCACTTCCTTGGTTAGGTTTATTCCTAGGTATTTTATTCTTTTTGATGCAATGGTGAATGGAATTGTTTTCCTGATTTCTCTTTCTATTGATTCGTTGTTAGTGTATAGGAAAGCTACAGATTTCTGTGTGTTGATTTTGTATCCTGCAACTTTGCTGTATTCCGATATCAGTTCTAGTAGTTTTGGAGTGGAGTCTTTAGGGTTTTTTATGTACAGTATCATATCATCTGCAAATAGTGACAGTTTAACTTCTTCTTTACCAATCTGGATTCCTTGTATTTCTTTGTTTTGTCTGATTGCCGTGGCTAGGACCTCCAGTACTATGTTAAATAACAGTGGGGAGAGTGGGCATCCCTGTCTGGTTCCCGATCTCAGTGGAAATGCTTTCAGCTTCTCGCTGTTCAGTATAATGCTGGCTGTGGGTTTATCATATATGGCCTTTATTATGTTGAGGTACTTGCCCTCTATTCCCATTTTGCTGAGAATTTTTATCATGAATGGATGTTGAATTTTGTCAAATGCTTTTTCAGCATCTATGGAGATGATCATGTGGTTTTTGTCTTTCTTTTTGTTGATGTGGTGGATGATGTTGATGGATTTTCGAATGTTGTACCATCCTTGCATCCCTGGGATGAACCCCACTTGGTCATGGTGTATGATCCTTTTGATATACTGTTGAATTCTGTTTGCTAATATTTTATTGAGTATTTTTGCATCTACATTCATCAGGGATATTGGTCTGTAATTTTCTTTTTTGGTGGGGTCTTTTCCTGGTTTTGGTATTAGGGTGATGTTGGCTTCATAGAATGAGTTTGGGAGTATTCCCTCCTCTTCTATTTTGTGGAACACTTTAAGGAGAATGGGTATTATGTCTTCTCTGTGTGTCTGATAAAATTCCGAGGTAAATCCGTCCGGCCCCGGGGTTTTGTTCTTGGGTAGTTTTTTGATTACTGTTTCAATTTCTTTGCTTGTAATTGGTTTGTTTAACTTTTGTGTTTCTTCCTTGGTCAGTCTTGGGAGGTTGTATTTTTCTAGGAAGTTGTCCATTTCTTCTAGGTTTTCCAGCTTGTTGGCATATAGGTTTTCATAGTAGTCTTTAATAATTCTTTGTATTTCTGTGGAGTCTGTCGTGATTTTTCCATTCTCATTTCTGATTATGTTGATTTGTGTTGACTCTCTTTTTCTCTTAATAAGTTGGGCTAGAGGCTTATCTATTTTGTTTATTTTCTCAAAGAACCAGCTCTTGGTTTCGTTGATTTTTGCTATTGTTTTATTCTTCTCAATTTTGTTTATTTCTTCTCTGATCTTTATTATGTCCCTCCTTCTGCTGACTTTAGGCCTCATTTGTTCTTCTTTTTCCAGTTTTAATAGTTGTGATGTTAGACTATTCATTTGGGATTGTTCTTCCTTCTTCAAGTGTGCCTGGATTGCTATATACTTTCCTCTTAAGACTGCTTTCGCTGCATCCCACAGAAGTTGGGGCTTAGTGTTGTTGTTGTCATTTGTTTCTATATATTCCTTGATCTCTATTTTGATTTGTTCATTGATCCATTGATTATTTAGTAGCATGTTGTTAAGCCTCCATGTGTTTGTGAGCCTTTTTGTTTTCTTTGTAGAATTTATTTTTACTTTCATACCTTTGTGATCTGAAAAATTGGTTGGTAGAATTTCAATATTGTGGAATTTACTGAGGCTGTTTTTGTGAGCTAGTATGTGGTCTATTCTGGAGAATGTTCCATGTGCACTTGAGAAGAATGTATATCCTGTTGCTTTTGGATGTAAAGTTCTATAGATGTCTATTAGGTCCATCTGTTCTAGTGTGTTGTTCAGTGCCTGTGTGTCTTTACTTATTTTCTGCCCGGTGGATCTATCCTTTGGGGTGAGTGGTGTGTTGAAGTCTCCTACAATGAATGCATTGCAGTCTATTTCCCTCTTTAGTTCTGTTAGTATTTGCTTCACATATGCTGGTGCTCCTGTATTGGGTGCATATATATTTAGAATGGTTATATCCTCTTGTTGGACTAAGCCCTTTATCATTATGTAGTGGCCTTCTTTATCTCTTGTTACTTTCTTTGTTTTGAAGTCTATTTTGTCTGATATTAGTACTGCAACCCCTGCTTTCTTCTCACTGTTGTTTGCCTGAAATATGTTTTTCCATCCCTTGACTTTTAGTCTATGCTTATCTTTGGGTTTAAGGTGAGTTTCTTGTAAGCAGCATATAGATGGGTCTTGCTTTTTTATCCATTCTATTACTCTATGTCTTTTGATTGGTGCATTAAGTCCATTTACATTTAGGGTGACTATTGAAAGATATGTACTTATTGCCATTTCCGGCTTTAGATTCGTGGTTACCAAAGGTTCAAGGTTAGCTTCTTTAGTATCTTACTGCCTAACTTAGCTCGCTTATTGAGCTGTTATATACACTGTCTGGAGAGTCTTTTCTTCTCTCCCTTCTTATTTCTCCTCCTCCATTCTTCATATGTTGTGTGTTTTGTTCTGTGCTCTTTTTAGGGGTGCTCCCATCTAGAGCAGTCCCTGTAGGATGCCCTGTAGAGGTGGTTTGTGGGAAGCAAATTCCCTCAGCTTTTGCTTGTCTGGGAATTGTTTAATCCCGCCATCATATTTAAATGATAGTCGTGCTGGATACAGTATCCTTGGTTCAAGGCCCTTCTGTTTCATTGCATTAAGTATATCATGCCATTCTCTTCTGGCCTGTAGGGTTTCTGTTGAGAAGTCTGATGTTAGCCTGATTGGTTTTCCTTTATAGGTGACCTTTTTCTCTCTAGCTGCCTTTAAAACTCTTTCCTTGTCCTTGATCCTTGCCATTTTAATTATTATGTGTCTTGGTGTTGTCCTCCTTGGATCCTTTCTGTTGGGGGTTCTGTATAATTCCATGGTCTGTTCGATTATTTCCTCCCCCAGTTTGGGGAAGTTTTCAGCAATTATTTCTTCAAAGACACTTTCTATCCCTTTTCCTCTTTCTTCCTCTTCTGGTATCCCTATAATACGAATGTTTTTCCTTTTGTATTGGTCACATATTTCTCTTAGTGTTGTTTCATTCCTGGAGATCCTTTTATCTCTCTCTATGTCAGCTTCTATACGTTCCTGTTCTCTGGCTTCTATTCCTTCAATGGCCTCTTGCATCTTATCCATTCTGCTTATAAATCCTTCCAGGGATTGTTTCACTTCTGTGATCTCTTTCCTGACATCTGTGATCTCCTTCCGGACTTCATCCCACTGCTCTTGCATTTTTCTCTGCATCTCATCCCACTGCTCTTGCATTTTTCTCTGCATCTCATCCCATTGCTCTTGCATTTTTCTCTGCATCTCTGTCAGCATGTTCATGATTTTTATTTTGAATTCTTTTTCAGGAAGACTAGTTAGGTCTGTCTCCTTCTCAGGTGTTGTCTCTGTGATCTTTGTCTGCCTGTAGTTTTGCCTTTTCATGGTGATAGAGATAGTTTGCAGAGCTGGTACAAGTGACCGCTGGAAGAGCTTCCCTTCTTGTTGGTTTGTAGCCTTTTCCTGGGAGAATAGCGACCTCTAGTGGCTTGTGCTGGGCAGCTGCGCGCAGACAGGGCTTCTGCTTCCTGCCCAGTTGCTTTGGGGTTTATCTCCGCTGTTGCTGTGGGCTTGGCCTGGCTGGGGCTGTTCCTCCAAAATGGTGGAGCCCCGTTGGAGGGGGAGCAGCCAGGAAACTATTTATCTTCGTAAGGGGCTTCTGTGCTCCCTGCTGCCCAGGGGGTTAGAGTGCCCAGAGATCCCCAGATTCCCTGCTTCTGGTCTAAGTGACCTGTCCTGCCCCTTTAAGATTTCCAAAAAGCACTCTCCAAACCAAAACAACAGCAGCAACAATGAGAGAGGGAACAGAAACAAAGAGAAAAAAAAAAGGAAAAAAAAGGAAAAAACAAGCGATTTTTTTTTTTTTTTTTTTTTGTCCTCAGGTGCCGGTCCCAGGCACCCGCTCACTGGTCCTGCTGCCCTGTCTCCCTAGCACCAGGGTCCCTGTCCTTTCAAGGCTTCCAAAAAGCACCCATCCACCGGTCCCGCAGGGAAGGAACGCTCAATATTCTTTGTCCTCAGGCACTGGTCCCACGCACCCGCTCACCAGTCCCGCCGCCCTGCCTCCCTAGCACCGGGGTCCCTGTCCCTTCAAGGCTTCCAAAAAGCACTCGGCAAAAAGAGAGAAAAAAAAGGGGAAAAACGCGCGATTTCTTCCGTCCTCAGGTGCTGGTCTCAGGCACCCACCCACCGGTCCCACAGGGAAAAATGCGGGATATTCTTTGTCCTCAGGTGCCGGTCCCAGGCACCCGCTCACCAGTCCCGCCGCCCTGCCTCCCTAGCACCGGGGTCCCTGTCCCTTTTAGGCTTCCAAAAAGCACTCGCAGAAAAGAGGAAAAAAAAAGGAAAAATGCGCGATTTCCTCTGCCCTCAAGTGCCGGTCTCAGGCACCCGCCCACCGGTCCCGCAGGGAAAAACGGGGGATATTCTTTGTCCTCAGGCGCCGGTCCCAGCCACCCGCTCACCAGTCCCGCCACCGTGCCTCCCTAGCACTGGGGTCCCCGTCCCTTCAAGGCTTCCAAAAAGCGCTGGCCAAAAAGAGAAAAAAAAAAAAAGGGGAAAAACGCACAACCTCCTCCGTCCTCAGGCACTGGTCTCAGGCACCCGCCCCCAGGTCTCGCAGGGAGAAACGCGGGATATTCTTTGTCCTCCCGCGCCGTTCCCAGGCACCTCCTCACCGGTCCCGCCACCCTGCCTCCCCAGCAACGGGGGCCCGTCCCTCTAAGGCTTCCAAAAAGCGCTCGCCAAAAAAAAAAAAAAAAAAAAAAAAAAAACCGCTCCGGTTTCTCTCCACCTGCCAGGAGCCGGGGGGAGGGGCGCTCGGGTCCCGCCGGGCTGGGGCTTGTATCTTACCCCCTTCACAAGGCGCTGGGTTCTTGCAGGTGTGGATGTGGTCTGGATGTTGTCCTGTGTCCTGTGGTCTCTATTTTAGGAAGATTTTTCTTTGTTATATTTTCATAGCTCTATGTGTTTTTGGGAGGAGATTTCCACTGCTCTACTCACGCCGCCATCTTGGCTCCGCCCCCGCACTCTTTCTTTTTTTATAAAACAAAGAAATGACCCTACTAATCTGGAGTTTAAAGATTAAAGAATATTTTTTCTTTGTGTGTGTGGAAATTGTTCACATTATGAAAATGGAACCTCAGGCAAATGCTGTTCAGGCTTCGGCATGTAGGTGAATGACCTGGAAGTTTCATTAAAATGCGTGTACTGATTCAGCAGTTCTGGATGGGGGGCTGAGATTCTGCAGTCCCAGCAGACTTCCAGGTGGGACTGCTGCTGTGGGACCACACTCGGGGTAGCTGTGGGAGAAGGTCTACCAGCAGTGTCCTTCCCAAACTTGACTGCATTTTGGACTCACCTTGGGAGCTTTAGAAATTACTGACACCTGGAACCACCACGAGAGACAGAATTGGCCTGGGGAGAGGGCCCTGGCTTCCTGAATGGTGTCATAAGATCAGCAGTGAGTCCAAATTCCCAGCTGTGGCTGAGAGCTGCTGCAGTTGAAGCTTCCCGATGAAGCAGAACTTCTCAGTGCCTTTCCTTTCCCAAGGGCTGTTAGAAAACCTCCAGGTGCATTCTTAAACCTTGTATTGTGTTTCAAAGAGAAACTCATTTAAATGTGAACCATCTTTTTTTTGTCCTGGTTAGATGGATAGGTAAGTAGATTGATAGGTACACTTGTGGAAAAAATTAGTCTCATTTTGCAATAAAAGGAAACCGCATGATTTTATGATACACATAGCTTATTTAAGTCAAAGAAATGTTGGGTTAGCACTTCTGTGTGGAAGGAAAACCCCACAGACTTGCAGGCTTCTCTGGGCGAGATGAGTTGGGAGATGAAAGGTCACCAGGTTCCTGTGGTGGGAATGGTAGGAATTCCCTTGAGCTTCTTGCCAGGAAACACCCTTTCCCTGGAAATAATCACCCTGACTTCAGTCACTAAGTAGACATGGATGGCTAATAAGTAGAAATGTTTGGTAAAGCTGACTTTGATATTGGGGTTTTCAGGTTTCAGCTGTGAAATATTTGGAAGATCTGGAGCCCAGCTTTGACCATTCTTTTTGTCCACAAGGATATAATGTTTTCCTGGCATCTAAGAGCAGTCCGTTTCTGAGATATTAAGTACATAATTACAGTACCAACTTTATACTTTAAATCTTAACTGCCTAACAATTTTATGTCTAGACTAACAAGTTTCTTAACATTTATTATGCCTTGAAGATATCATATTCATGTTTTAAGATTGCTTAAAATGTCAGGTTGAAGAAAACAGAAATGTAAGTTTCAGACACTCAAAGGTAAAATTTTGTTGGCCAAGTTTAAAATAAATATGCCTTGCTCTTCTTTATATAGTCTATAAGAGAAAACAAAAAAAAATGACATTTAGCATTGCATATTAGCAATATTTCAAGAATCATTTAATTGGTTTGTTTTAATACGGGGAGGGTAACAATTGATGTGTAGACTACGCATTTTTTCAGCTGTTAAATTTTTAAATGTCAGAATCTTGAGCAAATGCAATATAACAAGATGTTTATTTTGTTGCAGTGACAGAATTTTGAAGTTGCTGTGAAAACTAATTATTCCCAAGAGCAGTCAACTTCTTTTTCCCCCTCCCCCCATTCCCATAATTCTGAGTTTAAAACATTGTTTCTTAAAGTTTGTTTCTGGAAATATTTTATGTTGTTTTGCCACAGTGCATACTTACATTCCCTTCATTGTATAAGAGTGAGTGGAGAGTGTCCTGGTGTGCTTTTGCTGTCTTTTCCACACACTCAGAGGTTAAAGGTGAGGATGCTGTCAGGATGTGCTGTGATTTTTGTGTACATGGGGAGGCAATATTTGTTAAGAGACAAAAGCGGGTCTTGTTTTCTGACCTTTGTACTCCCTAAGGGTTTGAGCCCCAGACAAGTTCACTATGGATTCAGTGAGACTGAGAAATGACAATGAAATATTCTTGGGGTAAAAGAGTTTATTACCCAGCTTTATTCTCATGGTGGTAGGTCAAGCACTAGAATAATGTCTGCGTCCAACAGTCTGCAGATCTGCAGTTTCCTCTCTATCTCCACCCAGAGCACTAGGCAGAGCTCTTTATATACTCAGTTGCCTATAATTGCTCATTGCCTAGGTTGTGGAAATAGTAGCCTAACAATAGGCCCATTACATCTCTAGGTAGTTTAGGGTCAGGTGAAGATCCTGGCCATAAGAACTTCTGTTTTCCCCACACCCTTCACCTACTAGCTGAATGATACCGGATGAGTTACTTGGCCTCTCTGAGCCTCATTTCCCTCTTTTGTACACACAGGCAATAATACCATCAATCTCAGGGTCTTGTGGTAAATATTAAATATGGGTAAAACATTTCTAATTATCTTGGCTTGCAGTGAGTGCTTCGGTCAACATTAGTGACTAGAGGCTCTTTGAAAACAATACATAAAACTGTGGCAGTCATTTTATTTATCTCAAATTTTTTTAATGCTCAGATCCTAGGTAGAGGAAGGGGGGTGCTCAGCTCTTATTTATGCCCATCACATCTCTGATGACAGAGGTTGAGCTCCACCCCAAAGAACTCAACCAACTTGCCGTGCTGATGGCTCTTTAACATTCCTCTGAGAACAGGATATGGTCTCTTATTCTGGTGGATCGACTTGGCCCGCAAACTGAATTGCCTCAGGACTGGAGAGACCTGTGTTTTGTGTCCCCTTCTGCCATAGAACCACAGAGCTGGGTGGCCCTTTGTGCCCAGGGACCCCCTACCGCTGACCCAGCACCCTCATCTCACCGGGTGACTGCTTTCTTTTATGGCACAGCCCATGAATCAAATACTAGAACAACCCTAGACACCACCCCTCAATAAAAAAAGGATCTATACATCTGGAGACACTCTACATCAAGAGTCAGCGGACTCTTTCTGGGAAGGACCATGGACCACATGGTCTCAACTCTTCAAGTTGTGGTGCAAAAGCAGCCACATACTGTATGTAAACAAATGGATACAGCTTATTTACCAGGAAATATTATTTACCAAAACAGGCCAGAATTGGCCCCAAGCAATAGTTTGCCAATCCCCACTTTAGATCAAAGCTATCCAGTAGAGATATAATGCAAACTACTTCTTTTATTTTACATTTCCTAATAGTTACATTTTAAAAGTTCTTGATATATTAAAACATCTCAATTTTTTATGACTTTTAAAAGGTAGAATAAAACAAATTTTCCCATAGAAAGGCTTAGATGCCTTACCTTATAAATAACCTAAATTTGCTGAAGCAACCTGATGTCTAATGGCTTAAGAAGTTTTAAGTGATGATATGAAACTTTGCATAATTACCAAAATGCCCATTTTTGACTGATTTTTAAAAATAGCTTATGTAAATAGAACCAAAATTCTAACTATGAGGCTATACCAGTTACAAATCATTTCAGCCATAAAAAAACTAAGACCAACTCCAAGATAAGCCCAGGCCTGTGCCTATGGGAACATGCTGACTCATCCTTTATGAGCAAAAGCAGATATAGGGTGGTATAGTGATTAGTACGGCTTAAGAGAAATCTGCCACCCCAGCACTTACCTCTAATGAGTTTCCTCATATAAATGCCCTGTTCTTTAACCACATCAAGGATTACCATTCCCTACCTACGGTCTTTAAACTGGAGTCTGGTTCACCTGCCCTAGTATAAAATGGGCCCAGATCCTAGCTTTCATACCTGCTTTCTCCTGTGTCTCCCTGGCCAGCATGGAGGAAAGGGGCCCACAGATGAATTGGGGCTGGCTAATCTAGGTTGGCCTTGGTAGGACTGGCTCTTCTCTGATCCTCCAGCTGGCCAGCCCAAGCTTGTTCACCCAGGAGAGGCAGAGGACATAGAAGGCAACAGCTGGCAAGGCTTCCTGTGGCCCAGACTAAGAAGTGGTACAGTGTCACTTCTGCCACTCTCTTTTGCCTAAGCCAGCCATGTGGCCATCCCAGATTCAAGGCTGGGGACATAGACTCCACCATCTCCAGATGTGAAGACTTGCAAAGTCATAGTTGCATAGGGAGGGGATAATTGTGCCCATTTCACAAGCCATCTATCACAAGGACTAATACCAAACTGCAGGATCGGTCTGTGTGATACACTCTGATGAATGTGCCTTCTTTCATTCTCCTGCATGAGTTTCTATCTCATCATAAAATCATGCAAAATTAAACATTTGTTTATGCATGTCACACTCCTACCGATACCCCAAAACCAAGCTGAGATAAGCAGTCCTATTCACAGCTCTTAGTGCTCCATCTGTCTCAGGCTTCAGGTGTCCAGTGTGATTTCTTCAATCAGGACATTCTCAGCGCCTGTCCCTTCATATCCGTGGAGCTGGTGTGGATGTCTTGGGCTCCATGGCCAACCAATGCCAGTTATAGAGAGTTAGCAGGGGCACACTTGATAGGAACACCAAGATAAAGTCTTTCCCTGCTTACTCCTTAATTCATGATCTGCTTTCTAATTCTGGACTCATTATAATCCTTATCATTATATTAGTTAAGATAATTCCAGCTGATATAAGATATCAGCCCTTACATCTCAGTAAATTAGTTCAGCAAAGTAGAAGTTTCTCACTCAATATGCAATGTGGATTTTTTGTTGCATTCCACGTGGTCATTCAGTAATGCAGAGTCTACACGTGCCTCTGGCATCCCCTAGCAATTAAGAATATCCTGCTAGATTTTCTCCATTCAGCTGGCAGACAGGAGAATAAAGAGAAGCAAAGGCATTTCTTTGTAATGTTAGCCTGGAAGAGATACACATCAGAGCTCATTTTCTATGGGTAACAACTGACCCATGGTCTATGTAGATGCAGAGGGTTCTGGGAATGTGGTCATTGGTCTGAAACAGTTTTGCAGCAATAACTTTACACCATGGAAGGAGAGCACACATCTTTGGTGGCCACGTAAAATATCTGCTACATTGATCAAAAATACTGATATCCGTGCCCATGGGCTCATGAGAAGGGGCCCCGTGTGCTTTCATTTTTAATTTTTTAAATTGTGAAATATCTGTCTAAAAAAAGTGCACTGGACACCTCTGTGTCCTGTTTCACATCTTTTAGGCCAACCTTTTTCATTCCAGCTATTGCTGAGGTAACCTGCTGCTCCCCGTGGTTGCACCGCTTACCCCTGTTTTACTGCCACCTTGTGGGATGCATGTGGGAGTCCTCAGCCATCCTGACCCAGGATGTGGAAGCAGGTCCATGAATACTTCCATCTTCATTCCCTTGAATGGTCAGTTCTGTGACACAGACTTCATAACTTCTCAGAAGAACTGAGAACTGGTCCACAGATGGCCGGCTCAGGAATGCACCCCTTGAGTTGTATTCCTCCTTCTTGGGTCACCTTCCTTGCTGACCTTAACCTCACTTTCTAAAATAAACTACTCACATGCAAGCCTTTGTCTCTGCTCTGCTTTTGAGGAAGTCAGGCTAAGTAAGACATGGATATGTAGCACATGGGATATTTAAAGAATAGAATTAAATTCTTATATCAACTACCCAAGTTAAGAAATAGCTTGTGGCATCTTGTCTCATTCATCTGCAAGTACTCCCTGCACCTAGAAATGGTTTTTTTGTTGGAGTAAATGAGTAAATGAAGGAATAGAGATATTTCCCTAGACCCCACTGCTGCCTAGACACTGAACCAGAAAACAGCAAGCAAGTAATAGTTCAGTTCCCAACTACAATACTCATAGTATCAAACTGACTTTAAACACAAACATAAAACACTTCTAACTATTAACTCTGATCACCCTGACTTCAGTTGACTTGAGCCCAGTGGCCTCACAGGCTAAGCAGGGAGAACCAGGGCTGTAAACTGTTCACAGTGCTGCCAAATTAACAACAAATAGAAAGTCACCTGCAGGGATTGTCCTTGTATGGAACTATCACTAATATGTTGGATTCATTGTGCATTTAGATGTAGGGAAAATGGCAAACAGAACACTTTCCACTTAATGAGGAAATGTCAATTTCTACAAAATATTTCTTAACTACATTCTGCTTTCTTATAATTTGTGCAGAACATAGCAATATTTTTAGATAGTCAAGGAATGGGCTTATTTGGCTTCCACATAACTGAGATTATTACATAATTTATTCAAAAGGTCTTAGTGGTTAGAAAACACCACCCCTGCCACTCTGAGATACCCTGCCATAATTCTCATATTTCCCAGAAATAATATGATTCTCAACCACCACTCACCCAATTAGCCCCACTCCCTGTGGCTACCAAAAATGATGTATGTAGGAAATGGAAAGAAAATAGAAGATCTGGGGTATTTTGATAGAAAATATGACTGAAAATTAGCATTTCTTGCCCTAAGGAGTCTAGTATACCAGGTCTGTTTGTTTAGTGCAATCATGCACCCGGCTGTTTCCAGCCACATTTTTTTTTAATTGAAGTATCATTGCTATACAATCTTATATTGGTTTCAAGTATACAACACAGTGGTTCAACAGTTACACACAGTATTAAATTCTCACCCGCCACTAGTGCAATTACTATCTGTCAACATAGGAAGATGTTACAGAATCATTTCCAGGTACATTCTGTAATATAAACAAGGACACTACTTCTCTGCAAATGGGGTGAGGATTTAGACAAATTGTTTAAAAGTAGATACTTAAAGAGAGCGTCCTGGAATATTTAGTTTATTGACCTCCTAAGAAGCGTTTGCCCAGAGTGACAAAATGAAATGCATTCTTGAGGAGAGAAGACATTGTTTTTGAAAAAAGAAATGGGAGGTCTTATTAGGGCAAAGCTGTTAATTACACACTTCATTATTGTCAAGGTTAATACAGTCTGTGAGAACAGAGGCACTTTTTCATCTTTTCCCCAAAACAAAGAGAGACAGCTGTTGTTACGGACAGATCCATTATAGCTTATCGCTGGCCAGCAGCCTGAGGAAGGGGCACTATGAAATATGGCCGCTGTCACAGGAGCCGGGGCAGACGCTGAGCTGGTCCACATACAACGGAAAGACAATGGGAAGCATGGCGTCAAACTCAAATAGATTGGGTCGCACTGATTTTTAATGCCTGGCTGTTCTGCAGCATGAAATTCACCAGTACTCTGACAGTTATTATATTATTGATCTCTATAAAACTGCACAATCTTGCTTTAATAAACACCAGGTACTGACAGCAATAAATAGCGGTCCTCACATTTTGCAGCCTGGTTAAACTGTGTTGTAAACTTCCGCATGTTCGGATTTCATTATTATTGCTTTGCTGTTTATGAATTCCTTAAAGCGAAACTCATGCCACAGAAACAAATACTCTCTTGGTTCTAGTTACCTGATGTTCCTGATTAAATAAGGCTTTTATGTACCCTTTTATTTTCATTCTTTTTGGGCAGATTAACAATTTATTTTTAATAAATATTTACATTTTGCAAGCCTCTGCTTGTTAACACTGATGTAATAGTTTTCATTGAAAAAGAGAAAAGCATGTGCCTCCTTCAAAAGTGATCTTTTTACAGCATCAGTGAACATTATCAAATGCAAAAAAGGAGATCCGAGAAAAGGCCATGTCTTATGTCAACTATGCTTTAGAGTCTTTGAGTTTTTGTTTGTTTTGGGTTTTGTTTTACTGTAGATAAAATGTTTTTCTTTTCAAATGTCTGCAACCACACCTCCATGTTCATGGTACACAGGTTTTATTCATCAATAATTTTAAGGCTTATAGCTTCATGTAGTTACAGATACCTCTTAATATAGATACAGATGGATCTGATTATAGATGCATGTGCACAGATGGGCAAGTATACATACATTATTTTCTATCTGTTGGCTGAGAAGGCCTGGAACCATTGCACACACCAGCACCCAGATAATAGTTTCTCATATCATTATCTAATCAAAGGAACCAGGGCTCTTTGGTGTAAATGGCTGATATTAGTTCAAGGGCAGAGAAAATGTGAGATGAGCCTAGAGCATCTTGTAGTGCAGAAAATAAGGAAGTGCTCAAAAAGTAAGAGGATGGGGGCTTGTGAAAGGGACACAGCAGGCAATCTAAAAGAACTTTTAATTCTAAAACTAGAACAATTGGGACAAGAAAACAACTAGGTCATATGGGATTATAACCCAAAGTATAGAACAAATTTCCATGACTCCATCCATGCTGATACAACTAAATGATTGAATAAATAAATTGGGAGAATATAAAAGTCTCCTGTATGGAATTCCAAATACTTTTGTAGACAAGGGAGGTAGAGCTTTACTCCTCACCCCTTGAGCATGGGCTGCACTTGGTGATTTATTTCAAAGAGTGTAATGTGGAAAAGGGAGACAGAAGGGGACTTCAACTACAGAGTGGAAACCTGGCAAACATGGCCTCAGCCAGGTGATCAAGGTCAACATCATTAGTGATAAGCCATGCTGATGGTGTATACTCTGAGGTGATGTGCTGAACTTGGTACCTAAATCTGTGGTCTTGCTTCCCCAAACCCATAACCCCAGTTTAACCGTAAGAGAAACATCAGACATAGCCATTTGAGGGACATTCTGCAAAACACCTCACCAGTTCTCCTCAACATTGACAAGATCATCAAAAAACAAGAAAATTGTCAGAGGCCAGGGGATACTAAAAAGACGTGACAAATAAATATGAGGTATCCTGGGCGGGACCTGGGGACACTATATATGAAGCTATATTTATTGAGAGCACTCTGTATTCTCTTTGCTATTCTGTATCTAAAGCTATTCCAAAATTAAACTTTTATTTAAAAGAGAAGGGCATAGGCCAAAAGTATTAATCCAAAACTGATGGGGGAAACCATAACCTTGTCTTTCACCATGGATAGTTTGAGAAGCTCTGATCTGTAAAAAATATGCTCTAAGACAACTGACTTCTCCCTCCAGTCTGAAATTTTCTATTGCATAACAGATGATTTTGAACTTCTTGTTACTTGCTCAAAAGTATTTTTCTCTTAAAATCCTGAAAGTTTCAAGTCACAACCTGTTCTTTGTTCTCTTATCCACCCCCATCATCTTTTGCTGCAAACCTTGTCATCATCAAGGTACAGCTGGCTGGCTTTGTAAGTGGTGTGTGATTTCTTTCTGTGCCTGGCATTCTGGTGTTATTTAGGTTCATTAAAGGGAACATTTGGGCTTGGCAAATTTGTCACTAAGACTCAATCATTACCAAGCCATCCAGAATTCAGTGATGATGATACAAAAGTGCGGCTATAACAAACATCACAGTCAGTTAATAAGAAAATCACATTTGATCACAAATTAAATCTCCCAAGTCATCTTCTTGCTGTTCATCCTCTGTTTACAGTTTGGAAAGTGCCTTCCTCTTCTATAAAATCTGATAGCTTCAGTTTTTCTGTGTCTTCCCTAAAAGGGTAAAAAATGTACATTTCTGGGTATGTTAACACTCACAGGACAATGCTTACTGGTTTTGCAAATCATCTGAATAATGAATGTACAAAATAATAAATACGCTTTTTAAAGCTGTTGAAGTTACAATCATCAACTCGTCAGATGGTTAGAGTTTGTTTTTAAGTAGAGAATCAGGGGAAGGTATTCCCCATAAACTGGGAAATAAGACAATGATAGCCTGTATAGTCTTCTAAATGTCTTTAAGATATTTAATTGAGCTCAATTAAAGGTAAGGCAAAATCTGCAATTTGAGATTATTAATATTTGATTTACTTCACCACTGAAATCAATCAACAGCTTTTCTTTACCATTTTGTTACGCAACGTTCCTGTGGTCTTTTTTCCTCTGCAGTTTAAATTGGATGGAGTGGGGGTGGAATTCCTCCACTGATTCAAAAGCGTGAAATGTCCTCATTAAATAGTATTCTCTTTATTGTTCCCAGACAATCGTTAGAGGAAACAAGCCCTGCCAGGAAGCCTCCATCAATGGCCTGCTGGAGGATTTTGACAACATCTCGGTGACCCGTTCCAACTCCCTGAGGAAAGAAAGCCCACCCACGCCGGACCAGGGCGCCTGCGGCCATGGCCGAGGCCGCCGGGAGGAGAACGGCTTCATCACGTGCTCACAGTACTCCAGCGAATCGGACACCACTGCGGAGTACACCACCGAGAAGCACAGAGAGAAGGGTCTCTGTGGAGATGACTTGGATCCATTTTTTAAAGGTGGCCATGCAGCCAAGCAAAACGGACACGTTATGAAGATGAAACACGGGGAGGCCTACTATTCGGAGATGAAGCCTTTGAAATCCAGTATCGCCAGATTTCCTGTCGATTATCAGGCACACTTGGACTCACTGAGCAAACCAAGTGAATACAGTGACCTCAAGTGGGGGTACCAGAGAGCCTCCAGCAGCTCCCCCCTAGATTACCCATTCCAATTCACGCCTTCTAGAACTGCAGGGACCAGCGGGTGCTCCAAGGAGAGTCTGGCGTACAGCGAAAGTGAATGGGGGCCCAGCCTGGACGACTATGACAGGAGGCCAAAGTCATCGTACCTGAATCAGACAAGCCCTCAGCCCACCATGCGGCAGAGGTCCAGGTCGGGCTCGGGGCTCCAAGAGCCCATGATGCCCTTCGGAGCAAGTGCATTTAAAACCCACCCCCAGGGACACTCGTACAACTCCTATACCTACCCTCGCTTATCTGAGCCCACAATGTGCATTCCAAAGGTAACGTTCACCACCTCCTTCTCGTGAGTGCAGGAGCGTCCACAAAGGTAGTGCTAGCACAGCCTTCTTACACAGTCAGGTCCTCAAGTTTGCCAGTTTGTTTTATAAGTCAGAATGCATATCAAAATCCTACCTGATTTGTGTCCACAAGCCCCATGGCCAGAAGATACAGGGCAAGGCATCTTTATTCCTTAAAATCAAAGTCTTTCTGGTTCTCCTGTAAGGCTTCTGATTAGGCAAATATATATATATATATGAAAGATTCTGACATACTTTGACTAAATATTATATACTTTATTGTACTAAGTTTTCTGTTAAAGAGTATACGATCATGGATCATTTGATGGAGTAATACAGTGAGTGGATCCTGAATTCTCGCAAAGTTTACATGGATCTGTTGGAAAGGAAAAAACATCAGGCAAATATGCAAGTTTTTAATGGAGTTAATTTTATTCAACTCAAGGGACAGTCCTTCTCTCTGAGAGTACATACTGTCTACTACTTTAGTGTTGAAATATCTTTTTTTTTTGCATGAAATTTTGAGATGATAGAAGCTGGTTGTCAGACCTTTCTCAGCATGCTTTTTATTTTGCTTGGTTTTGTTGTAATTCCTCTCTTAGCACCTTTTTTAACAAAAGGTGTTTGCTGCTGCGAATTTGCTTTGAAATTTGGTCCACGATATCCCAAAGTTCGGGAACCACTGCTGGAGAAGTCCCTGATCCTGAAAGCACACAGTTTGGAAAATACCTTGGAGAACATGCAAGTGGTCTGTTCTCCCATGGTAACTTAGAAATGCTTCTGCTGCCTCCTCTGTACAGCAAAGTGAAAATGGGGTATTTGGTTTTAGGCTGTATATTACACAGAGGTCGCAAACCAGTTAAGTGGGACTCTACTTCAAGAGTGTGATCATGTATGATTCTACCAAATGCTCTCCCCTCGGTGGCTCGGTGGGCTGTCCAGAAAACTGAAGGCAAGCCTGCCTGCATTCATATGCTTTATTGATTGTAGGTAGTATTTTTTCTCTGCCAATGATTTCTTATAAGCCCCATCCAAAATACTGAGGAAAGTTTCTTCAGGAACCTGCTGGGAGAGACTTAAGCCATACTTTAGAAAAAACAAAGAACTGTCACTTTAGTTCCCAATATATAAAATGAAAATTAATTTT
The DNA here is from genome assembly GCF_040802235.1 of Manis javanica. NCBI lineage: Eukaryota > Metazoa > Chordata > Mammalia > Pholidota > Manidae > Manis > Manis javanica. The sequence goes on along the minus strand of NC_133160.1, from coordinate 34,774,093 downwards.
GAGCAAATAAAGACCTGAAGTATGTATGTCCAGGTAAAATGTAAATAGTGAGAATGTTTTTCATCTCACTGTGTTATTTATTTGAACTTCTACTGTCAGGGTATCATGACTGCCTCTATTTTCTATGTTCTTGCCATACAATTGTTGTAAAGAGGTCTGTCTCATTAACCAACAGACACAAGCTACATGAAGCCACACGTAAGTTTCATGATGCACAAGATAGTTAATTTGATTTCCTGTGCATGTCACTTGACTGAGGGAACCCCTTCATAGTTCTGGAGTAAAAATATCAAATGAACACAGTCCATACCTGAATCCTTGGGTATTGAACATCAGTGGTTTTACTTTATCTAGGGGTAAAAAATGTAATTTTTTTTCAGCTTTATTGAGGTGTAATTGACAAAAATGTAAGATATTTAAAGTATATAATAGGATAATTTGATATGCATGATTTTTTTAAAGGATTCCCCCACGTCAAGTTAATTAACATATCCATCACCTATTTATGTTTTTTTGTGGGAGAGGGTTAAGAACATTTAAGATTTACTCTCTTAGCAAATGTCAATTAGACAACACAGTATTATCAACTATGGTCACCATTTTATCCATGAGATTCTCAGACCTTATTCATCTTAGACCTGAAAGTCTGTACCCTTTTATCAACCTCCCCTTCTCCCTGCCCACACCCCCAACCATGGCAACCATTTTTCTACTTTGATTACATGAGTTTGATGGTTTTTTTTAAGACTCCACATATAGATGATACCATAGCTTATTTCACTTAGTATAAGGCCTTCTAGGTTCATCCATGTTGTCACAGTGATAGGATTTCCTTATTTTTTAAGGCTGAATAAAATTCCATTGTGTATATATTTTCTTGATTCATTTATCCATTAACCAACACATAGGTTATTCCATACCTTTACTATTATTAATAATGCTGCAGTGAGCATGGGTGTACAGATATCTTTTTGAGATGATGATTTCATTTCCTTTGGATATATACCCCAACATGGAATTACTGAATCAGATGGTAGGTCTATTTTTAATTTTGAGGGGAACTGCCATACTGTTTTCCATAGTGGCTGCACCAATTTGCATTCCAACCAACAGTGTACAAGGGTTCCCTTTTCTCTACATCCTCACCAGCACTTGTTATTTTTTGTCTTTTTGATAATAGCCATCCACAGGTGTGAAGTCATATTAAGGTTTTGATTTGTATTAATCTCTTGAGTGATGTTGAGCCCCTTTTCATGTACCTATTGGACATCTGTATATCTTCTTTAGTAAAATGTCTATTCAGGTTCTTGCCCTTTTTTAAATTGGGTTGTTTTTTGCTATTGAGTTGTAAGAGTTCTCTTTATATTTTGGATATTAACCCCTTATTGGATATGCGGTATTTTGTCCCATTCCATAGATTACCTTTTCATTTTGCTGATGGTTTCCTTTGCTGAGCAGAAGCTTTTTAGTTTAATGTAGTCACACTTACCAATTTTTGCTTTTGTTGTCTTTTGGTGTCAAATCAAAAAAATCATTTCAAGTGTGATGTCACAGAGTTTACACCCTATGGTTTCTTCTAGGTATGGTTTTAGTCTTGTATTTGAGTCTTTAATTAATTTTGATTTGATTTCGTGTATGGTGGAGGATAGGAGTCCAGTTTCATTTTTTTTACACATGGCTTCCATTTTCCCCAAAGCCATTTATTGAAGAGACCACCCTTTCCCCATCATATATCCTTGGCTTCTTTGTTGAAAATGAATTGACCATATATACATGGATTTATTTCTGGTCTATATATTCTGTGCCATTGAGCTGTGTGTCTGCATTTATGCTGATATACTGTTTTGATTACTATTGCTTTATAATTTACTTTGAAATCAGAAAGTTTGATTCCTCCAGCTTTGTTCTTCTCTCTCTCAGGATTGCTTTGGCTGTTCAAGGTCAAATAATATTTTTAAGGTCAAATATTATTACTTTTCTGTGGTATATTTGAATACTTGTGGTAGGGAGCTCTTTTAGGTCATGATCATAGAGTTTTGTTCAGAGGCAGTAACCTTTCAGCCCTGGAGCCACATTTGGCCCATTGACATGTTTGGCCCACCCAGTAGTCATTTCTAACATCTAAAAGAAATAAAGGTCTTTCACTTAGAAGCCTCCACTTCTGGGTTTCAGGGTTTTCTTGAGAAAAATATGGTGATCTGGTATCTTTGGGCCCACATGTTCATATAGCACTGGAAATAGACTTGGTTGGAGGCAAAGGCTGCCCTGATAGAAGGGACAAGCCCTGCCTAGTGTACTTCATTAATTTTTCCCATTAGCCCAAACCTTAGAGGCACTTAGGATTTAATATCATCACCAGCAACCTTTGCCCATTCATTTCCCAGAAGAAGAAACTGAGGTCCAGAAAGTCACATGGTACACTTAAGGTTTCATAATTAGCTGGTTACCAAACAAGAACAAAAATCCAGGTCTGGTGTTCTTCCAAGTCCAGGATTTTTCTCATTTTATGGGCATAAGTTATTTCCCATATGTCCTATCGGACATCTGTATATCTTCTTTAGAAAAATGTCTGTTCAGGTTCTTGCCCTTTTTTAAATTGGGTTGTTTTTAAATTGGGATTCAGCTGCATTTGCCAGTAAAACCCAGGAGATGCCACAGTGGCCACCAGAACTTTAAGGAGAGGAATAGGAAGAGGGTAAAGAGAAGGAGGGGGTTAGGGAAGTGATAATTTGCTCCATTCCTTGCTGAATCCCTCTTCCTATAGATCTCCAAATATAAGGCAAAGCAGACCTGCTCTGATATCTGGTTATGTCAAACCCAGAAACAACAGAGATATAATTGTGACTCAGGGAAAAAAAAAACCAATATATTTGCCCCTAGGGACTTCTACCCAGAGTTTTTCAGCCTTTAGAATCAGGACTCCAAAGAAGCAAGCTGCTAGTCCATGTTTCACAGGAGGCCCATGAAAAAGTCATGAGCAGGTTTTGTAGGAGGGTAGGAGGTAGGAGGCATGTTAGTAATTAAAACGTTTACTTGATTAAAAATAAAACATTTCTAAAAAGACCTAGCTAGGTGCCTGTGTATTTAGAACTGTACTCAAAAATCAACCAATCACAGTTGGATTTCCTGCTGAGGGTAGAAATAGCAACCACGACTCAGATAATTTGGCTTTGCCTCATGGAAAATCCTAGAGGCTGGTGGGTGCCGTTCACATCTCTAATAAGAGGATAAAAGCACGAAACTTGTGTAGGTCTCCAGATAGAGCAGAAGTGAGGAGGTGTGTGTACATAGAGTGACACCAGTTTTACATTTGGGCCTAAAGAAAAAAAAAAGTGAGATGTTAGTCCACAGGAAAAACTCCTCCAGTGTTACCTAATTTTCCTCTTGGCATCAGAGGAATCAAGGGTGTTACGAAGTCTGGAGAAACAGGCATCCATCTCCCTACTTTTTAATGTTTTTTTGTTTGTTTTTTTGCTGAAAAAATAAAGCCAAACCAAATCTATATGGCACCATTTACACCACAGAACTATAAGAAAGGCCAGATGTGGAAAGAGAATCTTTCTGTCCTCCCCTGCAGACAAGTCTGCCTTACAGCGAGGGAAACTGACTGGAGATATGGTTGATCACGCATTTGATTTTGCTCATTCTGGTGTTCAGCACAGACCAGGATGCAGCCGCTCCTGTGTCTTGGGTCAGCACCTTCATCCCTTGAGAAGCCCCCAATGTAATCACAATTCCACCACTTCACTGAGCACTCGCTATGTGCCCTGCTTTGCCCTGTTGAGCCTCACAGCCCTGCAGTGTGGCCATTCTCGCTGCCTTTGTATAGATGAGGAAATTGGGGCTTTGAGAGGTTCAGAACAGCCAGGTCAATCAGCTCATAGCAGAGCTGGGGCCCAGTTCCCTGGGCTTTATCCTTCATCAGACACTGGATACACCCCTGATGGCACAGAAACAGCTTCTACAGGCACCAAGCCCTCAACCTGCCTTCTTACAAGCTCCTTGTAATACCTGCCTCAGGGAAGTCCTCTTAGGTTCCTCAGCCTTGACACTGTCGACATCTGGGCCTGATAAGCCTTTGTTGTGGGTGATGTCCTGGTACTGTGGGATGTTTAGCAGTGTCCCTGACCTCTACCACTTACTGCCAATAATACCCCTCCCTTGTAACAACCAAGATATCTCCAGAGACTGCCAAGTGACACATGCGGCAAGAGGGAGCAAAATCGGCCCTCGCTGAGAACCACTATCCTGTAGCTCCCATTTGTCAGTACTTTCTGGCAGTTAAAGGCATGGGTTCCGAAGTACAGAGCACCAAGCCACTGCAGGCAGTGACAGATGGCAGGTCAGAGTAATCTGCTCTTGAATAGAGGATGCATTCTTCCGTGTTTGGAGCAGCGACCAGAGAGGGTTAAATGGATATACAATTCACAGGTGGAGGAAAGCCAAAAATACCCATATTCTTGAGACTGGTGATCGCAGATCTGTTCATTGCTCCCAATAACTAGGCTTTGCCTTTTTGCAGAGGCCATGAGCCACTCATCCAGACTCTCATTGTGTACTTGACATATATTTGGTAAGGCAGGGAAGTGTGTGACCCTTCAAATGTCGGGGCATAAGGTCTGAGTTGCCACATACCTAAATAGGAATCCAGTGTCATGGTGCTGGAGATTTCTTTGCAAAGTGCTAACTAACTATAGTAAATGATTTTTTTACTGCATGGAAATCCAGCAAGTATCTGACCATCCAGTACTTGTCCTACTTCCCAAGCCCTCAGCATTAGGACTATAAGTAGGCATCTTAATTGTTTAGGTCCCACCAGGGCCTGCTGCTCATGATCACTGCTCATTAGCAGTGATAATGCATGCCTGCCTCTTTTACTGAAATCGGAAGTCAGCTCAAACTGTGTGCTACATCCCTTTGCCATCCAGCCAGGATGGATACAGTAGGCCATGAAATAGGGCCATTCCACTGAAAATATGAAATTCAGAGGAAACTAACTGTGGCTGGGCACTTGTCAAAGTTTTGCCTCAAGCAGAAGGAGCAGCCAGTTTTATTAGGATGCAGCTGGAGAAGGAACAGTTCCTTAACACCCTGCAGTCTGAGTGGCAGACTGGAGCGCTCAGGATGGCAGCCACCTCAGCAGGGAAAGCAGAAGTTGGAGACTCAAGGATGGAGATGCATGAGCCCAGCGGCCATGGGCCAGGCTGTCAGAACCCTGTGGGCAAGTGGGGAATCGTCCCCAGCAGCGGAATTCCTGCCCACCGCAGGGAGAACTGGAAATTCAGGGCACAAGCAGAGGGATGCATGAGAATAAACACACATTCGAGTCACAGGATTTAATGAATCACCTTCCAGTCTCTCAAATTCCCTGCAGAGAAAGTCAGTTACGGAGTCCCTATGGAATTCTTACAGGCCGACTGTTTTCATTTCCCAAAGCCATGACTGGTCCTGTTATGTTTTGCTTTGGGTCACATAAGGACAATTTAAGATGTCCTTTGCTTGCTCAGAGAATAAAGGCCCATGATTCAATTTTATCCCACATTTGATTTATGTATGTAGAGCCGGCAGCACTCAGCCTGGCATTTTCGTTTTTGAGATGAGCAGTCTCTCTGCTTTATTGTACTCTGAAAAGGTATATTGGAGCATCACAGCCAGGCACTGGAACCAGCTGCCTCCTATCCCTATAGCTCTGTGGGACGTAGCAAAAAAGACTCTCCATCCTTCCCAGAACATTGTGCCATCCCCATTCTGTGGGCACGGACTTAGGCCATGTGCGCGCACACACCCCCTCCCCAGTCCGGCACAGTCCAGCATGGCCTCCCTGTCACCAGCTCAGAAAGCCTCTGTGACAAACAGATGCTGCAGCACAATTGTTTTTCCTCCTTTTCTTTTTCCCACCCTCCCCCCACAAAGGCTTTTTTTCCAACCTTGGCATAAAATGGTCAAATGATGTTCTACTGCAGAATTCAATTTCACAGTTCAGTTAGGTCCTTGATTACACTGCCAAATTCAGATTAATGTGCATTGAATGAACATGGATCAGGGGAATTCTGGCTGACAGCCAGCTGTAATCGGAGCAATTGATAGCTGTGTGGAGTTTTATGCCCTGTCCACCTCAGCACACTGCTGGTGAAATTGATTGATTAAATGAATTCATTGCTATAATTATTTATAATTGTGATACATCACAAGGCTGTGTCTGACCCTACCCTTGGAGATGTTAGGCTCGTTGGGGAAGGGTAGTCCAGCTGAGGTGTTAACTGGAATTATTTATTCACATATGATACAGCTTTTATTTGTTTTTTTGGCCTTTGTCTTTGATTGGGTTTGAGTAGAGACATGAAGAAAGACATTTCTTTGGGAACTAACTTATAGGTCTACTTAAAGGTGTCAGGAAACTAGAAAATGAATGTATGTTATTGCCATTTCAAAGAGGAAGGAGAACAAGACTGGATGTTCTTTCAGGTATGTTACGTGTCCTGTAGTGAGAATTCCTTCTTAGAAAGTATCTGATTTTCAGTGACAATTAGTTGTCTTGTAAAACTACAGCTAACATTTGGGCAGCCTGGGTGATAACTTGCAAACCAACCAATCTAATCTTCTCTTGTTACATCTTGCCATGTGGAAAATCCCCCTTAAAAGGATGCACACCATGGTCTCATTTGTATGAAGTTACTTTTTCACACAATCAGAGGACTGTTCTCCTCAGGGAGAACCCAGGACTTCTCTTCAGGTCTCAGGGAAAAGACTTTCTGGCATCTCTTTAGTGTTCTCTCTCCTGTGTTGCAGCTTTCTACCCGAGCTCCCATCCCCATGTCCTTGCAATAAGGTCTTGGGAGGTAAACAACATGAATAAATATTCTGGGAATGGTTTGGGGTATAGGTGGTGCGAGGTACACTGGATTTGCTTATTCAATATCTGTGCCTTTCACTGGTAAAATTCCACCGCTGTGTGGTTTCACTAAATGATTAAAACCCTACATCCCCCTCAAGATACCATAGGACTCCAAATGTACTCTTTTTGTTTTCTAGAATTTATTTGTAAGTCTGGTTGTAGAAAATGTTGCACAGTTCAAGGCTTACTCCTTGCGAGACTTGCTTATGTGCATGAAGGTGTGTGTGCGTGTGTCAACACTATTATGGACAAATTTTACCATTTACGTTTTCACCCACTTCCAAATATAGGATATCAAGGGAAAGACACTTTTGAGTAGGACAAGTAAATAATCATAACAGTTTAAGAGCCATGTAGGAAGGGCCAGAGGACTTGTTATGGAAGAAAGTGTGGGCTTGCTTTTTTAGAAGAACACATGGAAGAAAGTTTGGGTGGTATAACTGAACAAAAGTTCTGCCCCAGCCAAAGCAAAACTGAAAGTGATGAATTATGTACACAGATGATCAACTCATTTTGCTGTGATGATTATTCCTTTTTGGTGTATTTTGAGCTAATTTCTCTAAGCCAAGACTGTTAAAAAAAAAAAAGCCTTGACTTTTTTTCTTCCATCCCCCTCCTCCAGGCATGATCATCCATCATTTTCTGGCCCAGTTAGTGCACTTTGCCCCAGGCTGCTCAGACATCTGGGCTCCCACTGAAGCACTCTCACCAGACTTTAGCTCTGTAGTTGTCACTCTGCACTGTGTCCACTTCTGTCCTGACTGTGCCCACCCTCTTATTATCAAAGGCTGTCTCTTTGAGCTTAATCAAAAGCCCATATTCTAAATTGATATGGGATTTGAATTGCAGCTCTACTTACTAATAGCTTTGGGACCTTTGCTTACCTAAACTCACTGTGCCTCAGTCTCCTTTTCTGTAAAATGGCACAATTCTGGAACCTATCTCATTGTGTAACTTGAGGTCTAAATGCAACTTTGTATATAAAGTGCTTAATATAATCCTTGGCACATGGAAAGCACTCAGCAAATGTCAAGTACAGACGGTCCCCAATTGACAATGGTTTGACTTACAATTTTTCAACTTCATAATAGTGCAAAAGTGATTTGCATTCAGTAGAAGCTGTACGTCACATTTTGAATTTTGATGTTGTCCCGGGCTAACAATATGGTGTGTGCTGCTGGGCAGAGCAGCGAGCCGCAGCTCCTGGTCAGCACATGATTACAAGGGTTAACAACCAGCACCTACAACCTTCTTGTACCCAGACAACTGTTCTCATTTTCACTTTCAGCCCAGCATGCCACAAATTACATGAGGTATTCATCACTTTATTATAAACTAAGCTTTACATTAGGTGATTTTACCCAACTGCAGGCTAATGCAAGCATTCTGAGCATGTTTAATGTAGGCTAGGTGAAGCTGTGATGTTCAGTAGGTTAGGTGATTAAATGCATTTTCGATTTAGGATAGTTTCAACTGACAATGAGTTTGTCAAGATGTAACCCCATCAGAAGTCGAGGAATATCTGCATATTACTAACATCACAGTGTGTTATTCCTGGGAGAATAGGCTTCTAATGGAGCAGCTGATTAATGGAAAGGACCCTTCTTTGGCTCTCAGGGAAAGGTTCCTGCATTTTTCTTGAGGACCAAGTGCCCCAGCCCTGATTTTGCAGACTGGGGAGGTGACAGCTAATGGTAGAAATACCAAGACAAGCAAGAAGGCAGTCTGTGGTGCCCAAATGCTGAGCTTCTATCCCCCTGGGAGTGGAGGTGCTGATGTAAGCAGAAGAATTGGGTTGTGCAGTCCCCTTTGGGATGTGGGGCCCTTTGCCTAGGATTTCTAGGAGGCTGTTTCACTTCCCTGAGCCTCAGTTTGATCAACAATAAATGGGGTAAATTGCTCCCGGGGAAAAAAAAGAATGAGTCCTGCCACAAATGCGCAGGTCAGTGATCCTCGTCTTCATAGAGCACACAGCTGGGTCACCAAGACCCAACTGAAGGACCATGGGTCAGTGACACAGTGGCCCTGAATAGGGTCACTTAGATATTTCACAGTCAGCTATTAATCTGTCATCTTCTCCTTGAATGGGTGGGAGCTGAGAAGACCATGTATGCCCTCCCTGGAAGCAGTCAGTTCTCCTTTGATGAGTGCACTATGAGTTTGGTTCCAAAAATTGTCTTTTGCAATAGTGGTTGCTCCTCATCCATCACTTTTTTTAAGTGTGTGTGCCTCTTACTGGCAGCCGTGAAAGATAAGAATGGCGTTTTGACTCCGAGACCTAATTTCAAAGGTGTTTAGCTCCCAGTGAGCAACTCTGCATTCCATCTTTGACTGGAAACTGTCCCATTCGTGCAGGCAAGTGTCCTCTTTATGCCACATGCCGGCTGTTAAGAGTAGACACTGATAATGCTGCTGACAGTCGATAAAGAAGAAAAGTAGCTTAATATAACATGGAGCAGTGTTTGCAATCCCTACATGATGCAGCTTTTTTATTTTTAATATATCTTCAGAGATCAATTATACATGCTTGCGGGGAATGAATTCAATTTCACTTAAAGTACTGGAGCAAATCCTGCATGGAAGATACTGGCAGATGATGGCATGTGATGTCTCCCAGGACACACTTTTAAAAAATAAGTCATAGACCCGGCTTCCCCTAATATGCTGGCCTTGTAATTAGCCTGGGCTTGACTAATCTCGAGCTTCATTTAAAGGAAGAACCCAGTTGTTTAATTTTTGCTGATGTTTTACTGCCTGTACCCCCATCACAGATATATACCAGTTTTCCTTGTATATAGTATAAATCCAGGGGCTTAGGAAAAAAATCAGCTTGATTTTGAATACAGCAGTTTAATTATAATACAGTCTTCCATATATTATAATTAAAGGCACCTTGTCTGATTATTTTGAAGGTTAATATATGGGTATATATATGCTACCAGTACATTGTACATCTTCAGTAAGTACTAGTTAGTTTTTTTAATGTTTTAGTTATCATTTATTTTCTTGTACATTCCCACTGCTGTGCTAAGCACTTCATATAATGGTATCTCCACCTAGAATTTACTGGCCAGTCATTGTTCAAATCATCTGATGTGCATTCTACTCTTCAGAGTTCACAAGGACCAAAGGAAATAGGTATTATCATTATTACTCCCATTTCAAAGATGAAACAACTGAAGCACAGAGAGTTTAAATGACTTGCCTAATGTCACACACTTGCCTAAAGCTGTAAGTGGCAGAAGAAGTTTTTGAACCAAAAACTGTTTTCTTAAGCACTAGGCTGCTGTAGGTTGCCACATTTGAGCCTCATAAAAGTCCTGTGAGGGAGGTATTATGATCTCCATTTTACAGAACAGGAAACTGATGGTCAGAAAGGCTCTTAAAAGCATTGGGTTCTCTCTGTTCTGTCAACTGGACAGGACCCTAGCTTAGCAGAATCCTGATCCCTGCCAGTTGGTGCAAAGGTCTTAAGTGTAATGCTTGAGTAACTTATGGTGTTCTCAGGCTGGGAAGGGCTGCATGGCTGGACGTGCCGCAGGGCAGCACTGTCATCCAGGATCCCGTGAACAGTGCAGAAGAACTGAGACTGGGGCCGTGTAGCAATTTTACAGAATCCATTGTGTGAAAATCTTGCTCCTGGACCTGTGGATTTTAATCCAGTCCATCAGCAGACCCTGTCAATTCTATCTCCACACCCTACCCAGACCCACCAGTCTTGTTCCACTTACAGCCCCTACCCTAATCGCAGCTCACACTGACTACAATAAGCTACCTGGCATCCATTTCCACTCTTGCCACCAGAATCTCTTCTCCAGCAACCAGAGAACCAAGATCATGTCTCTCCTCTCTGTTCAGCAACCTTGAATGGCTTCCACTTCACTCAGAGCAAATGCCAGCACCCTTGCCCTGGGCTACGTGATTGGTGCCCCTGCCTGCTTTTCTGTCCTTTCCAAGCTGCCTCCCCTTTTGCTCCAGAGGAGACTCTGTGCTGTTCCCTAAACTTGTGTCTGCCTAGAATCCTGCATGTGCTGTATTCTTTGCCTGGATTAACCCCTCCCCACACAGTCATAGGGCTTGATCCCTTGCTTCAACCAGGTTTCTGCTTGAATGGCACCCCCTCAGAGAGGCCTTCCTTTGCTCTTATATCCCAGATGGCACCTCCTTGCTCTTAACCCTCTCACTTTGCTTTATTTTTCTTCATATCACTTCCTACCAGACTACATACTGTATTTTTATTGGTTTCCTTTTTCATCATCTGCCTCCTTCTCTAGAACCTAAATGCTAGGAGGGCAGACATACTATCATTTTGATTATCGCTGGACTCTCCCACAGCACCTGAAAGAGTGCCTAGTATAAAATAGTTGCTCAAAGATTAATTTATGGACTAAATAAATTAATGAATAAATGTACTACTTGGGAGCCGTGAATTCATCTGGAGCAGTACCACTGAATAGAACTTTCCACAGTGGGGGAAATGCTCTACATCTATGCTGTCCAATGGAATAACTAATAAATATTTAAAATGTAACTGGTAGGACTGAGGAACTAAAGTTTAATTTAATTTATATTGATTTTAATAAATTGCCACAAGAGTCCAGTACCCACCATATTAGAACAAATCTATATCCTTGGAGTGGATGGTGGGGAGTGAGCACATAAATGTCATTCCATGTACATCCCAGTAGAGTGATAGAGAATTTCTGGTGCTCTATGTTAAGAAGGTGCCTGAGGTCCAATCAGAAAATCTCTTTTGAGCACCTTCTGTGTACCCAGCTCACTTACACAAGAGTGCATTGATTGATTAGCACTTGGTCTTACGCAAAGAGGCCACCTTGGTTATGATATGGTATATTCACCATCCCTGACCTCAGTCACTCCAGGCTGGTCAGAGCTCCTTCCTGATCCCTTCCAGGAGGTAATGTGAGAATGTACACCTAGTGTCATAGAAGCCCCTTGCTGGCTTCCCTCTCCCCTGCTATTTCTGCCCTCCATACTTATTCTCCTCCATTAAGTACCTGCAGTGCATTCTTCATAATCAGATAGCATGTGCTTTGCTGGAATCCTTTTGAGGGCTGAACAATTTCCCTTTCGTACATACACATTCCTGCAAATTTTGGTTACTGTCCATTATGTTTGTACTTATTTGGTGAGACTCTTGCATGCATTTGCCTTATTATCCATACTCACAAGCTATTTAGCTCAGAGAGCCATGTTTTCCTTTTACATATATCTGCTAAGTTATGTGTGTTGATAGTACATACCACCATCCAGGATGTGAGTTCAAAAGCATGGGAAAAGGCCTCCTACCCCAAAAATTTCTCCCTGAAATGCTAGCCAAAGACTAATATTCATTAATGAAGAATGGAGTCTTTCATTCCTACAAAGAAAATAGAGCCTAAACACCAAATATACCTTGGATTATTCCCCCCGTGGAGCACTGAGTCGGGGAAGGCCTCTACCCAAGTATAGTGAATACTTGCCTCAGCCTCATCATCTATTTCTACCTGCCAACACTGTTTTCCTTTGTTTAAAGCAGTGGTTCTCAGCCAAGGGCAGTTTTGCCCATATCCTAGGACATTTGGCAACATCTCATGATATTTTTGACAGTCTAACTGGGAAGAGGGCTGCTACTGACATCTAGTAGGTAGAGTCCAGGGGTGCCGCTAAAAGTCCTGCCGTGCACAGGAGAGCCCCCCTACCTCACAGAGAATTATCTGGCCCAAAATATCAACAGTGCCAAGGTTAAGAAATTCTGGTATAAGAGCTTTCTCTGGCCACTGGAGCCTGCTTGGCCCAGGACATGCAGGCCAGAGGTTTCAGGAAATCAATATCCATGGGAGCAGACATTCAACAGTGTTTGAGGGGGGCTGGTGCATGAATACCCCAGCTTTCTGCCTTTCAGATGGGACAGTTATGAGGCACATGTTCTGCACAGCTTTTCAGGGCTTAGAGTTGCCCTGTAGGTTTAAGTTCTATTGCTTTGGAGGTACTTGCTCTGTGTACTAGTCAGGTTTCACCAGAGAAAAAGAACCAATAGGGTTTGTGTGTGTGTGTGTGTGTGTGTGTGTGTACATGTACACACAGAGAGATTTTAAGGAATTGACTCACGTGATGGCAAGGGCTGGCAGGCAGGACTGGTCAGCCCATGGAAATTCCAGCAGGAGTTGATGTAGTCTTAAGACCACGGGTGGTTTGGAGGCAAAACTGCCTCCTCTTTGGATGACCTCCATTTTTTCTTTTAAAGCCTTCAACCGAACAGATGCAGCCCACCAAGATTATGGAGGGTAGTCTGCTTTGTTCAAAGTCTACTGCTTTAAATGTTAATCACATCTACAAAAACCTTCACAGGAATATCTAGACCAGCTTTTGACCAAGCAACTAGGTGCCATAGCCTAGCCAAGTTAATATATAAAATTAACCATCATGCTCTGTGACTCACCCTTCACTGGCAGTCTCCCCTCCCTGTCTCACTTCCTAACTCCTGGCATCACCTCCTACTACTTTGCATTCACATCCAGGTCTCAGAGTCTGCTTCTGAGGATTTTAGTAATGAAAGGGGAAGAAAGAGGCTGCATGAGGAGGTTGGAGAATAGATAAAGGATGGAAGCAGGGGCAGCCTGGCACCTCACAAGGTGAGCTTCACCCCTGGCCAGGCGTGCAGTGGTGCTCTCTCTTCATTCAGGCCAGCTGGGGGGAAGGCTCATTCACTGACTGGCTGTGGCATTTAGATCTAGCATGTGAATATTCTCCATCCATGTCTATCTTCCCAGGTGGATTATGATCGAGCACAGATGGTCCTCAGCCCTCCACTGTCAGGGTCCGACACCTACCCCAGGGGTCCCGCCAAACTACCTCAAAGTCAAAGCAAAGCAGGCTATTCCTCAAGCAGCAACCAGTACCCATCCGGGTACCACAAAGCCACTCTGTACCACCACCCCTCACTGCAGACCAGTTCGCAGTACATTTCCACAGCTTCGTACCTGAGCTCTCTCAGTATCTCATCCAGCACCTACCCCCCACCCAGCTGGGGCTCCTCCTCAGACCAGCAGCCCTCCAGGGTGTCCCATGAACAGTTTCGCGCTGCCCTGCAGCTGGTGGTCAGCCCAGGAGACCCCAGGGAATACTTGGACAACTTTATCAAAATCGGAGAAGGGTCTACGGGCATTGTGTGCATCGCAACTGAGAAACACACAGGGAAGCAGGTGGCAGTGAAGAAAATGGACCTCCGCAAGCAACAGAGACGAGAACTGCTTTTTAATGAGGTAAACTGTGTGTTCAGATCATCCCTTCTCTCCTATGTAACATTTATTTCCATTTCAAAAATATTACACATGTACATTTCAGGGCATTAGAAAGCACTGAATATATAAATACAAAAAGAGTGCCCCCATAGTCCTTCCTTGTCGTCTTTCTCTGCATGTATGGCTGCTTACTCTATTAAGTACATCATGTGGATCTAGTTACTGTGCTAAGCACTAAGCTGGTTTGAGTCCCACAACAACCTGTGAGACAGAAAGATGTTATCACCTTAGCAGCAAGGAAATCTGGGCTCAAAATAGGTTAAGTGACCAGCCCAGAGTCATACAACAGGTTGATGGCAGAGCTGAGATTTGAAATGCAGCAGATTCCAAAGCCTTATGCTACACTGTCTACATGGGTATACATACATTTTGCACTGTTTTGATAGCATGTATACCCTTTGTAGCCATTTTTTTATATCACAATAAACAGAGGTGAGTTTACCAATGGACTATTAGCACTCTTCAGAAACTTTAAAATATTTTTCCCTAACTATAGCAATAATGAATTATTCCTTTAGAAAACATGGAAAATATAAAAAATGTTCCATAAATCCACAAACCAAGAAATAACCTACATTAATTTCATTACTTCCTCTTTGTATCTTTTCTACCTAGAAATGATATATAGGATTGATATCCAGAAAGTTTGTAACAATTTGGATCCCCCACTGATATCCTGATTCATCTTCAATGATATTGGATACTATCATTGTTATCTATTAATCTGATAGACACGAGTAAAATTTACTGCTTTAATTAACACTGTTATTACTAGTGAAGCTGAACTTATTTTTATGTATTTATACGTCATTTTTATTACTTCACCAAATTTTATGTCCTTTGCATCTTTCAATAAGGATGGTACATTTGTCTTACTGGAATGTAAGCACTCTTAATATATTAAGGTGTTAACACTTTTCTATATGTTTTCTACATATTTTCCACTTTCTCATTTGCTTTTTACATTTACTTATTGTTTGAGAGCTCTAAAATGCAAACTGGTGGAAAAACATGAGTACCTATGTCTAGGGACACAAAACATTTGAAGTACTGTCCATTTAATACTTTTATGAGCATCTAGAGGAGAGAGATAAGCATTTGTGGATGGAAAATCAAAGTCTCAAAGATTTCAAGTCAGAATTCCAGTACTAAATAATATGTCATTCCCCAGCAAAGGATGTGCCACCCATGTCTCCTCACTCTCAGAGCAATAAACACAGACCCCATAAAAATGCAACCAGCTGTAATTTTGGATCCCTCCTCTCTGGAAGCTCGTGTGAAACCACCAGGAGCCTCCTGCCCCTCTGGAGCCCTCAGGTCTTCATTTTTGCCGCATGCTTCAACCCTCACAGAGAGCACCAGGTGAAGGGGTTTCAGCTTCTCCTCAGTCTGCAATTCCAAATCATGATGTCAGAACAGACAGGGCAATATAATATACATAAACAACTCTATAATTTATTATTTCACACTCATTCCAAAAATGTCACCAGAAGCAGCCACAGGACAGCAATTACTGGAAGCTCTCTCAAGTAAGAAGGTTCAAGGTAGCTTTTTTATGACTAAGTCATATTTGCATTTTAGACCTATCCTTTGTCCCTAAACCTCTCTGTACCAATCCAGATCTTCTTCCAAGAAAATAAGCTGATCTCATGTGACCCCACCCCTACTAACTGTTAATTCACTTGTGAGACTCGCTTACCATTCACTCACTTACCGTGAGCTGGTGACCCTTTTGCCAGGCTAGCCAACAGCAGAGTATGGATGGTTCATTTTGATGCAGACCCTTAAAGATTTCTGATCATATCCCACCAGACCAGTCAACTAACCTACCCCTGTGAATGAAAGGCTGCCATGGCTCTGTTGTTTTCGCTCCTCATTCTCCTTGACCCAATGTCCGGTTGGCCTGACATTTCCTTTGCATTTACTAATTTGATTCCTTGTATTTCTGTTCTGATTCTATTCAATGCCATCCTTTCGCCTTTAGTAAGCTCCTAAATAAATTTCCCCACAATCTATACTTCTTCACCAATTGTACTCACAGCACAGATATGGCCACAAGAGAATAAAATGTCAAATTTCACCACTGCAAGTTAAAAAGCATCTTTGCATTTGCCCAGGTTGTGATAATGCGGGATTACCACCATGACAATGTGGTCGACATGTACAACAGCTACCTTGTCAGCGACGAGCTCTGGGTTGTCATGGAATTTCTAGAAGGTGGTGCCTTGACAGACATTGTTACTCATACCAGGTAAATTTCTTTATTATGGAGTCATATAATTCAAAGTGTTTATTATTATTCTCCTGAGTGAGGCTCCAATGGCAATCTTTATGAACTCTTCATAAATTGTAAGCTCTCTGAAGTCAGGGAATGTATCTACCCTTCTCTATATTCTCCAAGTGTGTTTTGTAATACTACATGTGTAAAGTTGATTCATTCAATTAACATTCTCCCCAAATAGACATTTTTCCAAAGAAGATGTTCAGATGCCCAACAGGTGCATGAAAAGATGCTTTATGTCACCAGTCATTAGGTAAATGCAAACAAAACCACAATGAGATATCACCTCACACCAGTCAGAATGGCCATAATCCAGAAGACAAGAAATAACAAGAGTTGGTGAGGATGTGTAGAAAAATGAACCCTTCTATACTGTTGATTGGAATGTAAATTGGCACAGCCACTGTGGAAAACAGGATGAAGATTCCTCAAAAAACTGAAAATAGAAATACTATTTCAGGAATTTACCTGAAGAAAAAAAATTCTGATGCAAAAGATATATGCACCCCTATGTTTATTGCCACATTATTTACAATAGCCAAGATATGGAAGCAACCAAAGTTTCCACTGACAAATGAATGGATAAAAAAGAAGTGGTACATATATATAATGAAATACTACTTGGCCACAGAAAAGAAGAAATCCTGCCATTTGTGACAACATGGATAGACCTGGAAGGTATTATACTAAGTCAAATAAGCCAGACAGAGAAAAACAGGTACCATGTGACTTCACTTATATGTGGAATCTAAAAACAAAACAAGACAAACAAGATAGCAATAGATTCATAGACACTAAGAAGTGACTGGTGGTTACCATGGGAGAGGGATTGGAGTAGGTGAGTGAAATAGATGAAAGGGATAAAGGGGCATAAAACTGAATCACAATATAAATTAGTCACAGGGATGAAAATACAGCATAGAGAATATAGTCTATGGTTCTGTCACACCTTTCTATGTTCACAGATAATACCACACTAGAGGGTCACTAGTGTAATATTATAGATCACTGTCAAATCGCTATGTTGTATACTCAAAACCAATATGATATTCTGTATAAAAAAATACTTCCTGCCCTCCAGAAGTTCAGGAATGCCTAATGATTTTAAGTCAGCAAGCTCCTGAAAATGGAGTTTTAGTGACAAATAATAGAATTTCCCATCCCTATATAGATTTCTAAAACTGAGTTTCATTCTCCTGAGTTTTCATGGCATTGCTATGTGTTGACACCACCAAGGGTACCTGAGGAGGAAGAGAGAGATGGAAGAGCAGATGGAAGAGCAGCCCAAGTTTTGTCATAATAACAGATCTACCTAAGAGAGAGAAATTCTTCAATTCTATTTTTAAATAGCTTTGCAGGTAACCATGGTTCATTACCTTTGTTGTATCAGCTGCTTGCTTCCCTGATTTGTCAATTGTGGTCACTTCATCAAGTGTTTACTGATCACCTTTTATATTCCTGGCTCTTCCTAAGTGCTGGGGATACAAAAGATACAAATGAATAAGGCTCAGATACATCCCCTCAAGGAAGTTACAGAGTAGAAGTAAATACATTATAAAACCTGTGCAAAAAAAAAAAAATCTGTGCAGAACTGGAAAGAAGTATATAGGTAGCACAGAAGAGCACCTCAATATTCAGGAGAGTCCAGAAAGATTTCCAATACAAGGTGATACCTAAGATAAGTTTTGAGAGATGCATAAGGGTTTATTAAGAAGGCAAGTGGGAGAAAAAGGGCAATGAAGGCAGACAAAAGAGTACACGCGAAAACAATGTTTCTCAAAGTTTAATATGCATATGAATTACCTGTGGATCTTACTAAAATGCAGATCCTGATTTAATAGGGAGGGACATAATTCTCTGCATTCTAACAATGTCCCAGGCAATGCCAGTGCTGTTAGTTCATAGATCACACTTGGAAAAGCAAGGTTCTAAGGCACAGACATATAAAAAAAGTCATGATACATTTAGGAAACTAAGTTTGTTCTTTTTAGTAAAATTGCAAAAAGTTGAAAGACTGTCATGTCTGTAGCATCTTACTACACTAATGGACAGTGACTTCAATGGGATATCTGGGGGACTCGATAATATGGGTGAATGTAGTAACCACATCGTTTTTCATGTGAAACCTTCATAAGAGTGTATATTAATCATACCTTAATAATAATAAAAAAGACTGTCATGAAGGAGAGGCATTGGGTATTAGATGATAACACTAAAATGGCACCCAAATCATAAGTGAATCCAGATGAACAATACTAGGTAAACAAGGCAGCAAGGCACTGGGAGACCCCAGGAGGGGCAGAATATGCTACTGTTTCTCCACTAAAATGAGGCAACATTTCACCCTTGACCCCATACATCCCTGAGTCTGTAGTAACCATCTAAAATCAAAAGAATGTGAGGGGAGACACTGAACATGTATCACCAACATTTCAGCTGGCAGATTCCTCTTGGTATCGCCATAGGACACAACCACCCTCAAAACAGACAAGATCATCTTAAATCAGAGAAACAAATAGAATGAAGAGACCTAAGGATAAGACATGTGACTTACATATAAAACAAATACTAAAATTATATTTTTCTTGCCTTACGGAGCCTCAGATAGCTAAATTGTGCTCCCTTTTAGTCAAGGTTCTTTTCCATTCTTATTTTGTATCAGTGGGATCTACTTAAGAGCTATGCTTTCCAGATTCATTCTGTTTTCCACTTCTCTCCACCCAGTTTTGTCAACTAATTTCCTCTTGAAGGCAGAGTAGTTCCAGAGAGCAAGAAGAAATTGTATGTCAAGGAACACCATGAATATTTAGAATTTGAAATCCCTAAGCTGGTCATTCAAAGTTGCTGTACTAGATATCCAATAAATGCATAACTGATTGATTAATTGATTGATTAAACATCTAACCTCTTGCTACTTAAAATGTGGTCTGGGGACCAGCAGCATCAGCTTCACCTAGGCACTTGTTAGAAATGCAGAATTTCAGACTGTATCCATACCAGCTAAAAGAATCTACAATCTAGTCAGATGCTCATATGTTTCTTAGGCACAGTGAAGTTTTAGCCCTACCAAGCATTTTGTTACATCATATTCTACTGATTTCCAGCAAGAGGGTTGTAGAGGAAAACGTAAAGTGCCAAGCACTGTCAAGTTCTTCATACATTAAGTTATGTAACCTTTACACATCTCAGAGGTGTTGATGTGCCTGTGTTAGGTGATGAAGCTGTGACTCAGAGATGAAAAGCGTCTTTCTCAAGATCACATATTTAACAATTGATGGAGCCAGAATTTGAATTTGGAGTTGACTCCAGATCTGAGGCATCTTTATCCCAAATCTGAGCTTCCTCCCTACAGAAGGAAAGCACCAGCCTTTCTACAGTGGGCTCTGTACATTACAAAGCCATTGAATTCAGAATTAGTTGCATTTGTCACATTTTCCAGTTAAAGGTGAACTTTTTGTTAGTGATGGAGGCTCAGATTCAATTAATATTTGTGATAGTTGACCTGTAAAGAATCCATAGGCCTGCTTCAAATAATTCAAATCTCATGGAATCCAAACAAATATTTTTACTAAACATGTTGATTCTTGGTCCTGAATTAATTTTAAGGTATATTTGAGCATGTCTCTGCTGCTGATGTGCTAAACCTTCAAAGAATATGCTTTGGGCAGATGTGAAAATTGGCCATAGGACACATCTGAACACAATTCATCACAATGACCATCCTTCTCACCACACAACCAAGGACACAGAAGTTGTAGGTTTCCACTCTATTTCAGATAAGAACATTTCTTCTCTCCAGCCTCCATGAGTCCAGTTCATTTCAGGAAGAGTCCCCTTGAAAGGGAAGGGCATGTTTCTTCATACTCATTCACTCCATGTTTTCAACATTCTAATGGGCTACTTCCTTGGATTTTACTTTGCATCCTGATTTTACTCAGGGTTTTCTAGCATCAGTAAGACTGAAACACAAATTCAGGGCCATCCATGTCCTTGTTCTGCTGAGCTAAGAGTTACTTGGGATTATTTCCCAAGTCAGTCCTTAAATTGGGGCTCTGGTCAGTTATACCCTCTGCGTCTCCTGGCAGTTTCCTCGGTTTACGCGATAGTTCTCTTTGGGCCTTACAGTATCTCCAAGAGAGGGAAGTTTTATACGTAGATGAGTTAGGCAAATGCCTGAATGGGTCATTATGAGGGCACTGAACAGCCCCTCCTGTCTAAATAATTCTCCTACCTAGGTTCCTCCATGGCTGAAAATTCATTCTTTTGAGTTGCAATGGCAGCGTGATGCAATGGGGACAGTGGAGAAGCATGAGCTCTGAACTGAAAAAGAGATGGGGTTGGAATCACGATCTGGTCACTCTGTTAACTGTGTAACCTTAGGCAGGTCTCCTGACCTCAGTCTCCTCTGAAACCAGAAATATCTTCTTTGTGGGGGTGCAGCCATGAAATGTGGGAGCATGTGTCCAATGCTGTGCTTCCCTTCTTATACCCATGGCCCATTTCTTAAAGTATCATCCACTAAAGTATCATGCTTAGTTACTAGTAACTAACTAGGTCCTGTTTCCTCCTTGACAGAGGGACTTGGAGCAACAGAAACCTCCAGTTCCTGTAGGAGGGAGAAGAGGGCTAGTGGGGGCAAGAAAAGCCCCAGAGGGGGATATGAGAGACCCAGAGACCACTTTGCCTGAGTCCCGCCTTGAAGAAACCAATGGCTATCTCCATTTCAAAGATGAGGAAAAAAACCTGAGGAAGTTGAAGGACATGCTCGAGGTCACCTGGCAGCCACACCTAGAACCTTACTTAATTATTGAGTGTACTATTTCTGTAGGAGGTTTATCATTACCTAAGGAATTAGCCATCAGAGCTCAAGAAAGTATATTTTCATTAATGATCCAAAGGCCAGCAAATGGAGGTCTCTTTCTTTTGGCTTCTATCTGGCCCCTCATTCTCAGTGACAAGCTTAGGTTTCTGGGAATCAGATCCCAAAGACTTGTTTTTCTTTCAAACATTGGCTGGAGCGCATGGACTAGTTCACTGGGACCCAAGGGAGATGCTTTTGTTGATCATTTCAAAGATGTTCTTAAACCTGTCCTTGCTCCTTAAATGTCATTTCCTTTCTAGAATGAATGAAGAACAGATAGCTACTGTCTGTCTGTCGGTTCTGAGAGCTCTCTCCTACCTTCACAATCAAGGAGTGATTCACAGGGATATAAAGAGTGACTCAATCCTGCTGACAAGCGATGGCCGGGTAAGCTTTTTGTGTTTGGCCTCATCACTTTGTCTATGATGGGCATTATCCTCCTAAGAACACTTTCTCATAATCCTAAATTCCTTAGTCAGAAGTCGCCCACTGCCTCTCCCCAGCAGGCTTACAAAAAGGAAATCACAGTCCTGTGTGTCATCCTGTTAGTCAGAATTATCTGTGACCCGAATGTGATGGATAATTTTCCACCTTAACAATAAGTGCAGGAAGTAATAGGAGCTATGGAAATTTCTTTTCATTTTCTGCCATGCTCTTATTTTTGTTGGCGGAGATGAGGGGATATTTCTAGGACTTTGTCCACCCTATTTGTGTGACTGCTCATGGCTGCAATATCTCTCAGAGCCCCTGCAGGAAACAGATGATAAATACCAGTGGGAATTTGAGAAGAGTTGGATAAAAGTGTGGGTCCACTTAGAAGGGTCATAATTGCATGAAGATCTGTGCAGTACTTTAGGCAGTAGACCCACTCTACTACCCCATACCTGGGAAGGTGAGGCAGGGAACTAGTTACTCGAATCTGGAAATAGAGTTGTTGTGTGAAGAGGATGACCTAGCAGGACTTCTGATCTGCAGCAAGACCCAGACTACAGTGAACCTGCAGGATAGGAGCTGGAGGAATGAATACCCAATCTCACTCTGCTCCTTCCTTCTGATCTTCTATGGTGCTCCCATTGGCTGAACCCATTCAGAAGCCATCTCTGCAGTCAACAAAGGTTGGCCTCCCAGGGTTCAGAGGAGGAGAATAGGTGGAGTTGAAACGACAAACAGAAGATACCTATCACACTAATGTATCTCCAGACCCATATTTCTGCATTTCCCATCCCTGTAACCTGCTCATGGAATTCTGTTGAAACTCATCAGCCACACCAGGGGATGAAACATAGAATACTACAGCCAAGGGAAGAATGAGCTGACATTCTAAGGAAGGCTTGGTTAGATTGGAAGACTTTTGAAGCACAGAGCTTTACCACGTAGGCCCTTTAACCTCCCTGAAATGCTTCCCTGAGGTAATATCCCTGGGATGAATGGAGCTGGCCATCCCTTTAATGTAACTATCTTTTATGACCACACTCATAGCTATTTGGAAAACATTCATGTCACATCTACATTGGCCCAGGGTTAATCAGAGTACAGCCAGAAGAGACTGCCCAAGCTCTTTGGATTTTCTTTTTTTGTTTTAGAAAGATTGTCAATTTTATTGTGGAAAATTCAGCACAGTATAAAGGCTAGATCACCCTGAATCTCAGTTCTCATTTTTCCCATATTTCCATGTATGTGTATATGTAATTTGCAAATTAGGATTCTGTTTAATGGGCAGTTTTAAGTCCTGCTTTTTACATTACTCTGGTTGAAATTTTTTTAAAAAGAGAGCATGGGAGTATGTATTAGTCAACTTTTGCTACATACCAAACCACTCTACACTTAGTGACTTAAAACAACATCCATTTAATCACCCACAATTCTGAGTTAGCCTTTGAGCTGACCTCAGTTGGGACAGCTCATCTCTGCTGCACATGGCATCAGCCAAGCTCACTCTTCCATTTGCGGTCAGCCTACAGCTGATGGCCTCACTCACCTGCTTGGCACTTGGCTGGCTCCCAGCAGGAACATGAGGTCACTGGGCCATGTGTCACTCGTCTCTCAGCAGACTCTCCCAGGCTTATCCACAAGGCAGCCATGCAAGGTTCCCAAGAGCAGCAAGAGAGGCAAACCATGATGCACAAGCACTTTGAACCCTCTGCTTCTATCTTGTTTTCTCATGTCCCTTTGGCCAGAGTAAGTCACATGGTCAAGCCTAGATACAAGGGGTGAGGAAAGACTCTACCTCTTGATGGGAGAAGGTACAAAGTCTCATTGTAAAGGGATGTGGAGATAGGTTGTGGCAGGATATGAGCCATTTTGCACAATGTCTCATAAAGCAGGGAAGCTATAGAAAAGGCCCTGGAACCCTCCACTAGCCTGATTCAGGAAAGCACCTCGACAAAGTGCTTTCAGAACTCAGTCTGCAAAGCATTGAAGTGGTCCACAAATTGTTTCTTGGGACTGGTGTTTACAAAATAAGAAAGCAAGGCAGTTTCAAGCCAGTCTTTCTTTCCTTGTTTCTGGAGATTGATGGCATAGGCTTCCTTTAAGTATATGTCAGATGTCAAAATCAGACATGGGACACCATAGTAATTTATAGCTTAATCAGCTTACTTAAAGATCTCCCCCGCCCACAATGTACAAAAAGTTATTAAATCATTCAGGGTCATTCTCGGGGGCAGAACCTACATTTGAAACATGTCCTGCATTTCTATGCACCCAGCAAAGAGCCCACAGAGACTGGTACATTGTGAGTGCCTTTAGTCTGATTGGTTTGTTCACTCCCTCATGCAGTAAATGTCAGCTGACAAATGTCTGCTGTGTGCCAGCGACGGTTCTAGGTCCTAAGGAGGAAGAGAGAAAATCACTACTCTCCATAAGCTTCTTTGGAGCATGGGGGTAAGATAATAAACAAATAAATACGCTAATAAGATCACCACCAGACAGGTAACTAGAGTGCTAAATTTTCTACAATTATTTATTTAAGCAGGGTAGGAAGGGTGGAGAACAATTGCTGAACGGGGTGGGGGCATGTCTCTTATGAGGTGGGTTGGAGTGGGCCCCTGGGAAGTGGTGACACTGCAGAAGAGACACATGAGGGAGCGGAGCCTCTGGCTGTCAGGGATGGCAGTGCTCCAGGAAGAGGGAACTAACTGCACGTTGAGCCTATCCTGTGGCTCCTGGTCGTGCTGGTGGGAGTATGATCATTCACATTTCAGAACAACTTGCCGTAATGACCCCAGTGGGCTTCTGTGTCTACACAGAAAGGAAACCTGTTTTTATAAGAAGGAGAGCCACGATGGACTGTGGCTACTCCGAGAAAAGGCTGAGAATACAGTTTATACTAATCTATCAGAGCATGGAGTTTTAGAGTACAGAAGACATTTTCACCTATCTGTTGTCATACAATCAGCTCAACACTTCAGGTTTTAAATCAAAAGTCATTTTGGCGTTCTCACATGGCTCTGAGAATTGGCCAGGCTCCGCTGGCCAGTGGTACTCTGACTTGTGGTTAGATGAGGCATCTGGAGTCTTCCTCACTCCCACATCAGGGCGTTCCTCCTGGCTGGTGGCCGGGAGCTCAGCTGAAGCTGTCAGCCCAGCCCCTTCAGCGTGGCTTCTCCACGTGGCCTTCCTCACAGCATGGAGCCCAGATTCCAAACATGAGCATCCCGAGGAAACAAGGTGGATGTGCGTGGCATTTTCATGGCCTAACTTCAAAGCCTCATCATGTCACTTCCACTGTATCACAGCCCTTTCAGATTCAACGGCAGGGAATGTAAACCGTCCTTAATGTGGGGAGAATTGAGTCACATGGTAAGAAGAGCTCATGGACTGAGCAGTATGATTGTTGGCACTTCAGGGAAATACTGCCTGTCACACAAGGTGTACTGGGTTCTCTTCCTGTTGGTAGATGTTTGACATCATGAGCCCTTAGAGAAATGCAAATTAAAACCAAGAGCTATCACCTCATACCTGTCAGAATGGCTCATGTGAAAAATAGTGATAGTCCTACTGATTCACACACTGCTGGTGGGAACGCAGAATGGGGCAGCCATGCTGCAAAATAAGTTAGGCAGTTCCTTTCAAAACTAGAAATGGACTTACCATGTGAGCAGTAATTGAACTCTTAGGTGCATATTCCAGAGAAATGGAAATTTACTTCCACACATAATGTACATACACATTTACAGCAGTTTTATTCATAGTAACTTCAAACTAGAAACTACACAGACAGCCTTCAAAGAGTGACCAGTTTAGCAAGCTGGTGTAGCTATACCCAGAAAAAAAAAAGGAACTAACAAGTGATACATGTAAGAACTTAAACCTCAATTACATTATGCTGAGTGAATAAAAGTTGCTCTCAAAAGGATGCACACTACGTAATACCCTTTAGATAGCATTTGTGAAATAACAGAGTTATAGAGATGTGGAGCACATTGGTGGTTGCCAAAGTTTCGGGATTAGGGTGTGTGGCTATAAAAATTAGGGTATTGGTACTGGTGGGTATGTTGACTGTGGTGGTGTTTATTGCAAGTCTACAGTGTGATAAAATTGAAGAGTATACACACTAGGTGTACAAATGAGTCCATGTACAACTGATAAAATCTGGATAAGCCCTGTGGACTGTACCAACATCGGTTTCTTGGTGCAGTATAGCTGTGTAAGTTGCTAGCATGAGGAAGGACTGGGTGCACATTTCTGTGCAACCTCCCATGAACCTATGATTATTTCAGAATTGTAAAAAAAAAGTTGGTGAATTGCTCTGGTTTAAAAGGATAAATCCTTTCTGGCCTCTTCAAAGACTACAAAGGAAATTAGTTGCTGTCAACTGAAAGCAAAGTGTTCATATTTGTCCATGACAGAAATAATACATAAGGAGTCACTAATTTGTGTTAAGCAGATGGAATGTGGTGTTTGGGCTTGAAAGGGAAAATGAAGAGTAGATCATAAAGGTTTGTGGGAATTACATGAAGTACAAGTGTTCTTTATGGTTGTTTTTTTTTTTTACTCTAAGTTGATTGCCACAACTTAAGAATTGGGAGATTTCACATAAAATTTCAGATTCTTGTCTTTAGAAAAATCCAAGTATCTGATAGTACTACCTGAATGCTCACATGGCAGGAATGGAAGCGCCATGGTGGATGAGGGTAAATAGCACCACAGCTATGGTGCCACAGACATGGCTGCATGGCCTTCCTATTTCAGCCCCTCTAGCTCCACCTCAGATGCCGCCACCTGAGTCTCTTTGCCTGGGGACTTCTTCTGGCCATTGTAGTCTGCTCTTCCAGTACAGAGCATGCTAGAAACTTCAGGAAATTAACATCCACACTCCCAGAGCAGCCATGAAACAAGTGATGGGAATTGGTGTGTGGATATCCCAGCTCTCTCGCTCTTGGATGGAATATCTCAAAGGCACTTGCTCTGCACAGTCTCCCAGGCTTCCTCAGCAAAATGAAGCTCTTGTTCCCACACTGGTAGCTTGCTTGGTCACTCCCCACTTCCTGGTTGCCTTCCCTTCCCTGTCATACCTCCCTGTGACACTGCTAGTGTTTCCCATATCTCCATAATAAATGACTTGCATCACATCCTTTTCTCTGGGTGTGCTTCTGGGGTGCCCAAACTAACATGGTACCCAGAGGCAATTCACTGGTGTGTGCCTCTCTCCCACAGGATTCGGAGTGAGGGTGAAGGATAGGTGGAGGGCCACAGACTAGCAAACGGGGCCAGTGACCTTTCCACTTCCTCTTTACTGTACCCCTGACGATCAGCTGGCAGTCAGTGTCTCTTTACCAATGGCATGTACCACTAGTTTTCCATTGTCTCCACCAGGCCCATTTAATACACTGATAACATGTGCTAGGCTCCCTTCTTAAGCATTTGAGCTTTGTTATCTTTCAGGTAACTGGAATTTTATAGTTGCGAAAAGACCTGGAGATTACCTCCCCAAAGCTCTTCTTAAATAAACAGAGGATTGTACATATTAAATAGCTTGCTTAAATTCATTCCTTTCAAATAGTCTCTGAGATACACCAGACTCTCCCCCTCCTCCCTTTCCTGCTAGTCTACAGAGGTTACTTTGAAACACAGCATGAGAAGTCAGGAGATCCAGGTTTGTGTGCCCCTCCTTTACTGTTGTAAGTCTTGGGCAAGCTCTTACTGCTCTCTGCACTCTCTCAAGTGGCAGCGGGGCAGGCCTCCATCGCCTTCCAGCTTAGCCGCTACGGTGCCCACCCTCTCCTCTTGCATCAGGTAGCTGAAGAAGTGGTCCCTAAGCTGGAGGTGCCATCTTCTGTCTGGTCCATTTTTGTACCTCTCTCCATTCCTTTATCTCTGGGCCCAAAAACAGAAGTCCTCAAACTTTGGTGAACATCAAAACCACTGAAGACCTAGGCAAAAAAACAAATTCCTGGGGCTCCACCTCCCAAAATTCTGATTCGATCAGGATGGGTGGTACCCAAAAACCTACATCTCTAACAAGTTCCCAGGGGACGCTAATGCTACATAATTTGGATACCATTGCTTTATAGGAAGCATGCAGGACACAGACACAAAAGCATCTATCTTTGCCTTAGCAAAAAGTTGCAGCAGACACAAGAATCCTTTAGAGTGCATGCAATTTACAGAACGAGGGTTTTACATTCTGTTTTAAACCTGTAGCTATCTTGTAGATTATATCTTTTGTTCCTCCCTCCCATGTGTTTGTGGGGCCCCTTATGCCACATGAGATGGATACATGAGATGGATAGGATCTCCGATTTAAATAGCAGCTTGATCTGAGCTCTGACTTCTCATTCCTTGTCTGGCCCCTGTGGAACAAGCTACATCTCCTCCATTAAGGGGGTGGTAATGTGCTAGCTGCAGTTTTCTTAGCCTAACCACATTAGTGAGACAAAGGTGGTTTTCTAAGTAGCCACATTGTGCAATTCTATCTAAAATATGGCTCAGCTTAGAGTCTGTGTGACTTGCTTTTAAGATCTGCCTGCAATGCTTTATTATACTCATTACTTGAGTTCTCATTATCTACTTGCAGATTTATTTGGATGAATGTTGTGTGCAATTATGTTCTTTTAGAAAATTGTCTCTTTTATGTACTTGGATGAGTGGGAAAAAAGATCACGTGAAAGTGCTTATACTTCCACAGCAGAGGAACAGGCTTAGATTCCAAGTGTCGAGTTTCAGTCTCTCATCTTACATTTTATCAGGAGATAATTATTAGTCTGTCAGGCTTGGGGTCTTTTTTTTTCATGTTTTGACAGAGAAAACCACACAAGAGATGCTGAAATTAAAAACTGCCAATACTAAAATGCTGATACATTCACCTCCTTAACCATTCACATTTCTTAAATTTACAGGCAAACAAAATATATTGGCAAAAGTGTTCCTTCTCTGCTATCTGTATAGGATTGCAAATTTGCTCACACTCAAGCTTTGGAAATAACCACACACATGTGCACATACAGATTTATAGTTTCTGTATTTCTTAAAACTAACCTAGATTTCTGCACAAAGCCTTGCTGACTCAATTATAAAAAAAACCTTATTTTGATTCAATTCATTACATTTAGTCTGCTTAAATAATTTAAACATTTTCTATCTAAGTTCAGCCACATTCGTGTAAGGTTTAATGGATACCTTTAAAACCTCAGTATTTTGGCTGTGGGCACCACCTACTGCCTTTTCGTACCTTCTACCCTCATCTTTCTCCAGAGGGAGTCTGGGAGGATAAGGTACAAATGTGGCTTATGGAACCTCAGGATGAAGAATATAAGATGTATTTTCTTGTTTCTCTCCGGTCGCTCCCCTGGCAGAACTGGCCTCTTCTGCTACCCAGATTGGTGACCACTGAGGATTGACAGGACCTAACAGCTGCTGGACTTTTCAGGGAGGGCATCTGTGCAGTATTTACAACTCCAGTTTCTTGCCTCAAATCTTGAAAGCCATCTTTGAGGTTGCCTCCTCATGTCAACCATAGGCTTGTGCCAGGCACCTGCTCATTCCCTCACTGAGTTTTGGAGGAGCTTCTGGACCCCTGCACACAAAGGCCATGGAAGCCAGTAGCCTGCCTCAAGTCCACTTCTACCCACCGTGTTGTGCCATTTCACCAGGGAAGCCATGTTGGGCACAGCCAAGGCTGATGTTCAGCTGGCATTCCCTATTATATCTCTATATACTGTTAAAATATTACAGTATTTTCATGTTTATTGGTTAATAGTCACTGTTTGAAGTGATTGGAGTATATCCCCCATTACCCCATTTCTTTATTGGAATGTCTCATGCCTTATTAAAGATGTAAGGTCCCCAAGACAACTCAAAGACATTGTTCAACTTAATGTCTAGATTCTGATTGGTCTAGATGAATCTGGTTATTAAGTATTTTTAATATTACCTCTGAACATAAATGCATGTGGCTTCTCTTCTTCCTTCTTTGTATGGGGATATATGCTATCAGATATTTATGAAGCCTACCACCATCTGTTTGGGATGGTGGGAAATGATGTATAATGAAGAGTTGGCTCCTGACACAATCAAATCAACTCTTTGTTTTCTTCTGCAAATAATCCCAGGCAAAAAGGGACGGACTATAGGATTTTCACTTCTCTGAATTATATATTATTATTTTATAATAGGGCAATAAGAATTATGGACCGGCTGTGTGGTCACAGAGCTCTCTTCTTCATACCACATGGAAATTCTGTGTTCTAAGGCATCTGGTTTTGATTTTTGATATGCCAAAGCAATTGAGAAAATCATCTTTCCACTAAACCAGCTTTCTCTAGCATTCCATCTGGAGCAATCCAGTCTCCTCGCACCCTAAACCACACCACTGTAGCCTTGGCCTGATTAGAAAGAAGATCATGAACAAGGAAATGGAAAAAGAAAAAATATTAATAATTTCTAAAACATTACCCCCATTTAATCTGTGTTGCAACTTTGATTCTAGAAAGAACTGTGTACAGTTGAGTCAGTGATGGTTTCATGAAGAGCACCAGTGTTTTCTATCCCATGATCTGCTGCCAAATATGTGTCAACATAAAATCAATCTTGTAGCATGTGTTTCTTTTCTGAGTATCTACTGTTTTCCCAGCTCTTAAGGAACAAAAGATGGAGCTGTTGTCCCTGAGGAAGGTCATTTTTAATGGGAGGGACAAGGTTAGCATCAGAAAACAGTTCCAGACTGAATGAGTGCTAACTTTTCTCAAATTTGGAGAGGGGAGAGATCAATATGTGCTCCTGAGAAAAATTCTGGAAGAAGTGAAAAGTGATCAGGGCCTTGAGGTATGCTTAAACATTGACTATGCTTTACCACTAATATTAGGAAATGGGCAACAATATCCCCTCTCACCACTCCTTTTCAATGTCATTCTGGAAGTTCTAGCTAATGTAATAAGATAAAAGGCATAAAAGATATACAGATTAGGAAGAAAGGAAATAAAACTCTTTGTTCAGACCTGATATGATTGTCTATGTACAAGATCTGAAAGAATCGATAAAAACTCCTGGAACTAATAAATGACCATAATATGGTTGTAGGATATAAGGTTAATATAGGCAAGTGTATGCTTGCCTGTACACCAGCAATGAACAAATGGAACTTAAAATTAAAATCACAATGCCATTTATATTAGCTCTGTATCTATATGAGGAGAACTGCAATACCGTGATGAATGAATTAAAAAACTAAATAAAGTGGGGATGGATGTGGTGACCACATTGTTTTTCTTGTGAAACCTTCATGGGAGTGTGTATCAGTGATACATTGATAAAAAAAGAAAAAGAAAAAACTAAATAAATGGAGAGATATTTCATGTTCATGGATAGAGGAACTCAACATTGCCAAGAGATCATTTCTTCCTAAATTGATCTGTAGGTTCAATGCAGTCCCAGTCAAAGTCCCAGCAAGTTATTTTATGGATACTGACAAACAGATTCTAAAGTTTATATGGAGAGGCAAAAAACAACACAATAGCCAACACATACTGAGGAAGGAGAACCTGTCACAAGACTGATACTACCTGACAAAAAGAAAAAATGGACAAAAAGACCAATGAAACAGAATATAGGGCCCAGAAATAGATAGACCCACCATGAATAATAGTCAACTGATCTGTGATAAGGGAGTAAAGCAATACGCTGGAGCAAAGATATCTTATCTTCAAGAAATGGTGCTGACAACTGGCTACCCACATGCAAAACAATGAATCTATACACAGACTTTATACCCTTCACAAAAATTAACTCCATGGGGAAACATTATACTAGATGAAAGTGTAGGTTTAGAATGGAGGAGAGAGGTCTGCAGTAAGTATGGGAAGAAAAAGAGTATCTAGCAAGAGTGTGTGAAAAGAGAAGTGAGAGTTAAGAGCTGAGCCCTAGGAAACCCCAGTGTTTCAGGTGTGAGCAGCAGAGACAAAGCCAGAGAAAAAGGTTGAGAAAAGTTCAGAGATCTGGAGAGAAGCAAGGGGAGAATTTGTGGTTTAGAGACAGTACCTTTGATCTATAGAAATCTTAACTTCAAATGGCCATGCTGAACCATGCCAACCAATGTCTGAGCCATGATTTTCTTTGAATGTATTCTACCATCATCAACAACCCTAAATGGCAATCCTATTGAGAGAGGTCATCTGTAATATATACATTGGCAGGGTACCTTATGGTACAGAATGTGCATTCTTAAAAGCTCTGTGCAAGAGTTTCCAGGGTTATTTTTCTTTTTGATTATAAATTACATCTAAGATAAATAACATATATACACGGGCTCATTAGGATGACCACCTAAACATTTGATAACCAAGCGCTAACATCCAGTTCCCATGACCATATTTCCATATGCACTGATGTTCACATTGGCAACTTCAGTTATCATGAGCAGAGAGGAAAAAAGAAAGGAAAAAGGGATTCAATACTTAAAGTGATATCACAACATCCTACATAAATGAGGACTTAAAAGGTATTATGCTAAGTGAAATAGGCCAAGTGGAGAGAGACGAATACCATATGATTACACTTATATGTGAAATCTCAAAACAAAACAAAACAAAATGAACAAAACAGCAGTAGACTCAGGGACACTGAGAAGTGACTGGTGGTTACCATGGGGGAGGGATAGGGGCATCTGAGTGAAATAAGTGACAGGGGTAAAGAGGCACAAAATCTCAATCATAATATAAATTAATCATGGGTCTGAAGTACAGCATAGAGAATATAGTCAGTGGTTCCATAACCTCTTTCTATATTGACAACTGCACTAGTGGGGGAGAGCATTTTAATAATGTACACAGTTGTCAAATCACTGTGTTGTATACTTGAACCCAATATAAATTGTGTATCAACTATATTTCAATAAAAAAATACATAAAAAATAAATGAGGTCTTGCAATAATTCAGATACAGAAATGAAGTTGAATCACCTCATGGTACCTAGAAATCTAAATGTGTTCAATACAGAACCTAAACTGCAACAATTTATACAATTTATACAAATTTATAAATTTATACAAAATCACACTGAGAATAACAATTTACTTACCAAAGCGTTATCCATGAGATCAAAAAGTTGTGGGTTTCAATTTTAATGAATTTGTTGTTTGGGAGTATATTTGATGTGTAAATATTTTTTGGTTTCATAATTTTATAAAAGATACAAGCAGAGGAGTTTGAACATTTGTAAGTCAACCCTGGTGGAGCCCTAAGAGGTTTGTCCATTAAAGGGTCTTCCTACACCTCCTCTGGTGTCTCCAAGACCTGTTAATGAGACTATTTTGTTTTGAATTTGAAACTGCCTCTGTATTTCTCTATCTGGAAGCCAGTATTTTTAAATCGTTAGTTTGTTGCATTCCTTTCCTTTTCAGATAAAGTTGTCTGACTTTGGTTTCTGTGCTCAAGTTTCCAAAGAGGTGCCGAAGAGGAAGTCACTGGTTGGCACTCCCTACTGGATGGCACCTGAGGTGATTTCTAGGCTGCCCTATGGGACAGAGGTAAGGGGTGACAGTCATTGTTTGGGAGTGGCAGGGCCTGCATAGGCACAGGGATGCAGGGATTCTGAGCTGGCTAATGACCACAGATTAAGGCAATGACTTCTGACTCCATCTTTGAGTTCCGTCCACTAGGCTTGTCACAAGTAGGTTGTGGCAGAAAGGAGACTGGCCACCACTGAGGATACTGCCACATCAATCTAGGGCTATTCGTTTAGGTCCTAAGAATGGATCCTGGGAAATAAATCATTTCAACTTTGATGACACCCTCAGTAGCAGGCATACACGAAGCAGACAATGTGACTTGAGAAGTGGCCGGAGATACCCAGAGGAACAGGAATGGCGGTCAAAGCATAGAGGGTCAGAAGAAGCTCCGCAAGATTGATGTGATCTTTGTCTGAGCAATAATGTTTTCCCACAGAAAAAAACATATACAAACATTATAACATACTTTAAAATAAGGTACAATTTCAGTGTCCTCTAGCAAGTAAACCATCGTTCATAATCTAGTAAGAGATTAGGTTTGGTTTTGTGAAAATGAGGGTCCAGAAGGAGTGGAGGAAAAGCCTTCTAGGGAGGAAATGGTGTCAGCAGAAGCCCTGAGGCGTGCAAGACTCCACACACGGAGGCAGGGAGTTTTTTCGGCGGGGCACACGGTGTTTCCACACATTATGGAGCAGAAGGCAGATTCTAAGAGAGAAGCTTGGAGGAGATGGCATGGACCAATGAGCTAGGATATTGGCATAAGTTAAGGTGGACTCTGGTCTCTTTCTTTTGTTTGCTTGACCTTGGATGAGTGCTCGACTTGTTTTTCTCAGTGTGGTTCCAAGAGCATAAATTCCCATTGAAGGTCACTGCAGGAGTTGTAACAGGAATGCAGCTAACTGATAAGAGGTGTAATGAGGCCGTTATGGGGAAATGACTGCAGCTGGGAATTTATAACACAGCTATGTCTTCTCATTGTCCTGGCTGCCCATTCTTTACTCAGGAAGAATTGCTTGTCATCTCCTCCTTTTCTTTTCTCCAGTTCCTGAAAATGACTTTATAAAGCAGGGTTTTGTGTATGCTGCTTCAAAATGATAAAACAAAAAGACAAGAGCCCCAAAGTAGTGGGGAGAGAACTGTTTTTAAAAACCAAATTAACGACAGAATCAAAATATACCATGTTGTACAATGTAGCTCATTGCAATTTGTCATGAGTATGCCAGAAACTTTCTAATTTTTTTATGGTTTAAGTGAATCTTTTTTCTCTATGTTCATAACATAAAACTTTGGATGTTTTCTCATCTGCCCTCATAGACAGTTAACCCCCAAAATTAACAGTAGAAAAAAGTTCTAAACTTCAGAATGTTAAGCTATTCCTGTGTACCTAGTTAGCAGAATCTTCATTGAGGTTGTCTTTAAAAAACAATAATAACTATCAGCAAATCTCAGTGACTCAATAATTCAGCCTATAAATCTGTGTTGTAAGTTTTGGGAGATTGTAAATACCGCTTCCATTTATGAACGAGTGTGAATCTATTGGGTTCCCTGGGCACACCCATTTCAGAGCGGTCTCCTTGCCTCAGATAACCAGTGGGTTCTGCCTGACAGGTGGACATCTGGTCCCTCGGGATCATGGTAATAGAAATGATTGATGGTGAGCCCCCCTACTTCAATGAGCCTCCCCTCCAGGCAATGCGGAGGATCCGGGACAGTTTACCTCCAAGAGTGAAGGACCTACACAAGGTGAGAAGCAGCATCTGTTGCTGAAGTTGAGAATCATCTTAGATTTTTCAGTCTCTCTGTAGTTTAAAGACTGGCCTGTCATTTCCAGGAGTAGATCCTGGTTTATGGGCATGGACTTTGAGATTAGAGCATTTGGATTCAAATCTCAGCTCTTCTGGTTCACTCATGGGGCAAGTGATTCAGCCGCTCGGTCTCTGAAGTTCGTCTGTAACATGGGGGTATGACTGGCGCTTTCCCATAGGGTTGGTGAAAGAGGAAACCAGGCGCTCCACTCAAAACTCCCTCACTGAGCACCTGTTATATGCTGGGAACTGGTCTAATTGCTGGGGGTGTCACAGCACAAGATCCCAGATTTCGTGACTCTCAGAGAGCTCTATTCTAGTTGGGGAAGCAGATAACAAACAAATGGATGAAGACAATATAATTTCTAAGAATGGTACATGCTCTGAAGCAAATAAAACAGTGTGTAGAAGAGGGGACTGAGGGCTCATTTAGTCTGAGGAATGAAACAAGTCCTCTCTGGGCAGGGATCATCTGAACCAGAATATGAATAGAATGAAGGAGCAAGTCTTGTGAAATAAATGGGAGAACAATGTCCCAGGCAGAGGAGACAACAAGTGCAAAGGCCCTATGCCAAGTTGGAAAGCTTGCCTGGCGGGGCAAAGTGAGCAATGGGAAAGGGTAAAACATGGCAGAGAGGCAGGCAGGGGCTAGATCATGCTGGGCAATGGAGGACATGGCCAAGGGACCAAGTGGGGGATTTTCTGTTTCCCAAGGATTGCCAAGTAGAGCCAGGCTCCAAAATAATGAGGCCAAGTCAAAGAACCAGCAATTTAGGGGCCCCCAGTAGGGGCAGAGCTTCCTGAGAGGGGCCATTTGCATAGGATTAGTACTATAAACACTGACCATATGCACACCTTCCCTCCCATATCTGCCTCATGACCTTAAGAGAGGGGATGAGGAGAACAGTTTGTAATGGTAGCATCTTTTCTTCCCTCACTCTTAGTGAAGAGCCCCAGTAGAATCACTCACATAGGTATGCAAAAAAAAAAAAGACTGCTTAAATTGAACAGGAGATTGAAATTTCTACTGCATTGGAATAAGTTTAAATAATGAAAAGTGGCTGAAATAATATGGTAACACAATAGTCCCACACCCAAAAGAAATGAGTGATGTTCTTTCATATCATGTACAAGAGCAGCTTTAATTCCAGTTGTTAAAAACTGGAAGCTGCCCAGGGTTATTTCCCAAATGGACAGATAATATATGATTTAATTCAACTGTTACTACCACACAGCATTGAAAAGAATAAAGCTTTGCCACACATATCAGGGATGAATTTTGCAGTGTTGAGTGAAAGAGTTGACAGCATATGACTGTATGATTCCATCTCTGTAAAGGACAAACGCAGACAAAATAAATGTATGCTATTAGAAGTCAGGATAGTGGACTCTCTGCAGGGAGATGGGTATTGACAGGAAAGGGGCCCTTGGTCACCTTGTGGAGTGGTACAAAGGGTCTATATTTTGAAAGGGATGGAGAGTAAACAGGTTTATATATATGTAAAAAAAACAGCTGTAAATCATATACTTAATATTCATGCACTTGAATGTATGATAAACCTAAAAAAGTAAATTATAAAAAAATAAGGAAAAAATGCTGTCTGTGTCAGGTAACCTGACAGAGATTTGTTTCTCTTCAGAAAAGGGGATTCCACAAAGCCAAGATGGTTGCAGTTGCTAGAAAAATAAAGCTATTCCATGTTTATACCCAACTTTTATCAAGCATGTGTGACCAGTGCCTGTACCTAGGAAGGGTTTTGCAACAGCGGCTATTGTCACTATTATTACCATTATTATTTTATTTAATAAATAAATTATCATTCTTCATGGCGCTATCATGAAGTCCTATTAGGTCCAACTTGAAGAAGGTAAGGAAAACACCAGGTATTATAGTAGAGGCGTATCTGCTTTTACTTCCATAACATCTTTCCCTTCGAGCTGACTTTCACTGTCCACAGAATGACTTTTCTTGGGCATTAGCTGGGAAACCATTTTAGGGGAACTGGGTTGGGTTTCTGTGCTAGTCCTTAGGATGGTATCTTGTGTTCTCACAGGTTTCTTCAATGCTGCGGGGATTCCTAGACCTGATGCTGGTGAGGGAGCCCTCTCAAAGAGCCACAGCCCAGACACTCCTTGGACATCCATTCCTGAAACTGGCAGGTCCACCATCTTGCATTGTTCCCCTCATGAGACAATACAGACATCACTGAGCAGAGGATTCACATAGGTGACAAAGCTAGATGAGGACGTGAGACTGATTCAGGAGGACACAAGGAAACCACAGGGCATGCAGAAGGCCTGTGCATTCAAACCAGCTGACAGGTGGGACAGGCAGGGTTTGACAGACCAGGGCATCTTCTTGTGTCTTAAACAGGCATCTCTCCACTGATAGCTGGCGTGGTCATTTGAAACACGGCTTTAATAAGTCATTGTTATATTTTTCAGCCTTTCATCCAGCAAATCAGAAGGACTTAGTATAAACTCCGTTATGATATATCCTAGCCACATGCAGGGTAACACATAGGATTTTCTATATTGAAAGAATACTTTTCTGGCAAAAAAAAAAAAAGAAAGGAAACAAAAAGCACTTTTTTCTTAATGGTAGCAGTGTAATGTATTTTGCAATGAATTTGTAATTTTTCTGTATGATAGTTTTGATAATTTATAGTACTTTGATGTCACGTAGCCATTGTATCAGTTGAAGTAATACTTGTTTACTAGTAAGAGTTTGAACAAAGCCTTTCCTACTTTTTTTATCCCTTTCAGAGAACCAACGATTCTTTAGGAACTTTGAATACTGAATGACTCTCAGTCACCAGAATAACTTTCTTATCTTAACAAGTGTCTTATGTGATGGAAGAAGAATTAAGAGTGATGGTGATGGTGGTACACATTTCATTTACCCAACCAAAAATAATAAAATTTGAGCCACAGTATACCACCAAACTACTCCTTGGGATAAAAAAATTTGAAAAATCACATTTTCCTTCAAGGCGATTCATCACAAAAGAACATTTTCCCTTATCCTCCCTCAAATAGGTACAGTGTCCCCTGTAGCCCAATTTCCCTCTCAAGGAACAGTTTCATTGCTAGGATCATTAGACTCAGTCCCCCAAAGTGAATGTTGCAATAAGGCCCTAAGAATTCCAGTCTCCCCAAGGAAAAGGCGAGAGAGTGGGGCAAGACGTTTGGTTTCATTTGTCACTGTTTTTAAAGCTCTGTATGCTAGCACACCAAACTCTTGTCTGTATTCACCTTCGTACCACAGTATTAATCACTACTGTTTATGTTTCGTGCTGGAAGTCTGAACTAACTCTGAAGGATGAAGTAGGAAGGGGGAAAGGGGTATTTTACCAGGTGTGATCTGACTTCAGTTGTGACCGTGTGATTACATGTTTCTGATATAGGAGAGTCGTGCTGCTGACTAGATCTTCTTGAATGTTGGTAAAAATGAATGACTACTACAGTACCTTTTGTGTTGCTTGTTGGATGAATTTGCATGTTAACTGTAGGCCAATATAGATTTGCCTTTAAAACTCTGAAAGAGCTACATAGTCATCATTAGTTTCTGTTAATTATGCATCAGACAAAAGCCATGTGTTATCAAACTGGAAATCCAGAGGCTTTTCTAAATGACTTCACTTACCGTAACAAATACGAATTTAAATCTGTGAAAATGCTCTGGTTGCTCTAAGCATAATTA
The DNA here is from genome assembly GCF_040802235.1 of Manis javanica. NCBI lineage: Eukaryota > Metazoa > Chordata > Mammalia > Pholidota > Manidae > Manis > Manis javanica. The sequence continues at coordinate 34,735,299 of NC_133160.1, read as the reverse complement.
AGAATTTTTGTAATTAATAGGTTGCTAATTATTTATTATAGTTAAAAAAGGAAAAGAAAGGCGTAAAATGACCTGCTACTGATTAGATTTCCAGTTTTCCCCCAAACTGGAAATGCCACATCATAAATAGGATCTATAATTTTGTTTCATAAAACACAATGTTTTATGTAAAATATTAAAATATTAATATAAGTATGTAAGAAATAAAACAGTCTAAATCCAGAAAATGGCAGTCCTTAAAGTTCATGGAACAGGACTATGTAGAAGTAGAGAGAAAAGAAAGAGAGAATCTTTTTTTTTAACCAGAACAAATATTAAAAACCACTGCAGAAAATAGTGGATTTTGAATTCCAAACATTTTCAACAGTGTAATGGAAATTTTTCTGTAATTTTCTTATCACTGGGTATTTTTTAAAGTGTTATTTGAGTTTACTGAAAGTTACTGTAGCTTAAAAGGTTTTGTGAGCACTGATGATTGGCAGAAACTGCACTTGCAAATAAAAATAAATGTTTGCCTTTTTCCTATTGTGTTATTAGAAACTCTAGAGATTTCCCAAATTTGTTTTCCTGAGTAACCAAGAATGGCTTCTTTATGACCTTGGGGATTGAGTTGGTAGATAGGTATATGTAACATCATGAGTTGTTATCAATGAGTTGGTATAAAGGTATATGTAACATCATCATAACATGAACCAAGGACAAATATTCCCATCCCAGGAGTTGCAAATAGTATAAGACTATGGTGTAGATAACAATATTAATGGGAAATAATTATTAAATTCTGGAAAGCCAAGTTCAAGGAAAGCCAGATTCATGGCTAAAGCCTCCCACTCCACTAACCTGTCCCAAAGATGCTGAACTAATCTGAAGGCTTTTACCAACAAAAGACATCAAAAAGAGATTGTTCTGAGTTAGAGAAGGTGAAGTAAGAGTTCTCTCGTTGCCTCAAAGAAAGCGTGGGTCCCTTCTTGTCTTTGAGTGATAAGAGAGGTCAAGCTGAGAGAGACACTTGTATATAGAGTTCATTTCTCATCTGGAAATTTGAGAAGGTAAAAACTCCCAGGAAATAGCCTGAGAAAGCAGAGTGAGAGAAGATGTAATATATCATGTGCCAATAAAGAGAAAGATGGAGGCAGCCTCCCCCCAGGCACATCCTTAAAGCCACTGCAGGATGGGGAAGAAGACCCCAGGAACATGGAGAGGGGACAGGGACCAATGTCAAGACAAACCATTTGACTACGTTATGGGGTGCCCAACGTGGAGAGTGCACTGGAGGCATGCATCACGGGGTTAACTAAAGGGGAATATGGCTGCTTTTCTGCAGAAGGAGGAAGTCAGGATAGAGCTGAACCTTGCTCTAGAAACTACACTTGCCATCTACACCAACACCACTCTGAACAGCAGCGGCTACAGTCTTCAGGCTGACACAAATGAGATTCAGGCATCCCCTCTCTTCCAACAGCATTGCCAAGGCAGCTGACTACAGCAAGCTGGGTTACTAATACCCCCTTTCCCAACTGTGCCCCATAGGCTTGGGTCACGTATTGATGTGAGACCCCATGGTTCAGGGGAGGGATTTAAGAGAGCATACCATGTGTCCTACCACTGCCTGTTCACTGCTACCTCTTTCTTTTTCTCTGATACAAGTTTAGCCCAAGCAAAAGAGAGGGGAGTTATTTTGAGCTGGAATAAGATTGATTTCTTTCTTAAAAAATGGATTAGGTGGAATCAGTCTAAGTTATGGTTGTGTCACCATTAACCACTGGGAAGAGCACACTCAGTAGCAATTACTGGAAAAATAAAATCATTCCATGAAGTTAACAACTTGATGAGTTGGGACTCTGGTCAAACCAGTCAGCTAAGTAGCACTGCGTCATCAAAGAAATGGGAGTGAGATTCCAGGCAGAGAAAAAATCAATTCCATCGGAAGCAGGTACAAAATGTACAAGCAGGAATAGTTCTGTGAAAGTGACATGATATGGTACAAATCCAGTATAGCACCAATTGTTCAGGAAAACCGGTCAGCTTGAGCCCTGAAAAGCATGCATTTTGAGTTGTATTTCCTAGTCAAATGAATATATTCTCTTAGTGTGGACAAAGATGACACAAGTACTTTATTTGGGAGATGATCCCAGGAAGCTTACTCAACATGGCAGTAGAGAAATAAGACAAAGAGGAGAGAGAAGTTTTTCTGAAAAGGGTGTTTTTCATGAATGTGTTACCACTATGGGCAGCTGGGGCTCAGTCCCACTAGAGACACTTTTTTTTTTATTTTTTTATTTTTGAGAGGGCATCTCTCATATTTATTGATCAAATGGTTGTTAACAACAATAAAATTCTGTATAGGGGGGGTCAATGCTCAATGCACAATCATTAATCCATCTCAAGCCTAATTCTCGTCAGTCTCCAATCTTCTGAAGCATAACGAACAAGTTCTTACATGGTGAATGAATTCTTACATAGTGAATAAATTCTTACATGGTGAACAGTACAAGGGCAGTCATCACAGAAACTTTCAGTTTTGATCACGCATTATGAACTATAAACAATCAGGTCAAATAAGAATATTCGTTTGATTTTTATACTTGATTTATATGTGGATCCCACATTTCTCCCTTTATTATTATTATTATTTTTATTTTTAATAAAATGCTGAAGTGGTAGGTAGATGCAAGATAAAGGTAGACAACATAGTTTAGTGCTGTAAGAGGGCAAATGTAGATGATCAGGTGTGTGCCTATGGACTAAGTATTAATCCAAGCTAGACAAGGGCAGCAAAACATCCACGGATGCAGAAGATTTCTCTTAAAGCAGAGGGGGTGAGGTTCTGAGCCTCACCTCTGTTGATCCCCAATTTCTCACCTGATGGCCCCCCTGCGACTGTGCCTGTCTTAGGTTGTTCCTCCCTTGAGGAATCTTATCCATCTCTGGCTAACCAGTCATCTTCCGGGGCCATACAAGGAAATGTAAAGTTGGTAAGTGAGAGAGAAGCCATATTGTTTGAAAAGGTTAGCTTTTTACTTCTTTGCAGATTTATGCCCTGTGGCTTCTATGCCCAGCACTTGTCTTGAGGTATCTTTACCACCTGGAGGAATTATGATAGTCGGTAAATTTGATATGAGGCACGAATTCTATTTAAGGGTTGTAATTAGGAAGGAAGAAGAAAAGCTATAGAGGTAGCATATGGAAGAAAACATGGGAGGATTGATTATTTCTTTGACATATCTTCTTGTAGAGTACCTTAAGCATGTATAAGTTTTAAACTACTAACTAACTTGCGCTCACATATTAACATAATAGGAATACGGTGACATAAACAAAGCAAATCTATAATTACCATCCATCTCCAGTGAAGCCAAGAAAACCATTTAGGCACCCTAGGCATTTGTGAAAATTTGTCTATGATATGATGAATATTGTCCAACTGTACTTGAACAGTCTGAGAGAAATCAGACAAATTAAAGCAACCCATTTCTGGGATCTGTTCACATCCCATATGTTCTTTTAACCGTAGATAGTCTATAGTCATAAGATTTTGGAGTGCTGCAACTTGCACCCCTCCCAACTCCTGGTTGAGTTCCAACAGTACAGATCCGGTCAAATTCGTTGTCTCACTGTATGCACATGCCAGCCTAGACATCTCCCTTCTCATTCCAATGGCAAGTCCAGGAAACGGTGGGGTGGACGCAGCCACAACCGCAGCATCGTCCAGATCCCTGTGGAGGCTTTTTGATGATCATCCCCCGGCACAAGTCTTCCAGCCACTAGAGACACTTTTGAGGGGGCAGATGCTGGGGTATTGATCCACCATCTCCTCTTCCTCATTGGCAGAAAGTTGCTCCTAGGGCATCAACTCCCCGAACTTCCATCTTGCCCTGTATGTGGACAAAGCTTATTCCCTTTGACAAAGAGGGAGAGAGGCGGGGGAAGCTTTGCCATTTAAAGAAACTGTCAGCAAGTGCCCTCCAAGAAGGACTGAGGGTTCTGGGGGAGGGACACAGACAACATCTCCACGTAAGCAGATTTAAAGAAGGACAAAAAGAGGACTTGAGAAAGTTTATGGGTTGCTTACATCGTTTTAAAAGCAGAGGGATTCCTTATCCTGAAAGACTTGCTCACATAGCAAATGCTTTAGTAGTTATGCCTTATCAGTGTTGTTATTCTTAAAAATTTAAAGTTACAAGGGTCTCCAAGCTCTTAACATGATTCATCACACCTGAGCTAGCCAAGGCTCCCAAAGTCAGGCAGTGTCAGTATGTTGATCATACCTGAATAGACCACACACCCAGACTTCAGTTCCATGAGGCAGGGATTTTTACCTGTTTTGTTCACTGATGGGTCCCCAGCATGCAGACCAAAGTCTAGAAAACAAATGGTCAGTTATGACACACACTTGTTACCTCATTTGTGAGATGAGCCTTTGTGGATCCCTCCCCAGTAAACAACCTGACAAGTTCAGTCACTTTTTAAAAAATTGAGATATAATGGACATGTAATAGTTTCAGGTGTACACCATAATGATTTGATATATGGGTATCTTGTGAAATGATAAGTCTAGTTAACATTCATCAATCACAGTTAAATTCTTTTTCTTAGGAAGAAAACCTTCAAGATTTAGTCTTAGCAATTTGCAAGTATAGAAGACGCGATTACTAACTAACTGTAGTTGCCATGCTGTACATTACATCTCCAGGACTTATTTATTTTACAACTGCAAGTTTGTACCTTTTGACCCCCTTCACCCATTTTGCCCACCTCCTTCCCCCACATCTGGTAACCGCCAATCTGTTCTCTGTCTCTACAAGCTTGGTCTTTGTTTTTGTTTTGTTTTTAATGCCACATGTAAGTGAGATCATACAGTATTTGTCTTTCCCTGTCAGACATGTTTCACTTAGCATAATGCCTCCAATGTCCATCCATGTTGTCACAAATGGCATGATTTCCTCTTTTCTTTGGCTGAATAATATTCCTGTGTGTGTGTGTGTGTGTGTGTATTACATTGTCTTCATTCATTCATGAGACACAGATTGTTTCCATATCTTAGCTATTGGAAATAATGCTGCAATTAACTTTGGGGTGCATATATTTCTTGAGTTAACCATTTTCATTTCCTTTGGATAAATAGAAGTAAGATTGCTGAATCATATGGTAGTGCTGATTTAAATTTTTTTTAAATTTTCAATTAATTTGTTGAGGAATCTCTATGCTGTTTTCTATAGTGCTGCTCCAATTTATATTCCCATGACCAGTGTAGGGGGGATTCCCTTTTCTCTACTTCCTTGCTAGCATTTTTTATTTCTTCTCTTTTGTAACAGTCTTTCTAACAGGTGCGAGATGATATAAATTTCACTTTTAATGATAACTGAAGTAGCCCTGGAGTTCTTAGCCTAAATTTGTACTTCTTGGTTGCCTGACACCTTTGGACTCCTCAGAAAAATGTGTTTTTAAATGAATAAGTAAAACACTAGGCTTACAAAGGAGACCAGTTGAAGTACAGTTATCAAAATACCTTTTTAAATTTTGTGGTATAATGCAATAAATAACAAAGTCTTGTGATGGGTCTAATAACTACCATAATTTTGAAGTAATGAGTATTAGTGATTTTTGAGACATCTCCAGCAAGTATAATGTAGTGACATCTACTGATAACAAATAAAAGGTCCCTGCTTACACTGCAGGGGTTTGATGCCTATGTACATAATTCAAGGAAATGCTACCTTTCATTTGAGGTTAGTAAAAACTAATGAAGTAATTTTTTTCCATTCAAGTTCATGGCTCTTACAGTCTGCCTCATCCCCTTAAATTGACACCCCTCCCCACCCCATATTTACTGGGCTGTGGGTGGGGAGAAGTCCTGCATAGAAACATACTTTCAATTTAAAAACTGACACAGAAAACTGTGTGCTAGGCTAAGAACTTCTGCTCTGGACCAATCCCTTTGGATCTTTCATGAACTTGTCTGGAAGGTAAAATTGGAATATACATGCTAAGAATTGTGCTAGACAGATATCATTAATAATGGCTTTTATGGAGCATTTCCAGTACACCAGGCATTATGCTGGGGACTTAAAAGAGCTGTCATGGATCCTCAAATAACTGCAGGATGGGGGAGTGAGCCCCATTTTCAGATAAGAAAATGAACACAGAGAAGCCCAGTAATTCAGCTAATGTTGCAAATAAACTGATAGCAAAGGCTTTTTAAACAGAACATTTCATACTGCTGGCTCAGATTGATGTGCAGAGTGTAATAAAACTTGATTTTAGGTCTCACCATAGAGATTCTTGATCAGTTTGAGATGATGCCCTAGAACTGATGGTTTTCAATGGCACCCCTGGGATGGTTGTGATGCAGCTTGCTTGCAAACTATACTTTGAGACACTGATTTAAAGGTGCATCTGCCTGGTACAAAGCACTCTGGGGTTTTTTTCTCGGGAAGTGTTTGTGCCCAGTGCCAGGTTGGACTGCCTCCCCAGGAAAACACTGCCTCGCACACCCAGCGTGCCACCTCCAGCAGACACTGCAGGGTTTCCTCCCATCTTCCCTCCCATTTCTCCATTCCCATCTATCCAGTGTCTCCCACGCCCACTCGGCTTTGCCAATCTTTAGTGGAAAGATCAGAGAGCAGAGAATAGTTATGGTTTAGGAGGCTTTCTGAAGCTGAAGAACAGGGTCTCTCTTGCTCCCTGAAGCAGGTTCCCTAAGAGCCATTTCCAAGAGTGGGGGAACTCTGCAAAGAACCACACACAGCAGAATTTAAATCAAATCACCCTGCCCCCAAAGAAATCTGAATAGAGTTCATGGGCTGGCTTTTCCAGGCAGTGGACCAGCAACCAGATACCTAGCGTTCTTTGGTGCCCAGAGATGTTTGGGTTTAAAACTCCAGTAAAAAGGAAAAATGACAGTTAAGAAGTAATTGAGCATCTGCAGTTTGCCAATTTGCTTTCTTCCTGTCTCTGAGCTCGGGAAGCAAAGCAGACAGATGAGCCTCCACCTCAGTTTGTTTGTGATTCAGGAGCAGCTGTGAATGCAGGACAGTGGCCATGGCCACGAAAGAAGCCCTGGCTAAGTCAGTCCTCCCAGACACCTTGCTTTCTCCATGGAGAGACCACTACTTCTGCCCTGGTCAGGAGGCTCCCCTTTATTTTGCTTAGTCAATAAGATAAAGACAGGGCTGAGAGAAATAAGGTGAGGGTCAAAGAAATTAGACTGAGCTTGAGACCAGATTTTAGGACAGCTAGATAAAGATGCTGTGATTAATAATAACAATAACTGTCATAAAAATATGGCTTTTCATACATAGCGCATATCACACGTGGAAAAACCTCAATTTTCAGAATTAAGAAATTTGGATTCTAGAAAGATTTAATTAGCTTAGACAACATTTTGAGAAGAGCCAGGGCACTCTGTTCTTTTTAGAATGATGTGTGTAAGTTTGGTTTCCTGTCAATCTTACTGCTGTAGACTCTAAGTCATCAGGTTTCGTAATGTATATCCATCCCTGAGGCTGCACCCAGGAAGTGCTTAAAGCCTGTCTGTGGAATAAATGAATGAATGACAATTTCTAAACCAATAACAAGTCCTGAGTTTGGGGAAAGTAAAAATTTTAAAGATTACAAATTCACTTTTGTGAAAGTAAATTATATAAATATGGAGTTTTTAAAAGTATGACTCAGAAAGATCTAAGAATTTTTTCTTAAGGGCTTAGAGAAAAGGAGGGTAACTCATTGATACATACATCTAAGTGTCCCTTTCTCCCCAACTATGAAGTTTTTCAAAAATACAGAGATACTAAGAAGGAAAGGGTTTGCCAAGTTTGGGACTTGGGTGAGATCACAGATGATAGAGTGGAGTAACCTATGGGGGTGGTCAGCAGCACCAGAGGTGTCTCCTTTCCCTGCACAACTTACAATTTTTATGAAGAATCAGGGCTTTTCCCTCACAGGTACCAGGCAGACACTGAAGAGAGATCATGGAGGGGGAAAGACTGAGGCTGACAGAACAGCAAACAGGTCATAAAGCAGCAACTGGCTGATACTGAAATTTGCTGGGATAAAAAACTTCTAAGGATGCACTGCCAGCAGTTGGAGACTTAGGGAGATGAACTCATGAGCTGCCTCTCATAAGATGGAGATTGTATGGAAGATAGAGAGATTTCTACCCTAACACCAGAGAGGATTTCCCCTACCTCCACTGAGGTCTTATGAAAAATAACTAGGTAGAAACGGAGTGAAATTTAAACTACGTTCATTTGTTTAGGACGTTCCAGTAAATTACATTTTATTTCAAACAAAACCCAACCTAGGCTACCATATTCAGTCCAGTTTTTTAATCCAATATGAAATGCCAGACTCAAGACCAAGAAGCATCAGAAACAATATTAGACCAAACATTCAAGAGGTGCCCTTATTAAAACTACTTTTATTTGTCATGTTTTTTCATCTAGGAAGCCAGCTTCCCCTTCATTGCTTCCCTGCCCTTTCTGACTTTTCCTCTTGCAGAAATGAAAAACCCGTCTCCATCCCTCCCCTCTCTCCTCTGGATGCCAAAATAACCATGTTAGTGTTTTTTCTTGTTTCAAGAAAGCAGGCAAATAGTAGACAGTAGTACATTTTAATTCATTTTGAAAAACAAGCACAGGATTGATTCTTCAGGTCCCCTTATTGGACCTGACACACTGCAGAGTCCAGACAACTCGGCCTGGTTACAGTCAACTGGTTCTTGTGTGGCAAAGTCACTGAGTGAAGGTAGCAGTGAAACATTCCCAAGACAATCACTAGACATGCAGAATGCCAGCCAGAAGCATGGATCCCTTTCAGGGGTCTGCCATAAGGAGCAGGAGGCTGTGTTTTGTGTGTGTATGGGGTAAGCCAGCTGTGTTCAAGGGAGTAAAAGCACCCGATTCCTGTGACCCTCAAGGGGCATCTTCTCCAAAGGGGTTTCTTTCCAATCCCTAAATTTCAGAGCCAGATACCCCTCCAAGTCACATGTGTTGCTCCTTAGAGAGTCAAAGCCAAGTCATCGTGAGCATGAAAGCTGGCTGACCCCCTTCCTGCCCATTCCCTGGCATGGAGAGAGCCACCATTCACTCCATGGGTCTGAAAGAATCCCCCCATCCCTGGGTTGAAGCACGGGTGCGGCCAAGCAAGCCTTGGGTACCCAGCCCGTTGGATGGTAGCTATGTTGGTGTATCCCATGAACAAGGTGGAAAAGTGCTTTTGTTCCTCTCCCTGATCCAGCTGGGGGAGGGGGGCTGGTGGGCTGCCTGCTGATGTCCCCTAGCCCATGTGCTTATATTGGGATCGGTCCCTAGGTATCTGCACCTGGCTGGCAGTCATTTTGTGGTGGATGTGGTAAATCACCAGTGTTACCACAATGACGAGGCCCAAGATGAGCCCCAAAATCAGGGGCAAAGTTTCCTCCAACTGCTCCCGCTCGTCCACTGGGCATTTATGCTCTGAAATGGGAAAGTAGAAAAGCAGTGAGCTCCTGTCAAGATATTCCATCCATATCATAAGTCCTCCTATCAGAATGGAAATGGAAATGGAGTGAAAGGACTCTAAAGGAATCTTTCTGGAGACATCTCTTTTTCAGAAACAGTACTTCCCCAACCAACCCTCAGAGGCTGAACCACTATTTCTGCATAATGTAAAATAAAAATGCATCAAGTTAATAAGGCAACATTCATATAAGATTCCTGGAAAATGCCAACAAAACTTTCCAGTGGTTTGTTTAGATTTTGAGTTTTATCACTAGACACAAGAACTATCATTTTTATGGCTGGTTTAATTTTTTAACTTTGTATTGAGGTATAAGGCACACACAGACAATGGTACAAAAATATATAGCTTCCAAGAAAACTGAAAATACCAAGTGTTTGTGATGACATGGAGTACTTGGAACTCTTATACATCATTGATGGGAAATGGTACAACCATTTTGTAAACCAGTTTAGTGTAGTTCCTAATAAAGGCAAACATACACCTACCTTATAGCCCAGCATTCCATTCCTAGGTATTTACTTATGAATAATGAAAACACATTGACACAAAAAGACTTGATCATAAATATTCATAGGAGCTTAATTAATGATGGCTTAAACCTCGAAATAACCAAAACGTGCATCAAAGTGGAATGGAAAAATGAACTGGTATATTTGTACAGTGGAATATTAGGCATCAATATGGAATGAACTATGGCTACACATAAATAATGGATGAACCTCAAAAACATTATGTTGAGTGAAAATCGTCAGACACAAAATGTACATATTGCTTGGGTTCATTTAGATGGAACAGGTAGAACTAAGTCCATGGTGATTGAAATCAGAAAAAATGCTTACACGTGGGGAACAGAAAGAACACAAGGGAACTTCTGGTGTGATAGAAATATCCTATAGCTTGATTTAGGTGAGAGTTCCGTGGATATAGGTAAAAACACACTGAGCAAAAAACTTCGGATTTGTGCGTTTTAATATATGTAAATTTTATGATAATTTTAAGAAAGAAATTGCTGAGCTGGATGAAATTTCACAAATGAACCACCCCCACCCCCACCCCATGTAACCGGCATCTGGTTTAAGAAAGAAAACATTACCAATACCCCAGGGTTGGCTCAATTTTTACCCTTCTAAAATCTAAGAAGGTTTTATAGCCCTTGGTTTCCATTTTTACATAGACCGAGCAAAACAATTTTGGGGACACCTGTTGATAACAGTGTGTAGTGCTGACCAGCACTGAATTCCTACAAACCAGGACCCAGTTACTCAGGCTCCTTGGTTCCTTGTGGGTAGCTCGTGGCCTTTTCACCAAACTTAGGAGCCACCACTGGAGAAAACAGGCTTTAGATACTTCTTCAGAGAGACCAAATTTTTTAGTCAGGGTGATCCAGCAAACATTTACTGAGCGCCTACTGTGTGCCAGGCTCCTCCAGATCCCTTTTGACAGAAGGGAGGGTAAGGCCTGAGCCCCAGGAGTCTTTTCTCTCCAATAACAAGATCCAGAAAATTGTAGGTCAATATACAGCTTTTAAAGAACTGTATACTTAATATGGCTGGTTCTTAGATTAACTTCCAGATCTAAGCACAAAGATTGTCTCACTGAATCCTCATAACAACCTTGTGAGGTAAATATTATTGCATCTATTTTTACACGTAAGATGATTGAGGCAGAAAGAAGCTAAGTAATCTGCCCAGGGGTAAATGAAGCCACAGTCTGAACTCAAACAGCCTAACTCAGCAGCACTGAGCAGACATGAGTTGGGCTGGAGTTAGGGTTGGGTCTGTAGGGCCTGAGCCACTGGCATTCAAAGGCCACAGAATCACAAGGTGGGCAGGAAGGAGGGCTTCTGGCCTCTGTGGATCTGCTTGCTGGTGGTGGAAGTACATTCAGTTTTTGAAAATTCAGAGACCTAGATACTCACTCTAAAAAGGTACAAGCATACCTTTGGGGGTGATGGGCGTATTGATTTTTCTGGATTGCAATGATGGCTTCTTAGGCATATATTCCTGAATCAGTATTTATCCAGCCACACACTTAAATATGCACAATTTATTGTATTTCAGTTATACCTGAATAAAACTATTTAAAGTAAATAAACATATTTACATCCCCCATCTGAAGAAGGAAAGACTTTTTTAAAAATAGGTTTTTAATTATTAGGAGCCTCTTGGGAGCTAGGGGAGATACTTAAATGGGTGATAGACCTCTCCTTAGAGTCACAGTAGCTAAAGATGTCCTACCACTAGATCCTGAGAGACAGGGACCACATCTTTCCAGGTCTTTCTGTACTTAGGAAGTATCTTGTATTCACTCTTTTTTCTTAAACTTCAACTTTACGGAGGTATAACTGATGAATAAAATTGTAAGATATTTTTTAAAAACTGATTTTTAAAAAGATATTTTGGCAAACATAAGGGAAGAGCTTAGCATCTCTTAGCATTAAACTGAGCCTTTCTCCTTATTACAAGCAGAAGGACTGAAAAGAATTAGCAGGGGACTTTTCTTTTTCACTATTTGACTCTATTAAGGAGTCCCAAACTTTAAGTAACAGCCTTCAGCTCAATATCCCCATCCATCCAGGGAAAAGACTTCCTGATATTACAAGATACACCAGAAACAGCTATGAGCCCAGAGCTCCATAGCCAGAAGGTTGTGCTTTCTTTGAAGAGAGTGAATAGAAATGGGGTCCCCTGGGATAGAGATTTTGTTAACAGCTATTTATTTGTTTCCTTCACTAGAACACTGTTACGTGTAGTGTAATATTAACATAGGTTGTGGGGTTTGCTCAAATTCCATGTGCTAGCTGCAAATTCATACCTTGATGTTCATAACAAACCCCTTTCAGCCACACCTGTTTATGTTAATGAGGTGACTGGGGAAGCCCCTATTTCACCTAAGGATGGGGGCTGGTTGCCAGGGGAACCAACAGGTGATTAGAGGGTTGAAATGTTCAGCTCCACCCCCGCTGGTTTCCAAGGAGGGAAGAAGGGATGGAGATTGAGTTCAGTTGTCATGGCCAATGATTTAATAAATCACGCCTATGTAACAAAGCCTCCATAAAAACCCAAAAGGATGAAGTTCGGAGAGCTTCCAGTGGGTGAACACATGGAGATCTGGGGAGAATGGTGTGCTCAGAGAGTTTGGAAGCTCTGTGCCCTTTCTCCATACCTCATGCTAGGCATCTCTTCCATCTGGCTGTTCCTGAGTTACATCCTTTTATAATAAACCTGTAATCTAGTAAGATGTTTGAGTTCTGTGAGCTACTCTAATAAATCAGTCGAACCCAGCGAAGGAATCCTTGGAACCTCCAATCTATAGCCAGTTGGTCAGAAGCCCGGGTGATAACCTGTACTTGCCATGGTGTCAGATAATCACTTGATGGTTGGGAAAAACATACATACATCAAAACTGGTGTTGGAACTGCGGTGCCAGACGCTCATCTGACAACAACACCAGGCTTGAACTGATGTCACGCTGCTCATGATTCTCATTCATCCTACTTAGTGTGAACATTCATGTGGTTCACTGCAGGAAACAGATATATTAAATATTTGATTACAAGGGCCTGCCCTGACTCATCTGAGATCTTCCATAATACATGGACTGTGCACTGTATTGTCTTCCTAAAGTCTAAAATATTCTGAATTCTGAAAAACAACTACCCAATGGTTTTAGATGAGAGATTATGAACCCATTAAGGAAAGACATGCATTCCCCTTTCTGGCTTATTAAGCAAGTGTTTTCAAACTCTGCCTCTGACCCATAGGAAGCATTATAACCCAAAACATATGTATACACACATTAAGTGAAACTAGTTTTACAAAACAATAGTTATCCTTACTTTGTGCATCTAGTAATTTACACTCTATTTTATCCTCTTTCATAAAACAGAGCTGGTCATGACCCATTAAGATAGGGGTTTAATAATTTTTGTGCCAGTGTGATTAAACTATCACCCTTCCTTAGAATAATGCATTTAAAGGCTTAAAAATAAAATAGATAAGATTACAAAGGAAATGGATTACATGGAAATTCAACTATCAAAATATTTTTAAACACCTTGGGAGACAGTAATATATGTACTTCTTTATTAGTGCACACATATACTGGCTATGATGGCAGAGTGGGGAGAATGACTGTTATTTTGCAATATCTGTGCAAACTAATGTGAGATGAAGACATCATGATTTCTATTGGTAACAAAGTCAGAGGCACCACTGATACTACTGTGAGTTGTTACTTTCATTTGTAATCAAAGGAAATTTAACTATTAGTTAGGAATGAGTAAAAATAAAGATGTAAATTTTTCCCATTTGAAATTTACAGACCCCCTGAATTCTGTCCACCAACACTAAGAACCTCAGGGTTAAGACTGTGCTCAATAAGCTCATTATACAACCCACAGACTATAAAACCAGGAAGGCCCTGGATCTCTCCCTGGGGGAAGAGCACCCCTCGGCTTCGCCCAGACTGCATCTGGCTTTGGATTTGCTCAGAGACCCTTCAGTCCTTGTCTACTCCACAGGACGTGGGGTCCCACATGACTCTGCCCTGGCTGGACTCAGGATTCTAGAGTACACAAAACAGGCTCAGGGTGGGTGGCCTGTGGCTGGAAAAGGACCTCGCAATTGGAAAGAACCAGAGGAAGGCAGATCAGACAACAGCGCAGTCATCCCTCAACCAAAAACCTGGTGTCCCCACTGAAATTTTGATTCACCTTAGGTTCTGTTGTCAAGTCTGTGTTTTATTTTGTTTTGTTTGATGACCATTGCATTTCCAAGTTGTATTTACTCCCCGAGGCAAACTACAGGAACTCATCATTGTACCCCAAATGAACAGCAAAGGGCAGGGGGCCAAGAGGCAAGCTATCCCCGGACTGTCCTGTTTGAGGAAGAGGAGGGCAAGCCTTTTGCTGGCTGTGGTTTTCTCTGCTGTCTGACAGGGCAGCTGGAGGGAGGGGTTTGTGTCTCTTCATATATTTTCTCTGGCTGGATCCGGACTCCTGTAACCTCAGCAAAATGTATTTTGGATACTGAGAAGCTGTTAAGATGAGTGGGCTTTAGAGACTTTTGGCTGGAGACAAGCATATATTCTCACCAAGATGTAAGCACTAACAATTAAAAAGAAGATTATTAAAGTAATTATTGATGAAGCTGTTGTCACCAGGAACACAGCATGCACAAGATAGAGTTCTATAAACTCTTCCTTACTGGTCTATATGCTCCACCAGGGCAGTGAAAGGTCATATAACAAAGTGTAGCAGACATGGACAGAGTTTTATCCCCTTGGCATTCACCATGCTCACACATTCTAACAGGTTGTGGCTACAAGCAGGTTAGAAGTTCCAGAGAGTCAACACCTCCTCCTACCCCACTGGCCATCAGTCATGGATGGGGGTTGGTGGGTAGGTGCCAGTTCCCCCATGCCTCGGTGGGATAACTCTGAGATAGGTTCTGCACTCTCTCCCTGAGGCTCCAGCAGTATGAGCCCTGGGTGCCCACTGTGGTAAGCTGCTCCCTAAGGCACCTGGCCTGGCTGCCTTGACTTCCTAGCCCACTATTGCACTCCCCTACCAGTGCTTTGAAGAACCAGGTCCTGAATCAACTACCTGCACTTATTCACATAGGAACCCAACCTAAAACACTGTGTTCCAGGACAGCACCAAGAAAGCTGAATTCTACAACCAGCTAGCTCCGTGGCCCTACAGTGGGACACCAAGACTCCACACTCCAGCCCTTTACCCATCAGTTCTCAGCAGTGTCAACCACAAGACTGTATCTCTCTGGAGAAGCTCACCCAGGAGACCCTGAGGACCAACCACTCAGGGTGACACACTTCTTGGCTGGGATGTGCCAAGTAAATCACAGGTCTACACAACATTCTGGATCAGCTTCAGCAAACCCTGCTCGCATCTGTGGCATGGCAGCTGACTTTGGGGCACTCTACTGCAGGCTGGCTTACAGGGAAAGGTAAGGTATGAACATTTCCACTAAAACACAATCATTTTCCCCATAGGTCTCGGTAGGATACAGATCAAGTGGCATCTCCCAGTCATGCTGTTAGGAGCAATAACAAAAAATGCACGAATTCAGGGTACCAGATAAGCTTTCTAAAGGTGCTTCCTGCATTCACATGTTTATTATGGTTGCTGAGCAGGAGTAGCTGATTCTCAGAGAGGCTAAAAGCACGGGATCCGATACTCAGACAAGTTCTATCCCTGTCCCAGCCCTGACAGCCACTAGTTGGGCAGTCTTCATTTATATCTTCACTTCCCTGAGCTTCAGTTTCTCCACTGTAAACAAGGATCTCATATTTTATTCACACGTTGGTTGATTTTTCCTTCTTCAGAATTAAAAAGGGACCAGCCTATATGTGGTAACATTTATATGCATATTAAACCTGAACCTTTTGTTAAAGATCAGAGGTCCCCTTCATGTTCTACCACATTTCTTCTGTAGGTATGCATAAAAGTTGCCTTTAACTCAAGCTGTTAAGACACTCAGACTAATTTGTTCTCTCTCGGTGATGCATCCCCCCTCCCCCTGCTTCCATCACAGCCAGAAATTTCCTGAAGCCCTCAGAGGGACACACTACAAGGAATTGACTTGGGAAGGCACATTGACCAGCCCCAAGTGAGAAGCACAGGTGCCTGGAACTGCAAGGGAGTAGCTGCTATCCGGTGTGTATTTGTCATAGAAATGGGCCAGAGTGGCTTTGGTGTATGGTCCCTAGATGATTTATTTCTGCAAGCTGAAACCCCTTATCTCAAAATCTTAAATTTTTACATATCCAGTTATTTCAAAAAATAGCCATTTAGAGCCCACCTGCTTTGCATACCAAACCGGCTGTTACCCACTGATAAGACAGGGCCTCGTTAGTGATGAGGATGGAGCCTCTGCTGCCCTTCAGCTCTTTGACCCAGAGAGGAGTCCTCACCTGCTGCTGAGCAACACCACCCAGACACCTCAGTCCCCTGTCCTATACCCCTCACCACACCAGGAGGTTCTTTGCCCTCCTCCTCTACTGGATGGTGGTCCATGAGGTGCTGTCATGCTGTGAGAGGCTTTTCTTCTCATGCAGCCTTGTCCAAGTGGCACTTGATACACACCAATAAGGTGTATATCATACCTTTTTCTGTGATCAGTTCAAAATCCCTCAAAGTCCCTATAGTATTCCATAGGCTGGGAAGCTTTCTAGAAATGGAGCGTATTGGGCTCACCCCCAGACCTGCTGAGCCAGGCTCAGAGTATTAACAAGATCACCACAGCTGTGCATGCTGCAACTGAAGTTTCGTGCACACACTGCAGTGAGAGGCATGCTAGGGATCAGTATAGTAGCCAAGCTGAATGCACTCAAGGGATTTGTGTGATAAAGTTGTCAGCCCCCATTTGGACTGCTTTCAGCCCCTGTGAGTGTCCACTAATTCTTTTCACTGACCCTTCCTTGTTTTTCTCAGTCTATTAAGTAGGCAGGTATGAAGCTGCAGACTGCCAACTATGACCCCCTTACACGAGGAATAGGTGGTTCCTCTTAGGAAATCCTTATGCTGTGGATCCTGCCAACCAGTGATAATGGCATATATACACCCCTGCAGTGGGCATGCAAATATATGACCAGATAACCCCCCTTCCCCATGCAGACACCCTCCACTCAGACCTACACAGGGATCAGCCGTACATCCAGAGCCTCCTGAGCTTCTGTTCTGGGCAATGGAGGCCAAGGGCCAGGTCCCAAACAGCCACTCGAAAAGGAATCTTCCAGATGTCACCAAATCAAATAAAATGATCTCTTACAAAACACAGTGGGGGGCAGGTGCTGAGAGGCACAGGCAGGCAGGAGGAGCCAGGAACAAAAGGAGCCTTGCCACACAAAGACCCATCGATCCAGTGACTGATTTTGAATGATGCTTGCCTCCTCCCAGGAACGTCAAGGTTGGAGCCCCAGGGCACCATACAGGAGGGAACATCCTAATTATTACCCAGAAAAGCCTAGGAGAGACAAGTGCAATTTGCTTATGCTTAATATATCTGCACTTAGGAAGTGATACATGCTTACCAACTCTCTAGGTCTGCCCAGCAGTCATGCCCGTCTGGAACCTGGATTAAAACTGCTTTTCAAACAAAAGATGTTAAGTCTATGTCATGCACTTTACTGATTTCTAGAAAAGTAGCTTTGGTTCTTATTCAGTACTGATTTGCCCTTGCTTTGGATACAGTTCTAAGCATCTCTGAGATGTGATTTCTCAATCTATAAATGACTATAAGCAACAATATAGAAATGACCCAGAATGAGCTTAGGGGGAGTTGTAGTGAGGACCTAGTAAAAGCGATCACAGCACTAGTAGTACAAAGAAATAAATATCTAAGAACAGCTGACCAGCCAAAAACAGAGAGTAATTAGACACTATTAAGAGTACCCATATAAATTCAAAAGCATCTATGACAGGGCCCCTGCGGGACTGATACTAGACAGTCCAATATTTTCATAATGAATTCCTGGTCATGTGGAATTATAAGTCCAATTGCATTTAATTATATTTAACATTTTCAATTTAAGAAAGACACTGTTACATTTTAAAAATACTTTCACAGTCAATCATATTTTTTTAATGTTAAGGTCTTAACACCTAGTTTCAATTTTGTAGAAAATATATTAAAATGGAACAGCCCATCCTTCCATGAGTGTGTGGAATTAAGTGTGGCACTGCTTTACTAAATACGTTAAATTCTAATATGCCGGACATTCATTTGGATGTTTCCGTTACCTGAGTACACAGCTTCATAATATCAGTTTAGCCAAAATTAACTGGACATCTGCAATGTGTTGTATTAGGTGCTAAAAATACAAAGGTGAAAAGAAGCAGGTCATTCTCTCAAGGATGGTTTAACTGAGGAATTCTCAAATGCCTTCTGAATGATCATGGCAGGAGGGGGTAGTGGGGCCAGATTCTTTTCGGTATAGTTTGAGCGGAGGGAAATTTCATGAGAGCTGAATTCCTTGGAAGGTGATTTAATGATTTGTGTGTAACACAGATGGGGATTCCCTAATATCATGCACTTCTAATAGTTATATTCACCTGAGGATCCCCAGCCCACAGGAAGGCATCCATAAAGCAATCAGAATCTCTTCCCATTTCTTAACCAAAGGAATAAATGGAATAAATATCAATCTGTGTTTAATAACCTCCTACAGGGGTGCAGGAGAGAACAAATGAATTAAAGAATTCATACTCTACATTTGCCCAGTGTAAATTGTTGCTAGACTTGGACAAATTGCGGACATGTGGATTCTCCTCATGTCTGACCTCTGCTGGAAGGCAGAGAACGGAGACAATATGGATGCCCTGAACCTGCCCCAGTTGTGTCCTGCCTGATCCCCTTTCAGGGCTAGCACAGACTGAAAAGAGGCCTTCCTCCAAACCCCGGAGGGAGCCTATCAGAGGCCCTTGCCTCCCCAGAGACTCATGGGAGCCTCTCCCCACAAAGGTGATTGCTGGAGGCACACAGGTCTTCATGAGTCTCTCTGTGACCTGCAAACACACACATCCCTATAGCATTTTAGCACAAAAACTTAGATTCACAGTGCTGGAACCTTCAGCTGGAAGTGTCTGAGAGAAACATGGAAGCCCAAAGAAGCAAAGGCTATTGTCCACGGGTCCCCAGATAACTACTTGAAATTTTTAGCTGCTTTACCATTGAGTAAATTGCATCAAAATTATATGTATTTTCTAAGCTGACTTTTTTACTTCTTTCCCTAGCAAGGTTCCTCTTTTAGCAAAGGAAGGAAGGAAGGGGAAGAAAAATAATGGAGGGAGCAAAAGAGAGGAATAGAGAGTGTCAAGGAATGAAGTGAAGGAGGAAGAGAGAGAGGGAGACAAAGGAAAGAGTCATTTAAGAAAGTTGCTAGGATGCTGTTTACTATCTTTGGCCTATGAAAAATATTACAGAGGGAGATAGTGTCATGTCAGCATAGAGGAAATCCAAGTGGCAGCAGCCTGGAACCCTGGCAGGACCTTCCACACCCATCCACATCCAAGCCAGCCCTCCTCCCCACTTCCCATCTCCTCCTCCCACTTCCACCCCCACCAACCTACCTTCACTGAAGACAAAATCAGAGATGATGTCAAAGGGTTGGATGTGGACTGCAGACAGGATCATGGTGACTGTCTTTTGCAGATCACTGGAGGCTAGTGAAATACTCTGCTGAGCTTGACACTCATAGGACTTCCCAGCTGGGGTGACCAAGGCAGAGAGGTGATGTGAATTGGCAGTATGCTTCCCGGCTACAGCGAAAACCAAAAGCAATTGTTAGGCCCCTCTTCTTGGCAGAACCCTCCTTGCTCCTAGCCTTATATTCCAGACAGTCGGCTCTTGCCTCATAGCTCCAGACACCCCTCTGATCCTCTGTGTTGCCTTGCTGAGGCAGGGGCTCTGTAAATGACATCAAGTGGTGACAACAGATAAATGCACATACTGTTTCATAAGCAAGGGTTTCTCGCACCAACTTGAATTTCTTTTTGGAAGAGGAGAAAGATACCTAAAAACCCAACCCTTTTTACTATATAAAACCTAACAATGGAGATTCCAAAGACATAGACTCATGACTTGGTTTTCCATGTTTCACACTGGCTCTCAAAGAATAAAATATCTTCTTCAATCAAGTATGGCTGGTGCCTGGGCAAATACCCTTTCCTTTAGAAGTCTTCCTCCTTTTTCTCTCTTTCTGGCATACATCTGTGTTTTTTGTTTTGTTTTTTTCCTTTTTGAGGGTGAGGGTCAAATTTAACTGTGGAAAATGCTTGAATATGAATTTTGTTGAAAAGAAGATACTGCTCTTTTTACTGCGATGATAAAAAGGTGTGAAGAGGTTGAGATGATACATGTACTCTTTTATATGCTCAATAAAAATCTTTCTCTAACTCAGATGATGGAAGGCCTCATTATGAGTAAATTAGACAACTTGCAAAATAAATTAATGAATTAATTTAAATGTGGTATTTGATGGTGCCTGCAAATATGAACATTGCAATTGAGAAATGGATGTTCCTCTTGCCTCGGTATTTTTGGAAGATCCGGGTGAGTTGCTGGAGTGATGGGCAGGAAATGCTAATAAATTAGGATGTGGCTCAGAATCTACTCTGAGTTGGTTGTAGTGATGACTGAATATCGCATGAGAGACCTGAGCCCCCCAAAATACCATACTGCCCCCTTCAAGTTGCAGCTCATAAGAAAAACTGGGTGCAGAAAAACAAATATACAGTTTGCCCTTCTTCTGGTCATTTAAAGGACAAATCGTAAGAGGTCATCCTGAAGCAGCCAGGGGAAGACAGAAGCTGTCAAAAGAAGTCTTACCTACAATCAGTCTGGTTGACAGACTAGTTCTTAGGCCTGGGGTACCTTGCACATCTACTGGCCTGAGGTCCCTAGGACCCACCGGTGCTCAAGTATCCTCTGCCTTGGAGAGCAAGCCTAAGGTGGATTTGGCCTGGGAGCACAAAGCTAGACCGTTTCCACAAAATTTCAGAATTTCCTGAGGAATTCAGCCTCCAAGCCTGTGCTTTCTATTCACGCTTTCCCAGGCTACCCCTGCCCCCAGCTCTGCTGGCCTCTACTCACCATTGACTGCGTCTTTAAAATGGGTCTTCTCCGAGGAGTCATAGACAAACTGGACCTTGCTCAGCCTCCAAGTTGCCTCAGGTCCCTTGGACGTGTTGTGACCTTCCTGCTGAGCGGGGGAGGCGCGCCGTCAACTGCCTTTGCGGCTTTTGGGTGAGGAAACCGAGGGGTGGCCCCTGCCCCCACCCACCCGGAGTTTGCTTTCCCTCTGCGTGCCCCTCCCAGAGTTACCTTTACAAACAGCATTTTGAGCACATACGCGCGATCCACCCAGAACACCTGCAGCTCGGACTCGTTGTGGCCACAGTGGCCCTTCACTTCAGCTCCCCGGGTCAGTGAGATATCAGCCTGTTCCGTGATCAGCTGGGAACACAGACGCCCCGCACCTGCTCAGCGCCCCCGGGCCGCAGTGGGGGCTGTGAAGGGCGGTGCGTCCAAACTCCGTATTGCACACCTGGGCGCTTCTTTGCGCGCACGCGCGCTCCCAGGCCCAGGAACATGCGGTTAGATGCTCTACGTGCAGACCCGGCCGTTAGGAAAGCAGAGAGAGGGGGGTTTACTTTCAAAGCACGCAAGGCGAGCAGAAGGTGTTACAAGCCAGAATCCCCATGCAGCATTCGGGAGCAGCCTGCAAAGGTGCAGGGGAGAAGGAGGGACCCAGGTCTTCAGAGGGCCTTAAGGGAGGTTGCCCTTTGCCCCTGGAGCCCCAGAAGCAAACTGGGAGGAAAAGCTTCCTTACATCGACATAATTGCTGGCCCACACATCATAAGGGACAATAAATTTGGCTGCGAACTCTGCCATGAGACATGTCGTCCCATTTTCCCGCACCACAAATATATCTTTTTCAGGGTTGGTGGAAAGGCCTGAGAGATTTTCCACTTCTTGTTCTGCCATGATTTGAACTATTGTATCTGCAGAAAAACAGAAAAAAAATCTTATCGGTTCGGGGAGCAGCGGGCACAAGAATCTCAGGCACGAGGATGGAAAGACTGGTCTCCGGGCTTTGGGGTGACAAAGTTCCCTGCGGACTGCTGCGATCTCTGTGAGCCATTTCCCTAACCTAGAGCCAACAAATACGACTCTGTTGCTGTTAATTTATAATAAAAACTAGATTTTAAAAATGGTAAAGCTTACTAATTTGTGGTTCTCCTGGCCTTTTTATCTTAGGCTTTTAAACCAGAATTTTCCGGTAAATTCCCTGCCCCCAGGGAGCAGGCTCCTATAACATTCTGTCTGGGATATGCCTTCCATATGCTTTACATGTATGTGGCTCTCTGGAGAATTCCCTGCCACTGACAGAGGGCCCTTCGCCCCCTCCCCTTGAAAAAAGAAACAGCACAACGTAAGGGCCACATTTTCACCTTAAGCTACTGGTTTTACTATACCGGTTGTATTCTCTGCAAAGAGACAGGAACACTGCCCTCGCGGTCGCCAAAACGCTACTTACGGAACAGCATCAGAAGAACTCCAAGTCTATGGACGCTGGGAAACGCTCTCCCTCGGAGATCCATGCTCACTGTGCAGAGAATGAGGCCAGATGAACTGCTGCAGAGGCCGCCCGAGAGGGAATCCCTCAAAGTCGCCGCTGGAGTGAGCCCGGTGAGCGAGGGGCGGGGGCACCGAAGGGAGGAGGGGGGAGCGCGTGTTTCTGTGCCC
This sequence comes from Manis javanica, assembly GCF_040802235.1. Taxonomy (NCBI): domain Eukaryota; kingdom Metazoa; phylum Chordata; class Mammalia; order Pholidota; family Manidae; genus Manis; species Manis javanica. Next base: position 34,712,529 of record NC_133160.1, on the reverse strand, counting down.
GCTGGCGAGGACTTGGTGTCGAGTGCCGCCCGGACCTCGCAGGCTGAGCCCGGGTCTGCTCTCTGCAGAGGAATGGACCGCGCGAGGGGAGGGAGCTGTCCACGGCTGCGAGTGCTGAAAGGGAGCCGTTGTGTTGCGGGAGTGATTGTGGCTTGGCTTGTGAAGATGGCCAATGAGATTTGGGGGGAGCTGAAATTCTCCCTGAGTCTGTTTCCTGTGCTGCAGTTGCATCCGCAAAGATGATTCTGTCCTGAGAAACTTGATAGCACTTTCAGACTTACTCAGTATCCTTACCAGGTTCCTTTGTTAGGTGTGTATCGCTGGAGTTCTGGCTTCTGAAAACGCATCTGATTCCTGAAAGAAAACGGTGAAGCACAAATTGTTGCTGCTTTGGGGGAGGAGGAATAGGCAGGAGAAGGAAAATGCTATGGCAACAGTTTTCTGCATTTGGAGACATGCCCTTCTTTCCCTTGCTATCAATGAGGGTTTAAAGTTAAATTGACGCCTCCTCAAATGAGGCTTGTCAGTCAATGCAATATCCATTTGGGCTAATTTTTTATGAGTTCTGCTCTCTGATGGCATGAAGACTCTGAACTCTGGGGTCACCTAGCCTCACTCATTATATTGTGACTACTCTGCCAAGAGGAAGATTAAGTGAACCCGAAATTTTTGAGGATTATCTAGGGTCTCTTAGGACAGTAATGTTACATAGTTTTGTAAATACACACACACACATACACATGTGTGCATGCACACACACACTGATATTACTCTATAACCTCTAGTAGAATAGAAAAACAAACATTACTGGGTTAATTCCTATATTTACACTTTTGGTAGCTTGCGTATTTTTTTAGATTTTTTTGCTCCATAAATCAGGATACAGCTCTTTCAGCAATAAACATGCTGCCCTTATCAAATGTAGTGATAACCAAATAAACCATTTCTTAGAGGATATTTCATTATGTGAATAATCAACAATATAATGTCATAAAATAAACAATGTCATGTTAAAGAAAAAATAGCAAAGTTTGTCACATGCACTGTCAAATTTGATCCTTCCAACAACCTTAGAAGGTAGGCAAGGGAAGATATACCTCATTGTGGTTGTACAAAACTGAGACTATGAGAAATAAAATGACCTTCCCAAATGTCACTTTGTCAATTAGAATTAAAATAGGAAAACCACATGCTTTAACTTCATGGGGATCATTTTCATTTTTCCTTATATTCAACTCTAAAATATACCATATCTTGATTTCTACAAAAATCTTTATTCAGTGACCAAATGACAAGCTGAAACCTAAAATCTCTATCACACTCCTGAAATGTATAAAACACTAAATATAATAATATTCTGACATATGATTTGCTATAAAGTGCTATAAAGAATAATTACTCATTCAAACCTATTCCTGTATCCATAATTAGATCAATAGCAGTTCAAACTTTAAGTAGTATTTAAATTGACACCATATTTTACATCGTTATTTATATCTGTTATTTGCTATTTCATCCAAACATTTCTCAAGAGCTTTGCATAAATGATTTCATATAGAAGAACTGAGGCAAAATTTGATTGCTATGAAGACAATTATTATCAGTTGTGAGTGCAGGTTATAAAATTTAAATGCCTTACAATTTATCATGTTTGCAATTGTTATTAGATACTTATGTTTCTGTAGTACTGCAAAAGTTAGAAAACAATGAGACATATGTAATGAAGCATTTATATTCTCTCTCCCTTCACTACTGTAATGAGGAATGAAATGGATAGATTTCATTCTAGGATTCACTACTTATTACTTTTGTGATATTGTACAGACTATTATTTTCCTCAAATAAAAAACTGGGATAATAGCTCAGGTGATGACTGGTTACCCAAGTGAGCCAATGAATATAAAATCATTCAAAACAATGAATTTATTTAGCCCATACACATTAACTGCACACCTACTTATTTGCACTGTGCTTGGGAAACCCAAAGATAAACAAATACCTAATACAAGCAGAAGAGGTATCTGTAAATGATTATGACAATTTCTCTTATGAGACATTATTGCAGATATCCTCATTTATAAGTTATTAAAAGACCAACTGAATTAATTGATTATCTGTTTTAATAATAAAATATTAAGTGCAAAGTAGCATGGCTCATTAATCTAAAATTGTTGTAGTTGATTATTAATTTCATTATAAATCAAATGGTGGTTCCTTTGAAAATGGTTTCATTCTATATCTGACATAAATGATGTCTTTGTGACACCAGAGAGTACTTGAATGGGTTAAAAGAAAAAGAAAGAATTTTAACCCTTTTTCCTGGGAGGATCATCTTCAAAATATTATTAATTTAATGCCCTTTTCCGTGTTGAACCTTAAACATAGTTTATAAATAACCATTAATTTACTCATCTGTCTTCAGTGATTCTTAGCTTGCAACAGAAACTGGATCATTATACCTAATTGAATAACTTTCTAATCATCCTTTCTTTTAAAAACATCTTCAGTTATTTAAAATTACCACAGAGGTGATGAAAGAGCAAAACTTATCATTAAATCATATTTTAGGATAATAACAATGTTTTCCAGAATTTGTCCTATTCTTCATTTCTTGAATGGGAGACAAGGTAGGAGAAACTGACATAAACAGGTACACTGTGTAGAAGACGGCAATGACGACAATGTCAATTTTCATCGCTGCTGGTGTCAACACAAAAATGTCAGCGGTAAGTGTGACCCAAGCATGCTGGCTTTGGAATATCCTCTGATTTTCCAAGTCATACAAAGGATTCTCTCTGTGTTTTTACTTATTGAATTAGTCTTTGTGAGTCTGATGCCACTGGGTGGTTAGTTTCATAGAAGTGGAAGAAAAGGCCCTGACATGTATACAACTTTCAGTTAGGATAGGAGGAGACGTTTGAAGATGAGGGAATGCCTCGCAAGAAGTGCACATAGATGTTTAGGGAAAGAAAAAGTATGATAGCCATCCCAGAGTAGGGTGGAATTGATCAAAGAAGGCCTCATAAAGAAGGTGGGATTTGAAAGAAATGTCTAAATCAACCTGGAGTGAAAAACAAGGAAGGGCAGTCCATGGAAGAAATACATATTAAATAGGAGAGTCAGTGTGCAAATACATAACTCTCTATCCTTTCATGTTTATCAATTTGCAATAAAGAAGAAATTATACCCCAAACTTCACAAATGCTTTAGAGACTATAAAACCCCTATTTATCTTCTTTGTTTGAGAATGTACCCCACATATGGCATATGCAAAAGAATGGCATATGCAAAACTTATACTAAACAAAATTAAATATTCAAAATGTTAGGTGTATTTCTTTATACTTGGTCACACAAGCAATGGACTTGTATTTGTAAAATCAAGCACAATTACAAAAACCAGGAAAAAGTGTTAATTAGAAAACAAATTTTTGAGCTTTAAAAGGAGAAAGCTAGGCTGTGTTGCAACTGAAATTTGGTTTATTGATGTTTTGGTCCACCTGTAAAAATGTGCTCTGGCTCTGCTGCCTCCCTGCTATCTTCCCCCACCCGAAAAAAAACGCACACCCACACACAGATAATAAGAGCACACATGGAAAATAGAATCAGTTATAATTTATCTAAACCAGACAAGAGGAACACAGATGTTAAGCCAGAATTACTACTTAGCAAAACCTTTTCTTGTGCTCAGCTTATCATGGAACAATTATTTCATTTAATTTATTCACTGTCTCTGAATACCTTTGAAATACTTTCTAGGAGAGAAACCTTTTTGAGATAGGAACTGAAAAATAAGTGTACACAATAATATTTCATGCATAAATTTCCAGACACCAAAATATTTGAACAGAACCAGAAAATTAAGTTTGGGCCTCCAGTGTACTCAGCTTGCATGACCTTGGTGAAATTTCCCTCATTTTTTCATTTCATTGGTCTCTCTCCTGCACCCACTTAAATGAAGCAAGAGATCTTTCTACAATGAGGATAACCAGTGGAGGAGACAAGGCACCAGAATAATAGCCCTTTCATCGGCAAAGCATTCACGCTAAGTTCCTGGAAAATGCCCTTTTATGAGTTAATTTAGAATAAATGTGTTCACGCATGAGGAAATGCACAGGACAAAGTCCGAATAACAAGCCATGAATAAGCAGATAGGCCAGAAAAGTTCAATAGCAAATTATTCTCATCTTTCAATCCAGTAATTAAGTAACTGTTTTTAAGTTACCATTAGCTTCAATGTATACGTTTTCAAGACATGGAGTACAATCCTCTCTGCTTTTCTAGCAATGAGAAAAATCTTAACTCCAGGGCAAGGAACTCTCATGTAAAAGACAAGTCAAATGAGAATTTTCAAACATCCTATAAAAAGCTTTTTCTCCAGGAAATAACAGCTACCTCAATAGGCCAAAGGTTAGGCAAGCTGTGGCTCATTTAAAATAGTTTGCTACCTGAATTTTGAGATAATGCAATTCTTCACAGTCTCTTTTATGGTGTGTCACAGGGGTCCCTGGTCCCGAGTTAACTACTCTTTTAATTGCCTTTTTCCAGTTATCTGCATATTCACTTGAAGATGTATTGGGACTAAGGATAATTTATATTAATTGCCTTCGGGAGGGGAGGGCTTGAGTGGAGAGGCTAGTCTGTTGTGCTTCCAGGGAAGCTTTGCTAATGCAGACCTGGAGTTGTGCAGTGCCCTCGGGTTTCTCCTATTGTAGGTTTGGGATGTTTCTGTGACTGTTTTTTGTGAAAACATTGCAAGATTCTCAGTAACCAAGAAAGGGAAAGAGGAAAGAGTTTTCAGTGTATTGGAAAGGTGACTGTAATGCGAATCTAGGAAGCAATATGTCAGTTAAGACTTTACTACTCCACTAGTGACAACTTAGAGGAGTGGCTCACCTCTTTCATCTTCAAAATGCCTGTCCTAAAGGATCCCTCCAGCACTAAATGCCCAGCTTCTATGAGTGCCTTAGTTGGGGAATGATCTGAGTGATTCCTTTAGGGGAAAAATGCTGAGAATTCCATTATCAAAGCATAATGCCTCAATTTGCAAGAAGGGTGAGCTGGTCAGGACACACGGACTGTGGCCTGCGGCTTTACCTTTGCGTGGCACCGAGGCAGGTGGGCCTGGTTGCTCAGGGCTTGGAGCTTCGCGGGGCGCGCAGCTTGAACGGATGCGCGCTGCTGCCGAGTGTTAGCTGACTGCACCCCCAGCTCGCGAAGACCTCAGCTTGGGAAAGACTTCAGCGGCTGGCACCCGAGTTGGACTCCCTGGCACATTGGCGCAGCTACTCCCGGTGTAGAGGTGGAAGAGTAAACCCCTGCCTAGTTGCAAAGGTGAGATCCACACCCACTCCAAATCCTGGGGCAGGGGGACCAACTCCTAGAGTGCAGGAGTTAAGCAAGTTGGGGCCACGGCGACAGAAGTGCGGGGTCTTTTCTGTTCGGACGTTGAGATTAGTTAGAACTAGAAAAAGGAGGAACAAAGTTTCTTGCAGAGAGAGTGTCTTGGCTCCCCCGCGACGTTCTTTGGAGCTCCTACGCCCCAGAAAGTCTCGGCAACCCTGAACTGGGTCTCTGAGGGGCTCGGCGAGACCCTGGGCGCTCCCCGGACCTCGAGACCCGAGCCCGGAGAAAAGCCGGGGGACTAAGAGGCGGGCGGGGGTAGGATGTTAAACTGGGGAGAGAGAGGAGACCGAAGAGTTACAGAGGCATGGCTTCTCTTCTTTTTTTATTTTCGAAACTTCCTGGGCAGTATGAGCACCGGAAGAAAATGCCCCCGAGTGCCCCGCGATCCAGCTTCCAGAACCGAAGTCGGGAGGATGCTGCGCTCCAGGGCCGCGAGCGCGCGCCGCCCTGGCCGCAGGTCGGTTCTTGGAAAGCTCCCGGAACGGCGAGGTTTTCCAGAGAATAGATTCTGCTGAGGGGCGATCGAAGCTGCGACGGCCGAAGGGGCTCCAAGGGCGGAGCGCGCATCGGGGAGGAAGCTGCCTCTGCGGGCGGGCAGGGCTGTTTGCCGCCCCGGAGCCTGGCGGGGTCGGGATCCGGGATGCGAAGGTGAGAAGGTGGACTTACTACTGGGACCCCTCTGTTAGGGTCGCGGGTCGCGAAGTGAGGCTCCTGGTCTGGAAAAGTAGGACCGAAACTCCCGTCTCCTCCCACCCCTCGGGGAGCCCCTGGCTGCTGTAAGGTTAGGGTTTTGTTCGGCCTTTTTTCTCACACCGCCCCCCCGCGACGCCCCGCCACCACCAATCTGAGGATGGGGGCGGAAGCGGAGGTATTCTCCATCCTAGGTAGCAAGTGAAAGAAAACGGCAATATTCTATTTTAATGGGGACTCCAGGGACTGTCCAGAGGCCCGCCTCTCAGTAGCAAGTCTCCGCCCCAGAGGCTGACTGCGCGCGGCTGCATCCCGCCGCCCCTTGCTCAGGGCCCGGGGTGAGACACACCGCAGCTGCGGGACGCGGGGGCCGGACTCCGGCTGCACCCGCGGGTGGCCGGTCCCTCCCCTCTCCTTCTCGCGGAAGGACAGGGCCAGATAAGAACTCTGGGAGGCCCCCCGCCTGAAAAACAGCTCGCAGACCCTCGCGATAGTCCCTTCAAAATAAAAATAACACTACATCTAGGGCAATGACACTAAAAATAACACAGCATTCGGGTTTCCTCCATGGCGACTTGATGGTTATTTTTTAATTCAAAAGCACATCTGCGGACGCCCCAAGTCTGTCAGGGCGTCCCTCCCCTCAGCAGTCCGGGTGGCAACCGCGGGAGCAGTCCCGTGGCCCAGATCTATTTCCTTCCCGCGACCGCCTTTGTGTTTCTAACTCTCCCCGGCCATTTATTTTTTTCTTCCAGTTCTCAGCAAAATAGCTGGGTCTACTGGGGCTGTAGTCGCCGCCTCGCCCACAGCCTCTGCACTCCCAAACCAAGCCAACGGGCCTTGGAGCCCAGAACACCAAAGCCACCGCGAGCAACGCTCGCTAACCTCTGTCACCCGGGAGCCTGGTGGCTGCCGCTGCGCTCGTGCTCCCAAGTGACTGTGCAGCGCACAGATGGGGGAGGCCTCCGGGCTGCACTCGAGGGCAACTGATGGATGGTCTCATTTCGCGACGAAATGGCCCGGAACCTGGGCTGGCCGGGCTGGCGGGGAGGGCCTGGAAGCAGGGTCCAGCTGGATGGCCGAATCCGCCTGGCTGGTGGCTCTGGGAGCTGGGTTTCGGCTGAGGGTGGGGCTGCGGTATACATATCTTAGAGAAAAACCCTGATCCCCCTCGCTAAGTTAACCCTTGCCCGGTTTTCTGTTCTGGGCACAGGCGCCACGTCCCCTTTCTCCGAGGACAGCTTGGCTGTGAGGGCGGTGGCGGTTGTCTGAAGCTCCGGGCGCAGCAAGCGAGGCGTCCTGCCCTTTGGCCACCTTGTCCGCCGGCTCTGCGCGGTCTGCATGCTTCCTGGCGGGCAGCTGCGGGGGGCCAGAACTCGGCCTCCGAGCGCCTGGAAAGGGCCTAGTGGGGGGCGTGGAAGCCGCAGGCCGGGGAGCCTACATTCTGGCTCCAAGGTCCGCTTCTCTCTTCGGACTAGGAAGGTTGGAGGGAGGGAGATGGCGGGACTGAGCTTGGGCGTCCGGGCAGGGGTGAGGGATGTTGTAGGCAGGGTGGGTGGAAAATGCACCTTGAAACACTTGCATTCCGGTTGTCCCACCTTCCAGCAAGGCTCAGAAAGCCGTGCGCCTCCAGGAAGGCAGGGTTGTTTGTCGGCGTTCCCGCCCCTCCTCCGCAGTTCAGAAGACAGTGTGGGGTGGGAGAAACCCAGGGAATGCCCGAAGCTGAGCTTAGGTGCGAGGAGGGCAGCTGAAGGGAAGTGTGGGGACCGTGGGGTTTCCGCTTATGGGCCATAACCGTGGGTTTTTTCCTTTCAGCTTCCCAGAATTTTCCTGCACGTCTCAGGAACTCTAATTCCGGATGCATTAGGGGTTCAGGTCTGCGATCTCAAGGAATCCGCTAATCTGAGTGCGCACCTGGGCAAAGTATCCCGACACACACTCAGACAACTAAGAACACGGCCACTCTCTAGAGGGACAGCAGGAAAGTGCCACAGGGTTGCGGTGCAGGACAATACACTGGTCAATCACCACAGTGTGGTCCTAGGCCAGTAGTGTCACTGGCACTTGGAAACCACAGAATCTCAGGCCCCACCCAGCCCCACTGCATCAGAACTGCATGTAAAATGGTCATCTAGGGGACTTACACACTTACGGGGTGGAGAAGCCCTGGCTTAATTTATAGAGCCTGAGTTTAGCTGCTGCTGACTTGTCCCACTTTATGCCTCCCAGCCTCATTCTCCTCATCAAATGCGGATTGTTTCTGAGTCCTGGGGAACTCCTGAGGACCCCTTATCCACTTCAGACCAATGAAATTAGAATCCCTAGCAGGTTCTAAGGGTCAAATAGCAGCCAGGAATAACTAGCATAGAAATAGCCACTGGGCAGATTAGCTGAGATACACCTGGTCCCTATGCAAGCCATTAAGTGCAGTAGTTAAGACCCCTGGGCTCTGTAGGTTGATTCCTTCTGCCTCCAGCAAGGGTGACCTTGAGCCAGCTAATTAGCCTTGCTGTGCCTCAGTTTCCTTACCTGTAAATTGGCATTGATAATAATGCCTACCACAAAGGGTATGGAGCAGATGTAGAATCAAACATGTAGAATCACATTGAATGAATGTTAGCTTCTAAGCCCAATGGCAGACTACTTATTTATCTCACTCCCCATTCCTCCCACCCCCCACCAAACAGTCCTCTTCCAAGGCACAATGGCTTGTTTTTGTTTCAGTATTTGTGCCTACTTTTTTTTTGACATTTTAAACATGAAAACCAATATTTTAAATAGTTTTCTAATTTGGTAAACCTGATTCTCTGTAAAGGTTGATTTTTCCACTTCAGAAGCACTAGTGAAGCATGCTTCCAGCACTGTGGCTTAACTAAAAATTACCTGAGGGCTTGTTAAGACACAGAAGGCAGGGCCCCACGCAAAGATGTTGATTCTGTAGGTTTGAGAAGGGTTTGAGCACTTGCTTATCTAACAAGTCCTCAAGAAGTGCCAATTCCATCTGGTCAGAGGAAACACTTTGAGAACCACTGTGCCAAATCAATCCTCTGCTAAGAGAACCATGGAAATCTCAATAGCAGCACTGTCCTGATGGAAATATGCAAACCACGATTGTAACCACATTTTATTTTCATATTTTTATTTATTTTCTATTGAAATATATTTGACATATAACATTGTGCAAATTTAAGGGGTACAACATGTTAATTTGATACATTTATATATTGTAAGATGATTGCCATTGTAGCAATAATTAGCACTTCTATCACATTACAGTGATTTCTTTTTGTGGCAGGAATAATTAAAATCCAGTCTCTTCATAATGATGATAATACAATATTGTTTTCTATATTCACTATGCTGAGCACTAGATCTCCAGGACTTACTTATCTATTAGTTGCAGATTTATACCCTTAAATAAAATTTCTCCTACTTCTTCACCCCCTGGTAACCACCATTTTATTCACTGTTTCTATGAGTTTAGTAATTATAAAAGTATGAAATAAGTGGGTAAAATTAATTTTAATAATGTTATTTAACCTAATAGCTCCAAAATATTAATATTTCAACATTTAATCAATAACAAATACTGATGAGTTATTTTATATTTTGTATTAAGTGTAAAGGTTTTGTATTATTGTATAAAATCTTCAAAATATATTTCTAATCAGGAATAACCACATTTCAAGTGCTCCAGAGTCACAAATGTCTGGTGGCTTCTGTAATAGTGCAAGTCTAGAGAATTTCTTCAACTGGAAGAATAGGTGTGAATTTCATTGTTCCCTTGGAACCTGTCCAGCGATGCACACAAACCAGAATGTCCAAATCGTTTTGTGTTTTCATGGTGTGTTTCTTTGTGTGTACATGGGAAGCAGGGGGTGTGAGGAGAGTGAAGAAGGACAGAGGGGTAGGGGTGTATCAGTCATTTCCAAGCTGTGAGGTATGGCATTACATTACAGGTGTGATGATCAATTGGGTTCATTTTGAAAGAATGTTTAGTGGACATCTTTATTTTGCTCCACCAGACCCCGATGTCAACTTCTATTTCCTTTAACTGTATATACCCTGCTTCCATTGGATGAAACCCTCTCTCTGACTCTGCCCATGGAATTCTGGCACATTTGAATCTGCCACTGATTCCTGATTTAGGAATCAATATCTGACCTCATGAAGGAGGATGAGGCATTTTCCAAGGTTTGTGGGAAAAGCACTCTGGTTCTTCTCTGGATTTGGCTATAGCAGAGGGTATAAGGAGAAGCAAAAGGTGATAACTTGAACTTCCACCATGAGGAAACAAACTTCCTAGTAATATGGGGAAGATCAGAACTGAGAAAGAAAGAGGGAGAGAAGGAAAAACCAGTGCCATGAGACTTGATTCCCTGACGCGGTAGCACTTAAAGCTACCTATGATGATTCAGCCCATTTCCTCTACCTTTTAAAAGATGGGGAGAGATCCATTTTATGGACTTGTAGATATCACAGACTGGACTAGAGTGCCAATTTGCATTTGTTGGACAGCTTGTACTAGTATTCAAACCTTTGATGCATTATTAGTTTTAAAATAACAGTAGTAGGCAGTACATGTAACTTTTAAAGTAGCAGCCCTCTTTTTGGGTACCATTTCTTAAGAATGTCCTGTGTATGAGCTGCCTTTTATTGTATCTTGATATTGGAGACTTAATAAAAGATCAGTATCTGTAAACAATATGGTAGATGTCCTTTTCACCGCCAAATAATTCAACCCAAGTGCTGCTAAAAGTCTGCTCTTCACTTCTGTCCAAGAGAATGAAGTTTGAAATAGACCTTGACAGGAGTATGAATGAACACAGATACTGCTCCTTAAGTGGCTATAATAATACATTTCACATACCTCTGATTATACCTTAATATCATATGTTGTGGTTGTTTTTCTGTTTTCCCTATGATAAGGTTTAAACCTATGGTAAGGTTTAAAACACCACAGGTGCAAAATAACATTTCCTGAATTTACCCCTTTCTACCAAGGTTTTGTTATTTCCTAGAGTTACTATTTAGCCACATGTGCATAAAGTTAAAATGCTTAGTAATCATCATGTTCTACAAGTCTCTACACATTACCAATGTAGAAACAAACATTTATGGCCATTTGCCAGACACTGTTCTAATTAGATCAACAAGACACAAGGCATTTTCCTGACCTCAGACTTTTGCCCTGTTGTTTCTTCTACCAGAATGCTCTTCCCACCCACTCCATATCTCTATGATGCTATTGCTCACCTCCCTTAGATCTGTCTTCATATGTCACCTTCTCAGTGAGATCTTTCCTGGACATCCTATTTCCAATGAAACCCTCTCTCCTCTGACAGGTATACTGCCCACCCTTCTTCCTGGCTTGATTTTTACCCTTGTAACATATCACTTTTTTAACCTTTCCATATCATATCAAATCCAAGGTTCTGCATTATTGTAAAGCTCCATTCTTCTATGTACTAATAAGAAAGGAAGAAATGATACTAAATAAGCCATGATATGCTATTGATTAAGGCTTACCTAACTTCAGAGTACTAAAAGTGGGGAAAAAAATAAGCTTATATAGTGTAGAATCAATAAATCATTAAAATCTAGTACTATAAAAATGCATTCATTTGTATTATATATTACTGGACCCTTTTAGTAGAACAGAGGTCTCAATCTTTTTTTTAACTTCCAATTCTCCAGTGCCTGAACACTCCTTGAAACATAATAGACCTTTAAAATTTTATTAAAAGTGGGAGGATAAAATCCATGTCTTCAGGAGTGATACGAGAGGGTGAGTAAATAGTTATGAAGCAATATAATAAATGCTTAAGAGAAGAATGCAGGAAATTTCTTTTTGGAAGCTGAGAGAGGCATGCTTCCCTCAGCCTGGCAGGAGAGGGGGGTGATGGTGAAGCTGGAAAGGTGTGAGAGGCAGGTACTCTGGGGGAGGCTTTTCCTTGCAGAAAGAACAGCATCAAGGCCCAGGATATACATGAGTATGAAAAGTTAGGAGAACCAGAGGTTGTTTCATATGACTAAAATGTGGAATGTGTCTAAAGCTGTGATTCTCAAACTTGATTGAGCATTTGAGTCACTGGGGCGGGGGGCTTGTTCATTCAGAGTGCTGGACCCCAACCCCAGAGCTTCTGATTCAGCCAGTCTGGGAAGCAGCAAGAATATTTGCATTTTCTACAGGGTACTAGGTGATGCTTAAGCTGCAGGCCCAGGGACCCCACTTTGAGAACTGCTGGTCTAGCGGATGGTTAGAGAGAGGATCAGTAATTTCATCCTGTGTACTACTGCATGCTTAGCCTGCGAGGCTTGACTTAAGCTGACATAAAGCATGAGGATGAATGGGGGCAAAGGAAAGTAAGGGGCTTTTAATTTCCTGAATATAGCTTTCTGAGATGTGAATAGAGTATAGACATTTTTATATGGCCTCCCAAATTCAGGGGAAAGTAAACAGCTTGTACTGGTGTGGCGGGTTGCCCTCTTGGGCTTTAGAGGAGCTGGTGTGGATGGTGTGCAGTGTATCTGTTCTCTTTCAGTCTTGTCATGGAAAGAGGCCAGGAAGGGGTTAAAAGTGATTTTAACAAAGTTGCAAAAAGGGAAATGTTCTGGGAATCCAATGTTAATGCCAAACAAAAGTTATAGAACTCTTTTAAAGATCCACAGGTTGGCATAGCTGGGAGGAACTACAGATGGGAATTTCTCTAGTCAAATTACTGCTCCAATGAGGAAATCAAGGCCCAGAGTGACTGAGGATACACTCACCCTGCTTCCAGCTTTCATATCTCCATCAGCAAAAGTGAAAATGGATTCCTAGAACTTGTTGTATTCTTGGAGTGACTCCTCTACTCTAACCTACTCCTCAACACTCATGACCATTATCTACCTGGAAACCACTGAGACTGTTCTCATTGCTCTTTACCCCCATCTCTGTCAGGCACTGCAGGGTACCCAGACGCCAGCTCCTCCTAGTGTAGCTCTGAAATCCCCTTTCTGATGTTATCTTCCACTCTCCCATTATCTGAAACTCACAGTCTGTCATCAGTATTTCCCTAAATCCTCAACTTCTCTGTGAATTCCCCTCACCTGATTGTTCTATGTCAGATCTGGATCTTGCATGAGATACTGCTTTCTGTAGCATCCCTCTCATGAGGGAGCTATACACAACAACTCTTCATGCTGAGTCTGAAGGTCAGTGTATGTCCTTTACCCAGACTATTTGCTTCTTCTTCCTCTCTGGAGCCCCACACCTCCAGCTTTGAACTTGATGTCATCAGGTTGCAACTCTGCTACTCTCTCTTCTACTTCCATGCATTGTGATCCCCATTCCAAGCTACTGGGGCTTGTCTCATTCTCTGAATATGTTAGCTCCTGACTCTCTGTCATTCTTTCATTCCTACTTATTCTTGCTGGTTTCAGATCCATCGAGATGACTTTCTAATCCCATAGCCTCCAGTTCCTCAAGTTACACTCACCTTAGGGTCTTGCGTTACATTCCACCTCAGCCACTTAACCCATGATCCAATTTCCTTCCTGTCCCTGCTCCATTTCTCTGCTTCTCTTCATTGAACAACTCTGAAATAATTGTTTCCACTCACTAACCCAACTCTCATCTCTTAAGGAAGGTTTTCTAAGGCTCCCCCTGAATCCTTCCCTGATATTCCATTGCCCAGAACACGATCCCTTGACATGCCTGTGTCAAGGGAGCCTGGGAAATGTAGCATTTAGAATAAATGCAATTCAGAAGTTCTATTCCTGAAGAAGATGGGCATAAGGATATTGGGAGGATGCTTACAGTAGATGCTTACATCTATTAGAAAGATGAAGACACCCAGTGTAGCTTGGATATAGTGGTATGAGATTAGATTGGAGAGATAGGTAGGTATGGAAGATTATTTCTAGAAATGATTGCCAAAAATTCTTCCCATTCTCAAACATGTATGTCACCCCTTCTTCCCTCCCCTTGAGTTTAGGCTGTCCTTGTGACTGGCTTTGACTGATAGAATGTGGTGGAAGTAATGTTGTGCATTTTGGTTTGGGCTTAAGAATAGTAGTAGCTAGCTTTGCTGTCCTTTGAGATTCAGATGTCAGGAAAACAAGCTTGAACTTGACCAGTTCAAGTGGAGAGGGAGAGGACCAGGCGCCATCTGGCTGAGGCACCAGACATGTGAGTAAAGCTGTGATGGACATTTCAGCCCCAGCCCCAAATGCTGCCGTACCTGTGACCCCAGCCAATACCAAATGGAGGAGCTGTTTTCCTGCTGAACGTCATGAGAAATAATAAGCTGTTGTTGCTTCAGGTACTTAGTTTGGGATAGTCTGTTATGCAATAATGAATAACAGAAATAGCAGGGGTCAGATCATGTGAAGGCTTATGGGAAAGGTGTTTGTCTTTTATTTTTATTGCAGAGGCAAGTATTAGAGGATTTTAAGCAGATGAGTTTCACTATCTGATTTATATTTCAAGAGGGTCACTCTGCTACTGTTTGGGAGAAGGAATTGTAGGGGCTCAAGAGTGGCTGGAAATGAAATTAGGAGATTGCTACAGTTGTCAAAGTGAAAGATGATGGTAGGTATAACCAGGTCACTAACTTAGAAATGTGGAGAAGTGGTTACATTCCAGAGATATTTTGGAGGAAGAGCAATAATACTTAGTTATTGATTAGACCAGGGAATGAGAGAAAGAGAAGAGTCAAAGGTTATTCTCAGAATTTTTACCTGAGGATGGGAAGTTACCACTAATACCTAAAATGTGGAAGAGAAGGTAAAAAACAAAGAGGAATTCTATTTTGAGTAAGTTGAGTTTGAAATGTCTATTTTATATCTAATAGCAGCTTTAAGTAGAGATCAAGGAGGAGGAACTGCTGGACATAGGAAATTGTGAGTCTGGTTACTAAGGCTCCTTCTTCCTACTTCAAAGTCGGGCTATGTTGCTTTGCACCAGGCTCTTAGTGTAGGGTCCACTTTCCCATACAGATGCAAAATATTGGTGCACCCAAACATTAGGTTTTCACATTGAGAAGTAAATTTAGAAAGACACAGTGTCCTTGAGGCAGAATCTCGTGGCTTTCTTGGCACCTGGCACCTGGCATGCACATGCAGTGGACCTGTGATGATTAATGGGTGAGATTTTTCATGACCCACTTATAGGCTATTTCTCTCATCATAAACCCTTTGAAATCAGAAAGCCTGGCTGGATTTCATTTCAACTGGAAACCCTAACAACATCCTTTCTATTTTTTAAAAATCATAATACAACCCCCGCCCCCCAAATCCCCATAATCCAGTCATATCTCTAGAGGTTTTGCCATTAAACTATAGTGCTTATCATAGTCTGATACCTGTCATGTTTTCTGTTGTATTTATCAAAATATTGTCCTAGTTGTTAAAATATTTGTGATGGGAGATAAAAATCCAGGCTGATTAACTCTCACTGATTTTTGGTGATCAACTTTGATCATTTAAGAGTAGCTTATTGCAGATTATTTATTCATGACTATTGATGTTTGCATGTCTCATGAACAGCATCCATACCAGAAAATAGTGTAAGAGAAATGAGAGAACAAAGCTTTCTTAATAGTTTTTCTTGATTTATTAATCCATTAAGCAAAGGTCAAGACTCATATTTTTGCATGACATGGAAGCATTTGCTATCCAATAGGGAAGTAAAGACACATACATGACATCCAGCATACTCCGGTCCCTGGAAGTAACATTTCTTATACTTTTTCAATCAAAATAAGTTTAATTTGATTCTCCTCTCCCAATCCCACTAACTCTCCAAGGTTGGGGGGAAGCTCAGAGCAGCGGACACTCTTGGTGACCCACTCCTACCCTGTGGTCCCCCTGCAGTTTTGGGGCATGGTCTTGTTCAAGCTTCCTGCCTCCCTTCCTTCTCTGAAGGCTTGTAAAGCTGTCAGGCAGCCTTCCCATCTGAGGTTCTGCCACTGCCTAGGTCTTGGGTTTCAGAAAGCCTGTGTTTTTTAGGGCTCCAAGGGCCTTTTATTGCTCCCACACTCCAAAAACTGGAGAGCTGGGCTTTTGCCACTCCACTCTTCAACTCTGGGAGGACCGCCATCCCGTACCTCTTGTCTACTCAGCTTAAGGAGGTAGGTAGCTCAAGGGCTGGCAGGCTTTCTCTGTAAAGAGCAAGATAGCAAATATTTAAAAGTCTGTGGGCCACACAGTCTCTGTCACAGCTATTTAACCCTGCTGTTGTAACATGACAGCTACCATAGGTCATACATAAATGGATAAATGTGGCTGTTCCAATACAACGTTATGGACACTGAAATTTGAATTTTATGTAATTTTTATAAGTCAAACAATCATCTAATCCTTTAGAAATGTAAAAACTATTCTTAGCTCATGAGCCATACAAAAACAGGTAGCAGACTAGATTTGGCCAGTGGGGCATAATTTGCTGGCCTGGAGGCTAGACTTTTCAAATGTAAAATTCTGTTTAGATTTTATCAGGCTACTGAACTCAGTTTTTGATTGGTATTATTTAAATCAAATCTCATTAATGTTAGGACTGCTGGATTTATCAAGTTCTGATGTATCATCAACAAATAAATCCTTCTAGGGCACTGATAATATCCCTTTGCTTTTCCCCATAGCACTCTGAGTGATGGTATACATAATTTATAATAGCAGCAAAACAGGGAGCTTATGATTTGTTCTTCATTGGGCTATCTCCTCTGCTGTGGGACTCACACAATCATTTCCTTATTCGAAGAAGAAGTAATTAAACCCACCCTAGAAGATTGCCACGACAATTACATGACCTCGTGTTTGTGGCAATGGTTTGTTAATTGTAATTGTAAAATGTGAGGTGGTATCGTGATCATGGTTTTTAAGTATAACATATGATGATCTCTGTCCTATGGCGGTGGTTCTGTAAAGAAGAGAAACTTGGAGACTGGAGAATAAATGGGTTTTATTCTTCAGTCTCCCACTGTAAGGCTTTGTGGCCTTGGTTCCAACAATTTCTCCATCTGTCCAATGGTGATAATGTTCTTGACCTGCCTGTAACATAGGGATTGAATGAGAGAGATTGTTAAAGCTACACACATGTAAAATTTAACTTTAACATGTGGGGTCTGTGCTAGGCGGGTATATGTGTATATGGAATCCAAGGTGGCTACAAATATTCCTGTCCTCTTGTGTATGTATCCTAGATAAACCCTTCATCTGTGTGCGGGAAGGACTCAGTATAATGAAGTTCACTTTCTTGATTAGGTTATATTGCATATAAAGTTGAAAGAATTTTGCAGATATTATTAAGGTATCAACCCTTTTGACTTTGACTTATTCAAAATGGAAATCATCCTGGGTGGGCCTGACCTAATTGAGTGAACCCCTAAAAGGGACTGGGCCCTTCCTGAAGGAAGAGGAATACAACAGAAAGATTCTGCTACTGACCTTGGAAAGGTAATCTGCCATGCTGTAATGAGGGCCTATAGATTGGGCCACATGCCAAGGAACTATAGGCAGCTTCTAGGATCTAAGAACAGTCAGTAAGGAAATGGAGATCCCAGTGCTACAACTACAAGGAGCTGAATTCTGCAAACAACCACTTGAACTTGGAATAGAGTCCTGAGCCTCTTAGGAGAATGCAGTCCAGTTGAGACTTGATTTTAGCCAGGTGAGACCCTGAGCAGAGAATCCAGCCACTCTGCCTGGATGGGTTTGCAACACGTTTGTGGTAATTTGTTACACAGCAACAGAAGACTAACACAGCGTGAACTTACTGCCTAAATGGGGTGATGAGCGTAAAACATCTCCAAGTAAAAGGCAAAAGATGGTCTAACTGACATCTACATCATAAGTTCTGTATCCCACTCTGAGAAGGGCAGAATAAGGGGGTGTGTGGTAGGATGGGAGCTTCATGGATGGAAGATTCCTGAGGTCTGTCTTCTCTGCATGGAAGGAAGAAGAGAAGGAAGGAGTTTCCTTGGAGGAGATGGGACTAGAGCATGGGAAGTTCATGCCTTTATATAGTGTGAAGTCATAAAGACAAAGAAAGGAGTTTTTCAAGAATGAGGTAATAATTGATTGTATCAAACCCTCCCAGGAGCTTCAGATGAGCAGGTAGAAGTGACCAGTTGGCTAGGTGCAGGTCATCTGTATCTTGAGCTATGTCACTGGGCACAATGGGAGTTTTAAAAGAATAGTCTTTTCAACAAAAGGTGCTGAGACAACTAGATACCTCTATACAAAAGAATGGAGTTAGGTCCTTATCTCATATCATATGCAAAAATGAATTCAAAAGCGATGAAGAGTCTAAATGTAAGAGCTAATACTATAAACTCTTAGATGAAAGCAAGCATAAATCTTAGTGACCTTGGATTAAACAATAGTTTGTAAATAGGACACCAAAAGCACACATAACAAAAGAAACAAATATAAATTGAACTCTATCAAAATTAAAAACTTTTATGCTTCAAAGCACATCATCAAGAAAGTGAAAAGTCAACTTACAGAAGGAGAAAGTTTTTTGCAAATCATGTATCTGATAAGGGAGAGTATTTAAAATGTATGAAGAATTCCTGTAATTCAATAATTAAAAGATAAATAACCCAATTTTAAATTGAGCAAAGGCTCTGAATAGATGATTCTTCATAAAAGGTATACAAATGATCAATAAGCATACAAAAAGATGCTTAATATTGATCATCAGAGAAATGCAAATCAAAACCACAATGAGATACCACCACACATATACTAGGAAGGCTATGTTCAAAAAGACAGACAATAACCAGTGTTGGCAAAGATGTGGAGCTATCAGAATGCTCACACATTGCTGGTTGGAATGTAAAATGAGGAAGCTACTTTGGGAAGCAGTCTGACAGTTCTTCAACAGTCAAAACACAGAGTTACCATATGACCCCCTAATCTCACCCCCACATATGTACCCAAGAGGAATGAAAATATATGTCCACACAAAGAGTGTATGTGAATGTTCACAGTAGCATCATTCATAATAGCCCCAAACTGGAAACAAGTCAAATGTCCATCAACTGATAAATGAATAAATAAAATATCTTCTTTTAAAGTTTTCTATATTGAAAAAAAGGTACAATTCACCCCTCTGAAGATATCCAATCAATATTATTAAACATCTTATTGAAATGAACTTTGTTAATCAATCATTAATAATATAGTGACCTAATACATTTAAAAAAAATCTTCATGCGCATGCAATATAATGAAGTGGTAGGATTTAAACATTCCTAAAGGGGGTTTTATATATTATGTATTATTGTGAAGTGCAATTTTCAGTCAAAAAGTAATAAACACTGCCATGAGTGATTTTTAAAATACTGTTCATTAAATACTTAGGTTATGCCCAGAACTATATGGTCATTGAATTCAAAATCTCAATAAATCCTCAGGTCGAGTAGCATGCCCGAAGTTCACAGCTGGTAACCCTGGAGTAAGGATTTACACCCTAACAGATCCCACATCAGACTATTCTTTGCCACACTGATTTCTACAAGTACCATGTCTGCCTTAGCTGATTGCAATTTTACACCTTTCCACTTTGCTTTATACTATTCCTTTACTGAAAAACCCCTTGTGACTATTATATCCAATTTATTTACCTTCCATTTTCTTTTCAGTCTGACAGTTGCCTCTCTTCTAAGTAGATCTCTTCACTCTTTTCCCTGGTTTTGTCACTTCCTATCCCTTGTCAGACTCTCTCTTAATGACTCTTGTATTTGCTCAAATCATTTTCCATTGGTCACTTGGAGAGGTGGTGTGGAAACAGCTGGAAGGGAGGAATGAGAGAATATATTCTGCATAAAACCCTCTGCTTGCCTCACTCAATACAGGCTCTCCTGTTCTTTCTATGAGAGGTGTGGAGGAGCCTCTCCACAGAGAAGAGCCTGCTGATTAAATTTTATACTCAAAACTTTTCTAGGTAATGATGCCTGTTAGCTGATTCAAACTCAGCAACAAGCTTCAGAGGTGGCAAGCTGTTATTTTGGCATAATGCCTTTGACCTTCTGAATATATGTGTTTTTGCATAGGAAGTGGTATTTTAATCTTTTCTGAATTTGCTTTATACCACAAACACATATCTATTGTCCTATACATGTTTAGAAAACATGGTTTTAATCAAAAGAAATACATGCAACAAAGTCCACAAATCTTAGGCATACAGCCTGGATCAATGTCTACCTATGCAAACACCCATGGAAGCACCACTCATCTCAAGTTATGGACTAGGGGTTCTCAGACCTTTGGTCTCAGGACCCTTTTACACTCTTATGTTTTTAGGAAACTCAAAGAGTCTTTGCTTACATTAATTATATCTGTCAATATTACGATGTTAGGAATTGAAACAGAAAACTCAAAATATTTATTAATTCAATAACAATGATATACCCATCAAGTTAACATATAACTAATGTATTAAAGCAGAATATTTTTATTAAAAATAACTGTTTTCTAAAAAATTGGTGAGATGTGTGGCATTGTTTTACTGTGTTTCAAATGCCATTAATGTCTGGTTTCATGGAAGTCATCTGAATTCTTGTATCTTTTTTTTTTTTCATTCAGTCTGTTGTGATATGTAATTTTCACAGAAGTAAGAGAAGGAAGTATGGTTTCCCACAGAGATGGACTTGAGACAAGAGGACCTCATAGACCCTCTGAAAGGCTCTTGGGGGACACACTGGTCCACAAAGCAGTCCTTAGTGCATACTCTGAGAACCAGAGAATATTTGGTCAACGCATAAAGTTAGCTCAATGCTGAAGATGTGTCCAATATAACCATTTGTGTGGTACTCAGTGCTTGTAGGTAAATTCATAATAATAGTGTTACAGCTTGTAGAGTTGCATATGCTGCATTGTGAACAACACATCCATGTACAAATACCAAGCTTTTTCTAAGGAGAAGCAAATGATAAAGTGTAAAAAACTGTGTGAGAACTTTGAGAAAACTGAATATATACATTACTTGAAAGGGGTAAACAATAATTTTGATGGGTCAGTGTAACATTTCTTCATTTAAGTTAGGTGATATCAAAGTTTCAGAACAACTGAGGGTCGAATTCTTTTCTCCCCCCCCGTTTTGTTTTTCATACAAAAATAGCTAAAGCTGCTGGATCACAGTGTGAGTGAAGCGGTACACAATATTAAATTGGCCTCCTTTGGAAAGTTTTCCAAATTTTTTCTAGATGGAGACTTTAAGGGGTCTCAAAAATTTCCAAGATAAAGAAGCTTAAGAACTGTCCCTTACTCCAAATTTCCAAGATAGTTACTGAGAAGAAGAAAGGATGAGGCATTGTATCATTTACTGAGGTAAGCACAGCCACCTGTTTTTATTTTAACATGAAAGCAATGATGCTGCTATTTTAACCATCTCCCTTCCCTTCTCTAATATTTTTTCATCTCTAACCTATGGAGCAGAACACTTCTCATGAAGTATTATTAAAGGCGATGGCTCATAAACATTCATCCCAGTGGCACTACCCAGGATTTATGATGACATTAAAGATTCCATTATTAAAGTTTGTGTTTGGGATTCTGTTAAATGCCAAGCATCAAGGAAAAGTTGTGAAAGTGTGTTCTTCTGTTAGATTTACACATGGGCTGATGAAAAAGCAAAGGGTTTGGAAGGAGGCATCCCTGAGAGAACCTGACACTGAAACACAGTGGATCCTTGAACATGGGTTTGAACTGCCCAGTCCACTTATACATGAAATTTTTCAATAAATACATTGGAAAAGATGTTGGATATCTGCAACAATTTGAAAAAAAATTTTCTTTTCTCTAGCTTACTTTGAGAAGACAATATATAATAAATATATATAAAATACATGTTAATCAATGTTTATGTCATTGGTCAACAGTATTAATAAAGTATTTGGGGAGTCAAAATTAATGGGGATTTTCGACTGCATGGGGGTCCATGGCCCTAAAGCCCATGTTGCTCAAGGGCCAACTGTAAGATTCTGCTTCACTCTCTACAACCACACATTGATGGGTTTGCACTGTCAAGTGTTTGTTGGCCACCGTGATAATTGTATTGTTTTGAAAGGATGCTAACAATAATAATGGAGGAAAATTATTTTCCTTGGATTGAGAAGATAAATCACAAGAAATTTTAGCCCTTCTTGCAGATTTTCGAAGCTATTGCCTACCAGGAGGCCACAGTTACAAATTCTTCATTCAGAAAACAATAGTCACTTGATAGTTACTGACTACCTGTTCTTGGAAAAGTGAATGAACAAAGCTGAAGAGAAATCAGTTTATGGAAAAATATGCATAAACAGCTTTTAAAGTGTAAGTGGGTATAGGGGAGAGCCCAGTAAACATAATATTCTTCATGTAAGTGTAGATCAATGATAACAAAAAAAAAAAAAAGCAGTTCCTGTGTGGTGACCTCCAATGAGTTCTACACAATGGTATAAAGGTCATATCAAAGTGTGGGCAAAGGATCTGTTTGTGTTTATAAAGAAAATCAAAGCCTAATTGGGCTACCCAGAAAATGAACTAAGATACGATATGAAGAAGAACTTCCAACATCAGAACTCTCTGGAAGACTCATACCAGAAGATGATAATCAAAAAGCCTCAACAAAGATCCAGGCGCTGCTACAGTTGTAGCTGCATGCATCCCACCGGTTCCTGGACTTGCCATGGGAATGAAGAAGGAGATATGTAAGCTGGCCTGTGCATACAGCAAAACAACAAATTTGACTGGATCTGTACTGTCGGAACTCAACCAAGAATTAGGAGAAGTGCAAGTTGTAGCACTCCAAAATCTTACAACTACAGACTATCTACTGTTAAAAGAACATATGGGATGTGAACAGTTCCCAGGAATGGGTTGTTTTAACTTGTCTGATCTCTCTCAGACTGTTCAAGTTCAGTTGGACAATGTCCATCATATCATAGATAAATTCTCACAAATACCTAGGATGCCTAACAGGTTTTCTTGGTTTCACTGGAGATGGCTGGTAATTATAGGTCTGCTTTGGTTATGTAACTGTATTAATATTATGTTAATGTGTGTGCACAATTTAATTAGTAGTTTAAAACCTATACATGCTTAAGTTACTCTACAAGAAGATATGTCAAAGAAATAATCAATCTTCCCATGTTTTCTTTCATCTGCTACTTCTATAGCTTTTCTTCTTCCTTCCTAATCACAACCCTTAAATATAATTCGTGCCTCATATCGAATTTACCAAGTATCATAATTCTTCCAAGTGGTAAAGATACCTCAAGACAAATGCTGGGCATAGAAGCCACAGGGCATAAATCTGCAAAGAAGTAAAAAGCTAACCTTCTCAAACAATATTGCTTCTCTCTCACTTACCAACTTTACATTTCCTTGTATGGCCCCGGAAGATGACTGGTTAGCCAGAGATGGGTAAGATTCCTCAAGGGAGGAACAACCTAAGACAGGCACAGTTGCAGGGGGGCCATCAGGTGAGAAATTGGGGATCAACAGAGGTGAGGCTTAGAACCTCACCCCGCGCACCCCCCCCCCCGTTTTGAGAGAAATCTTCTGCATCCGTGGATGTTTTATTGCCCTTGTCTAGCTTGGATTAACACTTAGCCCACAGGCACACACCTGATCATCTACATTTGCCCTCTTACAGCACTAAACTATGTTTTCTACCTTTATCTTGCATCTACCTACCACTTCAGCACATTATTAAAAATAATAATAATAATAAGGGAGAAATGTGGGATTCACATATAAATCAAGTATAAAAATCAAACAAATATTCATATTTGACCTGAATGTCTATAGTTCATAATGCGTGATCAAAACTGAAAGTTTCTGTGATGACTGCCCTTGTACTGTTGTTCACCATGTAAGAACTTATTCAGTATGTAATAATTTGTTCACCATGTAAGAACTTGTTCGTTATGCTTCAGAAAATTGTAGACTGATGAGAATTAGGCTTGGGGTGGATTAATGATTGTGCATTGAGCATTGAGTCCCCTATACAGAATTTTATTGTTGTTAACAACCATTTGATCAATAAATATGACAGATGCCCTCTCAAAAAAAAAAGTGTAAGTGGGTAAGTGCAGAAGGGCAGGTTAGTTCTTGCTTGGGGGACAAGGGAGGATCTGGAGGTGGCATTTTTGGAGGTTGCTTTTTAAGGGTTGATAGAACATCATTATGTGATGTGGCTAAGAAAGATGTGTGCTCTGGGTGTGTGAACAGAGAACAGTGATAATTTCAGATTGGCTAGGTGAATAGGCAGGTTGGGGCCAGAAACCAAATGTTGACCTCAGTAATTCCAAAATTAATGTTTAGTTCGTGGATAGGAATTCAGCACTTATGGTAATCCCATTCAGCAGAATGGTAATATGATCAGAGCTGTCATTTGGGGAGATTAATAATCTACGTGTGGAGGGATCTGAAGGGCAAAAAAATTCAATAGGAAGTTACTACCAGTTCTGAGTGTTGATAAGGGAAGAGAGGGCAGCTTCCAGGGCAATTAGGGTAGAATTCAAAGATCTTATCAACAGATGGATGTGGGAACACAACAAGATGGCTGCAAGCTTTAGCAGCCATTATGAATTGTTAAAATAAATAGTGGGGACAAATGGAGGAAGGGGCTTCATGTTTGATTAATTACATACAATAGGCATGTGGTCCATTTGTTCAAACTGTGAAAATCGGAGGGGAAAAAACAGTGCTTAGGAGAAAAAAGGCCAAATCTAAAGTTATGGATTTGAGAATTATATGAAAAGAAATAGAAACTGAAGGAAGGCCTGTGATTGAAGAAAACAGCTAAAGGAAAATACATGTAGAGAAGATTCTCTTAATAGATGTTGAAAGTTTCTTTCTCTTTTTGAATTGCTTCCCAGGAAGCTCATGCTAGGTTACAAACCCAACTGCAGAAGTATCTCTTGGTTTAGGTTTTCTGATATACTGTTTCTCTTGTACCCTAAAACTTGTCCCCCTTAAGGCTCGGGGTTTAAGTAGCATGTACAACATTTTTGCAATACTGTGTATTTCATGGATTCCAAGATGCATCTATTTTTCACATTTTAACATCTCTGAAATTGAGATGTGTCTTACAATCACTGAATTGTGAGTCATAGTAAAAGGGAAAGAACAATCTGGTTAATGAAGAAGGAATACAGTCTATATAGGTATTGCAGTCACTATTGGACAATTCAAAATCCTTTCTGGGCTGTTAAGAGAGAAAAGGGTAAGAGCTGAGATTCAAGTTCCCTGACTCACAGATTGGAACAAAAGGTGATAGGAGTAGAAAAAGCAAGTTGTAGTAGAAACCCAGATAAGCTTGGGGCCAAGGATAAAGGAGGCTTGTTTCTTGCTTCTCTAGAATAACTCTAGGAAATTCCAAGCTTCCTGGAGAAACCTCATGATATTGGAACAATATGGCACCAGTGGCTGACAGGACATATTTAAATGGATGGACGTAAGTTAGCACTTCTGGTTCCCACACAGTCCACCAAGATCCAGAAGTTCCTGCATATTGCAGGGGAATGCTGAAATAAAAGTCTATGGTGAACTCTTGGCTAAGCAGAGGCCTTGAGGCTCTGGGAAGGGAAGGCCCACTTGGTAGGGTAGCAGAACAGGGCCGTAAGACCATGCAACTCCTTGCCAGACTCCTCCCATCACCAGAAGGACACATTGCTTTGCCTTACACACACATGCCATCTGGGAAAAGCAGGGAGACCTGAATGGGGATGGTACTCTAACATGCTATGACTTTGAAGTAACTGACTATCTCTCTGAAATAAAGTGTTTTTTAAACTGAAAGAGACTTGGATATTTTAATTGGCAAGATTTTTTTTTTCCTTCAGAATAAGTGAAAATGCAGGATTTGAGTGTAATACAAGTTTATAAATGGAAACAAAACATCTTTTTGTTGTATCTTTGAGCTCTGTGTACAATTTAATCCTACTAGAGTAGAATTATTCTATTTTCAAATATTGAAAATAATCTGGATTAAGGAAAACAGAAAGGCTCTGGATACAAAGCTGGAGAATAGAAATATTTATGGTGGTAGGGGGATAAAAAGCCAGAGATCAGAAAAAAGGGAAAACTTGGAGTACCTGTCAGAAGCAGAGAAAAGAGGAGACAAGAGAAGGATTCAGTGAGGGGCTACAGAACGCTGAGCTCTTGGAAGAAGCCATTCAATTTAATGAGGAGCCATTTGGAATCTTTGAAAACTTGCCACCCACATATGGTGCTATTTTAATAGCCATAACTTTTCAGCAGGTGTTAGTGCTAAAAGATATGTGGTCTAACCCCAGTCTTAGACAGATAAGCAAAAAGAGAACCAGAAACATTTCACGTAGACAGTTCAAGTGATAAATATGAGAAAAAGAAAAACAAGTCCAGTACATTTGAGACCAACCAGCATCAGCCTGTATTGTATCATTTGGGCAGAGGGGCAGGGAGGGAACTGTGTCAGGATATCCATAAGCCCCCTTGAAAAATAATGAAGTGATCATTTATCTAAAAAAGGCAAAAGCTTTCCTGGAAAGTATCCTTGGGAACAAATACTCTGACCGGTGTTAAATGTGTTTTAGTTTTTTATTAGAGAAGTTGGAAGTTTAATTTCAATATTGACGGTAATAGTTTTCTCTGCTTTGTTCAGAGGAACACACAGAATCCATTTGTACAAGCATATACAACAATTCGGTTGGTATTTTGTGTCCTAAAATCAGTAATCTGACTGGTTCTAGACTACCAAGTTTCCATGCGCCCCTCTCAGTTTCGACAGTGTGGTCCAGTTCCCAATGCAGTACCTTTTCATGCACTGTCTTCAACACTACAGCAGGCTTCAAGACCATGCAGAGTAACACTGCAGCAAATTGTTTTGATATTTAACAGACATAAAAAGGTTATTTCCTGATATGAAATTCTGAAAATCTGCATAAATATTTTTGTGTAAAATTAAATTAGTTATGTATTTTTTTGAAACTAGAACTTGAAGTATCAAGAATGCCCACATCAGTCATATACACATATATATATGAGACTTTCTCAGTATGCTAAAAGTCTCGATAGTCAAATTATATTCTGTGCCATACACTTATTTAACCAGTATTTATTTGGCATTAGGTTAACTGTGTCTGTATGGATTCATCTTAATTGGTGCTTGTGAATCATGCAAACATACTCCTAGTATTCCTGTTACTAATCTTGTCGTGTGGCAATAGATGATCTTGCTCCATAGCAGTGCGAATTAGGAGTATAAATACTTTATACATGGTCACATTTACAAACACTTGCCAATAACCACTTCACAATCTTTATGGTGTAATAATGTATTGTAGTGTCTGGAGTCAAGCAGAAGCAATTTCCACAATGCAATATCAGCTGTAAACTTTCTTCAATGTGCCTAACAGAGTTCTTCTTTGAGCACTGATGTGTTTTTCTGTTCTAATATTTTCCACAACTTTTACAGGAAATTGGCTTCTTATGGCATGGTAGAGACATGGCACTTACTGATGAGGTAACTTAGATATAAAAAAAAAAAGTTCTGCAAAATTGTTTGTCTAGCAGATCACCACTTCTGCTGATGAGTTTGTAGACAGAGTTTTTTATTTTTTCTAGTGCATGCACTCGCTATTAAATTGCTAATGCACTATTTTTTACTGCAGCTCAAACATGTCCTAATGCACCACAAAGCAGAGTTGTTAACACCAAGCTCACTGACTTGTGATGGTATTTTGTAGCAAACATGTTTAAGTTGTAATATCAATGGTTAAACTCTGCCTTACTGGAATAGCAATTTTTATGGACTTGTAGCTACTTTTGGTTGGCCAGGGAAATTCAATGTCAAAATGTTAAGTAGAAGTATGTAAGTCTCTGTGGTTTCAGGTAACGTCTATACATAAAGGAAACACAAAAGACAACGGCTTTCTTGCATGGGATTTGTGTCGAGAAGTTTGGAAGTGATCTTTTGATGCTGTGCAGTTTTGCTGCTTCAATTTGCATTTTGGAGTTTCACACTACTGTTGCTGGCCTGCGGTCCATCTCGGCTTCCAATTTCACCATCTGTTGCATCTCCTTCGCCTGCAATATCGGAAACATGGCCTTACATGTTGGAATCCTCTCCTGAAGGCACATAGCAACCCTGGCTTCTCTTCTCCCATAAATCTGATATCTTTGCTTCTCAAAGTGGTCCATGGACTAGCAGCATTAGCATTACCTGGTGCTTTGAGAAATGCAGAATCTTGGACTCTACCCCAGACCTACTGAATCAAATCTGCATTTTAACAAGATTCCCAGGAAATTTTCCTGCATACTGAAGTTTGAGAAGGACTGATCTACATAGTGCCAGGAAAACTATTTGAAAAGACAAAGACAGTCACTCTTAGATTATGTCATGTCAAACTGTTTGATTTAGTTTCTACAGATTGACACATGCCTTGACTGTCTGTAGATAACTTGATCACTTTTAGAGTAAGTGTTGCTTATGCACAATTGACTCCCCAAATAGTGTGAAATTTAATTCCTAAGAATTCCTTAAGAATCTAACTTATGGAGACATTTAGGTGGGAGAAATCACATTGGTTTGGCTGAAGTATCCACAAGTGGAACATTACAGGGATATGTAGGGTAGAATCCTACTGTCCAAAAACTATTCATAGGGCCCTTATTTTTCTGAGGTAATTCATTTTTTAGGAGCTAATCCAGGAAGTAGGCCATGGTGAATTCATTCTCAAGAGTTAAGATTGTCACTAAGACAATCAGCTAGTTTGGGAGGTGGAAAAGATTCAGATGGAGGATAGATGCTGGTGAAAAATAACTGCTTGGCAACATATGGAAAATCAATTGGTTCTTTTGAACATTTACTTTTCCAAATCATTCCTGGATGCTTATTCCCAGCCCAATGCATGTAACTTCCAAAGGAACAGGAAGGCATCCCTTTCATCTTTAAGTGACACACCTCTTTGAAATGGCATTTAAGAGTAGAAACATGACAGAAGAGGACTTTGAAGTGCCCTGATGTTACATGTCTGCTTAGGTATTCCAGCTAAATGGAAGATCAGTGGGAGGGTTTGGTTAACTCTGTAGATCATACTGTGAGCATCTAAATGTTGCAAATGAAGTCCTATAACAAAATTAGTTTCACCCACGGACTATACTGTGATTTTCTTCTTCTTGTTTTTATATTGTAGCTTTAAATCTAATTTTGATGAGGATGGATATAATAACACCTAAGAATGATATCTTTCTGCTTAGATATGGGATGGATGGTTCCCTCTATCCACATATTTTTTATGCTTGAAGTATAGTAATACTCTAATAGAGAAATGAAGAAATGGAGGAAAATGTACAAACATGAAACCATGACACAAACAGTATTAATAAGTGATGACAGTGAAACATTATCAGCACTGGAAATAAAATACTCCTATGTTCAGTAAATGGTAATAAAGGATTCCCTATGATTCTCCCCCTTTAGCATTTAAAGACAATACATTAAAAGACTATTTCCAGAGCTAGGTTCTCATAGGAGCAGGTGACTACTCATTCCCATTTGCCAGGGACCACTCCAGTTTATGTCTGTAGTCCTGGTTATTATGAACAGCACCTCATTCACTCTCAAAACTGTCTCAGTTCAGACAATATATCATATGGCCACCTTACTTATAAGGGGTGATCAGGGTCCTTGCAGACCAGATCTAGCAGAAAGCACGACAAGAGTCATTGGGTAATGACATTGTATAATGTTTGTGTGCGCAGACCGTACCTCTCTGTCATTAAAACACATTGCAGAACTTTCAGTGGGTTGCTTTAAAAATTAATTGCAGTCATGTTGTTTGTGAAGGATTTCACCCTGTGACCCAGTCATGGCTGTGGTCAGTCCAAATGATAACCATATATCACTGTTCTTGATGCCTGGGTCTGACTTGCTTACCATGACTTGAGCTTCTCCATCGGAAATGCTGCTAAACTTTCATCAGAAATAATTCTCTAAAGAATTTGGGCATTTTGGTTTGAATATTACATCAGAAATCCAAGCATGAAGTAATCAAGCTTTCAAATCCAAACCCTTGAGATACTGATTCTCTGTGACCAGATGTGACCCATAAACGGACGCCCCAAGAAGACTGACATAGGCAAGAAGGAAAGCAATGTCTTGCTTATCAGCGTTTCGGTCCTACCTTGTGTTTGGGACACTGCATGGCAGGATTTCAAAAGCTGTTTGTACAAAAATAGTAATGTCAAAATTGAGTCATACATACAAAACAAAGAAAATAAATGAATACTGAAGTGAATTTGAGAAATGAATGCAAAACCATGTACGGAAAAGCAAAGAGCTAAGGATAAAACATGTATACACCCATCAGTGACGCTCCCCCCCGAGCTGATCTCAACAGGAAAAAAAAAAACCCAACAAAACAAACAACCGATGCCTATCAGCCCACACGGCGACTCTCTCCCGTGGCTGTGAGTGGAGAACCCTCCCGTGAGAGACGCCTCACCCCTCTTTATTAAATGATAGGATTGATGACAAAAATCAATTTTTAAAACTTGTGAGGTGACAGTCATGGAGCTGTTAATGTTTGAAATGGTAAATGCAACACAGATGAGCTACTGAGTGGCTCGGGGAGTCGACAGGAAAACTTAGTAGGAAACAAACCCTCAGCCTCTGGAGTTTTAAATGAATACCCGGCTGACCAAGTAGCTAAGGCCATTCGGCAGCTTAAAACGGACACATGAGGTTAGGATCCAGAACCATGACCAAAATATATTAAAATGTGAGTTGTTTCTGCCAGTACCTTCCATGCTGGTCTAGCTAATTGAGTAGATCCACTTCATGCTTTGTTCTGGAGGTACTGGGAGAACGTATATGGGTAGGGTCACAGGAAAGTAGTAAGAAACCTCAGAGGGGGTTATGATGAGCAAATGTTAAAATTAATTTATCTTTGAGAAACAGAACATTGTCTTGGGATTTAATAAGGCTTTGGGAGATGGTTATAAAATTTGGGATCTCTGGGAGACAGGAAAGTGTTTTCCACCCATGAAATGTTTAGTTGGTGATGAAAGGAGATCTCCCACTTGGTTCCAGGTCTTGTCTATTATGAGGGAAGAAAAGGGGCCACTGTTGTATCATTTGCCATCAGCCTCTGACAGTGTTGTAACACACAGAATAAGTGAATTGAGAGCACTCTGACCTTTAAATTCCAAAAAATAAAGCAAAACAAAAAACATACCAGAAGGAACTGGTAATGATTTTCTTACTGAACAAGCTATGTTTGTAAAGCAAAGCTTAACACAGAATTCAAGACCAAATTCTACATTTGCTGGAACCATTAGTATGATATCTTGAATTTCTTTTCATTGACTCTCATTAAATCTTCATCAAATTCAAGCCGTCTCATGTTCTATGATTTCCTAAGTATCAGTTGTGGGTGGTAGGAATTACTTTTGACATATTGAGTACATTATGTGAATTTTTAGAACAAAAAGTCACTATCTTCCCAATATACTCAACCAGTATAGTTATCACTAATCCAATATTTCAATGCAATTCTCATGTGGTTTTTCCATATATTAGGATAGAAGCTCAAAGTGATTTTTTTAATGATATACTTTGGCTCTGAAACTAAATACACTAGGTAATTGTATTCTTTAGCTCTATATACACCACTATGTAGTGATGAGTAATTTTTAGCACATTTACATTAGTCAAACTTGTTGCTAAGCAACATGATAATTTCTAAGTAGTTTCTTTATTTAGTTAACTGAAACATAACTGTGCTGCCTTACCTTCATTGTGCCATCTTCTAAGGCATCCTTATCCCCTCTAGCCCTGATGGGATTCTAGCATTTTAGAGATGGTGGCTTTACGTTTATTCATTCCCATTTTATTTTGTGGGAACACTTGTTGAGAAGAACTTTAAGAGTGAAAACATAAGCTAGGTAACTGATAAAAGAATGTGATGCATCTATGAGATGGTTGAATGAATCAGACCCATGGGACAATAAACACTTATTGTCCCCCTTGGGGATTTGTGGACTGTCATGAATAGAAGCATTTAGCTGAAAAGGAAATGTGAAGGGTAACTCAGAAGTATGTTGATGAATAAAATTTCTTTCCACCAAAAAGGTAAAGAATCTGAACCCAGAAGTTGGATTTGCTCCTCAATTGCAACACCAAAAAAAAAAATTATTTTATGGTTTGTTATCCTTTCTCACAGGTATATTTTAGCATAATTCCAACTTAAGTGTTCATCAATGGGAGCTATTTACTCTGACAAAATAGCCCTTAAATTGGATTGCTTTATAGATGGAAGAAATAAGGAACAATGTAGTACATTTTTTCATCCAAACCCCTTTACACTTTCCAGATGGAAATAAATTATCTAGAAATAATAACTTCCAAACCAGCTACACCTACAGAGTGAAATTTGAACGGAGACAAAGTGAAATTTAAACTGTTACTGGGGGTCATTCTGCCACATAGGTTCTAGGAAACTGAAATGAGACTGTGGATGGCTGGTGGACTGTAGCCCACTTGGGATGGAGCCCACTTGTATATGCTGTAGATAAACACACCTTTATCTTGTTGTTGGTGTATGCCTGACAGCTAACTGAAGAGTTGGAATTTGGATAACTCTTTGTGGGTACTTCTTAATTTAGTGTTTTGTCTTGCTGGGGAAAAGCACCAAGTGTAGTGTATCCGCTCATGGACATAGTTTGTAGAAGCGTGGTGATTCATGCCCTTAGTTCCTTGCTTGGAAGCCCTAAGGTTTTATAACTTCATTTTTAGATTGGCATTGAAAATAGGTGGTCTCTCTCCTTTGCTTTTAAGCATAATATCAATTGCCTCTAGATCGCAAATTATAGAATTCCAAACGAAATTGGAGAAATAATTTGGAACCTCTGTTCTCTCTTCTTGATATCATTTTGAGAATCCTCACAATCTATTCTAATGATGACTTTGAACTCTTCTTTCCCCACAGCCACATTCCTCCGTCATGTCAAAAAAGAATACTTTCTGTTCTTTCTGGATGAGACAGGGAAAATACAGTAATAGACACCAAAATTGTCTAGCTGCCTTTCCATGCCACTACTTAGGCTACTGGCTTTAGCAGAAGGGGGACTGCAGGCTGCAACATTTGCTTCCCAAGCTGGCTGGCTGCCTATGACTTTATGCCTTTTAGGTAAAGTACCTGTTCGTTCTGTTTCTCTAGGAATTCTAGGTGCTCAAGCTGGACTTTTTTCAACTGATCCATTTCTTTGGACTGTTTCATTGCAAGCTGCAAAAAAAAAAAAATTCTGATAAACTTTGGTTCTAATCTTAAAACTTATGGATGAGGAATGACTGGTAAATTAACAATTTAAGTGAGAGAGATAATACTTTAAAAATGAGCAAAAAATGGTCTGACAACTGGGAGAGTTTAAATCCATAATTATTACTGGGAAGATCTTTCCTGCTAAAAATCTTAGAAAATAATAGAGTACTTATGCACAGTTAAAACTTGGCTTCATTTTTCCATATAAAATGGTGCCACATTATTAGCTTAAAGATTCTAGTGAGAGATTATTTTAGCTTTCAGGGAGCAGAGAAGCTAGAATGTTTAATGCACAGAAAATCAAATTAAGCAAATTAGTTGGAAGTCTGAGTTATTGCTTACAGTTGTTTTAAAGGAAAAGTGCAAAGAAAATTATTAAATACTTACTCTCTTCCTTTCTTCCAGAAACTTTTTCGTGTTGCTGCTGTTTAACTCTCTGACTCGCCTAAAAGTAACAGGTACAAATAATAGTTGGCGTGACACTGAATGGATTTAGCATAATATTAAATATTAAAGAATTATATTCCATTTAATTATCCAGATGGGATTACCATTTCTTTTCCCTAATTTTTACTGCAGAATTTTTTGAGACATACAATGTATAGAGGATAATATTTAAAAATTCTGTGTACCCATCATTCAGATCAGTCAATACAAGTGTTTTGCCATGTTTGTTTCATACTTTTAAAAGAAACAGTGGTACAGATATAATCAAAGTCCTGCTATGTTGTTTTGTGTGTTTTCCAAGTTTACCTAAGTGGTAACATATTCTGGATTTCTTTCTATAGCTCATCCCTTAGCGTTATGTTGTGGAGATATAGTTATGTCTCAAACTATTCCATTATTTTCATCTGCTGGAAGAATTTTCCCATTTATGAATAGCCTATATACAATATTTCCAGTTTGCCATTAGAGACAGGTAGGTTATTTCCCAATAGTGTTACAATGAACTGGCACCCTGAGGTTCTTGGCACACTATCTGTTGACTAAATAAATGAATGAAGTTTTAGGCATAACCTCTTGTGCATGTGAACAAAGGTTTCTCTAGGGCATATACCTAGACGTGCAGGTTGGTAGGGAAATGGACAACTTCCTCTTTACTCTAAAGCACCTGCCTCAGTTTGCACTCCCAGCCAGTGTCTGGATGTTACCCTTTCTCCACGTCTTTGCCCACTCTTGGTACTATCAGATATTTTCTTTTTTGTCAACTGGTTGTTCTTGTGAAATTGCATCACCCATTTTAACTAGCATTCCCTGATTACTGGTGAGGTGGAATACTTTTCTTGACTGAACAGACCTATAGCTGACTGAACTTCTATGACAGTTATAGGTCTATTCTGGTTTTGTTCTTTTCCACTCAGTTTTGGATATTTATATTTTTCTAGGCAATTGTCCATTTCATCTGAGTTTCCAAACTCATTGGTAGTATTGTTTATAATCAACTTGGTTATCAAAAATACTTATTATGTCTGCAGTTATTTCCCCTTTTTACACCTAATATTACAAATTTTTTGCTTTCTCTTTTTCTTCTTGATCAATCTAGCTGGAAGGTCACTGGTTTTACTAATTTTTCAAATAAGAAGCTTTGGTTTTTGCTGATACTCCTTATTCATTTTTTTTCTATTTCGATACTTATTGCTTATTTATTATTTCTTCTCATCTGAGGTCTTTGGGTTAACTCTGTTTTTCTAATTTTATACCCTCTCTATTTGAGTGTTTAGCTCATTTGTTTTCACTTGTTTTAAAAATATATGCATGTAGGCTATAATTTTCACTCTAAATATCACTTTAGCTGGCTTCCTTTTTTCCGGTGGTGAAAACATTTAAGATCTATTCTCCCAGCAACTTTCAAGTATATAATACAGTACTGTTAGCTGTTGTCACCATGCCGAATATTACATCTCTGGAACTTAGTTATTTGTATTTTTCTAGAAAGTTGTCCATTTCCTCTAGGTTGTTCAATTTGTTGGCTTATAATTTTTCATAGTATTTTCCAATAATTCTTTGTATACCTGTGGTGTCTTTTGTGATTTTTCCCTTTTCCTTTTGGATTCTGTTTATGTGTGTACACTCCCTTTTTTTCTTCATAAGTCTGGCTAGGGGTTTATCT
This sequence comes from Manis javanica, assembly GCF_040802235.1. NCBI lineage: Eukaryota > Metazoa > Chordata > Mammalia > Pholidota > Manidae > Manis > Manis javanica. The sequence goes on along the minus strand of NC_133160.1, from coordinate 34,677,043 downwards.
ATTTTGCTTATTTTCTCAAAGAACCAGCTCCCGGTTTCATTGATTCTTTCTATTGTTTTGTTCTCCTCAATTTTATTTATTTCTGCTCTGATCTTTATTAATTCCCTCCTTGAACTGACTTTGGGCCTCATTTATTCTTCTTTTTCTAGTTTCATTAATTGTGAGTTTAGACTGTTCATTTGGAATTTTTCTTCTTTCTTGAGGTAAGCCTGTATTGCAATATACTTCCCTCTTCCCTCTTTGCACAGCCTTCGCTGTATCCCACAGGTTTTGGGCTGTTGAGTTTTTGTTGTCATTTGTCTCCATATATTGCTTGATCTCTGATTTTATTTGGTTATTGATCCATTAATTATTTAGGAGCATGTTGTTAATCCTCCATGTGTTTGTGGGCTTTTTTGTTTGCTTTGCATAATTTATTTCTAGTTTCATACCTTTGAGATCTGAGAAGCTGGGTGGTAAAATTTCAGCCTTTTTTAATTTACTGAGGTTTCTTATGGCCTATTATGTGATCTACTCTGGAAAACATCCCATGTACACTTGGGAAAAATGTGTATCCTGCTGATTTGGGATGAACTTAGTCATTTGTAAGTGGAAGACTATACCCTTTGACCAAGATCTCCCTGTCTTTCCACTTTCTAACTCCTGGCAACCATCATTCTACTCTGTTTCTATGAGTCTGGCTTTTTCATATTTCACATCTAAGTGAGATTATTCAGTATTTGTGTTTATCTGACTTATTTTACTTAGCAGAATATCCTCAAGGTTCATCCATTTTGTTACAGATGGCAGGACTTCTTTCTTTTGGATGTATGTGTGTGTACGTGTAAAATAAGACTTTCTTTACTCATTCATCTGTTGATGGACACAGGTTGTTTCCATGTCTTGGCTACTGTGAACACTGCTGCAGTGAACACAGAGGTGCAGATATCTCTTCAATATCTTGTCATAGTTTCTGTTGGATACACACCCAGAGTGGGATTCGTGGATCACGTGATAGTTCTATTTTTAATTTTTTGAGGAACTTCCATATTTTCCATAATGGTTGTACCTAATTTATGTGTCCCCAACATGGCAGAAGAATTTTTCTTTCTCTGTATCCTTCCCAATACTTGTCATCTCTTGTCTTTTTGAAAATAGCCATTCTAACAGGTGTGTGGTAGTACCTCATTGGGGTTTTGATTTGCATTTCCCTGATGAGTAGTGGTGTTGAGCATCTTTTCTTGTACCTATTTGGACATTTGCATGTCTTCTTTGGAAAAATGTTTAGGTCCTCTGTCCATTTTAAAATCAGGTTATTATTTTTTACTGAGTTGTATGAGTTCCTTTATATATATTTGGGTATTAACCTCTCATCTGATATGTGGTTTGCAATTTTTTTTTCCTATTCCATAGGCTGTGTATGTATTTTGTCAATTGTTTCTTTTGCTGTGTGCTTTAGCTACCTTCTACGCATCAACAGTGTTCGCATTGTCAGTTATAAATACTATGTAATTTCTGTTCTGTTGAAATGTCTTCTTTGACCCAAGAACAGAAGTATTTTTCAGTTTCTGTGTCTTTCTTAGCTCTGATTATAAATTCTTCATTTTATTTCTCAGTAGTTTGATAAAGTGGACATACACACACACACACATACAGACTGTTTTATGCCTCACAAATACAGAGCAAAGTGAAGATTAGCTAGAAGGTAGTAATTGACATAAAGAAGTTATTTTTAAAGAAACTAGCCATTTGTAGATATTTTAGGACCACCAGCCATTGGATACAACATTATAATAAATAAGTATATTAAATCAAAATAAGGAAATTAAATTAAAAACTGTGCTAATTAAGTTACTGGTAAGACAGAATTTAAGACAATTTGACCTCAATTGGGCTGAAGTTCACTTCATCAAATATTTGAAAAAATGACAGAGAGCTATTTAATAATTAGCACAAGTATCATGTTGAATTCTATATTTCAATTTGGACAGTCTAAAAATAGGTGAAATTAATGAGGTTTTATTTTGGTTGCAATATTTTATTAAAGTGGGGACAATGTCATTTCCATGTTTATAAAGTCCTTACAATTCCTTGTCTGAGAATAACATCAGAGGATGACACTTTGTTTAAATAAACAAGAACCAGAGAGAGACCACAACATGATGAGGCAAAGAAGTATTGATTAAATTGAGTAATAATCTTTCTAGAGAGACACAAATGATGCTCCATGTTGACTGAGAAGTTTCTTGGCCAAAATGTTGGCAATTCATTTCAAGGTCAAATTACTGTGGAATTCCATATCTCATTGGTAACTCATTAATTCCAAACCACATTAAATCCAATCAAACTTCAGCATGAAAATGCACTGGATGGTATTGTGCTTTATATTTATCATATAACAAGTTTAACATCATTTATTATTGTTAAAAATTGAGATGTATTTTAAAAATCAATGCAACTGAGGTGGCTGGACAGCAGTTCCTGCCATGTTCACATAAAGAGGAAACATCAGGTATACCCAGGGCGCCACCAAAGACCACGCAGATGGGAATTGAAATACGGGTGCTTTGCTTTGCAGCCACAAAGTTCTCCAACAGCTCAGCCAATGGTTAACAGAGCTCTGAATAAACTGAAGTTCTAAACTTCATGCTTATGTTTTAATCCCAAGAGCTAATCTTCACTTAGTCTATATTTTGTGGGGCACATAACACAGTCTTTCCATGAGTCGTGAACGTCAGCTGGGGCCACCTTCTAGCCAGATCTTGTTTCTCCAAAGGAAGGAATCCTGCTGTGCTTGACCACTGGTGCATGAACCTAGGCTTTTAGTTATGTACCAACCAGCCATTTTCATTTTCAGAGGCTTCCAGAGACAGATGATGAGAATCATGGTCAAGATACCGTTTGTGATCATTGGTAATCAACTGCTGTTTACTCCCTCTTTTGGAGACAGGACATTTGATGTCCCCTTGGATTTCCCTTACCAGCTTTGGCTAAAGTACTTGCACCTGGGACCTTCTTTGGGGGTCACACAAACCTCCCAACCCCAGGTGGTCAGTGACTGACTAGTACAGCAGAACAAAAGCCAGACACCCCTGGCTCACGGAGACAGATCCGTGGTGCAGTTTGTACTCCAGAGTTTGGGATTAGGCTGAAGAGGGACTCTAGCTGAGACCAACCATGTCCTCGCTTAGTCCCTGCCCTGGCTCCTCCCTGTTTCCCTCACTCCCCTTCCTTGAAGACTACTTCCCTCAGAAAATCACATGCAGCCAAATTCTTGTCTTGGTCTTTGTTTCTCGAAAACCCCACCTAAGACAAGGACAAACCAGAAAAACTGGGTGAGAGCTTTTGAGATGATCTTGGATGTCAAGGAAAGTGCAAATCAAGGGAAATCAAGGGAAGAAGACTATTAGCCTCTCAGTGCTGCTATTCAAACCCACTGCATCCAGAATGGGCTCCACCTGAGCAGGTAAGATGCTTGCAGGATGATCCAATGGAATGTGGGATGTATATTTTGTCATTTTTCATACACTGTTTATAAATGAGCACACATACACTGGATGTGAATTTATTTTGCTGGTGGTAGTAAACAATCATAAGACAACTGTTCTATAGCAATAATAGAAAGTCTTCATAGCAGTTGTAATAGCAGAATTAGCCCAACCTCACAAAGCTTTTTTTATATCTCATATGTGAGTATGTGTATGTATAAACCCATAAATGTCATTGAGTCTATGTCTCCAAGTTGCTGCTATATTCCCACAGTGAGCATTCTCAAACTTACCTTTCCCGTTCTGCTTTATTCTTGATAGACTTATCTTGGCTGATGGCTTTGCTATTTTCCATAGAAATCTTAGCCTGGTGTGCTCGCATTTCCTTGCTTTCCCTATGTATTAAAAATAAACAAATGGGAAGGGAAAAATGGGGAGTTAGTGTTTAAGGGGTACAGAGTTTCAGCTAAAGAATTTGAAAAAGTTTTGGAGATGGATGGTGGTGATTGCTGCACAACACACTTAAAAATGGTTAAAATTGTAAATTTTATGTTATGGATATTTAATAAGAAAATTTAGAAATAATAAAAAAAATTCCACATGTACAATAGGACTAGGTCTACTTTTTCTTTTCTTTATTGAGCTCATTGAGCTATTCTTCACCCTGTGGAAAGGAGGGAGGGAGCCCCAGTCCATGTAGATGCTTCTCCCAAGGCAGTGGGTCACCTAGTAGTGAAATAACAGCAGTGGTCTGGGAACAAGAGACATTACATCTGTCCATAAAATATGAAGATTTTCCAGCTTTGCCCTACTTTATTTTGGGATCAGATGGCCTGGAAGAAACAAAGAAGATGTACTAACCCTCACAAGTCACCTTACTGCTCTCTGAGAGCCCATGAGAATAAAGGGGACTATATGGTTTCACATAAGCACAGGAAATAAGAAAAAAAAGGATGTTTACAGGTGATTGATCACTTGTATGTGAATGCATGTGTGCACATGACAGAGTCATATCTTTAGATTATCTTATTCATAGATAGATTAAAGGCATAGCATTTGTAATACTAAAAGATGTTATTAACAAATAATTTGTTCTGGAGTACATGGAAATCTCCTTGAAGCACTGCTGAGAAATGAGGGACCAAGCAGTCAGCTTTCTTAAGTGGTGTTTGCGCCTCATCTAAAGGGAGGAACAACATAGAACCAGAGAGTTCAGTTTATGCCTATAGGGCCACAGAAGCAGGAATCTGTATATAAACTCCTGGGTCCAAGAAAATGGCTCTTAAACTTTTCTGTGACTTTGGTAAATTGACGATTTCTTTATTCACTCAACTCAACAAGCACATATCAATGACCAAATGTTGCTGACAAGAAGGCAGAATTTTTGAACAAAGAACAATTATTTGTGATAGTGAAAAAGAATCACGACCAGGGTACATTGCTGTTCTTTTGAAAAATGTTCCTGCCATGGATTTATTTTTTAAGGTAAATTAGTAATAAGGTTATGGTTTCTTCAAATGACATTCTAAGTAATGCAAGAATTCGTTTACTTTGTTTTCTCTTTTGGACAATGCTTACTGTTATGGGCTAATATTTTTTTCTTTATTCAACTATAAGAAAGATTAGAAAAGAATGTCTCATTCAGTGAAGTATCTTTGAATAAGGGTAGACACCAAAAATATGGCATTGCAGCAATGGTCAAAGGCAGAGCGATGAACAGATCTATCTGTGTACTGAATTGAGGGCATTTTTAAGGGAAAAAAGAAAACACAACTTCTAGTCCTACAGTGAAATAAAGTACAGTTGACCCTTGAACAGCATGGATTTGAACTGTGTGGATCCATTTATATGCAGATTTGTTGCATTAAATACAGTACAGTACTGTTAATGTATTTCCTCTTACTATTTTCTTAATAACATTTTTTCCCCTCTAGCTTACTTTATTTTAAGAGCACAGTAATTCATGTAACAAACAAACTATGTATTAATTGACTGTTTATGTTATCAGTAAGGCTTCCGGTCAACAGTAGGCTAATAGAAGTTAAGTTTTGGGACAGCAAAAGTTATACATGGATTTTTAACTGCACCAGGAGATTGGTGCCCCTAATGCCTGATTTGTTCAAGGGTCAGCAGTACTTTAAAATGGACAGGGTGCAGAATATTAACCCACAAGAAACACCCTGGTAGACCTCATTTAGTTGTCTCAAATGAGTATCAGAAACTGTTGGAAAACATTTCATGTTCTTATGGCTGTACCTATCACTCCAAAATAAGGCTGGGAATTTGGGAATGAACTCAGATACTTTATGCGGTTGGCATTTTCAAAGTTTTTGTTTGATTTGTTTGTATAAATTTGTTTCTATTTTCTATTCTTTTGTGTTTATCAATAGATCCTAATGGCAGCATATAGTAGGCACTAAATGAGAAGCAAGAAGTTTCAACAAAGCTGTGATAAAAAGATGTAATTGACAAAAACACTTTGTGCCCAGGGAAAAAGCCTAGCTCATCATTCACAGTATTTTAAATATAATATTCAATTTGCTGAAGTGGGGAGAGACCAAAATAAACTGATGCTTCTTTGCTGTTTCTAGATCAGACCTGTCTTTCTAATTATTCATAAAAGTCCTAATAATGTAAAGAACCTCTCTCCACAGTTAGTCATTGAGTGGTCAGTTCGAGTCACTCCAGAAGCTTAACTGGTTGGTTTTTATCTCCTTTCATGTCCTCGCTTCCTAAGGGACTCCAGATCATTTTTCAAAGGCCAGTTAGCCCTACTATTCTGTGAAGCCTCTGTGACCCCTCTGTGAGGTGGTGGACCTCCTTTGGACTGTACCACTTTTTAGTATGTATCATATGCTATTTGTGATTTGACTTAAAATTTTCCTGTGAGTGTTACTATCTTGCCAACACTTGCCTAAGCTCTTTGATGGCAGGGGATCTTTCTTACAGCTCATCTTGCTCACATTAACTGTGTGGGGTAATGTAGATAAAAATTCAATATTATATGTCAAGTTGACTGTCTTTACCACCTTGGCTCACACATACAATTAGTCTTTCTAAAGAATGAGTTCGTCTGGATTTGGCTAACTTGCCTACCTGTCATGGGACAGTTTCAGCTGTTGCGTCTGCTGCTCGTGGGCATTGATCAAAAGCTTTCTCAGCAGCTCACACTGCTGGCTGAGGTGCAGGTCCCGGATCTCCTGCTCCTCGGCGCTGTGGGTGTTGATCATTTCTGACCACTCCTTTGTGTGCTGTGCCACAATCTCTTTGACCTGCATGGGAAAAAGAAGATGGTCTACTTGGAACTCTCACAGGTCAGGTATGAACTGAAAGCACACTATTAGTCATACATTTCAGATCCATCCCACCCATTTAGTTAGTCAGTCAGTAGATACCTATTATGTGGAAAAAATATGTCCTAATCAATGGGAACCAGGAAGTCATAGCTTACTAAAGTGAATCAATCATTCCAGCTCTCAATAATTAACCGTGAATAATCTCACTGGCTAACCTGCCCACACTCCCATTTGGTGGGGCTTTGGACTCCCTTACCAATTCCATCAGAATTCTCTTTATCACTTAATGCTTTTCTAGCTTCCACAGGCCACAGTTCTAAACAGAGAGCTCTGTGTTCACTTATTCCTGGATCAGTATCCATTGCGTTAACCCTAACAGATGGTGGAGTAGAAAGTCTTCCCCTCCCAGTTTCCACGCTCTGCCATGTGGTTTTGTGGCTCCTCTCATCAAGCTAGAGCCCATCTCTCCATGTCCTTGAATCTGGCTGATTGTGGGACTTGCTCTGACCATGAGACAATAACAAATGTGATATAGTAGAAGTTTGGGAAGTGTTCACCCTTTTGCTATGCCTGAAATCCTGAGGCTACCTTGTGACTGAGCCTGTGCTAGCCTGCTGGAGGATGAGAGGTCATGTAGGAAAAAGCAGCCAGCAGCCAGCTAAGCACCAGATAACTGACTGAGGCCATCAATCCCTGCTGACTGTAGACACATGAGTGAGTCCAGAAAAAAATCAGTTGAAGAACTATCCAGTTTGAGTACAGCCCAAAATTTGACCCACTGAATTGTGAGCTAACACATGATAGTTGTCTCAAGCCACTAAATTTTGACATGGCTTATTATGTAGCAAAAGCTAACTGATATTGTTGCCAAGGTTTCTATTTTATAGAAAAGCATCTAAAAATAATAGCTTATTGTACAGGCATTAATTCTCAAATGTTCCAGTTAAGAAGAGAGCTTACTGCCTCTATGGACTTTATGGCAAAACAGACACAAAATATACATAGTACCAAGGAGAACTTTGGCTTGAATAGCTTGGCTGGCCCATGCATGAGGCAGGGACACTGCACTGGGTGATAGAGCTGCATGTAGACATAAAGAAGCTAGCTGGTTTGACCAATAGCTATAGTTGGATGCTTTTTTAAAAGATTTTTTTTCTTTTCTTTTACAAATAATATTGCTGAAATTTGTGTCCTTAACTGGAACTTAGTACTCAATTCCCCAAATGTCCACAAATGCAATGAAGGTCCCCCAAGGTTCTTGTGTTTTTGGGGAAATATGAGTAATTAGACTCACCTCCTAGAATATGAACTCTTGTTTCTTTTCCTCATACCAAGCTTCCACAGAAAAGTCAGAATGGAGTAAGTATCAAAGAATTACTCAACCCCTGAGTTGGATGGTTTTCTGTCATATGTTTAATGCTACTTCTATAGGGAAGCATTATTGTATTTTAGACAGTATTTCCTTTTAGTCCATTTATTGTTTCACTTGATGTCCCCAAGGTAAACAAAATGGATATTATTAACATATTTCAAAGGAAAAGATGTTCTATGAAATGGTTCTTCTCAAAGCCAGTAAGTCTGGAAGGAATGTGAACCCTGGATCCTTTGACTTCCTCAGCTAGCACAAAGCTACCATTATTTCTGATTTATATTAGGTAAGGCTTCTAAAAAATAACAACAAAATATCTTCTGCAAATTGCTGCTGTAAAAATAGGTATTTTCTTACCTTAGATTTGTGATCTGATGTCAGTGTCTGAATTTTAATTTCTGTTTCTTTTTTCATTTCAAGATAATTACTTCCCCTGAAAATGGAAAATCGTAAATGCATGCCAGACATTAGATATCATTCCATCCCCATGGGCCTCTGCTCCAGAGCTTTCTGATGAAGACAATTTGTTCATCAAACATGAGATGCCATGGCTCATTGGGCAGCACTAATTTTCCTAGTAATAGATGTACACCTTACAAAATATCTGTATCGTGATTACTCAATTCAACAACTATACAGAGACACTTCCAACCTAACAATTACTTCATTGTGAGGGGTCTGTTGCCAGAATTTCCATTTTGGTTCCTGCTTTTCTTTAAGCTATTTTTCATTTATTCAATAAAATATTATCTGTGATGAAAACTGAAAAACAGGTTCTCAGTCTTGAAATTCATTTATTTTTGGTTGTAAAGCCAGATTTTTGTCTTTTACACATGCCAGCTAGGGAGAAAATAGCATTTCTTGGCATCACAGAATGATTTTTGCTTCTTATTCTATTGTGAGGAGAAAATATATACTAGGCATTTTCCCAGCAACAATTACTGCTTATTTCAGTGATTATTTTTTCCTTTTGGAATATCCATACCATTGCTGAAGCCAGAACAGGTCCTAAGCTGTCTTTAGCACATGTGCTCTGACTTATTATGGCCCCAGTCAGAATGCTTTATTATATTATTAATAGAGAATGTTTCTGAGAGAAGCATTATTCTAAAAAAATTCATCAAATCTATTACTGCTCAATAGTTGGCATGAATATGTTTTCCCTCTAGTCTGTTATTCAGGGAGCCTACAGCATTATAGAAATATTCCCATGTCTTATTCTAGACCAAATCTTTCATGGTAAATGAAAAGACAGGTTTTATTCAACAGTCTTATCTGTTGGCATAAGCTAAGGATTCTTGTAGTATTAAAAATTAGTTGCATGTTTTTCCTTGAGTGCATTAACCTTATCATTTATTTTCTGGACATGCAAAGGGATTTTTCTAACTTCAAATTTTCCCAATTTTGGCTTGTCCTTCCTTCTCCCCCCATTCACCTTAAAGATATTGCAGTAGAAAACACCTAAGAGACATAGTTATTGTATTATTAACCAACAGCTGTAGAACTTGAATAAAGCTCCTCTTTTTTACTTCAATTACTCCTTTCAGCTGAACTTATTTTCTGGGAATAATTTTTAATACTAAAAACACAATGAAGACTAAGCTCTTCCTTGGCCTAAACAGGCAGCTGACTTGGGGGAAAGGACAAAATATAAAAAAGCAGAAAGCCTCCAGAAGGAAATAAACAGGATTACCCCTTCTTCTTCATTGCCTTCTCTAGGACTTTCTCATGCGTCGACTTCTCTTTGTCGTACTGTGCCACGATTTTGTCGACTTGCGTGCAATGTAACTTCTGCATGGTACTGTGCTCCTGAACAAGCAGAATTTGCAGTTACAAATTGGATTCTTAGGGTGGCAGATAAATTTGACCAACGTTGGGCTCGTAAACTTTTTACTAGCTTTCCCAGAGTTTTGGTTTGGAAATCAGGACTAACCACATCTGAGAACTATAAAGACTTCCAGTCTCCCACACAACACAAGAGTTTCCAGTACAAGGGTATCTACAACAGGGGAGTCTCCAGCCTCAGTCTAATGAACATGCCCCTGCAAAAGGCATCCCGCTTGCCACTAGACAGCACCAATCATCCCAAATCCTTTCTTTTACACATACTTGTCTCCATAGAACTTCCACACACTTGTCTTTGCTCTGCTGAGACACCAAATTAATCTACTGCCCCTTCTATACACTGGTCCTCAAAGAGCTAATTTCAGCTGCCATATTTCTTCTCTTTTATGTGTTAAATGTAACTATTCACCATGTGATATGGCTTCTAAACACCTGACACATTTTAGAAGGCCTTGAATTCCACCACTACCCGATTGAAATTGCTAGTGTGCTTATCACTATCAGCTGATTCAGAATCCCTATCATTTGGTATTTTCCTTATCTACATGAATTCTTGAGGCTGACAGAGTGTTCAGAAGATCTGGGCTTTACAGATATATAGTTTCTCATCTGTTTCATTCAATCACTGAAACTAGGGCTGCATGCTTTGAACATACATAAGTATTTCTCTATAAACATTTTTTCTCTTGATAATTTGGCTACAGCCATTGGCTTATATGAAATTAGATTTCCTTAGCTGCTCAGAGCACCCAAACATAGAGGAAATCAGTACAACTGGTAATATCCAACTCTAAATGATACTTGATGTCGTATGCTAGTCTTACTCCTGAGACACTTAGAGAAGTGGGATGGTATTTAATACTGGAAAGGATGGATTTTCAGGCTATATAATCACTCTCAGGGTCATATTTCCTTACTCACTATTTTTAAAGTAAGTTAATTTGAAAAAAACTTTTGTTCTGAAGGTAGACTTGAATTTAAGCAAATATAATTAATGAACATCTTTAAAGGTGATTTCATAAAATATAAATGGGGAAGGGATTTTTAACTTTGCCATTATTTTTCTATAATTTCTAGTGCTGCTAGTAAATTAATACAAGACTTGACATCCAATTTGTTTGTACATATATTCCTCAGAAATGCCTTGGTGCACAAGATCCCAGCATTTCTGTCCAGTGGATAAATGCCTTTGAGAGAAGTCTTTGAAGAGGATGGTGCTGGTGGGAAGATTTTTGGAACAGGAATTGACAATGGGGACAATAGTCAGGGAGGTCCAAGTGGATGTTATCTTGCTGTGGATTTGGGAAGCCAGGGGATTAAATGTGATAGTATCTTGCTTCATTTGTGGTTGAAACACTTCATAAATCTGTTTTTATTACCAACATGTGTGCACTTTTGTGTTGTAAACACATTTCACTCAAGGCTTCTGCAACATGGCACTGGGTGATCCTGGGACAAGCAGCCATTTACTCTCTTAGCCTGATTGTCTTTATAATTGCGATAGTTATTCCTACTTCACAGGGTTGTTAGGATGAAAAGGAAATCTAAGGTAAGTCATATTGCAAATGCCTGTTCTACCTTATTCAGAATATACTGACATACAAGCCTGTTTGTATTACTCAATATCAATAATAATATACAGAGAGTGAGCTGGGGTAAGGGACAGCAACCAGAATAAATAAATCAATAAACCTTCCTTTAAAGCTGAATCTACTGCCCCAGGAATCAGATAGGCACATTGATGTAACCTTATTTGGAGGGATTTAACCACTCTCGTTTGCCATGGGAAAAAAAAAAAACTATTAGTCTTCCTCTTAAGATTTAGAAGTCATTATGCTGATGTAACACATAGGTTAAATTTTTGGACAAATAAATAAGGGGCTCTAGGTAAGTCTAGGTTAAACCAATAAGAGGTGCCACATTCCTATGCCTCTTGCAAAATTGATTATTTATTTTCTTACTTTATTTATATATGCATATTTTGATATTTTTTACTGAAATATAGTTGATATACAATATTATACTGGTTTCAAGTTTACAACATAGTGATTCAACAGTTATATACATTATTAAATGCTCACCCCAACTAGTGTAGTTACTATCTGTCGACATAACATGTTACAGAACCATTGGCTATATTCTCCATGCTGTACTTTCATCCCCATGACAAATTTGTATTGTGATTAAGATTTTGTGCCTCTTTTTCCCCTTCACCTATTTCACCCACCCACCCCAATCCCTCCCACATAGTTACCGCCAGTCACTTCTCAGTGTAAGATTGTTTCTTTGAGGCTTAACATAAACTGATAGGCATATTATGAAGCTTAATAAGATGATGGACTATATTCTGGTGAATCTTATTAACACAATTAGATATGAGGAATGAGGCTATTTGTAGCATAAAGGTTCATGATGAATTCTAAAACATCTGGAACACCATATAAGATGTCTCTATAAGGCCAGGGGAAGTTTTCTTTATGTCTCAAAGCTTGATACAAAGCAGATGTTCAATAAATATGTGTTGTGTAAATAAAAAAATAGCATGGGAAAGTAGCAAGAAGACTTGGATTCTGGTCCCAGAGCTCAATCAATAATTAGCCAAGTGGCCTTGTGAAATATATATAAATCTTTCTAGGCCTCAATTTCTTTATTAGAAAACTGAACAAGATCTGTTTTCCCAGCCTAACTCATGGGTTGGTTATGAGCTGCAAAGTAATCTAATGTATGTAGAAATAGTTTGAAAAATCAGAAGCATATAGAACTAAAAATAATTCCAGTTAATACAAATAATAAGAAAGCTGGTCTTGAGCAGTTATTTCTGTTTCTCTCTGCTCAAAACTCTATCCCTGTGTAGTAGGCAGTGATTACTGAAATGTTTTGGGATAATCTGATTCCCAGACACCACTTCTTTCACAGAAGAACAGGGGTACTAATTACTGATCATCACATGACAGGTATCAAGCCTCAGCTTTCTGATGTGTAAAATGCAGAAGCCAGGAAGTGATTTCTAAGTCTGTTTTAACTCAGGAAATGTCTATCATTGGTTTTATTCTTTTGGTTCTTAATTAAATCATGAGACACTATGGAAGAGAAATACATTTTTTTCATTCATTCAGGCCATGAGTTTCAATATTAAATGTGTTGACTTAGAAGTTATTCTTAATTGGGACATTTAAGGGAAATAACTGTATAGCTTTTAGTAGAATTTGTGTATGTGTCTTACTGAAGTTAAGAGTAAATTAAGCTTCTTTTGGGAAAAACTTCTGCTATAATTCATTCTTGTGACTGATGTCACTGTGGGCCTGAATTATTGCACCATAGACGATGCTGAAAATTCTGAGGCAATCATGCTTGCTCACTGTGAACTCTGAGATTTTCAACTTAAGCTGCCTCTGTGGATGCTTACGGTGTCTCTCCTCCTTTCACTTCATAACGGAGTTGTGGATCTGCTATTGGGGTCTTACCGTGCATTACAATTACTGAATCTGCCAGCAATCTTGGTGCTATCAGTTAACTTGCTTGTACAGCAAAGTGCAAATTTTCCCTTAGTAACTTTCCTGAAATGCCCAATTTTAGCCAGTTTCCTAAGCATTTCATTTGACTTATCTTAGTGGTGATGTTGCAAACTGGCAGCCCAAGGCATGCTTCCAGTCTATTGGTATAGGTTGGGTTTTGTTGCCTTCACAGTGTTTTAAGAAAAGAATGAATTACTGGCCAATATTTAAAGATCTGGAAATTCACATAAGACTTCATATTTTACGATTCTCCTTTAGAGAGTGAAGTGGCCCACTGACTCTTAAGGCACCACTGGTGGGAGCAATATCTGACTTGCCTCTCAGTAGGGGTGAATACTTCCATTTTCTATACATACTCAGCTTCCTTCACTTCTTGCTTGGTCTGTATAGGCATCTAAGCTGCAATTCTTCTAATGCATTGTTGGGGATATTTATCCATCTTTGGGTTTAAAATTTTTGCTCTAAAGATTTAACCACATCAAACAATTGAAAAGCAAGCCTGTCTCTTAACAAAAGTAACCCTAGTTCTGGACTCCATTGAGTCAAGCTCTAGGGTGGGAATACTGCTGCTTAGCTCTGCTTTCTTTATCTCATCTAATGGACACTTGAAAACCATTCCCTTAGTTTACATTTGAAATTTAAGAGATGGTTCTAGAAAGTGGGAGACAAGTTGACATCTGATTGCCAGCTGCATTCTTAGGTTCAAAAGCAATTGACCACTGCCATTTTCCCAAAACTTGGCACATTAACTAGCATATTCATCTCATTTGGAACTAAAATGGTCATTAACCCTGTCATTTCTTCTCAGTATCCTAAAAGCAGATCACACACTTACTTCAATGGCTCTCTTCTGAAAATGTTAGATCCTCATAAAATACCACTATTCCTTCTCCATCTTGCAGCTAACCTTCAAGTTTGGAAATAGGCTTTTTTAGGGGATCATATCTTTATTTCTTACACCACTAGGATTTAGTTCATGGATTTTCTGCTTCCCTTTAGGTCTGAGAAAGAAGTGATATTATTTACCTAGGCTGGAATGTAAGTGCTGAGAGTGCCTTATGGTCACAATATGGACTAAGTACTGGTTTCTGAATTTAGTTGCCAACTGCCAACGTTGACTTACCGGCACACTCGTTGGGAGGGTACAGCCCAGGCCAGCTCTATCCTCAGTGAGTTATTTTATATCCCAAAGCTTTGGAGTGGCAAACCTTAGCTCTACCTTAGGTGGCTTCAAAACTTTTAAAAAAGGGTTGTAGATGTTATTTAACAGAAAGGCTGGGGGAATTTATTCTCACTATTGCTTAAAAACAAAGCAAAATCTGTTTCTTAAGCAGGCCTGACCTGAAACTTGCAACAGTCAGGGAGGTTTCCACTCAGGGGCCAAAGGAGAGTACAGAGTATTAAATAATATCCCTAAAAAAACAGTTCTCAAAATTTGTGCATGGGAGATATGCTTATTTAAAGTGAATTTCCTAGACCTTTCCTTGGAAAGTCTAAGTCTCAGATGGTATGAGAATATGCATTTTTATGAAACCTCCAGCTCTATGGATCAATGATATGTTGAGAAACCAGTCCCAAAGGAAGCCAAGAGATTTGTGCTCTGATAGGCTCATGATTGCTCTTAAAAACCTTTTTCTAAGACCATCAAAAAGATGTGTGAAAAATAAACTAATGTGAGAAAACTGAGAAGTAACTCAGTACAGTGGGAAGAGGTTGAGTTTTAGAGTCAAGACAGAATTTTGATTGAAATCCTGGCTGCACCATTTAGAAGGTGATTTAGTAAAGCTGTGTTTCTTCTAGGTGCAAATGATCTCATTGGTCCAATGGTTGCTAGACAATTTGCAAAAATGGGCACAACTTTGAAATGTGACTTTGTGGCTCCTCCTGTCAAGAGGTAGAATCTTCAACCCTTGAATCTGGGCCAGACTTATGACTTGTTTTAGCCAGGAGAATAAGGCAGAAGTGGTGACATGCCCTTCTGAGCTGAGGCCTCAAAAAGTCCTGTATGTTTCTGCTTGGTCTCCTGGGACCCCTTCTATGTGAACTATCCTGCCCCAAGAGCAGAGACCCCACAAAGCAGAGAGGAAGTGATTCAGCATAGACCTTCCAAAGTCAGCTGGCTCCCCTCATATCTGCCTACCACCTGCCAAACCAGCAGTGACAGCAGATGAGTGAGTGAACCCAGCTGAGCCCAGAAGAACCATCCAGCTGAGCCCAGCCCCAACCGCTGACCCATGAAATTGTGATCTCAATAAATGGTTGCTGTTTTAAGTCACCACTTAAAGGGGTGGTTTGTTATCCAGAAAAATAGGGAACTTCTATCCAGCACACCTGATCAAGTTAACTATAGTTCTTTATGTAATTGTTCCAAGAATACCTAAGGATAAATGTTTAAGTAAACCTCAACATTTGTTAGCTAGCTTTACCATTTTAGAAGTATTGACATGAAAGTCAGCATTAGAAGAAACAAAGTTAAATGAAGGTTAGACACTAGGTGTGTCCAGTGGTAACAGATTCACTACATCCTCCCATCCTCCTTCACAAGTTTTTCTTTTTTCAGTTTTAAAGACAAGTAAGTTGGTAGAGTAGGCTTAAGTATATACTAGGCAGATAAATATTCATACATGTTCTTCATCTCAGAAGTTGGCTCAGATGAGATGTAGAAAATATTAGGGAAATATTACAGACTGAAAAAGTATAGAGTGTATAGATAGGAAGATCTAATTATTTAAAAAATAATTATTTGGAAAGCCCTTGGGCAGTTAAAATAGATGAAGAACACTTCTAATATCTAAGTAATGTGATGAGCTGTAAAAGGTGTGTGTTAGAAGTAGGCGGATGGGGCTTGTAACCGGCATTCACTGGTTATATTACTCTAGGCAATAGAGTAATATAAGTAGCAACCCTGCTGCTCCTCTGGGAATTTCATTTTATTCTTGTCTAAAATGTAGGTACTGTTGTTTCGGTTTCAGGGATATTGTGAGGATTTGAGAGTGTATATAGAATGTATAACACAAAAGTGGCAGTAAATAAATGTTAGCCTTATCAGTAGTAGTGTTATATAAAAAGACTAAGGAATTCAGAATTCATAAATTAAACTGCCAAAGCAGGCTGAATAAAAAATATAAGTCTCCTGTGTATTTAATATGGGGAAAGGAATTCATTCCTAAGCCCATAATCACACCCTTGTAACCTGAACTTCTCAAATGCACAAGGATATGAAAAACAAGCCAAGAAATGCATTTGCTTCCTTAGAAGTGTTTCTGAAAAGCCTTTTGAAAAAGCAATAGGCAAGCACTACATATTTCACTGTGGCAATTTAGCTTTGTTACTTGACCTAAGGAATTTTGAAGACTTCCTCCAAAATATGCACATGTTACAAAAGTCCACACAAATTCAGATGGTAGGACTTGGGGTGCATTAAAATCTCCTTTTAGGTTTTGGTCCTACTATAATGTGGGACTCCAAGAAGCTCCAGGTTGTTTTCTGGAAATGAAGGCAACTTTGATTCTTTCAGCCATCTGGGATTTACTGGTTATTAAATAACATGAATATCTCTCTGCTAGAAAGAGTGAAGAAATTGAAGGAATGGAGAGCCAAGGCCTCTGAGTAAGAGGGGAAGATCTACTGGAAACACCTCTAAATTATCTCAGAGATAGATAATTTTCCGCTAACCTTGCTAAATGTTAAACCATAAGGTACCTGGTGTGCATTAATAATGAAAGGTGCAAAATGCCGGTGACTTTACAGTCATAAAGTCATGCAGCAGAGCCAGCTGCCCTGGCACTGTTATAACCAATAGAAAAATGTATGTCTCCTTTATGTGCTGAATGTTTATGTCCCCCAGATTCATGTGTTGAAGCCCTATTTCCCAATGTGATGGTCATGGAGGTGGGGCTTTTGGGAAGTGATTAGCTCATGAGCGTGGAGCCCTCATGTATGGGATCAGTGTCCCCATAAGAGGAGGCATGAGACACCACATGCTCTCTCCACCTTGTGAGGCTACTACAAGGAGGCTGTCTGAAAACCAGGAAGGGGCCTCTCGTGAGGCACTCACCCTGCTGCTCCTTCATCTCGGAGCTCCAGTCTCTGGACTCTGAGAAATAAACATTTGTGTTTAAGTCACCTGGTCCATAGCAATTTGTTAGAGCAGCCCGAGCGGACCATCTTTGCCACTTCTCTGATGAAGCAGCTGGGCCTGTTAACAGGCCTGAGTCAATTTGGACTCAAAGGTTTAGACAAGGGAATCGACAGAAAACTCTGCTCAGTATGATGTAGGTCAAGTTTTAAAGAATTGAGGAGCATCCTGCCTTAATAGCTGTCCAAGTAACTAGCATATTGACAATGTCCAAACTAAATGGAGATCTGCATAGGCTCTCATGGGCTACCAATGTATCTGATACAATGACGGGAACTTGTTTACTTACTGAAGCATCCAAAATCCTGCACACAATAACACAGTAACAGTATGGGTTCTGGACTCAGATGATTTGGGTTCTAAAACTGGTCCTGCTGCTCCCTAATGCTGGGACATCAGTTCAATTGCTTAACTTCCCTAGTCCTAATTTCCTCATGTGCAAAATGGAGATTTAAATAGGCATTGCCTTATAAGATAGAGAGTATTAAATGAAATAATAAATACAAAGTGCTGAGCACAGCATTTTAAAATAAAATATGGAGCATGCCAACATTCTAGCTGCCATTATTGTTATTCTCTGTCACAGTATATTTTTCCTGGTTGTGGATAAAATGAAGGTTCCTATAGCTAGGATTCTCACCTGGCCCTGGTTGACTAGCTCACTATATACATGTGGGCAATACATTGCTATTGACTCTATATAAAGAGCTCCACCAGTGCTCTGGGTGACACGGTGGTAGAGCTGCAAGGCTGCAGGAGAGCTGAGCAGAGGCTAGAGTGGTGCACTGCCGAGGACAGAGCCAGAGGATGGCTGTGTGGACAAAAAGGCCCAGAGGACAGCTATGCAGGCAGAGAGGCCCAGAGGATGGCTGTGTGGGCAAAGAGTCCGAGAGGCAGAGACTGGCTTGCTGTATGCAGACTCGCTCTGAGTGAACAGGATTTTAGTGACTAACCTGCTACCACAGAAAATAAAGTTGGGTATAACCCTTTCACCCCAAGAATGTTCTACTGTCATTTCTTTGGTCACACTGAATCCATAGTGAGCTTGCCCGGGGTTGAAACCCATTGGCAAGATAATCAGTGACAGCTGGCAGGATTCATTGTTGGCCAAGGAAAAGAAAAGGCTGCCCTTATGGAAGGAGTGTTTCAGAAGGCTGCACCTATGAATGGGGAGACATTCAAGAGTGTGGACATGTGGTACTGGGAAGGGGTGAAGGACCAGGGTCCAACCCAAGAGAAAGAAAATTTGTTGTTGACTGAAATGGTGTCACTATGAAGTGCTGTGGAAATAGTAAAGGACGTTATGGTGGCCTGAGAGGAAGCAGCAGGAGAAGGAGCAGCAGCCCGAAAATGAGTGGCACAAGAAGCAGCAGCACGAGAGTGCAGGCTGCCAGGTGCCGTGGGGCAGGTGAAGGATGCAGTGGAGCCGTCAGCCCCAGAAATGGAGGAGTGGAGGTTTGATGAACAGGTGGGGGTGGAGGCCCTGCCGGTGCAGGAGGCATCAGCCCCTCCTCGGTTGAGACCCCACCTGGTTGAAAGCTGGTGGAAAGCCAGAAGGACTCGGCAACCGCGGGTTCTTTTAGGAGAGGTGCAGCCCCCTCCTCAGGTTGTGGAGCTCTCCATGCTCTGTTTCTATCCTCAGGCTCAAGCAAAAATGGAAATATGATCTGCTTCTTGAAGGAAGAATTTAAAGGACCCCATGAAGGTCACGAGGACCTAGATGTGGGCTGATTTGAAAAGTCAGGAGCAGACAGAAAGAAACTGGCAACAACTGAGACTGGAGCAGTGGTTCTGGCTGCTGAGAATGAAGCAAAAATCAGAGATAAAGCAACAAGATCGGCCTGTGTGTCTGCAGAACTTTTTGCTGGAGAGGCTGGAGAAGGTGGGTATTGTAAGGCCCACTCATGGTCCTTTTGGTTGACTCCTTTGAGTAGAACTGGTTTGAATACAGCCAGGATGACCATTTGGTGGCAGTGGATTTCCTCAGGCTTGAGGATTATTATAATTTGTTATAATTTTTGTTATTTGTATATTGTCATAGATTGTGGAATTTGGTTACAATGCTCCAGCTTCCTTGCACAGGGACCACTGTAGAGGATTGAGGGGTGAGAATCCTGGAGGGGTGGAGTGTGGATAAAATGAAGGTTCCTGTGGCCAGGATTCTTACCTGGCCCTGGTTAGCTAGCTCACTACATATGTGTGGGCAATATATGTTGTTATTGACTCTATATAAAGAGCCATGTCCAGTGCTCTGGGCAATGTGGTGGCATGGCTGCAAGGCTGCAGGAGAACAGAGCAGAGGCTGGAGTGGTGGCAGTGCTGAGGACAGAGGCCCAGAGGACGGCTGTGTGGGCTGAGAGGCCCAGAGGCAGAGAGCAGTTTGCTGTGTGCAAACTCACTGAGTGAACACGATTTTAGTTATTGACCTGCCACCATGGAAATAAAGCTGGGTATAACCCTTTCACCCCAAGAATGTTCTGCTGTCATTTTGGTGGTCACATTGGATCCATACTGAACTTGCCCGGGGCTGAAACCCATTGGCAAGACACTGGTCATGCCTCAAGTAAATATTAAATGTGGGTGAGGTCAAAAGCTTATCTCCAAACAGCCCACAGGTCATTGAGATATCCACCTCAATGACAGAGATCTGATTAAATGGAAAGAAAATCTGTTGGATGATGCCTTGTCATATGGGCACCAGCTTCATTCCTAACAATTATAAGTTATTTACATTTCATTCTCTCTTATTTCCTTTTCTCTCTCTTTTCTGTTGCCTTTCCATATTCTAAGTGGTTGCTGATGACCAACAAAATTGGAATCAATTTTAAGTAGCTAACAGTCTCTGACTGTCTCTAACAGTCCTACCCTTACAAAAATCTGTGGCAAGTTTCCCTTATAGGCAATGAAAAGAATTCCATTCAATGGAATTATTCATGAAATTTAGTAACAGTCTTTGATGCAGTCTCTATATCAGCAAATCCAGTAAGCCATCGGTTCAGTAATATAAAGAATATTATTACTAGGACAAAATTAGGCCAGATTTCCCGAAGGAGCATAAACTACTAAGGGAACCACAGAGTTCCTGGCCATGCTCCTTGCATCTTAATATCTAGAGCAGTTCCGAGATGCATCGTTCAAGTCCAGCTCTGTGGGACCTCCCTTTGTTTGAGGCCTGAATCAGACTGTAAGACGTGGAATGCAAGGTTAGTTTAAAAGCACTCAGAAGTTCTTTCAAGCCTTCAAGAAATTAAGTTTCTCTTGTTTTCATATGAACACACACATCACCTTCCAGTGGTAGTAGCCATGTTGATACTTGGAAGAGGTATTATGCTCTTCTTTCTCTGTGAGGGGGGCCTGCAAAGCAGGATGGTCCCTGAGAGCTGTGAAGTTTTTTAGTGGTCTCGAGAATTCCAGAGGCTAACTCCTGATGTTCTTTTAAATGTGCAAGTAGCTCTTGTATTTCCCACGATTGCTGTCAAAAGACCTCTTCTTGTGAGTACAAAGGAAAAGCAACTATATTTCAGAAGTAGGTCACCAAAAGCGGAAAAGCGGGAAGAGCGCTCCCTCTGGAGGCCATGGTGAGAGGTTTAGGCCTCACCAGCACTGTGAGCAGTAAACTATTTGCTCGGGTCTGAAGGAAGACTTAGGTGCCTAGAGGTTAACACTGTGAGCTGAGCGTCAGTAGTCAGGCAGTGGCCCACTATTTTAAATAAAGCCGTAGTATTAGTTAAACAATTTTATAAATTGGTGAAGTTTTGCTATGCTTTAGAAATCACTATTAGAAATACAGACTACGAATCAGGGACAATTGTTAAAAAAAAAGCTACAGGGTCTAGAGCAAAACACTTGTGCTGGGCCAGGATACAAGGGGCTGTAATGCCTAGTCTAACTGCAACCTCTCCCAGAAATGTAGTCTCAACTGTCAATCAGCAATTCTCTGGTCAGCACCAATGAGGTAATCTGTCCTCTCCAGCCCCCAAAATGGTGAGGTCATCTGCATAAGACCCTTTCCTTCCCCACTAAAGAAGGGTGACCTTGTCTCAAACAGTCTTGCTAATTTCCTTGCCCCACCCTCCTTCTTATAAAACCCTTCCATTTTGTATAATTCCTCAGAGTATCTCTACTTGTTAAGGGGATGAATCACTTAATAAAGCCAATTAGATCTTCAGATTTACTCGGTTGAATGTTGTTTTTTTAACACAACCAATCCCAAGTGGACTCTATTTCTTAATTACATTTTAACTAGTTAAACTAGTTAAACTAGTTAAACATTTTAACTAGTTAAACTAGTTAAAAATGAAGGTACTGCTGTCCAGTTGGTTGGTCTCCATTACAGAGTTGGGGTTTTGGCTGTGAAGGATTTATTGGTCCATAACATAAAACAATAACTTGAGGTTTTCATCAGAGAGCTACAAGTAAAAAAACAAATGAAACCATACAAACATATGCATGCACACACACACACACACACACACACACACAAACACTGTACCTTTGCATGTTTCTTCTTTAAAGAATTTAGTTCCTTCTGTTGTTTCTTTAAATGCTTCAAGTAAGCCTGGAGAAAAAATGAAGAGCATCCAAAATAAGTTTTTTGTAGCCATGACGACTGCATTTGTTGAGAAATAAAAATATGTTGGTTTCACCAATATGCTTAATACAAGAATGCTTGCAAAATGACTGAGCAATTTACCTTCATCTGCTTTAAATCTTCTATCCTCACTTGAGGGATAAGTTCAATACCTTGAAAAAAAATGAAGTCACTGTGTGTATTAAAAATTAGAGAGAATAACATAATACAAAATACACAGTTTTGAAATCTCATCTAAAGATTCTGAAACAGCTTCACTTGTAATGTTATGGATATAACCATCTCAGTTTATTACAAAGAAATGAACTGGACACTTCATTGAAATGACTATTGTCTTAATTCAGGTTCCCTACAAGCAGAACCTATGACAGCGATTCCTGTGCACATGAGTGATTGAGGGAATGCTCTTGGGAGAAAGCCCCAGGGGGGGGTGAGAGAAGCAGGATTGGCCAGAAGAAGGCAGGGTATATTTCTACCTGAAGTCCAGCATCAGCCCGATTCTACAGGGAGCTCTTTAGTGTAAGTAGCTCTCCAAAGTTGTTCTACCTTGAGGTAAGGAGACTGGGTTTTTGTAACCTATATTAGGCAGCTGAGGGCTTCAGAGGTTTTACAAAACTTCCCAGGCATTTCCAGCAAGAGAACTTCCATAGTCTGAAGGCAATTCTCTGGAGATGGGGGCATCTATTCTTTGTAATCAGCCAATACACAGCTGGGTGATGGGGTGCTGACCCCATAAAGAAGATCTGACCAGCGTCTATTAGAGTTACTCTTTGTGTTTCAAGTCATACCTTACCAGCCAACTAACTCCCAAGTCAATTCTCAATTTCATCATCAAAGAACAAAACATATTTTTTAGCTTATTTCTTTTACCAAATTTAGTTCCATCATTTAAACAATATGCTACTGAGGAAAAAAATGAAGGTAAACAGTTGGGTAATAGGAGGCTGTCCTGAGGGCCTGGGGTAATATATCACGTTATCCTGCTATCAGTGATGTGAGGATGATGTTGCCATGGCAACCATAGTTGCAAAAGAATTCCCAAGACACCTTCTGTTTGAGTGCAGATTTTCTTTTTAGGCAAACAAAATGAATGTGTACTCAGTACTATAATTGATTTCCATTAGAATCCCAAAGGCTAGGTATGAGATATTCAAGGAAGACAAGCATCAAGTCCCAGGATCTTGTTTTCCAGTTTTATTCATTTTAAGGTGTGCACATCCAGTGTGATGGCGATAAGGCTGGAAAAGGGGGGATCACAGCTGAAAGAAATCATTCTTGTGATCTATAACATTTTATGATATGGTCTCATGGGAACATGGGGTTGCTCTCTGATCTCTTAGGTCTCACATCACAAACTAACTACCTGCTTTACTGTGGATGAGAAGAGACAATGTAGGGCTGAGGAGTGAATCCAGGATGGTTAAGAGCTCCCTATCTTTGGATCTCCGTTTTCTCCATTGCAAAATAAACACAGAGGATAGGGAGGCATGCAAGGTCCTCCAGAGATTTGGAAAATACTAAGAGTCTGGCCAGACACATGGGAATTCTTTTTTAGTCTTGATTCAACTATATTTTGATTAGCAGGAACCTATAGGAACATAAAATTCCTTCAATCACCTGGTTTTCCTTTTTTTTTTGAGAAATAGTCAAATAGGTTGTAAAAATTTTAATCCCTATAAATGACTTAGTTGGAAAAAAACCCATACTCTACAGAACAGGAAGTGGTACATGAGCAGCTACCCCTGTATGCCGCAGAGCAGTATGTCTGATAGACCTTTTGATGATAATGGAAATGTTCCTTACGTGAGCTGTCCAATGGACAGCCATTAGCTACATGTGGCTTTTGGCCACCTGAAATGTTGCTAGTGCAACTCAGGAATTCAAGTTTTAATCTTTAAGTTTAAGTTTTAAATTAATTTAAATAAATTCAAGTAGCCATATGTGGCTAATGGCTCCTAACACTGACAATGCAAGTCTACAGGCCTCCATGGTGTGCAAGTAGGATTATGTAAACATTGTGGGCTCCAAATATTTGGTACTCTTATTACATAAAGTTTTTGTTTTTAACAACATAGCCCATTAAAAATAACTTGTTTTCTTCCAAACCATACTTTGGAGATCAACTAAAAGTTGAGTTTTCTTAATTCTTTATTCTTAAAATCAAAGAGAAAATCAAGCAGCACTGGGGTAGTACTGCTATTTGGTTCCTTGTCTAACAGGAGCCCTTTAGAACTTCACAACTCCTCACTTAGATATCTGCAGCAAATTCTGTCAGGCTCCACCCATACACCTAGTCCCCTCCACAATGGCTCACTGTAGCTGACAACCAACTGCCAACACCTACATTTCCTTAACTGAGGACTTTGTCCTCCAAAACATGCTTTATCTGTCAATCTAGAATTGTTGAAGAATTTATCCCTCCCACCAGAGCTCTCAACAAAAGGCTGACTGGAGTGGAGGTATGCATTCCCCCAATCCCTCACCTGTCCAGGAGGATGACTCTGAGGTGTGTCCCACACCAGCCATCAGAAGTTCTCCAGAGGCATTAAGCTCAAGGTGTCTCAGTGGTAACCAGCTTGAAAGCACTCTGATCAGTGGCTACCCTCCCTTCCTTTCATCACTTCCCCATGCTTCTACCTGGGTGCACTGTACCCTCCAAATAGACAGTTGCACTTGAAATCTTGTCTCTGTCTGCTTTGGGGTGACCCAAATTAAAAGAGTTCTTTGAGAAAAAAGGGGAGCTTGCTTTCTCAAATGTCATCTCCCCATGAAGGCCCCTGGAGTAGAGTTTATTTCCCCAAATACAGTTTACTCCCCTGGCCCCCCAATTCATAGAGAGGAGTAGGAAGAATACCTACAAATCTCCCTCTTGTACTTCTCTGTCATTCTCCTAAAGGCTGTCCTTCAGAGAAAGAGGCCCATCCCTCAAACCAGGCTCTGTGGAGTTGGTACATTCCAGGTTGTACTCACCTGCTCCATGGACGTCGGCATCTGGCTCACAGTTTTCCTATGCAGGCACTCCCAAGCATCCAGCACAGTGGTCAATATACATGAGAAGTATCCATTTCATTACTTTCCTTCTCATTACTATGATGCCTCCTATCTAGAAACTTTTATTCTCCACTTTACCTCATCTCTCATTGACAGCTGTAAATGCAATGTTATCATTGCTTGAAACCATCCCTCCTCTGAGACCTATAGGTTAGAGGGGCCTATTTCTCACCACAATTTCCATACTGCCAACATTATTTACTTGCTCACATCCACCGTGCATGCTCTTTACCCTTATTTTGCTCCTTGCTCCTCTTTGCCCTTTTTTAGCATGCCTCTCCCCTCTGAAATCACCGTGAGTTGAGTATTAACCTGGATATTATAATCAGTGTGTTAGATTAAATGAAAAAAAAAAAAGGTCAAAATTCTTCACCCCTCCATCCACATGACTTTGGAGCTCCTCCTAACAAGATGTGGGGTCTGTGTCCCAACTCTTGAATTTGGGCTCGGCCATGTACCTTGCCTGTTAAAGGGAACGCAGCAGAAACAACACTCTGCCAGTTCTAAGCCTAGGACTCCAGGGACCATTCTCCATCTTAGAAACCTGCAACTGCCAAGTAAACAAGCCCAGGGTAGCCTGATAGAAGATGAGAGCCCATATGGAAGATAGCCCCTTGTCCAGCCAATGTCACCTTACATCAACCTAAAGCCCACTGAGCCCTTAAACAAGCAAGCACAGCCAAGATCAGCAGTGTGGTCTATCTAACCCACTGATACTAACCTAGCCATGGTGAGAAAAACCACCCAGATAACCTCATGAACCATAACAAATTCTAACTTTTATTTAAAGTCACTGATTTTTGGAGTTGCTTGTTACACAGCATAGCAATAGCCAGCTGATACAATCTCTTATACATTAGACTCTCTAATCTCTTTGGTTCCACACCACAAACATTATGACATTAGGGGCATGGAACCCCCTAAAAGATCTGCTTTGTCCATGTCTATTGCTTATCTTCTGGGCCTTGCTGAACAAGTAATGAGATCAAGCTACACTGACAATTCATGTCACCAACCCTCACCTGGGTCCTTTGTGCTGTGCAGCAGACCTTCTCCATATTTCTTGCGGATTGTTATTTTGAGCCAGGGGCTATTCCAAAGTTGTTCTATAGTTTTATTTCTCAGTTTTGTTTCCCATCTCTCCCAGCAGAGGGGCACCTATCTAATTTCTTAGAGCAGATGGAATCTATCTGTGGTATGCTGCAAAAATAGCCACAATTTTTCCTCCTCTTATCAAGAGGTAGAGTCGTTTTTCTACACTTTGAATATGGGTTAACTTCGTGATCTGCTCTGGCTAATAGGACACTACTAGCAGGAGGTGCAAAAGGACTAGTTTTGAGACTCTGGAAGCACCACATGAACAAGCCTGTTGAGGATGGTGGGTGATGAGACAACTTGCCTGCAGACAGACATCTGAATAAGGCCTTTCCCTATCTAGCTTCCAGTCTAATGCACCAATCAACTGCAGATGCATGAGCAAGGCATAGAGGCTGGCCAAGTCAGCTCAGACTGATCAACCCATTGAAACATGATCTCAATAAATGGTGGCTGTTTTAAGCCACTAAAATTTGAGGTCATTCCTCATGCAGCCTAAGCTAACTGATACACCATCATCAGAGTTCTTCCTTTCCACCCTGAAACCACTCTTCACTCATCCTCTTGGCTCAGGCAGAACATGTGTCTTTCCTCCTTATGTAGCAGGATCTCTCCCTTTCTCTTAATTTAGCTCTTCCTCAGAGCCTTGTTTCACTGTATACCCCTCTCTTGCATTTTCCTTTTCTTTCTCTTCATCAGTTCCCAACATGCTACTGTCCTCTAGAACAACCATTTAATGTCTTCAGTCATCAAATCCTCTAACTTGGTTTCCACTCTCAGCATCTGAGCACACCTGATTCAACAGTGACTTTGCAGTGTAGCCATCTTCGGACTGTCTACAATACCTTCTCAAATCTCCTTATTCTATAATACAGGTATTTCCACTTTTCTTTTTTTCCTTTCCTTCTACCTTCCCAAATACATTCTTATATTCTGTCTTTGTCTCTCCTCCCTTCTCTTGACCTGTCACAGCTCTGCTATCACATGTTTCTGCCCAGATGTATCATCCACCACCTGAACTCAGTGATGACCAGGACTAGAATCATCTCACCAAAAACAGTTCCTTGTCTTGACTTCTCAATTTTTTTCAAAATGGCACCATCTATCTGTGACCTGTCTTTAAATTCTCTGAGTTACCACTGACCCACCTTTTTCCTAAAGCCTATATCCAAGGTACCAACTTATTTCTATTCTTCTTTCACTTCCTTTTCCCCTGACTACTTCCAGCTTAATCCAGATCCTCCTTGTCACTAGAATAGGTCACCCATTAATCAGCCATTTACTTCCCCAAAGAAGAGACCACTAGATCTTTGCTATGCACAGTTCCAGGGACACATTGATGATCAGGGAGTGTGGTCTTGCCTGACATAATACATTTCTCCAGTTGTTATCACATAATGTGAATATAATATATGATACAAATATAAATATAATGTGTATCTTTATTATAAGAGCATGAATACCGTAAATCTTAACTGGCTCTTAGCATCTATCTACCCTTTTCAACGAGTTCTTCTCCCAACACTGTATCAATCTTAACATACTCCTTTGATTGTAATTTTTCATTGTTTTCTCAGGATGGTCCCAGACCCTTTCCAGACCAACAAAAGTGACTATCTGCTACCACCTATCAGCATGCATCCAGCCCCCTTTTCCTACGTCTGTGTTGCTTCCTATGTTGCTGTTTCCTGGCTGCTTTCCCTTGGCTCCTCCTCCTCCTCTTTCTGTTCAAGTAAGAACTATGTTTCAAGGCCCAGCTCAACTGGAATCTTCTCCAGGTCTTTTCTGGGATGCTTGTTGGAAGGGATACCGTCTCTCCTCCTGTTTCTGAGGGGTGAGCTCTCATTGACCATTGCCTGGTTTGGCTGTTGTGTGGGAACCTGCCCCTTATTGCCCCTCTAGCCACATGAGGTCCCTCATGGTGTGAAGGCATTTCTCATAGAACCTAGTGCTATCACTTAGAATAGGCCTCTGAGTTTCCTGCATAAAAAGCCAAAATGAAACAGAATGTAGATGCTCTTTCTAGGGCATCTGCCAAAAAGACAGGAGTAGAAGTGAAAGCTGCTTGGCTCTTTCCAATGCAGTCTTGTTTGGAACCAGGGGTGAGGCAGTTCTAAACACACGTACGTTCCTTCTAGAACTAGGATCACATTTGTCCTCTGTAAGTTGGTTGCACTGTACTGTTTTTCAGGTCACTTAACTCACTATAATTGCTAATGGCTTTATGTACTAGTGGGGGTGATACAAGAACTTTAAACAAAAACTCCCATTTTCCATTATCATTCCATGTCTGAGTGACCAATGTTAATAATAACCAATGCTGGTATGAATGCTCAAAGCCTGTATCATCACCTCACTCCACATTTCCAGAGAAGAACAAACAAACAGCAGAAGGCAAAGTACAATTTGGGCAAGTTTTTTGCAGTTTCATTTTCTAATTTGTTTTACAAAGTTCAATGAACACTTAGTTTCCTGCTAAATTACCCTGGTATTTTCATTTGGGGAAGTCTGTCATTTCTTACCTTACACTGCAGCACTGTGTGTACTTAAGTATATGAACAGCTTGATTTCTTAACACCAAGGACACTGAATTCACGGGTAAATGGGAAATATACCGATTAAAAAAAACATTAAGAAAAAGAAATTCTTATTAAAATAGGAAGAGAGAGTTTAGTAAATGATTCATGGTCAAGGAGAATATTTAAAATATTTAATTACCAGGAGGGGATAAGCACCATCTACTCAGAATGGATGTGGGCCAATCAGAATGGAACTCAGCTTTAAATAACCAGTATGTTTGTTCTCCTATATACTGGCTGAATATTGGCACATGGGATGCATAATTCTTTGTGATGATACCTCTTACTGATCTTTTATTTCATCTATAGGTAACCACATAGAATCGGCCTTCAAATGATTTGAAGTTTGAACCTGTTTACCCCTTTCACCTGTGTCACCCATCCCTCCCTCCACACCATGGTAACCAACTGTCTGTATTCTGTGTTTTATTAGTCTGTTTCTGTTTTGTTTGTTTTGTTTTTCAGATTCCACATATAAGTGAAACCATGTAGTATCTGTCTTTCTCTGATTTATTTCACTGAGCATAATACCCTCTAGGTCTATTCATGTTGTTGCAACTGGCAGGATTTATTTCTTTTTTATGGCTGAATAATATTCCGTTGTGTGTATGTAGTACATCTTCTTTATCCATTCATCTGCTGATGGACTCTCCTGTTGCTTCCATATCTTGGCTATTGCATAGGGAATATAGTTCATAATATTGTAATATCTTGTGTGGTGACAGATGGTAACTGCACTTATCATGGAAAGCATTTAGTAATATATATAATTGATGAATCATTAAGTTGTTTATCTGAAACCAATATATCATATATAAACTAAATTTTATTAAAAAAAGGAATTGGCCTACAAATACCCATCTGGTAATTTTATAAATAGATAATCACAGATGCTAAATATCCACTGATGGGAGGAAATTGTCAATAAGGGAATCTAGAAATATCCCAACCATTATGATTCTGTTGGTTCATGAGCCCACCACCTGCCTGTCTAGGTAAGTGCCTGTGGTGGTGTCCAGAACAAAGTGGGGATGTGTTAGCAGAGTCTGCTGTGTGGAAGTTCTTTTCATTAAGGAGCCTGAATTTGAACATTGTCTAAAACCATGGATATTGTACCTAGTGTAACTAAGGTGCAGGGGATCTAGGGTAACGAAGGTGCTCTCTGTTCAAAAGTCAAGGAAATTGAGCAGTTTGTACAATTCAAAAACTGCTCTCAAGTTTTATGGGACAATGAAGATTGGAAAATGTACAATACTAAATACCTTCACAAAAGACTCTTTAAAAATAGTTTAAATTGCCGGAACAGATAAGGAGTCTGAACAACTCTTCCTTACCTTTCTTGGCTTCCACGCTAGACCCCAGGGTGGCTGTGGTGGCTGGTCTGAGCTCGGAGCTGCTCTGTGGGGTCACGTTCGCTTTGGCAGTGTTGGCTTTTCCTTTCTTGTCATTCTTAGAAGTATCACTGGGCACATCAGCTATGTCACTCTGGAATAGAAACATTTGTATTAACCCAAATGAAAGCAACCTCAAGTTCAAGTGCCTTGCACATTCTTCATTTTACTGAATCCAGTCTGGACTTCTCAGCTTCTCCCCTTCAACTCTTTTGGCAGATCTCTGCCTGGCAGGAGAAGAGATTACATGGTTTCCTCAGGCTTGAGGCAAGGGATGAAGCCAGGGAAAGAAGATGTAATTTGTTGACAAGCAGGCTATTCCTTCTCTTTTTCTAGGTATTGGAGAGACTTCTGCTTCCATTCTAAATGAGGAGTATAGTAAAGGGAGCTTAAAAGACAAAAGAAACAACACAGTGTGTACTGAAGTGGGAGAAGGCTGAATGTAACAGGTAAAAAATTAACAATAGTAAATACCAATTTCATTAATTCACGGACTTGGATTAGCTGATACTTCAGTGTATCACAAAAGCATCCTGTATTTTAAACATTTCTAAAAGTATTATGGATGTTTCCCATTTCTAATAGGAATGTTTCCTGATCCTAGTGGGATGTTTCTAATGTGGCAAGGGTCCCCAGATGTGAGGTAAGCCACAGTGATGAAACAGATTTTTCAGATGATAGTCACATTTTATTAACTATGCTACACTCTCAAAGGCCCTTGAAATGATTGTTGAATTGATAAGTTGTTTCAAAAACCCTTCTTGAACTTGCTGTAATAATTCACTACTCTGTCCTGCTCTTGTAACTACTGATATCCAAATATCCCCAACTCAGTTTTCTTTACTCAACCATGACGACTTACAGTTTCAATGCCCATGGCTCTCATTTGGTCTGCTCTTTTTTCCGTAATGGAAAGAAATTTCTTTGGATCTGATAAAGCATCCACAATATCTGAAAAAAAAATCACTGAGCTGTTAATTCTGTTTTGCTGAAAATATCTAAGAAAATTCAGTTAAGAAAGTATTCATTATCCTGGACCCCACTATGCCTTCTGTTAAGTGTCATCTAGGACATAAGACAAGGTTAGGAAAGCAGAGCTAGTTGTGTGAAACAAGAAGTAAAGGAAAGACTCAAGGGTCAGGTGATTTTTCTGTTGTTTCCTCCTTAGTTTTCCTCCAAATGAAGAAGGCAGTGTGGCAGGGCCAGCCAAGTGAATTGCCTTGGATTCTGGTGACTTACTTGTGTGATTTTGAGCAACTTGATTAATGTCCTCAGCTCAGTTCTTCATCTTAAAATTAAGGTTGATACCTTCCACTCTGAAGGAATACTATGAGCATTCAATGAGATGATGAATGTAAAAAGTGTCTGGAGCATGGTAGGTCTTATTTATAGACACAGAAAGCTAATGCATATTTAAAGCCAATTTTGATTCCATGGTAAACTTAAATATTTCTCCCATGTTTTCTCAGCTTTAACATGCACTAAAAACAGTAAAACTTCATCTTTTATATAATTTCATTTGAAGAGTTCCACCTACTTTCAAGCATAATCTCACATAATTTTGCATAATTTACCAACTATAGAAGGAATAATTATTCTTATTATCTTAAAACAGTACATAGTTTATTTACAAATTTTAAAACTGTGTATTTATCAATTTTCTCCTATCAGAATAACTTTCCTAATTACACTCTTAGGATAACTTCTCAGTTAAAATTTTTCTTTTCCCTTTTAAAATAGAAAATACGACATGCACATGATAAACATTCAAATATATAAAATGAGAAGTAAAAAACTCCTCTCCTGCCAATCATATACCCAATATATTGTTATCCATTTCTTGCATCTTTATAGATATTTTTTGAAACTCCAAATGGGTTCAAAATTTTCTGCACCAAGTTTTTAACATTACGTATCTTTGGAACACTCTCATATCAGCAATATAGATCTCCTACATTACTTTTAAGGGCCACTTAAATATTCCATTTTCTAAATGGCTACAATTTCTTTAACTGGTTCCTTGTTGATAGAGTGGTAGATTACTTCCAGTTCTTTGACAATGTAAAGAGTGTTGCAGTGAACATTCTTGATCTCACAGCAAACTTTTGCATATGCTACCTTCAGAATAAACTTCTAGAAGGTGGAATCATGGGTAAGGGCATGTGTCCTTTTGGGGGGTTATTGCAAACTGTTCTTCCCACAATTTGCATCAATTTATTTTCTCCTACCAGTGGTATATGGGAAGGTTTGAGTCTAGATACCACTCATTTCCTGAAGAATTCTTTCCCTCATAATGGGCAATGTGAACAAATTAGCCCTTAAATCTCACTTAGGAAAAATCATAGGTAGTCATGTTTGGAAGTTAATATTCTAGGAATGTATTTTCCTATTTGAACTCATTACTCTGAACATTTTCAAACATACACAAAAGTAGAGAGAAAAGTAAAATAACCCCCATAAATTGATGATGAAGACCTAATAATCATCAACGGTTGCCACATCTTTATCTTTCCTTTTTTCTTTCTGTCTCTTCTGAAATATTTTAAGGCAAATTCCAGACATAACATTTCATTCTAATTAATTCTAAGAAAAAGAAGGACAATCTTATACTGTAGCTAAGAAAACTGTCAGTAATTCCTTACTATGATATAATAAATGGCCCATTTTAAGATTCCCTTATTTACAATTTGTTTGATTCAATATACAAAGTCTGCACTATATCTTTGGCACTTATGTTAATTATTTGTATTTTCTTAATAATACAATTATAATATTGATGATACTAAATATAATGTACTATATTAATTATAAATTATATTATTACATTAATTATAATATTAAAAATAAAATTAAATATATTTTTATCTAGAATAGTCCCTCCTAATGTTTCATAATGCAAACACTCATTGAGGAGACCAATCACATATCCTATAAAATGTCACACAGTTGGAATACTAATGCTTCCTTGTGTCATTCAGATCTAAGGCTTCACTTTCTTTGTAAGAATATTACAGAGGAGGGATTGTGACTTCATATGGGTCACATGGGGGCAGATAAAGCCTGGTTGTCCCACTTGCCATGGTGCTAAACTCACTGAGTAGGCTCAGGACTTAGCCTCTGGGTCTGACTCCCAAATGCCTCCTCCTTCCCTGAGTCATCCACACTGGCTACGGAGCCAAGTGACACTTATATGGTGCCCACTGGATTCTCCTGCCTTTGCCTGGAGAAGACCGATCCAGCATAGGCTTCCCAGCACCCTCTCAGATTGGATACACCGAGCCTTAGCTTCCCACTGGCACATGTCAGTGCATGGCCCCCAGGGCTGGCTTGTTAGGAAACAAATACTTGCTTATCTTTAATGATATACCATCAATGTGGGGCTTGAAGAGGGTACTCGGCATTTTTGAGGGGTAACTGGTAGTCCTTCCAGTAGGAATAACAGATAATGTTTTATTACTTAAAAACCCATTATAAAAACTAATAAAGCAGGACATTAAAGAGTGAAATGATTCATAATTCTAACCAAGCTACTTCCACTTTTGTATATCCTTGTGTAACTTTTCCCATGACTATGTATTGTACATGGTTTATTTAAAATTCTATGATTTGCTTTTTCCATTTATTATTAGATTATATCAGTACAGTTTTGAAAATTACTTTTAGAGAATGGATTATGTTCCATTGGGTTTATGTACTAAATTACTCCCATGGCAGATATTTCGATGGGCTGTCAATTTTCTTACAAAAGATGACTTTGCAAGAAACAGTGCAAAAAAGCTTTCTTCATCATTTTCTTTTATCAGAAAATTAGTGGTTCATATACATACTATAGCAACTTATATGCATGATGGACATTCCTAACAAAGTTTGTTCCTGATAAGCTTTACAGTTATTATTGAAGAATAACTAATGGAAAAATGAGTGCTAAGAAAATACAGCAGAATTAAGAGGGTGTAGTGGGCTGAACACTGCCCTCCACAATCCATGTCTACCTGGAACCTTGGAAGGTGATCTTATTTCTAAGGTTTTTCTATGTGTAATTAAAGACTGAGATGAGATCATATTGGGTGAGAGTGGACCCTAAATCCAATGACTAATGCCCTTATAAGAAGAGGAGCAGCGTTGTGATGACAGAGACAGAGAATAGAGTGATGCAGCCACAAGCCACTGAGGACTTGGGAGCCAGCAAGAGCTAGGAAGGGGAAAGGAAGGGTTTTCCCCAGACCTGTTGACACTTTTGATTTCAAATCCGTAGCCTCCAGAACTGACAGAGAATAAACTTCTGTTGTTTCAAGTTTCCCAGTTTGTGGTAAATTTGATTATCAATGGTCACTGAGAAAAAAATTTCTGCTACTTAAGTTCTTTCAAACAAAACAGGATTTATCGTTGCTAAGAAGGAGGATCCATCAGCCCCTGGAGACCTTCGAAGGCCTCAGTCATGGCTTGATCTTGGGGGATCCCTCGGGTATTCTTTCTGTTTATTTATGCTTTGGTCTCAGCCTGGAGGGCTGGTTCTGCACAATTCTGATATACAATACATGTTCTATATTTTGTAATATATAAGCAGTGGGTAAACTAGGTTACATATTGTTTTGTATTACATGGACAAGATGGCTGAGATGTCCTTATCATGCAGATGCTGTAAGATTATGTGGATATTGCCTAAATTATACCTCAAAATAAGATGCTGCTGATTTATCCACTTGTTACATAAATATCATTACTTAAATCTATCCCCAATTATCAATAATAACAATTCTAGAAACTGCTGGGAAGTTATGCCTCTACATCTTGAAATCTTGCCTTATAATTTGAGTTCAAGAAAGGACTAAATGCCTTGGACAAGGCATAGGGTAGAAGGTTACCTGAGATAGTGGTTCATTCCTGGCAAATGAAAACAATAAATTAATACTTTTAGGACAGACAATTTTGCCATGTGGTGGCAGGAAATCATTCTGCAGCTAGACTAATAGATTAATACAGAGAAAGGCAACTGTGTACCTGGAATAAATCCACCAAAATTTTTCAGCAAAATGGTTCAGGACTCAGGATCCAAGGCCTGTCGTGGACTCTTTTAGGTACTTTTTCTACTGTAACTCAGTTTCTTCTCTGACTAGAGCCATATACACCTGCCTTTTAAATATCTACTTTACACACACACACATACACACACACACACACATGCATTTGTGTACATATAAATACACGTTATATCAAAAAAGGAAACTGATTTTAATAACCAAATTTAAGATAACATATGACCAGAGGTGGAGAAGCTATATCTCAAATATTTCATACCTATATATACTTGTAAAACTCTATTTGAAATGTTATTTATTTTTCCTTTGCCTCAAAAAGAAAGATTTGAGGAAGCAGTTAAATACATCTGGCATATTCTCGGCCAAAGTTTTGTATATTCAAGTAAGCTTGGTGCCTTTCTTTGATGTCAATATGACATTTCACGGGGCTTCTTCCCTTGTTTTGGGGGACACCATGGTTGGCCATATCTCGTGTAGTCCAGCATTCCACAGGACAAGCCAGTGGCAAGAATGGATTTGAAATGCTGATCAACACTGACTGGTGTATGAATAGGCCTGTCTAGGGACGAGCCACACTGAACATCTAACAGATGGAGACACATGCATGCAAGCCCCTGCTCTACAGCACCCACAAGGCCAAGCTAAAGTGCCCCAGATTCCTGGAGGCCACAGCCTAGGCTCAGGAACCTTCCTTTTAAAAAATAAACCAATTTGCTTTTTCTCATTTGCTTTTTTCTCCTGGACTTAATGGGAGTAATACTTATTTCTATTTTTTTAAAAAAATGCCACCTATTTCTGGGTTTAGTGCCATTTCCAAAAGGCTGGTCTCTCCTGGTGAAGACTTTCCATGTATATTCCATTTTCCCCTCCCTCCCTCCCACCCATCCTTCCTTCCTTCCATATGAATTGAAAGCATCAATTTAGGCATCCTCAAAAACTGAACAGAAGATAGTTATCCCTTAGCACAGACTTCCAGACACTTATTGGCTTTTGGGGAGAGTTCAGTCTTTTGTTTGTTTGCTTGTTGTTTAACCATTGCTTTTCAAGGCATTTAATTTGGGTGCCTTGGTGGTGGGCACCAATGTGCACTGAATACATCTCCGTACTCACTCCTGGCTCAGGCTCCTGCCTGTTCCCCACTCTGCGGTTTCTATCTTGTTAAGAGATAAAGGCAACAGAAAAATACATGTTCTCCTGTTGGAGGCAAAGCAATGTGACTAAAGATCAACAAATTCCATAACTATGATTTTAGATTACCTCTTCAAGTTTCTAATGATTAAGCATTTTCTAAACTGTATTTCCTACAAAGCTGAAAGATACAGTAGGTGCAGGGACAAAAAAGATCCTGTGGTCAAAGAAGACCAGGAAATGCTTCTGTGCCTGGTCTTCTCGGACTCCACAGTGCATGCTGAAGAACTGTGTAATAAGGAGCCTGTTTACATTTATTTAGCCTGGCTGGCACTTCCAGGTATTTCACCATAATCCATCCTGGCCCCTTCCCCTCTGGAGCTGTTCTTCTTGGTGTTCTTACTAATGTACTCTGCAGTCCAGAAGAGGCCATACAAGTGGATATCCCTGCTATTCAAATCACTTTGTCAACAAATTTCAGTTAGAATAAAGGGTTTTAGCACCTATAAAAGAGAGGACAAAATGGAACAATTTTAAATTGTATCAGGAAATCCTGAGATCATACTCTAGGAATGGCATCTTAATTAAAGATATTCCTCCTCTGCAACTACATGATGTGCGAAACAGCCAACTAACTTTGCAAAGGGGTCAGAAAGCAACCATGTGAAGATGTTGGGCAGAGAGAACAAGAAACACCCACCTCCACCTCTTGCGATGTGTCTTGAATTATAAAAAGGGAGACAGACAGGGGAAATGGCAATCAATAAAGGGCCATTTCATTTTTGCTTACATAAAATAGTCTAGTTGCAAAAGAGAAGACAAAGTCTATAGTCACAGAAACGGTGCTAAACACTGCTCAGGGAGCAAGTGCCAAGGGGCTCATGAAACACAATCAGAGTGACACTGAAATACAACGCTGATGCCCCATAGACTGTATTCTCAAAGAATGGCATCCGTTCTCTTATTTGTTCTCCTCCCTGCCACTTGGTAATAATAAAAGAAATACAAATGATAAAACCCATCAAAAGCAACAGTGGGTGGGAAAAGAGAACTACTGACAAGCGTATAACTGTCACCAGCTTTGGAACTGCTCCCTGTCACCAAGAGCAGTGATCAGCAGAGACAAAGCTGCCATGGTGGGTAAGTGCCAGTGTCAGGGGCATTTGCTGGACAGAACAGCATGGACAACCCCAGTATGCTGAGCCTCACTGGCTTTGACAAAGGGAAAGGAATCGCAGCACCCAGCCTAATACCTCTGTCTTGCTTATGAGTGTGGGAGTAAATGAGAGACTGTTTTATTCTATGTTCAGTAGCAAAATAATATTGAGAACATTAAATGGAAGCTTCTTGATGCATTCCCTAGCTATCCCTTTCCTAAGTGTTACCTTTTTTCTCACATCAACGTTTTGTTTCTGATAGTTCAAAGGCTTCATCTCTGTTCTTCAGCCCACAGATATTTTCATACCTAGCAGCTTACGAATAGAACCATTAACGAAAAGTTGCCATCTTTGTGCTGTTATTTCTTTGTGGGTCTTTGGAGTTATACTTTAGAAACGAGAAGGAGAAGAAGTTGTACTAGAATTCCCTGCCTCTGTCTCCTGATGGGGAAGGATGGAAAGCAGAGAACAGATGGGTAGAAGAGGGTCAGGGTGGAAAACACTGGCTCTAGATCTGTCTCATGTTGGGAGCGCCCCAGGGCAGC
Organism: Manis javanica; assembly: GCF_040802235.1. NCBI lineage: Eukaryota > Metazoa > Chordata > Mammalia > Pholidota > Manidae > Manis > Manis javanica. The sequence continues at coordinate 34,638,837 of NC_133160.1, read as the reverse complement.
CCAGAGTTCAAGGCTTCTAAATAGTACTAAATGCCAAAAGGTCGAAGTAATTATGGGCATTTGTCAAAGTATCAAATTATCTCATCGGTAGGAATTCATCATCATAGGGAGACCTCACAGCACAGAACCTCAGGAGAAGTGATCAGAAGCCCCTGTAAATGCCTAAGCCCTTCCTAAGGAATTTCTTAACTTCGAAAAGCCTTTTAGAAACATTTTTCTTCCCTCTATAGAATGATGCCACCCACATAACATTAATGTGTCTTAAAATATATTTAAAAATCATGTAGAACATTGAGTTATTGGTGCTTAAAAACAATCATGATGACATTACTAAGGGATTAGAATTCTGAAACTCTTACCGAGGCCATTTGAAAAGTATGTGCTAAATAATAATGGTTGAATACATCTTTTCCTTTGAAACAAATACTATAAATGAATACACCAGTGAACTTCCACTTTCACTAATTAAACTAGTGAATGATAACAAAAGTTAAACTCATACACTGCTGATAGGTTATTTGGTAATGTGTACCTAAAAGCTTTAAATATGTATACACTCCTTCCACTTCAAAGGATTCACTTTTAGGAAGTAATTATGAATATTTCAAAAGCCTTAATTTAGGGTTCTTAAGCCCAGTATTGCTTGTAAGAAAGGAAAATGACAATGACTTCAATATTTATCAATAACTAAATTATTGCATACATAAAATGGAATTCCACATAGCCAGTATAAATATTTCATGGCATAGGAAAATGCTCCCTATTAAGTAAAAATAAAAAAGAGATTAATTCTTAAATAGTGAGTCAAAATGAGTGTGTACAGTAAGATCCAATTTAATTAAAAATAAAATAGAAGAAATGAGATTGGAAGTAAAGGGTCCAATATGGTAACAGAGTTCTCTCTGGGCAGTGGAATTACAGATGGCCCTCCTTTTTTATGCTTTGTGCTCTCAGAATTGCTTTCTGATGCATATTTTATCAGTTTGCCTTTTATAGAATAAAACCTGCTACACGTATTTGGGAAATGAATGAATTAATCCATATTATCTGTCTTTGGCCATGTTAAAATCTGATAGTGTATATCGGAAACTTTCCTTTTTTTCCTAGAAAATGCTGGAGTGAAATGATACAGTTTCATTTTGAACTTTTTCTTATAGAGTCAACAAAGAATATCAGTGTTCAAGGGACCAGAGACTCTATGGATTTCCTACTATGCTGGTGCAGATCTGAATGTGGGAGGTTAGTTAGGTAGATAAAATATGGACACATCATGTGAGTCGAGAGGCTGTAAAGAAAATCAGAAATCTGGAGAAAGACAGTTTTCATATTCTTATTTTGTTATCTTCAGAACTCTCGTAATGTCTGCCCCTGGTTTCTTTACACATAAAAGAAATGATCAGGGAATTCTGCATTGCCTTTGAATGTCAAATCTGAGGTGAAGGCATCAACTGCAGAACCCCATCAATGAAAACATGGTCCAGAAACTTCAAATGCTTCTGACAAAAAGCAAGTGACTACAATGACATATTAGGAAAGAATACTTGCATGACTATGTTTAAAGCGATTAATTTGAATCAATACTTACATAAACATGGCCATGGTAATAACCTACCTTATGAATACAGATATTTCTTCCTTATAGACCTACATATATCCATACCCAATTTCACATTCCTGGACTTTATATACCCAATTTCACATTCCTGGACTCCATATAAAGTCCTTGACACAAAGTAGGAGCTCAACAAATTCTCTCTTCACTTTTTCTATTCAAATGGCCTATTTCCTTGGGATGAATTACAGTGTTTCATTTGAAAAGTAACCCATGCAGAGGCAACACTGTTAAGTCTTCCATCATATTTGTTAATACAACTGTTTCTAAAATATATTAGGTATTAAACACTGCCTGCATTCTAAGCTCAAGATGGTGGAACGTGACTTAATTCACCTGCTGATGCCATGTGACCATCATGTGCTCCAAACCCACACTGTTGGTCTCCTCCACTCTGACCCGTGTACCAAGCCCCAGAGCACCCCGACTCCACCTCCTTTATGTGATTATATCTGCTGTGGTATACACTGCAGCTTCTAATAGGCCTCCTTGTTTCATGGAAAACAAGGGAGGAAGAGGAAGGAGCCTTTATTCTGGGTTTTGTGACTAAAAAGGCCTCATGGCTTACTTTACATTTTGAACCTGCCATCAGCATTGTTAAAGTTGAGGACTGGTTGCAGAAAATCGGCCTTCAAGCGTGCATTATTAAAAACAAACAACAGAATAATCCAAAATTCCCTCCAGAAAACTGTGATGTGTTCCAGTGGAGTACAAAGTGAGTCTGTATCTGCAGCCACACACATGGCATGAGCACAATTTTGAGCCTTACTGTATTATACAGCACAATGTTGAGCAAGTTGCAAGAATGTTATGGTGGAGTAGCAGTGGCTTCACTTTGCCGGCCAGGAAATATGGAGTTTGAGAGCTTATGCCACTGTTCCGAGGTCACCCTGCCAGCAGTGGAGAGTTAGAATCTGAACCATTGCTTTATATGATGCAAACACTCGGCTGTTTCCCTATGGTCAACAGACTCTTGAGAATATAGAGGATCTTTGTTTTCTTTCTATGTTCTTGGCTTAGTTGGGGGTTATAAAAAGCTAATATGTAGAGTTTAAGCAAAATTCTATGACTTGGTCCAGATTTTGATTCCTTCCATTGAATACCTCAGTAAAACCAAAGATGGTCTTCTGTGAACTGATGACTAGGATTTTTTGTGAAATTGAAAGAAAAATCCAGGCGTGTTGATAGTTGAATTCAATTTAAATCTTTTAGTGATACAGTTGTTGATATTTATGGTTCCACATTAGTTATGTCTTTTTCCCCCTTTGAATGATGGTGCAATGACAAAACCATAGCATTTTAAAGAAAGAAAGAACCTTGAAGGTAACCGAGCCCTTCCCTCTCATGTCTTACTAGGAAGCCTGAGGTTACTATTTATCTTTGATTCCTTCAAGGCTACGAGGGTTGGCAACACTGGCAGGAATAGATACTTTTTTATCCCTTGGTAAAATATTTTATAATCTTGTAATTTAGGATTATATGTGTATTACATATATATATATACATATATATATATATATATGTATATATATATATGTATCTCATATTCTGTATCCAAATGTTTAACTTACCTCCAAACCCATCAGGCACATACGTCTTAAGAACAATATTGCAGAAAATTGTTGGCAGCGATAATGGTTTATTTCCCTCATTTCGAAGGGAAATGTGTCGATAGCCGGCTTGGAGGCCATCCAGTGGAAGAATCCTCTGGCCAATCAGCTTGTTGTTGTCATCATACACTGCTATTCTCAAGACTGCCAGGTCAGGGAGGATTACCTGCAAACAGACAGTGGTACTTTTCATTGAGTTTTGGAATGCAGCTTCCTAGAACCATGCTAGGAACCTGGACAAGAGCCATACTGCTCTTAAATGCTCTTTTTTGGTGAAAATAAGCCCTTGATGGATTTGTATTCCTGAAGCATAATGTATAAGCTACAGTACCCAAGCCACTGAGAAAGGCTATTAAACAGGTTTCATGGAAATCATTTCATTTAACGTTTTAAATGGAATGTGTGTGAAAGATCACTAGTTCCACATCTGTGCTCTCTCCCTACCCTTGCTCAGGCAATGGATGGCAAAAGGACACCCTGAGATGTAAAGTGACTTTCCTTAATCTCAGAGATAGTGAGAGCTGGGCCTGGGAATTGGGCTTTTGACTTCTAATCCTGTGATCTGTCTAGTAGCTGGGCTCCTTCTGACATCTAGCTCTGATAGCATCTGACACATTCTATGGTATGTATCTTTGAGGAAACACTTCTTGTATAAAAGACAATACATACATAAATCTGGATTCTCCCTTTTCGTGGCACTCCTCAGCTTTTGACATATTTCAGGATATTAAATACAGTATGATGGGACAGCCTGAAACATTAACATGCACCCAAGCCATCTACTCTTGCCATCCCCAAAATGAATAAGTGTACATGTCTGAGTTCAGATAGCAGATCCCTATTCAGCTATAAAAGGCAATAAGACAAAAGAAAATCCAATGTTTTTAGTCAGTCCTTTCCCTGGCTAACAGCAAGCAAGATATCATGGCTGATCTGAGTACTGTATATCTAAAGCTAGACCACAGACTGGTTCCTCATTTATGCCTAGAGGTCATAATTTAATTTCAACTTCATGAAGGTGAAAAGGAGGAATCAAGCTAAAATTAAGTCAACTTCAGTCACACTATTGTTCCTTGTGTGGTGAAAGGGGGCTTACCTGGTGAGATTAGGGAAAATAACAAAAACGATAACAAGAAAGAAAACAAAGTTACAGCACTTGGCACCAAAGAAAAGCAATTTAACTTCTAAAGAACACTGAAGGATCCAGAACAGGCATCTTGTTTCTGGGGCCAGTGATATTACATGCTTTAAATCTAATTAGCCAAGATCTTAACATGTTTTTAACCAAGTTTGATATTTCCTTATTCATCAAAAACAAAGAATACCTGAAGTCAATTTGCTGAATTTCTAAAAATGTATACAGGGATTATTCATTATGTCAAAGAACACTGGCCAGAATGACAACAGATCCAGCTGGAACAAAAGGGAAAACATGAGAAGAAAAAAAGACACAAATTATGGCTGTGTGTGCAGTTTGGCTGCACACACCCTGACTGCTGAAGAGAAGGTGAGAATGGGGTGTAGCACTGATAATATCACAGCACAGGGAGAGTGTAAAGTTCAAACTGGCTTGTTTCAGTGAACTACACTGATCTTCCACGATTGAGTTCTGCAAGTCAGTTGGCCTGTTCTGAAGTTGATAACCCCTATTTCTGTTAAGATAAGAAGCTGATTATCTGTGTTGCATGACACATAAATGGAGCAGAAACACCTGGAAAATCTGCGCCTAAAAAAGAAGCAAGAAACCGTTTTGGTCAGGGTAACAGAAGAAGTGGGAGGAAAGAATAAAGGAGACATTCCTAGAGGCAGTACTGCTAGTGCATTAATTTTTCAATACACCTTCAACTGACAAAAGAGAAACAAAGAGAAAAAAATGGTCACAAATTAAAAATGGAATCATTAGAGAAAATGACTGACTGGTTGATGGATGTATAGTATAGTATGGGGGGAAAAGAAACAGAAAAACAAAAGCAGTACTTGATGCATAGAATCTGAGAGTAGCATCAGGTACCGTATTTTCTGGAGGCATAGAACAATACCAACTGCCCCACTGAAGGACACTTACTGGCCATAGTTTTGGGGGCAACATCCTACCTGTCCTAAAGGAACAGTGCAAGTTACTACCACTGCTGGGGCAGAGAAAAACTCTCCAGTGTATGATGGTGTCACCAGGGAGGACACATTCTAAATAGGCTGCAAACCTGGAGCTTGGACAATCCCACATAGAAGATCAAGTCTTCCAAGGGGGAAAGGAGAGCCGCAGGGGCACAGAGACAAACGGAAACAACAATCCTATAACAGCTACAGGGGTTATCCATTACAAGAGGGGAAAAAGAAGACATTTAGGACTGAGTAATTGTCCCTACATCATGTAGTGTCTATGCACTAAAATGTGGCTTCCAAGTTAGCAGAGTGAATCTGGCACACTGAAAATGTCCTACCTTCCGAAATACAAATGACTCTTCATTGTAAACTGGATTGAGTCCATTGTTCATCACCATGCGAGTTCGGAATTCCTTCCGTATAGTGTCAGTGGGTAACCCATACATATCCACTTCTACGTATGTGCCAATTTTCTTATCTGATAAGAACTGACCTGATATGACCTGTGGCAATACAGAAACAGGAAAAAAGAGAAGTAAAGCCCATGAAGTCATCAGTAGCAAAGAATAATCTGGAAAACATTCTCTGTTCACTTTCAGAAATTTTCTTTACCTGCGGAAATAACATATTCATTCCTTATTAAACTACAACATTATTGGGCAACTACTACATGCAAACAACTATTCCAGGCAGAGGTTCTACTTCTGAGAACTGTCTAGGGAAAGAAAGAAGTAAAAGCATGAATCATATAATACAAAGACATAGTGTCTATACACCTTTGTTTTACCTAAGTGTCCACAACTATGAAATGAAGCGATGGACTCAATTATACCTTATGATCCCTTCATAGCTCTGACATTCTGTCATGCCACACTTTTACTGAATTCTTTTAAAAGTTTTGAGAAGAGACACACAGAAAGAAAAGTATTATTCAAATTTGCCTGTTATTCTTGGCTGATATTGACACAGGTGAGCTATGACACTGTTAATTTTTGTAAAGACCAGCATTCGATTCTATCTTTTAGGAAGCTATGGGGAGACTATTTTTCGTTTGCTTTTCAAATGCCATTTATTAGTCTTTTTCTGCATTATCTAACAATAATAATTTTGGGAACAACTTTTTAAGGTATAACTGACATACAATAAACTGGACATATTTAAGGTCAGTGAGATCAGTTTTGATACACAAGCACATCTGTGTAACTATTGCCACAGTTAAGACAATAAACATTTCCATCACCCCACTGAAGTTTCTTTGTGCCCTGTTGTTAACCATCCCCCTCTCCATCTTGGTCTAGAGGAAAAAACTGATTTACATTCTGTCACTATACATTAGTTTCCATTTTCTAGGATTTTTGTACAAATGGGCTCATACAGTAGGTGCTGTTTCATTAATACTTAATTTTTTTAGCAGTTTTGGGTTCACAGTAAAAGTGAGCAGAAAGTAGGGAGTTCTCATCTAGCCCTGTCCCCAACCACCCCTGCTCTCCCCCACTGTGGGTATCTTGCCCCACACTGATGCATTTGTTATAATCAGTGAATCTACACTGACACATCATTGTCAAAGTCCACACTCATATTAAGCTTCCTTCTTGGTGGTATGTATTCTATGGATTTGGACAAATGTATAATGTCACATATCCACTGCTGCAGTACCATACGGAGTAGTTTGACTGCCCTAAAAACCTCTGTGCTCTGTTCATCCTATTCTTCCCTCTCCCAACCTCTCATCTTTTTTACTATCTCCATAGCTTTACCTTTTTCCAGAATGTCATATAGTTGGAACCATAGAGGATATTGTTTTCCACACTGGCTTCTTTGACTTCATTATGTTTCCTCCATGACTTTTCATGGCTTTATAGCTCATTTCTTTTAAGTGCTAAATAATATTCCATTGCCTTGATATACCACCGTATATCCATTTATTTATCCATTTACCCTACTAACGGGCATCTTGCTTGCTTCCAAATTTTGGCAATTATAAATAAAGCTGCTACAAACATCTCTGTGTAAGTGTGTGCACATAGGTTTTCAATTCATTTGTAAATATGAAGGTGTGCAACTGCTGGATATTATGGTAAGAGTATGATGAATTTCATAAGGAACCACCAAATTATCTTCTAAAGTGGCTGTACTATTTTACAGTCCCACCAGCAATTCGTGAACACTCCTGGTTGCCCCAGATTCTCTAGAAGGTACTTTTTTTGGTCTAGCATCTTTCACTAAAAGTAGCTACTAATTTTACTAGTGGAAGAAAATGTATCTCAAGAAAAAAAAGGAGAAATTTTAAGTCAAAGTTGAGAGCAACACATGGCTGTTGCAACTTGACATTAAATATTTTCATTGTGATTTCTTAAGTCTTTTCCAAGAGCCTCTGCATGCACATTTATACTATTCTGTGAAGAGCAGAAGCCTTACCTGCACTGAGCAAGTGGCTGCAATAACCCCATCAACAGGAGTTTCAGAGAAGGGATCAAATGTCCGATCAGGCCGTCTCATGAAATCTGGTTTGAGAAGGTAGCTGGTGGGACAAAAGTATAGGAGTTTATTTTATTAGTTGCCTTTACAAAGGATAAAACAATCACTATTCAAGACAGAAAATATTTCTTTTTCCTCATCTTTAACTTAGGAGCCAGGCTTTTAGGCAGTGGCTCCAAGGGTTGAAGGGAATATCCCTGCCCTACAGATAATCCCAAAGAGGAGCAGGGCAGAAGGACTGCTCTCAAGACTCCAGGCTTGTGACATCTAGGACTTCCTGATACTGTCATCTTGTCTTGAATTTCCTTATGCCATGGACTCTTTTATATACTTTCTCTTACATGCATAAAATAAAAGAATAACCATGAAATATCAATTATATGAGATAGTTATCAAAATATGGAAAATTATGTGACATTCTACTTCTATAATGTATTTTAATTAATGCAGTAAATTCTGAGATCTAATGACAAGTCTGGTTATTATAATAGTTTCAAAATACTGATCTCCATAAAATATTTTTAGATCTGTAACAACAGCAATGTGATATGAAAATACTGTTGATTTATATTGGTGTCAGAGTCACAAGCACCATTAATATCACTGTAGATTTTTGTCTGTGTTCATAATCAAAGGAAATGTGAAATTTCATGTAGAAGCAGGTGAAAATAAAGATGTAATGATTTCTCCATTTCTAACCAGGGTAATTAGGCAATAAAATAAAATAAATGGTCTATAGATTGGAAAGAAGTAAAACTATTTCTCTTCACACATGACATGATCGTGTATACAGAAAACACTAAGAAACCCACTAAAAAATTATTAGAACTAATAAATTAGTTCAGCAAGGCTGCAGGATACAAAAGTGAATATACAAAAATCAATTTTATTTCTACATACTAGCAGTGAACAGTTCAAAAATGAAATTGACAAAATAATTTCAAGAACAAAATATGTTGGAATAAACCTAAAATAAGGGTATATACTTTAAAAACTAGAAAACACTGTTGAAAGAAATGAAAGACCTAAATAAATAGAGAGATATCTGTGTTCCTGGATTAGAAGACTTAGTATTGTTAAGACGGCACTATTCCCCAAACTGGCATATAGATTTCATGCAATCCCTATCAAAATCCAAACTGGCTTCTTTGTAGAAAGTGACAAGCTGATCCTACAACTCATATGAAAACTCCAGGATCAAGAACAGCTAAAATAATCTTGAAAAAGAACAAAGCTGGAGGTCTCACACTCCTCAATTTCAAAACTTTCTACATAGGAACAGTAACCAAAACTGTCACTGACAAAAGGACAGGCATGTAAATTAATGAGACAGAACAGTAAGTCCAGAAATAATGTATCCACAGTCAACTGGTTTTTGACAAGGATGCCAAGACTGTTCACTGGGGAAAAGAACAGTCTTTTAAACAAACGGTACTAGGACAACTGGATAGCCACATACAAAAGAATAAAAGTGAACCCCTCCCTCACATCATAAACAAAAATTAACTCAAAATGAATCAAGAACCAAAATGTGAGAGCTATAGATGTAAAACTCTTAGAAGAAAACAAAGAAGAAATCTTTGTGACTTGAGATTTGGCAATGGATTCTTGTGACACCAAAAGCACCAGCAAAAAAGAGAAAAAAAAAACAGATAAACCTGACTTCATCATGAAAACTTTTGCTCTTCAAAGGACACCATCAAGAAAGTGAAAAGCCAAGCCATAAAATGGGAGAAAATATTTTCAAATTAGGTATCTGATAAGAGACTCTTACTTAGACTACATAAAGAATAACCCAGTTAAAAAATGAGCAAATGTTCTGAATAGACGTTCTTCAAATAAGATATACAAATGGCCAGTAAGCACTTGAAAACATGCTTAATATCATTAGTTATCAGAGAAATGCAAACCCAGAACCACAGTGAGATACCACTATACACACACTAGCATAGCTCTAACAACATAGTTAAGTGTTGATGAGGATGTGGAGAAAGTGGAACCCTCATACACTGCAGTGGGAATATAAAATTATACAGCCATTTAGGAAAACAGTCTGGAGTTCCTCAGTTAAACAGAGAATTTCCATATTACCCAGCAATTCCACTCTTAGATATATACCCAAGAAAAATGAAAACATGTGTCCACACAAAAGCTTGTACATGAATGTCCATAGCAGCATTATTCATAATAACCAAAAGACAGAAACAATCCAAATGTCTATCAACAGGTGAACAGATGTACAACAGGTGAAGGTATATCCATATAATGGCAAGTTATTTGGCAATAAAAAGAAACAAAGTACTGACATGTGACAACATGGATGAATCTTGAAAACACCAAGATGGAAAGTGAAAAAAGCCATTCACTAGAGGCCACACGTCACATAAATCCATTTATATAAAATGTTTAGAATTTTTTATCAACAGGGAGTAGATTAGTGGCTGATAAAACCTGGTGAAGGGAGCAGGGGGTACTGGGAGGTATTTGCTAAAGGGTACATGTTTTCTTTTTGAAATGATGAACATGTTTTGAAATTGACTCCAACTACACAATGCCTGCTCCTTATGCTCACTGGCTATGGTCACATTAATCACATCTTGACCAGATTCCGTAACTTCCCCAAAATGTGTCAAAGGACTTCATCTGTCTAAATAGAATTATTTTTTATTGTTAGAATGATGATAACTGTAGACAGAAAAACTCCACATATCTATAACCATAGATAGAAAAATAGGAAATAGAAAAACAGGAAATTTCCTATTCCCAAAAGGAAAATAAAAGCACTTTTCCCAGACCTATAGGTTTTCTTTTAAATGTAAAAGAATCAAAATTTAGGAGATCAAATCTTTTATATTCCTTAGAAGCGTAACTTACTCATTTCAATGCTAGATGATGTCAAATTTATTTTAAAAAATACAACCAAAAAGGGATCCTGAGGCATATTTTTCCTTAAAGACAAATTTGAAGTACCATTTTTGGTTTGACAAAGTTGCCATTCTTTGCTATCTTCTCCATCTGAACAAAAACGTTAAACACATTCAACTTGGATGAAATCATCAATAAAGAACTTCTGAATAACAACACTGATTTTTAAATCAAGGATCTAGAGATTTTACAAAGTGGTTCAAATATTAAAGCTGATTTTGAATGCTCACCTGTCTCCAAGAGGATGCAATCCAAAATATTAATATGAAAGCTCTAACTGGATAGAAGATATTGCTTTTAATTCATAGGGGCTTAGATTTGGACCTTTCTTTGTGGCTTGTATTAGCCCCTGGAAAATATGATGATACAACCAAAGCTCAGGACTCAAGATGGGAAGTACATGAGTGATCACGGTGTTACTCCAAGGGAAGCCAGCAGCTTTGTCTGGCAAAGCACCAGACATTGGCTGTAAGGGGAGGTAACAGCTGATTGCTCTGGATTCCACAACAGTAGTATTTGGATTCCAGTGTATGAAATGAGGATTCTGCCTCCTGAGAAAGATGGAGCCCCTGGGATCCATATAGGACTGTAGTCATCTTTCTAGTCCAGAATCTCCCTGGGCAGTGGCTGTCCAAACAATCAGCATTTCCCCCAGAAGCCCCTTTTCTCTGAAAATAGAGAATTAATGATATTAATGATTTCTAGGTGCCAAAAACATTCTTCCACATTCCCTCCTTTCCTATGTGCTTAGTAGAAAACTATTCCGTGAAAGAGTGAATTGATCCAAAATAAAAAATGCCAGGGGAAAAGGGCAAGGAGACCTAAGTCCAGTTCTCCAAAGCAGGTGGCCTTGAGTATAGTGTGTTCATTTTATACACTCAGAAAAGTAAAGAGAACATGGACAAGTTTGGCAGGACCACTAGGTGAGTCTTGCTTTGGCACTGGCACTCAGCCAGTTTATCTTGAAAGACTGTCTGTCCTGGGCTTTGAGGTGGCCTGTGGATGCAGCAAAGATGCCAGGGCTGCCACTCACAGTGCAGCTGGGATGCCACTCACAGCCCAGCCCTGGCAGCTGTGCAAGTCCAGCACCCCAGCCATCAGTGGGGAAGCTGAAGGCAGAGCCCACCTCCAGAGCTGGCTTTATGGGTGTGGGATGGTGCAGCTGCACAGAGCTCTGACCTTAGAAGGGCTGTGTGCCTGATTTAATGCTCTGCAGCCACTGGCTTGAAATTCTTAATAATTTGTGAATAAGGAGCCCTTCATTTTCATTTTGCACGGGGCCCAGCAAACTATGCAGTTGGTCCTGCCTGGTGTTTTTTGGTACAGGAAACAATTTCATTCCAAACATCTGGATTTGTGTGGTGGACACAGGCATAGGTCAAAGCCAAAAGCACATGGAGGGATCCAAGGATTCTCTGTGGACCTTGCAGGGCCTTGGGAGGCAAGGGAGGCAGAGAAGGGCCTTCAGTCAGAGGGGCAGACAGAAGCCATAAAAATCAGAGAATGGGGTCATAAGGAAGTGCATTCTATTTCATCACACCTAAGATGCCATCAGTCATTCAACACCCCATTACTTTATTCACCAGCAAGAACACAGGATGGCTGCTGATTATAACCACCAGGTGCCACAAACTGCAAGACACATTCTGATTGGAGAAAGTTATATAAAAAATGTGCACTTTTGAATCATAAAACATTGTGCTATTCTGATTCTTCTGAAAGACTGAAAGGACTTGAAAACTTAATTTGCTCTATTTTGTTTCATGAGGAATTACAGAAATGCTTCCCATTTTTCCATCTTTAAATAACAAACCTGTTATAAACAAAGCTTACTTTCCCAATAAAAATCACACTTACTGGGCCCAATGGCAGAGACTCCAAAAAGATCAGCCCACACAGCAGTCAGAGAATCCCAGGTAGGTTTTGCTGCTTTGTTACTGTCGTTAGCCCAGGGGGTGTGTATGTGCTCTGCACACTGATGTTCTATGTATAACAGCTATTGTTTGCCACTGTCGGCCTAAAAGGCACAGAATGACTCTTTACAGGAAGGAACACAGGCTCAGGCAGAGCTGACAAGGATTTTTTTTAAAGTTCCTGCAGGCAGGTGGGAAATGACAAGGGCAATGTGGTGAAAGCCACGGAGCACCTTCGATGCCCTTGCTCCATGGAAATGTGTCATGTGTGGCTAGTCCTGCATCTGCCAGCTTTGACTCCTCAACCACTGAGAAGTACAGAAACACACAGGTTGGAAAGACTCCTTTTTCCCTGTTGGTGATGACCTTTGCCTCCAGGTTGAGTGTGAGGAAAAGGGAGGGGAGTGGTGTGTGTGTGTGTGTGTGTGTGTGTGTGTGTGCGTGTGACACAAGCCTCTGAACATTACTGTCATTGCCTCTTAAAGTTGGGCTGCCCACTGAACAATTGCACTTTTTATCTCTCCGATAGGACTTAGGCTTTTGGTAACTTGTCTCAAACACAATAGCACAGAATTCACACTCAGGTAGCATCATCCTTATCTGTGAATTTATCTTAAAGTAGTTGGTACAGAAAATTAGATGCTGAACATGTGAGCTATGGCAAAAGGGAAACTCCTGAAAAGAAATATGGTAAATGCATACAACTTCAGTCAGGCCTCTTATCTGGTAACAATTCCCTTCCCTGTATCAGTGCTAGCTGTTGGATGGTGGGACTGGAAAGCTCCTTTTGTGTTACTGGACCACTGGAAAGTTCCAAGCAGGGAGTACAGCCAGGCCTGATGTGTGTGGTATGAACCATGAGGGCCATGGCTGCCTTCCTGGATGTCATAAAGGCCTGATTTGAACAGAGTGCCCATTTAATCTTGCCTGGTCTCTGTGTGTGATAAATTATAAGGTCTTAAGCTTTCCTTAAACCTCACTTTTGCACAGAAATTTGGAGTCCTTGAAGTAATTTCATACACACTTATGTTCATCCTTAGTGAGCTGTCACAACAAACTCAGTGTGGTAAGTGTTACTGTGTTCATTTCATCAAGCAGAGAATCAAGGTTCAGAGTCTGACACCTCATTCCCAGGGCAACACAGCATACACAGGAGCTGGAGCTTGAACTCAGGCTTCAGACTAGAGCTAAGGGCTTTTATCCCTGCACCCCAACTGCCCTCTGGGGTCTTACTACCTCAACCCACCACTGGGGGGTTTCATCCATTAATTTACATGCACTCTCTACTAGCTATGAACACTTTGCATTTAATAACAAAAGAGGCTTAAAAATTCTGAAATATGCATTTGGCTATTTTCTTTCCAACTTAATAATTTTTATTTATTTTGTTCCCCTGTTTTGAGATATAATTGATATATTACATTGTATTAGTTTAAGATGTGAAATTTTCATTTATTTCAAAACACACAGCATGCTTCAGCTATGTGTGTGTGTGTTGGGGGGGTGTGCTTCAGGTATTAGGGCCATCACCAGTGGGTACAGGTATGCTGAGAGAGAACCATCTGGTGCACAGGGAGAGTGTGAACTTTGAACCCCAACTGCTGAAACATTCTTTTCTTGACTGGCTGTTTCTAGTAATGAAAATCAGATTTTCAACCAGGGAGACCAGTAACTTCCTGAGAGTAGGTAGCATTATGGGAGGGGATGGTGCACCACTGGTTTTATTTAGAGGCCTTTGGGTAGTGGTTTTGGATTATTTACCTGGAGTGCTGCTTGGAGACAGATGCACAGAGAAAATATGGCCACACAGTTTTTCCATTTCTATAAAACTTTAACTTCATATTTTCATTTAAGCTTTCTGCATTTCAGTGTTATTACATCTCTTAGCTCATTACTTGGTTCACAGATTTTAAAGTGTGCTACTTAAGTAAACTAGAACAACATTCATAGCATTATTTTTTGATAACTGCTATTTACAAGACTTGTAGAAGACTCAAGGGAGGACAATGCTTTCTTCCCAGCTGGATTAAATCCAACTGGACACCCGTAACTGCATGATTTATCACGTCGACTTTATTCGTCTCTTTGTCCTAGCTACAATACATATATGTTACACCTATGTCCCAGTTAATTTCCAAATGAGCACAGGTCACAATCAGTCATAGCTACAAAAACTGAATTTTAAGTGAAAGAATTAAACTCTGTAGAGTATGTATAAATAAACTGCTTAACTTCTGGTTAAACTTTCTTTTTTAATCTGCTTAGTAAAATAGGGAGAGATGAAGAATGTATGTTCGTAAATATAATTTATCTAGGGATTTCATTTGTTTCTATCTCATTTCTCAAACCTCACTTAAATTCAGCAGCCCCTAATTAAAAATGACACAGTTTCATTGTAACTGTAGTATGGAGTTCTGGAACATGGTGGCAATACTTTAAATCACATTACTCACCCGCACGATCCATTATATTCAAATTTTCCCTGATTCAGTTGCATCGCTAAATCTGCCAAGAGACAAAAATAATTTACCATCCTGTCTTTCTGGACAAAGAAGATCATGATGGGGTGATTTTAAACAATGGATATCATATATTGATTCTATGATCCTAGGCCAAAAAATCTTTAACACCAAACGGAACTTCTGGGTATTTTTAAGGCACACAATTCTTTCTTTAAGGTACATAATTCTCTCTTCCATGTTGAAGTGACTTCGTGTTCAATTTAAATTAAACATAATGTGTTTTCATAAATACCATGTTAGAATTGATTTAAAAATTGGGTCCAATATATGAGTCATATGATCGTTTAATGTTAAGAGTATAGGTGTCCAACTTGATGTAGTTGGACAGAATGTACCTTATGACCATAGAAGAAGGTTATGTATGCTAGAGATACCCAACAAGGTCATGAAAATATAAAATTTAGTTAAAAAGAACCAAAAATAAAGTAGGTAGTATCATGTAAAAATTGGTGGCTTGTTTCTACTTTCAGATTTAAGGAGAATCCTTCTGGTGGGGTCTACACTGGCAGGGCATGGCTTAGGACTTTTCTCCTGGAAATGGACTCAATCTTCTTTCTTTTCATCAGCAAAATAGACGAATAAGCTGATGGATTTTTCTTCTTCAACATTTTATGGTTAATCCTAACATTATAGAATACAAGCTGACCTAGTGAATAAACTGCTTTAGGATCATTTAATCCATATAATGGACTCACTGACTACTAAGAATACAACTTGACCCCTTTTTAAGTAAGTAAAATCAGTAGGGTCATTTAATTTTGCTTCTGCTAGAAATACTACCCTATTATACCAGTACCTAGTCATAGTTTAATAGAGCAAGGACCAAAGGGGATGTTGTGTACAAATTTGACTCCAGCTTCTGGTCATTGAGCAGGCTCCATCAAGGGGTGGGAAATCCAGTCAGGCCACATTCATGCCAAAGGGATGAAAGTCAAAGGACCTTCCAATCAGTCCAGATAACAGGGAGCAAGGTGGGCAGAAATTCTCAAAGGATGGTGGATGGTCTAGAAAAGGAAAACGCCCCCAAAGTGGGAAACATGGGAGGTACTCTCATATAGCAAAAGACTGAGCAAGCTAATTTTGTTTTACCAGTGTTAAATACCCTGCTGTGGAATTAACCATGGAAAACGGATAGGTATTTTGATCTATTTCTTACCTGCTTTAGATAAGCCACTGGATCCCAGTATTTTTCTATCTCTAATCTTAAAGTTATGCTCCTAGGCTCACAAGCAAACCTCAGAGAGTTTTAAAACTTCATGTATGCATTTATAAAAATGTACTTCTTTCCTTCCAAGGTGGGGAAATTCATGTATTAGAAACCTGCCTTTAAGTACACTTTGGGGGACTATATTACAGATTAGCATCACTAAAAATGTGTAACTCCTTCTACACCATTTTGATAGAGTTTACTCCATAATGTTCTGCACTTTTACGGTACGGAATCCCACTGTGCTGTTGATATTTGATGAACTGTGAACAGCGGGAAGAGTACTTTGCAAAGGAGAAATGAGTCATAGTTACTCTACAAAGATACTAAAATTCTTTTCATTTAATTCAGCCTCTGGAAACAAAGATAAGTTTGACTGAAAAGGAACCTTATTTTATTGTTCTACTTTGAGTTTTTAATTTCTCACCATTATGTAAATCCAATAACACATTGTTTTGCCATATGTCTGATTCCTTTTTTAAAAATGCCCACAGCCAACTGATGTCAACTGTTGGCACCATCCTGTCAAAGCATTCTCGTGGAATTTGAGGTCACTGGAGATCAGCTCCTACCTGGGGTTTGATAGTTCAGTGAAACCATCTGGCAGCCAGCGTTCCAGAAAATCTGAGGCATGTAATTACTGGAATCGACTCGTCCTCCCTTGGGGTAAATGCGACTCATTTGCCGTTTGTTATAACTGTGTAACTTATTAAGGAGACCTGAGAAAACCATATTCCGGCAGCAGTAAACAAACAACAAAGGTCTAGTCTAAGACCATGAATGACAATCATGTAGACAACAGAGAATAAATTTCACATTTATAAATGATGCTTAGGAGAAACATCACAGTTTAAGGTGTGGATTATAAAAACGATTCACATTTGGGCATATTTTCACAGCTGCTATGGTCTTTCACACATACTATTTTATCAGCTCTACTACAAACAAAATTATATATTGGTCATCTGTGTTGTGTTAGAGATTTCTACCAAACCGAAAGTACCCCCAAAACTCATCCCACTTGCTATACAAGGATACTTCACAAATTCAATCGCATGTGTCTTCAGGTAGCCTAAACCAACAGACTCATTAAAAGAAGACATGTTGTAATGAACATTACGTTCTGCAAGGAAAACAAAGATGCACTCAGAAAACCTGCCTCAAACCCACCCGGAAAGACAAGCAATAAATGCAATTACATCCTGAATCACAAGGCTTTGGAGAAAGATGTTTCATTATCATATCAGGAGCTTCTACTTCCACTATCATCCTGTCGATGGACACAGCTGACTTAAAAAAAATAGTGTAATGAATTAATTTTAGTCATTAAACAAATAACTGTACACCCATCACCACTGTACACACAGCCACCCCTGAAATGAGTATTTTTGTTGAGTATGATGATGATGACAGCTTCTCCAGCCTAGAAATAATTATGAAAAGTTTAAAAATACTTTGTTTTTGGAGGCCAGCTTTCACTTAAAGGAGGTCTTAGGAGAGTATATCAAAGAAATTACATGCTTCTAGAGCAAAGAAATCCAAAGTATTTCAGAGCCACCCTGTGGATGATGCAGGGAATGACAACACAATGCCACTGCGCAGTGAAATAGTAAGGTGAGATGGAACGGTCCCTGTGCAGGAAACAGAAAAGGGAACCAGCCAGATCACAGCTCATTAGCATAAGAAAAGCAAAGCAGACAAAGAAAGCAATGAATTTAACCTTTGGTGTTACCTTCAGCCACATGGAAACCTTGAAACTTTACAGGCTGTGCATAGTTGATCATTGTAGACAAGTAGGGATGGATGTTGGTGGTGGCACCTACGTATTTGTAAGATGCCATCCATGCCTGTTCATCTTCTACGGTAACCAGGCCCTACAAGCACAACGAAGGGGACACGCATGTTGGTGACTTTAGTGGAACTCACAGATATGTTCCAGTTTTCCTCAATAACCATAATTTGCACACACACAAATTGTAAGATAAAGACCTTTTTCTTCCTCAATTATGCTAAAGGATAATTTTAAAAGTTAATGTCCATGATAACTCCAAATAATGCAAAAGGAGACAATTATAAAATATTAGGTTCATCTTACATTTTGGGGATTTTTTTAGGTTTTTAAAGGACTTTAAAATACTCAAGAAACTATATTGAGGTTCACAGCAGGGCTATGAAATACACATACCATAAGGATTATCATTCAAAATTTCACAAATTGTGGCACAAAGTCAAAAATATTGACTTTCAACCTGAGTGTGCATCAGAATCACCCAGAGGGCCATAGGTGTTAAAACACAGATTCCTGGGCCCCACCCTCAGAATTTCTGATGAAGTGAGTCTGGGGTGAGGCACAATAATTTGCATATCTCCCTAGATACCAAGTGCTAATGATGAGGCTAGTCTGGGGCCCCATTTGCTTAACATACCTCTAGAATTTAAACCATATGTGTAAGTAGTTTATGGTATTTTTGAAAAAGCTTCTTCTTAAAATGATCTGATAACCCCATAACATAGAACATACTGAAATTCTATCATTTTGCAGAGAGAAAAAATGAAAATGAATTATTTTAGTTTATTTCTTGATAAATTAGAGCAAAACCAACAAAATCAACAACAAAAATAATGCCTTTAAGAGTAATCAACATTTTGTTGAAAACTTAGAAAAGTTAAATTTCCTTCATAGATTGATACAGGTGGATAAAATGCTTTGTCACATGAATCAATTCATTAGTTTAAAAAATGGTCAGACTGTCTTATCTGATGACTTAATGTGAGAATTCTAAATCATCAGACTGATTTTACCAATTACAGCCTGATATAAATAATCAAATAATGTAACCTTTTTTTTTTTAGTCATTAATCTTTGTATGTCCTGACCTCTCCAAATAAGAGTAGATAGAGACCATGTCTGATCCTTGCTCACATGTTTAATGATAATAAGTAACACGGGAACATGTGCTGGACAGCTGGCTGAAATTCTGCACATACAACCTCATTACAGTCAGTAAAGGATTAGCGTCCTACATACTGACCGCATGAGAAGATTGAGGCCTTGAGGATTAAAATAACTCAGTCATAGCTATGTAACTAATAAATAGCTGTGACCAAATGTTAGCCTGTGCTTTATTGACCATAATATCTTCTGAAATTCTAGTAAAAGAGATTTTCACAAACATCATGGGAGAGGATTGAGATCAGACTTATCCATAATGATTCCAAACTTAATATTTTGACAGTAAAAAGATAGGGTCTCACTCTAAATAAAGAAGGACTCTCCCCAACATCCCCCCCTCCACCCCTCACCAGACAGCCAGACAGTCTTTTCTGAAGCTCTGAAGTGTGGGAATCAAATTATAAGGCAAATTTCTGCCTGTAACTAACATTAGTCTCAATACTCTAATAAACTATAAACCATATACCTTTACTAAGTAAGACCACTTTGACATGATGAAGAACTGTGATGAGGATAAAATAAACTAAAAATGTAAACTTTCCTTTCCTTATAATAAAGTCAATACCTGATGACATCAAATAAAAATCCTAGAATGTGTGAAATGTGCAATCAACGGTCTTTCAGAATACCAGTGCAGTCAGAACCGAGGTGACCTTTCTGTTATGCTAGTATATGGATTTGATGACCTACTAGCTCATTTTCATTTTCAAATTTATGTGTTGATGATTTATGTATTCCTATTCCAGGAATATCTGTAATTTCAACTAAGAAAATGCCTGACTGCACTGACCACTTGTTTTCAGAAAAATCGTCTTACTTTCCCTGTATATCACTGCCCTGTATATCACTATCACCATCTTATATCACTTCCCTTTTTGTGATTTTACCAGGATTCAATCATTTCATCACTGTGAAATTGAAGACTTTTATAATTAGATGTATCAAACATGTAAATATTATGCCCATAAATAGTAAGCTTGATATTCCATGGGGCAGGGGGAAGACAGAGTAACAACACTTAGCACAAAATGTTCAGTGTTAGAGGGACACATACTGCATTTCATATATCAAACAAAACGTACATGGAAATTTTCTTACCTTTTTGTTGTTTTCATGTTCCAGGTCATCAGAAACCTAAATAAGAGAGAGAAAATTATTTGTTTACTTCTCTAAAGGGCAAAATTCTGAATTTACTAGCCATACATATGTAAATATTTAAATAAATATATATAATTTTGTTCTATTTATTTTTTAAGATGGGAAATTATCGATGCCATAAAGCCATAGACAAAAGCAAATACTGAAAAGATACAGCCTGTCTTTAATACCAGAAGAGCAAATCTTAATGTTTTCTCCTTCCTTTGTTGACAGTCTTTGCCTACTTAGATGGTTTCTTATAGTAACTTAATTAGTGATTTAGTCATAGGTCTTGGGAAATAATTGATGTGGGCACCTCTTCTGATATGTAAAGGGCAGCAAGCATGAATGGTCACTCTTCAGCAATTCAGCACTTGTGTCTGGGTATTCATAAAGGTTTTATGTGATGAGGTAGCATAAACTAACACTGAACTTAGTAGGCATCCAATACTCTGAAAGTACGTGCAGTACTCTGTAGGAAAAGACAGGGTGTGATGAAAGTATTCCTTTGATTCTGCTCATCAGGCAAATGCTCTCCCATATTCCTACCACCAATTGTGTACACTTACATACATCTTCCCCTACTGTCTTCAGTGATTAAGTACCCTGGCTCCCATCAAAGATGGAGCCTCACAACACCTCGATGCTACCCACCCTTACCTTCTCTAGGAATTCACAGGCAGTAGTTATCCCCTCTCTCACCTGAAGGAATGGCTCACCTTCTTTATTGCACCATTTCCAATAGTTTGCAAACACATTCCAGATTCATTCATCTTAAAAATAATATTCTCTTGACTCCTCAGGTTCCCTTTAGCCACCAGCCTATTTACTGCTTCCCTTTGGAGCAAAACTTCTCGGAAGTATAGTCTCAACTCCCTCACACCTGTCAGCTCTGGTGGTCCCCACCACTCTGTTGAAACTTCTTATTTCTAGGTCACCAATGGCCTTCACGTTACCAATCCAATGATCACTCTTAAGCCTCCTGCCTCAGTCACACAACAGCATTAGAAAATCAATCACTTTGTCAGGGGCTGGGGGTGGGGACGTGAGGAGATGTTGGTCAAAGGATACAAACTTACAGTTAAAAGAAGAATACATTCTGAGGATCTAATGTATAGTGCGGTGCCTATAGTCAACAATACTGTATTGCGTACTTGAAAGTTGCTAAGAAAGCCAATCTTAAACGTTCTCATCACTCATACACACAAGGTAATTATGTGAGGTGATGCATATGTTAGTACAAGAGACTCTGATTTCCTTATTCCCCCCACCTTATTATTCTTCATCTTACCCTGGCTTGATTTCATAACAGCACTGATCATAGACAGTAATTACATCATTGACTGTCTACTTGCTTCTCATCTGTCTACCACCTGCTTCCAATATGCTCCCAACAGATGTCAAGCTACATGAGGACAGAAACCCAGAACCCTTGCTATGGCCTAGACTACGCCTGGCACACAGTAGGTACAAGTATTTTTCTTGGCTGAATGACTGGATGGAGGGAAATATTTTCATGCATATTTTGCATTAGGAGGGAGATGAGGTACCTAATTAGTAGGATTGTTTTCTAATGAGGGTTTGACTGGGATGATCAGGGGTCATTTTCTCCATGATTTTAACAGGCTGACCTTTGCCACTAGGATGCTGTTACTGTCTCCCTGTGCATGTATAATAATGTGATAAATGATAATGGTTAAGGGACATGGGCCAAATGCATAGTGGTCAACACTGGGCATGCCTAATGAGCAATTTAAGTGTTCTTTCTAACTTAATGCTGCTTGTGTCTCACATTCAGATATTGATTCTGGTCACGTAATTTAGGAGGGGCATTACAGGCTATTTTATTTTCTTGTGGTTGTCACATTTCTACAATTCATAACTCATAGCTGCTCCCTCCTGAGAGTCATGAAAGAAAAGGGACACCAATACTCTGACCTTCTTGACACTATTTGCAACAGCTTCCTTGTGACCCAAGTCATCAGCAGAAAGTTCATTTCCAAATTTGTATTCAGGGTGAGCTTCCTCCTCTTGTTCAGCTGCATGAAAGACAAAAGGGAAATCCAAGAAGCCAAATTAACCACCAAGCAGTCAGACCTTCTCCATAATCTTGGGTAGAACATGAGCACTTTTAGAGGAGAAGAAAGCTAAATGCAAATGGGAACGTTTAAATAAACAATTTTTTTTTCAAATAAAACTCTCATTAAACTCTTATCTCACTCTAGGTTAGAGAGCACAACTTGTTTCTTGTTATTCTCTTGCATCCAGCATGGTGTTTGACATGCTTGATGCTTAACCAATTTTTCTTAAATGAATATTTCTAACTTAAGACACTAACCCTAATAATTAAAACTTCAAACACTTCAGGAATATCTATGACTCATAAATATGAGTCTATGATCTTCCATGTGACCTAGGGAAAACAAGAAGACAGAAGAAAAGGAAAATCCATTTGATAATTTGAAGAGCCTGAAGTGTCCACTTAACTTTTATAGGACTAGTGGCTGGTGGCCTGGAGGTTGTGGCATAAAAAAATGAAAGAGCTTGGAAGGACTGTACTGCTTCTGTAAACCGTTTGTCCATCCTGGTTTAAAGGACTCTGAAATCGTTCTTTGGGCTCATGGTAGTAGGAAGGCTGGAAGCGGGTGCTAAATAGAGCTAGTGCCCCAGGAGCATGGCCCAGGCTGTGAAAGGACGCACAGAAGCACTTGGTCCACCAGTCCAGGAAAGTAACAAGAGATCTGGTATCCATCTAAGGCTGTCTGTGGAAAAATGATCACCCAGTGGGAAATGAGCCACGTGCTGGTGATCTGGATTCCCATCATCCCCACTCTGTGGGAACTCCCCGGTAAGGAATTTTCCTAATAGCCAGGATCAGGAGAAACCCACAGGGTCAGGGCAAGTCCAAACAAATGCATGCTGTCACAACAGAGGCCATGAGGGACACTTACTGCAAAAAAAAACATGAAATAATTTCTAAGTATGGACTCACTTGTGAGGTGAGCAGACCCTAAGAATTAGAGATATTTTTCTAAAAGCATGTTTAAAATGTGCAAAGGGAAATGCAAGAATAGTAGTAAAGGAAAAATGATTTTACTGATTACAAGGTGCATTTCCCCCATTTTAATATTTCTGACATTGCAATGTGTTCTTCAATTGATGGCATTTTACAATTAATTGGAAGCACTTTTCTTTCTTAGTCATAATAAAATAGTGGTGTTTTTCAACTGGTGGCATCTTGGGATTTGGAGTTTCTTAAAGGTAAGTTGTTTTTTGCAGGGTGCTATTCCAGGAATGGGATGAAGGTGAGACAAGAGAGACAGCTCTTCTGGAATTGATATTTTGATATGGGATATTTTGGAGGCAGATGATTTTTTTTTAAGTATGTCATATAGGCCTTGGACAGGAAAAAAAAGGAATTGAGGAGGTAGAATAAGTCAAAAAAATAATCTAGTCCAGTGTCTTAGATTGAGGAAATAGATTCAGAGAAATGATTCACAAATCTGAGGGGAATGAGTAAGATATGGACCTAGATTTCTCCAATCCTTAGCACGATGCTCTCAAAAGTGACACTGGGTTTCCATAACCACTGACGGGGCTTCCATTACCTACAGCCTGTGACCAAGATTTTGAGACTTCACGCCCATTACTATTATATTTCCATTTCATATATCACTAGTCTAACCTGCCCAGCCAGATATAAACTACTTGAAGTCAAACCATGTGTCCCATACAAGTGGTAGAGACTTAACTACTTTAAAAGGGTGGCATGAATAAAGGTTACTTACTATCTCTTGAGTATGCAAGTATGCACAGACAAATTTACAACTGCATATAATTTTGGCATTCCCCACTGCTTGTCTCCTAAGTCTTACAAGCATGTGTGCTTCTGGTTCTAAACCTAGCCAATGACTGGGCACATGGTTTCCCCAATTAAGAGCGTTTTCCATTTTTTACAGCCTTCAGGCAGCCCTGCCCTCTTAAACTATGCTTGGTCTGCTGTTCCTGCTGTGTTGAAGTATATAAATTAGAGACTCTAGTCACCCGTGTACAGTAGGACTACACTGTGATAGTCGACTGGTTGACCAGAATTAAGTGAAGTGTTGCTGAGGGAACGTAGGAATCATCTGTATAACTGGAATAGCAGAAACCTCTATGCCTTTAAAAAAGAAATTGAAGTGGATGATTCCATCCTCTTTACCACTTTCCTAAATTTATACTATCCCACATGTTTATTTCAGTTACAATTTAATCAATATCTCAAGTGTAATTTGGAATAATAGGGGAGGACTAGAGGCAAATACTTGGTAGTAATAATTAGCACACACATAAAAGGTGGGAATGAACCCTGAAGGATGATAAGCAGACTCATACTGATCCTCATTTTGGATTATTGTGTGCATTTAGGAAATACTACATTACATTCTTTCTCCTCTTTTCTTTTAAAAAATATTTTAAACAACTATTTTGCATATTTGTGCTCTCTTTGGCAATACTGTAAGATATAAAAGGTCTTGAACCTGGAGTTAGGCAATTTTGGGTGAATCTTAGGGCCAGTGCTCACTGGCTGTGGAATCATGGACAAATACGTTACCTTTCTAAGCTGCAGCTTCTTCATTGAAAAATGAGTATAACAATATCTATTTCATCAGGCTGTTTAAAGATTAGATAATGCAATGATGTAAACTCCTTAATCTATAGTCGGTGCAACAGTGGCAGTTATTCATATTATTATTATTTTTCTTGTTAATATATGCCATTATTCTGCAGTTTGTTTTACTGGATTGCAGTATGTACTAATGTTTCACATGTTTTAATTATCATCAATGAAACTTAGCTTATGTTATGGAACTGACTTTATATAATATTCATGTTTTCAAACTTTAGAAGTATTATACTGATCTTTTGAAATATATGCCTTTCCATATTTTATTCTTAAATTTTGTTTAGGTTTATTATTTGCAAAAGCACCTGAAATAATATAATAGTTATGGTGGTGGATAGTATTGTCCTTCTGCAACTTCTACCTTCCCATGTGCTCTCTGCAATGACACCTTGCCCTTGAGTGAGCCCTAATACTGCTCTGACAAATAAAATATAGAGGAAATGCTGATCTACCAGTTCTGGCATAGCTCTTAAGCAGTTTAGCAGCTTCTGCTTTCTGCCTCTTGAACACCGGCTCTCAGGCTGCTCCATCTAAGCACTTGGCCACAGCGCTGAGAGAAGCACAAACGAGGTGGAGAGGCCACATGGGGGCGCTCTGGTCAGTGGGCCCAGCTGAGCTCCCAGCTCAACGGCTGCGGCATGAGGGAGCTATCTAGGACACCCGGCCAAACTGCCCCATCGGGTGACACGCCCCAAATGGCACCTGCCAGCAACTGCCTGAGAAACCTCAGGGAGAACCACCAGCCAGAGCCCAGGTGACCCACGGAACTACCACAGGAAATGTTAGCCAAGTGTTGCTCTGAGACTCTGAATTTCGGGGGTGGTTACATAGCAGTAATCATAACAAGATATCTCTGGCCTTCTAGACCCTCTCTGACGTATAAAACACATGAAAGTAAGTCATGACTTTTTTCCTGGGAATGGAATTTGAACCCATGGTTCCACTATCCTTATGAAGTCTGCTGCAGTCAGCAGTTTTTATTAAGGGGTCACGAGTAAGATTGGTTAATTCTCACAGCTTTCAGGTTTTTATGTATAATATCAAACTTCCCTAAAATCAACTTGTATTTCAGATGTTTATATAATAAATGAAGAGAGTTTCTACAAGTATTTCTAAATCATTTAGCCCAAGGCCACTATATAAATCTAAGGCATCATCTAACCAATAGACACACAACATATGTCCAAGTCATTTGTTAATCAATTCTCATACTAATAATGAACAAATAATTTTCTAAAAAGATTCAACCCCCCCCCCCCAAAAGACCCAGTGAAGACCAAACGCTATGGTTGTGGCTATAGAAGCTAACAGCAAATACTCAAATATTTTAAGCAAAGTTGCCATTTCTCAAATTATCTACCATACAGATAATTCTACTGAGCTGGATATTTGATGGAAATTGAACTTAAAATTGTAATACTGACTTTGAGTTTTCAGTTCATTTTGTGCACGCCTATGAACCCATCATTTACCTGAGGGTCTCTACCCACGTTCCTCTCCTCTTAATTTGCCTCCCTATTATCACCGTTAGCAACACTGAAGTTCATGTTTTTGTTTACAGGAAAGGATGGTGAACTGTTCTTTTTATTCCAACCTCTTGCCATTTACAGCAAGTGTTTCAAGGATTCTCTGTCTGTGTGACTTTTTGCTCAACAGCTAAATGCACAGCAGGAATGGAGATGACCAAGCCAGTAAAATCTAGTTGCCAGGTAAACTGGAAGTAATCCTATTTGGAATATCGAAAACCCCCAAAATACTTAGTTTGGTGCATGACTATATACCTATTAAGAATTAAAATATCACATTATATAAAAGGGTCCACTAAGACAAATTCATGTTTTTTCTCATTTTAAAAAGTATTTTTGTGACATGTAAATTTAAAAAACCCAACAACTCACCACTTTCTATTTCCTCTTCATTATCATCCTCCAAGATGTTCACTGGGGCAGCAGATTCACCAGCTTCCATCAGGCTTTTCAAAGCTTCGAGCTGTTCTGTTATTAAAAACAAAGAAGGAGATGAGGACAGATGTTAGATCACTTATAAAATCTAGGCTGTAAGATTGACATTGTGAAGGAAATTAAAAGGGGAAAGCAAATTAATTATCTAGGCTCCTATTGGCTGTGTTCCTAGGCCACTGTCTCACCTGGTGGTTGGATCCCTTAAGGAATGTGCAACATTATCTACACATGCTCAAGAGGTGCTGGAACATGCATGAACTGCCCAAAATTCTGGTCACAGATTTGAACGGGGCAATAGGGGAGGGCTCAGTCATTGTGAAGGATTTAAGGCTTGAAAACAAAAGTCCATGATTTGGAGAACAATTATGGTGAACTAACAGTAAAAAGGCATGCACGTTGGAGACTGACAAAACTTTAGGAAAAAATATTTGTAAACGATATAACTGGGGTTATGATCCTAATATAGGAACTGCTCTCATAAGTCAGAAAGGTAAAGATAAATGACATAATTTTAAAAATGGGAAAGCTTGTAGGGGCAAATCATAAATAAAGGTATATAAAGAAAGTAGTTAATGAAGACTTAATGAAGACATACAAATAAAAAATAAATTTAAGAATCATTTTAATTGGCTGGGCACATATATAAAAAAATGGGTAATAGCCAGTTAAGAATATTGCTAGGAAATAGGCACTCTTGTATATTATAGTGAGAGTGGAAACTGGAACTGAAAGACAGTATAACAATATACATCACAATGTAAAATGTGTATATGCTATGGAATATTATTCAGCCATAAGAAGAAAACAAATCCTACCATTTGCAACAACATGGATGGAGCTAGAGGGTATTATATTCAGTGAAATAAGCCAGGTGAAGAAAGATAAGTGCCAAAGGATTTCACTCTTTGTGGAGCATAACAACAGAGCAAAACTGAAGGAACAAAACAACAGCAGACTTACAGACTCCAAGAAGGAACTAGCAGTTATCAAGGGGAAAAGGGTGGGGAGGGAGGGAGAAGGGGGATTAAGGGGCATTATGATTAACACACATAATATAGGTAGGTCACAGGGAAGGCAGTACAGCATGGAGAAGACAAGTAGTGACTCCATAGCATCTTACTATGCTGATGGACAGTGACTGCCGTGGGGAGTGGGAGGAACTTGATAATATGGGTGAATGTTGAAACCACAATGTTGCACATGTGAGACCTTCATAAGATTGTGTATCAATGATACCTTAATTAAAAAATATGTATATATGCTTTGGCCAACCAACTGCTATATCAATTTATTCCAAGGAGAAGACCTCACAGATGTATAAAATGAACATTCAAGTAAGCTTACCAGTGTTGTTTTCATAGTAATGAAAATCCATCAACGTGGGACTGCTTAAATTATATATACCACATCCTACATAATAAATTCTGTATAGTGTTTCCATACCTTAAAATTAAAGTTAGTATGTACATTTATATCCTCCTGGATGTAAGTATACTTAATGAGTTGAACTAAAAATAATTAAAAAATCAGTATATTTCACATCATCCTAGTGTTGTTAAGAATGTGTGTATATGTCTAAACTTGTGTGTATATACATGTGTCTATAGTACATGCATGTATGGATAAATATATAAAGTAGTGTTATTTTCTTATATTTTTATTTGTTGTTTTTATTTTCCATGGTGTTACTGCTTTTGTAATAAAAATAAAGCATAATTAATATTATTTAAAAGTTTTAATTTAGAATACCTAGGAAAAAACAGAATTCAGCCGTGCCAAAATTTGATGCTACTAATTCACTGAACTAATCAATTTGCTGAAAGAAAATATTTTCCAAGAAAATTTCCCGGAAAAAATACAGAGGAAAATGTCTACACAAAATCATTTCTCTCTGGATCTCTTCCTCTAAACACATATGCATACATTCACATGCTCCTGTTTATCTAGATAGGTACATATCACATAGGTAAACTGTAAAGGGAAACTTTTCAAGAGGATTTTAGGGTGTATAAAATGACAAAATGCCAGTTCCTTCTATCTTGATAAATTCTAAAATGCCTCCTCTACTCTCTTCTCATTTTTCCTTGGGATCCCTCCAAATCCCGGTCTATGAATATAAGAATATGCTTTTCTCACTGTTCTGGAAAGCATATGTAACATCGCCATGATACCTCCTGCCCTACCACCCAAAAATCAGTGGTTTTAAAATATATTTCAATATAGATAGCTGAACTGTGCAAACACACAATGAATATATGATTCATCATAGATGTATATGTTTGACTTACTTTTTTCAACCTCAGGTTTCAGCCTTTTATTTTTTATAAGTATTTTTCTTTTGAGGTCATTGGGGGATGGTAAGGGCCTGCCTGGTTCGAGCTGGAGACAAACGGAGAAGGCTGAATTAGTGATGGGTTGTGCTGCTCGGTTCTCATTCCCAGCCCAGAAAGAACACGGAGGCCTATGTTATACCACCCAACATCCGCTAGATGGCAGTCAGCAGTTTTATGTTTTCATTCCCCAGCCCACAGCAGCGGCTGCATCCGATTTTGCCTTAGATTAATGCTCCAAACTTGACTTGCACAGTCTCCAAAGAGATGCAGAGTTGCTCGGCCTTCCCCAGTGGGAGCTGGGTCTCACTGGGCGTGGTGTTGGGGGAGGGGCTCCTGCTCAACTTCAGGCCATGACTCTTTAAGTATCTGGTAAAAATACAACGTAACACTGTGCCAGCTGGGGTCAGAATTGGCTTTCCAAAGCGGAAGTTCAGAGGCTCCCCGGATCTCCCCCAAGTGTTGGGCTGTCTAGTGTGCCTGTCTGCTCTGAAGGGTCGTGCAACCTCAACACTTGGAACTGTGGTTAAATAAGAAAATCAAGACGGGGGTGGTCCTAATTACCAAAATCTGACTTCTACTGTGGCTTCATTTACTTGGATTTATGTCTGCAAAGGAGGTATTCCTTTCTTCTGTTACTTCTGATAGGTTAGAACTGTGCCATATCTAGCCATCCATTCCCCATGTGTCCATTCATCCATCTATACACCCACCCACCCACCCAACCACTCACCCACCTATGCACCCTTCCAGGCATCCATTCATGTTTTCAAAACTGATTTTATACTACTTTTACATGCAAGGCACTTTGCATTCCTATGTCTATGCTTCCTCAAACGAAACCCTTTGCCAAAATTCTGCTTCCTTCAAGAGGTTTGCTGTGAACGGTCCATTCCTTAGCTATCTCTCTTGAACCTGTTTATCTCCAATAAATACTCAAAACATCATAAACAATCTTCTTCTTTTGGATTTACATTTGTGTCCTGGGTCCTGCCCCTGCAAGACTCAAGCACTTCATTTCAGGAAGCAGTTTTTAACTCTCATTTCCCTTATTCCCTGTGCATCCCACAACCCCTTTCATATAGGTGCTTATCACTCTATAAATAATAGTGGTCATTCCACAAAAGCAAGCACTTAGACCAACAAGAAAAGTAAATACAGGGCCTAGTAAAAAATCAGTCACTTAGGGACTTTCTTAGGTTCCCTTAGAAACAGACTCTGAGATAAGGATGAGTGCATCCACAGTCTAGGTGGGAGGCAGCCCCAGGAAAGTGCAACAGGAATAGGAAAGTGAGAAAAAAGACATGCAGCCAACTGCAGGGCTGTTATCAGGCAAGTATCACTGAGGGGACTGGAGCGTGGCCTGCTGGGGGACCCTGGGAGCTGGGAAAGACATAGGCTTGGAATTACCCTCCTAAGGAGTGAGGGAGCACAGGGTGGGGTGTTAATTCTCTGGGACTCTGGCCTGTCTTTCACGTGTGAGCAGAGCAGGCTTCAGGGACCAGAGCTCCCCCTCAGGCAGCAAGCTGCAGGTTCCGGCCGTGGACAGTCAGGCCAGTATGCGGGGAGACAGGATGCACAGTGAGGACTGGGATTCAGTTGCAGAAGAGAAGCAGGGGTTGGTGCAAAGGACGTCAATATCCTTGTCTCCTGTGTAGTTTTTCAGGTTTTTATTACTAGAGTGTTTTACGCTTTATTCCATTAGCTGTGTTGCTACTCCGAACATCCTGTAACAGTGGACCTTAACCACTTGGCATTATGGATCCCTCTAAAAATGTCATGGACTCCCTGGAATGATTATATTTAAAAATTTGCATGTAATTAGAATGAGTTGCAGACCTCACAGAGGCAATCTACAGGCCACAGGTAAAAAATTCTCTGCTTAGTGAAGGAATTAGCAGGTGTAAAAACTGAAGTGTAAAAAATGTATATATACTTTCCAAGTATGTAATTTTGAAGTTGGGAGCTTGCACTTCAGGCTCCTGTGACTTTAGTCTAGCGGAGTTCCCATACAAATGGGATCCCATGGTTGCTGAGCCCTGGGTGCATGTTTGATTCACCTGGAGAACTTTTAAAAAACACCACGCTCAGGCCTGTCCTGGATCAATTGAATCAGAATCTCTGAGCGGGGCCCTGGCAAAGGTATTTTTAACAGTATTTCCCAGTGATTCTAACATGTAAACAAAGTTGAGAAACATTGCTGAGTCTAAACTGTCTTGACCAGTGGGCATTACATGAAATTTTAGGACAGAAATCTCAAAAACCATAAAGGCCCCAATATCTTCTGAATTAAACTGAACCAGATGTGTATGTCTATCTATAATTCGTCTGAAACATGATGAGAGCTTTCTCTACCAACGAATTTAAATAAACATGAAGATCTTTAGCATTAGTCCTCCAGAACTACTTGACCCTTTAAAAATGAATTTCAAAACAAATTCATTCATGTTAGAAATGTGGTTTGCTAAAAATACATACAGGATAGGACTCAAGTGCTTGTTTCAACAGGAGATCCCCAAATAGATCTTCACAATATTTGGACATCTTGTACTGTTGATATTTGCTGGAGAGAGAGAAGTGGCATTTGTAAATTCAAACATCCATTAACCACCCAAGAATAAGAAACATTCATTACTAGGTGATTAAAAACTCCCACTCTGCAAAATGCATGATTGTCCTTTTGACGCTAATGTGAGATGGACCGTTACATACCACAAACTTTAACTGGTGTAGCTCAAGAAGTAGATTCTGCCACCCAAAATAAGAACTGGTAAACAGAAGACTGTCTTTCAAGTTCATGTCTGACTTCAAACACAGTGCCAAATCTTTCAAGTCAGTGGAATTTTGAGTAAGGTGTCCTGATCTCTGACCTTTTGTTTGGAGGAAGCATATCTAAAACACTTAAGAAGACTTGGTTTATTATTATTTTTTGGATGTTTGGGGGTTAGTGTTTGAGATTTTTTTCCTTTCTTTCTTTGCATAAGACTCCTTACCACTTCAAAAAACAAAGTATTCCATTGTTTAAAAAGCTGTAGAGAAATGGGGAAGGGCATTAGGAAACACGGCTTTGAGACTTGAGAAGAATGAGTCCTCATACCTGCAGTGATTTTCAAAGGAGAGAATTACAGGATATTCAGATGTGACAAATGCAGTCTCCTTGATGGCTTGAATAACATCCTTTAAAGATAAAAAGTGTTAATGATAGAGAAGAGCAAAACAAATTTTAAGGACCTGAAACCATTTGAGACTATTATAGTGATTTGAGCTTTGCAGAAAAGTCAGTTTTGGTAATTCAGACCTGGTGTACCCACTTACCTCGGTACCTCTACAGGCTGGGTCCCCATGTAGTCAGACCCAGGCACAGTTATTGGTTAGTGGCAATTCTTTTCAAAGCTATCTTTTACTTCTCCAATCTTATGGTGCTCTATTAACTGATAAGACATTTCACCTAAATGGCATGCCAGTTCCTCATTTGATAACCTGCTAAGTTCAGAGTGCACCTTTCGCATTGAGGAGCACGTGAGCTTCCAGCACAGTGACATTCTCATCAGACCACCCTTCTACTCCCCTTGCCTTGATGGGAAATGTGTTCCTAAACACCTAAGGACTGTTGGAAGCTTTCATTGGCTCGGCTCAGCTCTGCTTTTGCAAATCAATCTTTGGCTAATTTCACTAAGTCAATAAAGACTTCTGTGAACTGAGAGGACATTTGAGATATCCCTGGTTTTATATTAGCCTGGTGAGAGTGGCGGGGGTAGGTGGGTACCAGGGAGTGGTTCTCCTTGGTCAAGCAACCTGTGAGGTAAGACAGAGAAATGCTCTGGATGACCCTCCCTGAACTGAGGGCTTGGTCAGGTGAAGTAACTTCCGATGAAGCAGAGGCTGCCCTCCACACCACACTCTCTCTTGACAGACAGCTGGCCCCGCTCCGTGATTAGCTGTAGAAAGTGTGATTGATTCCAGACCAGTGCTTCTACAACCAGAACCTCATATTTGGTCAAAACTCCCCAAGTTCTTACTGGTTTATAGTTAACCACAAGGCAAGTCCCATCACTCAGTTAATTGGAGAAATATTTTACAATATATAAAATATCTATGGAAGTCCATTTGAAAATGATAATGACTTGGTTAGATAATCTTAGAGTATTTTAGTGAGCATCCTCAGGGCTAAGGTGAGCCTCTAGCTATTCTTACCTAACTTTTACTCAGGTGGAAATGCTGTGACCTTGATTTGTCCATTTGAGCTGATCAAGAATTACTTCTTGAGGAAAATCTTGGCTCTGCCTGTGGGTGGTCCTTTGCTCACCTCCAGGCTGCGGGGAACACCTTCTATTCAGCTAAGCTTCGTTATTAGGCTCCTTAGATCTCTAAACAGGACAGCAATCCTTCTCATCAGTTTGTCTGTCTGTCCAAACCCACTGCTTCTCATTTGAATATACTCTTGATACTTCTCAGGAAGCCTAATCTTGAATTCATTGTTTCTCAAGCTCACCAGCATCTTGGCGAAAAGAAATGATAGGCTTGGAGCATTACGGGTATAGGGCCAATGCATCTGTTTTTAAAAACACCTCTGGTCACTTCCGACCTGTAGGTTGGGCTGAGAACCTATTCTGAGTTAAACCAATCTGAGAGATCCATGTCCCTGACACACTGACAAACCACAGAATTTCATTTTTTGACTTGTCTTTTGCCAGGATGTCATTAGAGCATATTAGGGAATATTAAGAAACCAATGTTCAAATTGTAAATAGACATTGCCAAAAGGCCATTACTGAAATGCTTATATGTAAAACTGCAGATTCCTATCTATGAGGATCCTTGGGGGAAAAAAAATCTCCCTCTGGTGTCATTCCTGGGAATAACTGCTTCTCTGGCCCAATGGCTGTTTGTATTTTACGAACCCTGTGAATCATCATGTTTCTGTCCTTACACTGAATTCTGGAAAGTTTGGAGCCACAATATGTGGTTTGACTTGACAATTTATAGGACTTCTGACATGGCATTCATAAACCCTAATCTCACTATCTTATCGTTTTATTCTTATAAGCACTATTTATCATCTATTTTATTTTCTGAGTTCTATTTATCTTTTCATGCCACTTTGAAGTCCTTCAGGAATAATGCAAAGTAAACAGAAAGAAAAAAAAACAGGTAAGAGAATGAGAGACCCTCTTTATAGTAAGCAGAACAAGGGAGACTACGCCAGAGGAACTTCATTATGCAGCACTGTCACCATTTGAAGACAGGAAGAGCAGCATGAAGGTGATATGAAGTGAAAAGAATGTTTTTTCTTGACTTTCTCCTCAAAACTGGAAGAAAGGCGAAGGAAGGTAAAATGCTTGAGAAAAAGAACAATCTGTTTTTACGACTCCATTCTCTATTTCCACAATAGTTTCAGAAAGCCTATGACTATGTAATTTTAAAACTTACCTTAAAAAGGATGTCTGTGCACATGGCTTTGCCATGAGTTATTATTGGTTCTCGGTCTTCACCTTTGCCATCCCAACAGTCAAGTTCAACGCACCTAAAAACACGGGGAAAATGACAATATTGAATTCTAATGATGAAGTAGTATGTGTGCAAAGTGAAAGAAAATACATCTGAATGACAATATCAAACCCTTATGATGAAATAGGGTGTGTGCAAATTAAAAGGACATATATCTAAGTGACAACATAGGACCCTTACAAGGAAATATCATCTGTGCAAATTAAAAGAACATCAGAATGACAGTATCAAACCCTTATGTTAAAATACTATGTGCAAATTAAAAGAATACCTATCAGAATAAGTTATTTTTTTATAGAAGTAGAAAACGGAATGAACTTAAGGCCATGCTGATTTCATGGGGTGTACAAGGTAAATCACATACTCTTTATCAGGCTGGTGTCATCAAAAAGGGACTGCTGGAAATGAAGAGACTTGAGAGACATAGCAACCAGTGTGGTTTGGATGAAACCCTGGTTGTGACAAAGCTGTAATAGAGGACAACTTGGGGGCTTCTGGAGAATTTTAATATGGGCTGGGTTTTAGATGATTTTAAAGAATAATTTTTAATTTTTTTTGAGTGGCATGATGTTACTTTGGCCATAAAAGAAAATGTTCTCTCATTGGTTCAGTGATTCATACCCAAGTCTTCAGAGACAGAAGTAGTGATGTAGTTAATTTATCTTAAAGTATTTCCAAACCCAAAAAAGTAGTGAATTTTTCAAAAGTATTGGTTAGTAATAACCAAGAAAAAATTCATAATGTAACTATGTTTCTTATTTTTTTCACTCTCAGCAGTTTTGCCATACTTCATCCCTCAAATACTTGCCAATTTCTGCAAAAGGAAAACCATTTTCAATAAAATTATTCTCAGAGAATGAAATCTCAGAACTTTTAACATGAAGTAGAGCTAAATTTGCAAGTGCATATGACTTATAGGAAACTTAGCATGACTTCTTAAAACATGTACTTTTTGA
Organism: Manis javanica; assembly: GCF_040802235.1. Classification (NCBI taxonomy): domain Eukaryota; kingdom Metazoa; phylum Chordata; class Mammalia; order Pholidota; family Manidae; genus Manis; species Manis javanica. The sequence goes on along the minus strand of NC_133160.1, from coordinate 34,602,956 downwards.
CATTTTGGGGGGATATTTTAAATTTATAGTAAGAAATATCTTTTTGCCTGAAGGAGAACTCTGGACTTTTCTAGAACAGATGCTGTCTTTCCTATTTCAAGTTTAAATGACCATCATAATCCATTAAAGAGAAGGACAAAGATCCTTTTCACTCTGAAAAATACTTCCTATTTTGCAGAGAAAAGTCAATTAAATTGAAGGGAATAATCTGCAAAAAATAAACAGCTGTCTTGAGTTTCTGACCTGCAACCAGACAGGAGAACCTGTCTGTACATTTCCACTGACGACTTCCCGCCAAACTGTCGGCCAGTGAGATAGGTGTTATGGGAAGAGCTGATGAAGTAGTGAGCCAGAGGATGGTCCATTTCTTGGTAAAGTTCTAAACGGTCTAGGAAGACTGGGGCATTTTCATCTGACATCAGATATCTGCAAAACCCATCACTTGATATGAGGCCTAGGGAAAAAAGAACATCTTAGTAGACTTTGTGGCTCTCAGGATACACGTATTATTCATGGAGGGTGAGGTAGATTAACAGGAGGAGTAAAAACTTCTTCACAGTTTCTTTTCCAAGAAGCTTCATCTTTCAGAACTTCCACAAAATAACAGAGTTGCACATTGCAAGTAACTTAATGCATTCCACAATAGGTGGCACTCTGTGCTCACACCCGTGATGGCAGATGCTCCCTAACACAGGTCCCTAAGTTCAGAAGCACAGCACAGGAGATGTGGTGAGCTGGTGACAAAGGTGCACAGCGACTTTTGTCTAGTTCTGCCTCTGCCACTCACTCATGCTCCTGTGTCTCAGCTTCTGTTAAATGGAGGAAAACACTGGCAAGCCCTGCTTTCCAGGACTGCCATGAATGGTAAATGAGAATATGTATGAGAGGTGCTCTTAAAGAAATGGAAACATACAACTGTAGGGAATTATAGTTCTCACCAGATTAGAGAAGGGGTCAGTGGCTTCTCCAGATTTAAACAACTTAATTTTCCTATTTTTTCTAAAAGGTAGGGTGTGATGAGAAGGGTGTTCAGTAGTCACTGAAATGTGGTCCCAAGAACCTCTGTTCATTTTAGTCATACCTTCTTTTTTAATTGAAATAGAGTTGACACAGTATTATATTAGTTTCCAGTGCACAATATAGTGATTTGATATTTATATACATTACAAAATGCTCACTATGGTAAGTGTAGTTACCACTTGTCACCATGCCGAGCTATTACAATATTATTGACTACATTCCCTATGCTGCATTTTTCATCTCTGTGACTTACTTATTTTATAACTGGAAGCATGTACCTCTTGATTTTTGACAGACAGTAGATCCCATGTGGTAACTGCAGGAGAGGCGATCAATATTTTTGCATCTCTTATTCTATCAACTATTGACAGCCTCAGCTTCTTGTTTTTATTTAAACATGTGCAAGTTATGACCTGATTTCAAGCTCACAAAAAAGTAAAATGGCAGCATAATAAACAGCCATGGAAATCTTTGTCAGATCTTAACATTTTACCTTATCTGCTTTACATTTTTAAAGGAATACATAATTAGAAATGCCAGGGCAGTGTCCTGTGTACCCCATACTCAATTTCATTCAATTCCACTTTCACCTCCCAGGTAGACAACCATCACCCTAGTTTTTGCATTTAACAGTCCCAAAATAGCCTGGTAACTTTACTACAGATACATTAGGCAATCAATAGGTAGTCTGGAATATTTAAAAATTTATATTAAAAAAGTCCCACTATTTGCATTTGCAACTTGCTATTTTTACTCTATATTTTCTTATATTAACTGGGACTTACCAGTTCATATAAGTTGCTCTTGTTCATTTATTTTTCACTGAATAATGTACACTAGTGGTAATATGTAGTATATAATATGTAAAATGTATGGTAATCCATATACAAATATCTGAACCACAATTGATTATCCATTATTCTGTTGATGGATATTTAGGTCATTTCTGATGAGAATAAAAGATACTGCAATACAAATGTGTGTATTTCCAGACACATACATTCTAAGAGCAAGTACTATTTGAGGTACTGATAGATGCTCTGATAGAAGAAACAGAGAAGCTGTGTTTTCATGAAACATATTTATGGGCAAGAGAACAAATAAATTAACAAATAACTATAAGTATAATGTCACAGAAGTGCTAGGAGAAAATAGAAAGTAGGGAATGAAAGTGATAAAGAATGAAATGACAGGGATGCTTTTAGGTATGTGGCCAGCAAAAGCCCTTCTGAGATGGTAACATTCACAAAGCTCAGAAACAAGCCACATGCACACCCCGGTGAGCCCCATCCCAGGCAGAAGGATCAGCAAGTGCAAAGACCTTGATGCAGGAGTGGGTGACAAGGGAAAGGGGCTGGAAATGAGGTTGCAGAGGGAGACAAAAGCTGTATCAGCTGGACTTCAGTCATTGCTCAGTACTTTGGATTTTATTCTAAGTGTCCTGGGAAGGCTTTGGAGGGTTCTGAAGAGTGGAATAACATGATTAGACTCAGTTTTTAAAGGTTAGTCTGGCTGCTGTGTGGAGCATAAGTTGCAGGGCATTGAGTAGAAAGAAGACTAGGTAAAAGTCCAGGGAGAAATGATGGTGGCTCGGATAGCCTGGTAGGGATGGAGACAGTGGAAAGTGATTTATTCAGGATTTATTTTGAGGATAGACATTGCAGGTTTTGCTGATGGATCAGAGGTGATGTGAAAGAATGAAACAAGTCAAGAAATGATTCCAAGAGTTTTGGCCTGGAAAGCTAGGTGAATAATGACACCGTATTGCAGACTGAGAAAGGACAGGTTTGTGGGTGCACAGAAGCAAACACGTTGGATATATACATTTGAAATGCCCACTAAACATCCAGAAGAAGTGTTCCATCAAAGGTCTGTAATTTAAGTTAGAAATTTATCTGAAAGTCACATGCATATAAAAGAAACTTAAAGCCACTGGCCTGGGTGAGCTCACCTAGGGAGTGAGTATGGATGGACCAAACGTGGGCCACTCAGAGTTGAAAAATACATGGGAGATTCCCCAGGAAGTGGAAAGGCTGGGCTGTAGGAGAGGCACATTTCCCACTATACTAATTATTGCCAAAATTTCATCATAGTCACTGGGTCATTGTACCAATTTATACTGTCAACCAGAAACTTGTAAGAATGCCTTTTGTACCACATCCTCACTGATACTTGATAATGACAAACTTTAAAATTTTTGTCATTTGTGAAATGGTGAAGCTATGCCTTTTAGATGTGTTAATGGTAATTTCATAGACTTGTAGGACCTGGAATGACTTGAGAAATAATCAAAGACACACGTCTATCATGGTATTTATCTCTCTGGCCAGAAACTGCTTAATCATATGTCTTTCTCCTTAGTGGATCACAATACTTACTTAATTCTGAATCCCTAGCATTTAGCACAGTGTTTGGCACCTTTATAGGAGTCAACCTCCTATAAAGTTTAAGGAATAAAGGTAGAGAGACAAATATTAGTTGACTGACTGCAAAAACCCACTATATTACAAGCAGGCCAACTGAGGCTCAGGAAGATAGTTCCTTGCTCAAGGTCACACAGTGACAGGGTAGCACCAAGAATCAAGTCAAATACTACAAACTGCTAGATTTTCTCTCAAGTCACTCCTCCTTCACTTCAATCATATGCAATGTAGAATCAATTATGATGCCCCAAATCCTGATGGAGCTAAGTAATGAAGCATTATTGCTGAAAATAGGCAGTTGAGGTCCTAGTAGAAAATGCAAATGTACGTCTACAACCAAGGAAAAACTCTTATCAGATGTGGAAGAATATCAGGGAAGTCATGTGGTGTGGTGGGCCAGACATGTGTATCAACAGGGTCTATGTGTGTCCAGAGATGTGTAAGCCTTTTAGTCACATTCACTGAGATACTAAGAAATAAAGAACCCCTACTCTAAAGAGGTGGAAACTAAGGTCATGATACTCATGGGTACACGGGGCAGACAGAACTTCACCCTGAATCTCCTTTCATTGTCCATTGGGGTGTAAGACTGAGGCTCTAGCTCAGATAGGTTTCGGTACTCCCTGTGTGGTTATATCAGCCCCACCCTGCCTACCCTTTGCAGGGGTTTCCTCCTGCTACAGGAATGATCTTGGCTTTCCCTTCCATGCCTCTCCATTGTCAATAATTGGAATGGACAGTACATTGTTTCCAAAGTTTCACTGAAAGAGACAAGGGTTCAGAAACCACAATAATTTGCTGAATTGATTCCTGGCTATCTAATCACATATCAATTGCATGTATCTTCCATAGAGGTCACATGATGGGTAAGAGGGCTCAAGATACCATGCATTAAATGTATTTGGTTTGACAAAACAAGAGGGAGAAAAGGAAGGTATAAACTTTTATAGGAAATGGAATTCTTTTCAAAGATTGCAAACAGAGACTATCTTTGGCATTTTTAATTTAAGCATTACGCAGTCCTAAAGGTCAAATATAAGAAAGTACATAGGGAAACTATAATGTGTTTAGCTACCTAATAAATTCAACATTATCCCTCAGGCAGCATGGACACATTTTGATGTAAGGTCAAATTGCTATTAACTTAGAGCAAGAAAGAAAACAAGTCATTTATCAATCCTTGGCTCTCGGGAGCAACAAAGCATTTAGAGATACCTTTAGCTAAATCTAAGGATTTTTAAGGTTGCATATAGTCTTCCTTTTTCTTTAAATAAAGAAAGTGCTCTTTTTGTCACTTCTATTACCTTTTGTCTTCAAATCTTCATCAGGCTCATACATCTCAATGATCTGCATTGCCCTTTTAGCATCATAAAATGGGAATAAAATTTCATTCAGTCGAGGATCTCGTTGATGCTATGATGAGAAAATAACTCCATTTAAGTTGACATTTCTCACCCTTGGGGCATTATACATTAATCAATTATATAATTTCTAAAACTAGATATATCTAGACTATCATGTTTATAGTTCCAAAGAGAGGACTTCACTGTCCTCCTTTCTCCCTGTAATATACTTCAAGAAAGTCCAAATCTGGAAGTATTCTTCTTGTTTCCCTCACTGAACTAGAGAAGAAGATATAGAATATACCATTTGTTTCCCTTCCAAAGTTGAAGGATATATAAAGTGGTGTGCATGTCAACTGTATTGTCATCTAGGTCCCATAGCATAGGTAACAGACTTGCATGAACGTCTGCAAAAAGTGGGGTCAAAAATGCCTTTTTCTAAAAAAAAAGAAAAAACAAAAGCAAAACACCAAAAAGAACCCCAAAATGGTTCAAATTGTTAACATATTAATTTAAGGGCCAAAAGAAAAATAATAACCATAACAACAAAACCCTCATGTTAAAACAGGCAGACTTCACTTCATTTTCATTATATCTTTCTATATAAATAAAAGATTTCTTGGACACTCAGCAAATTTTATTTTCTTGAATAAATATTTAACAGATTGAACCAACTGTAATAATGATGCAAGTTAATCAGCACAAGAATATTTATAAGCTGTAAACAATATGAAAATCTGTACTGAAATATCAGTAGTTCAGAAGGTCTTTTTTCACTATGAAATAGAACTTGGTTTGCCCTGAGGAAAGTATCTGGGCAGAAAGTACATGTGTGATTAAGGCACTCAAAAGGTTAAGGATGTCATTCTTTTCAGATTAGCACCTAGATACTCCTTGTCCTGCAGGAGGCACCAGGAGCAACACTATTTCTGTAGTTCTGTCTGTTATGTTAACTTCACAGCAACAGTGAAAAAAGTCCAATTTACTGACTCAGGTACAATCTTTTGTGTTTGTGTTTGCATTTGTATAAGTGTGTGTGTTAGTGTCAGTATTTGGAGGCAGTACGTCCATTTAACTTCTTTATTGCTCACTATAGATTAGAGGACCACACACTGTGACTCTTGGTCACCCATCAGATTAGTAAATAGAGCAAACTTCAGTGGAATAATGGCAGGTAAGTAGATGTGAGCAAAACCTGGTCAATAGGTATGACCTTCACAACAACTCTTTACCCAAATATATGCACAGACTTGAACAAACACTGTTGGAAAAGGATTTAAGAAACAATTGTGAAAAGTTCATATGGATTTCCCTTCCCCATTGGTTTTAAAATGATAATTTGGAAACTGGGTCACACAGAATGAATGTCTTTGGCCAACAAAACACTTGACGGAACTTCCTAAAGCACCTGTGGGCGAAGCCTGTCCAGGTCCTCCTACTTCTCTAACAAATTGAGAGCGTTAACTCATGAGGACTCAGTATCTTTTCGTCAGTTAATCCCAATGAAGCATGCTTCTGTTGCAATCTCAGGAATTAAGGCTCACAAGAGCTCACGTCCATGCATGTGCTAGAGCAGGAACTTATATTAACATCAGGCCTTGAAACCAGAGAGAACCAAAGTCATGGGGTATGTGGAGAAAGAGGGTGACGGTGGGATGCCAGGCAAGTGAAGGCATGCTACACCTTAAGAAATGGAAGGTCATCATGCAACTCTAGACCCCACTATTCAAAGGAGTGACAAGCACCACCCTTCTGGTGAGAATGCATTGTTTCAAACACAAACAGATAAACAAACAAACAAAAGAATTCTTTCTAGGCACATTCTTTCTTCCACCTCTCTAAGTAATATCATGGAAGAAGATGGATGTGGGGTGATGAGATCCTTTCTAGACCCCACTGCAGTTATGTTCATGGTTGGCCACTGTATTTCTCTTCCTCATTAAAAATAAGCATTTTGATTTAAAGATAACGCTCATTGGTAAATATTCTGGACTCATGGGAAGATGATGAGGCAAATCCATATGAATTAAAAGGTAAGAGGAAGAAGAGATTAAGCTAAAGAGGAGAGAAAAGAGGAAGTTAGAGAAAGGAAGAGAGGGAATCCAGACATTCTCATGGGCTTTCTGAACACATAGTGGATGTAATCTGACTTGGTGTTACTTGGGGTTCAGTCTGTCAATGGCAGCTCAGGCCCCGCCCTCACTGGGAGTTAGAAATGCAGCTTTCGGAGCCCCACTCCAGACCTACCAGATCTGAATCTCTGGAGGTAGAACCCACAAATTTGTGTTTTAATAAGCCTTCCAAGTGATTCTGATGTGCTCAAGTTTAAGAAATACTGCTGTAACACATAAAAGTATGCATGTGAGCATATGCATTTGCATATCAAAAAACAGGACATAAATCTTTTAAGGATAGAGGAATGCTAAATGTTTGAGATGTCCTCCCAATTAAACCCCCTTCAAATTTAGTCCCAAAGCATGATATTCACTGGAACATCCTATCAGAAGCAAGAGCTAGGAAAACCAAATCCTGAGATGGACTTATCATAATCTGCTATTCTATGTTTGCAGTAAATAAGCATTAAGAGCAGACAATATGAGGTTGCATTTGTCTTTGCATCTGCTCTACCACATGACATACTCTTTCACTTTCCCTACAATTCTCACATTTCAGAAAGGAAGCACAGTGCAATCTGGATAATCCAAAGGCAAGGAAACAAATGGCAAAATTTGCATTATAGTCACAAAACTATGATTTTTATATTAAAAAACAAAGAGGAGAAAGATCATTTCCAGGTAATCTCAGAGTAATCATTACAGAAGAGTTCCACATGGACATGAGCACAGGGAGCAAATGCTTCACAATTCAGAGGGACACTTTGTTTTGAGTTGGGATTTGGGGAAACAATGTAACCAGGACATTTACCCCTTGATGTCCAGAGCTTTATAAAAATGAGATTCTCAATAGCTTCTGAAAATAAGCCAAAGCACTGTATCTAGGGGAATGAGGAGATAAGGGACATGACCCCATTATTACCTCCTTCCTCTATTGAGAAAAGGCATCAACTGGCTTCAATCCAAGCAGCATTGGGAGAGACAGATGTTGACATAAATATTCAAGAGAGATATAAAGAAGGATAAAGGAATAATTGGCAAGGGTAGGCTTACTTGTAAGACTAAACACCCACTTCTCTCTTTGTCTATGCATTAAAGAATACAGATATTGTAAATGGAAAGAGATCTGTGGCCCTTTCTTATGTTATTTCAACTGTGACATAAAAAATTTTTAAAAGGTAAATTAAAAAAACCAGTTTGGCCCTAATGTGATCATATAATATATGCGAGCTGGGGGGCGATTACCAGCAACAAGAAAATAAAGCTAATTCTTGATTACTGTGGCTATGCAAGACCTTCTTCCTCTCTGTTGTTTTGACTACCTCCCTGGACATCCACACATTTCCCAATTCTGCAGGCCCTCAGTTGTTACCATCTTTGTAAGAAGTCGTATAGAGAATGAAAGAGTAACTAACATCAATTTAGCCTGTCATTAGGAACAGGGAAAGCGAGGTGAAACTAACTGAAACCCACAGATTTTAACTAGTCCTGCCACATGCAGGAAACTGAGCTGGCAGCCGTATCTAACCAGGAGGCACCTCACAGTGAGTGCCTCCACTGGCTCTCCTAGGCGCCAGTTTACTATGTTCATAACAGGAAAATAAAGTTTCCCTAGTCCCCTGAATGGGACCAAGAGATATTGCTATGACATAATTTCAGATCTGAGTAGTGGATTTCCATGACGGAGTTCCTTACTGAGAATAACAGGTGTATTCTGCCCTCACATTCTTCCCATTCACACTAAGTGTTTCAAGGGGCACTCCAGGTAACCCACGAGGACAGAGCTTCACAAACTTTCATGTGCAGACAGTTCACCTGGAGATGTTGTTCAGTGCATGCTCCACCTCAGTAGGTCCAGGCGGGACCCAAGAGCTGGCATTTCTAACACGCTCCCGCAGGATGCCAGCACTGCTGGTCTACAGGTCACACTTCCGAGAGCAAGGAGGGAGGAGATCCTGAGAAGCAGATGAGGAGCAGGTCTAAAGCTAGTACATGTTGATGGCATGGATAAGGGCGAAGGTGGTACAAACCCCTATATAGCAAACCAGGCAGTAAATGGCAGGGGGTCTCTTCTCTCCTTGCAGTTTTCTGGAGATACACATTAGGACTGGGCAGAAATATCACATAAAGAGTAAAAGGACTTACAAGCTGCAAGGTGATGGGAGACAGTATGGCTTCTGCTGGCATAACTGGCCTTTTTTCCCCTATTATCTATTCTGATTAATGCTGGTGTACATGTGTCTATGGATTTTTGCTTTGTTGATCATTTCTCTGGTGACCTTGCTGAACTCTCTTATCTATTCAAAGAGTTTTTCTTTTGCTAGTTTTTGATATATTCAGAGTATGCAATCCTCATCTGCTAATAATGAGAGTAGAGCCTTATCCTTTTGTGTTTTTGAGATTAATTTATTCTTCCTTGTCTCATTGCATGATCTGGGGCTTCTCATATAATGCTGAATTCTGGCTTGTTGAAACTATGTGGTTAAAGCATTACAGAGATGTTTGGGTTCAAGCTTTTGGAGCCAGAGACCCTTACAGTCCAATGCTTGCTCTCCTCAAAGGAACAAAGGGTTTTGAAGGTGCTCTGCCTAAAGGGAGCTTTGATTTTGAGGAGACAAGAGGGGCAATGGTAGGATGCAAAAGAGAGGGTAGGAGAACCTGGCGGAATGTTTTCTAAGTTTGATAAAGCTTCTTCAAGAGGACATTCAGATTCCTGCCTAGTCCTGCCAATTCAGTTTACTAGGATAGAAAGGGAAGAGATTTGGGGCAGACACTTCGATTAAAAATAAAGGCTGTACATGTTCCTGGACTGTCTTGTGATCTTCATGACCTAAAAAAAAAAAAAATCTAAAAGGATGCTGATTCCATCAGTCCTACCTCCAAATTAAAGGTACTTTCTTACTGTTAATGACAAGCCAAGCAGAAGGAAACATAAAAAACAGATGAGGGTTACCGGCTACTGTACTCATGATGGATAAAAGTTTACCCGATAGTAAGTATTTTAGGGAAGGATTTGGATGGCAGAGCCAGAAAGTATGGCCAATCATATCTTTTAAAAATTAAATATTACATCATTGCCTTACAAGAATTATCAGAGTGATTACTGGGTAGGTCTATAAAAGCAGCCGTAAAAGGAAAAGCATGATATAAGCACCCCCTGCATGTCATACCTATTTTAAGACTTGAGAATTGTTTCTTTACTTGAACAGTGAAGTGCCTATGAAGGTCTCTGTAATGTTTAATAGATGGCTGAGTCTAGTTCCATCCCCGAGCACACAAGAGGTCTTTTTTAGCAAATGGAAAATTGATGATGTGATAGATTTTCTCCTCTCCAATGAAGCATCCTCCTTCTTTAGTAGAAAGCAAGATTCCTGCCCATCTCCCCAAACCTTTAGATGATAAATGACCCAAAGTGCATGACGAAGCTGAGAGAATGAAAATGATACATTTTAAAAGTAAAGTGGAAAAGAAGATCCTTAAGGAACCACGGCAAGGCAACTTAACTTCTGAGTGACAGTGGTATAAGAATGTGAATAATATCTGGGTAAAGATCATGAACATAGTATTCGCATGACTGAAAACTAGTGGAGTGGAAAAACTTCAAGTGTTTTCAAATAGAATAAATATTGCATTGTACTGAAAGGCTTATGTAAAAGTGGAGGCATCTGTGCTGAAATTTGGAGTACCTTTTGTTCCCTGAATCAGCGCCTTTGGGCTCCAGTTACCATGACTTCTAAGATGCAACCTTACAAACTGGGAGCCATTGAGCCCTGACAGGGAAAGAAACAAGAAACCCTTTGACAAAGATGTGTTTTTTGGCAAATCACTGCCTGCCCATTGCCTTTTCTTGAGGCAATACCATGTGTCTGGCTTGAAAATGTCTTCTCTGACATTTTCCTCTTTATACGGCATAACGGTCAACCTAAATAGTTTTGAAACAAAAAATATATTGTCCATTCCTCACTTAAACTCTTCTTCTTATGAATGTGTTATGGAAAAAAGTGAATTTTCCTGTTGTGGATTAGCAAGAGCCTCAATGGGTTTCACTGAAGAGAAAACATTTTTTTGTATGTGTAAAGAAGAAAAGTTCATTTTAGTTGTAATAAAAGTTGCAACCTTTATGTGTTCTAAAATATTTTTCTCTTGTGCTTAAGCAAATTTAGTCAACTAGTTTTGGTTGTTAAGTGGATCATATTAAAAAATTAGCTCAGAGCTTGTTAGAAAAATAAAAAGTAAAAATTTAACCTGCAATCCAGTTGGCCTTCACATATATTATATTTTCACCCAGGAACTCCAGTGTTGTGCTTATTGCCAGAATAGACTATTTGAACCTATGTAATATTTTTCTAACATGCAATCCATTAAAAGACAAAAGTAAAGCTTTCCAGTCCATGCAAAGGTATGAGAAAAAGTTAGCAATGGAGAATCCACCTGTAGTGTGGTCAACTCAATCCATTCACTATTTAATGAGTTCAATAGAAAAAAAAAAGTACCTTAAATATCATCTTGCAAAAACATTGACATATATAATTAAATGAATATATTGTAAAATGCACACGCACACACAAACCCAGAGCTGCACATCACAACAAGAAACCAACAAAAAAAGCAGTGTGCAAAGCTGATGTGTAGGAAGCACATGAACACACAAGGAGAGCAGCTGATTTTTGCACCTGGTAAAGCCATCATGGAAAGATCAGCAGGTCAGAAACAAAGCAAATAAGGGCGTATGATGCAGGCATGCAATGAGGACACTCGGGGAGGCAAGCCACGGCACACAGACTTTTCGGAGTTAATGTATGAAAAAGCTTACTTCATTTAGAAAGCTCACTAATTGGTCTACCGTTAAATAATCAGTTTTGTCTCCATTGCTGAAAAGAAATTTATTAGAAAAAGTAAGTTTTTGTATATGACGCTACCATAGGTACGATTTACATGTTGACATTTGTTGATGATAATTCTAAACTTATTTTCTAACCCTGAAGGGGTGGTACATTCTTCAAATGGCCAGAGACTGTTTTTAAGGGAAAACCCCTGAAGCAATAACAAGGAAATACTCCCACCAGCTCACAGGAAATGTCTGCAATTATTCCTTAGCATCACAGAAAAACATTATTTTAAAAACAACATGTAAGTCATCCATTTGAAATAACTGGAATGAATGAACTTTTCAACGACATAATAACATTCCAAATCGAATCTAGTTAGTTCACATAATGGGTTAATACCTAAAGGAGCAGGTTAAAATAGTAAGTAGTTAGTGAAGCCAATGCAAGGGGGGGAAAGTTCCAGGTGCTGCCGTATAACTTAGGTAAAAGTCTCTCAAAAAATCAGAGTGAACTTTTACACTGATAAATAAGGGGTGAAAATGTAACCCTGGCTAGGTAGTCCTAGATACTGTCAACATACTATATTAAAATACTATGACAAAAAAAAATGCTTTAAAAATCTAAAAGGACAAGGATAACACTGATATGACACTTTTTCATAAACAGAACTTACATTTTTTTAAAAAGATCCTCTATATCTGTCCGAGGACAAATCTTTTGCGTCAGTTCATAGAACTTTTCATAAGTAAATGCTGCAGGCTCAATTTCATCATTCTGTAAAGGACAAGAGAGTGTCACGAATCACAGGACATTTTTTCTCTAGGGAGGGAAAGAATCCATGGGATCATAAAGAGAAGCGATGGCCACTGGGATCCCAGGGCCTCTATCTATGGTATTTGCTGATAGAAGCCAGAAGGCCAATTCCAGCTTTGGCCCCATGACATATGTAAATGATCATTTCTGGTGACCACACAGACATGGTTTGTGTGTCCAAACAGGAGCTACAGCTGGGCTTGCCCTGGAACACACCCCAGAGAAAAAAAATCTGAAGAAACAGGGCCTCTTCCTCTCCTTGAAGGAAAAGAGTAAGCGCCTGCCTAAAGGATGCTGAATAAATCAAGTCCCATGTTGACTTATGCTTATTTTGTGAATTTTCACAAGACCACATGAAGGGGCTCAGGACACCCACATAAGATTTTGCTTTTTGTACTGAAATTTATATTTCAAGTAGAATTACTGAAGCAGCAACAGGCTTCGATCTTTCTTGCAGTCAATAAATTAATTTCAGTTATCTTAAATCCAAAGGGCCATGAACACAAATGGTTTGTATGGTTGGGGAGCAGCGCTTCATTAAAAATGTCGCACAGCCGTCTTGAAGAACTGAATGTATAGGTCAATTATTCTTTGACATTGTGCTTGATCGAAGCAATGTTGATGGGCTTTCCTAAAACAACCTTTCCATAAGTAAGCCATGTAAAAGCAGCCTGGCTGTCGTTTCCTTTTCTAAATAAAGTTGGCAAAAACACTACTTGAATTTGAAAACATTTAGGTTAAAATACCCAGAAAACTAAAGGAAGGAAGGCAGGAGAAGGAAGAGAAAATTAACTGCATTTTATGTGGCTGAATCTAATTCTGAATCTAAATGAGATCCATTTAATATAAATAATCTGGCTTATTACATATGAGAACATAAATAAATGAAATGGTTTTAGAAATGCATGATTAAATCAATGAATACCTTTCCACTGGGAAGACCTAACTCCTTGAGTGCTTGAAAGATCACCTTTTCTGTTTTCCCCGATGCAAAGGTCCTAGTAATACTAGGGCAGGAAAGAAAGAAAAAAAATTTCAAGGCATTGTTCATTCTGTTTTCTCTGATACAAAGATCCCAGTAACACTAGGATGGTGGGATGGAGTGAGAAGGAAAAGGAGACAAAAATGACTTTCATTTCTAGGTATTTTTCACCTCCCAAACTAGCTCCTGCTATATCCCTCTGGTTACCAGGCTGGTGGTGCTACTGAGGTTAGCCTCCGAAGGCAGGCGACCCCCTAGAGGCTCAGGATCACAAAAGGCACTGGGGGATACATACCGTTGGTCCAAAACAATGATAAATTTTGATCTTACCAAATTCTATTCTTAGGAAAAAGGAATGTGGCAGATGGGACAGTAGATCCAGAATAAAACCTCAGGTTGGCAATATCTAGGCTTGGGGAAAAGAGATAGACCCCTTAGAACTCAGCCCCTGCCTGTGATCACCCCCATGTTGGTTTCACTACCGCTGACATGAATTATCAGACGTATTTTGTTGTATGTTTTGAGGTAGGCACCCTCAAGCAGCTCTGAAATTCCAGCTGCTCAGGATTTTTATTGGGAAAGTAATAGGTGGAGCTGGGGGAGGGGGAAGAAAATAATTAAATGTTTCAACAGAATTGTGCACTATCCCAAGACACGGTACTTTTGAAAAAAAACCACGCTGGTACTGCTAACTGAATTAAGTAGTAAGCTGCTTAACAAGGTTGGTAAAATGGATAACACCTTAATGAACATACTTCCTAATGATAAAAGCAGGAAACAGACTCTTTATGATAAATGCATTGGTAGCCTGGAATCCATTCTTGGCTCTGAGCCATGCCTTAGCCACCTAAGGGAATCTTCGTTCATTTCCTGATTGGAAGCCCAGATAATGTGTCACCTTAATAATCTAGAGACTAAATTCAGAAGTCCAGTCTCAACCTGAGGACAGCACTTCCTTGCACCTATGAAGCTTGGTTTTGGAAAGCCTTCCCTGTGAGCACGAGAGGATTGGTTACAGCGCTTCCCCAATTCAACCTTGTCATGTACTCCATTCACATTAAGTGGAAGCCAAGCTCCAAATGTAAGCGCTGACCACCAGTTAATCTTGAGTGGGAGAAAGCACCACTTCAACTGTAAAGTGCATCTTCCAAAAATAGACTGGGAAGAACAAGCTTTAGGTAAATGTTCTGTTATGTGTTCCTTCAAAGCTTTATTGTTTCATACTTGGTGTAAGACTACTCCAAGAAGTACATTTTTAAGAGTGCTAAAGGCAGTCGAATTCTCTAACAAATCTATAGTCATGGTAGTACATATGTGCTTGACATCAAGGAAACGGTTCTAGTATAGAGGGTGCTATATCCTCATTTTTCCACTTCTCTAGAGTTCATGAAAACTTTGAATTGTGTTGAGAAACAATTTATCTGACTTCTATAAAGGAGCTACTCAGTATGTCTTTTTTAAAAACAAATATGTGTGCATGTGAGAGCTAATAGGCCCCTAACACCCTCACATTTGGGATGTCCAGCACCTATAACCAGGAGGAAACTCTTTGCATAGCAATCGTAGGGGTATCTCAGCTGCCTCAAGCTTCTGTTAGGTTTGGATAGGCCTGGTAACAAGATTAAAACCTGATTGACATGGTCATGAATGCAGCCATAAATACAGGGCCTAAGACTTTATGATAAAACAGAACTTGGGTGTGGGATGTGGGTTGGGGCAGGGAGGAAAGGAAGAGTATATTGGAATAGAGTCTTTAGGCTAAGTGTTGGTGAAGCGTCAACAAATAGGAAGTAGAATAAGAATGTCTCGTGGGAGTAGGAAGGTCCAAGCATTGTGGTGGTGGGCGTGGGGCAGGGAAAGAGAAACAATAGGGTTTCCAGTGCCAGGGCAGAGGGAAATCCACGTAGGAATGTATGAGTGAGGGCAAAAGTCAGAGCCCAGTGACATTATCACCCAGAGGGTAACAAAGGCAAGGGGCAACAGTGTGGCCAAGGGGCTCGCTCTCAGGCCCACCCTTTCATGAGGGGGGCTTGAATGGAGCAACCCTGCCATGGATTTGCTCACCTCATTCTACAGGAGACCAAACCCAGGGTGGAAAATACGAGCAAGAAAACTGAACAGACCATCTCTTGGAGTGATGCTTGTATTACCTTTGCTCCAGGGAGCTTTTCCATTCTTGGGCCTTAAAATGGATTTGCTCAGGGGTAAGAGGGGCTGTGGAGCAAATGTGAATTCCCTGAGTTTCCAGTTCCACCATTTCCTCCATCAGAGTCCCAGCAGAATGCCATTCAACTAGTGTCCTGAGAGAAACACACTTATCACAGGGCATTTTAGACACCATTGTGGGGCATTTCATGGACACATGTTTGTGTTTACAAAGGACTGTGATTTATTCAACTCATGATCTACAGTGCCATGCCCATGAGTGCTTAGGGCTACATAGTCAACATGTGTTCAATGGGTTTCTGTTGAATCAAATTAAGCTACACCTCTTCAAATGAAATGCTATGAAAGCCAATACCCTCAAGTGGTACCCAGTCCTATCAGAGTCCTGGTTAAATTCCGTGTTTCAGGGGACCTTACAGGTGACTAAGATGGCAGCAATCCTACACACCAAGGGAGTCTCACTCTCTGTTTTCAAAGGGTCTACAATCTAATGATTTCAATACTACCTTCTGAAACATACAGGGAGGACTGATGCAGTGAAGCCCCAGCAGTCATACCCTCCCTTGTGGGCATGCTGAGCTTTCAGGACATGGATGGATTACACAGAAGTGGGGCTGCCATGAGCACACCTGCAGCTCTCAGCCTGCTTTAACACAACTGTCTCCTTGAGACCTCCTCCAGTCATAGCCCACTACTATGGTCTGGCTACCATTTCCCACTCTAGGCACTGGTTCTACATTCAGGTTATAAGGAATAGGAAATGGCACAAGAAAAGAGAGACTCTTAAATCTTTGGTCTGAGTGGGAGATACATTGAGTGTGAGTTTGTAAGTCTGAGGGAAAGGAAGACCACAGATGATTATACATATAGAAAGGAAAGAGACAAGGGAGATAAAGTGTAAAGACTTTCTTCATTTATTGTTCCTGCAACTTCCTGGATATAAAGTTTTGGTTAATGCTCTTGTAGCAGCCATTCCCAAGCTATGCAGTGACAGTGAAGCCAGATCCCTTTTAACACTATGCACACTATACTAATAGTTTCCATTTTAAAGACTCCAGAATGATAGTGATGAAATGAAATTTTAAAAGTGTTTACTCTTTCATATCCATTAAAACATTCAGAACAATTTCCACCTAGCCTTTGGCAGGTCACCCACCAGGAAATTTATCTGCTTTTTTCTGGCTTGGTATCAATTCTCCATCAACTCTAACAAACTGCCCCTGAGTCATAGATGTCTTGTGTCAAAGACCTGTTAATCCTGGCAGGCACCAAAGATTTCATGTCAAAGACAGCTAAAGAAGAGATGATAAACTATCCAGGTTATTTCTACAAAAGAAGAAAAAAAAAGTGGTAGTAATTTTGCATGTGAACATGCTAGACAGAGATCTTTGGGATAAGAAAAGGCTTAAAGCTTCTAAAAAAGAAGTGTGATTAATAGGGTACATACAAATGAAACCAGAACCGTGAGTTAGAAGTGCTTTGATTATAATTTATGTGTTTCTACTTTGTCCATTTCCTGAACCTTATCTTAGAAGAAAAAGCAGGAGAGTTGGGTATGTAAAACCAGATCCAACTTACATTTCTCTTCTGCATCCTGCTGTCTGTGCTCTCTAAGCCTGGATTTATTGCTTCAAAGTAGATTTTAAATAAAAATGTGTTATATGTTTGGCAGTAGCTGCAGGATGCAGGGATACATTTAAATAATTGCCCTGCTATTCCTCAACAGAGCAAAGGGTTTTAAATAAAATAAGGATCAGTGTAAAGTGTCTTTTCCAACAATCATCAAGCATGAAGGGTGCTAACTGGGCTTTTTTTAAGCTTCTACGTAAACATAAAACTGACTTGCTAGTAAGTCATTAAATAAAAAGCAGAGAACCTTAACTACAGATTGGGAAAGACCATGACACATGTACGAGGTCTATAACTTTGTAAACCCTCAAGAAAGATTAAATAAAAAGAATACTACCCATAGTCTTCTTATGATTTCTATGCTTTTCTTCCCATTGATATTCCACTTGTGTCACATGGATGCTTAATAGTACATGTCATTAAGAAAAAATGATGACCTCTAGAACAATTCTGTTAAATGTAAAAAAGAGTAATGTTGAGGGATTATGGAGATGTTCTCACAGGGATGCAGAATGGAAGCTCTTAGGCAGAATGAAGCGGCTGGGCAGAGAGGGAGGCAGACAAGAGTCAGGAATGGCCTGTGGCATCAGCCTGCCACTGGTCCAGTGTATTTACTTCAGTGCTCTGCGGCTGGCAACCCGTTCGCCTCCCCTCTGAAAGAGCAGTTCTAAGATAAGATTCTACTTAGTAGTTCTGGGTTTTGTTTGTTACTGTTTATTGGTTGGCTTCTTGGATAAAGTGCTGTCCAGAGAAGTCAACACAGACTTTAGTTTGGAAAATCCTGGAACAGTGATTGGTATCTGCAGAACCCCTGTTTCATTTGGGCTGTGAGCTTAGGCTCATGAAGCTCCTGGCTTCGTGTGGACAGCAGATGCTCTGGGGCCCGGTCCAGCTTCTGGAATGTCCATGAAGTGCTTATACAAACACCAACCAACAAGATACTGGGAGAGTTTGGTGAAGATTTCCCATCTCTACCATCGCAAGAGTTTCCAACTGTGCCCACAGGCCTTTAACAAACTCTAACACCAGCAAGGGAGTAAAAGGGCAGAAAAGAGGGAAGGGTGGGGAGTCCTGAGAGGGTGAAACGTGTCAGCTTAAGCATTAAAGGGCATGTGTGAAGGATGCATCTGGGTCATCTTCTCTTCATTTCTGATTCTACCCAGGCTTTACTGCCACTTTTTCCCCCGTCACTGTTCCCTGGGTAGGGTGAGGGAGGAAGCAAACAGTTCCTAAGGGTGTATGGTGTTGCTGATGGTACCCAGAGCCTAGGTGGCAAGAAGCCAAAGGAGGTGTACACCTGCCCTGGGCAGCAGGGGAGCAGCAATGTCCAGGGGCATCCCTCTTCCTGACACAGTCCAGACACTTCCACTCTAGGGGCACAATGGAAACTTCTTTAATTTTAGCTAGTGGTTAGTCACAGCAAGTAGGTGAAAGACACTTTAAATCCTAATAACTCACTTATTTGAAGATTTAAAAACCACCAGTACATTTTCAGATGGTCTTTAATTTATCAAAGTAGAGTGAAAGCTATCCATTCTGAGGAAAAATGCAACTTAACATCCATAAATGATTTTTACAAATGGAACACAGCATTTCATGGAGTGATTCAAACGAAGCTTCCAGAAATATCTTTAGTTAAAGCAATTAACAAGTTCTTGTGGAGGGCTTTCTCTTTAGTCTGGTTTCATGAGGGTTGACACAGCGTACAGAGAGCAGACAGGAATGACGGACTTACCTCCTCACTGGAATTTTACCATTTGTGTTGGTCATAAAGGCCAACTTCATCCAGCTGGAAAACAATAGTAACAATATTGTTTTAATATTTCTTAGGAGGATCAGCTTCAATCCGGTTAAGAACTTAAAAAGTAAGCTCACTCAATCAAAGAACATTTATTCTGAAAACCTGAGGCAATCATACATGGTGAGATGAGTTTATGGTTATCAGATTCAGCAAGTAAAAATACAGGACTCTATGTTAAGTTTAAATTCTGGACAAAGAACAAATAAATTTTTACTATAAGAGTGTTCCAAACATTGCACAGGGACATACTTAACCTAAAAAATTATTTGTTACTTATCTGAAATTCTCCTAGTTCTATATTTTATCTGGCAACCCTAGATGAAGTAGAAAACTGGGTGCTTGCCCAAGCAAATTGTAGGTCCTTGTTTGGTTATTGGCCTTGTCCTTGACTATTGCTCTTTAATAAGTGGTCAGAAATGCAACTGTCGGGGAGTAGGTGGATGGATGAAACAGGTGAAAGGAAAAAAATAGGGAGAATGTTTGTTATATTGGTCAGGGCAGCAGTTACATGAGTGTACATGCATGTAAAAATTATCCTCACTGCCGGGCCTGGTTGAGAGACGCAGGGTCATCAGTGGAGTTTTTCTATGGGGGTTCCCTCCTGCACCCCTCAACAGCCTGCCAGTGGCCTTGTGATGGCAGGTGGGCCCACTGCTCCATGGATCACTGCTTTTCAAGTGGGCTGACTTTGGCTTTGACTAGGATTCCTACTTGAGTGTCTTTCATGTCACCTTGGAAGAACAACTTGGGTCAGGTTAAAAAATCTACCTTTCTTTAGTAGTAGCCCTCCAGAGGGGCCACGGTTCTTCCAGCATCTTCCTGCCTTCAACCATTACTTTCACAGAGGTTTTGGACTATGGGTTTATCATATATGCCCTGCAAGGTGGCATGCAAAGTGCAGGTACATACTGATCAATTTCCTCTCCAAGGAGGTCAGAAGCATGGAGGGGAAAAGGAGCTAGATGTTGCCTGGCCACAGGCTTAGCCTCCATTTCCTAATCTGACCATTTGCTTGGTAACAGCCAAGAACAAAGGGTGATATAAACAAAACTCACTGTTTCTTGAGGCATGTCATTGGACTGACGTTGTTGGCCCTGAAATTGTGTATGATTGATTTCAGGCCTTCTACCCATTGCTGAAAGAGACAGAAAATGGGTGGTGAGCAATCTGCTTGCAGTAAATAGGGTGGTTTTTATAAGATAGACTGTATCCATTTTGTGTAAGAATAATATAAACTCTCCTTTTATCCCCTTCCTACCACACAGCCATCTTCATTTCACATGCTCATATTTTATCCTTTAATAAACAGCCTTCATTCTTTCCACAAAGATAAATGTGCCATCCATGGTGTCATGAAACACTGGCTGTCACAAAGGAATGCTGTCCACTGATTGACTTGTTAAACCTTCTCTGTGCAGCCGGTTTAAATACAAGTTCTTTTCCAGTTACTGGCAATCCTAATTATCTCTAAGCAGCATTCTACAATACGTGATGATGTATTTAGCTATTCTCATTGTAGAGGATGAATGCATAAGGGATTCATCAATTTTATTGTGTGACTCTATTTCAATCTAAGAATTTGTTACATATCTTATCCGTCTGTGTTTTAGCACAAAGCCTTAAAAAGTAAAGCATGCACTGATTGCTAGGGTCCCCAAAGCAAACAGTGAATTACTTACATAATTTCTGTGTAAGGACCTGGACCTCCGTTTTAGCTCACAGCATCACTCCATGGATTTACAAGGAAAAGTGAAGGAAGATTGTGCACAGCAGTGCAGGAATTTGGGTCTTTTAAGGGTATTTTACTGGGAAAGGCTAGCCCGTGAATTAAGGCCAACTCTGCCCATGGGTCCAATAACTGATGCCAATGAATGTCATACCAAGCTGCTAAAATAAAGAATCACATTCTTGGCAAAATGCATTGTAGAAAATTGATACTGGGAGTAAAAATAGAAGTGGGTACCTTACCTTCTTAGGTTTTTAATCTTAGTGCTGAAAAAGGGAAATATTTTGGAATAGTAATATAGATGTACATTCTACCTGCACTGTCCAGTATGATGGCAGCATGTGGCTATTTAGATTTAAACTGAATAAAAATAAAACTCAGTGCCTTCGTTGCACTAATCGTATTTCAAGTGCTCAGAAGCAAACATGGGGCTAGTGTCTACTATACTGGCCAGTGCAGAGAAAGAACATTTCCATCATTAGAAAAGGTTCAACTGGACAACAATGCATAGTTTAAATCAGTTTTAATCAGGTTTAACTCAGGCAAGTGATTTAGTCACTGCAAGGACCAGGAGTGATGAGTTCAATAAATGTGTGTGGTTTTAATTTTAATTGTGATAAAATCGATGTGACATAAAATTTATCATCCTAACCACTTTTAAGTGAACAGTTCAGTATCATTAAGCAATATCCACATTGCTGTGCAATCACCATCCATCTGGAGAACTCCTTTCATCTTGCATAACCAAGACTCTGTACCCATTAAATAGCTCCCCATTTTCCTCTCCTCACAGCCTCTGGAAACCACCTTTGTACTTTCTGTTTTATTGATTTGATGACTCTAGGTGCCTCATGTAAGTGGAATCATATAGTATTTGTCCTTTTATGACTAGTTTCACATAGCAATAATGTAACAAGTCCCACCCATGTTGTAGTGAAATTCCTTCCTTTTTTATTCCATTAAATGGATATGCCACATTTGGTTTATCCATTCATCTGCCCATGAATACCTGGGTTGCTCCCACCCTTCGGTTAATATGAATAATGCCTCTATGAAAGTGGGTATATAACTGTGGCTTCAAGTTCCTGCTTTCAATTCCTTTGGGTATATACTCTGAAGTGGACTCACTGGGTCATCTGGCAATTCTATTTTTAATTTTTTGAGGAGCTACCATACTGTTTTCCATGGTGGCTGCATCGTTTTACATTCCCACAAACAGCTTACATTTCCACCACCAATTTCTCCACATCCTCACCAACAATTGTTATTTTCTGTTTTGTTTTTGTTTTTGTTTTTGTTTGGATAGTAGCTATCCTGATGGATGTGAATCTCACAGAGAGTTTTTGTCTTCCTCTTTGGGCTCCGGTCATACCTAACAGCTTTCTGAAGGAGGACTTAGGAGCCGTAAGAGTAAATTTCCTTTCACAACTAGAAAAGGTCACTTCCTGAGGACTGTAAATAGCATTGAAAGCCTCAGCAAGCATCATGGTGAAGTCAGGATTCTGAAGGAGGAGGAAGAAATGAAATGGGAGCATTAAAGACATGCCTCAATTATTATGCTCATCAGAACTCACTTCCTCTGTCAGGCTAAATACGGGACTCTAACTCCCTGAGGACTATCATTTATCCCGTTATTGGCTGAATAAACCTAAGGCCCACACAGAGTTTCCCAAGAGGAGACAGAAAAAGCATAAATAATTTGGTTGGCATTCACTGGGAAGCATTTTCCAACCAGGAGGCCTGTCTTGTGCTCCAAAACACAAAACAAAGTGCATGGTTTCCTAGGGCAAAAAAGTGGGCAGTTTCTGAGATTTTTCACTGGCTTTTAATGATCATTCTGATTTTGTTGTTTCTAAAAAGAAGTTACAAAGCTACCAGGCTTTGAGGAGGCTTAAACAACTTTCACCAATCTTTTGAAAATACAACTGGTGAAGAATCTTGTTTATTGTGATGGAAAGGTCGGGGAATGACCTTGGAGGTCATCCCTCTGGTGACAGTGTTCATGCTTGAATTAGCAGGAAATGCCACCAAAATCCTCACAAGCCCTAAATGGCCCGGGGAGATAGGCTACTACCGCCTCTCTCCAGTAATGCAAGTGAGGTCAAAGGGCCTCACACAGGATAAAATAGCTGCTGGTGCAGGGCCGAGAGGCAATAAGAATGCCGCTGTCGGCCCTTCACTCTGGGATATTTTCACTCAGGGCCTTCTCACACGTCTCCCTCCAAGCTTATCAGACCTTTCCTTCAGGTGATGTACACCTAGCATAATGAGGCCAAGAAACTATTAAAGGAAGTATGTTAAGGATTTGTTTTGTTTTTTAACATAAAATAGATGAAATGCCAGCAGGTGTCAGTAGAGCCCAAGAATTTAAGCGGAAAGTTGTACCAGGCGTGAACTAGCTGCCTATCAACTTTCAATGATTCCAGATTAACAGAAGTGAAAAGAAACAATAAAGTGACTTAGATATATTGTTTTGAATTACTGAAAATAAGTACATATTTTAGTAGTCTATACAACATCCCGACAGGTGCACCTTCAAACCTCGGACTGTGTGTTTCTAGAAGGTTCATTCCCTGATATGTGCTGAACACACACTGGCTCATGGTGACACATGGTTCCTTCAGGCCCAGCATCCTGAGTGGGCACATGCAGTGTGGATGTGGGGGAAGCAGCCCACAGCATCAGTTTGGTTCAGATGTCCAAATAAGCTTTTTCTGCACTTCCCTAGTGGGTTGTAACTGTTACTGTTCTCTCATTTCTAATTTTTTTTTTCAATTTTAATTTAATTTAAAGCTTCTAAGAAGAAGGAAACAAAAAGGTCCTTTAAGGGACTCTTAAGGGCTTACACTGGATGGTTTAAGGGGAAAGGAGGGAGGAACAGAAGCTGCCCCTAATTCTCACCTAGGAACATTCAAACCTCTCCTCTGGGATGCCTTCAGCTTATTTTCACCACGCAGGCAGGGTCCACGTTCAGGCAAATGCCTGGGCCTCACTCTTACCTGTCTCCTTTTCCTGCAGAACACTAGAACTGTCATAGACAAAATAATCCCTTCCCCTTAAAAAGAAAGTTATAGACATATAGATTTAAAAGCTAAACTGAAAAATACATGAATTTACATACAGCATATGTCTCACCTTTTTCCTTTAAAACATTTGGTGGACTTTTTTTTAAGGTTATGAAAGCGATTAAGTATTTCAACGCCCTTTGTAAAAAAATGTAAACCAAAACTCCTTAAGGCAAAAAGTAGACATCACCCCCAATCCCATGATTGATATTAAAAGCCTAATAATATTGTGGTATTTGAGCTTCTAGCCTTTCCTGTGCTAATATAGATTTGTCATCCCAAATAACTAGTACCGTTATTTTTCAGCCAGCATCACCTCAGGCAGAATTGTTATTCCTTCAGCTCAATCTTATCTCTGGATTTTGTTCCAGAAGCATTCTTTTTATTGTTAGTCTTGAGTCAAAGAAGCATATTGTCAAAGCAAAAAATAACGCAGTCCCTGTGATATTCTCCAAGTTGGCTGTGTGATTTTCCCCAAAGGGAGGCCCCAGGAGCATCCTCCTTAATCTTTTGGTGTTTGGCTCTTTGTTTTCAAAGAAGAGGCAGCTGGTGGAGGTGGTAGAGGTATCTTAACTAAAGTTAGCTCCAAGTTAACTAGACACTTGTTACTTAAAGTGTAGTCCAGGGGCTAGCAGCGTCCAAATCACCCGGGAATTGTTAAAATGCAAAGTATTAGGCTGAGCCTATTACATCTGTCTCTAGGGCTCAGGAACACACATCTGTGTTTTAAAGAGCTTTTCAAGTGATTCTTTTGCAAACTCACAGACAAGACGCACTGTTCTAAAACCCATGCCACTCAGGTGGCTCCTTAGACCAATGGCATCAGTCTTTCCAAGAACTTGGGTAGAAATGCAGAATCTCAAGTCTCATCCCAGACCCAGTGGATCAGCATCCTCATTAATAAGATCACCTAGGTGACTCATGTGCACATTCCACCTGGAGAAGCACAGGTCTAGGTAAGGGGCGCCTCCCAACTTGAAGCACCTCCTTCTGTTGCCCACGCAGGAAGATCTGGGTTTGGTTTCCTGTGGGGCTGAAGATTTCCTACAGTGCCCTCAGCTAGGGTATCTCATCTTCTAGTGAGGTCCCTGGAAGGAATCCTGTAGTTCCTGATTTGGACTTTGTTTACGTCATAGCTCTCCAGCCCACCTGAGCAGAACAAATCTTCATTCACCAGAATGGAAATTATGATTTTGCCCAGTTAGGGGACTGAAGGTAAATTGCTTGCATGGAAACAAGAGGAGGCAAGATGTTGTTGGCAGTGATTTTCACCTTCCCTATGTCTGAACTGTGAAAATAATCAATGGAAGAGGCCATCTGAAATGTTTAAAATATGGGAACTTCAGGCAGATTTTTTGTTTGCCTAAGTAAATGGGAATAAGAAAAAGGGCGTGTTTCAATTGGCTATTCTCAAGGTGCCAATTGCTCTGACAATTAGTTTCAGTGCTCAAACAATATAAACCAGGGACTTACACAATTTGAAATACAGCGTTTGATTCCTCTGTACTGTGAGTTGGTGAGACTGAAGAACATTCAAGATGGGAAATAAGACCAATTTCCACTATGGGGTTCATGGCAGGCTGCCCCCAGATTGTGCCACTTCAGCGTGTGTATTATTTTGAGCTGAAGACAATTAAGGCCTACCACATTCAAGAAGAGCTTTCTACCTCCCTTAAACTTCCTAAAAGAATTTAGAGTGTGCCTGTACCAGGAAGAGAACCATTAACAGAGGTAACTTTTATTACGTAAAACTTCTCCACTTGGCATGGCAACATTTGTTTACCAAACATTTGCTCTTTCCATCTTGCTGTGAACTGTCCTCCTCCCCTTTGACACCACAGACTTCTACTCCATCTCCTTAGCTCAGGTTGGAATATATAAGCCTTACTTGTCTTTCATGACTTTGTGATTAGTTTGAACTATGAAGTTTTTCAAGTAAAGATTTCCACAAGGTCAAATACTGCAGCAAAACAAGATTCTTTATGAGGTGCTTAGGAGGTAAAATTGCAACATTTCATAAATCTCCAAATGAATAATATTTGGTGGAGTAACAGTATCTTCATATTAAAATAAAAATTTAGTTTTGGGAAGGCATTTGAGCTGTAGACTGCCACTAAATGTAGGCAGTGGCTCAGATTCTAAAGTAAAGACACTGTAGGTAGACCCCACCATGTTTTCTCTAATGGGTCTATATAAGCAAGCAAGATGAAAGAAATCAATTTGGTTCATTTAGGAAAAGGTATTAAATGGCATTAAACTTTCTTTATTTAACTTTATTTAACTAATGTTTAACTCTGACAGTAGGCCAAGGGGAAGACATTTACAGCTGATGCACTATTAAAAGAAAACTATGTAGAGAGTACTTAGAGACTAGACTGGGGGATCCCAGAGCCTTTGTACATTAGAACACCCTGGGGAGCTTATAAGACATTTTTGAAGCCTGGACTCCACCCTTGGAGATTCTCATTAACAATCTGAGTATGGTCAGGCCATCCACTTACTTTTTGGCACTGCAGATATTCTAATATGAGTCTGTAACTAAGCACCACTGAATTAGACCTTGTGTACTGCATGTGGTTTAGGCCAGTAATTCTCAAACTTTAAAGTGCATTTGGATCTCGTGGGGATTTTGAAAAAGTACAAACTCAGATTCAGTAGGTCTAGTGTTTTTGCTGAAGATTCTACATTTCTTACAAGCTTCCAAGGGATGCCATGCAGGCTTGGGATTCTCGTGCTCTCTTCACACTGGGTAGCAGAGCTTATACATTACTTCTGTAAGAATATAGTAATTTATCCTCCATTTGCCCCATGGTCCCAAGCACATAAGCCGGTGAGAATTATGCCTGGGCTTGCCTGGGGCTTGCCTGGGCTTACCCCGCCTTATCTCTAAACATCCCGACCCTCCCCAAAAGCAACAGGCTGAGCGGATCCGCCACAATAAAAGGCACCACACTGCTGCCCTCTCTCTCTCCTCTCTCTCTCTCTCTCTCTCTCTCTCTCCTCTCTGCTCTCTCTGTCCCACTGCTCTCTCTGTTGCTCCCTCTCTCTCTCCCCACCGCCCTCTGGGGGCAGCCACTCTCTCTTTCAGATAATAAAGTCTCTTGCGTGGGCCTATGTCTCCTGAGTCATTCTGGGTAAGGAGGGTCGCGGCGAGATACCCATTCAACTTCTAGATAAATCATGCATCTTGAGTACCATTAAGAAATCCACCAATGACAACTCAGTTCTGCTTTCCATATGCCATCTATTCTCAAGTGGTCCACCCTTCAACAGAAGTTAGTTAGAAATGCCAATTCTCAGGCCCCACCCAAAATCTACAGAATCAGCTACTGTGGGGATTTGGGGGACCAGCAATCTGCATTTTAACTGTCCTGCCTGGTGACTTAAAACAACAATCACTGCAGGGAGACTAGGATCTGAGCAGACAGTGCTAATCAGAGATACAGGTAATTGAGGTGGGTATGGAGGTGGCCACTGGAGAAGAGGCTTGTCTGGTTTTGTTTTTAATCAGTTTTATTGAGGTACAATTTAAATATAATGAATGGCCTCTGAGCATTTGAGTCAAGCTTTTCAAATGCTAACTAACCACCCTTGTGGCGAATACTACTAATTTATACTCAAATTTAAAATCCACATTCCCCAGTTTTGGATTAAAATTCACCTGCACATCACTTTCTGTGCTCAAGTATTGTAAAGAAAGTCACAAGTATTACAAATGCAATGCTGGCAGCCATGAGGAGTTTGGCTAAAAGGATGTTCCACAGGGAAATCCAGGAGCTGGAGTGTTCCAGGACCTCATTAGGCAGCACCAGATGGCCCTGCAGAAACTACTAGAAGAAACAGCTCCCCTTGGTTCTAGGAGAGTTAACTGCACAATCAGGACAGTCCTGGTCTGGAAGGCTGGGCACCGTGGAAGAACAGCAGACAGACATCCATTCTCATCATCATGAACCATGCAACCAGGGTTAACGATCAGAACATGACTTGGGCCATGAAATGTCCAGTGATCATGTTAGGTAGCAAGACAGACATGAGCAGCTGGGGAGGAGAAGACAAGGTTTAAGGAAAAACTGCCCAAACTCTGTACAGGTATGGAATTCCATGTGATGACAACAAAGGTTTTACAGGGAAATAACTTCTTTGCCTGTCAGGACCAGACCAGACTGGACCCAACCTGATCGCAACGTGGGCACAATGGAACAAAACGCAGGACTGCCCAAAACATGCCTCATCACAGGAAAGGACATGCGCGCTGAGAGGGGTGGCTCTACAGGTGGACCCGTCAATCAAAGGACCACACCTTGTCAATCAAAGAGGAGCCTCCTAGCGAATGCAATATATAGGCCTCTCGCCTAACAGATGGAGGCTTTTGTCTACCTTGACTCTGGCCCCTTCTTCCCTTGGGGTGTATTCAAATAAAACTTACCCTCTGCTTCGCTATTGTGTCTCTGTTTTTCAATGCTTTGTTGGGTGGGGGTGGGGGCGGGGGCCGGTAACAAGGACCAAGGAGAACGCACTCAACCGTTACCGATCAGGCCTGAGCACCAGGGCCGGAGACCACACAGCGGCAGGAGTAACCAGAGGCTGAGTGCTGGGGTTCCTAACGCCTTGGTCCTCAAGGCGTTTGGTGTAGGTCTGCGGCAGAGCCTGGCTCAGGGGTTATAAATCCCAGGAGCAGAAGAGGGACAGCCGGTGATTTAGGCAGGACTGGAGAAAAAACATTAACATTTTACCCTTCAAGTGTGCTCATCTAGGATGCTAAACCCATTCTAAAATTAATCGAGCAGATCTAGTAATGTTTGTATATCACAGACCAACTTATAGATCCCGTCAAGAAGAAAAAGTAAAACAGTTTTTCTCCTTTGTGTCAACTGTTTTCTCTGGGATCTACTTAGAAGGAGAGAATTGTACCAAGTGTCAGTCTCACACGATATCCATGTCAGTGTTGGAAACTCTCTCAGGGACCGGGGGACAGAACACATCAGGCAAAGAAACCTGCGAGTCATTGTAACTGCCACAACCCAGAGCAAAGAGTGTGCGATAACAGGGAAGGTGAAGAATTTCGTGCATAATAAAGGAGCTGAGCTTGCAATCCTAGATACAATGCAGGTGACAAACCTAGAAGGAAATGCATAACAAATGAAGGAGCCTATAATGATGGCCATAAAGAGCAAACTGCTGAAACTGGTGCCTAAATAGCAATGGGGCTTTTGCAAAAAAGAGCAAAAAAAAGAGGAGAGCAAGTGCTCTAATCTCAAAAGCCCTTGGAAAGTCAGTAATAATTTTTCAAATCCATTTCAAATCCAACTGAAAGAAAAAAAAAGAGAACAAGTGGAATCTTTTTCACCTGACATAGTCTGTGTCTTCCAGCGAACAACTTATCTTTCACCTGCTGATTTCTGTCCACAGAGCTAATCTGATAAAGGTCAAAGGGGGAATGTATTAAGTGCCATGAGATTCTCAAGTCACCTTCAGAGCATGGCAAATGAGTATCTGGGTGGGAAATTAGCTACCATATAGGAGTATGTGTGGCTGTTTGGAAGACAGATTTGAATGGGCCTGGATAATATTTACACTTTCCTAGTCAAAATTAGTTTAGTCCCTCACACATAGTCAAAACAGTCTGTCAGCCTGGCCAGTTATCTTGACAACACTGGATAGTGAGGCCAAAAAGGACCTGTAAATAGTCATAAGGAAGGAGAGGACACGTGCTGTTCTTGGTCTTTACTCAGATGCCCATACCAAGGGGGTTTCTGTTGGTTACCATTTCCAAGAGACAAGTTTGCACTGCCTAAGCCTGATTCTATAGATAACTCTGTGACAATGTCCTGTTGAACCTGTAGCATCTTGCCCCAAATAACCACATCTAATTCCAGATACCTACTCCAATAAATATACTGTTGAAAGGAATCGAGATATGCCACATTGGCATAAAAATTATTTTGAGCTGAAGGCATCTGAATTCCTGAAATCTCTTATCTGCCTAAAAGCAGAAAATCTCCAAAATACTCAACTGTCATAAATCCCTATCCAGAAGCAATTCTAATCAGCTCTTCTGGAAAATGAAAAGTTGGCACCACATCCCAACAGAAATTGTCATAAAACTATTATCTCCTATCTAATCTCCTTAAGGGAAGGGGTCTTTGACTTTTCTAAAAAATCATCCTCTCTCCCATAACTAGCCTTTCACTGTCTCTCTCTTTTCCTTATTAAGAGATTGTATCAACTCTCAAGTCTCACTGCTCCTTTGGGAATCCACTTCTTTCTGTGATGCACCTGTGCATGTAAAATTAAAAAGTAATAAATTTATATGCCTTTTGTCCTGTTAATTTGCCTATTGTCAGTATATTTTGCAAACCTAGTCTAAGAACTAACAATCAGGAAGAAGAAAACACTTGTACATATACACATTCAGAATCCATTAATGCCTTCTGTTTACTCGTGCTTAGACTTTAGGCTGTGATGTTTTTTACTATCTCAAGTTTAACAGAACAGCTCCATTCCTACAAAACCCAGAAATCATTCAAAAAGAAAATGAGATATTTGGTTTATCTTATATAACATTTATTTGGTTTCTATTTGGAGAACTCTGAAACAAGTGAAGAATTTTAAGATTTTGAGAAACCAAGATCATCCCATGCCATTGAAGAGGTTCAGTACAAGCCTCCCCAAAATAGGCCACTTGGACATGGGATTACTTACAGCTGAAGTCAATCAAGGCCCAGAAGACTCAGGAAGAGCTTTTTACTTCCCCCTTGACCACTGGAGAAAGAATTTAAGAGCGAGGGTCTGGTGCAGGAAGAAAACTCTCACTAGAAATAATGACAAAGAATATGGGCTAGGTGTGGTAGGCTAGGAGGAAGCTTAGCAGGGCCCCAGAGATGAAATTCCTTGGTGTCCTATTGTCTCTGCAGGGTCTGACAATCATTTGCTTCCCAAACACTTACTCTTTCCATCTTCCTGTGAACTGTCTTCCTCCCCTTTGGAGTGTCAGGCCCCCACCCCCTCCCACTTAGCCTAGGAAGGCATGTAAACTTCAATTGCCTGACTGCCTGTGGGTGTCATATTTGTATGGGCCTCCCATACACATGTAACTAATTTTTTTTTCTCCTGTTTATCTGTCTTGTATCAATTTACCAGCCAAAGAACCTAGAAGGGTAGAGAAGAAACTTTTCCTCCCCCAGAAAACCAGTCAGAAACTACCAGTTTTGTCAGAGTGCATTTTTGGTCTCAACTGTCAAAATTTGCAGAATCCTGGTGGTAAGGGGTGAGTAAACAGCTGGTGAATTAAAAGGTGTTTATGGAGTTGTTTCTTTGGCTGATGCTGTTATGATCCCTGAGGTCCTGATATGTGCCAGCTGACAACGTTGGCAAAGTAAGCCATGACAAAATGAACAGTATCCCAACATGCAGACAAATGCCACCTGCTGAGGCTTTGTGCTGAATACCATCAATCAAAAGGTCTCTGGCTAACTTTTGCCCAGGCAGCACCAGCCTATTTAGCTCAGGCAAATCCAATCTGTAGGTAATCTTATAAACTAACTCAGAAGTACTCAGAAGAACCTAGATCAGTAGTTTTGACTTTCATTATCTAACTTCCTATTCTTTATGGCAAAGTCCCTCCACCCTCTCATGCCAAAAAAAAGGCGGGGGAAGGGGAGGGAGGGAAGAAATGTGGCAGCCAGAAAACAGAGAATAAAAAGAATATTTATGGTAAAGATAAATAAATGAATGTCTAGATAACATTGTTTTGATATTCCTGGAAAAATATTGGGCTGAATAATGCATCTATGACATTGTTAACTTTTTCCTGTAAAACTAGTTCCAAAAGATTTTAATTTGTGCCCCATCAAGAGGCAAAACTAAGTAAAATGTTTGGGAAGTAGCTGAATATCCCCCCTCCTAGCTGAGAGTCATATGAGAATAATAAGCCCTTTGGGAGTGCTATGGTAAAGAAGCCTATCCAAAAGGCCTTTTCAGCCTTATTTGACCAGGGAACCTCCTTCATATGTGGACTTTCTTGAGGAATCCATGTTGCAGACAACTAGTTGGGAAGTGGTGCTATGTTACTACATCTCCCACAGACAACTCTAAACACTTACCTACAGCAAAACCATCCACTGTAACATGTGGAAGTGGTTGCTTCTCAAGTTGTGAGCTGCACAAAGGGGTGGTGATAGAACACAGGATCTGGAGTGGATCTAATGCCTGGGCTCAAGACGCCTGCTCAGCCACTTACTGGCTGGGTGGCCTTGGGCAAGTTACTCGACTTCTCTGGTCTTAATGTTACCTTTGTAAAATGAGGATAATAATCATACCCATCCCAGAAGACTGTTGTGAGAATTAAATAATACATGTCAAGCACTTTGAACATTCTCTGATACTCAATGCAAATTAAAAAATTTCACTGCTTCTGTTCTTATTTTAACATAGCACACTTTTTCTGTAAAGAGCCAGCTAATAAATAGCTTAGGCTTTGGGAGCCATATATGGTTCTCTGTTGTATGGACTTTATGTGTGTTTTTTTTTTTAGTAGTCCTTTAAAAATGTAAAAGCTGTTATTGGCTCATTGGCTGCACAAAAATTGGGCTGAGGGCTAGGTTTGGCCCATAGTCTACACTCTACCAGCCCCTGATTATGATCTTAAATTATTTGCTCCGGGTCATACTGCTCCGAGGCAACAGAGTCTCATCGTGGGCGAAGTGTCCTACCCACTTCCTCATTCATACCATTTTTTAAAGATTAGAAAACATACAAACACACATAGGCCCATTTTGCACACACGTTATGTACACAGTGGCAGTCTTTGCTAGCAGAAAAAACTGGTGCTATGTGGTAAATGGTGAAGCAATTTAAAGCTAGCATTTTTCTCTCCCAGGGGCCAAAAGGTGAAATCCAAGTTTCATATTCTATTTCTGGTGCAAGTAGTAGAGTAATTCCCCTTTGCATTTCCTTGGTGGATTCACTTGGTAACGCTTGCCATTAGGGCAAAACGAGCTGCTCTAGGCTGGGCCTGGGAGACAGAGTTTCTTCTTAGGAAACCTGCTAGGTTTATGAAACACAGGGTAAGAGGACCCAGCAATGAGAACAGGTCCCCTGCTAAGACCGCAGCATTCTGAACAGAAGTGCCCAGGAGGCTGGAAGTTTTCTAAAGAAGCAAGAGTGGGTAAGACCAAAAAGTCCACCTGAAGGAACATGAGGATTTACAATTACATTCAAGTCTAAGAAAAAATGAATTGTTCACTTAAAAATGGTTAATTTTGTTATGCTAATTTAACTTCAATTAAAAAAAGAAAAGACACAGTAGAAAGGGGAATGCATTCTAGGGGAGTTTCTTCTTCTTACTCTTCTATATTATCTACTAGAGTGCAAGACCAAGAAAAGGCACATGATAAATATTTTAAGTGATAAAATACAGTGTATTAAACTCTATAAACAGCATGAGCCCAACTGCGTGTATAAGAAAGAAAGTTGTGTGTATGTTAAAAAGACACGTTAGGGTGGTTGGGAATTTGCAGACAGGAGGAAAGGAGAGCAACTATTAAGTAGGCGTGGGGTTTTCTTTGAAAGGATAAGTGTTCTAGAACTCGGCAGTGGTGACGACCACAGAACTCTTGTGATCTTCTAAATGATGCTGAATTGTTATTGTTAAAATGATCAATTTTATGTTATGTGAATTTCTTTTCAATTAAAAAAACAGAAGAATTTTCTTTTTATTCTTCTGTAATTTCTACTACAGTGCAGTGGAAGCACATATTCTACTATGAATAATATGCCTCTGCATTCAGGAAATACTAGTAAATAGCATAAAAAATGCATAGCCCATGCAAATGTTTAAAATGATAACCAGTAAGCTGTGTTGTTGCAGACCAGGGCTCTGGGCTACAGCCCAAAGCTTCTTGCTTCTCTCCTCCCATTACTCCAAGGAAACCTCACAGATGAAGATGACAAAACTCCCGGAAAACAACAGCAAAACCTCCTCTAGCTCCTATGTTCAGGATCTTGAACATGCATGTGCACAAGGAGCTTTATTTTTAAGCAAACCCAGTGCTAAGACAACTAGCAATGAAAATCCACATTTGACTACTGAAGAAAGCAGAGGGTTTCCAAAACAAACGAACATAGCTGTTTTCAGAATGTCAAGGGGTGAGAGATGCAGAACACAGGGACGTCAAGGTGATGTAGAGCAAGGAAACGGAACAAGGGTCATGCCATTGTAAAGTCCTAGTCTTCGGAAAAGGCCCAGCTTATTCTTTAACTTAATCTATGTACTGTTCTTCCTCTTCTTCCAGCCCCTTAATCAATTAAATAACTTTGTAACCAGGCTAAGAGACAGACCTCTGGAGCATATATGAACCCACATGGCTAAAGAATGTGGAGAACTGGATAACACAGTCATCTAAATAAGCCTCATCTTAAGACAAAACTTCAAAGGAATTATGAATCACCTATATACAGCTTATGCCTTATGCCCCCTACCCAAAAGGCCCTATAAAACTCCAAATCCTAAGCCCTTAAGTGCATCTCCTCTCTGAGGTTGCCTGCACTCCTATCTGAGTGTGTACTATCTTTTCAAATACCTTTTTTATGGTGCATAAGCTTATTGCACTTCATCTCCAAATTCTTTTCCATGGCAAAGACAGGAATTCGCCGACCTCCACCTCTGGTGGTAAATGTCTTTGTCACTTTGCTCTCTAGTCTTAACACAATCCTTTTCTCTCTACTTGTTTTATTTCAGACCAGTAGGGAAATGGAAGCTCTCAGAACATAAACTCACTCCATCTGGTGTTCTGCAGCTCCCCCAAATCCTGGGGTGGTAGGGGCTTAGTTTCCACACTGTGCAGATCAAACAGATGCTGGATATAAGGTGACCCTGGCTTAAGGAGTTGGCAAGAGATTTGCTCTATGCAAACTTCAATGAAGCAGGAGTTCAATGAACGTCCCCTTTTCTCCCTAAGCTCTTCCTTGTTCTCTACTGCCTGCACGGCTGCTGCCATTCATGTCTACACTGGCTTTAATGAATTCCTTTCTTGCTGGCACTTGTTCAGCCTGATGGAGAATTCTTTCTGGATCAGAGTAAAGAGTCCTCCTGGGTTGAGGTTTGCCTAGTTCGCAGGGAAAGACCTCTCCAGATGCAGCTGCCTGGCAACAAAAGTCAAGGCTGGCACTGCAGACAAGCCCCTGATGGCCTCTGAGCAGTGTATGATCTCCTTGGCAGTGTCCGACCCAAAGCAGGGCCCCTGATGTACACATTCCTCAGAGAACATGTTTTAAACAAATTCTCTTCCTTTTCCAACTCTGCCCAAATAAGCCAGGCCTTCGGTTTCTGTTATGTGTTGGAATCATACTTCCAGTTAGGCAGTCATACAAGCTGGTCTACCTTGGCTTCTCTCACCTCACCCAGGAACAAGCCTTCTTTATTCCACATTCAAACATTTCACAGGTCTTTCTCCTTGGGTAATTGGTTGAAGCCAAGAACAACTGATTTTCTTGTATTTTAACCTCAGTACTTCCCAAACTAATGCACAAAGAAGTGCCTAGGGATCTTATTCAAATACAGATTCTGATTTAGCAGGTCTGGGATGGGCCTGAGATCCTGCATTTCTGACATGTTTCCAGATGATAATGATGCTACTGGTTCAGACCAAACTTTGGAATTAGTGTCCTCAGCCACATTATTGTCACATTTTGACATTCTTTAAAGGTAAAGTTCATGCTGCATCCCTCCTACAATGTGAGTCATAACCTTTCATTAACTCCATAGAATCTTCAGGATAGATTCCACAAGCATCTCAGCTTGGCACTCAAAGCAGGCTACAGTCTCAGCCTAACTTTCCAATTTCTCAATAAAAAGTGCTTACTCCAGTCTTCTCACTAGACCCACCACTGTGGGCCCAACAGTCCTCTGCTTCTAAATGTCTGCTCACATCCTCACTCCCATCTGCTCAGCCTTTTCTCTTCTGGTGGCCTGTGCACCATGGACATCATGACGTGACCAGAAAGCCCTCCCTCTTCTGGGTACTGTGCCCTTCTTCTTTTATGGAAATACTTGTCTCTCCTCACCTGTCCAACCACAGAGCCCCTTTCCTGGCAGTTTGATGACTGGCCTCAGGGATGGTGATGTGACCTGCATCAGGCTAATCTAGGGACTTCCATGTGTATACAAGTGTCCTCTTAGAAGAAGTAATCTGTACCTCTTTGGCATCTAGCGCAATTTTGTTGCAAGAGATTTCTTAAGTTTTACAGGAAAAATAACTTCTAGGATCACTGGGTCCAATTCCCTTCTTTTACAAATGAGGATAAAACCCATGTGATGGAAATGATTTGTCCATGTTTTCAACACATCAAAAAATACTTTGTGGATGAATAGCTGAATGAAGGAAGAAAAAAAGGGGAAATAAAGGGCATCTTCATTTAAAATGTCAATGAGATGAACCTCTTAAGTAAATATTTGCCCTCACCTTAGGGCAGGTACATTCATGCTGCACTCTGGCTGAAGCCTAGAGCTAAGGTTCTAACGATCTACAGATATATTTGTCACTTGGCACACATTGTGTTTAAAAAAATGAATATATTTACCAACATTTAACATCAGGAGACATCATGTAAAAAATCCAGTATCTCATGGAAAAAAACAGCACCACTGCCAATAACCTTACAACCTCAGACCCATGCTCTGATAGGTGGAGAATTGGCTGGAAGTAGGTGGAGGCTGCCTACTCAGATGGCATGAGTACACTCCAATTCGCTCAAGTCTACGCCAGCCTCTATTTGCCTTCACCTGGCATTTCATTAGTCATACCATCTCCGGGGCTTCTGTTGGCACCTGAGTTTGCAACTTCTGGTCTAAAGGAACTGTAGCTTTTGGTGTCACAGAGATAAAGACCTCATTTCAGAGTTCTGAGAGTTCCTCCAAAAATGAGACCCTGAAGTAGTAGATTCTGGGACAAATGGTCTTGCAAGAGCAGATGAGACCCCAGGGAGCAAGAGAGAAAAAAGGCAATCGTGGGAGGCCCACAGAGACAAGTTTCACCCACTCCATAGATTAACTGATGAATGCAGCTCTCCTAAGGGAAGAAGGTTTGATGGTTCCTAAATTCCACCCCGCAATAAAACAAAGGAACTCCATTATCTTTATTTGGCAAGAAGAAAACACCTAGGTGGGATGGGGCATTTGCAGCTTTTAAAGACGCACCCACTCATTTGCTCTGATTCACTACATGGGCTTTAAGGAAGCTTTTTACTGCCCCTCACTGATTTGTTCAAAATGAATTCAGAATGGTTTAAGGAAATAACAAAAGAAAACAAGATCATGCCAACATTAACTCTTGGAAACCCGAAATAACACAAATACACACACCATATCCCAGACTTAAGCCTCAAACAACTGAGCAAATGTGTTGAAGGATTTTAATCAATTAGTATATTGGGGCTTGGATGATAGAAAATTCAGATTTACCATTTATCTATGTTAGCATTCTGCAGGCATCAGCTGAGGTGAGCCTGGGCAGAAGACCAGGGAGGTAATGTAAGTTCTGCAAGGCTTCTGCAACAGAAGTGGGATATAAATGCTCATTATTGAGCTTTTCCACAGCACAGTGGTTCTCAAACTTGAGAATGCATCAGAATTGTCTGGAAGGCTAGTTAAAGCATGGGGTTACTGATTCACTAGGGCTGGGGCAGGGCCTTAAAGCCAGCATCACTAATTAAGTTCCCTGTGCTGGAGCTGCTAATCTAGGACCACACTTTAAGAATCACTGGCATGTATACAATTAAAACTGCATTTCAAGAAATTGCATTTTAATAGGGGACACTTAAAAACAAACCTGTTTGTAGGTTCATAGAAACGAATTCATTTAATTATATTGTGTGTGTATTCTTAGTGAATTCTAATCAGAGGCTAAGCTGGTGGAACAAATAGGACTACAGATTCACTTGTAAACTATAGTCAATCAATTTGAAAAAAACTTGTTTGGGTTCAAAATTGTTGTGATTTTTGGATTTAGTCTATTTGTATGCTAACCCAACAGGGCTCAACGTTCACCAACATCACCTGGGAGTCTAGTTAAATAATATGAGGATCCACCTCCAAAATCAGATTCCCTAGGCTTGGGTGGGGCCCAAGAATTTGCCATTTTTAAGAAGCTCCCCAGTGAGGCCTTGGTCTGATCCCTTTGAGTGGCTTAACCTTGGGTAGAGGAACTGGTTGAGGGGACTGAGATTCTGTAGGCTGTTAGCAAAGGAACTGACTGGCTATATACAGTGAACTTTGAACAAAATGAAGAATAAATCCCATCTCCAAAACCCTCTGCAGTAAGCCTTCCACTGAACATAAGTCAAATTTAGCAAAGCACTTTTGACATTCAACCCAATTTACTAGTTTTTATTGCCTGTAACAAACTACCTTTCTCTCTTTTGGCATAAAAAAAGAACACATCATATTTTCATAATTTAATTTCTATAGTACTTATTTACACAGTTATTTGAGGACTTGGTTAGAAAGCATTATTTATAGAGTTTCACCAAATATTTACGACCTGTGTGAAGTAGAATGAGCAGTCTGGAAACTGTTTAAACTCAATCCAACTCTTTGCATTTTGAATCTCATAATAACAGCTTAGCTGTGTAATCAAAGGAAAATGTGGTATGTGGTATAAAAGAACAGATATATTTGTGGAGACTTTAAGGGTTGCATTTCAATCTTACATACAGGGACGCTGTGATTTCAGTTTGCTGTGCGGTACCAGTTGTAACTTAATGAAAAGATGTGAACTCCATTCAACTTGCCACAGACAAAATCCTTCTAGGCTAATTGCATTCTAAAAGAAAAAAAAAACATGCACGAGAGAAAAGGAGTTGCTTTTCTAACTCAAGAAAGTTATTATGTTTGGTATTATTTGTGTAGTTTATAGTTAAACAGTGGGCAAAGAGATGAGGATGATTCAGGAAAAATAAAGCTTTATTACAGTTCATAAAAAAAAGGGGAAATACCTTCTTAATGTGGCTGCTTTTATTCATATGTGTTGTAAGCTGCATGACATATCAGACCACCTGTTACCCAAAGGCACACCGCATTTGAAGAAGTTCCAGCAGTTTGTGAGCAATCCCTTTTAACAGAGGGCTTTTAAGGAGAGGAAATGAAAACTACATTTTCTGACCTAAACAGCAGGAAGAAATTAGGCAAGCCACAAATAATGATCTCAACTGGAAAGCGACAGGACACCAGGTTAAAACCTCCAGTTTTATCATAGCTTCTTAGTAACCGTCCTCTTACATGCTGAAAAGTGACTCTAAAAGTAACACCATGGAATCCCAGACCTTATGAGAATCAATGAATCACATTTTCTTAGTCTTTTTGTCTAAAGACATTTTCCTAGCCTTCCTTAGAACTGTAAAGCACTTGAGGTGTACAGCATTAAGGGTTGTACATACTTATCATCTGGGTTAGAATTTATTGATTCAGTCAACATAAGGACCTCAATAAAACAGGTATTTATTGAGCACTTGCCATATGTTGGGTTTGTCCAGTACAGAGTTATTTTATAGTTCTTACACATTTGGCTGGCTAACTTTTAACTGTGGAAATGGTGGAAATGCTACTAGGAAAAAAACAACAAATCTTACCTTTACATAGACATCCTCTGCCTTAAACATACACATATATACCACCTACTCATAAGGATAGGTTTCAAAACACGGTTCTTAAACAAAATGGACTTAGAATGATAGCTATCAAACTATGGAAAGAAAAAATGTTATGGGATTTATTGGTTTGAGCCATCTTTCCAGCCTTGTACTTGCTCAGGGCATGAGGTGGGGTGGCTGGTACTACATGGCAGAGCAGGCCTGGGTTTTAGGCCAGACTCTGGCCTAGCCTGCCATGTGCTTGAGTCCTTGGCTTTATTCTCCTCGTTTAAAAAGTAATGGTTAGAAACCATTCCTAAATTCCATTTCCAGCTCTAAAATCCTGTGACCCTGGGATCATAATAGCTAACACACATTGAGGGCTTTTGATGAACAAGTACACTAAGTACTTTCCATGTAATAACCCATGTGATTCCCATGACAATCTTAAGGGCAGATAGTTTGCTATTTTTCCCAGTTTATGGATGAAGAAAATGAGGCACAGAGAGAAAATTTGTGTATCTAAGTCACACAGCTGATAAGTGCGAGAGCAAGGATATGAGTCCAGGCCATCTGGTCCCAAAGCCCGAGAACATGCTGAATCATACTGTTTCTTATAAAATCATGACTTGACAGAAGCCAGGAAATACAGATCTACAGAACTGTGTTTTGCAAAACTTCAGGTAGGTAGCTAAGTATCTGTATCTGAATAGCGAGTCTTTTCCTGGGTAGTCAACATGGACTTCTAGGGTTGAATATTGCTATGGTCAACAGCAACTAAAAAGACTTCTATAACAAATAAGCAGGCATGAACTACAAATAGGCACAATGTTTGTTTAGATTAGTATGATTCAAACTGGATGTTAATCTGAGCAAAATATTAGAAGAACCTGAAGGCACTGTAATATCTTTTCTTGCAAAATATTAGACGAGCTGGAACAATAGCACAAAAACGCCAGAAGGACAGAAACGCTCCCAAGTAGCATGGAGCAACCAACCATTTTCTCCCAACACGCACAACTGGGAGCTTCTCAAATTTCAGTGCACATGAGTTACCTACCAGGTGTTGTTGCAGCTGGGATATGAACCCCTATGTGGCTGGGATATGAACCACACTTCGTGGGTGAGGGGACAGGGCCTTTACGGCCTGGGAGTCTGCAGATCTCAATTCTGCCATCAGGTAGCTCTAAATCCAAGGGTAAATCTTTCTAATCTCAGTTTTATCGAATGATCTTACCTGTATATTCCCTTCTAAAATTCATGATTTCTCAAGATTCTCATTCAACCCTACCCTGAGTTTCTACTTGTAGGATTAAATGGTAAAATGGAATGTCTCCCCATCCCTCAAACCCAGGTTTCTGCAGTGGGAGAGTAAAGGCGCAGGCCTCTTTGCACATCCTATAGAAAGAAAATAGAAACACTGTTCAGAGATAAAACCACCCTGAAGACTAATGACTTACAGAGAAGTGATTTATATTTGAGGCTTTCTACTTTAGCCAAAATCTCTGAGACTTGCGCTTACTAGGGAAATGGTATGCTGGGCATGGTTATTCAAAGATGGGCCATAACCCGCTACTTTAATAACTTAGTGGGGCAGGAGGAGCTTGGATATCTTTACCACTGAAACCTGTGCTGTCCAGTATGGTAGCCATTGGCCATAGGTAGCTATTGAGTGCTTGAAATGTAGCACTCTGAATTGAAAACACACCAGATTTTGAAGACTTAGCATGAACAGAAGAATGTAAAATATGTCACTAATAAATTTTATACCAATTCTTGTTCAAATAAGAATAGTTTAACTATACAGGGTTAAAAAACTATTTTAGTAATTAATTTCATCTGCTCCTTCTTCTTTTTTAAATGTGGCTCCTAGAAAAGCTGAAATTATATCTGAGGCTTCTTGCATTACATTTCTGTGGGGGGTGTGCTGATCTAGCCTCTGGCCACTCCAGATGGGGTTCTTAGACCAGCAGCATCTGCATCAACCGGGAGCTTGCTAGAAAGGGAGAGTTTTGCCCTCATCTCAGACCTACTGAATCAGAATATGCATGTTCACAAAATCCCAGGTTGATTCCTGTGCACATTTAAGTGTGAGAAGTGCTGGACTTGTTTTTCCTAGAATGTATCACAGAAGGCTATCTAGGTTGTAGGTGTACATGAGTGCTATGTTAAAGGGTATTGTGCTTGCCATATTTTCTATACCAACATTCCAGCAAGGCACTGGAAATATTTTAATTTAAATTATTATACAATTTAAAAATATATATCAAAGTTATACATAAAAATTATGCAAACCACATATATGCAGATAGAGGGGGAAGGAGGGAGGTTTTATCATTGAGGCTACCTTAGTCACTTCTGGATTTTCCGCCACCATGTATGTGAAACTGATGTTCACCAGATCTGTACCACTGCAGACACAAAGTATCCGCCCTTCCAGATCATTTTCTGATTTTCCAACAGTTTCAAGAGCGGCCAGGATTTTGGGATCCTGTGCAGATATACAAATAGGAAAAAAAGATGTTCGATCACAGAGCATGGAGAAAACATGTTCATTTAATGTAAAAATACACATAAGGGCAAATGTTTTTTATTTAAAATGAATAGGTATTGTTCTAAAACTTGTAGAGGTAAAACCTGTAATACCACACATTACTTGCCCTCATTCGGGAAGAAAGGTATCATTGATTTAGAAAACTAAAATGTGAGGGTCTTTTTTTAGATTTTTTGACTGTAGTGACTGGAGAACCTAGAATAGCAGCAATGGGATGGAAAGGCTCTGACCTGGGCCTGCCTGTGGCCACAAAGACCAAAGGGGTCGCCAAGCAGGCAGTCACTGAGGGACACAAATAAGTATGATATTGCCACAACCAGTAACCACATGACATTCAAGAATGAGATCACATAGCCTGCACACAGAGTATGTTCACCTCTAGAAGCCATGGCATCCTCATTTGAAATGAAGACTGTGTAAGTTTACCCCAATTAGCAAATAAAATAGTGTCCTTTTCTCCAAAATAACTCAGGGAAAATGCCAACATGGTTACACAGAAATTTTAACTAACAAAAAAGAGAATCGCTTAAAAAAAAAAAACAACCAAGTGAGGAACATTAATTTTGTTTTAAACACCTAAAATCCCGCTATTACAGAAAAGGGAATAAATACTGTGCTAGAATATTCTAGAACAAATCCTGATTTAAAATTTCTAGCACCACTATGCAAACTTAGTCAAACAATCAATCACTGTGAAAAAGACTTCTTTTACACTGTTACTTTTTTCTATCAGAGGCAAACTGAGCCTCCAAGGCGAGCCAATGTCTGCATGCATAGGTGCACAGATATGGAACTACTCGAGCCATTTAAATTTCCACATCAACCACAGAGCAGAAGTGACTCACTGCTAAAGTGAAAAAGGCGGGATATGGGAGTAGGGGGTTTTTCAGATTAATTTCTGAGTTAGGGGAACTGGGTTTTTTTTTTTTGATGCTGTTATCATACCAAAGTCTTCCTCTCAAAGCTAATAAACATTCCCGATATAACTAAACATGGTATAATCAAAATCACCCAACAATTACAGATGAGAGGATTTCTACACTGTGTCTGTTCTTAATTCCCAGCTGATGATTTGGGGACACTAATAGGTTAAACAGAATTCTGGAGACCATTTCCAACCTAAGTAAGTCTGTGTTTGGAAGAACAGCAAACACCAATCCCATGTACCTTTGGTATGGCTCCCAACCGAACGCTGTTGATGAGGGAGCATTCTAGCACTTGTCCTTCCTGAAAAGAGACAACATAATCCAGCAGTGAGCCTAAATTCTGCCAGACCTAAGGAACAGACAAGGTACTTAGCAAATGTTTGTGATGTTGGAGACTGTGCTGATTAGTATAAGGTAGAGAGGGAGTGAGAAACAAGTAACAATAATAATAATTTCCAATAATCGGGAATAGTCAAGAGTCCAGACACCCCATTCCAAATGTACATATATATATATATATATATATATATATATATATATATATATATATATATATATGAATGCAATACTGAATGATTATTTATAAAATGTTTATAAAGT
This sequence comes from Manis javanica, assembly GCF_040802235.1. Classification (NCBI taxonomy): domain Eukaryota; kingdom Metazoa; phylum Chordata; class Mammalia; order Pholidota; family Manidae; genus Manis; species Manis javanica. Next base: position 34,559,341 of record NC_133160.1, on the reverse strand, counting down.
ACTATTACTTTTATACATACAATACTGTTAATAATGTCTATCATTCAATATGTTTCTGTACATGAAATACTAAGTGGAAATAATGTGTTTATATAACTCCAGTTCTACTTTTCTTAAATTCAGCTCAAAGGCTCATTAAAGGTGTACATTGTGCTTAAATCCTGTGGTATATGGAGTATATAATAAGATGAACATGCTTTTAATGCACCTTTGGGATTTCAGTTTGAATGTCTTCTTTTAGGAAACCTTCCTAATTCCCAAGATTAAATCGAACCTGCCTGTTTTAATCTCTTGTAACAATCTGACCTTCTCTTTCAGAACATTCCATGATTTGAACCTGTTTGGGGTTTTTTTTTTTTTGGGTGGGGGAATGCCTGGCTTTTCTCCTAGATTGGACTCAATATGGGCCAGGAGAATGCCCTTAATTACCATTGTATCCCCAATGAACATAGAAGTATGTTTTAAAAATCTTGAGTGAATGGGTCCATTCCCTCAGGAAGCACTTTGCTTACTTCTTCAGAAATAAAATGGTTTAAGCCAGACGGCAGGAAAGAGCAACTTGCTGTTCCTTTTCCATACCTTGCCTTCACTTCTCCAGGTGAGGAAGAAGCCAAATTCATCCACTTTGAAGAGGCAATTGGGCTCAAACACAAAGGATTCCTGTTAAGAAGAGATGTGTTGATCTGTATTTTGAATCTAATAAAAATGCAAATATTTAGCCTCTAAACATGGGAAAATGAGAAATCACTCTTTTGCATCCTGAATCTTATAACCACATTCCTTATTATACTCATTTTGAAAACTCTGTGTTCAATTTTAAATTGAAAAACTGATCAACTTTATGCAGCATATTCCTCTAGAGTAGCTTTATGAACAAAGTGCACTGATGTCTTGAAGGTCATGGAGAAGAAAGTTTCTAAGACCCTGGATGAAGAGCTCTTGGAAGGAAGAAGGACTCACAGGTTGCAGCCAACTGGTCTCCTTCCACACATGACAGATCATTGCCTATATCTGACATAATGTCAAAAATCAGGACTTTTTTCAAATTACTCATATTATTGTTGTTACTTACACAATTCAGAACTCAGGTGTTTACTCAGAACATAGCTGAGATCTTTGCTTTTACATCCAGCCTCATTGGGTGTCCTGTAAACCAGGACTTGATTCAGATTTTGAGCTACCCAAAATCTAGTCCTCGAACCAGTACCATGAGCGTTACCTGGGAGCTTGATCGAATTGCAGACTCTCGGGCTCCAGCCTGGAAAGACTGAACCAGTGTTTCTGGAGAACACAGAAATCTGTGTTCCAGCAAGCCCTTCAGATGATTCTGATGCCCAGTAATGTTTGAGACCCACTGCTGTGAACTTTGATCCCAGAAACTCTCCTGAAATCTACAGAATTAGGATTTGAACCAAGAAGGAATGTTAGCCAAACGCAGAGGTCCTAGAGTAGCTATGTTGTGCTTGCCAAAGGATGCCTAGTCTTCAGCAAGAAAGTACCATTGCATTTAAGAACACCAGGAATTGGAAGAAGGGTTTTCAGAAAATGAACACACATGCCCTCTGCCCTCTGACTGCATTACACCAAGACGTGGCATCGTGTCAACAAATCCACATGTTTGCATGATCTGAAGAACTTGTCCTCCTAAATAATTACAATTACAATACCAGCAATCGGGAACCTGTCTGGCAAACATGGATCAGGGAAAAGACTTAAAACAAATAGAGAGTAATTATAGGATTAAGATTTTAGCGGTAGTTCGGATCTCAGGTTCACCTATCAAAACATAATCTTTCTAATAAGCAGAGACATTTCCCAAGGTTAATCCAATGTCAAGCTACTGGGTCTACAACACAGTGTTGGAATTCAGAGTCCTAGGAGCCCTGAACAAAGCCAGCCTTCAGATTTATTTGTAGTTTTTCTGACAGATAAAGAGTTATTGCACATATTTCAACTCCATACCAGGCATGTGTAGGCACTGCACACATAGCAATGAATAAGACAAAGGAAGGGGCATGGTGTGACCTTTGTATTTGGAATCAAAGCCCTGTTCTGCCATTTATTTATACCTTTCCCTAGAAAGACCCTTTCTGAGTCTCAGAATCCTTACCTAACAAGTGGAAGTATTTACACCTAGCTTTAAGGCTTACTGTGGGAATTAAATGAGATGGTACAAGTACTCAGCACATAGTTACAATTTAGCAAGTGGTCACTACTAACAATCATGAATGGTTTGAAGATGTATTTGTGGCAGCAAATTACTAACAACATGACACTGCCAATATGTGATGTTTTGGGGACTCACAAAAATGGCACATTCACATGGTTCACGGTTCATCTCTCTAGAAAAGGCTCAACCCAGAAGTTGACACTTTAGATGGGTCTTAGAGAACAAGCAGAAGTTACCCAGGTGAAGCAGCATGAGGGGCAGAGGGAGTAGCATTTGTAAAGATAACACAGACTTAACCTGGCACCAGGGACTTCCGAGGAGATGGTGTGGTTACAGCATCTCAAAGGAGAGGCAGGGGATAAGAATGCACACATAAATAAGGCTAGATCAGAAGGGTGTCGTATGGCATGCAAAAAGGTATTAAACTTGACCCAAAGGCCGGAAGGAGATTTATATCATTACTGACTGAGAAATGAGAATTATCAACTAATTATGAGAATTAACACATTTCAGAATACTGTTTAAAAAATATCCTAATGGTAATGTATTCTGGGGCACCATGTTCCAAAGTGGTATTTAAAGAGCAGTATTTAAACGCCATTATAAAATGGTATTTACAGAGCAGACCCACGATGAATAAACTACCACGTTTATTATTTATTTATGTGCACCCTTCCCAGTTCCAAATAAAGATTTGAGATGACCCAAAAAATATACATGACAAATAAGAATGGTTCCCTGACTTATTTTGGGGTGGAACTTTCAGTTTCTTGACCTCCTTAACTGCAATTTTTTTCTTTCTTCCTTCTCAGTCACTATGCACCCCTAGAGCTTATCATCCGCACCTTGTATTCTGGCTCTTAACGTCCCACTCTTGGGCCATTTCATCTGACCCTTTTAGCCTGTTGTTCTACAGTCCTCATTCTTCTATATTAATTTGACTTCTTTGCAACTTCTTATTCATTAACCTTGCCAATCTCTATCCATCAAATGTCTCCCACTTGATTTTCATCCTTGTCTAGTTATTTCCATGGTCCAATACTATAATCACTCCCTCACAGAGACCCTCGATTCCCATGCCTCACTTTCTGTTTTCTAGGCCAAAACACTTAAGTCCATCCTATCCATATTAACAAGTCTGTTTCCATAGCATATTTCAGATATATTCATTTTACTCCATCACCACCACTATCACTACCACTGGTGGATCCCATGGATTTATCTTCTACCTTCTATCACTTCTTCCCACAGAAGCCAAATTGACTCTTTAAACTTTTAATCAGTTCATTAAAACCATTCAAAGGATTCTTATTAAATTTGGGATAAAATGCCAGCTCCTTACTATGGCTTAAAAGATCCTTTAGAACTTACCTCATGCCACTGTCTGTTCCTTGTTTTCCTTTTTATTCACTACAACCTTCAAAGGTCTTTTCCTTGAACTTCTCAAACTCTCTGTAGCCTCAGGGCCTTTGCACATGCAGTTCCTGCTGCCAGAAGTGTCTTCTACTGCACTTAGCATTGCTAGCTCCTCTTCATTCTACTCACCTTGACTTCTTTATCCCCTCTTTAGAGGAGCTTTCCCTGACATGCTCAATAGGTTTCTCATTTTATTCTCTATTACAGTATTCAATCATAGTCTGCAATTATTTTTCTTTGTTTACTGATCTACTGACTGGCTCCCGCACCACAGTATAACCTCCATAAGGGCAGAGTCCTTGAAACATTCTTGTTCACATTTGTGTTCCAAGTACCTAGCATATCAAAAGCACCCTGAAACTAAATTCATGCACCAAAAAAAAAAAAGAAAGAAAAAAATGATATATTTTTTCAAATGAAATATTTCTCTCTAGGCCAATATATAAAACAGATAAATAGGAAGTTACTCAAATTGAGGGGATTGCACCAGGCCCAGAACTCATTAGGGTTAGGCCTTGGAGGGCTACCATGGACAGACATACAAATACAAAGGCACCACTTCGAGGCTGTCTGCTTGGAGGAAGGGGCACCCTTCTCTAATTCATACCAGCTCATCTTAGAGGTTGGGTGTGGCTGTGAGGCACCGTCTAAGGATTCCTGTTGGACCAGGAGCACTGTTTGAATGCCACTACAAAGAAATCATTTTCAAAACAGGATAAGAAATCTGGGAAGGTAAGAAAAAGAAAAGGTCAGAGTATAAGATAGCTTTCAGAAGTGCTTGTCACAAGGTCTTACGCAGTTAGAATAGGATACCAATTTGGCTCTGGGCTTCCTAGCAACAAAAGCAAAAAGGAAACAAATATTATTTACCAGGTACCAATACAGTTCATAGATAAAAAAAAAGACCTATCAGTTGTTAGGAGAGGCAGTTGCCAGAATAGAAATTGTTCAGTGGGACCTTCAGGATGCCCTGACCAATGCTAAAGACAGGGTTGCCAACAAAACCCACAAAAACCTTGTCAACTGTGTTATTCTTGGATCAAATGTGTCAAACTACCCATGAAAATTAGATAAGAAATCTGAGGGGTATGTGGCAATCAGTTGAAAGGAACAGAAACACAAGCTATTTAGGTTTCTCTCCACCACCCACTGATAAACCTGGCCCCCTGGTGAGGAAAAGCAGCAGATCTCTATTCTTTTCTTTTTGCTAATAGCAGCTGTAAATTTCACAGGGATACCGACTGACCAAAACTTGGGCTGTGGCCCCATGACCAGACTGAGGCAATGACAACCTCAAGTCCCCGTGTCAGGAAAACTTGCCTCTAGGTTTGGGAATGGCTGGGGAGAGATGTCAGAGAATCTGGGCTCTTTCTCCTTTGCAAATCTGTTTGCTTTACAGTTCAGAAATGGTAATGGATCCTATGATAAGGGAATAAACCATAACGGAACTTCTTCCCAGGAGCTCAGAATTTCTATTCTCATACAACACAGTTAAAATTAATCATAGTCACACTTTAGAGCTCAAATCTAGTTTTTCTGATCCAGCCCAACCCAACCCAACTTTTTCTCAGGTCACTGGGAGAGATGGGACAGGAGCTCCTTTTGTGAAAGTATGGATGAGAAACTACGGGCTAGGGGCATTTTGCTTGAGAGAGGCAAGCAGTATCTCTTTTGCTGGAATCACTAGAGCTAGAAGCTATTTCTGCCTCAAGGACCCCTGCTCTGAGCGGCTTGTGCCACTATGGGCTTCCAGAAAGACATTCGTGCCATTTCATCAAGGATACAGTATAATTATAAAAGCTGTGTGTCTCAACACTATCTTTAGTGTATTTTTTCCCCAACACATGCTACTTCAACATTTTTCAATATCACACCCGTCTTCCGAAGATGCAAGTTAACATTCAAAATAACTCTGATTAAAAATATTTTTCCTTTATTTCAATTTTAAAAGTTATTCAGTTAAACAAAATGAAATCCCAGTTCTTCTTCTAAGGAATGGCAGACATCTCAGCAGGTCAAAGCACTGACTGAAGAGGAGGAAAGTATGTGGGTGGAACTTCTAGATAATGGGTAGCTGATTGTACTTTAATTGTGACTTGTGATTATTTCGTACCCTTTCTCTGCTGCCCACTCACCTACCCTCACTACCCGGGTGAACTGCAAATGGCTACAACTTTCTACTGTGGGGTCTGTGTCATCAAAAGGGAATATTCATATCTCACTGCCACCTGGGGATAGCGATTTTGGGCAAATTAATAAACATGTCAACTCCTTTTTATTTAAATGTTAGCTGTTCAGGGCTTTTTTGTGCTTGTGATTGGGTAAGTAGATGAAGAAATAGAGAGAAGTGCCGTGAGCGAGGGCATTCATATCCCACCACGAGTCTCCTGCTTTCTGAGAAAGACGACCCTCAAGGGAGATGGCACTGAGGGCCAGACCTCAGTGTGTACTTCCTGGGTTCCAATGCCAGCCTCCCCAGCAGGCATCTGTTGGAGAATCTCAGTGGTACTGCCTGACCTCGCCAAGCTTCACTCTTCCCAGCTGTAAACTGAGAAAGCTGGTACCAACCTCACAGGGTTCTCAAAACTAGAAAAGCTGAAGTACCCAGGGCAAGGTAAATGCTGAGTAAATGGTAGTGCTTATGGGCAAACAGGTACTGTTAAACTTAGGGCTATTATACAAGTTGTTTCACAAATACTGTCTCATTTAAATATCATGACAACTCTGCAAGGTTTTAAACTAGATCAATACTTGTCCAACAGATTTTTCCACAATGTTGGAAATGTGCCAGATGGACACAGCCCAACACAGTAGCCACAAGAGCCACATAAGGCTTATAAAGCACCTGAGATGGAGCTAGTGCAACAGAGGCACTAAATTTTTTATTTTAATTAATTTTCATTTTCTTTTAAAGGGCCCCATGGAGTTAGTGCTTGTCATATTGGATGGTGTACTTTTAGAGGGAAGGGAAAAAATGTTTGGAATAGGGTGAGTTCTTTAAAGCCACAGTTGATAAGTAACAGACCTGAGATTCAAACTAGTTTCTCTGATTACAAACTTTGACCAAGCCAAGTCCCCCCCACCTATGACCAACACATTTTGGACTGTCACTCAATGAACACTGTGTTGGCAGCTTCCACCTTTGGTTAAATATGGGGCTTAGCTTCCTTGTTTCCTGGTTTGGTAAAAACTGTGAGGAAGGGAAATGAACTTTGTTAGGGTTGGAGAGAGGCAAGTGAAGTCTGAGTCAGGGAAAGGCCATTAGGGGTCTTATCAAATCTCAGTAACAGTATAAACCACAACCCAAAAGCTCACACCTTCTTTCAGATCCCAGAAGCTCTGAGCCTAGGTGATGGCTTATGGCCTATTTATTTCAGCTCTTTATTCCAGGAAAATAAGACTAAGCTCTGTAGCTAAAAGATCCCTTTCGATTCCATACAAACACTTCCTTTCTCAGATAGAATCACACACTTTTATTTTTTCAAGTTAAAACTCATGCCCTTAGTGATGACAGTCTGCCATCAGAATGAATTTACAGAGCATATAACAGATGGGCATGGGTACTTAAATTGCTTTTATGCTCATATGAGTGATTTCCAGAATATTCATTCCATTTGTTAATCTCCCTTCTAATTTACAGAACCCATGAGATGAGTGAGGCCGAGCTTCTTGGCTCACATGCCATAGAGGAGCAGGATGGCACTGGCCATGGCTGCTTCATCACAGACCCTTGTGTATGCTATTTATTACCTTGTGAGGAAATCTGTCAGACAGCATGAGAGCATCTGCAACTTTTGCATTCCTTTCCTTGGCCCTTGATTCTGTGGACAGAAGTCCCTACTACTTAAGTTGTTTGTATTTAACATAGACCTTTCCTCCTGCAGTTAATGTTCAACCAGAACCCATGAGGGATATATAGCTCCAGTCTCCTGATGAGCAGCTCAAAAGGTCTATGGCACCTAGCCATGGGGAGAGTACTGCTTCTGTACCACTGCGCCAACTGTTACTAGCAAACATGCACAGATTACTATGCGCCAGGCAATGCTCTAAGAACTCTGTACACATTAACTTATTAACCTCCTAATATTCCGATGAAGGAGGTACTAGTATCCCACTTTACAGAGGATGCCATTGAGGATGGAATTGTTTTGCCCAGTATTATATAGCTGGTGGGGCTGAGCTGAGATTGCTAGAAACACACACTTGAGTCACACCTGCATTGAGCTCTGTGCATGAGAGAGGGCTGTCGTTAGGGAATGGGCCCAGGTAATTGCTCACAGTCACACCAGAAGGGGGCTTTCCTGTGCTCCTTGTTGCTGAATGCCAGTGCCCGTCACTAGGGTTAGAAGGATTCAGAACCATTTTAGTTGTAACGACCACATTTCTTGAGGATTCCTTTCCCAGTCCTACCAACTGCACAGACAGTGTTTGTTGATGAGTTGTCACACAGGGGTATTTTTTATTACCCCATACATCATGTCAGAATTTTTGCTTGTGTTTTAGTGTCAAGAAAAGCTGTTTCTCCAGATCTGTTGGTTTCCTTTCAATCTAACAGATACTGCAAATCCTAAAACTGCTTGTCTTTCCTGCAGCGCTTTGGCCACCAGGTCACAAGCAGCCGATCTGCAGCTCACTTTGAACTTGATGGAATATTTCTGCTGCTCATAGAGTGGCTGCCTGCTAATTCTGTCTCTAATTTAATGTCCTTTCCCTTTTTCTTTTTCCTCTTTTACCAAAATCGCTGTTTCATTCATTTTATCTAGTGGTACATATTTCTGTATTACAGTTTATTTTGGGATGTGGAAGAAACATGTGTACATAGTACAAAAAACATCACATGAACACCAGAAACTACTGGATATTTTACACTGGTTTAGTATCAGACAGACCTGACCCAAGTGTGGCTGGACATTTACAGGCTTATTTGAGCTCCTGTTTCTTCATCTCCAAAAGCAGGGACACAAACAATAATACCCATCACACAGGTGACCTCTGCACATTACAGTGCTTGATATAGAATCTGAACCCAGTAAATCATTATTGATCATTAATGTAACACAGTAAGAGGAATCATTACTAATGTTGCCAGTACTGATTATGATTAGTCATCTGAGAAACAAGTGGGGAGAAAATCACCTCTGATATCTTAAGGATGAGAAAACCGATCCTAAGGTTAGCAAATCTCCCAAGAGGACACAGATGGCAGATGGCAGAACTATGTCTATAGTGTGGGAGAGCATTTCTGTTATGTGGATCTTTACAAAGAGCAATGGTACCACTGTGTGCTTATTTCCACTGATCCAGAATGCAAATCCCAAATTCTAAGCGTGAGGGAAACCCAGGGTTTGTAAATTACTATTGAGCTAGACTCCCTACAAGTGTGGCTGGGGGCGGGGAGGAAAATAAATGTAATAATTTGTAATAAAATGTGATTTTTGTAATAAATATTTGCAACTATTAAAAACATATATGTCACCTCCTTCCCCATTTTCCAAAGATTGTTTCCTTGAGCGAATTTTAGTCAGGCTCCTCTGAATCTTCTTCCCGAAGAGGCCCCAAAGGATGTCTGTGTCTGTGCATCGTTCAGTTTTAGCAAGAATCTTGCTAAATTGGTTTAGCCAGAATCCCCCACCCTCAATATCTGATGGTTGTTTCTTAACCCCCACCATCTCCTCGGTACAGCTGGTCACCCTGGCCTGCCTTTAGCAAGAATCTTGCTTGGTTTGTTTTTCCACAGTCTCCCTTTATCTCCATGTACCCTCTTAGTAATTTTCCATCCACTGACACCCTCTTGTTCCTTGGCTAGAAGTCATCTTTTCCTAGTTGTATTCAGAGTTGAGCTCAACTGCTCTCCTTAACTGCAAACCCCACTGTATCACTCTTCTGAACATCCTGTCTTACCATTCTTTAATGGATACCATGAGTAGCTTTTCTTTAACATCTACTCCTTCCAAAGAATCTCCAAGAACAACAGGAGACGTGCCTTACAGATGGGCTTGAAACAGGACCACAAGCTGGTAAATTCTACTTTTTAGTAAAGCACTTCTAATTAAGATACAATTAGTTCCAGAATAACAAAGTGCACTGAGCAGGTGATTAGAAATAGAGTGACACTGAAGACATATATCTAAAGAGGCAGATCAAGGAAAGAATGTTTTAAATTACTGCTATGTGCAGATGACAAACCACACTGAATAGAGTCATTGCAGAAACAGGCAATCTCAAATGACTTCCATGAACTTACCCCTGAATGTATGAATTTTCTACTTAAATAATTTACCATCAAAAATGCTTTTCTTTACACTAGCTGATGATAGGCCACTCCTTTCCCACTTTTGTGGTCTTCTAAAATAGCTTACATTTGGGCCTCAAAGATACACAGTCCCCACAGCCTTTTATGGACAACCCTGGTTCTATCACTTTACTGCAGCTAAAAGCAGTGCAGAAATCCCTGGAACATGCATACAAAGACCACTGCTACCACCTACAGAATTCTGCAGTTGACTGCAGAGAATTGCAGTCCCAATGGCTTAACATGAGGTGGCTGGGGTGGGGGTGCTGCTACAGCACCCGAGTCATGTAGGAACAGACACCAAGTTAGACTTGGAAGTGTGTAAGATTTATTAGGGGAAATGTCTGGGATAGAGAAAGGGTAGAGGAAGCAGGAGTGGGCAGGAAGAGGCTTCAAACCATGAAGCAGGACTAACACCCATGAAAGGAGAGGAGGGAGAAAGGGGGATCGGGTAGGAAGGATCTCAGGCTGCAGTACAGCTCTGAGGAAGACTCTGCCACGCAGACGAGAGCCTCTGAGCATGGACTGCCCACCGGAGGAGCTTCACCTGGGCAGGTAAGGTCTGGCTCCAGTACCTCTGCCATGGCACTCACTGGCTAGGAAGCTTGGCATGAATGTTGCAGCCATGCTGATGGTTCTGCAGCTAGAGGGTGTCCACGGATACAGCTAGCACAGGTTCTTCTTGGAAGGACATGAAGTGGCACACCTCCATGCTGTCATAGATGGCATCTCTGGCTAACCCATCCTCCAGATTGTGAAAATGTACCCACAGGTCCAGTTCCTTAATACCCTTAAAATTCTTTAAAAAATAGGAGCTATTTAAATAACAATAAATTTTAGTCCTAGATACATAACTAAGGAATTGCTGAATCATCATAGGTGCTTATTAAATATCTGTTGAGTGATGAATGAATTCCCTGCTGGATATACAGCAGTAACTAAAAACAAACTATCTGCTGTCATGGCTTCTCTTTTAGAGGCGATTTTGAGAGTGAACAGAAAAACCAACTAATGTATTAGGAATTCATAAAGGTGAAGATAAAAAAATATAAGAAAAAAAAAGAAGGATGTGTGTGTGTTGGTGTGTGCACACACACATTTTTAGTGTAACATAATCAGGAAGACTTCTTGGATGAGTAGAACCAGGATGAAGTGAGGAAGTGAACCAGGTGGACTGATGACACACGGGAAAGAGCAGTCCAGAGCGGGAGCTGCAGGTCCGAGATTTAAGTGTGCCTAGTGTTTTCAGGGAACATCAGTGGGACAGTGAGGAGATGGGTCTGTAGGGGACTTGTGGGCCATAGGAAGGACTTTGGAAATTATTTGAAAAGAAGTAGGAAGCCATTGAAGGCTTAAACCAGAAGAGGGATATACTCTAACTTGTATTCCACAGAGATACATCTTACTTGGTCCTTGTAACATCCCTGCAAGGTAGGTATTATCACCCCCATTTTTCAGACAAGGAAGCTAGTGCTTAGGGGGTTTAAGTGGGCTCTAGAGTAGCCAAGTGAAAACTGAAGCTCTTTCTGTTTAATTCCACACCCATGCTCTTAACCATCTATGTGCATTTCAAACTCTTCAAGAAAGAGCTCTCGGGTGAAGATTTTACCCTAGATGCTACTTAAAGTACAAACCCTTTCTTTATTTGCAAACAATATCCTGGCAACTTGACTTTGGAGAGCATCCAAAACATTGGCTCCTTTCTGCTTTTCACCAAATTTAGGAGGATTACCTGCTCTTTTAGGTACTTGGAAGAAGGAAATCCACAGCAGAAGAGCCACGGAGGAATCAGCAAAATTGTCCTCAGGATAACTCCCTTAGTACACAGAGCATGTCAGCCTAGATACCTGGGAAACTGTACTGGCTCAGCCCACACACTTCACTAAATGTTTTTGACAAGACACCGTTTCAGAGCAATTGCATATTATTTACAGATTTAAAAGCAAGTAGTTTAAAAAACATGTGTTTCTTATTAATTTATCAGAATGAATATTAAGTAATAAAAGACAGGCTTCCCTGCTGAGGAGAGTTTATGTCTATTTCCATTGGTTGAAAGAAAATATTATGTTCCTTTCATATAGTTCATTTTATCTAGTGCTTTTTTTCCCCCAAAAATATTAAAGACTACAAAAGTCTTGGTTAATACTCTTCATAAGGTAGAGGTAGCAGTGTTCTTAGGGAAGCGTAGGAGGCACTCATTTGCTCTTGGGGTAAATATATGGAAAAAAAATTCTTTCCATCCTCATCTCCATATATGTGTGTATATATATATATATGTTTACATCACACATTTTTTTTTTAAATGTGTCTTTGCATAGGGGAGGAAAAAGTCTTCCTTGACCCTCTTAGGGTCCCTGGCTGGGTCTGAAATTAAATTGACAAATGCAGATTAGCAGGAGAAAAGTATACACATTTATTTAATACAAGTTTAGATATGTTAAAAAGAAAGCCACAGACCCAAAATAGAGTCACTTATGTTAAGGCCACAAGTCATCAAACCAAGACTAGTAAATGCTGTTTCACCCTCCCAACTCCTCAGGAATGTGGCCTTTAACCAGCCAACAGTCAGTTTCTGGATCAGCACTCAGAGGTAATCCTCTTAGAGACCCTTTTCTTTTCCCTTTAGGAGAGGAGTCTTGCCTAAAACAATGCATTCTTTGCGAATAATTGCCTTTTTGCTCTTCTCTCTCTGCCTTTAAAAAGCTTTCCTTTCCCACAGCTCAACAGAGCTCCTTTCTATTTGCTAGATGGGATGCTGTCCAATTCACCATCAGATAAATTTGTCTTTTAACACCTAACACGGGCATCTTCAAAAGCAAATGAAGACTGGAAGAAAAAGTTAAACCTTAGTATTTTTGTGCTGGGTTTGACAAAAAGCAGATAGTCACATAGAAATACAGTAAGTCAAGGAGTATGAGGAAAGTGTAGTTAAACTGGGGGAGACTTAACAAGATCTGTTTGGAATCTTCATAGAATCCCTTTGTCTTTGGAGATAAGGATGCTTCTTCTCTTTAGGTACAGGAAAGTCACCTTTCACATGTCAGTTACATTACCTGTTTGGGGTAGGAGAGTTCAGAGTGAACTTCCTGCTTTTTCCATTTTCTCAAACTCTACCAGCTTAAAATATTCAAAATACTAAGATGCCATTTTTTGGAGTAGCATATCCTGAACTTCATCATTTGCAAATGGCAGCCATTCCAAGATTCTAGGTCATAATACAGGTCACTGTGATTCGTGTATGTTCTCTTTATTAATACATCAGGCAATTGGCTCCATTGCTTACTATGTGTTGGATAGCGGGCAATTCCTTAACTGATATACGCTTCTTTTTCTTCATCTGTTTAATGTAGAAAATGATCACATTTAATCCTCACAATCACCTGATGGTCCCTGGCACAGTGAAGAGCTCAATAAAATTGAATTCATTCAACTCCTCTGGTAAAGAAAAGTCTCTTTTATTGAACAGTTTTTTCCCCTTTAACTACATTGCCCATTTGGGGAAGTTAGCTTAAAGAACTCTGTGTGGACTTAATTTTTTTTCTTTCTAAGGAAGTCTAAAACTCCTTATCTTGCTCTATGCCTAGTGCTTCTTAAACCTGAGCTGCATCATCAGAATCACCCTGGAGGGCTCTTAAAACAGAACTTGCTGGAGCCCACCCCTAGAGTTTCTAATTCAGTAGATCTGGGCTGGGGGCTGATAGTTCTGCATTTCTAACAAGTTTTCCATGTACCTCTAAAGCTGCTGGTCAGGGATCACACTTTGAGAAACACCACAGGCTAGCTAGTATGGAATCTTTCTGCTCATCCTGTGACCAGCTGTGTCACCTCAGGTGAGGTGTTTAACTATTGTAAGCCTTGATTTTACAATCTGTAAAATGAGGATGGGGCTATAAAAAGACCTACCTAACAAGATGGGATCTCATGAGGCTTAAATGAAAGATACGTACATTAATTCTAAGGTAACACCATTTATGGTACACATAGTGAACGCTCTGGTGGCAAACATTTCTACTGTAAGCACTAAAAAGCATCCTACCTAAAAGCAATAAAACCAGTAAAAACAAAAACATTTCATCATAATTTTTAGGAACAGGAAATTCACTCAGATGAAATTGAGTTTAAAGAAAGCAATCTTATTACTCAAGAAAGAACTTGAAAATGATTCACTTTCAAATATTGTGTATGTTTCATTGGACTGTTCATCTGTTCCCACCTGAATGAACTCTATTAACTCAAGGCATTGCATTGCCAGAGTGCAATCCCAAAAAGAATGCACAAAGAGAAAGCAGCCAAGATGTCCCTGAGCCTCTTCCCCATCAACCTGGAGATCCACAAAGCTGTATTCATCAACCCTAATTAAAAGGATGCCCTGGCCCCATGTGCCTATCTGGCTGCAGCCAGAGAAAAGGCTTGAATGAGCTAATTCTGAGCATCTACGTATTTACATTGCAGGTTGAAAAGAAGCAATATAGAAGCAGTAGTGTCACTTTAGCCATTGAATTTTAACTCAATTCTTTAGCACAGCACAGGAATACGTCAAAGACAAAGTAATGCCTCAGCCTCTTTTATTTTAATTTTATTGGCTCACTATTTACACACTTTTGTATTGTGTCCACATGCTCCTAGTAAATCAAATGCCACCCCAGATTTCCTTATCTGGTTTCCTAGTGGATGCATCTCACGTCTTCTCATGACAAGCAGACCTTGCACCCTGAAATGGCATGAATCTCAAACCAAGTATGAGTATTCCACAAGACTGATTCAAACACTATTTCTGAATAGGAAGGGATGCTTCTATTTTTCCAGGGATAGTCATCTTCTACCTTTGTGAAAAAATAAAGAAAAGCAAACCCAAGGGAACTTCACAGAGGCAGGGGAAAATGTGAAAAATGAGAAGAGCAAGCAAAAAAACAAACAAAATGGCAGCATTTTAGGAAACTGAAGAAAGACAGAACTTGTTGACTGTGTAACAAAAGCTGATACAGTTATAGAGAAAGGGAAAAATAATGAAGAGTGACTGAACTAAAAGTATATATTCAGAAGGGAAAATGATGAGAGTATCATCATCACCATCAAAACTAATTTGTTATTCATTTCTAGTTAACATTATTTGTCTTCTAGATGTCTGCAAACAGCCTGTGGGTCTAGGTCTAATCCTGTCTGACCCTGTTTTTGAAAATAAATTTTATTGGAACACAATCCATCTATTCATTCATTCATTTATAGACTATGTTCTACAGCTGCTTTTTTGCTATGAAGACAAAGGTGAGTAGCTGTGACAGAGATTGGTATGGCTTGTAAAACCTAAAATATTTACTATCTGGTTCTTTGCTGAAAGAGCATATTGACCATTTCTCTAAGCCTTTCCTCATGAGATAACTGACTACATAAAGATTACTTAAGATAACTGTGGCTGATTTCAGAGATGGCCAAAATTCCTCCCTTTCCCTGAGTCCACACTCTTTGCAATGTGATTTGCAGCTCCTCCCATCAAGAGGTGGAATATATTTGCCTTCACTCCTTGAATTGGGGCTGGCCTCTCAACTTGCCTTAGTCTACAGAATGCAGCAGAAAGTTGGCTATGCCCAAGAGAAAACAGGTCCTTCTGCTTGCAGGAGGATAACTGAGCAAGTGGGGTGGAGATTAGGGTAAGGCCATCTGAAATCAGTCAGCCCCAAGTCAGTCTATCGCTTGAGTGTGCCCAGATGAGTCCGGTCCAGATGGCTGACCCATGGAATCACGGCCTACATAAATGGTTGCTGTCTTAAACCACTGAAGGAGATTAGAATATGTCACCCCAAAAGATGCCACTTTGGTGTATGGATTATTCTGAGCTGAAGGCAATTGAGAATCAACAGATGCAGAAGCAAGCCTTCTTGGAACTTCCCTTATTTGATTAAAAGCAGAAACTTCTGAGAAATGAGGACTGCCATAAATCCTCTCTCCAGGAGTTTTATGGACTTGAAGAAGACAGAAAGTTGGCCCCAAGATGAGTCTACACAAACAAACCTTACTAAAATAACCCTTATCTTCTGCTGGTTTCCCCATATATATTTACCTTCCCATAATTTACTGCCCCTAGAGCCCAAATCCCCTGTTCCTTTGTCTAGTCACTTTTCCACATTTCATCATCTTTTGTTAAAATAATGTATAAGCCTGTGAGTCTAACCACTTCTTTGGGTTTTACTTCTTTTCTGTGAAGCTCCTGTGCATGTAAAAATGTTAGCATCATTAAAATCTGTATGCCTTTTCTTCTGTTTATCTGGCTTTTGTCAGTTTAATTTGCTAGCCCCAGTCACTGAACTCACGAGGGCAGAGGAATGCACTTCCACACCATGTCATTAAACTCTGGTTTGTTATGTGGCAAAAGATGATACAATTATTGACCATAATTGATCTTTTTATAGCTTTGTCTCTTCACATTCCTAACTCATTCCTTTCTTCCCTTTCTAGCCTCATGGCACCTTCCAGATTTGATGTCATGTCTCCTAGAAGGAATTCAAGTCAGGCTCACTCTTGTCCTCTGTGCCTCCCTGCCAGTCAGTCAAGCCTGAACTCTGGTAATTTCTCCTTGGTGAACTTGTCTTTGTTCCAATACTTTTATACTTCTCCATTCTCCAAATCCTTGGATATCTATCTGCACAACTCAGCACTCTTTGATATACATCTCATTTAACATACATGTTTTCGTGGTTCCAACCAAGGCACAGCTTCTGTCTTGCCAGGGGCAGTGGCTCTTTCTTCCAGCAGCTCACACACTCAGACACAGATGGTGATGGAAGGCAGGTCAGCAAATTCTATGATTTGAAATTGCTCTTCTAACCTTACCCATAAGTGAAGGAGCAAATGTGCACCATGGATCTATGTAGTGAAAACCTGGGATTGTCCTGGATTTCTCTTGACTAACCCCTCACTCTGAGTTCAGGCAGAGAATGAAAGGTGGGTAGAGGTTAAAAGCAGAAACTTTGGGAATCTGATTATTAAAGCCAAGAGTTGATGATAGCAGCTCTTTAGAGTTTGTAACAGTATTTGTTCCATTATTGGCTGGACATTTTACTCTGAATAAGCACTTGGAACCCAACAATGGTCTCAGCCATGGTGGAGCCTTTAGTCTGAAGAAGCATCTACACATACTGCGTGCCTCGTATACTCTTACTAGGAGCTTCTGGCACAGGCATATTGTCCTCATTTGAAGCAAGACAGATGCTCTCTCAGAGAGGTGAAAAGACTTGCTCAAGGTCGGAACTTGCAAATGTCAGGATCAAGGCTCAAGCCAGAGTACTCTGTCTTCAGTCCACTTACTCTCTGGAACTTTTCAAACCACGCAGTCCTTTCCTTAAATTCCTCATGCTTGGATTGCAGTGAGCTTTAAGCACTGGGGGTTTGAGATCAGAGATAACATTACCAGCACTGTTATTTTAAAGGCTGATCTACAGGAAGGAAAAGACCTGGGTGTTTTTGCTAAAACCTAGCTGCTGCTGGCTCTTGCAGCTGTGGGTTGTTTCAGTGCTCAGGCCGGCGGAGTGAGTTCCCAGGCTCCTGGCTGCAGCTCTCTCATCACTTGACGAAGGAGCCACGTGGCTGTGATGGCAGGAAAGGTAAATGCAGGCAGATGGATATAGGATCATAAAATCCTTAGGTGAAAAACACACTTGTCAGACCTACCTGCCTTAACATCTCCTTTTTTCCAGCACAGAAATGGGAAGAAAATTGCTTATGGGGATCTAGCTAGTAAGAGGAAGGACTGAGACTCCAACTTACCTTCCTGAAATTAAACCCCTGGTTTTCTCCAATCACATCTCATGTCTCCTGCATGCACTTTACCCCGCTTCCTCTTACAAACCATTCTCTACACTAGAGTGACTGTCTTCAAAATGTAAATCTGAGCATATCAGTCCTGTTGAAAATAGCTCCCCATAATAATCAGAAAGAAACCCAAGCTCCTTGTCCTCATACTACACCATCTATTCTCTTACTTGACTGTGCATTAAGTCCCTTGAAGAGGCTGTTAAAATATATATTGCTGGATCCATCCCCAGAGAGTCTGATTCATCTATGGGATGGGTCTGAGAATTTGCATTTTAATTTGATGCTGACAATGCTGGTTCAGGTACAACACTTTGAGAACTACTGCTCTGCATGATGAAGCCTCTGCCAACGTCACAGACTTCTGTTCTTACCCTCCCCCCACTCACGATGCTCACTCCAACCAGGATGCCAACGGTGGTCTGGGCAGTGTTGGGCTGGAAAAGGAGGACAACGCAACCATGTGTTCATCCTATTGGACAGTCATTATGTTTTTCAATTCCCTTTTTGCTTAATTTACTTTTAACTAAAACTTACATGATTTCTATTATATGCAAAACATCCTTAGGTTCTAGAGAAGATATAATAATAAATATGGTTCATTTCAGGAAAAGGGACACAAGTGTATCTTGTAGCAGGTCCTCTGGGGCAGCACATGCTGGGGGCCTACAGTTTCACACTGAGATGAACTTCATTTGGTGGATAATAAAGTGATATCAACACATTTTTTTTTTGGTTTTGTTTTAAATATCTTAAATCCTAGGAGGGACTAGAACATGAAGAAAGAGGGACTCATGGCAACAGAGACAACAACTGAATTAATATACACCAGGCACATGGAGTAACTAGTTCCCTAGGATAAAAATACAGAAATTAAACTCTGTTTAACTCATTTCCCTACTTTTTCTCCACTCTCCCACTCCAAATTTGAAATGATA
Source organism: Manis javanica (assembly GCF_040802235.1). Lineage (NCBI taxonomy): Eukaryota > Metazoa > Chordata > Mammalia > Pholidota > Manidae > Manis > Manis javanica. The sequence continues at coordinate 34,540,719 of NC_133160.1, read as the reverse complement.
TTATGTTTGGTTTTGTGATTGGCAAAACTTTTATGTCTTAAATAACAGACACAACCTTCTATTTCATGCACTGGCAACTGGCAACATTACTTTCCACTGAGAATATGAACCTACGGGTGTTTCTGCCATTTTTCCAACCCTTTCTACTTTCCAACACTCCTCTGCACTCTTTTTTCTTTTCTGTACATAGGTAAAATTAATTTTTTATTCTGTTTTGTCAATAATGATTAAGTATTTCTTCTATCTTTAGGTTGCTTCTAAAGGTTGAAAGACTAATAAATATTACCATGGTTATTTGTAAACATCTTTTCCTAATAATACAAGTAATGTGCAAAGTTCCACTCTCTATTTTTTGAGCCCAACATCTTGACCCTATAGGCACAATTCAGTTTAAATTATCCAGTCTTGGAATGAGATAATAAATGGCTATATATCCTCTCAACATTATATAGGAACACTAAGAGGCCCACCCAAAAATGATTTATTCCTGTAAGAGAATGTAGGTTAGTTGAATTTACTATTTACGGATGTTTAAGGCCCAGATCTCTGAAGTTAGCTAGATAAGTTGCAAGTGTCCCCTGTTCTATAGACATGCCTGTGATTTGTGTCTGGTAGAAAAGACACCCACAGTAGTTAAGTTTTATTGCCCTCTTGGGCAGTAACCAGTTTTGCATCTAATGGATAAAACTTGTTTCAGCGTTCTTTTTCTGACTATATACAGCTCTCTTCCTCTGCTGCTCTTAGAACAAGCTTCATCAACCTGCTGGGGTCCTCACTGAGGAGTTAAATAAATCTTCACAACAAAATACTTTCTTTGAAGGTTGTGTTTTTAGTTTTTCAAAAATTATATTTGGAAAACTCTTCCCTTCACTGAGGGTGTGTAGGCTGCCTAGGCCTTTTGGAGCTTCACTGCATGGCCCACCATTTGATTTCAGAACTGCCTTGAAGAAAGAGGCCAAAGGCCTATCGCACTTGGCCCTACTTCAGGTTTGCATGGATCCTGCACTTGGATACTACACTGGGTCTGACAACTGCAATAATTGTTTCCATTGTTCTGGCAGCGGTTCGAGCACCGACAGGCTCCAGTTAAGTGTGCCTGGGGAGAAGGGTTTTGGAGATGGGAGGTGGGAGGAGTGAGTGTAAAGACCAAGGCTTTGGGCCAGAAAAAAGGGACTCCATCTGGACAGCTTGCTTCAGTCACAATAAAGTCCCTGGGGTGGGAAGATGGGGTGACCCAAGCTGGGATTGGTGATGTGGGAAGGTGGGGGCCAGTGGCAGCTGAGATGACTCATCTATAAAATGTTTAAATCTCTGCTCTGGCTGCCAGGAAGAAATGGCTAATGCAAACTGTAGATTCCAATTATGTGAACAGAGAACTCTTTCTGTGTGTTGGAAAAGGAGGACAGTATTTTAAAATCTGGTTGTAGTTTAAGCTGATGGCGTAGAACTGTGCTATTCAGTAAGATAGCCACCAGCCACATGTAGCTTTGTCAGTTTAAATTTAAATGAATTAATATTAAAATTAAAACTCAGTGTCTCAGTCTCACTAGCCATATGTTGAGTGTTGAATAACCACATGTGGTAATGGGCAGCACAAATATCGCCATGTCCCCCACTGCAAAGTTTTGTTGGTGACTGCTTATCTGGAAGGACAGCAGGATATTCTTAAAGGTAAAGTTCCTGGTAAATTTTGTTTGTTTGTTTTATGTACATACACTGTCCTTCAATGTTATGCAAAAGTGAATGTCTCCGAAGAGTCTGGATGTCAGAAACAGAAGTAAAAAACCAAGCCAAACTAATTAGTATGAGAAGGCACTAGAATTTTCTTTCTCTCCTTTGGCTTGAGAGGGAGGAAAAACTTTTTTTTTTAATTTGAAGATGAGGCCTGTAGAAAAGAAGAAAAGGAGAAAAGGATGAAATGGAAAAGGACTCTAGGGGAGAGATTAGAAAAGAAAAGTAAAAGGAACATGCATCTTGGTGGGAGACCAGGACAACAGAAGAAGACAATGAGAGGTCCCCCTTGGCTGGGCTGGCTAATTAAGTGTATTTTAAGATGCTTAATCTTAAAATGTGTGATGCAGTTCCCTGCTACCACCAAGTCTTTGGATGTTGTGTCTATTTCAATTTCACACAGCATTCCTGTTCCTGGGATTTGATGATATAATGAGTTTAGGTAGAGAAACAAACTAGAGCAGGGAACAGTCCCGGTAATAGAGCAGTAAGAGGGAATTGAGGACATGAGTCATGACCAAAAGAATGGGAGCACATAGGAATTCTAGGAGAGACTGGGGAGGACCCTGAGTAGCCAGGGGATGGGGTCCTCAGCCCTTAGTATCAGTATTAAAGGAAAGTCAGAAGACTGGTTGAGTTAGATGTGTGGGTTCCATCTGTTTTAAAAAGCACTGCTATTTCACTCCTCTGCAATAGAAACATCTGTTTTAAAGATGTAATTATAAGCATGGCCTAGGGAACAAAATATATTTTGCATTTAAGTAAATTATCAGTCAAGTAAAGTTAGATAAAAAACAGATAGAGAAGTGGTATAGGAATACATCACATGTTACAACAGGCTGCTAGGTTATGCAGTTTCTGAAATTTCTGGCTACGTCAAAGGAAAGCCCTCAGTAACGCAGATGTGATAAAATCATGCTTTATGGCAGTTGCACTGATTACGTTTATTAACAAAATAATATAGACATTTTTAAAACAGTGGCTAGTAAACTTTTTTTTTCTGACTGAGTTCTCACCCACTGCTTAAAACACTTCCTTGCCTTCTTTAAAAAATATGTGGAACATAACTTAATGTCTACCTGATCCTTCAGGCCATGAGGACAACGTTACTTGCCACACAGTGCTGAAGGCATTGATGCCCTGTCACTAATGGTCCCTTTGCTGTGAGACTTTGGGGTGCTTGGGCTGTGTTTCCTCTAATTCCTGTTTCTCCCACTTGCTGTCAACTGTCATTCCTCACTGCTGTTCACACACCAACTGTGGAAATAAGCCTTTTCTGCTTATATTTTGTTGCCTTGACTATTTTAATGGCCGTGGCTCCAAAGAACTGAATCTTACATAGGATTGGGAAATTATAAGGAAAACTAGTTGCAGTCCAGCTTGACATATTTGGTTTCCTGATTTGACATGCTGTTATGAAAAAGAGGTATTTACTTTAAGTTAAAACTTTTTTCCTTAAGGTCCTGGTAAAAGAGCACTCAAAGTGGAACATTTAGCTAGATTGTGTTTAATACGTCAAGGTTTCTTTCCTTCAAGCTTTACCTCATTTTCAGAGGAACCTGGGGTAAAAGCAAGTGACTTCAGAAGCCCAGCAAATGAGTATTTTCTTAATATGAGTGAGGTATGATGATTGATAACCAAAGAAAGTCATCATGAGAAATACAAATGATTCAAATGATGATGAACATCCAGTTGATCGAATCACATTTCACTTTATCAAAAACATTACTTTTTTCTCTGATATGCTTCAGTGTATATGGCAGTAGTAGAGATACTCAGGCAGTGATTATATTTAATCTCTTTGAAATGACCGTCTGTGAATTATTAGACACCATGCAGTATTTTCAGTTATCCTGTAGTTTTCTAGTGCCTGGGAAACTGCCTTAAAAAACTGCAAATTTTTGGGGCCATGTTAGCAGATTTAGATATTATTACCAATTCATAACAGAGGGTGATGGTCATCATTTTGGTGACACTGGTACCCAGTCTCAACCTGGCTTATTTAGAAGAAAGACTTGGAAATGCATCTAAGCTAGATCTGGCCTTTTTTTGCCAAGTTGTGAAAAGTGGATAAAAGTAGTCAATTATAATGACTTATTTTGCATTAGACTTGAACTTTATCAAATCATTGTTACTGATAATTTTTTATTTAAAGACAAAAAGTCATATGGTTTACCCTCATACTTTGAATCTGTTGAAGTTCAGATCCCCACACAGGTCTCCAGAATTATCAAATCCTCTTAGCATTTCAATTACTAAGAAAATGAACAAACAATACAAAACCAGACTTAAGCTGAAATGAATTGTATCCAAAATTCTTTGTTAACAGTACATCTATGGTGAGTTTAGCAGTTACAAGCATTCAGCTTGTCCTTGAAGGGAGAAAGGTTAAATCCTTGGCTTCAAGAAATTCAGAATACAGTAGAAGAGACAAAAACAGTAGAAATGAGAATGCAATGTAAAATGTACAAGGGTAGGTTAGTGGTGGACAAAGGAGTTATCAACTCTTATTGAATGAGTCAGAGAAGTTATCAAAAAGGCAGAGATTTCACAGGGGTTCTGAAGGATGAGTAGGAGTTAACCAGTCACACAAGGAGAAACGAGTACATTTTCAGAAGAAGGAAAAGCATGAATGAACAAAGCATGTAATAGAATTGTTTCTTGGGGGAAATTGTCAATGGTTGTTTATAGCTCAAACAGCAAGTATATATATGAACTAGTGGGAAATGAGACCTTATTAGACAGGAATCAAATTATGGAAGGCTTTTTATTTCATTCTGCTGAGTTCCTTTTATACTACAATAGGGTGTTGTGGAAGCATTTTAAATAGAGGGAGAACAGGTTTTGATTTATATTTTTAAAAGATCACTCTACTATCACAATTATGGAAAAGAAAAAAAAGTAGAAAAAAAGACTAGAAGAAAATTGCAAAGAATCAACACTGGTTGTTTCCAGATGGTGACTAGAATATTATTTTCTGTTTCTTCTTACAGCAGAGTGCAGTTAGCTGTTCTTTCTGGAAAGCAGTAAAGTGTCAGTCATATAAATAGTTGTCACTTCAATATTTTATTTAACTCAAAACAAAGAATAGTGACCACACTGGGGCCCATCCTTGGCCTTTCTTGATTTTGTTTACTTAAAAAGCAACTATGATATAAATCTAGAGAGTTATTATGATATAGATTTTGGGAAAACCAAGTCAACAAGTCATAAGTCATGTCCGCCCACAGACCTCATGAAAACGTCTGACAAATTGAAGACTACCACAATTAGTCACCACACACATTCCACTGATTTTGAAATGAACCAACACTGACTCTAAATGAAACCTTAAGGAGTTTTTACATTTTACTTTGCCTTAGAGACAACACAGTTTCATCATACACCCTTCCTCAATTCACCTCAAACTCAAGTACAATCTAAGAAAACAATTATTCACAATGCAAATGAGGCTTCAATTCACTCCCTAAACCTGAACAGACTGGTGGCCCCAGGCCTCTCTGCTCTATAGAATAGAAAGTCTAGAGCCACTGCCACCTTAAGGGCAAGAACAACAAATGATAGAAGCGGAGGCATGTAAAGCTACAGTCAAGCCGTTCTGCAGAAATGAAACAAGCAAAGCAAATGACTAGCACAAAGTTCAATCACTATTACATTTATAACAAGTAGAAAGTTTTATGTAGAAAGCCTGCCAAAAGCACTCACTAAGCAAGAACTGTTGCTACATGAAACCCACCTGTAAAATGAGGATAATAATAGCAACAACCTTATAAGGTTGTTGTGAGGAATTAAATAATACACACAAAGTACTTAGAAGGTTGTCTGGCACATGGTAAGTACTCAATAAATTACAGAATCATTAAGGTTATTATTATATCTCATAACTTGCCTCTTTCCAGCTATTCCAACTTATAAATCTCAAAGATGTTCTTACTTATGTCAAAGACTATTTATGCAATACTGTAATTAAAATGAAATAATTATAAAAATGTTTTAAGAGAAACGATTAGTAACACTTCTTTACCTCTTCATATCTGTCAAAAACTGCTCCTTCTTGCAAAAAGGAAGGAACTTCCTTCTGCCAGTTAAATTCATAAGGTTTGGCCATGATTTTATTTAAGACCTAAAAATGAAAAAAAGTGTCTCATTAGTATAGAAAATTAAAAAACAAATGAAGGTCAAAGGATAATCATTTTATGCGTTCATGAAAGTTTTCTTCACACATGTAGAGTAAGTCCATAAATTGTCTTTTTTGTTTTTTTCTTCTTCCCTTCATCTGATTCCAACTTGCCTTCTTTCCTCTAAACCTAGAAAAGTAATCAGTAAATACCAGAGGCAATCATTTGGGAAGCTTCCCTTCCCCCTTCAAGTCATATAAAACAAGATCCACACACACATCTGAGCACCTGCATGTGTTATATATATATATATATTTAGCATGCAACCACATAGTATCAAAACATATATTGAAAAACTAATCAATTACAAAGAGGAAATGGCAAAGTCACAAACACAGGATGACAGAATGATTCTCAGAAATTAATACATCAAGAAGACAAAAAGGTAAGAATATTGAAGATTTGACTCACACTTACTAATTTAAACAAGAAATTAATGACTCAAGTTAATATGATTTAAATGCATCATTTTATGAATTTAGACCAGACTCTCCCTCCCTGCCCTATTATTTTTCTTATTATCTCTTTGTATCCCAGCTACCCCTCACACACATATGACAATCTTAAAATCTAATTGATCATGATTAGATCAGAGGAAAACTCAATGTTTTTCAAAAAGCAGAAATGATGACGGCCATGCTCACTGATTATAATCAATTAATGACAGAGAATGCATAAAATCTACTCACATAGCAATTAAACATAAACACACTCTTCTAAGTAATTCTTGAGTTAAGCAGAACAGTCAAAGCAGAAATTAAACCTTCTGAGAAACAAAAGATGGGGACATTACACATCAAAATCTAGATTTGTAATATGTAGCTGAAAAACAGTAAAAGAGTGATTAGTAAAAGTTACTGTTTTCTGAATATTCATATATTAGTTAAAATTTTGGCAAGTGTTGATGATGGAGAGAAAGAGATTGAGTTAGGGGTGGAAGGAAAAGGAGGAAGCATAGACTCACAAAATCCATAAGAAGTGGGGTATAATTCCAGAGAGGGGAAGGTGAAAACCGTAGGAGAATATTATGTGCAACTTTAACCAAAATACTAAAACTTACATGAAGTGGATGGGTTTTTCAAAGTTAAAATAAATTCAGTGCAAAAAATGAGAATATGTGATCTTGGGGTAAATTTTTTAAAATCATAAAATATTAGGTCCAGATGGTTCTACAGTTGAGTTCTACCAGACTTGCAGGACGAGGAAATCCTGGGTACCTACATTTTTCCAGGGCATAAAGAAAAAGTAAAGCTACTACCTGCCTCATTTCCTATGTCCCATTCAGACCATGACAATGGACACACAAGGGTAACAATAAACAAACCAATGAACCATAGAGCGTGTTCTCACAGAAAAATTTCTAGCTCAGATATGAACAAATCTCTTCCAGAAAGTTATTTAAAGAGTAATTTGGGATATTTTCACATTGAAAACAAATCAGTGTGATTCATTACCTACAGAGATTAAGGAGAAAAAGCTAATGCACATATATTCTGGCATACCTTATAGACCAAGCAAATCTGAATGTGAATGTTTTCTAACACATAGCATTACATGAAAAGAAGAAGCCATAGAAGGGTATGAAAATGGAACAGTAGGAAAGCATTCACCTAAATGCACAGCTACAGAATGATAGGAACAGTGTGCTACACTTACGTAAATATGCACACACAAGACAAACATATATTTCTCTAGGTTCATAAATGTGCATAAAAGAAAATATTAAAAAGTTTGGAAAGAGCCTTCCAAATTAATAACCCTGCTTATTTCTTGGGAGGGAACAAAGATTGGGACTGAAAAGTAAGGCATCTTTTCGTGGCACCTCTGTGCTGGACATTTTATTATCAGAATAGTCTTGCATTTCTGTGCTACTTGCATCAATAAAAAAGAATGCAACTTTCAAAAAGGAAAATAGGGGTTGAAATCATACAGGTTGGCAAGTGTGTTATTCTTTAGTCCCAGAAAATTTAATGCAGAAGAGCGTATTAGGTCATGTTTCAAGGTAGCTTCCTCACAATGACAACCATTGCAGCTGGAAGGAACAAATGCTCATTTAATCATTACTGACCAGGCTAGAAGCTGGTGAAAGTATGAAGGGCATTCAAACCAGCCTAGCTGAAGTAGGAAGTTAACCCTCCATTCGTCAGCACCAAAGCTTCCCATGTATAGCCAAGAAGATGAGCTGGGCTGCAGACAGTGAGAGAAGAGAGGTGCTTTTTCCAGGTCCATGTATGGGTGGGTCCATATCTCTGTGCCTCCAACAATGACTGTGACTGGGTCTGTCTTTCTATCTCTCTCTGTCTCTCTCTGTTCTGCTTAATCTGTCTTTCTCTGCTCTTCTCAGTGTCTGTTTGAGACACACACAAACATATCACTAAAGGTGACTTAGAAGCAAGCTTCTAGTGCAACGACGTGTATTCATGTCTCCAATGCCATAAAGCAGATCTGCAGAGAAAAACAGACCTGTAGACCCCTAGGCTGTCATGGATGTGTTGTTCAGTGATCACTCACAGGAATCACCAACTGTGGGGCCCTAAGTGTTAGCATTAAAGACAGATGAAAAACCATGACGGCCTCTCCAGTCAACCAGACTTCGGAGATCAGTGGGAGAAACACCTCTCCTTCGCAGACCTTTGTGTGCTCTATGATCTTTTCATTCCCACTAGTCATCCTTTCAATATTTCCCTTAGGTTTCATTTTAAAGGGAATAGCAACAAGAAGCTTCGGATACAAAATGCTTATATGAAAAATGGAAACAAAAAGAAAGCTTTTTCAATTTGCTTCATCTTTCATTGGTTTAATGCTGGTTCTCTCAGGATCTTTTCAGTAAAAAGATGCAACCTAAGTCTTCAGTACATGAAGTTTCTCAGATTTCACTGCCATCCTTACTACTAAAAGACTCATCTCTTCCTTGGGTACTGATTTCATCACAATGATCTCATTATGTGAAGGACTTTGGCAGGGGACAATGGAAAGAGGAGGGTAATTTTGACCTTAATTTCTGAAGAGATCAGCAGTGGAGGTGGGAGCTCATTTCACTGGGTACTTTTTCAGAGCTTTGGGGTTCTGAACAAAGTAAGGGGCATTTCTGCAAAATGACATTGGAGTGTTGTGAATTTTCCCAGTTTTGAAGTGGGGTTTTTGCACCATCTCTGAAATCACTCCTAGGGCCTGGCATTAGGGGCAGTGGTTGGCTTATTTTATGTAAATGGTACAACTATAACCTACAGACTAGAAACTGTTGACCCAGCCAATTGTGTTTAATAGCAGTTTGATACAGGTGATTTATTTTAAAATAAGAACAAATGAAGGTACATGTCCTAATCCAAATGACTACAGAAAAAGTTAAAAGGACAAACAGTTACTTCTTTTGAAAGACTGGGAGAGGGCAACTGGCCACTCTGTAACCAAGTCCTTTTTGCAGTCATCTCAAAGGCCCACCTGCAGCTACCTAAGGAAAAAATGCAATCACTGTGCCATGCCAAAGATTCTCTTGGCAAATTCTCTGGATCCTTTACAACATACTTCAACGTTCAATTGCCTCCTCCACTTCCTAGAAGAACATTACCTCACCGTGATACAGAGCCCACAGGAAAGGGTGCGAGGAATATGGGAAGTGAAGGAGAATTCACATAAAGAATGGATAGATAACTTGGCACCTTTTCCAGGGTAAACACCTAGAGTAGCTGCTGGAAGGAGGCCAGTGGGATTTAAAATAGTCTCATTGTTTTAAATTGTTATGCAACTGGTGGGGATTAGCTAGTGCACTGGCTGTAGAGGAAAAACTCTGGACTGCAGAGCTCACAGGGAGGGGACAATGGAGGAGGGGAGTCAGAAGGACTTGTTTCATAGAAGGTGGCAAAAAGCTCCCTCCAAACAAGATGATGAGAAACTGAAAGTGTTAGCAGGTCAACAAGGCAGCTTGATGGACAAGCACATCACCCATGAGGATAGCCTTCATCCATTCATCCGTTCAGTTGGGGTGAACCAAGGAAGAACAGCTTTGTTTGCTAACCTACTCTGTCTTGCATCTTTGAATCCACTGTCTTGCCTCTTTAGCTAGACAAGGTGGTCGTCAAGACCTACCAGACTACCTATCCCAGATATGCTGGTGGTTAGGGAGTCAACTCCAGCCCCCTAGGCCAGTTGGGTCAAAACTTTAGCTAAGAGTGCTTTCTTTCTGGACATATGCCTCATATTCTGGCAGACTGCAGACAAAGAAAAGTACATGAAATCATGTATATTCAACGTCCTGGGTGTGGTAGGCTGAATAATGACCCTCCAAAGATATCCACATCCTAATCTGTAAAATGTGTGTTACCTTACATGGCAAAAAAGGACTTTGCAGATAAGATTAAGTCAAGGATCTTGAGATGGGGAGATTACCTTAGAGCATCTGTGTGAGCCCTAAATGTAATGATGAATGTCCTTATAAAAGGCAGACAGAAGGAGGTTTGACCCAGTCAGAGGTGACCACAGAGGCAGAGAATGGAGTGATGCAGCCACAAGTCAAGGGGTCAAGGCAGCCACCAGATGCCTGAATAGGCAACAGATGGATTCTCCCCTTGAACCTGAAGGGAGCATGGCCTGGAAGACAACTTGATTTCAGACTTCTGGCCTTTAAAACAGTGAGAGAATAGATGTCTATTGTTTTAAGCCGCTAGATTGTGGTAATTTTTTACAGCAGCTTAAGGAAATGAATACACTGGGCTTACTAAAGCTAGACCGCTTTCCTAAAAGGCTTAACGAATTGCCAGATCAATCTGAAAAGGAGTGGGGACAGCTCTGTCTTGAAGGAATGGGCATTCAACATTCATTTGTTCAAATCAATCAAAGAAAGAGGACGAGTACAGATTAGAATGTCATCTAGAAATGAATTCAGATTAACTCTTACCCTTCTATTCCAAAGCCCCTTTGAGGAGTAAAGATATTTCCACAGTATATTTTCCCCAGGATCTACATGTTTTGTAGTGATTTTGCACCTCAGCAATAAATACAAACTTGAAATAAATCCTGCAGCTTCCCCACAAGCCAACAAGAACATTTTTCATCCTTTGTTTCTGTTTGTGTACAAATAAATTCATTTGAAAAAGCATTTGCTTCCACCTGATAACACATAGCTTTCAAGCAAACAAAAAATGCACCATGACTCAGTTTTGAATTTTCTTAAGTGTAACTTTTGTCTTTTACCTCCCACCTTACGACACAAAAAGTTCCATAAAGAATTAATCTTTTCTCTATACAACCATACAAAGCCCATTAAACCAAATAACCCATGGCCTTACATGACCCCATAATGAGAACACAAGTGAGGTTGTTTTCCAGAACACAGAGGGTTGGGATAAAATTTCCACTGACAGAAGTCAATTAGTTGACTCTATCAAGCACATTTCAAAGTCTAACTCCTTGATTGTTAAATAAGATATCCTTTTGTTTCTAAAAACAGATGGACAGTGACATCAGATCATCCAGAGCTTTTAAATAAATAGCCTTATTTCAAGAAGAGTCTAAATAGACCCTGAAATATTATATCATTAGTGACAATTTTCCCCATTTGCTAAAAAATACCTTCTTTTCCACCAAGCCATGAAATAAGCTTTCCAAGGGTGCAGGACTATGAAAATGATAATAGGTTATGCTGTTGAGAGTTAGGGATAAGGGTATTCTTGTATAGTTTGATGAAAAAAAAATCGCAGTACATTTCTATAGCCTTGAAATGTCTATAGTCTTTGATCTAGAAATTCTACTAGTAGGATTTATCCTAAGTAAATGCATACGAAGTCGTTGTAAAAGATACACACTGCTGTGGTGCGTATGGCAGAAAAACATCATCCTTGCATGAGCATCACTAAGTAATTGGCTAAATATACTACAGTATTTAAATATTCTCTGTCCATTAAAACTAATGCTTTCAATGAATAGTTATTCACTGAACAACAGCAAATTTAGAAGTTTCTAAAAATAATCACAACTCTTGTCAAGCAAATACAAATGCTCTCAAGATATTTATTAAGAAAGAAGCCAGATACATAATTGTATGCAAGTTATGATCCAAATTTTATGTGTCACAGACATACTGTTTAACCACACACACACACATACACATACAAGACAGCAAAATGTATACCAAAATACAAGTACCAGTTACATCTCAGTGAAATTTAAGTGATTCTTATTTTCTTTAATGCCTTCTGTATTTTAACACATTCACAGTGAGCATAATTTAATATTCAGTAAGAAATGTTCCCTAAAGAGAAAATGACATTAAAAATCTTATTTTATTAATTTTTTCATTCAAATCAATTTTTAAATAATGTCCATGTTGTCCACCAGAATTCCTGGCAAGAACAAATAGCAGGAAGAGACTAATAAATAAGGTTGTAAACATTCTTCTTTTTCTTTCAAGATTTAAAATCTTGACTGTACTTCGGGAGCCTTTACACACACTAGTCACGATGGACTCTTAGGAAGGAGTTACTTAATAATACTGTCTAAAACTTGGGTGTTAACGTGGAAATAAATCAGATTATGGTGTTGCTAGATTTAGTTTTTAATCAATTCTGAGCTACAAGGAAACCTAAGACCTTTGCCATGATAAATCTATTAAATGTATCATTAACTATGTAATAGATTTATCAATAAAGCACCACCTGATTCAAAATAATTTCCAGGAGCTTATAGAAAACACAAATTTAACAGGAGCAAAATGCAAAAGGCAAACATCAGCTCTTTGTCTCTCTCCTTCACCTCAACAATAATCATAATTAGGAGGCAATTATAACTTTTCCAAAATTTAATAAAGTAAATGAAAAATATTAAATTGAATTGCCTTGATAATTTATTAGATACTGCTTATGATCACCTTAAAGTTTCATTATATCAGAATTTTACAAAACATGTCTAAAAGATTTTCGGTTATCTGGGATGTTTAAGATCAGTTTAATTTAAATGTAATGAATAACTGTTAGCATATGATTCAGTCTGTAATGACCAATTTTTCAAAGAAATTGAAATTTTGAATTATATAGTTTCCTAGGAAAATAATTGATTTGTTTGAAAAGATTGGATATTGTCTGCCTGTAGCAATTTCCTTGCAAATGACATCTGAATTCATAAGCCAGCCCTCTAAGATCTTCTTGAACATGTATATCACCTGAAATTGTAGTGGCTGAAATTGGATTAAAAGTAGTTGTGATTGACTGGGTTCTCTGACCTGATGATACCTTACTATTTATCTCTTTCCTTGAAGTTATGCCCCTCTAAAGGGCTCAGGTCCAGGCACAGGTTTGGGGAGCAATACTGGTGAAGCAGGAGGTGAGGGGGGTGAAGGTGAAGGAGGTGAAGGAGGTTAAGGAGGCGAAGGAGGACACAGTGGCAGGGGTTGAGAGCAGCGGGGGCCTATCTACATGCAATATCATCTGAGATGTCATATTCCTGAAAGTTTAGTAAGCTCCTGGCTTAGCAGTATTTTGATCCTTCCAAAATAGAAGATATCATTTGCATGTTAATGATTTTTACAGCAGTGGATTACAGATACAACTGTTGAAAATAAATTTTTGTTTGAGAGGATGCAAGACAAAGCAATCTTTAAAATATGAAAATAAATAGTGTGTGGCAGAAGCCTCGGAAAAGGAATATATAATTTAACTGGGTTTGTCTCTGATTTCACGTAATAACAAACCTGTTTTAGTAAGACTTTATTTATAGTTACAAAAAATTCTGTGAAGTAAAGTTATCTCATTTCTTTTATGACTCTGAAACAGGTACTCTGTTTTTACTGATGAAGGGGGTACAGCAAACAGCAGAAGTTTTTTTTATTAGTATTTAAGTATTTAGGATAAACATTAACCTGAATAGCCCTGAGAAATACAACAGTCTTGAGAAATAAGACAATTAGACAAATCTGGAATACTTATAAACAAAGGACTAGATATTTTTTCCCCTCTCAAAGTAAAAGAATTGTCAGTTTTCAACACCAGCACTAATAGAATAGATAATGGATGTGTACAGTTTTCCATATACAAAAACAATATGCACAGACCTTCTGCACCAGAAAACCTGGGGCGGGGCCCAGAAATCCATGATGTATTCAGCTGCCTAGGTGATTCTGATGTCAGCTAAAGTTTGACAACGGCCTCGGATCAAGTCTTCATCAAAATAAAAAAGGTAAAAAAGGAAAAAGAAGAAAAAAAGGATCTTTTAATCTTGCTCCCTGGCCCAGGCCAGCTCATCAGGAGAAGAGATGTTCTAGGTATTTGGAATTGCAGATCAGGCAAGCAGGAAAGACAGCGGACTTGTCTAGAATGCACACTTCTTGCAGGAAGGTTATGGAATTGGGTTTGGAAATTCTGGGTCCTGGTACTTGCTTTCTAATGCAGACCAAGAGCAGATATCAAGTGCCTAAAATAAATGGTCAATTTCCTCAACCATTTCTTTCAAACTTCACCATTAACTGTTAAGTCTGAAGAGGCCAGTTAAGGGTGACAGGTGACTTGAAGAAAGCAAATAAAGGGTGACATAACCAAATAGTCAGCACAACATCTATTCAATCTACAATGTAGACATTGCAGTCACTTAACAAGTAATTTTAAGCACTTCCTTCTTTTGGCCCAAACCTTTATGGTTCCTGATAACTATATGCTATGAATGCTAATATTTCTCCTAAGAACTCAGAAAGAAAAGATTTGGTAACTCAAGATTTGACCAGAAACCCAGTCTTTAAGGAGGTGTAATTAACAAAAGTGCTCTAGAGAAAGAACCTGTTAAAACATGAGGGTTCCAGTAGAAAAGTGCTTAAGGCTGCACTGAAAAGCAGTTATCACCTGAAAAGATTCTCAAAAAGTACCACTCTTCCATTTACATTCTTCTCTCTGTATTTATCAGACTTGTCCCATTGCTCCAAATACACTGAACCTTTTGCATATTTCTCTCTGCTTCTCATTCCTGAACCTCTGTCCTAAACTTGGTTACTTCTGGTTACTGGTTACCCTTTAGATATCAGCAAGAGAAACTGGGATCAGTACACTCCTGTATGTTCACCCAAGTGCCCTATACTTCTCTTTTAGAACTCACCATCTACGATGTAAACAATTGTTACTTATCTGTATCTTCTCTACAGGAAGAACACCAGAAGGCCAGCTTTGTTTGCTAATACAGAGCTACCTCCACTTATGATGAGATTGCATCCTGATAAACCCTTTCTAAACTGAAAATAACATAAGTCAAAAATGCATTTAATATACCTAACCTACTGAAGACACAGCTTAGCCTTCCCAAACAATGTGCTCTGAACACTTACATTAGCCTACAGTTGGGCAAAAATCATCTAACACAAAGCCTATTTTATAATAAACTATTGGTTGTAGGTACACTGGATGTTGAAGCCTCGTGGTCATGAGACTGGGAGCTTTATCCAGCATCAGGAGAAAGTATCACTCCACAAATCGCTAGCCTGGGAAAAGATTCAAATTCCAAATTTGAAGTATGTTTTTTACTGAATGTGTATTGCTGTCACACCATCATGTTGAAAAATCCTAAATCGAATCATCCTAGGTCAGAGCTGGTCTTGTCTTAGAGAGAGGTGCTCAATCAACAGCGAATGGAAGAAAGGATGAATGAGTGAATATCTTATCAAGGGAGGAGCTCCCATCCAAGCCTAAAAACAACCAAACCTGAAGACAACAAACTCTTCTGTTACCCAGATACATGTGAGTTCCATTTTTGGGTGTACCTAAAATGCTGTTTCCAGTCTCATGTTCCCAACCCATACCTTGCTGCGCCTCTGGTGGCTGGCTGGAACCCAGCCTGTAGAATGAATTTCCATTCTTCACCCAGTTCTGCAGCCTGGCTGACCCTATGAATAACTTCCTGGCTCTGCATCCTAACCCTACCTCTGCTGTGCTCCACCCTTAGTTCAGACTTCTGACCCTGATTCCCTTGAGAACTGTTCAGATTGGCTTCTGGGTCCTCAAATGTGGGGCTACACCCTGGATATGTCATGGGGTATGTGGTTTTTTTCCCATAGACACCCTCTTTACAGGAGAGCCCCTGGGCTGCTCCTAAAGTGGATCTTATGTCCAGCCCTCTATACTTTGCCCTTCATTTGCCCTTGGACTGGTTCTGCCACATTATTAAGCAAAACATTGCCAACACAAATCACATGTCAGGGAGAAAGCTCTCTTCAGAGGCCTGAATTTGCCTTAATCACCTGAATATTTCAAAGGAAAGATTTTTATTTTATCTTTGCTTGAGTAATCTATCTGAATGTTGCCTCAGGCATGTGTATGGAATAAGTCTGAGGATTACAAGATGGGACTTCACAAAAATTGGGAAATCACTTTGGACTAGGAACAGGCACACTTCAAGCACTTTAAGAAGCTTTTATTTTAAGAACTATTTTCCAATGAAAATAAACACACATAGACAATGGACTCAAATTTAATCAAGGTTCCTGACTCTTAAACATTCTCCAAACAATTTTATAAATAGGTCTTTGCTATTATTATACAGGAGTCGTAAGAAGAGGGTTAAGTGTAAGACTGTGTATATTGGAACTGAGTCCAAACCATGAAAGGAGAAGATGAAATATTTTTTCTTAGGTTTTGAAGGAAAAGACATCTAAAATGAACAGCTTTTATATGCTCATACACACAGCAGTGCCACATGATCTGAAAATAACCTGTGTCCAAAGAGATATAACCTAAATAAGCCTCAAATCTCATACAAATTCACTTAGCTTCTCACTTCTAAGTTCAAAATTTTCCCACTCCATTCTTCAAAAGCTTAAAGTAAGGATAAAGGTGGAACTAATAGAAATAGTGAGAAGAAGTTACATGCAATGTCAGGTCTTAGGAGGTTGATTTTATTTTTTCTATTTATGAAAATCCTTTCAAAAATCCCCAAACCTTTCTTCCTCTTTATTTTTATTTTTTAATGCACAAAAATACAATTAGTCTGAAAGGAAAAAGAAGTAAAATACTTTCCCCAGTTCATTTGTGAAGAAGTGTTATCTTTCCAGGTTTTGGCTTTTGTTTCTCAGGTGGGACATCATAATCAGCAATTATTTCCAAGGAGGTGGGAATTCCAATGTGTGAACTGGCAAGCATAAGTGAGCGTGCCCCCAAAAACTAGGTGTACATATTAGAATACACACGGATTTTGGCTCTGTCTGATAGGCCAGCAGGAGACTGAAATTTCACCTATTTCACTGTGATTCATTTAAGAAATAACAGCACAAATGTTCACACAAGTGGAAATTGGTCTTCTAATGTGATACTAGAAAAGTAAATTTTAATGATCCAAATTGCATGGTTCATTAAGTAATCTGGCCACACCCTAAAAAATGTGCCTGACTTTAATTATATATTACATTGTTTCCACAATTAATATTAGATTAGTATGACCTATACAGCCTGCTGGAATGGAAACATTAGGGCAATCAGAGATGGATGACCTGGATTCCAGTCCCAGCTCTGCCTCAACTAATTGTATGCCCTTGAGGAAGCCCCCTAAGCTCCTGGGGACTTAGTTTTCTTGTCTGTAAAGAGCAGAGGCTCTAACAACCATGTTTCTGATTCCTTCCAGCTCAAATTGGTTTGATTAAATATTATTTAGGCTCCAAGTAAATGGAGATGTTATTTAAGAATCATTTATGTCCTTGAAATATATTTTATTTCCTAAAATGAAAGCCACATTCAGATGGCTCCGAGTAAGACTGAAAACAATGCATTACCATTGTGCATTGAAGAACAACTGACAGGGTAATGACATGCTGACATTTCTAGGACAGCTCTTCAGTAGCAAAGCAGACTTTCAAGATGCCAAATGCTTGCCCAATTCTGGTAAGGTCAATAGCCCTCAAATAATTGTTCCTTTCATACCATGTGTGCTTTTACTGGATTATTTTAAAATGTGTTTGCTTCCACTGCTTATATAGAAACTGAAAAACATCCCTCATGCTAACAAGGCCCAGAGGCAATGGGAAGGATATCAAAGGTCAGAGGAATCCGATGTGAAGCGATTCCCAAGAGTTCGTGTCGTATTTTATTTTAGCAAATGTCTCTAACTTCTAATTCAAGCCAAATCAGCAGGCTGGGAAAAACAGCAAAAATGGAACTTTTTAAACTAAATTTCCTTCCCCTTTGTTAGACAAGCCTTTGGTTTGCTCAAGTGTTAACATAAATAAGCAAAGTCACTGAAATGTGCTTGGGTCTTTGTGCCTGCAATCAATTATTTTGTTTCTTAAGGGGTAAAGTTTGACCCAGCATAGTCTAAAATGCTACAAGATTGCAGGCATGTTTCAAAGACACCAGAAAGAAGTCGATAGCCTGCCCTGAAAACTATGAAGATGACATTCTCATTAGGCAAGAGAGGCTGGACTTCCTGCAGTAATGAGAAATCGAAGTGTCTCCTGGCACGGCTCAGCTCTGAAGGCAGATGCTGAGGGCTATTTACTGTTTAAGCCTTACAGGGCTCTGATAATCAGGCATCCATTATCTATGTAATGGTTTACATTGTACCAAGTACTTTCACATACTCTTTTTAAGGTAGAAAACATAACCAACTGCAAAATATGGTAAGCAGAGTTCAGAAAGCTTAGACTCCCTCAGATTACAGTAGAACCAGAATTTAAACCTTCTGCCTTTATATTCTTATGGTCTGACTGTGGTTCACATGGTGAAAGTCCCTTAAATTCAGTAAAACACTGACGATATATCGTCTGACCAAAACGAGGGAAAGTCATCTTTTTCTGGAATTGTATTCACTGCTTCAGTGAGAAGTAGTTAAGCCAAAAATAAGGACTGCTTCATCAAGGAGATGCCTACACTATGATCACCATCCAATTTCCTATTTCAAACTTACCTGAAAATGGAGATCCTTGTTACCTCACCTTCAAAATAAGGAAGTATTTCATAATATCAAAAAAAAATGAATTTAAGGTTCTTTCTCATAAGTATTTTCCAAATGCACTCATTTTTAAAAGACCACTGTGTCTATGTTTTTAGACTACTATAAATGTGACGGTGAAAGTTTCATCAAAATATCAGAATCTAGCCACTTGGTCCATGACACTAATTGGCCTACAATGCTATTTTGGAACATCTGTGGTGGGCATTTTAACAAAATTAATGTGCTTGCCTATATTTAACTCTGATGGAATCACAAGTGTGAGTAAGCCATTATATATATTTTTATTTCTATTCTGCCCTAATTAAAACCAACCCTTAAGGTAAAACAGGAAAGGAAATGGCATTCAATTATGACCATTGCACGATTGATGCATTAAATTGGGTTTTGTGGAATAAACATCTACAGAAGGTTTAGAGAGGAAGACTTATTATAATTAAGGTATGTTTTGACCATCTATGTCACATCCTCCCATGGCCAATTCTCTTTAAATAATAAAAACAAGCTTCACCCAACATCCCATTTCCCAACCATGAGATCACTGTAAATGTCTTAAAATACAGACTCTTGCTCAAATATTCTGTCCAAATGCTTCTTTGAGCAGACTTTTAGTCTTCAAACTCAATGTCTTTCTTTTGCTGCAGATCTAACTTCTCCGGCATTTAGCTGCTAACTTCGCCTAGTACTCTACTGAGTCCTCTCCCACATGTCATTTCTCCACTTGGGTCCTCCGTCTCTTTTGCTTTCTGTATTCTCCCTCCTGTGGTAATGCTATAGCATCACCATTCTTTTCTCCTCCCCAGAAGTCCGCTCCTTCTATTCAGCTGCCACCTAAGATGTCTCCACCGTTGTTCCCATTGGCAATATCCAAATATATCCTGAGTTGAGTTCACTGCTACAAAATGTTCAGAACAATGGGTGGAATTATTAATATCCATATAAAAGTGATCAACACAAAGATCTTCATGAAGGTTAAAAAAAAAAGCAACTACTGGACAACAAAAACTGGCTTTTTTAATGTGAAAAACTTTTGAACTTTTGGTGAACTCCAACCTTAATGAGCTAATGGTGAAGTTGTCATTGTGTACACCTTAATGCAATCCTAAGGAGGACATCCATCCAGGACAGCACCATCTCAGCAAACTCTTCCAGATCCCACTCTTGCTTTAGAATATTTCATACTTCCAAGTCACAATTTTAAGAAGCATATCAACAAAATGAGAGCAGGTGAAGGAAATCTCAGGATTTAAGCAACATTAATAAAAGATATTTCCACAGATTTCAGAGTTAATTTGAGCTATTTATGTAACTGGGTGGGAACCAAGACCAAGAAGGGGTGAACTGGGCCGAGTCCCCTATTGGTGGAGCTGTGACAGGGGCATTATTCTTGAACTACCAGTCCAATACCCATCCATCTCCATTTGGACTTGCGCATGTACTAAAAATCACCCACATGGAAGAGAAAGTAATATAAAGGAAAAACAATGTCCCAAAGATTAGTGGACTTAAGAATACAGATTTTAAGTCAACAACAGGAAAATAATCATTTATTTTACAATGAAAATTGTAAATTTTCAGATCTCAGAGTTGGTGCTTCCAGTCATTTAAGGGCTTTGGTCTTAAAGGGATTGTTGCCCTGAGTGAGATGGGATTAAATGACCCTCTCATGACTTTACAAAATAAAAGCTAGGTTAGTCAATCTCTAGAACCTATTAGCTTCTTTCCCAATTCTTCCAATCCAAAAACAGTCTAACCACTCTCAACTTCAAGTACACAGTTAAATGCTTTTTGATGTTTATTCTATATAAGAATATTGATTGAACAAGTAGTAAACAGTTAGATGCAAAGTGATGGATTGATTGGGAAATGCCTATCCAATTTTGCATTTGCAAATAGTCTTGGAGCTAATAAAAAGTACAATTTTCTATTCTTTAAAAGGCCATCATCTTGTCTTTGATTTGTGGACTTGAGACTCTTGAAAGAATCAAGCCATCAAGGAGACCACAAAAGGCAGTTTAGAAAACAGTGATTCACACTGACTACACTTATTTAGACTTTTTTCCACCCGAAACTCAAAAAAAAAATCATGAAGTCAAAGCTATGGGCTTCTGATTTTGGTCATTTTAAGTCATCTATATGCCAGTCTCTGGGAAACAGAATTTCAATTTCAGGATACCAACTAATGTCTAAATTTTGGGAAGTTGTATTTTGTTTGCCAAATATTCATCAGTTTAATTTTATAAACTGGTTATGGCATCCTTATGTAACACGTGTCATAAACCATTGTACACTACTTTGGTGCTAAACAGCTGTGATGTGCCACCCCGCAACTGTATTTTTATTATTAAACACCTCAAAAGTATGGGTGCCTTGTCTATCTTGTTACCTTCTTTTAAGAGCGTGGAGACTTAGAATTATCAAGAGAGCAGGCACCTCAGCAGCAGTTAAGTAACACTGGTGCAAAGGAAAAACATGTCTTTGAAAATTCTGTGTCTGTTCTCTAGTTTAAATTATGGAAATTACTGTAATTTGACTTAAAGGAAAGAAAAACACAAGAGATCTGAAGAAATGAGATATAAGATAAACCATGAAATGCAGATAAATCACACACACTCTCATTCAAGAGAGTTCCCATTTCTTCTGCAGTTTATATCACAAAATAATTTTATTAAGGTTTTATGGAAAGGTCATTATTGCATTTCTGCCATATTAAAATCTATTTTAGCATGCAGAAATCCCCCATGAGCCTGAGATATTAGTTCAAGACTAAGTTTATTAAGGTTTTGGCATGACTCAATATTAACTTTCTCCAAACACTACAACATTTTCAAATCAGATAAGCAGCAGGATATAAAACTGTGGCTCGTAAAAATAAAATCAGGAAAATAGCATCATTACATATTAGTTCTTAGAGATTAAATATACTTTGAAATTGTGAGCCAGCTTATCAAAACAGTTCATTCTGTATTGCCACTTACATTTCACAAAGGAATCAGACAGAAACATGCTTGAGGTCTATGTGGCATTTATAGAAATACATTGATATTTTTAAAACAAATTCTATTTCAATAATAACTTTAGGTATCTTCACAATCCCCTCTGTCTCCTCATACCTTCATCTATGAGTTGTGAGATGATTAATCAGAAAAATGTTTGGTATGTCTCTACCTGAGCCAATTGAGTCTGCTATCTTAAATTTTCTAACTCACATAACTCCAGGAAAGGTATAAAGTTTACCTGATATAATCAGATAGTTGAAACTTGTTATTTGGCAATACATGAAATTACTGTCATGGTTTTTTAAAATAAAATCTTCACTGATAATAAACATGCTGGTAAACTATGATGCTCCAAGGTGAATGAGGTGCTACCTGAAATTTACAGAGTACCCACAATCTCACTAGATCCTCCATGAATAGAGTCATTCTTTGACTCATAGAATAGACATATGTGAAGAGAGTAAAGATATTGCTTAGCCCATAGATCTCTGCCCAGAAAGATGTCATGGAAGCCTTCCTCATTAGATGACCATACAGATCCCAGTGAACAGAAGGTCCATATACAGATGCTGGTGGCTCATGAAAATTCTCTCATACTGGACCTCAGACCCTCTTTCCCTTATTTAATTGTCTGCAGATTTTAAGAGCTTATTAGAATCCTCTTTCTACAAAGTCATGCCCCATGATGACCTCCTTGGCACCGTCTTAAAGACTTTGACTTTGACTTTATTTTGTGGTTGTATTTTAAACTAGATGTAATGCCTGAGATACATTTCTAGTTCTCTACGAAGTCATATATTGCACTCTGTGATTGGCTGCAGAACTGGCATTTCCTCTTTTGGTATAAATAAATGTTGGTTCTCAACTATTCTTGGGCAATGAACACAAAGGCTTTAAGCCTGAATAAATGGATACTAAGGATGCAAAACCAGAAGCCAAAGAATCTTTCCTAATTGTTACCATCCAAACTTTAATCAGTCTCTTCCACTGCAGCCATAACCATCTTCCCAAATGCTAAATAAGGACTCAATTCTTCAGCAAAACTTTTACAAAGCATGAAGGTTTGTGGGCAGAGGTACATGCCAAATGTGTATACTGGTTAATTACATTCTCAGCCTAGTTGATTACTGACAAGCCCAAGGGTAGGCATCTCCATAAAAGAAATACATAGTAAACAAGAAGGGAAGAAACTCCAAAACCTTAAACTCCATGCCACTTTGAAATATCCATCAACACACATACCTACACAGGATAGCTCACAATTACATAAGATGCATGGACTTGGTCTAGTGGACAAAAGCACACAGAGAGTGGGAAGGACATATTTCAAGACTTGGTGCAACCAATTATTATGAAACCAAAACAGAATCCCACAAATTACATTACAAGGAGTTTCCCCATATGGAAAAGGACATGCCTATGATACCACTTTGAAGGAGGCTCCCAAGGTAAGAGATGACATACTTAGGATGCTCTTGGAACAATGCAGCTCCCTATACTTTTAAGGAATTGTTCCACTTCACAGCAGACCCTGATTTTAATGACAGCTGCAGAGGCATTCTAACCTCTGGAATTCCAGTACTTCTGGATGTTTGTTATGCAAATAGCAAGGACCAGGCTTTACTTACTGAAGGTCACAGCAATTAAAAATGATAATTCAACTTATTCTTTGACCGAATAATGCACACAACAGACCAATATTAGTTCACAGGAAACCATTAACTCAGCTTTAATCAGATTATCTTGGAAATAAAAAAAAAAATGTGTTCCTAACAGGGCTGGCTTGGCTTGATGAAAATAATGCCATTATGAACTGGCTTATAAGCACATTTATAAAAACTGTAAACATTTCTATATTGTTTACACTTATTACAATATGTTACTTTTGTAATACATTTTAAAAATTATTCCTACTACACTTATACAAAAAAGCTCCTTGTTCTTGATGGCTTTGATTACAGAAAATGAGTTTGTGAAAAGAAAATTATCTTCATGTAGGTTGTTTTTATCATTCAGAAGGTCAAGGTTCACCCCTCTGCATCATCCCATGTGTAGCCATGTGACATCATGGCCATTTTAAGTAAAATAATTGCTTATTTATTTATATTTACAAGGTACAGTTATAACTTCCAAACAAATTTTTTGTTAAGAGTAAATTAGTGAGGAATTAACTGTCACTTGAGATAACAGAACACCTAATACACAGAAGGCTTTACCTTCCATCCTCCTTTACATCCACTTCTGGCAGGAGCCCATAAGCCTTCCAGACAATGGCCTCTTGACTGAAGATGAGGTGTAACCTTCTGGGCTAAAATGTGTTATTCCTTCTCCAGGCACCACAGAGGTTTTGCAAGAATGGCCACAAAGTGGCCCCTGCCTGTATGGTGCCCCACTGTGATGTGACTCTGCACCTTCTCCCATCAAGACATGTAGACTATCTCCCCATGTGGGTTTGGGCATGTGACTCACTTTGACACAAACTGGAGGCATGATAAGCAGATGCATATTGGAGTCTTCCTTCTCTCTTTGGAACCCTGAGAACACTATGTTTAAAAGGCTGAGAAAGCATGCTGGAAGATGACAGTCCACATAAATAGAAGCCATTGCTGACCTAACTATCCCAGTCGAGGCCCCAAATATGTGAGGGAGGCTATCACAGATCACACAGTCCTAGCTGAGCCAGTCCAGACAAGTACAACCTCCCAACCAATATACAGAATTGTGAAAAATAACACAACTGATTTTTAAATCCAATAAATCTGGGGATAATTTGTTACACAGCAAGTGCTAACTGACTGATACACCTCCCAAAATAATGATGACTGGGATGAGGGAACTCTAAACGCCTCTAGTGGACAAGTGAGCATTCTCATTATGATATGTAAACACTGCTATTAAAGAAGATTATGGAGATCCAGGGAAGAATGAAGGGAATCGAGAATAATAATAATAATAATAATAATAATAATAATAATAATAATAATAATAATAATGGAGCAATTAGAAACTAGCAAAGCAATCCAGAGTGTGAGTATAGGAGAATAATAAAATTAAAGTCAGCTATCTGTGATGACTGAAAACAATGACTTAAAACTAAAAGGCCACTTTTCTGGATGATACTAATTATTATCAGCACCATTTGTCCACTTGATTATGAACAACCTAACATAGAAAGGTTTGAATCTTATTTCTTTTTGAGTTTTCTGTACTGGCTTGTCCAAACCCTGGGCCTAGAAGGGAGACTGACATTTAAATAGGTGATTAGAGAATCTTGAATGAAGAAGTGAACATTAGGATTGGGTCATGTGACAACAAAGTGCATGTCTACACTTCATTCTGTGTCCCTTTTGATGTCAGGCTTTGCTTTCTCCCAAATTGTTCTTACTTACAGATCTAATTCTCTTCAAAGGATTAAGTAAGGCAAAGGTTATATGATAAATAAGAATCACAAAGGTTTTGAGGATTCTCAAGATGGCAGCATGAGTAGGGTAGTGGAAATCTCCTCTGAAAACCATATATATTTTGAAAATACAGTGAATATACAACTACTCGTAAAAGAGTGACTGGAAGATACAGTACAAAGCCAGGCTACATCTGCAAGAGCCCAACATCTCATGGAAAAGGGTAGAATACAAAGCCATGACCCAGCGGAACTCAAGCACTTTCTCCCAGCTCACCAGTGGGAGGAAAGGAATCAGAGTGGAGAGGCAGTAGAAGCACAGGACTGCTAAATAAACAGCCCTGGTGGTCTGCCTTGGGAGCACAGACACATATTGCATGGTGCACTGGATATTGGAGGAGCTGAAATGCAAGGTCTGAGATTTAGACTGCTAACAGATTTCCACAGCTGACTGCCATGGGACAAAAGAAAAGTGGGCACTTTAAAAGTCTTAAAGGGACAAGGATTTAACAGGTAGCCAAAACCATCCTGGCACACTCAGGCCAACAAGCTTGGAACTTTAAGGAACTTCAGGTGCCCTAATCCCCTGGGTGGCAACACAGCTCTGAATGGCAATAAGCAGCCTGCCATTCCTTATCCCCCATCAGCAGTGCAAGCAAACTGGTTGACCCACCATTGGTGCAGAACAGCTGGGGAGCAGCCCCACCTACAGAACCACACAGCTTAGCACAGAGGCTTCTCCCTGTGCCCAGCTAAGTGGCCAAGACCCAGAGGCTGCTCCCTATGCATGGTTGACCGGCACAGACAGCAGAGACTGGCACAGAGTCCAGGAGGCACAAAGGGGATTTATTCTCACAGCAGAATATGCGCCACTCACCTGCAACCCATGCCAGTGCTCTAGGCCATCCCAAAGGCCACCCCGCCAACAGCAATTTAGGGGATTAACACAGAGGCTGCTCCCTGCACATGAAGGGATTCTGTTCTCATGGAAGAACACGCACTACTCACCTGCAAACCCTGCCAGTGCCCTATGCCATCCTGAGAGCCGCCCCACCCATAGCAGTTTAGGGGATTAACCCAGAGGCTGCTCCCTGTGTGTAGTTGACTGGCACAGACAGCGGAGACAGGTGCAGAGTCCAGAAAGCACAAAGGGGCTCCGTTCTCACAACAGAACACACACTGCTTGCCTACAACCTCTGTCAGTGCCCTAGCCCATCTTGAGGGGTGCCCTGCCCATGGGAGATCAGGGAATTAGCCCAGAGGCTGCTCCCTGCAAGCAGTTGGCCAGCACAGACAGCAGATGGGCATGGAGACTGGGAGGTACAAAGGGGCTTTGCTCTTGTGGCAGAAAACATGCTGCTGGCCTGGGAACTCCACCATTGCCCTAGGCCATCTTGAAGGCTGCACAGTGCATGGCAGCTGAGGGGATTAACCCAGAGGCTGCTCTCTGTGTGCAATGAACCGGCACAGGCAGCGGAGACAGGTAAGGCAATATGCAAGCAGGAAGAGACTGTTCTCCCAGCTGACACACACACCACTTGCTGGCGACCACTCCCATTTCCATGAAAAGGCAGAAGAAACTTGTTCAGTCCAAAATCCCTAAAACACCAGAGAAAGGGCTTGGTGAGACTGATATCATCAATCTTCCAGAAAAAGAATTCAAAATAAAAGTCATAAACATGCTGATGTAGCTACAGAGAAATATTCAAGAGCTAAGGGAAGAATTCAGGAGGGATATAACAAAAATGGAAAAATGGAAGGATTTAAGAGCAGACTGGATGAGGTGCAAGAGACTGTTAATGGCATAGAAATCAGAGAACAGAAATACAGAGAAGCTGAGGCAGATAGAGATAAAAGGATCTATAGAAATGAAAGAATATTAAGAGAACTGTGTGACCAATCCAAACAGAACAATATTCACATTATAGGGGTACCAGAAGAAGAAGAGAGAGAAAAAGAGATAGAAAGTGTCATTGAAGAAATAATTGCTGAAAAAAAATCCCCAATCTGGGCAAGGAAATAGTCTCTCAGGCCATGGAAGTCCACAGATCTCCCAACACAAGGGACCCAAGGAGGACAACACCAAGACATAATAATTAAAATCGCAAAGATCAAAGACAAGGACAAAGTATTAAAAGCAGCCAGAGAGAGAAAAAAGATTACCTACAAAGAAAAACCCATCAGGCTATCATCAGACTTCACAGCAGAAACCTTACATGCCAGAAGGGAATGGCATGATATATTCAATGCAATGAAACAGAAGGGCCTCAAACCAAGAACATTCTATGCAGCAAGATTATCATTTAAATTTGAAGGAGGGATTAAACAATTTCCAGATAAACAAAGTTGAGGAAATTTATCTAACACTAACCATCTCTACAGGGTATTTTAAAGGGACTGCTCCAGATGGAAGTATGACTAAGGCTAAATAGCTGTCACCAGAGAAAACAAAACCACATCAAAGCAGAACAACCAAATACTAACTAAATGCAAAATAAAATCACCTATCCAAAAAATTAGTCAAGGGAAACACAAAGAGTACAGAATAAAGCACCTAACATATAAAGAGTGGAGGAGGAAGAAAAGGAAGGCAGAGAAATAAAGAATCATCATACTGTGTTTATAATAGCATAATTAGGGAGTTAATTTAGACAGTTAAATAGTAAAGAAGCTGCCCTTGAACCTTTGGTAATAACGATTCCAAAGCCTGCAATGGCAGTAAGTACATATCAATCAATAATCACCCTAAATGTAAATGGACTGAATGCACCAATTAAAAGACACAGAGTAATAGAATGGATAAAAAAGCAAGACCCATCTATATGCTGCCTTCAAGAGACTCATCTCAGACCCAAAGACATACAGACTAAAAGTGAAGGGATGGAAAAAGATATTTCATACAAACAATGGGGAGAAAAAAGCAGCTGCTGCAGTACTTGGATCAGAAACAATAGACTTCAAAACAAAGAAAGTAACAAGAGACAAAGAAGGACATTACATAATGATTAAGGGGTCAGTTCAAAAAGAGTATATAACCATTATAAATATATATGCACCCAACACAGGAGCACCTACATATGCGAAATAAATACTAACAGAATTAAAAGAGGAAATAGAATGCAATGCATTCATTTTAGGAGACTTCAACACACCACTCACTCGAAAGGACAGATCAACCAGACAGAAAATAAGTAAGGACACAGAAGCACTGAGCAACAGATTAGAACAGATAGACCTAACAGACATCTACAGAACTCTCCACCCAAGAGCAGCAGGATACACATTCTTCTCAAGCGTACATGGAACATTTTCCAGAATAGATCACATACTAGGCCACAAAAAGTGCCTCAGTCAATTCAAAGATTGAAATTATACCAACCAACTTCTCAGAGCACAAAGGTATAAAACTAGAAATAAATTGTACAAAGAAAATAAAAAGGCTCACAAACACATAGAGGCTTAACAACAGACTCCTAAATAATCAATGGATCAATGACCAAATAAAAACAGAGATCATGCAATATATGAAGACAAATGAAAATAAGCAGAACATTCCAACTTCTGTGAGACACAGTGAAGGCAGTTCTAAGAGGAAACTATAGAGGAATCCAGACCTATTTAAAGAAGGAAGAACAATCCCAGATGAATAGTCTAACATCACAATTATTGCAACTGGAAAAAGAAGAACAAATGAGGCCCAAAACCAGCAGAAGGAAGGACATAATATATATCAGAGAATAAATAAATAAAATTGAGAAGAAAAAACCAACAGAAAAAATTAATGAAACCAAGAGCTGATTTTTTGAGAAAATAAACAAAATAGATCAACCCCTAGCCAGATTTATTAAGAAAGAAAGAGAATCTACACATAAAAAGAATCAGAAGTGAGAAAGGAAAAATCACGATGGAAACCATAGAAATACAAAGAATTATTAGAGAATACTATGAAAATCTATATGCTAACAAACTGGATAACCTGGAAGAAATGGACAACTTTCTAAAAAAATACAACTTTCCAATATTGACCCAGGAAGAAACAGAAAACCTAAACAGACCAATTACCAGCAATGAAATTGAATCGGTAATCAAAAAACTACCCAAGAACAAAACCCCTGAACCAGATGGATTCACCACTGAATTTTATCAGATATTTAGAGAAGACATAGTACCCATTCTCCTTAAAGTTTTCCAAAAAATAGAAGAGGATAAAATACTTCCAAACTCATTCTATGAAGCCAGCATCACTCTAACAACAAAAGCAGGCAGACACCACAAAAAAACAAAACTACAGACCAATATCCCTGATGAACATAGATGCAAAAATACTCAACAAAATATAAGCAAACCGAATTCAAAAATACATCAAGAGGATCATAAACCATGATCAAGTGGGAATCACCCCAGGGATGTAAGGATGGTACAACATACGAAAATCCATCAACCTCATCCACCACATAAACAAAAAGGATAAAAACCACATGATTATCTCCATAGATGCTGAAAAAGCATTTGACAAAATTCAACATCCATTCATGATAAAAACTCTCAAAAAAACGGCCATAGAGGGCAAGTACCTCAACATGACAAACCGACAGCCAACATTATACTTAACGGTGAGAAGCTAAAAGCTTTTCACCTAAGATCAGGAACAAGACAAGGATGCCCACTCTATCCTCTTTTACTCAACATAGTACTGGAGGCCCTAGCCACAGCAATCAGACAACACAAAGAAATAAAAGGCATCAAGATTGGTAAGGAAGTAGCCAAAGTGTCATTGTTTGCAGATGACATGATATTGTACATAAAAACTCCAAAGAATCCACTCCAAAACTACTAGAACTAATATCTGAATTCAGCAATGTTGCAGGATTCAAAATCAATACACAGAAATCTGTTGCATTCTTATACTTAACGAGGAACTAGCAGAAAGAGAAATCAGGAAAACAATTCCATTCACAATTGCATCAAAAGGAATAAAATACCTAGGAATAAACCTTACCAAGGTTTATTTCAAAAAATTAATAGAATGGTTCTTTTAGAAAGTGAAGTTCCTAAGAAAGTCTGAAGTACAGTATGGGAAATTATTCCAAAGAAACTTTCAAAATAGCATCTATTATATAAAATGTGGTATCCCTCTTTTTTGAAATTTTTTTTTTGGTCTCATAGAACAGATGTTATTTGCCCTAAGCTAACAGCTTCCTTCCTGTCTCCTTCCTTTGCTGAACTGTAACACGAGTAGCCCTTCAGGCACTGTTATTACGAACACACACTCAGCATATGGAACCACATTTCTGATACACCACGGTCTGCTGGGATTTACAATGGATGTAATGGCTGAATTTATTGCAGCTTGCTGAGGATCTGTGTCTCCCTCACACTCAAATATCTCCTCTGAGAGTAAAATTTCATGAAGGCAAGATAGGGCCAAAGATAAAAAGAACCAATAAAGAGTAGTCTAGGGATCACAGTACATAATGAGTAAGTCTGGAACATGGGTATTTAGCAACATTAAAAATCCAAGCAAGGCAGGCAAGCATTTGTTTTCTTGTCATTCTTTGTTCTATGAGGATACTTTTCTGGTTGTTAATGCCAACTACCAGGGGATGAGAAACCCAGTGAAATTAGGACAGACTTCTACCTCCCTCCCTCCCTTCCCCTCTCCACCTCCTCTGCCTCCTGCTTTCAGGTCAAATTGAGAAGCAAACCATGCCCTTTGTTAAGGCTTCCTGCCTCCTCCTCCCAATTGCAAATCCAATGTGAAGAGCCAGTGTTTGGGTCCTTTACTAACAAGCCAAACTCCCCAGGGAAACAGGAGGAGTAACCAAAGGACTTTGAGTCTGAGAGTCAGTGAATTGCTTTCCTGGGGGCCAGAAGGTCAGTGGCCCACTCAGGGCAAACCTCTCAGGGAACATGACCTAAATAGCTAATTATTCTTAACCCCCAGAAACTCCACAGCCTCCCCTCTTCTAGTCAGAAGACTGATTTTTGTGTATTTAAGTCTCCTGTTTCCTTCTGGCTCCTGGCAACAAAACAAATTCAGTCCCCATCTCAGCTTATTCTAAGTGTCTTGGCTTTACCGTCTGTGAAATACAAAAGGGGCTGGCTGGCCAACTGCCAGTCTGTTTGTAATGGAAAACACGGAACACCCTAGCCCTCTAACAATAGGGTGGGGTAGAGTCAACTGTGGCAAGGCCACATGATAGGACGGTACAAGGCCATTTAACGTGACAGTTTCAAAGAGCTTTTCTTAATGTGGGTAAATACTAGTATTTTAAATGAACAGGTAGAATGTAATGTGTGATTTCAACTATTAAAACAAATGCACGGAAGCAAAACGCAAAAGACGCTTGAAGGAAAATACTTAAATGTTAGCCAGTGGGGTCATGTGGGTGAAGTTTCTTGCTGATTTTTTTTCATTTTAAATTTCATGTACTTCCTAATTTTTTTAATGATCATATCTTTCTTTGGATTTTTTGAAATACTCTGATCTCCATAAGAGTTTGTCAACATGAGGATGAGCTCTTAGAAGTTGCCTAGTAAGTTAATCATTGATGCCTTGAGGTATATTTCATGTCTAAAAGTTCAGGTTAATTTCTTGCTAGTCACTCTTTTCCATACTTTCTTCCCTATTGTTCTCTCTGCTGAAAATGAACACTCTGTGCCACCTTTCTCCTCATCTCACAATCCTACCCTTTGAAGTCTGGCTCAAATGCCATTTCTCCCTCAAAGTTTTCTCTTCCCTTGAATTCCACAGCACTTTATATGTACTTCTCCAAGGTAGTGAAACTTTGCATCTAACACTGTAATTATTTCAAGTTCATGTGTAAGCATGGAGGAAATTTTAGATGCCTTGGAAACTGAATTCACCTCTGTACACACCACACAATGCCTTACATACAGGAGGCACTCAATACTCACAGATAAAGGAGTATAGATGAGAAACATCCAGGAAAAAGAAACTAGTAAGCAACTTATTTACTTAGGTTTAGTTTTGTGATGCGTTCTTAGGGATTTTCCCATTCTCAAGCCAAATACCACACCCCAAATTTGGGTACCTACAGTTTAAAACTACTAGCCATCTTGCTTAACTGTGACCATTCAGGATACCATAAAGCTATGTTTCTTATATGCAACCACCATGAAATAAAATACAACTTTTAATAAAATACTAGGCAGAATTCAGTGAAAGCAGGACCTGTGAATCTTTCTCATTCTTGTGTCTTCCTGGCACATGTTAAATTCTCAATACAAGTTTGCTACAAATGAAAAGAAACCAATGAATGAGTGAATAGGCATTGCATGCACGAGATGACCTTCTGCAGTCATGGCACATATGAACTATGTGGATTTTGCATGTCAGCTGTTATCAGAAGCCCATAGTGATTCCACATTAGATGACATTGGAACCCAGTTATTGCATCGGCTAGCTGTGAGATTTACACAGTTCCTTCAAGCTATAAGATGGAGGTAAGGATATCTACCTCGTAAGTCTTTGTCAGGGTGATGCCTGTAGAAGGCTGACCACAGCTCTCAGCAATGAGTAAAGCATGTTATGAAAAACTCTAATTCTTATCAGGGAACATGCTGGCATCACCATGGATGAATTAGTAAGCAAAGGATTTTGCCCAGACCTTTCCTAAAATGCATTTTGGGAGCTTTATAAACTTATCTTCAGTGCTTCTCTTGAGTAAAAATACTTGAAACTTAGGATAACTCAGTTTCTGGATGTCCTATGTAAGCAATACATACCCTCATAAACAGTGCTGTTCTTATAAATCAAATCCTGCCTGGAAATCTTGCCAACAGAACATCAATACCAATTCTTTTTCAATTTGGCTGTAATGAAATATACCAGTATGAGAATGGCAGACACCTTCCTTGATTTACAGAGCATTTAAGTTTATAGGAGAAGGTCACCGCTATGTATGAAAGTCTTACAATTCACAAGACACCCCTCCCACCCATCACTAGTTGATAAATGAGTTGCAACTGGGAGACTCTATAAAACTGGAATTTGCTTGCTCTGACCTTAAGTGAGTTTCTGTTCTCAGTGTTCAAATCTTCAAGAAAGCAAGTTGAAAACATTTTGCTCCAAGTGGCTTCTGAGATTTAATTGAATAAAAATAGCATAAAGTTACCTTCTAAGGCAATAGACACGCTGTCATAGCTGCATACCGTCTTATAAGAGAACAGCAGTACTGTCCCCAATTTAGTTTGATGAAAAATCACATACATGGGATAAAACTATCAAGAGAGAAAAACTTAGGGAAAACAGTTCTATTTTATTGTTTCAAAACAGTAGTGCCTGGTGTGTGTGTCTCTTGAGCAGTCTTCAGATTCCATTCCTCCTCTATAGGAGAGGAAACTGTCCCTGGTCATCTGTCCTGGCATTGGGAGTCTTTGGGTCCGTTTTTCCCTTCCTTGCTCCTGTGCACTGAATCTAGCTCTACAGGAAATGATTATCAAACGATTCACAAGGGAAAGACCCTCCTTGACACTCATCAGCTATTAACAATTTAACCAGCAGCGGCCTTTTTGTAACTTCAGTGCAAGGTTAACAGTTGATAGACTAGAAATAGGACGACTGTGGGAAATTTGGACTCGGAGGTCAGACGGTTTGATAGTGTACATCTTTAATCTGTTTCTGCCTTAACTATGAACTGCGGCAGGGAAACTGCACAGGCTGAGGCTATGAACTCTAGACTCTTATGTTCTTAGAGAAGAAACACAGCTGCTCTTTGTAGAAAATTAAATCGTTGTCCATAAACAAAAACAGGAAAGTTCTCTTTTCTTCTGTTTTGTTCAGGCCTGTTTGGCTTATCTATGGAAACAGCTCATGCTTTTCAAAAGCTGGCCTGAGCAGTCATTCAATATTATGTTGCTAAGTAGTCCTTTCTAGGTTAAACGTGTTTATGCTGCATAAAGGCTGGCATTTTTTACTCAACTGGTTACATCCTAGGACTAACAGAGGGAATTCACTTCTTCTCATGCATGGAGAAAGGTGATGGTCACACAGCAAGATTAGGTTTGGAAGTTGGCTCCCAGGAGCCAGTTCCAGGGCTCTTCAGGCTTTGCCGTCCACCCAAATTACCTGGGGAGCCTGTTAAAATGACCGGCCCTATTCAGAAGGTCTGCAGTGGGGACTGGAATCCTACATTTCTAACAAGCTCCTTGATGATCGCAATTCCACCAGTCCATGGACCACATGTTGAATAGCACAGAATTAATTAGGATTTGCATTTTTCTGAGATTGTTTCTTATCAAAGGACTGGACTATGGTACTGAGATAGAGGCAGGAATAATGTGTATATACATATTATGGAAAGAAAGAGGAGGGCCTAGGAATGAAACAGAGCCAGGCTGGAGTTTTGGTTCTGCTGCTTAAAAGTCACATGACCTTGAGCAAGTCCCTGGATCTCAATTCTTTGCTTTGTAAAATGAGACAAATGATCCCTCTCTCACAAAGCATGGGCAAATAAAAACTGTAAATGTGTATGGAGAGAATGGCTTTAAATAGGAACTCCTGACCTACTGGTTCCTGATAGATCAGCAAAATGTATGCACTTCTCCTTTTCCAGGGTCCATCCATGGCTACACTTACCTGCCTCCCTTACGGCTAGGTAGAGCTGTGTGGTAGCTCTGGCCTATGCAATGAGAGTGGCAGTGATGTGTGCCATAGCTAGGTATGCCCATAAAGTCATCCCACATACATTCAGTCCTCTGTGCAATCTGCCCTTCTGGGTGTACCTCATCTCTAGGGGGAACCCAAAAGGCACATATTAAAAGGCACAGCTCTTATCATCCTGCATTCCTGAGTAACTGAAAACATGTGGCAGCCCCACCCACCCCCTCACCTGTCCAGTA
Source organism: Manis javanica (assembly GCF_040802235.1). Classification (NCBI taxonomy): domain Eukaryota; kingdom Metazoa; phylum Chordata; class Mammalia; order Pholidota; family Manidae; genus Manis; species Manis javanica. The sequence goes on along the minus strand of NC_133160.1, from coordinate 34,505,641 downwards.
TTGTTAGATGAGCAAAAAATAAACTTGTACCATATTCGTGCCATTATGTATCTGTGGACCTCTTTGTTATAGCAGCTAGCCTACTTATGCAACACCTTTCCTATCCTTTTCATTTCCTCCTCCCTCTTTCCTACCTCCCTTGAAATAGCCCCACATGCATCCAGAATTACAGTGTATTGGGGAAAAGCACAAATTCTGAAATCAGAACTTTAGGTCCAAATTCATCTCCATCCTTCCATTGTTCAGGGCTGGACAACTTTGCCTATATAATTTTTCTAATCTCACTTTTCTCAACTGTGGAAGAAATAATCACTTAGCGCTTGGGAAGGTCATATGAGATAATGCATATAATGCATTAGCACCCATGAACAGGTAGCCATCTTTCTGCTTTTCTAGCAGCCTCATACGAATATGTTCCCATCTGATAATATGCTACCTCCTTCTTGCTTTCCCCTCCCTCCTCAGGTAGTGCTCTTTCATAAAGAATACCATAAATCACTGTTTGCGTGGTTGTTGACATCAGTGTTACCCAAATATATGGTAAAATTTTTAAAAGATTCCATTTCATTCAAAGAGCTCCAGATTGGAAATATTTTTCAAGCGTCTGAAGCATGGTTATATGTTCCTTACACTGGGAAGACCAAATATTACAAAGCTAAAAGGAGGAAGGAGGAAAAGGACAAAGTTAATTAGTGCAGATTAAAAATTTTTTACATAACAGGAATTTCACCATTGAAAACATGGATTGCACAGAAAAAGGAAGACACTCAGATAATGAGAGATATTTATATGATACATTTATTTGATCTCTTGAGCCATGAATAAAAACTATCAGTCAAGAGAAAAACCTTCAATAGAAACACAGCTTTGGTTGCCCAGGAATTCTAGAAACAAAGCATAGAAGAAAAGCACAAGGCATGGTTTTCATAGGACACGTGGTATTTTTTTCTTCAACACTATGGTATGATCAAGGATAGATTTTTTCATTACAAAAACACATTACCCAAAGTTGATGGAAATAACTTTGTTGTTCCCAACCATACATGTGAAGGCTCATATACAAACACAATTTAAAACAAGTGTTTATGTGTATAAAAATGGAACAAAGTCAGAATCTGATTATTCAGAGGTAAAAGACATATTCAATCTTAACACCTATGGAGGAGGGCAGCACCAATTACACAAGAGCAGACTAATATAATTCCTCTCATCCAGCTATTGCATTTCATTCTCTTTCTGATGGCAAATTAGAGGGATCAGCTCTGCTGTTCTTAAGAAACTACATGCATAGGAAGTTTACTGAAAAAGATACCACAAGTAGCATGAACTCAAGAGACTATAGCTTTCTAAAGGAATGCCAAATGGGCTGCAAGTCCGTAGAAAACTATGTACATCTGTCCCTCTAACATTTAATTTGCCCTTCCCTTTCTATAGGGAAATAAACTGTGAGAACAAGAAAATGCTGGCCTGGAGCAGGAACTGTGAAATTCACATTTTATTCTTTGAAATACTCTAATGTGACTCCTCCCACTAATTCCTTTCTCCTGTCCATCCAGTCAGTCGTGAAGGCCTATTGATTCTGCTCTTTGGCTCTCCCTCAAACCTGCTCCCTTCTCACACACTAGGACAATCTCCGGCCCTCCTTTTCTGGGATGCTGCAAGTCTCTTAATCTTTCTACTTGCAGTCTCTCCCCCTCACCTTGCCCTCTATTCCCTACACAAGAGCTCAAAGAACTTTCCTAAAAATTCCAGTTGTATCATGTCACGCAATTAAGCCCTTTGGTGGCTCACCACCATCTACAAGACAAAATTTCATTTAATAACCCATCTGAACAAAGACTTAAATAATCTGGCTCCCATATCACACTTCAATTATCCACTCCCCCTCCACACACACACACACACATACACAGACACCCACACACACTCAACTATATTGAACAATTCTGCTTATGATGTACCATCCAAACAGAATACTCTTACACCCTCCTTTTCCTCCTTCTTTACATGGCTAATTCCTATCCACCATCTGTGACTTAACACAGATGTCGCTGACTCCAGGAAGCCTTCTGTATCCCACAGCTTGAGGGGAGGCCTCATTTGAGATCCCTTCTTCTTCATCTGACCAGAAGACTCTAGTATATGCAAGTATGGGCTCTGGGTCAGCTTGCCTGGATCCAAACCCAGGCTTTCATAGCTGTGTGATTCTTAGCAAATTACTTAACTTCTTTGTGCCCCAGTTTCCTCACCTGTAAAATGGGAGAGAATCATGGTGCCTCCTTCAATAAGCCTGTTTTGAGGATCTAATGAGGTAAAATAGGAATGGCTTAAAAGAGAGTCTGACATCTAATTATAGCTCAATAAATGTTGGGCAAAAATAATAATAAAAGTGGTAGTAGAACCATTCTATGCTCCGTCTATAGGTCTTTCACCCTTGACTATAAGCTTTGCAAAAATAGGTATGTCATTATCCCTCCTGCATGATACTTGACCTATGTCAAAGATTCCATACATTATTCTTTAATAAATACACACTAACTGAGGATTCAAACCAATAAAAGATTTCAATCTTCCTAAAGAGATTTCAGCCTCTTCTGAATTACATGGGTAGATTTCCACAAAAAAATATACAGGAAGTGGAGGGACTTGGATTAAAGATGGCAGCATGAGAGGTAACACAGAGGCCTCCTTCTAAAACCACATAGAATATGAAAATATAATTAATACAACTACTCCTGAGAGAGCAACGGGAAAGAAGGCTGCACCAGACTGCACACACCTGGAGAAAAGAACACACCTCACAGAACAGGGTAATGTAACAAAGCCATGATCCAGCAGGACCAAAACTGTTCCCCCTCCCCAGCTCATGGGCAGGAGGAAGAGAAAAGGAGCGGGGAGGGAGTGGAGGCTTGAGACTACTGAACACCTAGCTCTGGAGATCTGCTCTGGGAGCACAAACATAAATTGCATGGTGCTCTGATGACAAGGAGAGTTGGCAAGCTAAGACAGGCAGAATACCTAGAGAGACTGAGATTCCACCACTTGCGGAACACAGGGATCCATATCCAGCTGCTCTGGGACAAAAGAAAGGCGGGCAGTCTGAGACTTCCTAACAGTGAGAGAGCTGCCAAAGGGGCAAGGATTGCATAGAGCTTACTCCTCAGGAAAAAGGACAGGTAGACAAAATTCTCCAGGTGTATTCCGCCCAGCAGGTTAGGAAGTTTCACGATCTTCAGGCGCTCCAGCCCCCTGGCTGGCTACGCAGCTCCAAGGCCCCCCATGGTGATATGCAGCCTGCTGCACCTTCCTCCCGGTGAGCCCCACCTGGCTTGCAAATTGGCAAACCCTGTCCTGGAGTCAGGATAGCCAGGGGGAAGCCCCACCTACAGCAGCTACAAAAGCAAAGCATAGAGGTTTACACCTGTGTGCTCAGTCCACTGGTTCTGGCAGTGGAGAAAGACCTAGAAGCCAGGAAGCACGAAACAGCTCTTTCCTCCCACCAGGCAAGAACACTGCTCTCTTGTGACACCCAACATTGCTCCAGGGGCTGAGCAGCTCCACAAAGTGGAGCTCCTGGGCACTAGAGGGTACCAATACAAATTATGAAACGTCGAAGGAACCTGGTTCAAAGCAAAATCATATATACACCAGACAAAGAGTCATATGAAACTGATCTCATGAATCTTCCAGAAAGAGCTGTTAAAACAAACAAAAATCATAAACATGCTCATGGAGAAAAATATTGAAGAACTCAGGAATGAATTCTGGTGAGAGATCCAATCATTATGCAACAGAGTATCACAAATGAAACATACAATGGAAGGTTTTAAAAGGAGATTAGATAGGGTGGATGAGATGATAAATGAAATAGAAATTAAAGAAGAGGAATACAAAGAAGCTGAGGCATAGAGCAAAAAGGATCTTGAAGAATGAAAGAATATTAAGAGAACTGTGTGACCAATTCAAACGGAACAATATTCGTATTATAGGGAGACCACAATAAGAAGAGAAAGAAAAAGGGATAAAAAGTATCTTTGAGGAGCTAATTGCTAAAAACTTCTCCAATCTGGGGAAGGAGATATTCTCACAGCCATGGAGGTGCACAGATATGCTAATACAAAGGACCCAAAGAAGACAACAAGACATATAATAATTAAAATGGCAAAGATCAAGGATAAAGATAGACTATTAAAAGCAGCTAAAGAGAGAAATAAAATCACATACAAAGGAAAGCCCACTTAGGCTATCATCAGACTTCTCAGCAGAAACCTTACAGGCCAGAAGGGAGTGGCATGATATATTTAATGCAATGAAGCAGAAGGGCCTCAATCCAAGAATACTTTCTATGGCAATACTATCTTTTAAATTTGAAGGAGGGATTAAACAATTTCCAGATAAGCAAAAGCTGACAAAATTTACCTCCCACAAACCATCTCAACAGTGTATTTTGGAGGGACTACTAGAGAAGGAAGTGTTCCTAAGGTTTAACAGCTGTCACCAGAGGTAATAAAACCACAGTAAAGAAAACAGAACAGTTAATTACTAAGCAAATGTAAAATTAAATCAACTACCCCCAAGGTCAGTAAAGGGATAGACAAAGAGTATGGGATATGATACCTAATATATAAAGAATGGAGGAGGAAGAAAAAGAAGGAGAAAAAAGAACCTTTAGATTGCATTTGTAATAGCATACTGAGATAAGTTAAACTCTTAGATAGTAAGGAAGTTAACCTTGAACCTTTGGCAACCATGAATCTAAAGCCTGCAGTGGCAATAAGTACATACCTATCATTAATCACCCTAAATGTAAATGCACTGAATGCACCAACCAAAAGACACAGAGTCACTGAATGGATAAAAAAACAAGACCTGTCTACACACAGCCTACAAGAGACTCACTTCAAACCCAAAGACATACACAGACTAAAAGTGAAGGGATGGAAAAGTACATTTCATGCAAACAATAGGGAGAAAAAAGCAGGAGTTGCAGTACTTGCATCAGACAAAGTAGAATTCAAAACAAAGAAAGTCACAAGACACAAAGGACATTACATAATGATAAAGGAGTCAACCCAACAAGAAGATATAACCATTATAAATATCTATGCACCCAACACATGAGTACCTACATACATGACACAAATACTAACAGGATTAAAGGAGGAAATAGAATGCACTGCATTCATTTTAGGAGACTTCAACACTCCACTCACTCCAAAGGACAGATAAACCAGACAGAAAATAAGTGAGAAAGAGACACTGAACAACACATTAGAAGAGATGGACCTAACAGATATCTAGATAACTCTACAAAAGCAGCAGAATAGACATTCTTCTCAAGTGCACATGGAACATTTTTAAGAATAGATCATATACTAGGCCACCAGAAGAGCCTCGGTAAATTCAAAAAGATTGAAATTCTACCAACCAGCTTCTCAGACCACAGTGGTATGAAACTAGAAATAAATTATGTAAAGAAAATGAAAAGTCCCACAAATACAAGGAGGCTTAATAACATGCTTCTAAATAATCCATGGATCAATGGAGAAAGCAGAGATCAAGCAATATATGGAGACAAATGACAACAATAATTCAATACTGCAAAATCTGTGGGACACAGCAAAGGCCATGCTAAGAGGAAAATATATTGCAATGGAGGCCTACCTCAGGAAAGAAGAACAATCCCATATGAACACTCTAAACTCAGTATTAACGAAACTAGAAAAAGAAGAACAAATGGGGCCCAAAGTCAGTAGAAGGAGGGACATAATAAGGATTAGAGCATAAATAAATAAAATCGAGAAGAATAAAACAATAGAACCGATGAAACCAAGAGCTGGTTTTTTGAGAAAATAAACAAAATAGATAAACCCCTAGCCAGACTTATCAAGAAAAAAAGAGTCTATACACATAAACAGAATCAGAAATGAGAAAGGAAAAATCACTACGGACACCACAGAAATACAAAGAATTATTAGAGAATACTATGAAAAATTATATGCCAACAAACTGGATAACCTAGAAGAAATGGACAACTTTCTAGAAAAATACAACCTTCCAAGGCTGACCAAGGAAGAAACAGAGAATCTGAACAAACCAATTACCAGCAATGAAATTGAATCGGTAATCAAAAACCTACCTAAGAACAAAACTCCTGGACAAGACGGCTTTACCGCTGAATTTTATCAAACGTTTAGTGAAGACCTAATACCCATCCTCCTTAAAGTTTTCCAAAAAGTAGAAGTGGGAATACTTCCAAACTCATTCTATGAGGACAGCTTCACTCTAATAAGAAAATCAGGCAAAGACACCACAAAAGATCAGAAAATTACAGACCAGTATCACTGATGAACAAAGATGCAAAAATACTCAATAAAATGTTAGCAAACTGAATTCAAAAATACATCAAAAAGATCATCCACCATGATGAAGTCATATTTTTTTCAGTGATGCAAGGATGGTACAATATTAGAAAAACCATCAACGTCATCCACCACATCAACAAAAAGAAGGACAAAACCCACATGATCATCTCTACAGATGCTGAAAAAGCATTCGACAAAACTCAACATTCATTCATGATAAAAACTCTCAACAAAATGCATATAGAGGGCAAGTACCTCAACATAATAAAGGCCATATATGACAAACACACAGCCAACATCATATGTAACAGCGAGAAGCTGAAAGCTTTTCAACTAAGATTGGAAACAAGACAAGGATGCCCACTCTCCCCGCTTTTATTCAACATAGTTCTGGAGGTCCTAGCCATGGCAATCAGACAACACAAAGAAATAAATGTATCCAGATTGGTAAGGAAGAAGTTAAACTGTCACTGTTTGCAGATGACATGATATTGTACATAAAAAACCATAAAGACTCCACTCCAAAACTACTAGATGTATTATCTGAATTCAGCAAAGTTGCAGGATACAAAATTAATACACAGAAATCTGTTGCATTCCTATACACTAATGATGAACTAGCAGAAAGAGAAATCAGGAAAACAATTCCATTCACAATTGCATCAAAATGAATAAAATACCTAGGAATAAACCTTACCAAGGAAGTGAAAGACCTGTACTCTGAAAACTACAAGACATCCATGAGAGAAAGTAAAGAAGATACCAAGAAATGAAATACATCCCATGCTCATGGATAGGAAGAATTAATATTGTTAAAATGGCCATCCTGCCTAAAGCAATCTACAGATTCAATGCAATTCCTATCAAAATACCAACAGCATTCTTCAATGAACTAGAGCAAATCATTTTAAAATTCATATGGAACCACAAAAGACCCCGAATAGCCAAAGCAATCCTGAGAAGGAAGAATAAACCTGGAGGGATTATGCTCCCCAACTTCAAGCTCTACTATATAGCCACAGTAATCAAGACAATTTGGTACTGGCACAAGAACAGAACAATAGACCAATGGAATAGACTAGAGAGCCAGATATAAACCCAGCCATATATGGTCAATCAAATACGATAAAGGAGCTATGGACATACAATGTGGAAACAACAGCCTCTTCAACAACTGGTGTTGGTAAAACTGGACAGCTACATGCAAGAGAATGAAACTGGAATATTGTTTAACCTCATACACAAAAGTAAACTTGTATTGGATCAAAGACCCATTCGGTATGGCAAAGGACACCATCAAGAGAACAAGAAGGCATCCTACAGTATGGGAGAATATATTTGTAAATGACATAATCCAACAAGGGGTTAACATCCACAATATATAAAGAACTCACAAGCCTCAACACCCAAAACTCAACTAACCTGATTAAAAAATGGGCAGAGTATATGAAGAGACAATTCTTCAAAGAAGAAATTCAGATGGTGAACAGACACATGGAAAGATGTTCCACATCATTAATCATCAGGGAAATGCAAATTAAAACCACAATGAGATATCACCTCACACCAGTTAGAATGGCCAGCATCAAAAAGACTAAGAACAAATGCGGGGGAGGATGCAGAGAAAGGGGAACCCTCCTACACTGCTGGTGGGAATGTCAGCTAATTCAACCATCATGGAAAACAATATGTAGGTTCCTCAAAAAACTAAAAATAGAAATACCATTTGACCCAGGAATCCCACTTCTAGAAATTTACCCAAAGAATACAAGTTCTCAGATTCAAAAAGACATATGCACTCCTATGTTTACCACAGCACTATTTATAGTAGCCAATATATGGAAGCAACCTGAGTGTCCATCAGTAGATGAATGGATAATGAAGATGTGGTACATATATGCAATGGAATACTATTCGGTCATAAGAAAGAAACAAATCCTACCATTTGCAACAACATGGATGGAGCTGGAGGATATTATGCTCAGTGAAATAAGCCAGATGGTGAAAGACAAGTGCCAAATGATTTCCCTCATTTGTGGAGTATAACAAAGAAGCAAAACTGAAGAAACAAAACAGCAGCAGACTCACAGACTCCAAGAAGGGACACTAGCAGTTACCAAAGGGGAGGGGTGTGGGAGGGAGGGAGAATGAGATTGAGGTGTATTATGCTTAGTACACATGGTGTGGGGGGTCACGGGGAAAACAGTGTAGCACAGAGAAGGCAAATAGCGAATCTGTGGCATCTTACTACACTGATGGACAGTGACTGCAATGGGGTATGGATGGGGACCTGATAATATGGGTGAATGCAGTAACCACATTATTTTTAATGAAACATTCATAAGAATGTATATCAATAATACCTTAATTTAAAATATATATATATATATAGGAAGTGCCTGCTGTATATTAGACACTGTGCCAGGAACCGAGAGAGACAAAATGAAATGAGAAAAATAACTCTTATAACCAGAAGCTCACATAGTAAGTCACTGCTACCAGTGAATAACCTGTGAAGACCTTTTCATTAGACTGAAGAGCAAGCTGACCTTGCCTGATATCAAGCACATCATCTTTTTAAGTGCATGCTCACCATGAAATATGTCACACCTCCTCACCCTTAGAAGCAGAACACTCTCCAAAACAGTTCAATTAACAGCCCCCAGGGCAGAGCTCCTGTAGCTTATTTGCTTTGCACAGAAGAACCTAGCAAGTATATGACATACCACAAAGGAATGGAGTTAGAAAGTGCTAAAACAATGTTGTACAGGCTCACACTGAATGCAGGAGTGAGTTGGGGCTGGGGGCATGGTGGGTGGTGATAATCTAAGGTAGAGATGCTGCAGCCCTTTGTAAGCACCTTATGGTGATAAACAGGTAAGCAAGTAAAGCTTCAGTAATGCTTCATTTCAGATCTCTGATTGCCAGTCAGCATCCTCATTAGCTGAGCACTTTATGTCTCCTAAAGAACCAGCAATGTTTTAGGTAGAAGGCCCTACTCCAATTTAGTTTCATCAATCTATTTTCAAATGATAAAGCAGAATCCCACTGCAACAAAGTTCTATTAAGAAGGTTTTTATACAGCAGGTTAAAACATGTCCCTCTAAAATCCAGTAAGCACACAGTCAAAAAGCCCCAACTCTTATAGGTAGCCTGGATGTGAAATGTGACTTCTGACTCCAGCCACAAGTGCTGTAAGGAATTCCACTCATTTGCATTTGGGCAACCTTCCTGGAAGATGCTCAACAGTCCTAATTAGTCATCTCACTGGTCCACAAACATTTTATGTAGGACGCATTATTTACTTATACCATGCCATTATTCAGAAATTATTTATGGGAGTAAGTAATTTGGATAAGCAGGTATCATCTCAGTTATAGATACACAAAATTACACGTACACAGAAAAGTGCCGACAGAGTCAATGTCTCCTGAATGACGTTAAGCTTAAATAAATGCAAAGGAGAAGCTGAAACCTAGGGGCTGAATGTATGGACTTTGTCACCAGGCAGCCCTGGCTTTAAGTTCTTGGTGAGCTATGTGAACTCAGAAAGCACCTAACTTCTTTTTCTCAGCTTTTTTACCTGTTACCTGTTGACAGTAATACTACCTACCCGATAAGGTTGTGAGACAACTAATGGAACAAGCAGGACGCCTGGGGGATTATAAGCATATGCCTACTTCCTGCTTTCTCTGCCCTTGGCTGTTCAGCTGAACCTAAGGAAGTGTGGTGCTGCTAAGGTTCTGCTTTTCAAATAAGTTTTAAAATGGGCAAGTGAGAAACTGATAATGAGTGATCACAGAATCCCTCAGAAAAGGGGCATAAATCCTCACACAAGATGAGTCCGAAGCTAGGTCATTACATTCTGCCCACTAAGACCCTAAGGAACCTGAAACTGGATGATGTAACCTTTTCTCTTTTTCTTGGCTGTTGGCTAGTAATGAAAGTACTGAAGTGAAATACACTAGTGGTGAAATGCTGAAATCTGTCTAGTAGAAAAGCTCTCTGTAATAGAGGCTAAAATGATCCCTGCTTTTCAGATTAAAATTTAGGTGCCCTTTACTGACATTTCAGTTCTAATCTGGCACCAATCAACAAATAATTCATTTTAAAAGTACTTTATCTTTTGAAAAACTCATTGAGGTGGTATGAATGGGCTCTTGCTACATTCTAGGTACTTGGTGTTAGAATGGAAAAAGTTTCATTGCTTGAGATTTGTCTAATCTGTTCCTATTCAGGAATCATAATCAATTATGTAACCCAAATAATTGTCAATAAAGAATACTTAGTTTGAAGTCACCCAGGAAAGGGAATACCTTCTTCATTTCTTTATCATGATTAAGAGGCAAAGTAGGGTTCATAACATCCATGCTATTTATAAAATGTATGTGGAGATTTGAAATAAAGGAAATACATGATAGTCTCAAAGTGAAAGTTATTAACAGTATATTCATACAATGGAATACTACTTAGCAATAAAACAAAATGGATTATCTAAATAAGTAATAAAACAGATGAAACTCAAATGCACTGTGCTAATGTCAGATTCCACACACACTGAATGATTTTATTCCATACCATTCTGGAAAAGGCAAAGATATTATGATGGAGACATATCAGTGGTTGCCAGGGGTTAAGGATGGAGAAAGGGCTTGATGAACATGCAGAAGAGGAGAATTTTTGGGAGAGAGAGAACTGTTCTATCTCCTAATGATGTCAGTGGTAACATGATGCAGTGCATCTATACATTATAACTTATACCAAAAATATGAATTTTATTGTCCATAAATTTAAACATAAATTTTATTTTTTATTTTTACTGCTTTTGTTTTGGGTTCTTTAAATTTTTATTTAAGTACAGTTGACATGATATATTAATTTCAGGTGTACAACATGGTGATTGAACATTTACATATGTCATAAAATGCTCTTCATGGTAAGTATAGTTACCTGCTGTCAGTACACAAAGTTATCACAATGTTAATGATTATATTCGCTATGCTTTACTTTTTATCCCCATGACTTAATTATTTTATAACTGGAAATTTGTTTCTCTTGATCCTCTTCATCTGTTTCACTCAACCTCCACCCCCTTCCCCTATCACAACCATCAGTTTATTCTCTGTATTTACAAATCTGTTTCTGAGTGTTTTGTTTTGTTTTTTGTTCTGTTTTTTAGATTCCACATATAAAATGAAATCATATGGTATTTGTTTTTCTCTGCCTGACTTATTTCACTGAGCATAATAGACTCTAGGCCCATCCGTGTTGTCGCAAATGGCAAGATTTTGTTCACTTTCATGGCTGAATAATATTCCTTTGTGAATATTTACCACTTTATTTTTCCATTCATCCACTGATGGACACTTAAATTGTTTCCATATCTTGATTATTATAAATTTTTACTTTCTTCAGGTAAATACTTTCTTCAGTGGAAATACTGAATCATATGGTATTTTTTGTTTTAATTTTTTTAGGAACTTCCATATGGAGATAAGCAATCTACATACATTGTAAAAAAGAAAACCTACAACTCACTGTTTATGGAAGCATAATCATAACATTATTTAAAATTTTAATAGATGGGTGGTATCTGTCAAACAAAAAGGGACCTCAGTTATAAAACTCCATTTTATTCCAGTTTTGTTCTGTTTTATTGAGGTATAATTAACCGATGAGAATTGTACATATTTAAGGCATATAACATACACTGTGGAATGATTACCACACTCAAGCTAATTAACTTCTATCTATCACTTCACACAGTTAACAATTTTTTCTGCATGTAGTGAGAACACTTAAAATATACTCTCAAGTATACAATACAGAATTGTTAGCCATAGTTGCCATGCTGTACATTAAATCTCCAAAACTTCACCCTACATAACTGAAACTTCATACACTTTGACCAACTTCTCCCACCCCTAGCCCCTGACATCCACCATTCTACAATCTGCTTTTATGAGTTTGCTATGTCATCACCAGTGGCAGAATTTCCTTATTTTTTAAAGGGCAAATAATATTCTGTTGTGTGTGTCTGTGTGTATACACTCACATACATATACATACATCACATTTTCTTTACCCATTCATCCACCAAGGGACCCTGAGGTTGTTTCCATCACATGGCTATTGTGAATAATGCTTCAGTGAACACAGGAGTGCAGATACCTCTTTGAGACATTGATTTCATTTCTTGTGGATGTATACTCAGAAGTGGGATTGCTGAATCACATGGTAGTTCTATTTTTTAAGTTTTTGAGGAACAAGGAATCTTTAAAAACTGTAGTACCTACTGTGGATTGTCTCTGTATACCTCCACTCCACCCTTCCTTGGTTGGGGAGCTCAGCAAACCACTAAATTTCCAAGACTCCTTTGCAGGTGGATTCCAATTAGAAGCACTTAAATGTCTGAAGGCCAGTAGCTACTTTCCTGATGCTTGGGCTCCTGGCAAACAAGGTTTGAAAGATAAAGGTTTAGAAAGAGTGGAGGCAGAAATATCAATACTGGCACACCCGTGACCTCGTAAGTCCAGTAGTGGCCAAGCCATTCCTCATTCTATAGCATTTCAGGCCATGTTGTAAGCACCTAATTCCCTGTGTTGTCTTTTCTGCTTGAAACACCTAGAGTAGTTTCTTCTTCCTGACATTATCTCTGTTGGTATAAAAGCCAGTTGGTCCCTAAAGACAGGAGTATTTGGAAATTCCAGAAAGGTTCCATTTAAATTCAGCAATCCATGGCCAAAGTGAAAGTACCTTCTGTTTTCTCAAATTTTCAGTGTCACCCAGTCCTTGCTTACTGTGTTGGAATGATGACTTATGTTTAGTTTAAGAAATTATCTCTTATAGGTGACAGTTCCATGCTGATATCCCACAGTATCACACCAAGCAGAGCAAAGACTCTGCTTCCTGGTATCGCAAATGAGGCCTCAGAATTGAGTTTGTTAACCCTGATTGGCCAAATGCAGGTATTCTGTCCAGTCCTGAACCAAGAGCATTCCATCCCTAACTATAGGGAGCCACAGCCCAGGTCACTGTCATCACTAACAAATGAAGACAGAACACAAAACCCTTTACCTACTGTCAACTGTTAGCATGTGCTTCATAAGTTCTCCCTTGTCTGCTGCTTGTGGATTTTAAGTGTATCTTTTCTTCTCTGTTAACAATTAAACACATTAGTCAAGCCTGAAATAAATGCTGCAGACTTGTTTAAAGAAAAACTTTCCATGAGGCCTGGCAAACATAGCCTGAAGTATTAGGAATAAGCCTCATTTTTGGGTGCCTATGGACTGAGCTACCTGCATTTATTACACCTCCAGGGAAGATACTGGAGTACATTCAGGAGCTTACTCATCGTGCTCAAATGTTAAAATAAGCACAGCATTCTGGACGAGGTATGTGATGATGAGATTCAAGGGAGGAATGCATCAGTGAGCATAGGGTCATGGACGCATGGCTGAAATGCCTTGCACACAAGGTACAGTCCATTTTTATTAAAAGAATGAGTAAGATGGGCAGGTATTTTGGGCTTTTTAGGAATAAAAGAGGTTGGCTTGAGTGAACTAGATGTTTTTTTGCCCCTACAGCAGCAGTTCCTCATAGTAATGGATTTTGGTTGTCTTTGCCTTTAACTTCATCCCCCTTTTCTTGATAAGAACACCCGGATGTTGATCTTGACATCCTCCCCACTCCTCTTTTCAGTTCCCGAGATTCCAGGGATACTGACACCAGAAGAAAAGCTGTGACCTGACCCTACAGCTAGGGATGGAATGCTCTTGGGTCAGGACTGGACAGAACACCTGTGTCTGATCAACAGGGGCTTTGGGATTCCTGGAAAGTAGAGACTTTCCTCCACTAGGTTTGATACTATGGAATATCAGCCTAGAGCTGTCAATGATTGACATATGAAGCCAGAAAACTACCCAAACATGGAAGTCATGTCAGAGAGATGGGAGGAAACCAAGTAGACCAGGCTGATGGAGTCCCTGGAACCCTTTCAGCTGTGTGAACCAAAAAGTCACTTTTTTAAAATTTAGAAGTCCTAAAGACAACATATTTGTTAATTTTGTTTGTTGCTTTATTTATTTTTGTCATCAAAAGAGCCTTTATGGAAACAGCAGACTTCAGCTCAATAAGTACATTTTTGTGCAGATTTTCATGTGTCTGGAACTGAAGTTTTTTAGTTTTCATGAAATTATCCCATGAGTTGTAGTCTACCAAAAGGTCAAGAACCTCTTTTCAAGAGAGAAGCAGTACTTCAAAAACTGACTTAAAATTACCCTTTTATAGCACATTTTTATTTTCACAAATTAAAAAAAAAAAAACTAACCAATTCCTGCTTCTAAGTAGAAAAACCAGATGTGGAGTAATCACAGAAGGAAGTAATTAACCATGGAAGGTCAGGGTTTCAAGACCGGTAGCTCTAAGAATTATCTTTCAGAGGCCCCACCCCAATCATATCCAACATACTGAATAGTCCCCACAGCAAATATAGTTCACATATAAACATGGGCATGATTTACATTACAAGCTGATCTATAGTCACAGTCGATAAAATAGTGGGTACAATGTCTTATTTTGAAGATACTTAATGAAACACTTTGCCATTTTAATGTAGCTTATATCTCATGTTTCAGAGCCAGGAAAATTGTTTCAGAACTCACCTATTTTTTGAGAAGACAGAAAATGTCCTGGAATCAAGGATCTGTGACTAGTGTACAGGAGGGATAAAATGATTGAAAGGATTTTTTTAAAAGAGACTGCATCACAATATGCACACAGTATGCTGTGCTCCACTTCCTTCTATTTTATACCTAAATGTGTCTTGTTCTGATAGTGAAATCTCAAGTAGCCCATGCCTAGCTTAAGGTGATCAATCACTATAGGGCTGGTTCTTCTTCATTGTTAATGTAGGAAGTTGTACTGTAGGAGTCAATTAATTGTAACATTCTGATACAGTACATCTCAGGTGAGGCCAAAGATCCTGAAATTCTCACAAAATCTCAGGTGACAGTAATGTTGCTGTCAGAATACCACCATACTTTGCGTACCAAGGCTCTAGATTTCAGTCTTTTTTGTAGCTTCCCCTTCAGTTTGAATGAGCTTGCCAACATATATATCATCGTGTTTTTAAACAGCATTAAAAGCTCATACTTATAGAGGTGACTTCCCTTCATTGTAGGTAAAAAGAAAGAACACTTCTCAACTTCCTTTTTCCAAGGATTATTTTTAGAACAGTGACCACACTCCCAAAGATTCAGCTTCAGTAAGTCTCAAGAATTTGCATGTCTAACCAGTGCCCAAGTAAGGAAGATGCTGCCAGTCCAGGAACCATGCCTGATGACCCCCTGTTTTAGGCTTCTACTCAGAGTCCTGCTGGAAATTTCTGTAAGAATTAATGCCCAAAGCAAATGTTTAGAATCATCAAGTATTGGGGCTTCAGGAGACCTGAGATTAATCTTTTCCAAGGTCCTCTTTTGAGAGGTGGAGAGGTTGGGTACCACAGAGGTTGGGTATCTTACCTAGGGCCACCCAACTAGAGAAGCCAAATGAGGACCAGAACTCCACTCTTTTATTGCTACCCCAGGAAGCTTGCCCCTATGACTCATTACTGGTTTTCTTTAAGTCTTTTTCAAATACACCTGAGTCAGTTACCTAGGGATTCCCTAAGGACCCACCACTGAACACATTTTAGTCCTACCAGTCATTTTCTTTTTAGAAATAATCTCCAAGAATGTGGCCCAATGTTTCAAAATGTGGCCCAAGAGCATCCTCTGTTACAATCACAATGGGGCTTGGGCTTACTTAAAGATTCAGAGTCTTAGTGTTGTCCTAAAAGTACTGAATTTGAGTTTCTTGGGCTGGTACCCGGGAATCAGCATTTTGGTAAGCATTAGTACAAAGGCCCACCCTGTGGGACTGCTAGACAAACAGAATAAGATGATGGTTCTCAACCTTGCCTACACGTTGGAGTCACTGGGAGGAAAAAGGGGTTTTACAATCCCCATGTCAAGGCTGCATGCAAACAGTTACACAGGAATCTCTGGGTATGCACCGCAGTCATCAGCAGTTGTCAAAGCTTCCCCATGATTCAAATGTGCAACCAAGGATGAGAAATGGTGCTTCAAAGATTTCCAAATACTTCCATATTTCTCTCTATAATAGGATGAGAATAATTCTCCAGACAAAATGATACTTCATTCTAACAAATACAGAAGCTTAGTCCCCCAGAATGGCTTGAACAAGTCCAATCTGATCCGGTGAAGACAAATGTTTCTGTTCCAACACAATGAGCAGTGATAAAAGTTTTGAATTCATGTCCAGAAGGGTCCCATTGAGGTGGGGCCTCCTGCTTGTCCAGAGAATTAGAAAGTCTTGTTTTTTCATCGAGTCACTTCTGGCAGTTACAAAGTACAGATTTTTATATGAAAATAATTTTTATGGGTTTTCCGGTCAAGTTACTACATAATAAATGCTTCTCTGCAAATGAGTGGATTGATTTAATAGTAATGGCAGGTTATAGTGACCCACATTATTTCCCAGGGCTCTTTAAGGAACAAACAAGATAAACTACAGGAAGACAGAAATCCTGCGAAGAGTGTCTGAAATGTATCTTTTTCAGAATTCAAAGTCCAAAACACTGATGGCTTGAATTTGCAAATTGCTGCCTAGGATGTTCCACCTAGTGAATTTCTTGAAGGTGTCTGTACTCTAAACAAGCAATCTAGTAATTTCTCCATAATCAAAAGTTGGTTCAGCTCACAATGAATTTAAGCTTTACAAAAAGATGCCTTTCTAAACACCTCTAAAACTTGCAGAGCTGGACATAAAAACAGAGCTAGGATAATGCTTTAATATATAACTGACATTTATTAACCTCAGATAATGACTAATTAAAAGCGAGCTTGTTGATACTTCCTTTTGGGCAATGATTTTAACATTTTTATTGTTTTTCTCTTTCCTTCTCTTATCCCAATCACCCCTCGGTGCCACAACGGGAGAGAATGTGCTGTAGTTCCTGCATCGGACACAGGCATCTCTCTCTATCCTTGTCCTGGACCCTGCATTTCCAGCACAAGCATCTTCAAAAGAGCAGGAAAGGCTCTCAACGGAGGCTCACCTGAAACAATTGACTTGCCAGAGGAAAACTGCAAGGTACCTGTGGAAGAAGACATCTCAACAGCCCCCATCTGTGTCTGATCCCTAACTCACCCCACCATCTAGTCAGCACTTCTCAGTATTAATGTAATATCATTATTCAGGGGATCCCCTGAACTGTCAGACTTGGATTAAGGAGCTCTGGAGTGGGGCCTGAGATTATGCATTTCTCAGCTCCCAGGTGATGCTGGTGTTATAGATCCATGGACCACACTTTCAGTAACAGGAACTAGGTATTATTCTTGGTGCAAAGAAAACAGTGATGGTGAAAGACTATGTCCCCTGCCCCATACCTGCCAGGGTATCCAGTGGTAGTGGTCAATTCTGTAGAGCCCATTTCTTTGAGAACTGTTATCAGATCCCATCCCCAGAGTATTAGTGGTGCCCGTAATCGTGCTTGGGACCTTGCTTGTGGTTAGAACTGATTGGACCAAGGATGGACATATGCTCAGTGTTGAACCAATCAGCTTCTGCCTCTCTTGAGAGTTTAGGATTGTATGTCAGAGATACCAATCATGAGTTGCTTGAACTAGGGGATGTAAACATCTGGGGCAGTCGTTTTATTTTTATGTGAAAAGAGAAATAGGGACAGAGAAAAAGAGCACTGGAGAAGAAGAAATTAGAGAGGAGCTGAAAATCAGTTGCTGCCTGGATTCTTGAAAACTTTCTGGTTCATATTTTCAGGTCCATCCCTCTAACCTTGAGATTCCTGGAAACAGCCCTGTATCCTTTCAATAAATTTCCCTTGTTCTTATTTAAACTGGCTTGAGAGGAAACCTACAAATTCCAATACAAGGAAATGTAGTTTCACTTTTCATCAGAGAATGCATTGACATGTCAGTCCAGAAGTTCTGGAAAACATCCAGGCTCTGTCCCAGAGGTCAGGATCTTAGAGGAATAAATAGTACACGTCCATATCCAACGGGGTGGGCAGCTTCCTGGGTCTACCTGTAAGCAATCCTGTAACTTTCTGCAAGTCATTTTCAAGGAGCCTTTGGTTCCTTATGGAATGTCAGATAGTGTCAATTCTTAAAACTCCTCTAAAAATTCAGGCTGTTTACTTCCATTTACTTCCTTCCTTCCCATTTCCTTCAACCTTATCATCCTTACATGAAAAGGAGAAAGAAACCCAGGCTAGCCTTTCATCACACCTCCCGATGCACATGACTCCCATCCCACCCTGCAGGGATAGGTGGCTGGCCTACAGAAGGCATCCAGCAGGTGGGAGCTATGATATTTATTAATTACTCTCTCTATTCTCTCACTCTGACTACCTGTTTATCTTCCCATCTTGCCTCATCACACTCCTTATTACAATCCTTGCAAATGTCTCTGATCTTCCTTTTAAAAAAAAGTCTACTGACTCTCCTCAGATGGTAACAGCTCCTGGATTCTAACGCTATGAAGAACATTCCTTCCCCTACATTCACCTGACCGTAGAAGACATAATTCCACACCCTTGCACCCCTTTTGTGACCACCACCATATTCCATCTTTCATGACATGTATTAAACTTGGCACAGGTGGAATTCCCCTAGCTAATGCTAATTGATACCAAATGAGTCTTTAGTTAAGAGTAAACAACCCAGCAAAGATGAACCTGCAACCTTCTGACTTCTTGAGACAAGGACAGACTCCAGCTTCATTTCTGTCTGAAGATGCGAGGTTATAGCTCCATGCCACTTTGCATTAATAAAATTTCTTCTTTTTCCCCTATTGGTGGGTACAGACGTGCACAACCAGTCTGTTTTCATTAAGAGTGTCGTTGGACATGCCTTCTACATCCACAGGGAAGTCTTCCCTTCACCTAATATTAACAACTTAGAAAACCGCTATTGATAATGACAAGGTAAACAGCTCATTGCTTTTTTTACTTATGGTATCAATTATCCACTCAAATTCAAGTGGGGGAACAAGTATGTTCAACCATAGTCACAATAATAATGCAATATATTCATGCCCAATTTAAACTCTTAGAATATTTTTAATTGATTTCTCCAAAATGATCTACTTCAAAGTCATTAAACCTATTCTTATGATGGATATTCAATGTCATGAGAATGAAAAAGTATTCACAACATAATGTTCTCTGGGAAGAGTTTAAAAATATATTTTACTCATATGTCTGGAAATACTAGTAATAAAATAAAATATTAAGTGCTTATGTCCAGATAATAGGATTACAGTAAATATTTCATTTCTTTTTTGTAATTTTCTGAGTTAAAAAGATCCTTTTGATGCACATGAATATTTACATAATATTTATATATGAAAAATAAAATATATGAAACATATACACACATGATCTACACTCAACAAGTTAAGATGATTCATGCATCTCCTTTGTTCTGATTATCCTACTGGAAGCACAGCTTATTACATTAATGTGATTTGCTCACGTGCTTCTTAAATTACGTGTTGGAAATGCAGCACATGGAGGAAGATGGCTGAGTCCTTTCAAAGTGCCTGAGATGGAAAGGATGAGGTAAAGAATTAATTTTAGGGTGATTTGAAAGTGATAATACTTTGCCTCTTGGACTAACATATCTGGTGTAGGGGAGAAGAAAAATGATGGCTTTAATCTTTTTGTGTAGCTTACTCTTTTTTCATTTCTAAATATAGTGTTTTCTACCTTCTAAGGCAATGTGTTTTGTTTCAAGAAAGCCCTCTCTGTTAGAATATTTTTATTTCTTCAAGTATTTTGATTTGGAAAATACAGAAAATGATCAAAACTAAGCACATGAAATCATAATTCCATGATCATCTTTCTTTAAAAATTCCCTCCTTCTGCCCTTCCAGACTCTTGAGAGATAAGCAATGTTGCCAATTATTGGATATGCACCTGATCATGTACATACTTACCTATATCATGTATATGTGTATGGCAGCATACACATGTATATGTATGTGTACATGCATAATTATGAAATTTATAAACATACATGATTTCTTAAAGAACTTAAAAAAATGACATCAAACTTTACATAATTCTTTGTAATCTGCAGAATGCATAGAATACATTTCTCAAAGGGAGCCATGTAACCAAATGGCATACACATTTTAAAATTTAATACTGACAAATTGCCCAAACAAAAGAAAAAACTGTATAAGATATCCTCAACTGGAAAGCTTTCTTTTAAAAAGTGTGATTATTTTTATTGTTATGAAAGTATTAAAATTAAAATTAAAATTCATAGAGTGCAGGAGCCTGGGTGGGAGGGAGAAATGCCCTCCAAATAAATGGTGGGTGTTTTTGTCTTCTTCTTTAATTGGGTGGTGATTAAGAATGTTTGTTAGCTCATTATCCCCATGCTTTTCGTGTATTTTGTAAATATCCTTTTGAAACTGCTGAATAAAAATAACTTTCTAACAGATATAAAAGTATAAAACACAAGGCCTTCCTTTCCCATTGTGCCACTCGATTCCCTCAGTGGTATAAATAAATCAATCATTTCTTATTTCAATCTACAGGGATTGTTCAATAGAACTTAAGTGTGAGCCACATATGGAATTTAACATTTTCTAGTAGTCATATTAAAAACAGCAAAGAGAAAATGATAAAATTAATTTTAACAATAAGTGTTCTTAACCAAATCTATCTGAAATATTATCAATTCAACAGGCAATCAATATAATTATTGAGGTATTTTACATTCTTTTGGTTTTTTCATACTAAGTCTTTGGAATCTGATGTATATTATTACACTTACAGCGCATCTCAATTTGGGCAAGCCACATTTCAACAGCGCAGTAACCCCACATGGCAGTAACTACTGAATTGGATAGTGTACTTCTAGATAACATGCTCAAAGCCTTATTTCTCGATTTGTCTACTGAAAAGTTATGTGATTCCATAGTATTCTTTTTCTTCTTTTTTTCCATTTCTCCATCACTGCTGGTATTATTTCAGTATTTTGCTTTTCAATTGGCCTTTTAGAGCCTTGTATTTAGACCTCTCTCTCTCTTTTTCAATCTGATTCTCTCTTTATTTTAGGAGGGGTAAACTGGCCTCTGTTACTTCATCATGCCTGGGCCTGTGTTACTTCATCATGCCTGAAAGTGGAAAACCAATCATTTATTTTTAAGTGATTTTAAGCCATTCTTAATGTACCAAATTGAAACAGTCTTACCTCCCATCTCTGTAAAATGAAGGATTAGGTTCTCTCTGTTTCCTCTCCTCTCTCTTACCCTCCCTGTCCCCCAAACTTTCTCCAGCAAACTGTTACTTTTACATTGTCAAGTGTTATCACCCATGCTATGTTCTGTACTGTACCTTTTCTTACACACTGACTATGTAAATTGGAAAATAACATTTACAATATGAAAATCACATTACAATTACTGTCTGCAGAAACAGTGTGTATGAAAGCAGAGAGAATACTGTCACTAAACTTGTGCTGCTCAAAAAACAACACATAATAAAGAATACTGAGAAGAAAAGGGCCTTACTTAAATATTGTAACTTAATCTGTTCATTAAAAATTCAGTTTTATCATACTTTCTGATACAGAGATTTCATTTGCTTTTAGGATCATAGGGTTCCCTAAAAACCCTATCTGGTTTGACAGCCTTTTGAAAAAAGATTTGCCAAAGATGTACTGTCTTGGGATGTTTTTAAAATTGCATTCCTTGGTTTAGTTTATCTGCCTGTCCTTGGAACTCACGCTTGTCTCCTTTTGTTTTGCTGGATTAATTATTTTAGGAATGATCCGGGGGTGATAGAATGCTTTAGTTCTTACTCGTCTTAAACTGCTTTTATTTTCCCTTTATAAAGAATTTGACATTTGACTGGGAGCACAATTCCAAGTTCAAAATAATTTTCCCCGAAACCATGAAGGCATTATTTTCTCTTGTCTTCCTGAAATCATCTCTGTGGGCAACTCCCTAACCCACTCTCATTTCTAAAATCTTTCAGCACTGTTTCCTTTTCCTTGGTGCTCTGAAATATCATGAAAACATGTTTAGTTATTCATCTTTCATTAGCCAACATTCCTCATCCCCTAGTCTATATTCAGAGGACCCTTATGGTCTGAAGAGTTAGACAATTAAAAATATCTGTGTGTGTGTGTGTGTGTGTGTGTGTGTGTGTATCTTTATTTCCCCCACGTCTTCAATTTTCTCTTTCTAGACCCTCTAGTAGAAGATGTAGGACTTACTGCTGAATTGATTCTGTAACATCTCAACTTTTACTCAAATTTTCCAACTCTCTGTTCTTTTGTTCTGTTCTCAAAGTTTTCTTCATCTTTTCTTTAAGCCACTATCCTATTTTTTTTATTTTGGTATCATTAATATACAATTACATGAGCACCATTGTAGTTACTAGATTTCCCCCATTATAAAGTTCCCGCCACATACCCCATTACAGTCACTGTCCATCACATAGTAAGATGCTGTAGAGTCAGTACTTGTATTCTCTGTGCTCTATTGCCTTCCCCATACCCCCATCCCCACATTATGTGTGCTAATCGTAAAGCCCCTTATTCCACTTATACCTCTCTTCCCACCCTTCCTCCCCAGTCCCTTTCCCTTTGGTAACTGTTAGTCTATTCTTGGGTTCTGTGAGTCTGCTGCTGTATTGTTCTTTCATTTTTGTTTTGTTCTTCATTGTGTTTAAATTTTTGGGTGGAACCAAACACTCCAAAGCTGAGTGAAATCATTTGGTACTTGTCTTTCTCTGCCTGGCTTATTTCACTGAGCATAATACCCTCTACCTCCACCCATGTTGATGCAAATGGTAGGATTTATTTTCTTCTTATGGCTGAGTAATACTCCATTGTGTATATGTACCACATCTTCTTTATCCATTCATCTACTGATGGACCCTTAGGTTGCTTCCATTTCTTGGCTATTGTAAATACTGCTGCAATAAACATAGGGATGCATATATGTCATTTTGAAATTGGGCTCCTGTATTCTTAGGGTAAATAGCTAGGAGTGGAATTCCTGGGTCAAATGGTATTTCTATTTTTAGTTTTTTGAGGAACCTCCAAACAGCTTTCCACAATGGTTGAACTAATTTACATTCCCACCAGCAGTGTAGAAGGGTTCCCCTTTCTCCACAACATTGCCAACATTTGTTGTTGTTTGTCTTTTGGATGTTGGCCATCCTGACTGGTGTGAGGTGATATCTCATTGTGGTTTTAATTTGCATTTCTCTGATGATTAGCAATGTGGAGCATCTTTTCATGTGCCTGTTGGCTATCTGAATTTCTTCTTTGGAGAAGTCTCTGTTCAGATCCTCGGCCCATTTTTGATTGGATTATTTGTGTTTTGTTTGTTGATTGTGTGAGCTCTTTATATATTTTGTATGTCAACCCCTTATCAGATATGTCATATATGAATATATTCTCCCATACTGTAGGATGCCTTTTTGTTCTACTGATGGTGTCCTTTGCTGTACAGAAGCTTCTTAGTTTGATATAGTCCCACTTGTTCATTTTTGCTTTTGTTTCCCTTGTCTGGGGACATATGTTCATGAAGAAGTTGCTCATGTTTATGTTCAAGAGAGTTTTGCTTTATGTTTCTTCTAAGAGTTTTATGGTTTCATGACTTACATTCAGGTCTCTGATCCATTTCAAATTTACTTTTGTGTATGTAGTTAGTCAGTAATCCATTTTCCTTCTCTTACATGTAGCTGTCCAGTTTTGCCAACACCAGCTGTTGAAGAAGCTGTCATTTCCTCATTCTATATCCATGGCTCCGTTACCATATATTGATTGACCATATATGCTTGGGTTAATATCTGAACTCTCCATTCTGTTCCACTGGTCTATGGGTCTGTTCTTGTGCTAGTACCAAACTGTCTTGATTACCGTGGCTTTGTAGTAGAGCTTGAGGTTGGGAAGCAAGATCTTTCCTGCTGTATTCTTCCTTCTAAGAATTGCTTTGGCTATTCAGGGTCTTTTGTGGTTCCATATGAATTTTAAACTGTTTGTTCCAGTTTGTTGAAGAGTCAGTATTTTCACAGGGATTGCATTGAATCTGTAGATTGCTTTAGGCAGGATTGCCATTTTGACAATATTAATTCTTCCACCCAAGAGCACGGGATGAATATCCATATTAGTGTCTTCTTTAATTTATCTTAAGATTCTTTGTAGTTTTCAGTGTATAGGTCTTTCACTTCCTTGGTTAGGTTTATTCCCAGGTATTTTATTCCTTTTGATGCAATTGTGAATGGAATTGTTTTCCTGATTTCTCTTTCTGCTAGTTCATTGTTAGTGCATAGGAATGCAGCAGATTTGTGTATTAATTTTGAATCTTGCAAGTTTGTTGAATTCAGATATTAGTTCTAGTAGTTTGGGATTGGATTGTTTAGGGTTTTTTATGTACAATATCATGTCATCCGCAAACAGTGACAGTTTGACTTCTTCCT
Organism: Manis javanica; assembly: GCF_040802235.1. Taxonomy (NCBI): domain Eukaryota; kingdom Metazoa; phylum Chordata; class Mammalia; order Pholidota; family Manidae; genus Manis; species Manis javanica. The sequence goes on along the minus strand of NC_133160.1, from coordinate 34,480,747 downwards.
TACCAGTCTGGATGCCTTTTATTTCTTTGTGTTGTCTGATTGCCATGTCTAGGATCTCCAGTAGTATGCTGAATAGAAGTGGGGAAAGTGGGCATCCTTGTCCTGTTCCTGATCTTAGAGGAAAAGCTTACAGCTTCTCGCCATTAAGTATGATATTGGCTGTGGGTTTGTCATATATGGCCTTTATTATGTTGACGTACTTGCCCTCTATTCGCATTTTGTTGAGAGTTTTTATCACGAAATGATGTTGAATTTTGTTGAATGCTTTTTCATTATCTATGAAGATGATCATATGGTTTTTGTCCTTCTTTTTGTTGATGTGGTGGATGATGTTGATGGATTTTCAAATGTTGTACCGTCCTTACATCCCTGGGATGAATCCCATTTGATCATGGTGTATGATCCTCTTGATGTATTTTTGAATTTAGTTTGCTAATATTTTGTTGAGTATTTTAGCATCTATGTTCAACAGGGATATTGGTCTGTAGTTTTGTTTTTTTGTGGTGTCTGTCTGGTTTTGTTGTTAGAGTGATGCTGGCTTCATAGAATGAGTTTGGAAATATTTCATCCTCTTCTATTTTTTGGAAAACTTTAAGGAGAATGGGTACTATGTCTTCTCTAAATGTCTGATAAAATTCAGCAGTGAATTCCTCTGGTCCAAGGGTTTTGTTCTTGGGTAGCTTTTTGATTACTAATTCAATTTCATTGCTGGTAATTGGTCTGTTTAGATTTTCTGTTTCTTCTTGGGTCAGTCTTGGAAGGTTGTATTTTTCTAGAACACTTTCCATTTCTTCTAGGTTATCCAATTTGTTAACATATAGTTTTTCATAGTATTCCCTAATCATTCTTTGAATTTCTGTGGTGTTCATAGTGATTTTTCCTTTCTTATTACTATTGCTGTTTATGTGTGTAGATTCTGTTTTTTTCTTAATAATTCTGACTGGGGGTTTATCTATTTTGTTTATTTTCTCAAAGAACCAGCTTGTGGTTTCATTAATTTTTCTATTGTTTTATTCTTCTCAATTTTATTTATGTCTTCTCTGATCTTTATTATATCTCTCCTTCTACTGACTTTGGCCTCATTTGTTCTTTTTTTGTTTCAATAATTGTCACTTTAGACTATTCATTTGGGAAAGGTCTTCCTTCTTTAAATAGGTCTGGATTGCTACATACTTTCCTCTTAGAACTACCTACACTGCATCCCACAGAAGTTGGGGCTCTGTGCTGTTTTTTTCATTTGCCTCTACATATTTCTTGATCTCTGTTCTAATTTGGTCATTGATCCATTGATTATTTAGGAGCATGTTCTTAAGCTTCCATGTGTTTTGGGGCCTTTTTGTTTTCTTTGTAAAATTTATTTCTAGTTTTATACCTTTGTGAACTGAGAAGTTGGTTGGTTCAATTTCAATCTTTTTACATTTACTGAAGCTCATTTTGTGGCCTAGTATGTGGTCTATTCTGGAAAATGTTCCATGTGCACATAAGAAGAATCTGTATCCTGCTGCTTTGGGGTGGAATGTTCTATAGATATCTGTTAGGTCCATCTGCTCTGATGTGTTGTTCATTGCCTCTGTGACCTTACTTATTTTCTGTCTGGTAGATCTGTCCTTTGGAGTGAGTGGTGTGTTGAAGTCTCTTTAAATGAATGCATTGCATTTTATTTCCTCCTTTAATTCTGTTAGTATTTGTTTGTTTCACATATGTAGGCGTTCCTGTGTTGGGTACATAGATATTTATAATGGTTTTTAACTTCTGTTGGACTGACCCCTTAATCATTATGTAATGACCTTCTTTGTCTCTTGTTACTTTCTTTGTTTTGAAGTCTATTTTGTCTGATAGAAGTACTGTAACACCTGCTTTTTTTCCCTATTGTTTGCATGAAATATCTTTTTCCATCCCTTCACTTTTAGTCTTTGTATGTCTTTGGGTTTGAAGTGAGTCTCTTGTAGGCAGCATATAGATTAGTATTGCTTTCTCATCCATTGTGTAACTCTGTGTCTTTTGATTGGTGCATTCAATCCATTTACATTTAGGGTGATTATTGATAGATATGTACTTATTGCCATTGCAGGCTTTGGAATCATGGTTACCAAAGATTCAAGGACAGCTTTTTTACTACCTAACTGTCTAACTTAACTCACTTGTTATGCTATTGTAAACACAGTCTGATGATTCTTATTTCTTTCCCTTCTTTTTCTTCCTCCTCCACTCATTATTTGTTAGGTGTTTTATTCTATTATCTTTGTGTTTCCCTTGACTGACTTTGTGGATAGCTGATTTTATTTTGCAATTAATTAGTATTTAGTTGATCTACTTCCTTTGCTATAGTTTAATTTTCTCTGGTGGCAGCTATTTAGCCTCAGGCATACTTCCATCTAGAACAGTCCCTATATGTTACACTTTAGAGACGGTTTTTGGGATGTAAATTCCCTCAATTATTGCTTGTCTGGGAATTCTTTAATCCCTCCTTCAAATTTAAATGATAGTCTTGCTGGATAGAGTATTCTTGGTTCGAAGCCCTTCTGTTTGCATTGAATACATCATACCATTCCCTTCTGGCGTATAAGGTTTCTGCTGTGAAGTCTGATGATAGCCTGATGGGTTTTCCTTTGTAGATGATCTCTTTCCTCTCTCTGACTGCTTTTAATACTCTGTTCTTGTCTTTGATCTTTGCCATTTCAATTATTATATGTCTTGTTGTTATCCTCCTTGGGTCCCTTGTGTTGGGAGATCTGTGGACTTCCATGGCCTGAGAGACTATTTCCTTGCCCAGATTGGGGAAGTTTTCAGCAATTATTTCTTCAAAGACACTTTCTATCCCTTTTTCTCTTTCTTCTTCTGGTACCCCTAAAATGAGAATATTGTTCCGTTTGGATTGGTCACACAGTTCTCTTAATATTCTTTCATTCCTAGATATTCTTTTTTCTCTCTGTGCCTCAGCTTCTCTGTATTCCTGTTTTCTGATTTCTATTCCATGAACAATCTCTTCCACTTCATGCAGTGTGCTCTTATGTCCTTCCATTGTTTTTTTCATTTCTATTATCTCCCTCCCAAATTCATCCCTTAGCTCTTGAAGATTTCTCTGTAGCTCCATCACCATGCTTATGACTTTTATTTTGAATTCTTTTTCTGAACGATTGGTAATTTCAGTCTCACTAAGCCCTTTTTCTGGTGTTTGAGGGATTTTAGATTGAACAAGGTTCTTCTGCCTTTTCATGGCAATGGGAGTGTTTGCTGGTGAGTGGTGCATGTGTCAGCTGGGAGAACAAAGTCTCTTCCTGCTTGTTGGTCACCTTTGCCTGTCTCCTCTGTTTGTGTTGGTCAACTGCACACAGGGAGCAGCCTCTGGGTTAATCGGCTGAGCTTTCATAGGCGGGGCGGCCTTCAGGATGGCCTAGGATACTTGCGGGGGTCACTGGTGTGTGGCTTGTGTTCCACCACAAGAACAAAGCCCCTTCATGTCTTCCAGACTCTGCACCTGTGTCCACTCTCTGTGTCAGTCAACCACCACAGGGAGCAGCCTCTGGGTCTGGGCCAGTTAGTCATGCACAGGGAGAAGCCTCTGTGTTAAGCTGTGTGGTTGTTGTAGGTGGGGCTGCTCTCCGGCTGGTGTGCAGCAATGGCGGGGACAGTCAGCTTGCTTGCAGGTCCTGGCAGGGAAGAAGGATGGCAGGCTGCTTATCCCTGTGAGGGGCCTCAGAGTTGCATTGCCACCCAAGGGGATAGGGTGCCAGAAGTTCCTTAAAGTTCCCAGCCTGCTGTGCTGAGTGTGCCAGGAAGGTTTTGTCCACCTGTTAAATCCTTGTCCCTTTAAGACTTTTAAGGTGCCTGGTTTTCTTTTGTCCCAGGGCAGCTGGCTGTGGGAATCTGTTCACAGTCTTAGTCTCAGATTTTGCTTTTCCACTCCTCCAATATCCAGAGCTCCATGTAATGTGTGTCTGTGCTCCTGGGGCAGATTACTAGGCCTGGTTACTCAGCAGTCTCCTGTGCTTCCACTCCCTCCCCACTCTTGATTCTTTTCCTCCCACCATTGAGCTGGGGTCGGGGGACTGCTTGGGTCCTGCTGGGTCATGGCTCCGCATCTTACCTTTTTCCATGAAATGTTGGGTTTTCACAGATGTAGCCTGGCTGGTGTACTGTATCTTCTGGTCACTCTTTTAGGAATAGTTGTATTTGCTGTATTTTCAAAATATATATGGTTTTGGGAAGAGATTTCCACCACCCTACTCACACCGCCATCTTTTGGTGGAGTCTATCCTATTTTTTTAAGTCCAGAATTCTTTCTTACTCTTGAACTATTCCTGTTCCATCGGAATCTGTTTTTAACTATCTCTAATGACAAAATTTATATTTATTTTAAGGGTTTCTCTCTTCTCTATTTCTATTTTGTCTGGCTCACTTGATAGGTCTGTCCTCATTGGTCCCTCTCTTTTAGCTGTTTGTTTTTCCCCAATATCTGCTGAGATTAGTTTGTGTGATTATGTGAATGAGTGATCTGAAAGTCAAGAAGGAATACAGATCCAAATACTTATTTATATGGCTTCATTTCTACTCACCAAATGCAAACCATTCAATTTCTGGTTGCCTCTGGTTACCTTTCATCCTGCCACCCCCAATGCCCATGAACCACTGGATTAAACACTGGGTTTTCTTGCTTCAGTTTTAAAGAGTGTGGCAAATACTAATAGGTCTAATTGGTATTATCTCAGGGGTCAGACTTTATCTGTCAGATAAAGGGTCATGATTATAACTGTCATAATGACTACATTGCAACAGATTCCAGAATTGATTCATTATTATAGAACTTAGTTAAAGAAAAAATAATTTCACTTACCTTGAAAGTCTAAAAAAGTCAATAAATGAATCTATTTTCATACTATTCCCATGTGTTCTATTTTAGAAAATCCTTCTAAAGTAAAATAAACCTTTAAAATTCTGTAGGTACCTCCTATTCTTTCTTATTATGGTTAGTCTATGCCAAAGAAAGAGCAAGTAAGTGGCCTGTTTACAGAAAGAAAATAAATACCACCTCAGAGAGGAGGAAAAGAATCCCAAGACACACAAGTGAAAACTGAAATTGCTTTTCTCTCAAACTTGTATCAGGGCCATATTTTAAATAAGTCACTGAATAACTGTTCTCTCTCAATGTACTCTGAGTTTCCCATTGTTTGCCATGAAACCTTGCTCTAATGTGCATTCATTCCTGACAGCAGAACAAAGACACTTGCAAAGGTAAATATGCAAGTTGCCTTCCATTTACTTCAACTTCACTCTTTCCTCAAACCTCACTAACCCACGCAATGAGGGTCACATCTAAGCAAAGTTCTCCAAAACTAAAATCCTCAGGAAAATACATTTCTGAAGAAGTCCATTCTCAAGTGATTATATATTCATATTACCCAACATTTTCATAGAAATGTGAATAATGTTATTTAATTTTCCAACTCAGATGGAAAATACTGCTAACACAGGGGATATTTAAAAATATGCTGCCCAGGGGAGAAGATGTTAAAATGTTAAAAATCGGTAATGAAATGTAACAGCCACCAAACAAGACCAGATGCCTCAGCAGATGGCGCAACTTATCCACCTAACATCCTTTCTCCTAATTTCAGTGGGTGATGAAAAGAACCAACTGAAAACACTTGATTCCTGAGGCTTCCTTACAATTACTGTTTGCCCTGTGGCACTGTTTAGTCCAATGAGAAGTTATGTTGAGACTGGGAGGGCGGTGATAAATTTATGCTTTTCTAATATAGATACAACTGCTCCCCATTTTCTTCTTTTGCTTTTTGCTGGAAGTATACATGTGATGCCCGGAGAAGCAGCACTCATTTTGTAACCATGAGGCAATAAGCATCAGGATGAAAGCTATCAACTAAGGATGGTGGGGAATAAATCTGGACAGTGGCTGGATCCCTAAGGGACCTAACTATTTAGCTCTTCAATCAGACCTACACTACCTACCTCTGACCTTGATATGTGGGAGAAATACAAAACTTAAGTATTTAAATACCTTTCAGTTCACAGAACTCATTCCTGACTAACACACTGACAATACCTGAACTTCAGTTGTCCCTCCAATCATCTTTACACTAGGACTTTAATGCATAACTGAAATGGACATGATTTTCTTCCTCTACAAACCTTCCTCTAAATCTTAGGTACAGGCTTAGGATCCCTTACCAAATACCTGTGAAGTCTGACATATTTCAAGTTCAGAAAGATAGTATGGTGGATGTATCACACATTATGCAATAGTCCCAGCATATCTAATTGGCACCCTTTAGTCCAGGGGTTGACAAATTATGGCCATTGGGCCAAGTCCAGCTTGTCACCTATTTTGTAAATAAAGTTTTATTGGAACACAGTGATGTATTTGTTCACTTACATATTGTCTCAGGTTGTTTTTCTGCTAGCTACAAGAGTGTAGTTGAATAGTTGCCACAGAGAGAGTATGGTCCTCAAAGCCTAAATATTTATTACCTAGGCTTTTGTAGAAAAAGTTTGCTGACCCGTAGCAAACACATCGGTATTTATGCAGTGAAACATACAGCTATTCATTCTAAGTGGGATAAGGAGTATATGTAACATTCAGTTGGTTCAGGCATAATTTTGCCACTAAAATTATGCCAAACTTATGGGAAAACTACATTTTCAAAGCTTTAATGCACTCTGAATTGCAGGAAAAAGGACTGTAAAGAGAAGAGAGAAGCAATTATCAAATGTAAGATGAAAAATTGGTTTGGGTTGGCTAACTCATATATTTTTCCAAGTTCTTAGTCTTCACACTCTCATATACATAATTTAGACTAAAAACATTTATACTTAAATAATGATTTTTCAGAAACTAATAGGCTTCTTATGAAATTTAGTTCTTGTCTAATAAATAAAAAACTAATATGCAGTTGTTTTATCTATTACATAGCTTAAATGTTGCAGAGCCTAAATTTTTAAAAAGTTATTTTATTAGATTTGACAGCAATTACTCATCATGGAAATGTATTCTACACAGAAGTTCCACTAACAAGAAGCCAGTTAGATTTCTAAAGGCTGTCAATCAGTCCCTTTGTTCTGGAATCCAAGGGACCATAAACAGCATCTCTTAGAGCTAGGCACACTGAATATACTTTTGTTTAGCGTGGCTCTGTTTGCACTGATAAGAGCCTCACAGGTGAAGATTCATAGTAGAGAAGAACTTATTTTTCCCAAGTATGTCCTGCTAAAGTTCCCTCCTCAGGAGAGAAGCTCTGGAGGTACACTTTGCAACAGAGGCAGGTAAGTGTGCAAGCCCATGTCTTGAGGTATGTGCACATTTTGAGTCACCAGGAACCCTAAGAAGTGCACAAGAGTGTACAACATACCCAAATATGGTCATAAAATTCACATCCTAGTGTGAGCCCACAGATTCAGAGCTGCTTTAAATGAGCAGGCTTCATGCCCACCTCATTTGAGCTTATCATCAAAGAAGCAGCAAAACATAATAAGCAAAACAAAGGCAAAATTATGAGCACCTGAAGGAAATTAATTCTGGGAATGAGAAGATGCCATCTGGGAAGTGTAAGAACTAAGAAAAGGCCCTGTCTTTGAAACATGATGCAGCGTCAATGAATAACAAGACAACAAAGAAGTGAGATACATTTTCACTGGGTCTAGAGCAGAGATGAGAGGCTGGAAGAAACTGGCAGTCCTCAATGGCCTTCCAGACTTGGTGTGAGTATGTGTCAGCACAGAGCAGGAGCCCTAACCTGCTGGCTACCCAGGAGGATAAGAAGAGTAAGCAACAGTGAAACTTCTGACACGGAAATGGAAGCAGGAGTTAGTGACTGGATGAACAAAGATAAAGAAGAAAGCGCGACCTAATAGTAGAGCAGATTCTAGCTAGGCCCCTCTCCCCACTGGAAATACCACAGAACAGAGGGAAGCAACTATGGAAACCTCTGTTGGCTACTTATCTGAGAGTTTTTACTACAACATTGCTCAGGTTGCAATGTGTCTGGTTTGAGGAAAGGAACCAGGGTTGGTCGAGACCAGTGGTCTCTAACTTGGCTGCTGTTGGAATCACCTAGAAAGTGTCAAGCAAATGTTGATATCTAGACTCAACCACAAAAAAATCTCTTTCTGAGGTTCTGGGACTGAGTATAAGCATCAGTATTTTCTAAAGCTCCTACAGTCATTCTAAATCATAGCCAAAGTCAAAAACAGTTTAATGTGCATTAAATTCAACTTTAATGTGCATTAAATTAAGACCTTGATTGACTAGATCTAGGGTGGGACCCAAGATACAGCGGTGCTAACAAGCTCTCATATGATGCTCTTCCTGATGGTCCTTGTACAACACTTAGACTTAGCCTGGATCTAGGCCTGCACTGTCTGGTACGGCAGCAACTGGCCATGTATGAGCGCCTGAAATGTGCCTGGTATGACTGAGGAATCAAATTTGTACTTTAAATTAACTTAAATTTAAAATCCAAAAGTTGATTGGATTATTGGAAAATAATTATACATGTAGCAATTGGGGTATGTGAATGATTTTTTAATTGTGATTTTTTGATAAGATCTAAATACAGATCAAATAAAAGTTGATGAAAATTGAAATGTGGTATAAGCGTCAAATACAGACTTGATTTCAAAGAGTGTGAAAGAGTATAAAATATCTCACTGGCAATTTTTGTGTACCGGTTCAATTGGTAGTAGTCTAGATATATTGGGTTAAATAAAATATACTACCAAAATTAATTTAACTTTTTAAAAAAACATGGCTAATCAAAGAGTTTAAATTACATATGTGGCTAGCATTATATTTCTTTTTAGACTGCTCTGGCGAAGACCAAAGGCAATTGAGGATTTCTTATTACATGTTGCCAGTAGGCTAATGGCTGGGTATGTGACACAGATTTAAGCTGATGGAAACTAAAGGAAGCCCACAAGGGGCCTTCTGAGAAATAAATTATCTCCTATTAAAAAGAAAGTGTCACAAAAGAAAAAAGTCCTTTCTTTGCCCCTGCCTTCTTTCAGCTGTATTTAAATTCAGCTAAAAGAGGACGAAATGCACAGGACTTTGGCAGCCATTTTATCACCATGAGGAAACAAAACTGATTTCTGGATGCCCCCTTGTGTTACAAATCAAAACAGGATTCTCCACCTCTGAAGTTCTTGTAGACGTCCTTATGGCTTCTAAATGTTACTGTGCACATGAATTTCCTAGAGATCTTGTTAAAATGCAGATTTCTTTTCAGCAAATCTAGAGTGGGGCTTGAAATTCTGAATTTCTAATAAGCTTCCTACGTGATATCTATGTAGCTGATACAAGACCACATTTTCATTAGCAAGGGCTCCAACCAAAATTACTTAGTTATTGTAGTACCTGTGGACACAGGAGGCAAAGCCAACCTCTGCTCATTAACAACAGAAAACCCATTTGCACACTGTGGGCAGTAGCATCTTCATGGGACCCAGGACCTAGGAATTTGTCTCTTTCCCAAATGATAATAGCTAAAGAGAAAGCAAGGGCTGTGTGATTCATATGCATTTGGTTGATACCAAGGGACCAGCAGTTTGATATACTTCTCTACTATTGGATTTTGCATGCATAATCACTGCAAGGCTGGTACCCGCTTTAGTTTGGAAAGTGTTAATTACAGACTTAATTACAAAATACTTTCTTTTCACAGAGAATACCATCAGAGCAATGTGGCATGGAACACATTTTGTGAAATGCTGCATTATTCAGATCATCAGTTAATAACAAACATCAAGGCCTTACAAGCCCTGATGCCTGAGAAGATGCAGACTTCGTGGTACTAACATGTACAAGAAGCATCGAGTTTGGGGTAAAGCAATCTGATTCAAATCACACACTGTGTTGCACACATCGCACACACCACATAGTGTGTTATGACACACCACTTACCCTCTGTGAGCTGGATTCCTTGCCCACAAGACAGGAAAATAACACCTGCCCACATCACAAAACTGTGGTGAGGATAATATGTGCTCACACTTCTCCAAACGACACTCATCAAGTGTGGAGAATTAAAACTTGTTTAATGTATACACTTAGAACTACATAAATACATCATGGAGTGGAATATATAACTCCTATGGGCAGTCTAAAGATAATACTGGGAGAGAATTTGAGTTCCTGAATATTTGGGGGAAATCATTCACTTTCCTCCACTCTTAAGTGTACTTCATAGAAAAGCTGCACAGGTCTGCAAGAGCCTTAAAGTTAAAAGCTCTCAGAGTTTGAGGAAGGTTTGTGGTACCACTTGGCAAGTGCAGGCAAGCTGCTCAGCAGGTCTCCCTGCAGAGTACCCACCCCATGGTGCAGCCACCACTCTTTCAGAGTTTGCAGGGGCAGATGATAGGGCAGGATGCCCAGAGTTCATAAGATTTCAAGGAGCTCATTTATGTTAAAAAAGCCAAGATGTTGAAAGATTTTTTATGTCAAAATATTAAATTTATAGTGAGAAAAACTGTACTAACTCTTTAAAGTGGATCATATTCTTTGACCAGTGAAATCATTTGCTGCTTAGAGAAAATGACATATATAAAGAAACCAGTGATAATCTGTTCATTTTGCCTGTTTCTTTTCTCTATACCTCTATAGTTGACTTCCCTCCATTCTACCTGCTGTGTCTTTGGATAAAGCTTTATATGGAATCATTCATTTGCTCAAAAAATAATTACTTTGCTTTTTTAATGTTGTTGTATACTGAAGAGAACATAGATATGGTAGATATGATGTAGACAATGGTCCTCTCTTGTCCACATTTTAAAAGACAAAGGAAAGATGAAGCCTGTATGTGAATACTAGCAAGTGAGACAATGTGTCACAAAAACCTTATGAATAACACACGCATCATTTCTGGGACAGAGAATATGGTAGGCAGAGTAACAGCTCCCTAAAGAAGCCCACTTCCTCAAGCCCAGAACTTGTGAATATGTTGTGTAACATGACAAAGACTAATTAAGCTTACAGATTGTGTTAAAATTGCTAGTCATCTGATTTTAAAAAGGATTATCCTGGATTACCCAGGTGGACTCAGTGTAATCACAAAAGTCCTTAAATGGGGAAGAAGGAGGTGGAAGAGTGCGAAGCCAAGAGATGCCATGTGAAAAAGACACTACAGGCCACTGATGGTTTTGAAGACAGAGGTGGGCCACAAGCCAAGGAGTGCAGGCAACTTCCAGAAACTGGAAAAGGCAAAGGAACAGATCATTCCACAGAGACTTCAGGAAGGAAGGCAGCCCTGTCAGCAACCTGATGAAGCCAAACGAGACCCATTTGGGACTCCCGACTCCAGAATATAATAAATTTGTGTTGTTTTAAACCACTAACTGTGTAGTAGTTTTCTTTCTAGTTGCAGTAAGAAGTTGATTCAGGGGATCAGAGAAAACTTTTTTAGAGGAATGAGCCTAGATGTTGGGCCTTAAGGAATTTGAATGCATAGTTGTGATACTCAATAAATTAAAAACAAACAGATCTCAACATGATAAAAGATTCACTAGGTGAGATTTGAATTTTCCATCCAATTGAAACAAAAAACAGAAGTAAAAACCCACAAACTCTTCATGCTGTTTTTGCTAAATTATCTCACATAAAAGTCAGCCCTTTTTACACTCTAATGATATATAGAAGGGATGCCAAAATCAATCACCAAAAAGCTATGTACTGCTCTGAGAACTTCAAGTGATTACCACATTTATTCCTAATCTTACAAACTATCCCTTTATCCCACCTGTATCAAGAAACTATGCAAGTTAATGTGGTGTATTAAAAGTTTCCAAATTTGGTGTTACCCTCAATTGAATCAGAAAGCATCAAAATCAAGAGATGGCTTAAAATATAAAAAAAATGTAAATCTCAGTCTCATAAAGAATGGCCAGTGTTCAGGTAAACACAATTCTATGTGATTTTTAATCATTGTGTGTATACACAGTATATACATGCTTTGGGTATGTGTATATAAATAAATATATATATATATAAATGTGTGTGTGTGTATATATATATATGTATATATATATATGTATATAGGTGTAGTAATGGGCAGAGATATGGAATATACACCTGTCATATAGGCATTCATCTTATTTTCATAATTAGTGGAGCTAACAAGTCACTGATACACTTACAAACATTGACACAAGGCTGCAGTTCTCAAGTGTTACAAGAACCCCTACATGGATTTAGCCTCAGCTTGACTATATGAACAAACATTATGTTGCTTTAAGCCAGAGCCTTGTACAATGAAGGAATGTATTATGGGTTTTTTTTATGGGCTGTTTTTAAGAATAAATAGAAAATACTTCTGTATAATTTCTACTGAGAGGAAATGGAAGCTGCATTAAGCTTCCCAGGTTATCTCGGTCCACAGAAATCAGATCTCAGTGCCAAGTTCATGACTGGAAATCCAGTTACCTAAGGCCTATGGCACCTGCCTCCTCAGCAACTCCAGGAGGCCCAGGGTGTGTTTTATCATAGGGGTTCTATTTTGTAGTCCGTTCAAGATCACAAGCTGCCCCGAGAACCCTTTGGAAGCAAACAGAGGGAATTAGCTCAGCAAGTAAATGTCAAAGGTAATTATTCATAAAAGATTCATAAAGCACACTATATGCAAGCAACTTGTCAGTTCACTGTCATTAAGGAAACATTCAACTAGGCAACTGCCTGGGAGGGTGAGACCCAGCGATGTGTCTGAGTTGGGGGTCATGGGCCTGTGGCAGTTTTAAAGCTGAACAAGTCCTCAGTTCCCACAATATGGGAGGAGACATGGAAGAGTTGTTATTCCATCTGCACTTGAAGAAGATTGCATTAGTGTTCAAAACAGGCTTACTTAGTATCTACAGTATCTCAGGTGTTATGGTATATATGCAAATGTTCTGAAAATTTCTTATGTACCTATAACCTCATAACTATCTCAAAATATTTAATGTAGGTTCAAACTTACACGATGGCAATGGAGCTAAGCAGACATGTCTTAAGTGGGATTTCTGAAACCAGCTTTTCAGGTCCTCTTAATCTGGGGCCTAAGGAATCACACAGCAGATGCCAGAGTAAACCATACTTTCAAAACATCATGGTGGGTGATATGGGAGATACAGAAAAAAACTTACAGAAAAAAAGTGTACAGATAACTGTACATAGACAACTTTACTGTAAGGGTATTAAGGGCTGAACTAAAGAACTAACATTTGCAGTTGGGGACCCTTGAAAGTTTTTAGCTAGAGGTGACTTTAACTTCAGTTTTCCTTTAGAAAACTAATCTGGTAAAGCAGTTTGTAACGTGGGGTGGAGGGAGGTTGAGATCATCAAGGAGATTATTATAATAACTCCAAGAAGAGATACTGTGGACCTGATGGAGTCAAGTGCCAAGAAAAAAAACTGAGTGGTGACTCAGGATATAGAGCTATGTTGTCCCATGTACATGGCTTCATGTGAAAAACCCAGAGAATTTAACTGTCAATAACAAGGAATTGTTTAGCTAGACTAACTTAACATATATTATGTATTATCATGCAATTACTAATATATTGCATCATACCTGCATAAATGAATATTGTGTCATGCAATTATTTAAAATAGTGCTTTCAACAGCTTTGTAATAATGTGGGGAAATGTTTTGTCATGTTAGGTGAAAAAGCACGATACAAAATTTTATAAATTTGTTAAGTATGCATGGATTATTGCAAAAATGTCTTAGATTCCTTTTCTCTTGCTATATCCACACCTGAATTAGTTTCTTGTGTCTGCTGTAGTAAGTCACCACAACCCAGGTAACTTTAAAAAAAGAATACTTAAAACCAATGTAATGTGTATATCAATTATACCTCAGTGAAAAAAATTTTTTTAATTAAAAAGACATTTATGCTTTCCCAGTTCTGGAGTTCAGAACTCCAAAACCAAATCAAGGTGCTGGCACAGTCACATTTCTTACAGAAGCTGTAGGTGAGATTCCATTTCTTGTTAATTTCCACTTCCATTGGTTGAGGCATTCCTTGGCGTAAGGCTGCATCAGTCCAATCTCTGCCTCTGACTTCACATCACCTCCTCTTCTGGGGTCTCTCTCAAACTCCCCTCTGTCTCTCTCTTACAGAGATGCATGTGATTATATTTAGAGCCCACCTGGATAATCCAGGATGAGCACTTCCTCTCAAAATCCTTTATCATACCTCTTTCTGTATTAGGTAACATTACCAGGTTCCAGGGAATTGACATGGATGCTGGCACCATTTTTTTTGACAAGCACAGTGCCCTTTGTCATGTGATTCTGTGGTTCCTCCCATCAAGAGGTGAAGTCAGTTGTTTTACCCACTAAATCCGGACTGACCTCAGGACTTGCTTTGGCCACTAGAATGCAGCAGCATGATCTTGTGCCACTTGCTAGCCCAGGTTTCAAGAAAACTTGCCCATTTCCAGCCCCACCTCTCTCTCTCTCTCTTCCTAATTGTTGATAAGAAGGAGATGCTTACCTAGACTAACAATATAAATTATGTATTATCATGCAAAAGAAACTTGTCTCTATTATGTAAACAGGCCTGCGCTAGCCTTCTGGATGGTTCGAGGTATGTTGTCCAGTGAACCCATCCTCAGCCTACAGGTGGCAAACTCCCAGAGATGTGAGGGAGGCCACCCTTGACCAGACAGCCACCAGTTACTGCATCAGCTGACACAGACCTATGAGCAGCCCCTGCTGAGATCAAGTCATGTCCACTTACTTGAACTGCCCAGTGTACTCAAAACTCAAGAAGAAGAATAAATGTTTAATGTTTTAATCCACATACAGGCACCCTAGCACATTTCTTTATTGAAAGAAAAATAACCACTATCACTGACTATCAGAACTTGTACTGCAAAACTGCCCATTATTTTGCAAATTCAAAAGGAAATTTCATTTAAAGAACAAATCTACTCAGCAAAACAACAGTGTAAGAGTTTAACTCTACCTAAACAGTCCTTACTTTATTGATCATCAAGTAATATATAGTTCTGTCCTGGGGAATAGACCAACAAAACTTTTTTCTAACAGGGCATGAGATGTATCATCTGATGCTTCAATCACATCTTGAATGAAATGAGACCGTGTATGTGGCAAGTATTTTTTTCTTCAAGAGTTCAGCTGATTTTCATCACCAAAATTAAGTTTCTGAAAGTAACTAATCTCAATTGGAGCCATAATTCTGATAAAAGCTAGTCATCACATTAGAATTTTTCCATGACTAAGTCTTTGTCCTTACTAGCAGAACTAAATTGAGAGTTCAAGTTTCTCAAAAATATTTTGGAAACGTCTTTATGTTCTCTGTGACATTATATGGCATTATTTTACAGCTTTTAAGTTGAATTCAATATGCAATGGGAAATGAAACCTAATTATCTTGGGGGTTTCTGGAAAATGTGGGAAAGTTCATCTAGGTAGAAAAGGAGAACGGTTTATGACTAAAATGTAGTAAAATTGCAGAATGCCATCCCTGAGAGCTTAAGCTGATATCTCAGGATTAGGGGTCATGGAGAGGAATAAGACATCATTACTCTCAAGGAACAATTCTTCTTCCATACATGACAATGAACTGGCCATTCAACACCAGCTAAAAACAATCTCTGAATGCCCAGGGTACAGGGAGAGATTTGAGTGCTTAGTAATGTCAAGTAACATTTAATGAGGGCTCACTAGGGTCCAGGTGCAGTTCTTATGTCTTATATGAAAAAGCTCAATTAGGCTTCACAGCAGCCCATGAGACATTAATTACTCAGTAATTAATAATTCCCATTTTACAGATGAGAAAGCTGAGGCACAAAGTAACTAGCATAGATTTGCAAAGCTAAGAAGTGGCATAGCTGGGATTTGAACCCATGTAGTCTAGTACAAAGGCATTCTCTTAACTGCTTTATTGCCTCTCTGTCACATTCATGTTTTGAAAAAACAACTTTCTAGTACGCTCGAATTTTCAAAAATGCAATCAAAAGACTACAAAGTTTTTAAAAAGTAAGGATGCAGAATTACACATTCAAACAATCCTAACCAAAGTAATAATGGAACTTGAGAAATAATCTACCCCAGCTCCCCGTTGGTAAATGCCTCTTTAACCTGCTCCTCCACAAACACAGGTTGGAGGAAAAAATCACATCGAATTTCCAAATGCATCTACCATTGAAAACCACAAAATCCCTCAGAACTCCCATTGAAGTCTTTATTGGCAGGAAGTCTTGCCTCTTTCTAAAAAAAATTGCATCTGAGTTCATTTGAGCAGCCATGAAGAATAGCTCAGCAGCTTCCCCTCTAAGTAAGATCCTCTAAACTCTCAGTCCTACCATGTCCTTCTCTCTGGATTCACCAAGTTAATTTCTTTAACCTTTCTTTCTAGAATTTTTATCTTGCTAATAATGATCTTGATCTTCTTTGAATCTGCAACTTTTTTATGCCTCTTTCTAAGGTTACCAGATAAAATACAAGACATCCAGTTATGGTAGATTTTCAGATCAATAACAAATAATGTTTGAGTATCTCTCAAATATTACATAGGATGAACTTATACTAAAAAATGACTCATTAATGATCTGAAATTCAAATATGACTGGATACCCTGTACTTTCATTTGTTAAATATGGCTATTCTATCTTTTAAATGTTTCAAAACCACACCTTAGTCTATAATTCAGCTGTCTCAAACTTGAATACTCATCAGAACCACCTTGAAAGGCTGTTAAAATCTGGACTCCTGGGACCCAGCCCAAAAGTTTCTGATTCAGTGGGTGTGGGAAGAGAGGCTTAAAGATATTCATTTCTAACAGGAGATGCTGATGCTGGCAGGGGACCACATTTTGAGAGTGAGTATCCTAATTCCCTGATTGAGGTAGAGCATGGGGAAGGAGCACCTCCAACTCTACAAAAGCCCCAGCTACCCTACATAAACCCAGAGGAGAACATGAGAGTCCCACCTATGCCCCCCTCCTTCAGACCTACTTGGAAATCAGAAAATGCCTGACTTATAAAGCCCAGCCATTGTTCATATTGGATTAAATGCCCCCAGATGGAAAGACCCTCTCAAAGTCTCAAATGACTTACCATCCTGAGGCAAGCTTGTCAAGAGACTCATGAGCCATTCCTTTATTTTTATTTGCCCCTGAGAGAACTTGCACCTTGTCCCCAGGGAGAAGTCTAGAGGGAGCTCCATCCCAATTCCTCTCCTTAAAAGCAGAGCCCCTCATGATCGTTTCTGTTTTATTCTCTGACTTTGCTCCAACCTATAAGCCTTGGTCAATCTCCCAGACCCATTAATTGAGACCAAATAACAGTCTCGTCCCTCAGGCACAATATTTGGTACAAGAGCCTGTGGCAGATTGCTTTGACATCTCCGATTAACAGGTTCCCTGTATCCCTTCCACTTTCTTATAGCTTTGAAGACTCCTCCCATTCTGACTCTGGAGTCGGCCTTGGGAAGTGTTTTGACCAACAGAAGGAGGAATATGCCAGTTCTAAGTCTAGACTTCAAGAGACTTTGCATGCTTCTGCTTCTTCTCTTGAAACCTTGCTCAGCTGCCAGGAACAAGGCCAGCTAACCTGACAGAGTATGACTGACCACCTGGAACAAAGCTGAATTACCCCAGCTGAGGCCCCAAGACTGGCCAGCTCAATGACACATTTGTTAATCACAAATGCATGAATTACTAAACACAAATGAGTCTATCCCAAACCAGCAAAAATGCCCAGTCAGCCCATAAATTTGTGACCAAAAATAAATGTTTATCATTACCAACTAAGGTTCTGGGGTGATGATTATGTGGCATTATTGTGGCATGGATAACTGATAAAGTACCTGACATTCTGGTCAGGCCTCAGTTCAACTTTCTGATCCTAATGACTTTGTCAAGACTCCTCTCTGCCTGGCTCCACCAAGATTTGCTCTCTAGGGAGGGAGCTATCCTCATTTTAGATGCTCCAGGTTGTGCCCTTGGCTTATAGCCTCCCATTTCCAATGGTACTCTGGGCATAGTCCTTGAAGGTACCTGCTAATTCATCACTCAACTATCCTGAACTGGACAATCATATTCAGTGCTGGTCTACACCAGTCACAGTTCTTCCATTACCCCATTCTTTACACTTGGCCAGTTTTGCTTCCCATTCTGTTGTTGGCTCACTGGTTTCCCTTGCGGCACTTTGGGGTTGTGTGTGTGTACATGCGTGCCTGCCTGTGCACACTGTTACTGTTTAGCCATGAGAGAAATAAAAGAATGACTGGCAGGCTGATTCACCAACCCCTGCTTTCCAGACAGCAACAAAGGTATATGAATGGGCAAGAGAAACAAGGAAGAGGGGGAGAGAGGTAACAGTATTTACCCCACGCATTAATAAACTCCTTATGGTACGGAAGAAATCAGAGAAGACTTCCCCATTCCAGTGAGCAGTTCCTTTGTTGTTAAACAATAAAACTAATTCCACTGGAAATTTTTTCCTACTTCTCTTTAATTCACTTTCTGTTTAGCTTATATTTCAAATTCAACTGAGCCTAAAGATTTCTTTCTCAGGTATCACCTTTCATTCCATAACCTTAAGGAAAGAAAGGATATGGAAGGAGGAATACAACTGATGCAGTGAGCTCGTTAAGATTTCTGTGACTCAAACAATTTGGTTCTTTGCTAGCATGGGGAAACACAGAAACAAATTTCTTATGTGCACACCAAAGGCCACAGAGCAGACCACACAGAAGTAAAATCTAAGTGGCTGTTGGACTGAACTCTTATGCATGTCTCCTCTCCTTCCCTCTCTGTTTTCCCCCATAATAGATTCCCCTGACCACCACCACCCCAACCCCCATGAAATGGAAGTAAAGGAATAAAGAAGAGAATTGACTGATGACTGAAAAGAAGAGAGAGTCAAGAGCAAACAAGATCAGAAGTAGAGACAAAAAAGGAGGCAAATATGTGCTGAGATCAGAGCAGGGAAAGTCGCAGCCCAGAATGTGGCAGGAGTGGGGCGCAGTGGGCATGGCTCACAGTTGGCTGTCGCAGGGAATTAGAGGAAGTATCAAGCTTAGACATGGCACAGAAAACTTAAAAATGGTTATATAAGAAGCAAATGCTGAAAGTCGGAGCGTGTAGTGATTAACAATGAACTGGTGTTGCAGAGCAGAGAAGGGAGGCAGAGGGAAGCAGTGTGAAAAGAAAATTCTTGAGACATACCTAACACCCAGTATTATGCACACATTAAAATCAAGTTTGTAATGATTATATAATGACATGGGAAGGTTTTCATGCTATAAGAGGTAAAAAAAAAAGGAGCAAAGGGAATGCTCTAATATTTGACAAGGTAAAAGTAAGAGGGCTGTTTAGAAAAGTGGGAGTGAATGAAAGAAAGTTCCAGGGATGGACAGGGGATCAAACACTACCTTACATGGGGAAGTCATGAGAGAGTTTCATACTTTGTAGGAATAAAAATTAGAGGTTCAAGAATGCTATGTAAACTAACTTAGACCACTGACCGAAGAAAGATACATAGTAGTGTAATTATTTTAAAAATCAAGATTATCATTTATATGAGTTAAACACTTATTTGTTAAATAAGTCAATAGCTAGTGTTCAAAATCTGATCAGTTGAGTACTAGAGGGTGAGGATATAATTCAGGTTATAGTAATTGATCATCACAAGATTTAAAAACAGAAGTGGCTACAGTGACTGCTTGCAAAGAATGGGGCAGGGACTGATCCATTTCAGTATGTCTTCACTATGTTTTTTTTTACATTTTATGAATTATTCTAATTAAAAATAAAATTAAAATGTGGAGAAAAGGGAACTCTTATGCACTGTTGGTAGGAATATAAATTGGTACAGCCACTATGGAAAACTATACAAAGGCTTCTCAAAAAGTAAAAAATAGAACTACCATACAACTTAGTAACTACACTTCTGGGTATTTACCTGAAGGAAACAAAAACACTAATTTGAAAAGATATATGCACCTTTATGCCTTCACAGCATTATTTACAAGAGCCAAGATATAGAAACAATCTTAGTGTCTATCAATAGAGGAATAGATAAAGAAGATGTGATACATATATATATACACACTATGAAATGTTACTCAGCCATAAAAAAGAATGAAATCTTGCCCAACAGGGATGGACCCAGGGGGCATTATGATAAGTGAAGTAAGTCAGACAGAGAAGGACAAATACCATATGATTTCAGTTATGTGCAGAATCTCAAAACAAATGAACAAATAAAGAACCCAGAAAGAGACTCATAACTACATAGAACAAACTGGTGATTGACAGAGGGTAAGGGATGGGGAAACAGGTGAAATAGGTAAAGAGGATAAGGAGATACAAAATTCCAGTTATAAAATAAATAAGTCCCAGAGATGAATGGTACAGAATGGTGAATACATTCAGTAATATTGTAGTAACTTTGTATGGTGACAGACAGTAACTACACTTACCATGGTGAGCATTTTGTAATGTATATAAATGTCAAATCACTGTGTTGAACACCTGAAAACTATTATAATATTATGTCAACTATACTTTAATAAAAAATAAATGTTACACTCTTTTTATTGAATAATTATTAAACATAGATGAGCGGCTTGTCAATCCAAAGGCATAGGAAGAGGGCATTTTTTTTAGATAAAATTGGAAAGTCCCTCAAATACGGCCTGATTGTCTTTGAGCTCCATCATGCATAGCATGGATAATGGCACTAAAAACATTAATGGGCAACTACTGACAATTCCACTTTCCTTTCCTTTTATGCCGTGGAAAATTACAGAGACAGGTGTCATGTTAGCAAAATCAGTTGAGGTAGCAGTTGCCCAGAAATGTGGCATTATCCAGTGACAGTGCCAGCCTAGAAGGGACTTGAATGGTGAGACTGGATGTGAGCATTAAAAGCAAGGTGGCTTCCAGAATTCCTTCTCTGGGCTAAAGGACAACTATACCTGCATCTGGAGCAAGTGTCCCTCTGGAGTGTCTAGTCTACTCCTCTTCTGGGGCTCATGTGCAGCAGCCTGCATCTTGTCAACCAGACTGTTAATACAGGATGACTTCCATTTTCAGATGCCACCTTTATGGGGGGGGGGTGCTAGTGAGGTGACAGCAGATCACCTTCATAGTGGAATGTTAGAATAGTACATGCTGGTGCCATACCCACACACTCAAGTCTTTCCTACAATATCCTCCCACCATACCTCCCAGCACCTTGGCCATTCTCATGCAAGCTCTCATCTAGACAACTCCAGGTGCCTCCTTACCCCTGTACAAGATTAGTTCCTTCTTCCCAACCCCCCTGGGCCTGCTTACAGCCCCTCAACCAACTGAACTGTCTCAACCCACTGGCTTCTACATGATTATCCACATTCTTTGGCTATCTCATGTTATCCCATTATTTTCCTGATGATAAACTCTCTGGCTCACCACTGCACACCAAAGTGTGTCCCCAAGAGTGTTCGAAGCAATACTAATGCCTTCATTAAGTCTTATAAAAATAGTAAGAAAAGAAAGAGAAAGAACGGATTCCCTGGAAAAACAATTTGGAACATATTACATACTGTAACTCCCCCTGGGAAATTCACAATCTACACTGGAATACTTTGGGTTCTGAGAGTTCTGTGGTTTAAAGAAGTGCCCTAAGTTTGCTTAATTCAGCATTTTACTTCTGCATAAAACATCCGTTAACACCACCTGGAATTGCTCCTTTGTTGGGAAAACTGGCAATACTGCTAGTTTGTGTGCTCAGGAGCTGTGGAACAACGGGGTATTTCTTAAACATAAGCATGCCAAGGGGCCAGATGAAGGGCTGGTGAGAATCCACATTGCTGAGTCTCATCCCAAAGATTCTGAGGCAATGAGCCAACTGGGACCCAAGATTTCACTAATGCTTCCACAAAAGTGATGCTCCTTGTCCCCCAAAAGTACCATGAGTGATGAGCCCCTACAGGAAAAAATCCTAATTTCTTAGCATGACAATAATGGTCCTTCTTATTTTAATCAGACCCTCTTTATTCCATAAGTCCCGTTGTTTCACTTATGATGCAGCCCGAAGAACCACCTCATTTTCCTATATCCTGCTTTCCTTTTGTCTTGCCAGTGGGTTTCAGCCCTAGACAAGTTTACTATGGATTCAGTGAGACCAAGGAATGACAATGGAACATCCTTGGGGTAAAAGGGTTTATTACCTGGCTTTGTTCTCCTATTGATAGGTCTAGCACTAGAATTACATCTGTAACCAACAGTCCGCAGGTCTTTAATCCTCCTTCATCTCTGCCTCTGCCCAGAGCACTGGGCAGAGTTCTTTACACAGTGACTCAGTCAATAATAGCTCATTGCCTACAGGTGTGGAGGCAGTAGCCTAAGCAGTAGGCCAGTTATATCATCCAGTAGTTCAGATTCAAGTGAGAATCCTGGCCATAGGAACTTCAATTTTCCCCACACTCCACCCATCCAGGATTCTCACCTCACAATTCATACACTCTCAGTCTTCTGTGATGGTCCCTGTGTGAGAAAGCTAGAGCATTGTAACCAGATCCCATGACAGCAACAGAGGATAACAACAACATACAATATACAGATAATAACAAAAATTATGATACAATAAAATTTTGATATAGGTAACAAAAACTAATAATCCTTAAGCCTGAGGAGGTTATTCCAGCTGTATTCAAAACCAGTTCTACTCAGATGAGTTCATGACTTGCATTTAGTAGTGGTACTGATAGGGAGCTCCATGCACCTATTGAATCATCCCACATCTGGATTCTTGTAACTTTCACAGGGCCCTTTAAATTCTTCCTCTGAGTAGTAAACCTTATTTCCTGTCATGCTTTCATGCCTCTCCTAAGTCTCTACCATAGGGATAACCTCACTTATGGGCTGCCCTAAGTGAGGGGCAAGAATGGCCTCCAGGAGCTCAAAGAAGGAAGTGAGAGCCATTTGAAGCACAACATTTCTCATCCCTGCAGTAAAAGGCTCCTCATGTGGGCCATAATTCTCTGGACTATCCTGTAACACCTGTTGGAGCTCAGCATATGTCTGCCATCTAGCAGGGGATGAAGGTAAATCACCCTGATTGGGCCACAAAGCACGAAGTGAAGCCATAAGCCAATTGGAGGAGAGCGTGACTTCCTGGGGTCTGATGTGCATTTTGTGATCACTGTCTCAAGGAAGGATGAATTGTCAGGGAAACCAGTCTTCCCATCTCTGATCCAGACAGAACAATTCCATCCCTTCGTATATCCCAAAGATGCGGGAGCCAAACTGATATTGACTCCAAGGGCTTCTGCTGAAACTTGGAGCCCAAATCCACCAGCTCAGCCTGAGTATAGGGGCAGAGCATAGAGTGCTACATATTGTTGGGAGAGGGCCGCTCCTCTCCCAGAGGAACCATTGTTACTGTGTCTTTATTTTCTTTACAATCACTAGGCATGCTTTCAATAAGGAGCGGCCAGTGCTTCTGGCACCACCCCTTGATCCTTTCCCAGCTCCTCCATTTTGGAGGCTGGTGGCACCTTTCTCTCCCCTCCCCTGAGTGCCTCCTTTGTTACACCATTTACCTTTTCTACAGTACCTTGCAGCAATGCGAGCTCAGTCCTCAACAGCTCTCTTACCTTCACCTCAATAACTCATAGCTGGCGTTCTCATGCTGCCTCTTCCTGTGCTTCTCTCAGGAGTATGTCCTTCTCCTCTATGGCCTTTGCCTCCTTCAGAGCACCTGAAAGGGTGGCTGTCTCATTCTGTAAAGAATGTTGTACCTCCTCCACTGGACCTCGCAGCTCGTGCTCTCACAATGCCTCTTCTTGTGCTTTTTGCAGGAGTACGTCCTTCTCCTTCATGGACTTTACCTCTTCCACAGTACCTTGCAGCAACACCATTTCACTCTTTAACAAATCTTTTACTTCCTCCATTGTACCCCACAGCTGGTGTTCTTGTGCTGCCTTCTCTCACATCAATGCCATTTCATTCTTCAATGAATCCACAGCAGTTCATAGCTTGCGTTCCTGTGCTGCCATTTCTTGTGTCTTTCAGAAGCATGTTCTTCTCATCTGTAGACTTCTTTAATACTGTGAGAAACATCCAACCCACAGTTCCTGCTGCCTTATGGGCACTCTATTTCTCAAAGGCCCAGCTTATTATACCAAGGGCCCACCTCTACTGCCTCAGGTGTCACCTCCACCTGCCTCCAGTACTGGGGTGGGGCCCAGACCTCTAGGATGCAAGCCACCTCAGACCACAAGCCCGCTGGGGGTCACTCAATTGTCTCCCCATTCATAGGGGGAGCCTGTTGAAGCACACCTCCCATAAGTGCAACCTGTTTTGTTATTTAGTCAACAAAGAATCCTGCCGACTACACCATTTTCTTGCCAATGGGTTTCAGCCCTGGGCAAGTTCACTGTGGATTCAGTGAGACTGAGGAATGACAATGGAACATTCTTGGGATAAAAGGGATTATTACCCAGCTTTTTTTCCCTGCAATAGGTCAAGCACTAGAATTATGTCTGCATCTAACAGTCTGCAGGTCTGTAATCCTCCATTTCTGCCTCTGCCCAGAGGACTGGGCAGAGCTCTTTCTATAGTGACTTAGTCAATAATAGCTCATTGCCTATAGGTGTGGAAGAGGCCACCTAGCAGTAGGCCAATTACAACAGCAAGTAGTTTAGGGCCAAGTGAGGATCCTGGTCATAGGAACTTCCATTTTCCCCACAACAGGTTAGATCTTTCTATACTGATTTGTAATTGCTTATTTTCATTGTTTAACTTCTACTGGAGTTAGAAACTGTAGGGAGGCATATTCTGTGTCTGACTTATGTTTGTTGATGACAATATCTGGCAGAATGCTTTATAAGTAGTAAGCATTTGATGAGTAAGCATTGAATGTATGGCTAGCAGTAGCAGCTGATCTGAATTAAGGGAGGTTCTTGTTAACTATAAATTGTAAGATGCATATGCAAACCCGCTCTAGTTAAGTGAATGCTGCTACATTCAAATTCAATTCAGTGAAAATCTACTAAGCATCCCAGAAAGTTTAAAAATTAGTCTTCCCCAAATGTTTTTTCAGGTTGTTTACTGCACAAAATAAGATGTATTTGATGGTGCAGATTATAAATATGAGAAAATAATCCCTAATCTTACACAGAGTTATTAAAGGCTATGAGATATGTGTTTATATGTGCATGTTTGTGTGTGTACAGATGTAGGTAAAAATTCACACACATACATATGTATGAATGTACATACATATAAAAAGTTCTGAACTATGACATATGATGTATGCACTTATCAGTACATAAGTTATACTCCAATAAATAAAACATAGCAGAAACAAGGAAGGAGAACTAAAGTATATAATACAGAAAAGATCATGTTTTAAAGTTCTAGTGTTGTCTTTTTTCATTCATTCTCTCTCAAGATCTGTGGGAGAGTGGCCCCTTGTTCTAAAACCTGTATTTTTGCCACACAGTAAATATATCACTAAGGAATTATTTAGGGAACTTACTAGAATAAAAGCTACCACAAAGGTATAATGATGACATGTGTCTTGCCAATGGGTTTCATCCCTGGGCAAGTTCACTATGGATTCAGTGAGACCAAGGAATGACAATGGAATGTTCTTGGGGTAAAAGGGTTTATTATCCAGCTTTGTTCTCCCAGTGATAGATTGAGCACTAGAATTATGTCTGCATCCAACAGTCTGTAGGTCTGTAATCCTCCTTCACCTTTGCCTCTGCCCAGAGAACTGGACAGAGCTCTTTAGATAGTGACCAGTCAATAATTAGATTATTGCCTACAGGTGTGGAAGCAGTAGCCTAGCAGTAGGCCAGTTACATCATCAAGTAGTTTAGATTCAGGTGAGAATCCTGGCCATAGGAACTTCAATTTTCCCCACAACATGTGAGGGGTAAATCATAAGAAGTGCAATGAGTATGATGCTGGGTAAATAAAACATATTTCAGTTGTCCTTTCCCTTGAAAAAAAAAAGATTTTATTGTTTCTTCCAGCCCAAGTTTTATCCAAAATCATATAACCTAAGTTGCCTTTGGAGGAAACAGCATTCAGTCGTTGATCTCATCAGACACTATTAGTTTCCATAGAAACTCTTGTAGAATGCTCCTGCTTGTCTGGACTAAGTGCCTCTCCCATCAATTCAAAATGAGTCCAGGAAAACCCTGCCTCGGTGCCTGACATCTCCCAGCCCTGCTCTGTTGCAGAAGGACAGAAGAGCACTTAAGTCAGCATCTGTTACCTTTATCAGAAGAGCTGTCTCCATTACAGACACACAAAATGAAAGATTAAACACTGCCTGTCCAATTAGTCTTGGTCTAAATAGGCTGTTCCCAGCAGGAGTCTCATAAAAAATGTTCCTGAGGTTCATATTTGAAAAAAAATAGAAAACAAAACCAAAAAGACAAGCCCAGATGCTAGAAAAAGAACCCTGTGTCCTATCAACTTATATCATTACATAATTACCAGCAGCCTTTAAGGGTAATGTCATTCTTTATGCTGGAAGGTTTCTTTCTTGCTCTGGGAGGAGAGGGGAATAGCAAGAATTTTAGGCCTTGGAAGGAAGCACAGACCTACAGGTCATTTAAATTTTCTTAGTTTTATCTAGTTCACTTTAACCAGGTTCTCCTGTGCAAACATCAAGATAACAAGAAACCAAATTAATCTATGGTATGAGAAGTCAGAAAAGAGTTTACCCTTAGGGAAGTGGTCATGAAGTGGGGACTCCTGGGTGCTGGGAATATCCTGTTTCTTTATCATTACCTGGGTGCATTCACTTCATTAAAATCCAGTGAGCTATACACTTAGGATTTGTGCACTTTTCTAACTGTATGTTAGTTATACTACAAATGAGAGCTTTTATAAACAAACAAGTAACAGAGAAACCAAGGCATCTAGGCAATAGAGATGTTTGGCCTGAAATAGACAAAGGCAATCACAGCCTGCTAAGGTTCCTGCCAAACTAACCCTGAAAGGTAAGTTAATAACAAGATCCAGACTGGTCATGAAAGACACCAAAAACAGGAGTCTAAATTACATTCACTTTTCAATAGGCGTTTTCTCAAGAAGTTTGTCTAGTCTGAGACTTTCTTACCTGATTGATGTAAACCAACTGTTTATAGGAGGCATTTGTGAGATTACCTGCCCAGCAACAAGCCTCTACAGCTAGAAACTTTGCCAGCCAAGGATGATTGATCCTGCATAAGCCCTTGGGTCAATGTTAGGCCATTCAATGCCTTCCTAGAAATTTTTGAAAATGGAATCAGAAAAGTAGTCTTTTTAGATGCTTGAGGCTGTAACCTGTTTAATTTGCTGGCTGTTAGAAGTCATGTTTTCCACTAAAGGTAGAAGTCTTGTCTATATAAATAGAGTAGTTTTATATCAATTGAAGTCAAAGAGGACTTAGACACTGTTACATATTTTCCTATAAAACATGTATCAGTACACTTTAACATTTATGGCCTAACAGAAGCAAAGGTGAATCAAGACCCTTGACCTTTTAACTTCCAATGATATATGCATTGACCCAACTTGAGTCACCCATGCCTCTGGGCATTTGCTTGACCTTGACCAGCAACTGTATGCCTTTATAGCCATGTGCAAACATCCCTTCCCTGTCTCATTACCTGTTATTTTCTCTGCTACTATAGCTCCACGGCCAACAAGGTCCAACCTCCCTGAGACCTATGGTCCACCAGCTCTACCACTCTTTCATTGTCCATGACAGCCCTTGGGCCTCCCTTTCCTTCTTACCCTGGAATTCTTCTTACCCTTAATCTGAAATTCCATCGTCCATCATGCCTTACAGCCACGTGTTAAACCCCTGCCTCACTCTCTCTCCATCCTACTCACTCTGCCACTTCCCCAACATGGTTATAGCCTAATTCTTAGTCTACTAAGCACCTGTGGTCATGGGGGACCAGGAAAAAAAGGGCAGCCAAACTCACTAGTCTCCATTTTAAACTCATAACCACAAATCCCAAATGAACAATCAAAGGTTGTCCAATAATCCTTGTTTCATATTTACTTCTCTATATTCTCTAAAATGATTATTTCATCTGGTCTCCTCAAATGCCTAGTGTTCCCTCCCTGTGACCCTTCTCAATGATAATATTGCCTCTAACCCAGCTTCTTAAATGTGTTAAGATAAGCAGATTGCAGCCCCTCACCCTTCTCTCCAGACCACTCCAATGAGAATGCTCCCCTCTTGTCAAGGTTCACAGTGACCTCCCTATTGTGAAATTCAGTGCTCATCTTTCTGTCCCCATTGCCATCTCAATGGTTGTGCCCCATGTACCACTCCTTGAAACATTCTCTTCTCTTGGTGACAGTGATTCTATGCTCTTCTAGTTTTTCTTGATCTTACCAGCCACTTGTCTCCAGTCACAACCTCTTTTTTCTTTGCTTAACCTCTACATAATGGCATGACCTAGGGCTCTCCTCTGTGTATCCTCTCTTCCTAAGTGATCACATAGGGTCCCATAGCACGAAATGCCATCTGTCTCTCCATTAGTTGTATTTTCATCCCCAACTTCATATATCCAACTGCTCCAAACTCATATATCCAACTGCTTACTTGACATTTCCACTTGAATACTTGCCATGTTAAACTTTAAAGTCTAAAGCAGAACACTTGATTTTTTTTTAAATCTGTATTTTTCTTCTAGTATTTCCAATTATCAGTAAATTTCATAGCATATTGACCTTCCTTAACTGTAAACTGAAATGAATCATCTACTTCACCCCAGTCTCTATCGCATGACTTTATTTTATGTTTCTAATGCTTTTCACAACATGAAATTACATTGTTCTTTCATTTGTTTAATTCTTTATTATCTATCTCCCTCTACTAGAAAATATTCCTCAATAAGATCAGGGATACGTCTTATTCACTGCTTTCTTCCAAGTGTTTAGAAAAATGCTCAGTATATGGTAGACACTAGATAAATATTTGCTGAACAAATGAAAAAAACAAATAAAACACACAAGACATAAAACACACAAAAATGACCATATAAACACATTTAATTTAGAGGGAACTATGAAGATTTTCTGAGTCAGCATCTTTATCATTTAATACTAAACCATTAAAAAGATGAAATTTTAAACTCATTTCTCAAT
The DNA here is from genome assembly GCF_040802235.1 of Manis javanica. Classification (NCBI taxonomy): domain Eukaryota; kingdom Metazoa; phylum Chordata; class Mammalia; order Pholidota; family Manidae; genus Manis; species Manis javanica. The sequence goes on along the minus strand of NC_133160.1, from coordinate 34,451,635 downwards.
TGTCAAAACAAAACTGGGATACATTTTAGTCATATCAAGCAGGCCATAATTTGGCTAAGAAGCAAAACAAAATCTGTTTCCATTTTTGAATCACCAGCATTTGACAATATAAATCACTGTCTCTTGTACTCTGGAGCATGACTGACATCTAGGAATTATTAAACCCTTTGATGCTAAAAGGAAAGAAGTTGCTCTTACAAAATTACATCTAGTATTGAATCCAAATAAACATATGACAAACATATTTTTCCTCAGCTTTATCTCTAAACAATCAGGGAGTGAACAGCCAAAAACAGGATTTTAGCAGCAGGTTCTAAATGACTAGATGAGACATTTCCAAATAATTTTAAGGGACTGATTTTCTTCTGTTCTTATTTTCTGTTGTCCTCTCCATAACTCATATACATAAAACATTCACCCACTTTCAAAACAGTCTAGTTTTTACCAAAAAATTAAGATTTGATTGACATGAATATGTTATCTATGAACCATAAACCCATGCTTTATACCTCTGCACTGCATTGAATATTGAAAATGAACTATTAACTTCACCCAGCTGTCATTACCACAGCTCCACTTTTATTAAAGAGTTTCCCAAATTTGCTTTTAATTAAAAAGATGTTGGTTTAGTCACTTGAGCCAGATCTACAACATGATGAGACTCTAAACAGTTTACTTGTTTGCTCTTGCCCACTGTTTCTGAAAAGTTAGAGACAAGTAAACAAATAAGCCTAGTCTAACAGTAGCTTCTAGAATGCTTTCATCTCTAATCTTTGCAAACACATGCCCCCTCTTGATGATCTTAAAAATGTTCTATCACCCTAATGTAACATCTGTTTTATGAGAAACGTGGTCAATTTCCCACCATGTGGCTAAATTTGTTAAGGTATATTATATGTAATAAAATATACCGTTGTGACTAGGATTACAATCAAAATATTGTAACACTTTCTATCAACCACTAAGTTCCTTCCAGCCCTTTTGCCATTCCACCCCCCGTGCCTTACCCAGACACCAGCCACAAACACTGGTCTGCTTCCTGTCATTACCGTTTAGGTTTGCCTGCTCTAGAAAATCCTATAAATGAAATAACAGAGTACAGACTCTTCTATGTATCGTTTCTTTCACTCAGCAGGATATTTCTGAAGTTTACCCGAGTTTTTTATATCAGTAATTTGTCTGTTTTTCATTGCTAACCAGTATCCCATTGTATACATACATCATAATTTGTCCATCACCTGTTGGTGGATATTTGGTTGTTTCCAGTTTTTGCTATTATGACTGAAGCTGTTATGAAAATTCATTTACAAGTCTTTGTGTGGACATAAGTTTTTATTCTCTTGGGGAAAAAAAACCTAGAAGTGAAATCACTGGAGTCGTATGGTAAGGGTATGTTTAGCTTTACAAGAATCTGCCAAACAGTTCTATGTAAATGTACTATAAAATAGATTTATTTTTGCTCACCAGATTTATTTTTGCTTTGATTCATTTTGCTTTCCAAACTTTAATATTGAAATTTGCAGACTCTATAGACCCATTTCCTTTCTTTCTCCTACAAGATGTTAATATATTCTTCTCCATCTCCATGGAAATTCAGAGTGATGAAGCCATCGCACAGTGGGGTTAACCAGCAACTGTTATACAGAACTTTTTTTTTATATGAAATACTGAACAAATTAGAAGGAGGGTTCCCTTAACAGATCCCCCCATGTGGGTATGAAGAAAAAGTAATCTAGTGAGAAGGAGGTAACTCTTATAAGAGGGTTTATAGGAAGCATATTCTCCCATATAAGGTATTAGGGTTGAATTTTCTCAATGTCTTCCCTTCACAAATGCCAGAGATCCTGTTCTCTTGTTATAGCTTCATGAGGCTTGTCTCCAGGAGATAATGGTTAGAGGTTTCCACTAGACTAGCTTACTTCCTGTGGCTACATTCTAAGTAGGGTAAGGGGAGAAAACTGAGCTATCACTGAGCATTCACGTAACTCTTTCCCAGTGATCTGTCTGAACCAAGTCATACAGGAAAAGACACCCACAGTTTAAATAAATGTTCTGATTAAGTCCCATTTGGGGAATAAAGAACTATGCTGCATAAATAAATGCACATGTAATTCTTTTCCAGATTATCTTCTAATGCATGAGTGTAGGTAAAGCCTATTATGAATATAAGACATAATAGGCCACAGAAGTTTTATTGTCAAATAATCCTTGTCTCAAAGCCATTTACTTTAAAGGGTCTGTTTCCCCATCTCTTGAATCTGGACTGACCTGTGACTTGCCTTGATGAATAAAATGTGGCAGAAATGACAGTGTATGCTTTTGCTCTCTCCCTTGTTCTGTGTACTTTGCTACTGCCATGTGAACAGGCCCAAACTAGCTTGCTGGAAGGCAAGAGACACAGGGAGGAGAAATGAGCCATCCCACCTAAGGCCATCCTAGACCAGGCAGCTCCCAGAATATCCAGAAGTTGACCGGAGATACTCGATGAGCCCTATGGAGATCAATAGAACTTTCTAGCAAAAGCCAGTCCAATTGCCAACCGACTATATTATGAGCTAAATAAATGGTTGTTAGTTTAAGGCACCACATTTTTGGGATAGTCTGTTATGCAGCAAAAGCTAATTGATACATTGATCTGCAAGCCAGGAACAGCCTCAGGAGAAACTATACCTAAGGACACCTTGATCTTGGGCTTTTAGCACCAAGAACTGTGGAGGAAATGCATTTCTGTTGTTTAAGCCACACAGTTGGTGATTTCGTATAACAGATCTAGTTGACTAAAACATTGCCTGTGGAATAAATGTGTAATAAGTGTCCCAATTTTTTCCCCTGATTCTCAGTCTTATGATTCCTTTGCTAATCTTCAAAAATATTTTAAACACAAATCCGTATTTGTTGTGAAAATATATTTTTCTTAGTGGACTAAAGCTAACAAGTATAGTAAAAAAACAAGCCCTCTTAGGGAAAAGGAAGTTACCTCTTACACCCTCATAGGTGTCCCCAGGTCACTGGTCCTAATCCATTTCTTGCTACCTTGTTTAATTTCTCTAATCTAAGTAGTTCTCCCTACTCAGTTACTTAAGTTTTTGACTCATTGCTCTAAACAAGGATTTCATACATAAACTCATACACACATAAAGATACACATGTAGCTGCTGCTAACTCTGCTCTAATGAAGGTCAGGTGAAAAACACATGTGTCCTTTTCATACCTTCCCATTGTGAAAATGTCTAGATGTTTAAGCAGCTTTCTCCAGGCCCCCCAGGAGCAATCTCTCAGTTTCTATTAGATGAGGACTTTAAGGGCCATCTGGAAATGCTCAAAGAGCAGTTGTTGAGGATTCTCAGATAAGAGTTATTTCCAAGAGGAAAATCCCACATAGTCCCTGCTACTCTCAAAGGAATGAACCAGAGGTCATACTTGCTGGAAACAAGTGTGAGTCAGCCCCAGCGACCAAATCTGGCAAAATCACCCACGTGCCTCCTCGCTGCGTGTATCCACCTTCTGATTTCTTCCTGACTTGACACCTATGTCACAGCTTTCCTTTATATAAGAGAGGGCTTTCAAAACTTTGTTTACATAATTGAAGACAATGACTAAAAAAGATACATGTTGGCAAGGATGTGGAGAAATTCAAACTTTCATACTTGGCTAGTGGGAATGAAAAATGGTGCTGCTACTGTGGAAAACTGTTTTGCAATTCCTCAAAAAGTTAAACATAGAATTATTATATGGCCCAGCAATTCCACTCCTAGGTACAGACCCAAAACAATTGAAAAGAAGGACTCAAATCACATATGCGCACGTGCAGAGCAGCATTATTCACAACAGCCAAAAGATGAAAACAGCCCAAATCTCCATTAATGGGTGAATGGATAAACAAATTATGGTATGTACATACAATGGGCATTATTATTCAGCTATAAAAAGGAAAAATGTACTGACACATGCTACATAACATGAATGAATCTTTAAAACACTAACCTAGTGAAAGAAGCCAGACACAAAGGTCATGTGCTGTATGATTCCATTTACATGACCTATCCAAAATAGGTGAACCCATAGAGACAGAAAGCAGATTGCCAGTTGCCAGGCATTAGGAAAGGGGAAGTAGGGAGCAACTGCTTAATGAGTATGGGGTTTTCTTTGTGGGTGATGGAATTATTTTGTAACTGGATGGAGGTGGTAATTGCACAAGAGTGTGAATATACTAAATGACACTGGATTGCTCATGTTAAAATAGTAAATTTGGCCTATGTGAATGTCGTTTGATTTTTTTTGGAAAAGCAGAAGGAAGAAGAAATGACAAGGCGGGCAGGGCAGCCCTGGTGTGTCTGTAAGGCAGAACCCCGGGAATGGCAGAAATGAGTACCAGGAGATGCACCAGTGTTGGCGAATGTCGGTGGAGGGAGGAAGCAGAAACAGTGTAAACCCCTGAAAAAGGAGACTGTTCAATACAGGATGGTCACCCTAACAGAAGGGCAGCATCTGTACACAGTCTAGGATTCTCAGGAATATCGCTTTGTAAGTTCCCAGAGGGCAGAGCGCTGCTAAGCAACAGGAGGCCTTAAAGTGGGGACAACATGGCACCTGGAGGTCCTGAAGGCCAGTCCTTTGCAGACCCTCTCTTCCTTTACATTTGTACAGAAGAAAGAGCAAAGCACTAAAGAAGAGAAGAAAGGGGTAAATTAACTAGAAATTAGTTCAGAGCCTCATGAACATCCATGGGAAAGGAGAACGGCGATAAGCATACCGAGTATTTACAACAAGGTAGGTCTGATATATATACTAGCTCCTTATAAAAATCAAGGAAATAGGTGATATTGTGCTCATTTTCCAGATGGCAAAACTAAGGTCCTAGGCTTCAGAGCTTCCATTCTTCCTACCATACCATGTGGCATCCAGCCAGGTGAGTTGAGAAATGATCAAAGTCACCAGGAGCATCATCCGATTTTAAAGTTAACTTCTAAATGCTTAGGGATGTGGGTTTGGCTTTTGTTTTCTGCCTGCTCACTACAGGCTCTTTGACCTATCTCCAGTGAGGAAACATACTGCACCTTTCAAATTCTAGACCTGTGTACTCGAGGGGTATGAAAAACACAGCATTGCATCAGTTTTTTCTGCTAATTTTTGTAATAACATTGCCTGCTTCCCAGCTACCTGAATGTTCTGTAAAACCAGAGTCCTCCAGCTGTGCAGAAAGGGTCAGGACATCATGTCAGCACTTCCACCAGCAGTCACTGGAATCCGCCTCAAACTGCTCTCTTCCTGCTTGCATGACACCTGATTCCCAACATGCGTCACAAAAATATGGCCAGGAATGAAGCAGCTGATCTGTGAGGTGGTTCCGGCCCAAGGTCACTGGCTGGTCCCTCTACTGGGAGGGCTTATTTTAGTCCTCGGGCCTCAGTAAGCTGTCCTTCCCCACCTGAGAACGGCAAAGACAAGATGCCTTCTCCTATTTTCATTTCAGAGAAGTAAGGACTTTACAAAACAGTTACCACTGGCTTTCAATATTTCAATACCACTGAATTTCAATAAACAAAAATGTTTAAAAGATCAGGGAGCTACATTCAATTTGCTTATTTATTTTCCTCACTCTTACAGAAATGGACCGAACAAAACAAACACATCTGTTGCTGGGGGAAAACAAATCCACATTTCAGGTCTGGAATAGCAGGGCGCCCAATTCAACATGGGAAATTAGGGAACATAAAAGGGGACAAGATATTCTGTTCTTGGAATAAGTCCTTGCTGTCAGGTAGCATAAGAGCCCTTTGGAAATGATACATAAAAGCAATTTTAACATTACAATGACTTCAACAGTAGCAAACTCACAAGCTACCTATGAAAAGCCCCATCTAAGAAACTAAGAAATAGAAGAGCAGCAAATAAAATTTTCTCTATTGGACTGTCAGACCTTTCTAGTTTCTTCAAATCTTTTGAGAAACAAGCTGGAACAAATTACTTTGCTAATACAAACTTTTTTAAGTCTGTGTTGAAACATCTTTTTGGACTGGAAAACAGGACAAGCCTTAAACGTCTGCTGGACTAGGAAGCTGACTTGTTTTTCAAATATATCCCACTCTAAATTTATGGTTAATGCTGTTCTCCTCTAACATTTTATTTTTTTTAAGTTGAAAGATATTTTTTTACTGTGAACAACCATATTCCCACCACCTAGCTTTTTTGAAGATCTAACCCTTTACCCATCTCTGTATCCATCCATCAGCAATTTTTTAAAGCATTATTTCACAGAAAAAAATTCAAAGTTAGCGAGTTTAATACCTTTCCCCTCTAAACTCTTCTACCTCTGGCATTTTCACCTTTTTTTAATTGAAGGTTGTAACTTCAAAAGAGGAAGGAGGGAAAGGAAAAGAAGGGGAAGCTCACAATGCACCCAGTTTCAGGATCCAAGTTGAAGTAACTTTGAGATTCTGGCAAAGGACAGGGGTCTCCCTATGGAGACCAGGAATAACAGGATCTAGCAGAGGGCTGACTTTAGCAATTATTAGGGAAGTTATCTTACAAGAGTTACAGTTTTTGACCCACACCTTTCTTCTTTCTTCCAATCATCTTGGGGAAAAAGCCCAGTTGGCCATAAAGACCAAGAAGGAGAGCAACAGACAGTCACTTGAGAAATGGAAGATGGTGAGAAAGCCCTGCAGTTGGCAAAGGTGGGGAAATCTCTCTTCTGAAGGGGACATCCACGGGTGGTGAAGGTGTGTTGTTTTGGCAAGAGGAGTAAAGGACTAGAAAATCCTTCCTTTCCTTTGTGCTCCCTTCTTTCTCATCTCTCAATTCCTCCACAAATCAAGAAAGGAAGGAGAGCATTTGAGGCCATGGTGTGCCCACCCCTTCGGAATGCCTCAAACAGTAAAGAGTAAGCGACAGTGATGAAAAATGCATGGAAGGCCAGGGCCGGCCATTCAGTGACTAGGAAGAAGACTAGATTTTTCTCAGGGGTAGTCCAGGCTTGTTTATCAGGTAAGAGAAGATGAGAAAGCCATTGTGCAGAAAGTGTGCCCAGGAAAGAATGGTGTGTTCGTGCTAGAGCAGTCCCAGGGCATGGCTAAACGGGGCGAGATGTGTATAGCAGTAGCACTGGAGAGGGTCCCTGACCATGGTATTTCCAACATTCCCTTCATACAGTGTGACTTTAACACTCCTCCCACTAAGAGGTGGGTTTCTAAGTCTCCTCCCCTTGAAACTGGGCTGCTTTTGTGACTCACCTGTAACTAAATAATGTAAAGGCAATGATGCTGCATGACTTCCAAATTAAAGTCATTAAGTGGTGCTGCTGCCACCTTGTCAGCTGCAATAATCATGCCAGAGCCCGTGTAAGTGGCCCAGCTGACCTGAAGCCACCATCCTAAAAGGAAGCCTGCAGTTGCCCATGTGAAGAAATCCTGAAACTAAGTTAAGAGAGAGCAAGGTGAGCCAGCCACCATCCACTCCAGCCTTTTGCTCTTTCAGCTTCAAATGCCATCTGAATATAACTCTACGAGAGACCCCAAGCCAAAATTGCACAACAGAACCCACCCCAAGCCCCGACCCACAGAAAAAGGAAGAAGTGAAAAGGTGACAGCTGTTGTTTCAAGCCACTACATTTTGGAGTGATTTCTTAACAACAATAAATAACTAAAACAGACTCTGACATATAAACTGGATCATTTTACTTCACATACTACAAAATCCATGTCTTTGAACCTAGTATCTCTCTAACCACTAACTACAATTGTATTTAGTACTTCAGCCTTATCAGTTTACATGCAAGTACCCAAACTTTTCTAGAATCTTCTCCCCAACACATATTGCATACATATACAAGTATACTTTTTCCATTGCTTAAGATGTCCTCCTTTCCTCTTTAAAATCTTCCTACACTCTACTCTTCATTTAAGACCCAGTTTCTTCCAAAAAGTAACCATAGAATTTTATACCCCTGAAGGTTATCAGTGACATCTTAGATGCTAAACTCAATCACTTTAATCATAATTCATGCCTACAGGGTATTATGTTTAAAAACGCAAGCAGCAATGGCTCATTGAGGATAGATCAGCTTACTTTCTTTGGACAAAAAGCCTGTCTCATTCTTTACTAAATAGGGTTACCAAGCGGGAGGTTCAGCAGCACTGACAGAAAGTCTGATCTGAAAGGAATTAAGCCTCTTACCACAGTTTTTCTATGACATTCTTAAGTTGCACTAGTCAAATGTGGCTTTTCAGCACTTGAAATATGGCTAGTATGAACTGAGACTTGGTTGGGGTATAAAATATACACCAAACAAAAAAATGTAAAATCTCATCAATAATGTTTATTTTAATTAAATGGTGAAAGCTCAAATAACACCAGGCTAAATATATTATTAAAATTAATTTCAACTGTCATCTTGGATTCCAAGATTTTTGTTGTACCATGAAAAAGAGCTGCTATATATGATACTTAAGAGTTTAAAGTAGAAAGCTTAGGCAGCTACAACTTATTTCTTGTTACTTTTTAAATGAGGCTACAAGAAAATTTTAAATGGCATATGCTGCTCACCTGATATTTCTATGGGAATGCACTTTTGTGCTATACTGAATTATATATATATATATACACGTATTTCCCTAAAAAGTTTGGGAGAAGGATGTACTCCTAAAGGCAAAGGTAAAATTAAAAAGAATGGCTGAAAGAGATGAAAATAAAAAGTAAGAAAGTATACATTCTTGGAAATGCCTCTGGCAAGAATAATTGTCAATCATAAAATCCATACAATATTCTTGCCTCTATTTTCAGGGCAGTAAACTCATTACACATTACACATTACAATGTATACACTGTCTATTCTGTACACAATCAACATTTAATTACAACTATTTAAAATCATTCAGAAAGGAAGAAAGCATCCCCAGCATTAGATAACATTTTCAAAAGAGTAGTATATCTGAAGCTAGAAATACAAAGGGGAGGCTAATTACCTCTAAATCATTTTTCCTCTATATAAATATTTTCTATTTTAGGCGTTTATACCTGACACAGAAAAAAGCTAAGTTGAATGGGACATAAGCAAGATCTAAAACTCACCTTATGCCATTACAGGATTTAAAATATATTCTCAATGCCTAGTATGAATGTAATTAGCCTAAAAAATAATTTAGAACTAACATATAGTCTGAGCTGCTCACGGTGGGAATCATGTGGAAATTAAACAGATGTTCAAGACAAAACCAATAAAATTCAGGTTCCTGGGTCTAATTTATTTCCCCTTTAGAGTGTTTCCAATTTTGAGTATGAGAAGACATTATAAAAGAGTCAGATTTCAAATCAATCATAATAAAAGTCTCATAATTCAAGATACAAAAACAACTGGTTTCCCAATGCTGCTAGAGTAGAATGATGTTTTTATTTTGAGGAGAGGGTGGAGGGACAACCAGATGAACTCTCTCTTTGGGAGGACAGACTAATAATGCAAAGGTAACCGTCAAAAACCTGGTGGCATGTGGGGCACCAGATCTAGTCAGGTCCTATTAGATGTGGGAATGGACAAGAGGTCTACATACTGTATTAGCTGTCCCAGGACCTGATGCCATCCAAAGTATTTGTAAAATCAAAAGCATGGTATTTATACCACTTAATATAGAGGAATTTCTTCTCGGAACTTAATATATTTAACAAATAACTTCTAAGCTGGGTTTTTGGGGGGACAGTGGGGACTCCTAAATCAAGTGTTTATCTTCACCAAGCACATAATTCTTCATTTATAATACACCTGATGAAAAATGACCTATTTCTTATGAACAATACAACTATGATGCAGAGAAAGTGGGGAGTCAGAAAAATGTAATACAGACTAAAAAGCAGGTATCAGATCTATACTGATTTAAAGTCCCTAGAGAATTACCCAGCGCCAGCCCCCAACTCCGGTTTGCCTCCTCTGACATGGTTTATGAGTCATCCTTGGGGAGTAGTAAAATATAGTGCCCTTGACTAAAAATAGGAACATTCAATAATAAATCTATTTTCTTGACATTCTTGTGTCATCATTAAATACTGATGACTGGGAGAAGTGTGATTCTTACCCCCCTTCACAGAAGGGCCGGAAGAAAGTCAGCCATGGGCCCTGCCAGAAGATAATGGAGTGGATGACATGACATGCAAACACAGTGAAGAAAATACCATTGATTTTAAATCCCTGCAACTTGGAGTTCACTTCTCAGGTGTTCACCTATATACAGTAGAGTTACTGTATCTTTTTTCTGTAATCACCATAAAATGACTTCTTGTCCACTAAAGTAAGAAATGAAGCATAGTCCAAGTAGTTACTTATAACAACCCTTGGAAAGGAGGAAATTTGACTAAGGGGTCAGAAAGAACAATCTCTCATATTGACTAAGATTCTGGCCATTGAATAAAGCATTGGCATGTCATAGTTTAATAAAAAGGAATTGGCCATATAAAGATATTTCTGCTTCCCATCTCTGCATTTCTTTAAAGGTTTGTAAAATGGAACTTTAGAGGAGCCTTGGAAGAATTTATTTACATCAGTTCCACAGGTCATTCCCATAAAATAGAGGGTGAATTCCAGCTGACAGCATAGCTGTGATTTTTCACACCTGTGGGAATCTTCTTAGTATCTGCATAGGATTGAAAACACATCATACATTTTCTCCTCAGAAAGAATTGCAGACAACAGTAACTTAAATATATCTGATGCTTACTCAATGCAGGCCATACCATTATAGATGGCAAATAGGAAATCTGGTAAAAGGTGAAGTGTCCAACGTTGGTGGAATGAATAAACTCCAGTCTGGAAAATGCCAAGGGACTAATGCTCTGCTGCATAAAGGAAAATGACTGTAAATCTGTTTTGAGAGGCATTTTGGATGGGATATCAGTGTAAATGAGACTTGTTTGGGGTATAAAATATATCCCAAACAAAAAACTGTAGAGGTATTCATTTCACAGACTGAAAGTTCTAGAACCTCACAACTAGCAACTCATTATAACAATGTGCAGAACACTCACCAGGCAGCTCTGGGCCGCTGCAAATGATGTTGCTTTACCCAGCTCACAGCACCGTCTGTGAAACAAGCAGACACAGACCAGGGAAACATCGGTGTAAAGGACTTTTAGAGTTCTCATGAAAAGAAACAGTCCTTTGCACTTCAAAGTCAGGATCTATGATATTTTTAAAAATACATCAGAAAAATACATACATTAATAAATTAGTGACATGAATTTCTAAATGGACACCAAAGACACACAGTCAACCAATCAAAATATTACTGCTAGACCCAGCCTGCAGGATTTGTACACCCTCTCAACTAAGTTGCTGATCCACTATTTACCCTCTAAACTTATCAGAATAATTAAGTAGCAGTTGCACAATACAGCCATCTAAAATCTAGAAGTAAATATAATAATCTTCTCCTGATTAATAGTAAAATGTCTAGGTAAACTATAACAATAAAAAAACAATTTTCCCTTTCAAAGAAGAACAGTGCTGAATAGGAAAGAAAGATTTACAATGAATTGCATCTATCTACAAAAAGTCATTATTTTTGATAGGTGTTTTTCTATTTTCTTTGTTAACATATCAGTTATGTATATTCTGGATTTGACATTGGATTTCTGGTTTGGTTGAAATTTAGATTTCAATATCTTTCCAAGATGGGGTGGGGATTGGAGGGGGGTTCAAGTGGCATTAGAAACAGAGATGTAAGAGGAAGCCCATTTGCATTCGGAAAAAAGGTAGAGGCAGAAAAATTGGCAATAAACACTTGGGAAAATGATATCTCTAAAATTTGAATTAGGATGTTTTGAAGGTCACATCTGTGTATGAAGATATCTACTATAAGGTCCTAGGAAGGATGGTATATCCACACAATGCAAGACTATGCCATTAAAAAGACTATGTCCAAACTAGGCCTATATGGACAGATATGGAAAAATATTCCCAGGTCACAGTATTAATCTTTAAAAAACTTAAGCAGTATAGTAATATACTACATTATGATATGATTGATATGATATGATATGATCTATACTACATCATAGTTTTATGACCCCATTGTATTAAAAGGAACTTTACTAACCTATGTGTAAACACACAGATATGAACATTGTTACATGCAGAGAACATTTCTGAAAAGATAAGAAGAAATTCTGGAATGTGGCTGCCTTTGCAGAATTGTACAGAAGGGAGGTTAAAAAAAAAGGGGCTTTGCCTTTTAACCTAACATTTAACCATAATGAATATATTACCACAAGACCTATTATTTGTATAATTAAAATTGAAAAAGAAAGAATCCATTTCATCCCAAACTCTCTCTAGAAAGAAATATTCCAATCTAAAAATACAGAATTAGACAAGATACATTTAGACATCCAAGATACATCCAAGACAAAAATATAGAATTAGACAAGATCACATACATTTACTTTACTGATTTAGTGAATATTTACTATGACTCAGGCTGAGGCATGGATTGGCATCACTATATTTAAGTGCTGATAAAAACTCTAGAATCACTCAGGAGCTGGCATTCTAACTCAGGCACCCTGACCCATGTTTAGCCTCTATGGTACTGCCTCCTCCACAGCAGTTATTGTATTTTCAATATTACATTTATATTTGTAATGATGTACTAATACGAGACTATAAATTCAATGAAGACAGAATATGTATATGTATTGAAAACCATCATGAATGTCCCCAGCACATGGCATAGTGCCTGGCACATAGTAGGTACTCAATGAATCTTGGTTGAACGGTTAAATAATTAAATGGCTGGCCTATCGCTGGAAAGTTAAACTACATGATTATTTTATGCATTTTGGTGAAACAAGCTGATTTCCAAAAGCATTCATTCATTAGCGACTCTCTCATTTTGAGAAATCATTTGCTGTCTAAGTTTTCTTAACTAGAGACTTAAAAGACTGGACACACGTTGTCCTTTTCCTTCTAGAATTCCCCCTAGTGACTATCCAGCATAGAACTGACATGTTTGTTCCACAATCCTTTCTAATTCTGTGCATGGTGAGGATACAGCAACATCTGTGAAAGCCAATGCTGAAATATTTAGCTACAAAGAAGTGAAGCAGTTTAAACAGTCTGTCATTAACTATTTATCTACTGGCATGTGGTAGGCAAACTACTGTAACTAACATGGTGCTATTAGTCATATGTGAATCAAGGTCTCAACCTACTGTTTCATTCTAATACTATTATTCTAGGTGTTGAAGGGTATAAGTGGGGTATTTGGTAAAGGAGAGATTGTGCACAAGTATGTGTGTGTGTCTGTTACTGGTCTCTGGAAGTGTGTGTTAGATGTGTGTGTGTGTGTGTTTTGGTCTTTCAAAAGAGGAAAGATATTTTTCTATACTATAGAAGGAAACCTAAGTAATAGACAAAATTCCCAAGTCCCAAAACTCCACTAGTGCTGTATAAACAAAAGTTGTTTTTCATTCAACAAGAGTGCCAAGACTCTTCAATGGGGAAAGATAGGCTATGCAACAAGTGGTGCTGGGACAACTGGATATCCGCATGTGAAGAAATGAAGGTGGGCTCCTACCTTACACCATATACAAAAATAAGCTCAAAATGGATCAGAGATGTAAATATAAGAGCTAAAACTATAAAACTCTTAGGAGAAAATAAAACATAGAAGTAAATCTTTGTGACCCTGGGTTAGGCAATGATTTCATAGACACGACACCACACTAAAAGCACAACCAATGAAAGAAAAAATAAACTGGACATTCTCAAATTAAATTTATTTGGGCCTCAAAGATCACCATCAAGAACATGAAAAGACAGTCCACGTAATAGGAGATTTTTCCAAATCATTTATCTGGTAAGGGACTCATATCTAGAATATGTTAAGAATAATCTATAAATATATTACAACTCAACAATAAAAGACAAGTAACCCAACTTAAACGTGGATAAATGACCTAAATAGATATTTTTCAAAAAAGGTCTACAAATACATGAAGAGATGCTCAACAGTCAGAGACATGCAAATCAAAACAACAACATATTACTTGACATCCACTAGGATGACTATAATCAGAAGACAGATTATAACAAGTATTAATGAGAATTTGGAGGAATCAGACCCCTCATACATTGCTGGTAGGAATATAAAATGGCATGGCCACTTTGAAAAGCAGTCTGGCAGTTGCTCAAATGGTTAAACATAGAATTACCAAATGGCCCAGTAGTTCCACTCCTTAGGTATGTACCTAAGAGAAATGAAAACATACGTCCATATAAAAAAATCTCATGTATTTTTCATAGCAGCATTATTTCTAAGAGTCAAAAAGTGGAAATAATTCCAATGCCCACCAACTGATGAAATGGGTTATATTCATACAATGGATTATTATTTGGCAACAAAAAAAATGCAACATGGATAAACTCTAAAAAAAAAATTAAACTGAATGAAAGAAGCCAGTCACTGTAGACTACATACTATATGATTCCACATATATGAAACGTCCCGAATAGGCCAATCCACAGGGACAGCAGACTGGTGGTTGTATAGGACTGGAGAATCAAGGAGGATGAAGAATAGCTACTCATGGGTGTAGGATTTCTCACTGGGGTGAAAAAAATGTTCTGAGATTACTGTGAAGGCTGTGGCGATGCTTGCACAACTCTATGAATATACTAAAAACCATCAGACTGTACATTTTAAGTGGGTGAATTCTATAGTATATGAATATTTTACTAAAGCAGTTTGAGGAAAAGTTGCATTTCAGTTATTTTGCCAGTGAGTCGTAGCTGTCTTCTTTCATAAATAACAAAACACTTATGCACACTCTTCAAAAACACGCAGTTAATTGGTGAATACATTTTTAAAAGACTTACTAGTACAATTGTCCACAGGTTTCCTTGTGCTGGGAAATGCATACAATTGTATTTTACCCTCACTGAAGGAGATCACATGTATGAAGCTGCCTCCAAACTGTAAGAAAGTACCCACATCTTACTGCAAACCACCGCTAATGATTGAAGTGTTTGAGAACAAAGAGGAGCTTTAGACAAGAGGGAAGTTTCTATTTCTCAGTGGAGGGAAAAAACTTTCAAATATCTGAGGGTGACATTGCCAGGCCTCTGTCTGTGAATTTATATGGAACGCAGAAGGAAGAGTGTCTTCCCCAAGACATTCAATACTGAGATTTTTGTTTTCAAATGAAGAATAACTGGGCAAGGCTGAATCAAAACTCACTTCACTCTGATCTGCTGTTGACCATGGAAACTACTATTTTGCAAACAGAACAGAATGTTGGAGAAAAGTTATATCAGTGAGTGTGTGCAGTGAAACAAACCACCTCAAAACTCTGTGGCTTAAATCAGTACCTACTTTTGTTCGGATGCTGGTCTCAAGTTTGCCAGAATGCAAGGGGGCAGGCCCCATGTACAAGCACCTTTCAGGCCTTTTCTGTATCACATTTGCTGGTCAGCTGCTCAAGCCCAGATTCAAAGGATAGAGAAACAGTCCCATCCCTTAATCAGACATGGCACAGTGCAAGGGCCGGGGTGTAGGGCAGGAGAGACTCAGTGGACACTTTTACAATGTAGTACAGCACTATGTCTCAAGTAGAACACACTCCCATGTCTATGGATAGAGATTTTATAGTTTATTACAATTTATTATTAATGGTACAGATTATATGTAAAACGCAGGTATTTTATAATGGTACATGGTGAGATAATATACAGTGCATATACAGTAGCACTTAGCTTCATTTATGCAAACTGGTATCATTTTTTTATTGAACTAAAGCGTAGTATATCACTGTAATACAGTTCTTTATAGCTACTTACCATAGTA
Source organism: Manis javanica (assembly GCF_040802235.1). Classification (NCBI taxonomy): domain Eukaryota; kingdom Metazoa; phylum Chordata; class Mammalia; order Pholidota; family Manidae; genus Manis; species Manis javanica. Next base: position 34,435,808 of record NC_133160.1, on the reverse strand, counting down.
ATTTTACCATATTACCAATTTTTTAATAGCTATATTTTATTTTTAAGCAAATATATTTAAGTGGAAAATAGGTAAAGGGTAAACAAAAATAAGTGAGAACATTTCAGATCTTGATCTAGAAAGTAAAAAAGTCTCCATATGGGTTTGCAGGTTAAAAAAAGGCCGCCTAAAGGACACTATGTCAGCCCAGATCATATCACATCACAACACCGAAAGTAATTGGATCTTAGAAGCACAATTCACCAATGTAAATACATTTGATATTTTTACATACAGTATTATATCACCTCAGAGTTTCTCAACAAACATTTATTGAGCCCCCCACTGTGTGCCAGACACTGTCCTGGCTCTGAGGACAGGACAGTGAACAAAACAAATATCCAGGCTTACAACGAGCACATACCCTCTAATTGTGTCAGCACACAGCCTCCTGCACTGCTCACGTATACTCATTCCTCTAGGCTGCAATAAAGGAGAGGCTGCCATGGGCCCGTCTGGCTACATGCATGCCTACATATCCCAGTGATGATCTTTTAAGGTTTGAGCTATTTAATATTTTAACAATGGGGGATTTCAAATCAATCTCTGGAACTCTAGCTTCTCTTGGAAATCTGGGAGATTTAGCAACATGGACCCAGAGTGCCACAGGTAAGACAGCCACAGATGAGAGGCCTGGGTCCTCCAGTTCCCATAGCCTCTACCTGCCTGATTCCTTCCACCTGATACACCCCTCAGCCATGTTCTCCTGCCCCCCACTCCACTGAGTTAGAGAGCCCTAAATTAAAGGCAGAGTCAGCAACACTGATAAGCATGGAAGGAAAGGGAATTCCACCTCCCTCTTCTGCCTTTTTTCCTTCACCGCCATGCAGTAAAGGTCCAACGAGAGAGAAATTTACCATTTGTTTGCCCCTCAGTAAGTCTAAAACTGCTAGCTTGAGAACCTGCTCTAAACTCTGCCAAGAAAAGTTACAGCTCCTGCATCTGTCATTACTGTGGCTAACTGGCTCTAAAATGTATAACTGGGGGCTCTTTATAGGAGCTTAGTATGAATTATTTTATGGATGTTATTTTTTTTTGCTCTAAATAATGGCAATGGCTTTGCAATTACCCATCTATGTTATTTGGCCTCGTTTCCCTTGTGTATTGGTTTTCTGTGACTGCGTTAACAACTGCCACAAACCTCATAGTTGAAAACAGCACACATTTATTAGCTCATAGTTCCATAGGTCAGCAGTCCAGCATGGTGCTGGGTTCCCTGTTCAGTGTCTTATAAGCAGAAATCAAGGTATCTGCTAGGTTTCCTTCCTTTCCAAAGGCTCTGAGGAATAACCTGCTTTCAGCTTCAGGCACGTTGTTGGTAATTTCATTTCCTTGAAGTCACAGGATTGAGGACCCAGTTACTTGCTGACTGTCAGCTGGGAACCACCTCGGTTCCTAGATGCTATCACAAGCCTTACCATATGGCCCCCACCACGTCAAAGCCAAGGATAGAGAATCTCCCTTGCATGGACTCCCTCTCTCTTTGAATCTTTCTTCAGTCCCTTTTAGGGGCTTGGCTGATTAGGACAGGCCTCCCACAATAAATTCTCCTTCTTAAAGTTAACTGTGCTTGCACCATACCCTAACCACGGGAGTGGCATCCCATTGTAATCAAATAGTAATTGCTAGCATGCATTTGTCATTAGCATGCATTTTTCTTCTTGGGCTAGGAACTGAGGTCATGTCACAAAAAAAGCTAACCGGTCAGCAGGAAGGATATACAAAAGTTAAAATCAGAAAGTATGTTTTGTTTTGTTTTAAACAATTCTCATATTCACCACTAGAGTAGTTAACACTTTTAGGACTCCATTATCTAACCCTAAGAATCTAGGTACTCTGCCAAATTCTAAGTCTTTATGAGTTGTTTCTCTTCTTTAATTTAAACTGAACCTTATGAAACTGGATGTCTAAAATACTGACATTTAAGGAAGAAGAGGAGATAAAGTACCTAGTACCTGGAAGGACAAAAAAAAATTTTTAAGGTACGTGTCAAAATAATACCATAAACTGAAATTTTAAAATTTGTGTTTTATTTTCTATAAGGTGTCAACCAATTTAAATGCTTTCTCATTCAACTGACTTGATTATTTTGAAGTTACATAGAGGCCAACATATACATAATCACACTAATATTTAAAGCAAAAGGGTAAAGATAATCAAAGCATGCTTAATACATCCACAGCATATGGCATATTAGTTTACATGATTTCTTTTACAGGAAAAAAAATAAGAATCTTTAAGAAATCTCCCTTCAAAGACATGTTTGGTTAAACAGCAAAACTGTCTTGACAGGTCTGGAAGAAGTGAAGTAAATAATAAGAATAATGGCAATTACTGATTACTGAGAAATTACTACGTCTAAGTACTATTCTTGGTGTTTGATTTATATTAACTCATAAAATCTCACAAAACTCTATAAGCAGAAACTTTTCACAGAGGACAAAGGTACAGAGTGTTATATTGCTTAATCCAAAGCCACGTGGCAAGTAAGTGAAGGCGCAAGATTTCAAACCCAGATGATCTGGTTCCAGGATCCCTTTTATTGAGAACTGCACCTGCCTACACCACTGCAGCGCTTCCACATTCTGAATGGGGGTGCTGCTGTACATATTACACAGCACAAAGTAGTGGCCATGCGTACATCTGCCTCACATCCAAGACCAAGGGGTCAATGCGGGCTACAACCCTGCCAAGGGGTATGTTGCTATAACCTGCATAAAGACACCCTGTGCACCAGCAGCAGCCTTGTCCAAGGAAGCCTATGACGTCCTCTTTAAAAAAAATAATCATCCAGGCACTCCTCTCCCCCTGTATCTTTATTTGCAAGGGGAAAAAATAAAAACATGATGCCTTCTTTCTCTTTTTCATTCCTTCCGAACCCTCTTCCACTAGCCTACATTTTGAAATTGAGAGATTATGAAAAGACGGGAACAAAGCCAAAGCTAACACTAGAAGCAGAGGAGAAGAGCCACTGGCTCCCTTTCCTGTTGTAGAAAAGAATGTGAGCTCTCCTCTGGGTAATGAGAAAGGAACAATCTGTAGTTCAATGACTTGACACCTTTTCCATGAATTCCACCCACCATCAGCAGTTAACTGCATTAACAACTACATCGAGCCCAAGAAAACCAGGCCGAACACTTGCAGTAATAGGTCACTGGTGGTCAGCTGAGGTGGGGAGCCGAGTATTACATCCTGACTTTTCCATTCAATGCACTTTTGTTTTCAACAACTCATTTCCACACTAAACCTGGATAAGCTTACATGTCAGGTGGAATTTACTCAATTGATCTTTCCTGGGTCTTGCAAGTTGTGCCCCAGGACTGTTACCATGCCAGGATTCTATGCATAGGGAGATAAGAGACTAGTACTAGAGTTTAAACAGTTCTCTTTATATTTTCCTATGATCCTTACCTCAGTTCCAGTCCTGTTAGTCACCAAGCAGAGATTATAGAAATATAAATTCAATTAAAAATATAAATACATATTTATATGTTAAATACATTTATGTATTATATATAATATTTTACATAGTATATATAAGTTTTATATTATACTGTGCTATAGTATAGATATAAATTTTGTCTGAGAAACATCCCTTTAATATGATGCTTTGTGAGTCACCTGTTTCAGGTCTTGGTTTTTACAGGGTTTTATTTGTTAGAATTTCGCACACTAGAATTTGTTAGAATTTTATTTAAAATTGCCATGTATCGCAGTCAGAACACGCAATTTTGTTTGCGATCAGGCACAACCCACAAGGTCCTTGGCTGCCTGTGGTAGTCAGTGATCCCTCTGAACATTCAAGCAGGGTCTTAAGTTTCAGAAACCTGGATATATGCCAACCCAGGTAATTATTCTCTGCCTACCTAATTTCCCCAGGCATTTTAATTGAAAATGGTATTATATGTCACCTCAGTTCTAATCTGCTCTGAACTGTCCCTGTGTCCTGCTTCTTCCCTCCATTATAAGCTAACTGAGCTGGTTTCTTTTTGAAGCTTAAGGTGAAAAAAATGTTTCTGAATTTCCCAAGGGGGAAAATATCAGATAAATAGGAGCCATTTAATTAGTCTCAAACCTGTGTACTGAATACCACTGGCAGCAGTTACAAGACATTCTCCTTGCTGCCCAGCCTTCTGAAAAGTCTCTTTTATGGATAGAAATACAGACGTTTTCTTACTAAAAGGCTAACCAAAGGGAAAAACAAAGGTGGGAGGAGGAGAGTGGGAGAGAGACTGAAATGATTTTAAAAGGTACCATTCTGTTGTTCATTCCCAAATGACCTGATTTAGAGTTAGCAGAATGAAATGCATTGTTTAAATAGGAATGCTGGAAATTCAATGAAACTACAACAGAAATGTGTTTTTCATTACTTCCAACACACATGCATTTAAACCAGTGCTGTCTGATGGAATATAGTGAAGGCACCAATCTGAATCACATATGTCACGTTAGCAGCAATGTTAAAAACTAAACAATAACAGGGACGACTACTGAGCAATTAAAAGGAAAGAATCATTAAAAACAACTTGGATGGATATGAATTTTGGTAAGTGAAAAAAGTTAATCTCCAAAGGTTACATACTATATGATTCCATTTGCATGACCTTGAAATGACAAAAGTACATAGATAGAGAACAAATTAGTGACTCGCAGGAGTGAGAGAGGAGAGCAGAGAAGTGTATGCAGCTACAGAGGCTGAGCACAGAGAATCCCTGTGATGGAATTATGTATTTTGATTGTGGTGATGGTCATATGCCTCTTCACGGGTTATTAAATTGCACAAAGTACACACACATACACACACACACATACGTGTGCAAAACTGGTAAAATCTGAATAAGGTCAATGGGTTGTATCAATTCAATTTCATGGTTGTGATATTATACCATAGTTTTGGAAGATAGTACCAGTGGGTAAACTGGGTGAAGGGTATATGGATCTTTCTGTATTTCATAACTTTATGTGAATCTACAATATTCTGAAAATTGAAAGTTAAAAAAAAGTGAATTTAATTTTAATAATATATTCAACCCTGCAATATGAAGAATTTTCTTATATAATTGATATACATGTAATCAATATAAAATTCTTGAAATGTTTATACTTTTTTTCATTCTAAGTCTTTGGAATCCAGTGTGTAGTTTATACTTACAACACATTCAGTTCAAACTGGACACATTTCTAGTGTTCAATGGCCACATAAGGCTGTGATTCCTAGTACTGGGGCAGCAAAAATACCTTAAGCTTAATATCCATTTCCCAGTCCCCTCCGGTGGCACATACTCTTCAATGTGAAGCATCTTTCCTTTCTGGAAATCACTTACAGAGCAGGTTCATGATGAAACTGTCAGAGCTTGGACAATCACTGGTAAATATGAACTGATAGGGAGAGAAAATTTCATCAGTGGTACCAGCCTGAATTTGTTTTGAACCACAATTCTGACATAAAAATTAATAATCCTTGTTAAAGAGATTTCTACTGTCTTCTAAGAAATAATACCTAAGAAGAGTTTTAAGGGCTATAGTATGTAGACTGAGCTCAAGGATGAAGATTTTTAGCTGTTTTTGAATCTTTGTAACATTTTTCTCTCTCTCTTTGCTTTTCTATTTCCTTTTAGTGATTAGAAGTAAAATTATCAGAATAAGGTCTTTTGGGTTTGGTCTTCAGAATCATGAAACTGTTAGACTCAATTTTCCTCTACAGGAGTCATGGAGGAGAAAGAAATAAGTGATAAGCGTGTGATGGCAGCTTTGAAAAATACATAAAATTAGGTCAAATCTCTTGGGATTCTGAAAAGTAAAACAGGAAACAGGCCTGGTTCTCAGACCAGGTCTGGCAAGAAGCTCAGGCTCAATCTCAAAAGACCAGTACAATCTCCATCCCTTAAAGAACATAGGAATGAGATGAGAAAATATATTCCCAAATGGAGGCTTGAGGAATATAAAGGGAGCAGATTTGGGAATGAGACAGACCTATCTTTGAGAATACAAGTCAATTAACCTCTCTTGGACCTAGTTTCCTTGTTTATAAGGCAGCAAAATTATCTACTGCACTCATTGTTGTGAAGTTAAATGAAATAATAGAAGAAAAGGCCTATCACATTCCTCCCATCCCAAGGAAGTGTTTAATTACTGTCCTCTCCCATTCCTTTATTTCTGTGCAAATTAAACTAAGAATAGTAACATCAGAAACTCAAGAGTTATTGCTCTAGAATAATGCCAGAGAAAAAAATTTCATTTTCATCTGTTGTGAGTCATCTCTAATCTGCTCGCAGAAGCTGGCTTCATGATCAATCTAGGTTTAAAGCACTCTTCAAACAGCTGTATAGAAGCTAGTACAGTAAGGCAGAGAACCCAGAATAGTCTAGAAAAATGGAAACAGGGTTGGTTTCACCAGAGAATCACAACCTCTACAGCCTTTATGAATCCATACATTCTTCACAAACAAAAAAAAATGTCTCTTCCAGTCAGCGTATGAGAATAGAAAAAAAGAGTATGGAATAGCTTATAGGGACCACTCAATGCCTGAAGATCTCTTGTTATGAATTATATAACTTTCAGACTGGTATTTTTGTTTATCAATAGTTTTTTTGACATAGACAACTGATCAACCATGAGAACCCACATCATGAGTGGGCCCACTGGGGTAGAGCAGTAACTTGGATTTCACTGATGGAACTGAACTCAGCAAACTCTTCAAGGCCCACAACATAGCTGCTGATGCCAAAGCCCTGAGGCAGGTACCACATTTAATAGAAAGGCTCCAAATGTACAACCTGGAGTAATTTGTATGGACAACAGCCTGCTCTGATTCTGTTTCCTGTTCATCTCCATTTGTTTTTATGAAGGAACTAAAGCAGCCCATTTATTTACAACTCTAAATAACTCTGTGGGACCAGGTCTCAGTTTTGTGTGTCACCATCATCACCTCTGCTCTAGGCTAGTCTGCTGGGAGGGTCCCTCTGAGGGCATGGAACAGCTTCTGGGAGAAGAGGGAAGGTTTTCTACCATCGCTGCATCTGACATCCAAGTCCGAGCCCAAGTGCGATGAGTACGACCTGAAGCAGTGCCAAGTCTCTCTGAGAAACCACAGCTACTGAAGTAAAAGAAATGAGGAACTGAGACTCAGGTGGACTCGCCCACCTAGGACACCAGGCCTTACCAAAACTGGACTCAGGCAAAACTGGTTTTAATAATCTGGAAAATAAATTCCCAGTTTGGTTCAAGATGGCGACACAGGAAGATCCTGAACTCACCTCCTCCCATGGACATTCTGAATCTTCTACTATATACTGAACAATTTCCTCTGAAAGACACCTAAAACCTGGTGCAGTGACCCTTTCATGTCGGGCAAATGAGAGAGAAATTACATCAAAGCAGGTAAGAAAAACTGAAATAAAATCTCATCCTAAACCCCACCCCCTGGAGTTTCTCCCTGAAGAGCAAGAGTACAAACGCCACACTGGGCACCCCAATTTTTAAGACTGACACATGAGAGAGGTGATCCCCCAAAACATCTGGCTTTGAAGACCAATGGAGCTCATGCTCTTGAGAACCACAGGGCTGTGGTGAGCTAAGGAATGGCTGTCAAAGGAACTGTGGGCAGACTCACCCACCCCAGGATCCAATACAGAAGCGGCCCTTTGGAAAGTGCCAAGAGTTTATTTAATAGAGGCTCATTTCCTACTTTAAACAAATTGGTCTGAGGATACCTTCTAGGGTCAGAGGCTAGTGGGCACTGTCTTCCTACTCTCCTCTCCCTTGCTAAAGCCAGGAGCAGCATCATTATTTTTTAATGTCCCTTTTTATTCCTTTTCCTTTTCTTCACATTTTCCTTTTTTACCATCTTTGCACCCCCTCTGCCTCCCACTAGCCTGTGAGCACCATCTCCATGCTCCCCTCTCCACGTTCCAGAGTGCCAGGATCAGCTGGAGGGGAGCTTCCACACACATCTGATGCCCCTGAATTTACACCTGGTGACCTGTTTTGTGTGGCTGCCATCAAGGATGCCACAAGGTCTCCTGGCTCGGGAGGTCAGGGAGCCTTGTATTCATGGGCCCCATGGGGCTGAAACAGTTGGAGAAACAGTCCTAGCAGACTACCACTCCCGGAGCACTGCACAGAGAACAGCCTTTCTGAGGAGGAGGCCCATTTGCTTGTCCAGAACCTCTAGCCTGAGGGGCAGGCTTCTGGCTTGACACACTTACATGCCTATGGAGATAGGGAACCTTGCTCTCAGGTAAAAGAGTTTGGTGAAAGCAATCTTCACTTTCTCCCTCTGTCTTGTTCTAGCTCACTGGTATCTTCCACAAAGTGGTTTATACCCTTGTCTGGGGCCCTTAATTTCACAGCTGCTTTCAGAGGACACCTCTGCATCTAGTGACCAGCAGGGTCCCACAGGTCTGTAACCAATGGAGAAAAAGTTCTTACACAGCTACCAACATCGAAGGCACAGCAAGAGGCAAGAGACCCAGCTACTCAATTTTCTGTGAAAGAGGCCTATTTACCATCCTAGCTACAGTCTGATGGGCAGGTGCTAATTCAGCATGCATCTGAAGGTTAACTTTACCCTTTCCTGAGACCTCAAAAAGCAGGCACTGTCTTCACCTTCTCCTTCTGTCATGCTCCAGAGTGCCAGTATCTCCAAGAGGGGAGCTGTTATTCATGTCTGATACCCCAATTTTTACAGCTGGTACTTGGTTTTTATGGCTGCTGCCCAGGGAATACCTCCTGATTGCCTGGCTCTGGAGGCCAGGGGGGCTTGTGTCCCTGGGTCCCACAGGACTGTAACAATCGGAGAAACAGTTCTTGGCAGGCTACCACCCCCAGGGCACTGCACACACAGCCAGCTGAAAGACACCCCCAGCTTTCTGTGAGAGAGGCCTACTTGCTAGTCCTGGAGCTTCACCTTTAAGGGCAGGCTTCATAATTGGAACACATCTAGAGGCTACAGAGGTACTCTCAGAAGTTAGGCTGGAGGACAGCATCTTTGTACTCTTCTTTCACCCCGCTACATACAGCTCACTGGTGTCTCCCAGAAAGGAGCTTGTATACTTGTCTGGAACCACAATCTTTGCACCTGCTACCCAGGGAACACCTCCAGATCACCTGGCTCTGGGGGCCAGTGGGACTTATGTTTACAGTCTCAGAGAACTGTATTTATTTGCTTTCTTTAAAAGCTGTGGTCTCGGGGTGTGACTTCCAATTAGCCTGAATCTAGATGCTGACTGAGTTCCTCCCCTTTGGGACACTGACTGGTCTTGGCACACCCTCAACTATCTGGAGCTGTTAAAAATGAAATAGGCTGCTTGGATAATTACAAAAGTTTGAGAGACAACCAAGAGCTAGGACAGGGTGGAGCAAAAAGGCTTATCTCTATACATAAGGCCAACCCTTCAAGAATGAAGAGGAGCCTATTTTGTCTTATGAATAAAAAAAAAAGCACATGCACACACAGGTAATCAAGCAAAATGAAGAAACAGAAGACTATATTTCAAATGAAAAACAACATGAAAACCTCAGGAAAAAAAAAACCTTAATGAAATGAAGAAAAGTAATTTACTTAGTAAAGAATTCAAAGTAACAGTCATAAAGATGTTTACCTAACTTGGAAAATGAACACACTGAGAACCTCAAAAAGAGAATGAAAACATGAGAGGGTTCCAGACAGAAGGTACATAACTGAAGAATCACAATAACTGAACTGAAAAGTACACTAGAGGCATTCAACATCAGATTAGATGAAGCAAAGCAAAGATCAGTCAACTTGAAGACAAGGCAGAGAAACTCACCCAATCAGAGCAGCAAAAGGAAAAAGAATGAAAATAGATGAAGATTGTTTAAGGGACTTGTGAACAACATTAAGCAGACTAACATTCACATTATAGGAGTCCCAGAAGGAGAAGAGAGAAAGGGGAAGAAAACATTTGGAGAAATAATGGCTGAAAACTTCCCTAACCTGGGGAAATAAACAGACATCCAAATGCAGGAAGCCCAGGGAGTTCCAAAACAAATGAACCTAAAGAAATCCAACACTAAATACATACTTAAAATGTCAAAAGTTAAAGACAAGGAGAGAATCTTAAAAGTAAAAAATAAAATGACTTGTTATGTACAAGGGCACTTCCATAAGACTCTCAGCAGATTTTTCAGCATAAATCTTGCAGACCAGAAGAGAGAAGCACAATATATTCAAAATGCTGAAAGAAAAATGTCCAATTAAGAATAGTCACCCCAGAAAAATTTTCATTCATAATTGAAGGAGAGACAAAGAGTTTTCCAGACAAGCAAATACTAAAGGAGTTTATCACACTAACCCAGGCTTATAGGAAATGTTAAGTGGTCTTTTTTAAGCTGAAAAGAAAGGACACTAATTAGTAACAAATAAATATGTGGAAGTACAAATCTCACTGGTAAAAGTAAATGTATGGTAAAGGTAGTAGATTAATCACTTATAAAACTAGTATGAAAATTAAATGACACAAGTCAGAAAAATAACTATAACCACTAATTAGTTGAGAGATATACAAGATAAAAAGAAGTAAAATGCAACATCAAAAACTTAAATATGTCAGGGGGAGAGCAAACATTTAGGGTGTTATACTGCATTCAAACTTAAGTGGTTACCAACCTAAAATAAGCTGTTGAAATGTAAGTTGTTTTATGTAAGTCTCATAGTAACCACCAAACAAAACCTATAGTAGATGCACAAAAAAGAACCAGAAAAGAATCTAAGCATACCACTACAAGTTATCAAACCACAAAGATAGCAAGTGAAGACAAGTGGAACAGAAGAACTACAAAACAGCCACAAAACAGTTAATAAAACTATAGTAAGTACATACCTATCAATAACTACTTTAAATGTAAATGGACTAAATTATCCAATCAGAAGACACAGATGGCTAAATGGATTTTAAAAAAGAGACCTATCTATATGCTGCCTACAAGAGAGTCACTTCAGATGTAAGGCACACACAGACTGAAAGTGAAGGGATGGAAAAAAGAAATTCCATGCAAACAGACACCAAAAGAACTCTGGGTAGCTATACCTACAACATAAGTATATATACTATATACTTTAAAACAGAGACTGTAATAAGAGACAAAGAAGGGCATTACATAATAATAAAGTAGTCAATCCAACAAGAGGATTTAATATTTGTAGATATTTATGTAGCAAATACAGGAGCATCTAAAAATGTAGACCAAATATTAACATACCTAAAGAAATAGACAACAATACAATAATAGTTGGGGACTTTAATCATGAGGGGATAGATTGTTACATCAGTGGATAGATCATCCAAACAATCAACAAGAAAACATTGGCTTTAAATGACACATTAGACCAGATGGACTTAAGAGATATATACAGGACATTCTACCCAAAGGCAATGGAATACACATTCTTCTCAAATGCACATGGAACATTCTCCAGGTTAGACCATATGGTAGGCCACAACACAAGTCTTAAGAATTTTTAAAAGTTTAAAATCATATTAAGCATCTTTTTCAACCACAGTAATATGAAATTAGAAATCAATTGCAAAAAGGAAACTAGAAAATTCACAAATACGTGGAGACTAAACAACATGCTACTAAACAACCAATGAGTCAATGAGGAAATCAAAAGCAAAATAAAAAAATACTTCTAGAGAAACCAAAATAGAAATACAACAAACCAAAATTTGTGGGATACAGCAAAAGCAGTTTTAAGAGGGAAGTTCATAGCAATAAGTATCTCTTTCAGGAAACACAAAAAGTCTCAAATAAACAACCTAACTTTACACCTCAAGGAACTAGAGAAAGAAGGACAAAGTAAGCCCAAAGTTAGTAGAAGGTAATGAGAAAAACAAAAGCAGAAACACGTGAACTAGAGAATAAAAGTAGAAAAAGATAAATGAAACCAAGAGCTGGTTCTTTGAAAAGATAAACAAAATTGACAAACCTTTAGTTAGATTCCCCAAGAAAAAAGAGAGGACTGAAATTAAATCAGAAATGAAAGAGGAGATATTATGAACTGATACCACAGAAATATAAAGGTTCATAAGAAACCACTACAATTATATGCAACAAATTGGACAACCTAGAAGAAATAGATAAATTCCAAGAAACATACAACCTTCCAATACTGAATCATGATAAAATAGAAAACTGAAACAGACAATTACTAATTTTTAAACTCCCTATACCAACAGTCTTTGACCAGACAGCTTCACTAGTGAATTCTGCCAAACATTCAAAAAAGAATACCAATTCTTCTCAAACTCCTCAAAAAAGGGGGAAGCTTTTCAAATTCATTTTATGAGTCCAGCATTACCTAAGATCAAAACCAAACAAGAACAACACAAGAAAGGAAAAGTATAGGTCTATATCCCTGATGTAAAATGCAAAGTCCTCAACAAAATATTAGCAACCTAAAGTCAACAATACATTAAAAGGATCATACACCATGATCAAGTGGGATTTATTTTGGGTTGCAAGGAGGGTTCAATGCCTGTGAATCAATCAACATGATATACCATATTAATAGCATGAAGAATAAAAATAATATGATACTCTCAACATACACAAAAGAAGCATTTGACAAAATTCAACATCCATTTATGATAAAAACTTTCAACAAAGTGGATATAGAGGGAATGTATCTCAACATAATAAAGGCCATATGTGACAGCCCACAGCTAATATTATACTCAATGTGAAAGCTGAAAGCTTTTCTGTGAAGATCAAAAACAAGAGAAGGAGGCCCACTTTTGTCACTTATACTCAACATAGTACTGGAAGTGCTAGCCAGAGCAATAAGGCAAGAAAAATAAGTAAAAGGCATCCAAATTGGTAATGAAAAAATTAAACTGCCACTATTTACAAATAACATGATACTTTATATAGAAAACCCTAAGAACTCCACCAAAAAACTATTAGAATAAATTAATTCAGTAAAGTTGCAGCATACAAAATCAGTATACAGAAATCTGCTGCATTTCTACACACTAATAACAAACTATCAGAAAGAGAATTAATAAAACAATCTTATTTATAATTGGATCAAAAGAATGAAATAACTAGGAAAAAATTTAGAGGATGAAAGACCTATACACAAAAAACTATAAGACAATGATGAAAGAAACTGAAGAAGACACAAAATAAATGGAAAGCTAGGAAGAACTGATAGTCTTAAAATATCCATACTATCCAAATCAAACTACAGATTCACTGTAATCCCTATCAAAATACCAATGGCATTTTTCAAAGAAGTAGAACAAATAATTTAAAAATTTGTATAGAACCATAAAAGACCCCAAATAGCCAAAGCCATCTTGAGAAAAAGTACAAATCTTGAGGTATCACACTCTTAGATTTCAAACTATATTACAAAATTATAGGAATCAATATGGTATGGTATTGACATAAAAACAGACAATTAAATCAATGGAAAAGAATAGAGAGCCCAGAAATAAACACATACATTCATAGTCATTCTATGACAAAGGAGCCAAGAATTGGACAGCATAATGAAAAAGAATGAACTGGACTCCTATTTTATGCCATACACAAAAATTAACTCCAAATGTATTAAAGATTGAATGTAAGACCTGAAACCATAGAACTCCTAGGAAAAAACAAAGGCAGTAAGCTCCTTGCCATCGGTCTTGGTGATCATTTTTTTGGATTTAATACCAAAGCAAAGGCAACAAAAGCAAAAATAAACTAGTGGAACTACATCAAACTAAAATGCACAGCAAAGGAGGCAATCAACAAAATGAAAAGGCAACTTACCGAATCAGAGAAAATATATGCATATCATATATCTCATATCGGGTTATCAGATATATGATGTGATAATATAAAGAACTATTATATATTCTACATATATAGAATTATCATAAATATACATACTATACATATCCTACATACATTATATATACACATATATGTATATATATAATATATAAAGAACTATGTGTGTATATGTGTATGTGTGTGTGTGTGTGTGTGTGTAAAGAACTCATACAACTGAAGAGCAAGAAAAGAAAAAAATCCAATTAAAAAATGGGCAGTGGATCTGAACAGCCATTTTTTCAAAGACATGCAAATGGCCAACAGGTACATGAAAGGTATTCAATATAATTAATCATTTGGGAAATGCAAATCAAAGCCACAATGAGATACCACCTTGTACCTGTTACAATGGCCACTATCAAAAAGACAAGAAATAACAAGCATCAGAGGATGTGAAGAAAAGGGAACCCTTGTATATTGTTGGTGGGAATGTAAATTGGTATAGCCATTATGTATAACAGTAAGGAGGTTCCTCAAACATTTAAAAATATAACTACCATATTCTCCAGCAATTCCACTTCTGGGTATTTATCTGAAAAAAGTGAACACACTAACTTGAAAAGATTATATACCCCCATGTTCATTGCAGCATTATTTACAATAGCCAAGATATGTAAACAACTTAAGTGAACATCAACAGATGAATGAAGAAAATGTGGTATGTATAAAAAGTGGAATATTATTCAGTTACAAAAAAGAATGAAATCTTGCCATTTGCAACAGCAAGGATGGGCCTTGAGGACACAATGTGAAATGAAGTAAATCAGGTAAGGGAAATACAATTTGATCTTACTTAAATGTAGAATCTATAAAAAGAAAAAAAATCTCAGAGATGCAGAGAACAGATGGGTGGTTGCCAGAGGCACAGGGTGAGGAGTGGGCAAAGTAGGTTGAAGGGAGTCAAAAGGAACAAACTTCTAGTTATAAAATAAATAAGTTATGGGGATATAACATACAGCATGGTGGCTACAGTTAATAACACTGTATTACATACTTGAAAGTTGCCAAGAGACTAAATCTTAAAAGTTCTCATAAAACAATTCTATAACCATATATGGTGACAGATGTTAACTAGACTTATTGTGGTGATTATTTCGCAACATATGCAAATATTGAATAATTACATTGTATATCTGAAACTAATATGTGTGGCAATTATATCTCAATAAAAATATTATTCACATACAGTAAAATGCCCTTTTTCTGATGTACAGTTCTGCAAATCTTAATAAATGCATACAGTCAGGTAACCATTACATAATCAGGACATAAAACAGTTCCATATCCCCCGAAACACATGCTGCCCCTTTGTAGACAGCCCTTCCTCTCAATCACACCCAACCGCCAATCTGTTTTCTGTCCTATCATGTTGCCCTCAGTGTATGGAATCATACATTATGTAGCTTTTTGAGTCGACTCTTGACTTCTTTCACTTAGCATATTGCATTTTATGATCCACCAATACTGATGTGTTCATAATAGTTTGTTCTTTTACTGCTCAGTAGTGTTGCATTATATCGAAGTACTACAGTTTGTTTTGTCATCCCCCAGTTGAATGATGTCTGGATTGTTTCCAGTTCCTGATGAGTGTAAATAAAGCTACTATAAATATTAGTGTACTGATTTTGTTGTGATCATAAGTTTCCATTTCACTTGGGTAAAAACCCAGAGTGGGATTGCTGGATCATATGTAAGTGTATGTTTAGCACTATAACTGCCAATTTGTCTTCCAAAGGGGCTGTACCATTCTGCTTCCCACCGTTATTGAATGTATGAGAAGCCTGGTTGCTCCACATCCTCACCTACTTGGTACCACCCATTTTTTTCTTTGTATTTCAGCCATTCTAGTGAGTGTGTGCTGCTACCTTACTGTGATTTTAAAAATATGAATCTTCAAGATCTATCAGATTTCAGAGTATCATATGTTTTCACCTTTAAGTCAATAATGTATTATTTTCTTCCTCTTGGAGATAAAGCAATAAGCCCAGACAAGTAAGTTAATTCAGTTACAACACACAAAAGATACTCTGGTTATAAAAGAAATGTTCCTTCTACAAGTTTGCATTTACATATCTAATATCTAATATTAAATAATAATACATTAATAATAATACAAAGATTTCCATTTAACAACATAAAATAACTAATATATCATAACTTCCATTAGTATAGAAAATCATAAATTATAGATAGATCATTCAAACATGTTATATATAACTATATGTGTACTATACACAGAAATGGAGATATATTTTACTATAAGAAACAGTTTGTCAAGTACATTAACAGTTTAAGTTTGATCACAAAGGGAGTATTTAATATTTTAGAAAAATGATACTGCAAATTATACCAGCAACATTACATATGTGAAAAATTAATGATCTGATTACAAATGCTACTGTTCCAAGGAAGATCTCCATTTTTCAAAAATACATTGTCTTTGTCCTATAACTGTTTGCACTTTAAATTAATGAAACTAAATATATGGTTTAGAATTTTTTACCATGTCTTATTGTTACCACTTGTTGTAATGTTCACATATCTTTTTCAGCTAAGGATCATTTTATGCATTTCTTATCTATTCTCATAGATGGAACAGGAAATTAAATGTCTTCCATGAAAAATAGTTGTTTCACTCATTCAATGGATAGTTATTGCATTCTTAGCAAGCTGGTGGAGGGGGGTAATTTCTTTTTTAGGTAGAGGTCTCAGAATGGGAGCCTTTAATGAAGTGACATATTAAACAAAGGCCTGAGAGAAAAGAGGGAGTAAGTCTTGTGAAGAGGTGGAGGAAGAGGATTCTGGGTAAAGGGAACAGCAGCGCAAAGGCCCTGAGGGGAATGTGTGCTTTACAAGGCTGAAGAGATCATCCACACTGGAGCACAGCAGAGTGAGCTAGGGGAGCCCTAGAAGGAGATGGATTCAGAGAAAGGGACCCAGATCATATAAAGGCATTGACTGAAACTAAGTCTCAGTTGAATGGGAAGCAACTAGAGCACTTTAAGCAGCAGAGTTAGAGTCTGACCTAACTTTTAAAGGAATACTTTGCTATTTGGAGAACCAACTGTCACACGGCAAGAGTGAAACAGAGAAACCAATTAACAGGCTGCCTCAAGAGTCCAGATGAAGGATGACAGTGGTTTGCCATCAGTTAAATGATAACAGTTGACATGGGAGAAAGCAGTCAATTCAGTACATGTTTTCGAACATAGACAATAGGATTGGCTGATGGATTGCATGTAGAGCATAAAAAAAGGAAATGAATTCAAAGTTGAAAACCAGCTTCAAAAAGGTCAAAAAAATCACTTCATCTGAAAATAATGAATATTTTCATTTCAACAAAGATCTTTTGGAATCTGAAACACAGTAACTGTATTGACTAGCTGGCATCCAATTTTTGAGAGTCAAGAACAAAAATAGGAAACAGGTGCCATTTCCAACAACAAACTTTTGAAACACTTGCTGCCATCAGTTATTAAGGGAAAGTCATTGAGAATTCTGAATATAGATCACAATCAGAATACCATTCTTTCTCTTCTGCCTTTAATGACTTTAGGTAATATTTTCCAAATCAGCTAGTGTAACTGAGTTTGGCAGGAATTATCCAGATGAACAGATTAACAGCAGATAAGCAAGATGATTGAAATGTAAACAGATGAAGATTAATGCAGTGGAGGACATGAACCAACATGCAGGAAGAAGTAAGACTCAAAATAGTAAATTATAATTTCGAAAGTTTCATATACTGTATCAATTGTGCGAAATAACAAAAATGTGGACGACCTGGAGTTTAGAATACAAATTTTTCCCATTTCTTTCAGAAAGATAAGGATGTTGTCAGGATTAAAACCATTTGTCATGAAGATAACATAATGTTTCAAGACTATGAATAATGATCTTCAAGAAATTCAAGATAGTTTTGAAGTAGAGAGATTGAAACTGTAAATGACACTGAGACAACTTCCTCTAGATTTCAGTGTCCCCACTATTCTGAGATACAGGGGTGAGAGAAGCAGTCAGTGCTATGGAAACACAATTCCCAGGATGCCACCAGAGGTAGGGACACTGAAAAGGCAATTTGGAGTCAAGTACTTAACATATTGTCCTTTAAGTTTATTCTTATTATCTTACACAGTGTTTCCACACCTTAAACAGTGTTTAATAAATGCTAAATGAATGAATGAAACTTTCCATCACCGTTACCCAAGGAAAACCTTATGATGGTGATTAATACATTGTGCAGAGTAGAAAGGTAAACACACCTCCTTTTTTACAATCTTTTTCCCAAGTCAGACCCAATGTACTTCCCTATTTATGATTCTGGGGGTTTGTCAAGGTGACTTGGTGTTATAATCCAGAAATCTATACCATTAAAAGAAACAGCAAAAGAGTAAGGCTATTTTGGAATTTCTTTAGAAAGCTAAAGTACTTCAATGTTTAGCAACTCTTAATAATAGAGGCCCACTGGTAATATATGTTACTGCCCCTCACACCTAAGCAGTTTGAAATCTTAAAAGCTTTCCCATGAAATTACTGCCCTATGATGGCCCTCTCAACTTTGAGGATTCACTAAAGGTTGAACGAGGGTTAAAAAAGCCCTCTATTTTCATAGATGGCCTCCAAGAAACAGAATAAAATGTTAAATCAAATTTCAGGAACACAGTGATACACTAGTGAAAGAATTCACAGGCCATTCTTCAATTTCAATTTATCGACATTGCCATCCCTCTATTCCTCATGATTAGACGGCAGTGTTAATCATTCCTGTCTCTGAGCTGACATAATCTAAGGACAAATGAGTGACCAAAAATATCCCATTAATGAGACTACTCAGCCACATCACAGCATTCATCCCAAGTTGAAAACCATAACTCTATTTAATAGCACAAAGCCCTAGGTTTATTTGCATCTTATGAGCAAACATTCAGGAGACTGAAGCAGCTGGCTAAATCATCTTGCTCTTATTTAATTTACCATTCTCCTCTCACGTTAGTTCTGCTGCAGAAATAGGATTGCAGTTCTCTTTCAGTAACTCCCTGACAACTTAGAACCAGAAAGAATAAATTTTCTTTGCTGATTCCCTATATCTCATGAAAAAAGAGAATCAGTGAGTGTGATCCTCTTTAACTGATGCCAATGTATCTTCTCCTTTTGAAATGTTGACCAAAAGTGCACTATGTGATATTTCTTTTGTTTCAATATTCTTCAAATGTATTTGTTTCAGGAGGGAGGGGAATGTGTTTTGGAGACAGACACTTTTGCCTCTTAGTTAATAGTTGTCAAATGCTGACTTAAAACAATATTAAGAAACATCTGAATTAAATGATGTAAAAACTTTGAGACGTATACCTGGAGAGACCTGGCGTGTTTGCATAGGAATATAGCAACTTTCACAATCAGGGTTCCTTTCCTAGAAAGGATAACAGAACTCAGCTTCCCTAAGCCATAATGAGGTTTTGGTTTGTTTCTATTTTGGGACAGAAGAGTTTGGTGTTTAAACCTTTCCAGTTAATTCCTATATGGGTCCAAGTGCAGTCTAGACCAGTGTTGCCCAAGAGATATTAAAATGCAAGTCACATGTGTAATTTTAAATGTTCTAGTTGCCACATTAGAAAAGTAAAAACCGGTCAAGTGGATTTTAATAACACAGTTTCTTTAACCCAATGTATCCGAAATACTACTATTTAATAAATATTCCATGTATAAAAATTAATGTGAAATTTCACATTTTTTTTTCCACTATGTCTTTGAAATCTGGTGCATATTTTACACTTGCAAATACATCTCAACTTAAACTGGCCCTATGTCCATGGCTCAATAGCCACACACAGTGAGTGACTCCTATATTGGGCAGCATGAGACCTGGGGCAGGGCCTAGGGAGAATCTGTAGAATTGATTCAAGGGTAGTTGTAAGCTGTGAGTGGCAATAGCAAAGTCTCTCTGTTACTTCCAAGGTTATTGGAAGAAAAAGATTTGGGGGAGAGGGAGTTCATATGGTCCTTGGCCTGGAAGCACCTAGGAATTCTGTAGGTTCTTATAAGAATGTGAACTTAACTCTCCTCAAATCATTGTAGCCCAGGTATTTCATTTGTTACTTCAACATGCCAAGAGCTCTTTTAGTGAATTATTTTGTCACATTTGTGAAAAATACTAATTTACTGGTTCTACTACTCAGAACATCTTGCTTCCTTGACATCTTGTATTCTCTAACCTCTGTTCTTCATTGCTGTACCCAGTTGATGAAATTGAAGTTTAAATTCAATTCAGAACTGCAGCTCTCATTTTGAAATCTAATCACAAGCCACAGCTCAAGATCTCTTTCTAAAGTGACTCCTCCACTTACTGAAAACCTATGTACTAAATACTCTGCTAGGCACAACATCACCTTCAACCCACTGAAGATAGGCATCACTACCCTAATTATAGTAAACTGCTGCCAGAGGAGGGTAACAGCCTGCTCGGGGTCACAGGACTGGTTATCTAGCCTTCCCCTCCTGACTTTCTACAAGCTTTCTTTGCCTTGGTTTAATAATAACAACCAATGTCCTGTTATTCTTAAATCACCCAGCCCAATGCAAGCATCTTTTGCATAGGCAGAATTCTGAACACCAATTCCTACTTTTTCCTCTGGGAACAGAAACCAGCAAGAAAATAAGAACCATCTGTCACTACTGAGCTTGCAAAAAGCAGAGGAAAAACTTTTCTCCATGCAAAGTCCAAGATAAAGAAATGCACTCAGAACCACCCACACGACAGAATCCTCCCACGTGGTGTCCATTTATATGCCCAACCGTCATTTTAATTGCAAATGACAGGTCACCCCTGATAGTAAGGCGCTCCTCTCCCATTCTCGGGGCTCTCTGTCCCCAAAGTCACTAGTGCCGACTTGTTTCAATTGCTTTTGATTCTGCTTACACACATATTTCTCTGTTGGGACCGCTGCTATTCTAAGCTTTGGCTCCCCTGGCCTAGACGATCACTAGGGAGGAGGGAGCTCTGCCTTTGTAATTACCACGTGGAACTCTTTGGTAATCTCTACCCGCCCCTTCCTCAATATCATAGATTCCTCACTGCTCAGAACTTTAACCTCTACTTTTTGTACCCCAAGCAAGGCTCAGCAGCTTCCATCTCAAGTCATAAACAATCAGTGCCCTTCTATTATGCCTGTAAATTTGGTTGCTTCAGAGGCCTCTGAGCTTTGAGGAACCCTCCTGAGTAACTGTGGGTTTGGGTAATAGAGCAGCAGTTTAGATGTTCTCAAATCAGACTACAACAAACAAAATTTCTTCACTCACCACAACTTTCCATTTCATCTGGCTGGGAAGATGGAAGCTCAGTAGCCATGTCCGTATGAAAATCATTTTCTACATCAGAAAAATTTTCATACTAACTTACCTCTAACTCTCCCTTTTTCCAAAATACTCATCCCCTCCTCCAGGTAGAGCTTTGCTCCATAGTCAAGCAAGATGGATCCCAAAGCAAGTTGCCTAAGACCTGGCTCCTCAAAGGATGTCCAGAGGCCTGCAGAATCAGCACCATCTGTAAGCTTGTTAGAAATGCAGAATCTGCTTTTTAACAAAGTCCCAGGGCATTCATATCTACATTAAAGTGTGAGAAGCCTGGTTCGAGACACAGCTGAAAAGAATCTGACTTATGTCAGTTAATACAAATAACCAGTTAATACAAACAGCAATTGTCCATTTAATTCCTATTATGCTAGGAATCCCTGGCTTTTTTTTAAAGCCTGTTATTCTAGCCTAAAACTGGACTGAAAACAAAAATACTTTCCATGAAAAGCCAACTTGTTTAATGCAGTTCTAGAATTCTTCCATCTCTTCCCTAACTAAGGTGAATGTTTGTACTCCATAGCCCCATATGCCCACAGAAAGAGATACTAGTTACTGAAAGATTTCTGCAAATGAACATCAGAATGATGCATGAAACAACAGCTAAGAAGGCAAGCAAATGTGTTCTCATAATTAACAAGCCCTACAAATTTTTGCCCTTTATGATCACTACAAATTCTATTAGGATGACAAATGAGAGACACAGTTTTACTCAATAACTGCAAAAACTTGAAGGGAATGAGAATATACGTTGATTTTAAAGCTATATTACACTATATTTTACAGAAAAAGTAGCTAAAATTTCCCAAGTTCTCCCTTACCTGGTTTTTGTGGTGGGGGTGCATTTGTAAAACATAAACAAAAATGACAGCATCCATCATTTGGGAGTCATTCTATCATAAACATTTTATATGAACAACACTCTTTACCTTGCTCTTCCAACAAATGAGTGAGAATCATTTTTCTAACATGAAAGTTTATATTTTACTTCACAATTGCACTAAAGGCAGTTATGTCTTTCACTTAAAATTATCCAGTTGTTTAAAAACACAAATAAATATCAAGGTAACAGTGAACATTTAAAAAAAGAGTAATATATAGCTTCCACTATTTTTTTTTAAAGCTATTCATGGCTAAGGACTCTCCAACACTTTAAAGTAGAAAATGACTTTGCTTTTGAAAATTTTAATATTCTATGAAATAATTAAGGGTCTTTAAGAAAACCTAGAAAATAGATGAAAAGATGCCACAGTATTCAAAAAGAGATAGCCAAGAACTGCAGTCATCATATGACCTAATACTACCTCAAAGGTACAAGATTTTTCACGAGTACAACCAACTCCCAAAGATCATGATATATTTTCATCTTTTGTCTACTAGGTATTCTATCTGACTTTAGAATTCTATCTTTCTTGTAAGATACCTCTCATTCTTTACCAAAAAAAAAAAAAAAAGAAAAAGAAGACACATTCCTCACTCTTCTTTTACTTAAAAAAATAAAATTGGACAAAGCCAAAAATGCCAAACATGTTCTGATTCCATTTTCTCTTTGGTCTCTCAGTGAGTTTCCTGCTCAAAGCTCCCACCACCTCACTTTCCAGTAACTGCTATTTAACCCAATGGATAAACAGTAGGGTGGGAGCTGCCTCTTGCGGCTGCTATAAGCAGATCAGCTGGCCGCTGGCCTGTCCTTTCTCCATGAGGAGAGGAAACGGAATGATGGACTCATAAGGGTCCTTCAGATCCTCCAAGCTGACCCAGTGAGCCACAGCAAGGTGGCTGCCTAGGGTGTGTACTCCATAGAGACAAGGGCCATGTTGGTGGAGTCCCAGTGCCTGGCATGGCCCCTTAAGCTGTATCTGTCTGTGGAACCTGCGAGGCCTTCCTCTGGTGGCACCTCATGTAACTCTGCTAATTGGTGGCCCATCTGCTCCTAAGGACAAGCACAGCTCTGCCTCCTCCTCAGTGCAAGTGCTCAGGAGAGGGTGAGGCTGGCAGAGCAGGAAAGCCATGGGCAGCGCCTCTGTCTGCTGATGCTCCTAAATCTGACGTTGCTGATCTCAACCTCCACTGTCCATAATGCATCGAACCAACTGAGCAAAGCTTCCCTGAGAAGACTAGGAGGAATCTGGTTGCACGAATCCTTTTGTTACAAATAAAAACCCCAAAAAGCCTGCTGCAGTACACTGCAGGATTAAAGTGAGGACAGTCCCTGACACGTGAATGTTTCAGTGACCCTGGGCATGCCCCTCCACCACGGCCATCTGCAGGTCCTGCAGTAACCGTGTGAGGGGTATGGGGAGTGGAAGAGCGGGGGTGCCAGAGAGAGCACCGCAGGCTGCCGGAGGAGGGCCGAGCAGACCCAGGCGGGAGAAAGGGGTGACGGGAGGACCGAGGCCGAAGGGCTCGCACAGAGGGGAGGCGAAGACCCACTGTCAGGAGAGGGCTGAGAAGAGCCCCTGGGATCCAGGAAAAGTCAAGAGCTGTGGCCTCACACAGGAATACGGAGCCATTTCTGGATGAGGCTGCTTGGACTAGTGCACACAACTGTCCTAACAGAGCACATTCAGCTTGGCCTTCGTTCCAGAAACTCTAGGGTCTTTGAACTCCGAAGTCCAATCAGGCAGCAGCATCTCCCTGCCCCCACTCTCTGCCCCCATCAAGTCTGCTCTCCACCCAGAAGGTAGGACTATTCCTTTCAAAACACAAATCCGATCATGTCACTCCTCTGCTCAGAATTCTCCAATAGGTTCCCTGTACACTCTGAATATGATCCGGTGTCCTTAGTCGAGCCCTGGATACTCTGCCTACTTCATTTCCTCCCCTTCTTCCCTTTGATGGGTCCACTCCATCTAATCCAACCTCTTTGCTCTTCCTCAAACCCTGCCCTCTGGCTCTGTCAGATCCTGGCACTTGCTTGGATATCTATGAGTCTAGGTGGTTCTCCCACTTTGTTTTGGTCTTTGCTCAAATGTCACCTCTTCCAACCTACCCCAATGGCAGCCTCAGCTCCGCCACTCTTCAGGTCCTTGCCCTTGCGCTGGCTCATCTCACACTCCCCCATGGCTTTCTCCTGCAAATGCTTGTGATTCTTTGCCCCAAAGCTTCCTCTGGCCGGGAGCTGTGACCATCCTTGCCCATAGGAGCAGGCAAAGGGGCCCTCAACCAAAGACACATGGGGGTTAGTCAATAAATAACCAATCTCCGTGTCCCTCCACGGGACATTTTTGAGGCCTGTTCCACTGTCTCCCAGCATGGGAATGTGCCCTGGTTGGATAACCTTTTGGATGCCACACCCTTTATTGGTCTCCTTCAGTTCTTTGCCTCACTTCCCTACCCTCCCCGCCAGTATTTCCTGGGATCACCTCCCCTGTAAGCCTTAAATTTCTGTCACAGGATCTGCTTTGGAGAGAGCTCAAGTTAAGATACCAGCCATCCCCTCCTCCCAGCATACTGCCCGGCACATAGAAGTGCTTAATAAATATTTATTCAATGCATAAAGGAACTTTCATAGTTAATCTTCATCTTGGAGATGTTGCTGATCAAGAAGCATTTTGTGTCTCATTGGAAAGCTTGTTTTACATACAGATGATTAGCCCTATTTCAGCTAGAACAGAGACTCTGAGAAGGGCTTGGGATCCACATGGCTTCCTTTTGAGAACCGTGCTACTTGTGACAGCTATCCCTCTGCTGACATCCTAGAATGGCTCTGCCATCTAGAAACAACCTTTTTCTAAGGTCAGTGGATAGATACTCCAACTCTTGAACCCTGAGTGGTAACATGAAAAGCACAAGCATGAAAGAACTGTCAAATTGTTCCTACATGCCCTCCATCTGTAAAATCCTTGCACCTCTGCAGCTTCCCTGAGAAGCTCTGACGTCAAGAACTGGGACCAGCTTTCAGGACCAGGACCAAAGGACCATAATTTGCAGGGCCCATTGCCAATGGAAAACACAGAGCCCCTTGTTATTAGGAATTTCAAGACAGTGACAACACAGCATTAAACCAAATGCAGAGCACTTCTGAGTCCAGGGTCCCGTGTAAATGCAGGGGTCACACACCCATGAAGCCAGCCCTGCCAAGGACTTGTCAAGGAGGAACTATCAGAGACCTTCTAAGACAGCTCCCTTGGCATGGATTATTCCCAGAGATAAGAGAAACAGCAGCATTCTGTTTTATTTCAGCTTAAGGCACCAGAAGGCTATACAACTCACAACAGAAAGGCCTGTGGGCAGTTATCCAGGGCATCTGGGCTCACGGTGCCTTTGGATTCCCTGAACACCCACGGAATCCATCACGGTGCCCAGCTCCCTGCTGCCTGCCTAATGGCTCAAACTGTTTTCAGCTCTGGGGTTGCAATTACCCTGAGGAGCCCCACAGTTTAAACACACAATTATATAACTGAGAGAGACAGAGAACCTGCTTTTAGAACTCTACCTCTGCAGAGGATACAAAAGGTCTCAAGATTTAGTCCAAGAAAATCCATTCAGGTTCATCACTCAGGGATCTGGGACCCACTGCCAAAAGGTCAGAAGGGTTTGGAAGAAAGGTGGAAGGGAACAAAATGGTTTGTTGGTGTTACACCTAAGCTTCAAGGACGTGTCTATTTGAGGCAACACACAGATCAAGGTGATACCAGGACATGGCTGTGACTACAGGGGACCTGCAGAGACATGTCCAAGATGGGAAAACAGTTTATCACCACCTGTGCTTGTGAGATGCTTAACACATTGTAGGCGAGGAGAGAAGCAGTGTGCTAATGTGCACTGTAGATCCCTACGAGGGGGACCGGGGTATGCCCCGGACTCAGAACCTTTGATCGACCAGGCAATTGGGAGGGATCGGGAGGGCTGGATAGAAAACACCTTGTGAAATGGTGACTTACATAACATCTAAAATGCAATTAACCACAGATCCTATTTCCTGGTATGCCAAATGATTTTTTTTTACTATAGAGAACCTTTCTAAAGTTTCTGGTTTTTTTCAATCCTGCTACAAAATGCAAAAGAAATTACAGCCTCCATCTGAAATGTCAGGATTTTCATTTCAAGAAAACTACTGAATTAACCTCTGCAAGGTATATGATACTGTACTATGAACTCATGTTGGGGGACTTCTGGAACCAGACAAAGAACCAGACAAAGGCACTTTAAAAAAGAGCAAGAGGGCTAGTAGTCAGACATTTGGGGATTAAAATTCTGTTTCTGTTCTGTACAGGCTTTGTGACTTTGGGCATTCACTGACCTCCATGTGTTTCAGCACACTTGTATGGTCAAAGGAGAGAACACTCACCTCTCCAGGTGCTGTGAGAGTAAAATCAAAGAACATTCTCCAATATGACATGTTTGAACCAAACGCAAGCTGTCCCCCAGAAAACAGTGGCTATTTTAACCTCCTCTTTCACACCCTATACCTTGTCTGCCACAAATCCTGATGGCTCCTCATTCAAAGTATCCCAAATCTGATCACTTCCCACAAACCCTGGCCCACCCATCTTTTCTAAGCATTCCCACCTCCCCACTGGACTTCTGCCAATCCCCTTCCTGGCTTCCTGGCTTCCCAGCTCCCACCTGTGTCTCTCCCATAAATTTATTCCCAACACAGAAGCCAGAGGAGTATTGTTAAAAGGAAAGAACTGCTCTCCAATAACGAAGTCCTTCCTTTGGTCTAAAGCATTGGTTCTCAACCTGGGTTTAACTTTCTGTCTCAGAGGGCATCTGGCAAGGGCTGGGGACATTTTTAGTTGTCACACTTGGGGGATGGGAATGCTACTGGCATTTAGTAGGTAGAGCCCAGGGATGCTGACCATCCTGTCATGCATAGAACAGCCCCCACAATGAAGAACTGTTCAGCCCAAAATGTCAGCAGTTCCAATGTCTAGAACCCTTGTGTAAAGGATGGCAGTGGTCTGAACCCCTCTACCTCAACCTCTCTGAACCTGCCTAGTCCTCATGCCCCATCCTCCCCCTATTGCAGAGCAGTATCCTTGCTACACCAGCACATGACTAGCCATTCCCACATGGTCACTGTTCTCTCTGCCTAGAATGTTCTTCCTGTAGATATGCAGAGTGCTCTTCCACTACCTTCAAGCCTCTGCCAGTCATCTGATCTTAAGCCACACTCCGTTCACTCCCGTCTCTGCATGCTCTGTCCCCCTTTTCCCCACATCCCTTCTCACCATCTGGAACACTTGTCATTGTATTGTTTTTTGTCTTCTTCCACCTTTTAGCATATAAGGTCCAGGAAGGTATGCACTTTGGTCTTATTTATTCATATTGTGCAGCAGGCATGTAGCAGGCACTCAATAAAGATTTGCTGAAATGAGTGAATGAATGTATGAGTATTACCTTGTAGAGGTACTGAATTGTGGCTGGGAGAAAGCTTCTAGTTTGAAGAAGTATGTACATTTATTGCCAAGTCTGTATTCCTAACCCATTTTGTATCAAAACAGAGCTTGAAGAATTCCCAAATGGACCCCCTAATGCTATCATGACAAATCATAGATGGGAACGTAGTCCACACACCCTCGAAACTTCTCTACCACAATTCACACATGTGATGAGTTTAACTACTGGATGATGTTTCCCAACCTAAAAATAAGTATATGTTGTTTGAAAAATTGTATTTATGAAAGATAAAGGGACAGAATATTTAAAAATCAGAACAGTTCTACAAACTCCAGCTAAACAATTTTTTAAATTTCCAGAGTCCCTTCCATCAATAACATTCCATTGTTACATGAAATACTTATTATACACAGCAATGTCTTACCCAGGGGGTCAGACAGAACAATAAAGAGTCCTTGCCCTCAGAGAGCTTACATCTGGCATGAACATTAAGGTAGTTGTGTTAAATGAACTGAAGCCACCCTGTGCCAGCAGAAGGCAGACTGGTTTCCGGGTTAAAAGGGGAACACAGGAAGTGTAACTGGGGTCCTTAGCAGACAGGGAGCACGGAAGGCATGGAGGGGGAGGTGGCCCTGGTATTCCTTGGACAGTGAGCACGGGGAGGGCATGGCTGTGTTTTGAAAGTGACAAGTCCTCCCATTTGGCTGGAACAAAGGCCACCTGTAAAGAAATGGCGGGAAAGTAAAAATGTCACTGAGGCCAGAGCACAGAGAGCTGAATGCCTGGGGCAACTGGCTTCAGTTCAGTTTGAAAGGACTGGCAGACAGCTAAAACCGCAAAGCTTGGAGGCAGCAGGGATGGCTTAATTTCTCCTCATTTCCCTGCACCTTCCCAGGAGGCAGCATGGCTGGAAGGAAAAGAAATGATTTACATAAGCAGGTGGAAGGAGAAGCATAAGATAACTAAACAATTCTGGCCAGATGTAAAAGGAGCTGGGCCAAGGGAGAAGAGAGCTGGTCTGTGTAATGGGGTCCCAGACCATCCGGTGGGAGGGAGCTAGGAAACCACTGGAGTTTTCCCACACCCAAAAGGCACAGAAATAGGAAAGCAGGAAGGCAAGAAAAGTGAGTCCAATGGACACCATGACCTCAGGACTATTCAAGCCATTTTATAAAATTACAATGCCAGTGTTTTTATTCAGTTTATCAGCTGGCTTCAGAGATGTGGAATCAGAGGTAAGGGATCATTTTCCACAGATGTTAGAATGCCCCTTTCCTGAAAAACCTCCAAAATCAGATGGAAGTTTTTAGATTGTGTTGGCAGAGGCTAATCTGCTATTAACAAAACAATCAGAATGGGTTATAACAAATACTGAAAAACTTCTCTTTGATTCATCTCATCAGTGGATATCAAAAATTTTATATGGAATCTGAAACCAATATAATATGAAATGCCTTTAAGATTTGATAAACCTGATTTTTAAAATGAGGTACCTGTGGCCAAGGGACAATAAGGGCCCACCCACCGCCCTTCATGAGCATTCATTTATTTGACAGACCTGTCCGAGCTCCTACTCTGTGCCAGGCACTAACTAGTCAAGGTGCTGGGGCACATCAGTCAACAAAATGAAGTCTGCACCCTACAGAACTGCTTAATCAGTTTAGTGTTTACTCTCTGTCCCCTCTGTATGAAGGGGACAGAGAGTAAACACTAAACCCAATAAACAGTTAAATTATGTAAGTTGAAAGGTGGTAAGTGCTATGGAAGGGAAAAAAGTAGAGAACTGAGTATGGATTAGTACAAAGGGAAGCAGACTTGAAGGAGGTGAGGAATGAGCTGTGAGGATCAGTGGGGGAAGGAAGGACGTGGCTGAGAGAGGAAGCCGCCTAGGCGAAGTCCCTCAGATGAGAGCCTGGGTCATCATGGAGCAGCCAGGAACCAGGGTGGGGAGCTTACAGGGCTAACGAGGGGTCAGGTCATGCAGGCCTTGGAGGCCATGATCAGCATTCTGCCTTGTATTGGGAGGGAGATGAGGACCCACTGGAGGATTCAGGGCAGGGAGGGACAGGGTCTGACTTACGCTTAACAGGTCACTCTGGCTAATGGGTGCGAAGGGGAGGGGCAAAGCTGAAAGAAAAGAGCTGAGTATTCTAGACCAGAGTGGCAGCAACAGAAGTGGTGAAAGAAGGTGGGAACATTCTGAAGCCAACAGGATTTACTAAGACCGTATGTGTGGGTGTAAGAACAACAGAGGAGTCAGGAATGATTCTAAGTTCAAGACTGAATAGCAGTCCCTTGCTAAACTGCAGTATAAACACCCGAAAAATCTCTAGAAAAGGGTAGGGACTCAAATGGTGGTTCCAATTTAGCACCTGCTGTTTGCCAGGGGATTCCATTCCAGGAAGTTGGTCCACAAAGAAGCAAAGTATTCATGGTTGGCAGGTTTCACCTATGCATGGTTCTGTTCCAACAAAAAAAACTAGACTGGCTTGCAACAGGGCAAACATTACATAATTTAACATGTGTGACTGTCAAAACACATTTTTTTTTCCTAGTAAAAGCAGGACCTGGAGGTATATGTATTATATATGCAACAATACATAAAAGAACCTCACAGGTCATGTATTAGTCCATAGTGACAATGTTTCATTTCTTTCAAGTTCAACTAGTTGTAGTAAAGTTGTTTCCCAATCATATAAACTGGATTTTGTTTTTGTTCTTGTTTTTGTTTTGAGTCAGGATGCTGGATCATGACCTTCAAATGCTTTTTTATATACATATATTAATTTAAATTCCAAAACACAACATAAAACCTCTGGTCATATTAGTGTTATCAACTTGAATCTTTAGAACTAAAACTTTGGATGGCTCCCAAAATAGAGCACATTCAGTGACATCATGACCTGGTATCCACCACAGTGGGGATTTTTCACAGTGCGATTTCAAAGA
Organism: Manis javanica; assembly: GCF_040802235.1. NCBI lineage: Eukaryota > Metazoa > Chordata > Mammalia > Pholidota > Manidae > Manis > Manis javanica. The sequence goes on along the minus strand of NC_133160.1, from coordinate 34,405,280 downwards.
AGTGCTTTGTAAGTTGAAGAAAATATTCACACACATACCCAAAACCACCTTGAGCTGCTCCTGAGCTAAATAAAGCAACTTGCTCAAATGAAGTAGGAAAAACTAAACCAAAATAAAACCAAGAAAGAAAATATAGGGTGTTAATGGTCTCTTTTCCATTTTTTTTTTTTCACTGCCACAATGTTGGTCATTGGTTATCTTTGGCCAAGAATTGTCCCCAGATCACTGTAGAAGATGATAGGAGTTTAAAAATCATTGCCTAGAATAGGATATCGTGTACTTTTCATTTCATTCCTTCTTTGAAAGTTCCCATAGTCTAGTGCATTCCAGTTGCTTTGAATTTTTTTTAAATTAATTTTGCCTCTTTGAAAGGAAACCCAAGAAAGCAAAATCTGAACTTACAAAAATGATAGAGCAGGGATGGTGGGCTGTGTTGATGCAGAATCTCCAGTTTATTAATATATTGACTACAGAGTAATGACTTTAGAGATGAATTTATTTATTTGCATCCAGGTTGAAAGAGCAAGGGTATAAACATATAAGGGTGAACCATTTAAAATTATTAATAGTCAATACTTTCACCAACAAAAACACCTATTTTTTTGTGGTTCCATCTAATATTTACCAGTAATGTATCAGGATGACCAACTTAAAATTAAGATAGTGTTTCTCAATCATGCACACTAACGAGAAAGTGAGATTCCATTTTCCCTAAATCAGTTTGCATGCAACTTTACACTCTGCATAAAATAGTTACAAAAACCACACTTAAATCATTATTCGCCACTCTCTAATTGAAATTATAAACAAACAAATAAAAAAACTTTTAAAATAATGAAAATTAGATTGGACGAGCATTATTCTCTCAACAAATATCTCTGGCTTGATGTCCCTTTTGGTATTGCTCCAAAATGTTAATTTGAAAAATGTATCAGGTCTTTCTTTTCTCTTTTAACTATAGTCCTGGGAAAGAATCTCCACCTCCTCTGGGGTATCACAGCCCAGGCTACCTGCTCTGCCTTAGGTTAGAGTTGCCTCCTCTATCTTGCTCTGAAGGAGCCCCACCAACTAACTCTTCCCTAACTGAAGAACGGAGAGAAATGTGGACAAGGAAAATGCTTTCTGCCACTGCATCCTCAGTGATGGGCTCAGTGAGCCAATCTGGGGTGACCCCATTGCACTTAAAGGCATTTTGGCCAAGATACAAATAACAGCATAGCATCTTTTCATTGGATGGGTGAGCCCCCAGCCCCAGTGGGCTGGAGAGTAAATTAAGGAGACCACTTGTATTTGAACAATATCCTCCAGGGGGCAGCAGAGGTTTCAAACCCTGTTGCTACTGCAGTGTGACTGACAGACAAGCACAGATTCTCCCTGGTTTTGCTGTGAGGCAGAGCAGTTTGACTCCCTGGCCCCTGAAGAAATATGTATTGGGTCCAGACTTCCACACTGAGTGAAAGCTTCATGTCCCATTAAACACATTCTTTCTTGTAAATGCAATTTCTCATGAGCAATTATATGTGGTTCATACTACCGTGGGAACTTTTATTACTTTGCTGTCATGTGTATCCCAAAACTGTTCCCCTGACACACTGGAGCACAGACAGGCCTAAAGTGAGACAGCTGAGCACAAGACCTACACAGGTTAACCCCTCACCCACCAGCAGAGGGGCAGGGGGTTCAGCCCTAGATGACCATTTAGTTCTGATTTGGAAACTGACAATCCCATGCCCCGGGGGCTTCCCCATCCTAGGCAAATGGGGTCAATAATGGCTCATTTCCTGGGCTATGACAGGCTAACTCCATTGTCTCTCAATCTCTACTTGTGCTGGAAACTTCCTGTGACTTGTTATTTTAGTCAAACCCATAAACCACCCGCATATGCACTCCATGCTCAATAAATAATATTACAGGTGCATCTCCTGTAATAACAGTCTTGGGTTAGGCCCACGAAGATTGGGCAAATTTCCACCAGCCTTTGGTTTTAGACAAAAAAGGAAGAACCACTTCCCTCAGGTACCTCAGCCTAGCCTGACGAGTGGTTTCCAGCCCAGCCAATTTTAAAGAGTTTCTTTAACCGTGAGTCCCAGGTGGCTGATACCATAGGGATGAGAAGGACCCTGGAACCCATCATTCTCATGAAGGAAGACCATGCAAGAGTCAGCTGCCAGCTCCTAGCAGAGCCCAAAGCACTTACAGGCGAGGAAGAGCCAACTCTTCAACAAGGTAGTTCTCATTGCTGTAATGACTCCAGTTAATGATCCATTCATTTCAACAGAATGTATGTTCCGAACATTTACCCTGGGCCAGGTGATGGGTGGGAGCTATGGAAAAAGAACAGCAGAACTAAGACCCCACCATCTCCTCATCCTCTCATGACTGTTCTTAAAATACAATACTACTTCTGCCCTTACTCCCCTCAAAATCACTTCAGGAAGTGAATTCAAGATCTGAAAGTAATTCTTAAATCTCACTAATATTGAGACTAATCTCCTTTCTATAGCCAATGGATGGAGAGGGGCCCTTTGGGGATATTGTATTAGTATCATGCTAAGAAATTATAGAATGATTATTATTTGTCTCATTTTCTCATCCTAGTGGAACTGTTATGGACTGAATGTTTGTGCTCCCCAAAATGCCTATGTTGAAGCCCAACTCCCCCCAGTGATGGCATCTGGAGGTGCGGCTTTTAGGAGGTAATTAGAGTTAGCTTAGGTCATGAGTCCCTCATGGTGGGATTAAGGCCTTTATAAAGAGGAAGAGACAGAACTCTGTCTCTCTCCCTGTGTATACGCTAAGTAAACGCCTTCTGAGGGCACAAGGAGACACCCACTAACCAGGAAGAGGGTCGTCATTGGACCCTGAATCTGTCAGCACCTCAGTCTTAGATCTTCCAGCCTCCAGATCTGAGAGAAATAAATGTTTGTTGTTTAAGCCACCCGGTCTACAGTATTTTGCTAAAGAAGCTGGAAATGACTAAAATAGAGACCCTTAAGGTGTAGGGAAAAAAATATATAAGCAAATAGTCCTCAAGAAAACACTTTTGGATTGTTGGGCATTATCAGAACTTACTCTGAAATACACCTGAGGTGGTTCTTTATATTGCAAGAAAAAACAATGGTGGTTGCCCTGGCTCTCCTATGACAGATGCCCTATGACACGGGCAGTCTGTTTGCAGCAATTAAGTTGATCAGTCTTCCTTGGAGGATCAATGTCATGTACCCAAAGTCAGTACAGGAGAGCTGTGCACTGGATATGAGGCCAATGACGTCTGATGACCCTTGATAAATGGCAACCATTTGAATATCTCTGGTGGCCACATATTGATCAGCTATTCAAACTTTGGTCAAGGTCCTAATTTCCAAAGAATTTTCTCTGGCAACACAACCAGACATATGGACTCTGCAGCTTAACTGTCTCATTCACAATGGACTTATCGCCTCCACAAGTCGCACCATAGCATTTGGCAAGCTCAGATCTGGGTAATAAGTTCAAGGACATTTGTTCAATTATTGCTTAAGTGCTTAAACAACTCTCATAATTTTTCCAGGTATGAGAGTAGCAGCTGATCCAGATGGAATAACATTACAAACTCCCTCTCAGTGAGATGATTTGTAGGAAATCTACTGCATTTTTCCCTGCAGAATTTGCACGTGGAATACTTGAATAGCTGAGAATGGATTATGAATGTAACCTTCACTCGGAATGAGCCTGCATAGCATTGTTGACTGCAATTTACCCCTCAGGTTAGCAAGAGTGGCCCGTCTGTGTTAAAGACAGCAGTTAAATTAGAAATTGCATGCTTTCCCCTGTGCGGAGGAGTACTTATTGGAGGAGTACTCATGCTACATTAAGGTTAGGCAAAAAGTAGCCCTAAGTTGTGCATTCTTCCCCATAGCAATCCTACACAATCATTACCTACAAATGTCCAGCTTGCATAACTCAAACAGTAGCACCAGCTTTATAACAGACAAATTCTCCATCAAGTGGCCAATTCTACTTGTGAGATCTAAATCTCTGAACAATGGCTACTGGGGATCTTGAGAAGAATGACTGCAATACCACCACAGATTATTTTATGAAATAAACCCAAGTGATGCCAACATACATAGAGATTTTTATGGTGCTCAATACTTGGCCCACAAGATCATTAGGACAACACAGTGTCCAGAGCCTCCTATTTCACTTACCTTGATGTAACATGAGGGATTTCAGCACAGAAATTCCAGGGCATATGCTGATTTATTGCTAACGTTTAGGGATGTTTCATTACTAAGCAAGGCCTGAACGTATAGGCCACACTCAAGTTTTATAGCAAATGCTATATTCCTATATTCACCAATAATTTCTGTGTGTGCTTCTCCCTGTCTTCTTCATCCTCACCTGAGAAGAGACTGCATTTAGTAGTGACATATTTTGATTTATTTTATCTAAGGCAAACAAAAGATGAACCTGAGATCCTCCGTTCCAATCCCTAATTTTGAGTTCAGGGTTTCTGTTGCTTGCCACTAAAACATCCTAAATAGTACATGGCTCATTAAAATTAGTGCAAAATTCTACTCATTGGTTCTACTTGATCCTGCTCTCCCAACACCTCCAACCTTCATGCAATACCTTCTCCATCTTCCACATGGAAGCAGAATACCTTTTTAGGTATTTTTTTGTCATGCATTCCTCTTTCAAAATGCTTCAGTGACATCCCATTACCCACATCTGTGTTTCTTAAAAAATTTGTACTTATATTTCGGTAGAAAAATCTAGAAAAATGATGTAACTAAAAGTCAATTTTAAGTTGATATCTTAACATTTTTCATCATATATTTAAAAGGGTTGTTAAAAATGCAACTTTTGGAATGCTGTAAATGTTCGCATTTGAAGTAAAACAACTGTTACATCACTCAAATCCACAAGAATGTAAACACACAACAGTAAGTTGATACCATGTAAGCTCTTCTTTAACATTTGTTTTATCATTCCCTTATCGTATTTCCATCCTACCACTGCAAAATTTTATCCTAATGAATATGTTTTTATGATTCAAAGTATTTTATTGACTTATCCTTTATCTGTACACACACCAAAAACATGCATGTCATTCAAATTTAAGTTTTAATCTACTTTGAATTTAACCCCTGAGGGTAAAATCATGTCTTCTGAGTTATGTAACATTCACTAGTAAACAACTGAGAAAAACCACATAAATAAAATTTGGTCAATAATTTCTAAGTATAAAAAGTACAACTTTATTTGAAAGGTTTCACATGGTAAGATGGATATTAGGGCTTTAAAAGAGTTAACTCCATGCATCTGTGGCTCAATATTCCTGAATGCTAAAGTAATAAAAGTTTAGCATGAATTTTACTTCTGTTTCTAATATTTCTATGCATAAGTGCTGATAAATCCTTTTGGCCTAAATAAGCAGATGAGTAAGAGTTTAGCTGTAGCCACAGCTCTTAAATCTCTGAATTCCTTTTGAGTATCAAACCACTGAAGACAGTGATCCATCATCAAATTTATTTTTAATTTCCTGTCAACAGATGATCTAAACATGCCTTCAATTTTGTTGTAAGATCAGTGTCCTTTTGTTTAGCACTTGGAATTTTTTTGCACCACAGGACAATGTACTATTATTAAGATTCTGGAAAGATGAGAGGAATGCCTTCCTTCAGTAAAAAGGAAGAAGAGAGAGCAGATGCATTTACAGGCAGATCAATTTTAGAAAAAAGTACATGTAAAAGTTGGAAACCTGGGCAGTTATTCCCTTAAGAGACTTAGCCTTTCCATGGACCCATTTGAGTGTCTTCATTTATGCCCACAGGTATACCTAAAGACACTTTGAAATGGCTGACCTGTAGGATAAAATCAAAATTTCTTTGCATAAAACACAATGTCTTTCATGATTTGATGCAGGCTCATGTCCCTTTTTCCATCCAGATTCTTCCACACCCTTTTCTCTTCACAGCTTAAAAAACTGAATTATATATACTGGGTCTAAGTTTGCTTTCAAGAGGAACATGTGTCAAAAAGACTTCCTTCCTTTCTTACACTTTGACCCCCTCCCCTGCTGCTGTTTTAGACACAAGAGATGAGTCACTGAAATTTATACCAGCACCTCGCCCCTGGCTCAGTCTAGCCCCAGGGACTTTCCAAGCTATATGGCATAAATTAACCTTTAGGACAGAATTCTGTACAACAAACCACCCAACCAAAGGCTATATTTCCACACACTAGGAATACTACTCAACAAAGACAGCATTTCATACACATATAGCTGAGGACCTTCTTATGACCTGCTCTCCTATCCCTCTACTACTTCCCTCCAGTACCTGTTCTTTCTGAAGCTGTCCCCAATTTTCCCCTCCCCGTCCTGGGTATGGAATTATTTACTCTCTTCCCTTACAGCATGTTGCTTTTACTCCTGTTGGATATTTTTCACATACGCTTGGTGTCATGATGATTTGTGTGTAGTTCTGGTCTGCCGGTCTCCATGGTGGCGACATCCATCGGTTCTGTCCCCATTTGGTCCCTGGGTCCTGACCACCCCTCTTTGAAAATCTCTCCTCCATCACTGCCGGTCCCTTCCTCTTGCTCCTTGTAGCAACTCTTCCTCAGTCCCCTTCATTTGCACTCGCCCTGTCCACTGCTTATCTCAGAAGTTCTTACACTTTGCATGGTACAATCCCAGAGGCCCTGGGTGATAAACAAAGTGAGCTAATACTGAAATCATATCACAGTTACCTTTTTCCAAGGCAGAGGGAAAAAGAGTAAGCTTCCTTACAGTAAAGTTTCTATTATTTTTTTTAAAAGTTGCCACTTGACAGTAATGGCCAGCAAGTGACAAAAGTAAAAACAAATATTAGGTAAAAACACAGAAATCAATTATACATATTTAGTGTAAGGGTTTTGATTATACACTCATGGGTTAAAATTTTACATATAAGATCTTATATTTCAATAGAAATACCATTTGACCCAGGAATTCCACTCCTAGGAATTTACCCTAAGAATGCAGCAGCCCAGTTTGAAAAAGACATATGCACCCCTATATTTATCACAGCACTATTATTTTTTATTTTGGTATCATTAATCTACAATTACATGAGGAACATTATGTTTACTAGGCTCCCTCCTTCACCAAGTACCCCCCACAAACCCCTTCACAGTCACTGTCCATCAGCGTAGTAAGATGCTGTAGAGTCACTACTTGTCTTCTCTGCGTTATTGCAGCACTATTTACAATAGCCAAGAAATGGAAGCAACCTAAGTGTCCATCAGTAGATGAATGGATAAAGAAGGTGTGGTACATATACACAATGGAATATTATTCAGCTAAAAGAAAACAAATCCTGCCATTTGCAACAACATGGATGAAGCTAGAGGATATTATGCTCAGTGAAATAAGCCAGGCAGAGAAAGACAAGTACCAAATGATTTCACTCATCTGTAGATATAACAACAAAGCTAAAACTGAAGGAACAAAACAGCAGCAGAATCACAGAACCCAAGAATGGTCTAACAGTTACCAAAGGGAAAGGGACTGGGGAGGATGGGTGGGAAGGGAGGGACAGGGGATTAAGGGGCATTATGATTAGCACACATAATATAGTGGGGACACAGGAAAGGAGTATAGCACAGAAAAGATAAGTAGTGACTCTATAGCATCTTACTATGCTGATGAACAATGACTGTAATGGGATATGTGGTGGAGATTTGATAACAGGGGGAATGCAGTAACTACAATGTTGCTGCTCATGTGAAACCTGAGCATAAGATTGTATATCGATGATACCTTAATAAAAAAAAAAGAACATATTTTACTAGTAAAATTGTGCTGTGCTTCTCCATGTGACATAATAAAACACCCACATTTCTATATGCACATATACATATACATATGTATGTGTAATGCAAATATATACACAGTAGATATTAAGATAAAATTAAGTTTCTATTTGTCTGACATCATAACACATAAGAATGACCCAGTTGTTGCTGATGTGAATACAAAATTGTTCAACCATTTTGGAAACCAATTTGGAATTACTTATGTAACTGAACATACATATGGTCCAGACATTCTATCCTTAGCTATTTACCTAAGAGAAATAAAACCATGTCTACATAAAGACTTGTACACAAATGTTCATAGCAACTTTACTCTAATTATCTGAAACTGGAAAACTACACATCCCCATCAACAGATGAATGAACTGTGATATATCCATACAATTGATGAGTACTCAGCAATTAAAAAAAGAAAAACGTACTTGTACACATAACATGGAGGAATCTCAAAAACATTATGCTAAAAGACAGTAGTTGCCTGGGGCCAAAGGGTTGGGAGGAAAAGATTGCAAAGGGACTCAAGCAAGCTTTTTGGGGGTAACAGAAAGTTTCTGTATCATGATTGTGGTAATGGTAACACATACATATTTGCTGACCCTCATTGAAATGCACAATGGACACTCATAATGGATGCATATTATTGCATATAAATGCTATAATAAACTTATTGTTTTTTTAAGTGGCCAAATGGACTTTTCACTAAATTTGATCTGATTTACCATGAATAAAGGCTTATGTGGTAGACATGAAATTTACTGACTTTGCAGGGGGGGCAGCACCTATTGAAACTGCTATAATTTCACAGATGGGAAGTTGGCGAGTCTCAGGAATGAGATTTGTGTTTAGTTTGGTACAACCTCGGCTTTCTGCCCTGTAAGTAGGCTCTTCAACTAAGAATTATTTCTTTCTGATGCCAATCCACAGATTACTATTTCCGAGGTGAAATAAGGTGACCTAGGTCAGTTGTTTGGGAACGACAACACTCAAAGAATATCTTTTATTGGAAGTGACATTCCTGGAGACTGGGCTAGTACATGCACAAACTTATCTAGAGAACAAGACCAAGAAGAGTTAACCCTTCTACCCAGCCCCATGTGTGTATCAATGGTCTTAAACTTGACTGTCTATTAGAATCTCCTGGAGAGCTTGTTAGAAATAGATCCATGCCTCCCCAGGCCCCAGAACTTCTGAGATGCAGTGGGTCTGGGGTGGGTCTTGGTGATGTGTAGCAGGCTTCCCCATGAGTTAAGTAAAAAGAGGTCTGATTAATTTACTTCACTAGCTACACTATCATCACTAACAACAAGAAAGGTCAAGAGAAAATGTCATGGTTCTTGAAAAAGATGGACAAACTGTTCCTCCTTCAAGGACTTTTGTGTATGGATGAGTTTTTCTCAATTCCTAGGATACTAAGTAGCTTCAGTATTCCTGACTAATTGTGGCACTCTCTTATCAGTAAAAGTGGATATTATACTATGTTCTGCTGATAAATGACAGTGTCAAGGATAGTGTCACCAGTTCAAATTGTACATCATTTTCTATTGTCAGATGAAAAAGACAAAGAGAAATGTGAGGGAGGGACTCGAGGGCGAAAAGCAGCAGCAACATGAAAAGGTGGAGAAGCAAGGTAGAAAATATGAATCAGAACAGAACCAGAAATTCCCCAGAGGAGAAGAATAAGGTCTGAGAGGTTAATGGTTAAGGAACCAAACAGAAAAGAAATGGCTTAGTGAGTGGGAAGTTTGCTCTATGAAAGGAGATGAGAAGAAAACCACACTGTAAAAAGGACTTGAAATATAAAATAATGTCAGGGAAAATGAAAAAGACAAAAAAAAGGAAGAAAAAACAAGCCAAGAGGAAAGGAAGGGCTGTTTATTTTTTAAATTACTGAATATAACATTCAGAAAATGAGATACACCAATATATAGTGATTTCCATATAGGGGGGAAAGGATCAATTTTTAAAATATTCCCCTCTTATTTGCTGGATAATATTCAACTCCAGGTTAAAAGAAATCAAACTCCAGGTTAATAGAAATCAAGTGCAATTATTCAACACTTTAGAAGTTACAGCCTGAAGGGGTCAGATGTGTACCTGAGGAAAGGGGGTGGACTTGGGGTGTGTTAGGCATAATAATGCCCCCCTAAAGAAGATGTCATATCCTAACCCTGGAACTTCTGAATATGTTTCCTTACATGGTAAAAAGAACTTAGGAGACATGATTCAGTTGAGGATCTTCAGATGGGAAGATGGGTGGGTCTAGCATAATCATAATGGAAGAGAGAGCCAAGTAGGATTAAAGGAGGAGATCTGACAATGGAAATGGAGGTCTGAGTGATGTAGCCATGAGCTACAGCATGTGGGCAGCCTCCACAAGATGAACAAGGTAAAGAACAGATTCTCCCCTAGAGTCTCCAGGAAAAAAAAAACCCACAGCCCTGCAGACCTATTGTAGATTTCTGATCTCCAGAACTCTAAGATGATAAATTTGGGTTGTTTTAAGCTACTGAGTATATGGCAGATTTGTTACAGCAGCATTAGGAAATGAAACAAAAATCTTGGGGAGAACATGTGTCCCAGTAACCAGGTCTCCCAAATTGTTAGGAGATGCAGAAAATCTGCTGGCATAAAGTTTGCAACTAGTGAAGCTATACAGGACAAAGTATGACCACAACACAGACTACTGCTTTTCATTTTCTTATGGGATAGGGCCAATCATGCGACTCAGCTAGCCTAAGGACAAGGGATGGATAAGCCAATGGAGCAGACTTTTTTGGCTCAGAGTCCACTCTGCACCACAAACCACATCAAAGCTCGCCAAGGCACAGAGCTAAGCTATTGACAGAACTCCTGTATTTCCGGCCATGATTCACTGCAAGCAAATGTGACCCATTTTCTGCTCCTAGGTCATTCAGAAGCCAGACTTTGGAGTGTTAGATTTTTATTTATATTCTAGATAATCAATGGGACCAAACTGATTTATAAAGTCATTCTGGAAAATGAAATTATTTGAGAAAAACCAATTTATTCTTCACAGATGAAAGGAATTATTAAAGTATTAAATTTTAGGAGTACTACTGAAATATGGCCAGCTACATGGTAATAACTTTTAAAAACAAAGACAAAAAGAAGCAAAACGCCAAATTATTTTGTCTCAAAGTAATCCTTCTGTAATTCTTAGTATAAATTCATCAATGGGGGAAAATGAAGTTAGTCATTTTTACAGAGACAAGTGGCCTCTCTCAATATTCAGGCAACTAAGAGAAGGCTCTCTCCAAAACATGAAACAAGAAAAGGTATGAAATGAAAAAGAAGTGTAAAAGAGTGTTCTTGCATGGAGGAATATTTATGCATTGGGAAGACAAGGCTAATATATAAAATAATTAGAGTATTTAACAGTCTTTATCTGCAACAGGGAATAATGCTAAAAGGTTTCTAAGCCAATGCAATAGGTACTCAAGAAAGGGAGAGAGAGGCAGAGGTTTGACTTTCAGAAGTTGGAAAGCTTCAAGATGATTAGGCTTTAGGCTGAACCTTCAAGGACATGTAGAATATATGTGGAAAAAGTCTAAGATATTCTACTCAAAAGAAATTGGTTTGATGACTTTTTTCCTGCCCTAGAACCTTAAATTTTTTTTTGATTTTTTTTTTGAGAGGGCATGTCTCATATTTATTGATCAAATAGTTATTAACAACAATAAAATTCTGTGTAGGGAACTCAATGCACAATCATTAATCCACCCCAAACCTAATTCTCAACAGTCTCCAATCTTCTGAAGCATAATGAACAAGTTCTTACATGGTGAACAAATTCTTACATAGTGAATAAGTTCTTACATGGTGAACAGTACAAGGGCAGTCATCACAGAAACTTTCGGTTTTGATCACGCATTATGAACTATAGACAATCAGGTCAAATATGAATATTCATTTGATTTTTATACTTGATTTATATGTGAATCCCACATTTCTCCCTTATTATTATTATTATTTTTAATAATGTGCTGAAGTGGTAGGTAGATGCAAGATAAAGGTAGAAAACATAGTTTAGTGCTGTAAGAGGGCAAATGTAGATGATCAGGTGTGTGCCTGTAGACTATGTGTTAATCCAAGCTAGACAAGGGCAATAAAACATCCACAGATGCAGGAGATTTCTCTCAAAACAGGGGGGGTTGAGGTTCTAAGCCTCACCTCTGTTGAACCCCAATTTCTCACCTGATGGCCCCTCTGCGACTGTGCCTGTCTTAGGTTGTTCCTCCCTTGAGGAATCTTACCCGTCTCTGGTTAACCAGCCATCTTCCAGGGCCATACAGGGGAATGTAAAGTTGGTAAGTGAGAGAGAAGCCATATTGTTTGAAAAGGTTAGCTTTTTACTTCTTTGCAGATTTATGCCCTGTGGCTTTTATGCCAGCATTTGTCTTGAGGTATCTTTACCACCTGGAAGAATTATGATACTCGGTAAATTCGATACGAGGCACGAATTCTATTTAAGGGTTGTAATTAGGAAGGAAGAAGAAAAGCTATAGAAGTAGCAGAAGGAAGAAAACATGGGAAGATTGATTATTTCTTTGACATATCTTCTTGTAGAGTAACTTAAGCATGTATAGGTTTTAAACTACTAATTAAATTGCACACACACATTAACATAATAGGAATATAGTTACATAACCAAGGCAGACCTATAATTACCAGCCATCTCCAGTGAAACCAAGAAAACCAGTTAGGCACCCTAAGCATCTGTGAAAACTTATCTATGTTATGATGGATATTGTCCAAATGAACTTGAACAGTCTGAGAGAAATCAGACAAATTAAAACAAGCCATTCCTGGGAACTGTTCACATCCTATATGTTCTTTTAACAGTAGATAGTCTGTAGTCGTAAGATTTTGGAGCGCTACAACTTGCACTTCTCCTAATTCTTGGTTGAGTTCCAACAGTATAGGTCCAGTCAAATTTGTTGTTTTACTGTATGCACAGGCCAGCTTAGATAATCTCCTTCTTCATTCCAATGGCAAGTCCAGGAACTGGTGGGATGAATGCAGCTACAACTGCAGCAGTGCCTGGATCTTTGTTGAGGTTTTTTGATGATCATCTTCTGGTAAGACTCTTCCAAGGAATGCTGATGTGGGAAGTTCTTCTTCATATCGTATCTTAGTTCATTTTCTGGGTAGCCAAATTAGGCTTTGATCCTCTGTATAAACACAAACAGACCCTTTGCCCACACTATGAAATGCCCTTTCTACCATGTGTAGAACTCATTGGAGGTCACCACACAGGAACTGCTGTTAGTCTGTTCTTGGGTTCTGTGATTCCACTGCTGTTTTGTTCCTTCAGTTTTTTCTTTGTTCTTATACTCCACAGATGAGTGAAATCATTTGATACTTGTCTTTCTCCTCCTGGCTTATTTCACTGAGTATAATACCCTCTAGCTCCATCCATGTTGTTGCAAATAGTAGAATTTGTTTTCTTCTTATGGATGAACAATATTCCATTGTGTATATGTACCAGATCTTCTTTATCCATTCATCTACTGATGGACACTTAGGTTGCTTCCAATTCTTCGCTATTGTAAATAGAGCTGTGATAAGCATAGGGGTGCATCTGTCTTTTTCAAACTGGGCTGCTGTATTCTTAGGGTAAATTCCTAGGGGTGGAATTCCTGGGTCAGATGGTATTTCTATTTTGAGCATTTTGAGAAACCTCCATACTGCTTTACACACTGGTTGAACTAATTTACATTCCCACCAGCAGTGCAGGAGGGTTTCCCTTTCTCCACAGCCTTGCCAACATTTGTTGTTATTTGTCTTTTGGATGGCAGCCATCCTACTGGTGTGAGGTGATACCTCATTGTAGTTTTAATTTGCATTTCTCTGATAATTAGCGATGTGGAGAATCTCTTCATGTATCTATTGGCCGTCTGTATTTCTTTTTTGGAGAACTGTCTGTTCAGTTCCTCTGCCCATTTTTTAATTGGATTATTTGTTTTTTGTTTGTTGAGGCATGTGAGCTCTTTATATATTTTGGACGTCAAGCCTTTATCAGATCTGTCATTTACAAATATATTCTCCCATACTGTAGGGTTCCTTTTTGTTCTATTGATGGTGTCTTTTGATGTACAGAAGCTTTTCAGCTTGATATAGTCCCACTTGTTCATTTTTGCTTTTGTTTCCCTTGCCTGGGGAGATATGTTCATGAAGAAGTTGCTCATGTTTATGTCCAAGAGATTTTTGCCTATGTTTTTTTTCCAAGAGTTTTATGGTTTCATGACTTACATGTAGGTCTTTGATCCATTTTGAATTTACTTTTGTGTATGGGGTTAGACAATAAAGCAGTTTCATTCTCTTACATGTAGCTGTCTGGTTTTGCTAACACCAGCTGTTGAAGAGGCTGTCATTTCCCCATTGTATATCCATGGCTCCTTTACCGTATATTAATTGACCATATATGTTTCGGTTAATGTCTGGAGTCTCTAGTCTGTTCCACTGGTCTGTGGCTCTGTTCTTGTGCCAGTACCAAATTGTCTTGATTACTATGGCTTTATAGTAGAGCTTGAAGTTGGGGAGTGAGATCCCCCCTACTTTATTCTTCTTTCTCAGGATTGCTTTGGCTATTCGGGGTCTTTGGTGTTTCCATATGAATTTTTGAATTATTTGTTCCAGCTCATTGAAGAATGTTGCTGGTAATTTGATAGGGATTGCATCAAATCTGTATATTGCTTTGGGCAGGATGGCCATTTTGATGATATTAATTCTTCCTAGCCACGAGCATGTGATGAGTTTCCATTTGTTAGTGTCCCCTTTAATTTCTCTTAAGAGTGACTTGTAGTTTTCAGAGTATAGGTCTTTTACTTCTTTGGTTAGGTTTATTCCTAGGTATTTTATTCTTTTTGATGCAATTTTGAATGGAATTGTTTTCCTGATTTCTCTTTCTATTGGTTCATTGTTAGTGTATAGGAAGGCTACAGATTTCTGTGTGTTAATTTTGTATCCTGCAACTTTGCTGTATTCTGATATCAGTTCTAGTAGTTTTGGGGTGGAGTCTTTAGGGTTTTTTATGTACAATATCATGTCATCTGCAAATAATGACAGTTTAACTTCTTCTTTACCAATCTGGATTCCTTTCATTTCTTTGTTTTGTCTGATTGCCGTGGCTAGGACCTCCAGTACTATGTTAAATAACAGTGAGGAGAGTGGGCATCCCTGTCTAGTTCCCGATCTCAAAGGAAAAGCTTTCAGCTTCTCGCTGTTCAGTATAATGTTGGCTGTGGGTTTATCATATATGGCCTTTATTATGTTGAGGTACTTGCCCTCTATTCCCATTTTGCTGAGAGTTTTTATCATGAATGGATGTTGAATTTTGTCAAATGCTTTTTCAGCATCTATGGAGATGATCATGTGGTTTTTGTCTTTCTTTTTGTTGATGTGGTGGATGATGTTGATGGATTTTCGAAAGTTTTACCATCCTTGCATCCCTGGGATGAATCCCACTTGGTCATGGTGTATGATCCTTTTGATATACTTTTGAATTCGGTTTCTAATATTTTATTGAGTATTTTTGCATCTACATTCATCAGGGATATTGGTCTGTAATTTTCTTTTTTGGTGTGGTCTTTGCCTGGTTTTGGTATTAGGGTGATGTTGGCTTCACAGAATGAGTTTGGGAGTATTCCATCCTCTTCTATTTTGTGGAACACTTTAAGGAGAATGGGTATTATGTCTTCTCTGTGTGTCTGATAAAATTCCGAGGTAAATCCGTCTGGCCCCGGGGTTTTGTTCTTGGGTAGTTTTTTGATTACCCTTTCAATTTCTTTGCTCGTAATTGGTTTGTTTAACTTTTGTGTTTCTTCCTTGGTCAGTCTTGGAAGGTTGTATTTTTCTAGGAAGTTGTCCATTTCTTCTAGGTTTTCCAGCTTGTTGGCATATAGGCTTTCATAGTAGTCTTTAATAATTCTTTGTATTTCTGTGGAGTCTGTCATGATTTTTCCATTCTCATTTCTGATTCTGTTGATTTGTGTTGATTCTCTTTTTCTCTTAATAAGTTTGGCTAGAGGCTTATCTATTTTGTTTATTTTCTCAAAGAATCAGCTCTTGGTTTCATTGACTTTTGCTATTGTTTTATTCTTCTCAATTTTGTTTATTTCTTCTCTGATCTTTATTATGTCCCTCCTTCTGCTGACTTTAGGCCTCATTTGCAGAACCTTACATTTTTAATTGAAGCTGAAAATATAATAAAACCTCCATAAACGGTAGTCTTTTGCTTTTGTTATAAGATGAGATTATAACAAATGCAAGAGCTTTGCAAGATATGAGAAAAGGTAATTGATATTTCTATTGTACTGGGGCTTGAAATTATGATACCATTTACCACAATTCTCTACTTTATGTTACACAATTGTACAAATAAATGCAGATATATGCCTCTGGTGCCTCCAAAGTATCATAAGAAGAAATATTTAAATAAGTAGAAGTCTCATTCTGTTGTAACCCAATGAAAAGCTGCTTAGATTTATGACCTGAATTTACTGTTCTTAAAGCACGGCTCTCAGTTACTTTATCAGAACTGACTCCAGCAAGTGTTTGCAAAAATTATTGTGTCTTTTCATCTCAGAGAAAAGCAACTATAAATTATGCAACTTGGGAAACAAAAATAAAGTAAATATGCATGTAGGGTTTTTTTTTTCTGGCTTGTAGGTAGTTAACTTTATTCTCCCTAATGATATATAGTCCATCTCTGATTTAAATTTTTGAATAAATGTGGAGTATTTGTTCAGTTTGGCTATAAGGATCACACACTGTGCTTTTAAAAGCTGCTGGGGTATTTTCTCACATTCCTTTGCAAGCAAGAAAACATAAACTTCCTATTAAATGATGGACCTTTAAAAATCACTGTAAATTTCTATGTAGAATTCTGAATAAAGGCTGTATAAGAAGTTTCTGAGCACCTATCATATAATATCTCTGTCTGAGTTAGTTACAATTCTATAGATTTTTCTCACTGAAAATGGCTGAATAAACCCACTTCTAATAATTCAGCATTCACTTGAAAAGAAAAATATATCTAAATATAATAACAGCTGAAGGAGCTGTGTGGGTTTTCAGAAAATGAGTCTCATGTTCCATTAAAATGTGTTCAAATGACCAGTAAAAAGGAACAAATAAAAATGGGAGTTTTAAGGTACTTTCAAAGAACTCAATTTGAGTCCTTTATAGCTCCTGAACAACTTTATGTACTTGTTCATTTTGACCATACCCTGTCTGCTAGGCTACTTTACTGCTAGATATTAAAAATCAGATTCTTTGGACCAAAGGCATTCTGGGACATTTTTACTTTCAAGCTACAAGTCATTTTGAGAGCCTGACATTATAAGCAAGTTGCTGTCTGGAGGGTGCAGTAATTTTACACAGTTCTGCATATCCATGTCAGGGCAGATCCAAATCGGTCCTGTCCTCAGTGAAGTGACACAAACTGTTGAACACAACAGTAGAATGTCATGAATTAAGATTTTCATAGGAACAGAGATTTCTGCTCCTGAAGAAGCAATGTGAACCAATATGTATTTCAGGCTAAACTATGAGGTCAATACATCCTCAAATAAAATCTTCACAGGAAACAGCTGGCCTGAGAGAGGTTTCTTTCTATCTACAGGACCCAGGTATATCAGCCCAAACTACCTCTTAGAACACAGTTACCTCTAGGTCTCTGCATCTCTGCGTATATGATCTCACCAACTATGCTGTAAAATGTTGTAAGAATGAACTGAGTCATTGTCATGCAATCTGTGCCAAATAAAAAACAGATATTCTGACTTACTCTTAAAACTTTAATTGTATCAGAAATAAGGGCACCATGAGTTAGTCCAAACAAATGAAATATTAAGTTATTAGAAAGTTAATTTGTTAACTTGTACAATATGTATTTCTAAATATTAAAGTAACTTTTATAAAATAAAATTGATTAAAGTGTAGTTTGAACATATAAACTGATCACAAATTGTTTATTTGTGACCAAGGAGACCTTTTGGAGGTTAGATTCACAAAATAACCTAAGAGCTGAGAAGGACAGAAGGGAACTTTCTCCAGCGATGATAATGTTCTATATCTTGCCAGTGATTCATTCACACAGATTCATCCATCAAAGCTCAGCTTACTTTAAGGTTGAATGCAGTTCACTGCGTGTAAATTTCTCATGAAAAACTGTCAACAAACATTGAACTCCAGTTAACAATAAGCATGCTGAAATATGCAAGCTGATGCCTGCGGCTTATTTTTAAATGCATCAAAAATAAGATGGTGAGAGATGGATAAAGGAATGGTAGATGGACAAATATGTGAGGAAGTAAAATATTAACGGTGAAAGCTAAGTGGTCAACATACAGTTGTCCTCTGTAAAGCTCTTACAAATTACCAAAGGTGTGAAATTTTCATTGAAAATATTGAAGAAAATACAATGGGAAAGCAATTGCTGAGGAGTTCTGAGTATCACACACACACACCCCTCCACTGCCCACTTCCTTCCCCTCCAGTGTTCACATGGTATCTAGGACCCAGGCAGATATTTAAATTGAAAACTCAAAGCACAAATCTAACAAGCTGAGACATGGAAGATTTTTTTATTTAAATCAACTGCCTGAAACAGGTCGATTACCTCAAAAACCTGTGTGTTAAGTGGGAGGGAAAGAAGTAGCTCCCCACAAAGTTTCTATATTTAAAGTCTCTGCTGAAGTGGGGCACCTGCAAGCCAGATCGGTAGAAGACGCCATCAGAAGACTCAGGTACAAACACAAATCAAGCCCAACTCGATGAAAGTCTCCTGATGGGTAGGAAGTGATGGCAGCAGAAGCAGCAGGTGAGGCTGGGCAGCTCTGGCAGTGCAGAGAGACTTGTGCTGAGAGGCAAGAAGTCGGGCTGCCAATGACAATGAGCCCAGAAAAGAACCTCCATGGAAGCGCATCGGAGGTTCCAAGACCACACATTACTTCCAGAGGAAACAGCAGGGCACACAGCATCAGTGACAGCATCTGTGAAAGGCCCGGTGTCTGCAGCTCATCGATTCACCTCAAACACACTCTCGGTCATTTGCTTTGCAAACTGATGGCCTGGTATTGACAAGACCATGTGTCCCTTAAGTTAAAATTGATAGTCTGAGTGGGGTATTTGGTATTGCATAGCTCCTCACTAGCCAAGGGGTGGTCCCTGAACCAGCAATATGGGCAGCACCTGGGAGCTTGTTAGAAATGCAGAATCTGAGGTCTCATCCCGCATCTGCTATGTTAGACTGTCTAACCAAATTACGGATGACCTCTCTTTGCACAAAAGTGTGAGCAACAGTGGAGTGATCTTGCAAGCCTGCAGATTCAGCCTCAAAAACTTAAGTCATCTTAACAGCAGCTTTAATGTGAGACACCGAGGGCAGGAACACATGGATAGGTGATGGATGGGTAGCAAGCACCTTTCCCTGACCACAGATCCTTCTTTGCATTGCTCCAGCCCCAGCCCCAACCCAGAGCTGCAGGCAGTTCAGAAGCCCCTGTAGTCTCTCAAAATAAAACAGTTGAACCTCTTTTGAACTTTTAGGAAGCTTCCTCTTCTCCAATAGGTCTAGAAATATTCTGTATATCTTTGGAGAGGAGATCACGTTGCATGTCACTGCACTTTGTAAAAAAGTATATGAAATGTCTTCTCCAACAGGTAAGGATCAAAAGAGTTCCCGGGCCACTCTCCCTGATTCGGCGGTAAAAGACATCTGTGGAAGTTCTTCCCTCCTCTGAAAAATCGCCCAAGAATAGTGCATTTTATTCATGGGTACATCAAACTAAAGTAGTTTTAATGATCATGTTTCATTTACTTCTGTCATTATGATAAAGATTCTTTTATGCTAAAATATCTGTGGCTAGTCTTAGTTCACACAAAACTAAAGGTTTTAGCTTTCCTTTTCAAAATTACATATATCTTTAAAGATACCAAGATATTCCTGACAGAACCAATTACACAAATAAGAAATATTTTTCTAAAACCATTCAGAGCCAATTATTCTGCACTAACTACAAGCTTCAAACTTTAGCAGCACATCACTTCTTTGTCTATGAGGATGTGCGATTACATGAAAAAATGGGTTTTAAAAATAGTACCAAATACACAAACCAAGTTTCTAAGTTATTAACTTCTACTCTATTTCAGAAAGGAATTGTACATGGTGTCTGATGTACATTTCCAAGACAATGAATAAGTACGTATCAAAGACAATCAGGACAACATATTATTTTGTATATTTTTCATTCTTTCTTTTTTAAGGAAAGACATAATCATTTTGCTTATCTCAAAACAGTTGAACCAAAAAAGTGTCAATCAGAACATAACACTGAAATGTCTCATACTTTTATTGCTGATATGAAAAAAAATGTTTTGTAATAATTTATGTATGATGAAAAAATGTTTAATACTCTGTGCTGTATTGCATCATATTTAGGTATTCAAAAAATATTTTCAAGAGACTAATCTTTTTTTACTATATGTCATTTTTTTAGAGTGGTTTTCAGTTCATAGCAAAATTGGGCAGAATGTAAAGAGATTTCTCATATACTCCCTGTCCCCAAATGTGGTTAGTTTTTTAAATATGCAAAATGCTAATGACACACACAAAAATCCTATCAGTCAATCAAATCACACCAAATGCTTTACTGAAAAATCTGTCTTACAGTTAGGTTTACGGTAATTTCTATAAAAAGAGATTAAAACAAATCCGTACCAAATACCAGAATTGCCACAAAATGAAAGTGTCTAATACACCTTCTTGTCTTAATTTTGTCTCAGCTTTCTCCCTTATTAGAAAATCTAAAGAAAAAATCACTAATGAATAAATAAAACAGTCTTTATAAAGAGTTTGAGTGGTCTAAGAAATTTAAAGACCGAGAAGTATTTTCTTTTCTACCACTACCTCTTCGGCGACCATGTCAATAAAATTGCAATAGCCTTTCAACAAGCTATAAAAAGCATGAACTTACCAAAACTACTCCCCTTTGGAAATCTTAACTTCCACTCATAAAGCCATTTTTCAGTATGCTCTCTTACCTGAAAAGGAGTGGGATTTAAACGTCAGCCAGTCAGAAACAGGCTTTTGAGAGCATGCCCGATGAGGGCTGGGCACTGCGGGAGCAATCACAGTTCTTGGATAAGGTCATTCTTTCCAGAAGGGGAGGAGGGGGCAAGAGGCTCAGCATGAACAAACCCAGTCAGCCAGAGAGTGTAAGGATACTGGTCCCATAGAGTCCTACCCCTCAGCCCCAAAGTGAATGGCTGGACAAACTGTGTCCACAGCCACAACAGAACAGCAGACAGTGTGGCCAAGAGAGAGTCTTCACCATTCTAAGCAGAACAACAAATACAGCAAATGCTTTTTAAAGGCATCTTGCCCAGTATCTGCCCAGGACTGAGTAAGAGGCTGCATATAACAAGAAAGACCTCTTGTTCAGAGGTAGGATTTATTAACAGGAGGAGAAAAATTTGAAGCCTACACTGGAACTTTTCCTTAAAACAAACCTTTGGTTTTTCTATAATGACAGCTACAAAAAATTTCAAGATATTAACCTAAAAGAAAGCAGATCTTTGTTTCAACTTCCCCATCAGGCAACACCTTTTTCATATTTTCCTCCTCCATAATCCCTTCAAGGTTCAAGAAAGGAAATAAAATTTTAAACATTTTAAGTTACTATATGCTGATATAAAGAATAAGAACTAATTTCTAAAGTGAGATCTGGAAATTGTATCCCTTGCACAGATAGTAACGTGGAAACTTTTGTCCTACAAATGTATCTCAAAAGGATTTTCATTCTACACCAAGTGAAGACACTAACACACACACACACACACACATTTCCACTTAAGTCCCTTCATTTATCCATCTATGAATGCTAGCATGCAATTCTTTTCAAAAAATCAGCTTTTCCCAAAATGTGTCTGAGTATTTAAAATGTTTTACAAAATAAGGTTCCAGGGTGAAGTTTTCAGATAATCACCCTATGCTAATGTCACCAGAATACTACAGTGCAGGATTTCTCTGAGTTTTTAATATGCTCACATTCATCATCAATCTATTAAAAGCATTTCATTCATCATTTCCCAAATTTATTTAACCACAGGGCCCTTTATCTGAGGTATGTCCAGAGGGAGTTGTATTTTGTCACAGATTTGGGAAATGCTAATAACTCTAGATTCCACTTGCCAATTTTTGAGCAACAAACCCCATAATATGACTAGTTTCGAAGCACTTAGAAAAGCTGTTAAATGATTAGGCTTCCCATCTATCTAATGTGCACTGTATCTATGAAATTAGTGTTATCAGTTTCTAGATGACTCGATATTACATAGCTAAACCTATTTTCCAAAGGAAGCATATGGAATGGAGGCATACTATATTTATGGAAGCATGTATTTAATGGATATCTACTATATTGCTCAAGCACAGGATGGTGTCTCCCCTCAAGAAGCTGGCATTTTGTTTTGAACCTCTGCAGTTGCTATTGTGGGATTGTGGCTATACAGCTGTCATCCGTTTGCTTCACAAGTTGAGTGCCAAACCAAGGAGTTTAACATTCAGCCAGCACATCCCTCAGAATGGGCAACGCAGCCAAAATACTAATGCCAGGAGGAACTGCTAAGGAATACCACCAAACGCAATACCAACAGTATCCATATGTGCATACCTCAACCACTTTGACACATAGATTCAAGAGAAAGCAACTGAGTCATGTGCCTCCAGCAAGCCTTGTCACTCCCCCTCAAACACTTCCACTTACCTCAAGCCTTAGAACCTGCAACCCTGACACAGTTCATCATTTTCATCACATGAAGTGGGTTTTCAGGAAAGAACCAGGACACCCTGGCAGTTGCATAGCTGCTCTGCTGCAACTCAATCACCACCAAACCTCATCCGACGGCCCCAACTACTCCAGTTATCTTCTAAATCGTGTCACTTTAAAGCCTGAACTCCTTCTACACTGAGTTACACTCCTCTAATCCTTCAAATGAGAAGGTGTTTGGGTAATTCAAAAATTGTCTTTAGGTCATAAATATTTTCTACTGAATAAATATAGTCCTAAGTATAACACTCTATTGAAGAAACCATTCTAAGATGTTGGGGAAAATGTTTTACTTAAAAAAATGATTCAAAAGATAATAGAATGGTGTGATGTTTGGCAAGCAGCTTCATTTTCCCTGAGCCTTATTTTCTTCATCTGTAAAATAGTGGTAACATCAGTTATAAAACAACAATAATATCACAAGCCTACATGAGAATCGAAAGAGAAAGACACAAACTTCAAAGCTCTTGGCAAATGCTAGATACATATCATAATACTATGGTATCTTGAGGAGATATTCTTCCAGCCACTATTTACTGAGGGCTTGACATGTGAAAAAAAAAAAACAGGGAACTAAACAAGAGTCACTATGAAGAACACACATATGTGCCTCTTTATAGTAAATGTGTGCAGGCTGGAATGTCTTAAAAATTGTTCCAGTAACACAAGTTTATTTAAAAAGTTCAGATCACCGAAGGCATAAAGTTATAAGCAAGAACTCCCTCCATCTTTCATATTCATTACAACCACTGCTGAGTTTGAGTTTACATTTGCCTATATAATCGCTTTGTTTCAGATGACTCATACTCAAAATACAGTTTCCTTCTCCTAAATGAGTTCATCTCATTTACATCATGGTTTCTAATAAACAGGTGGTTTATCTTAATTCTATTATTTCATTTTGTTAAGCTTCCTGGTTCAATATTTTCTTTCATTCTGGGGTTTGCAATATATTTATTTAAATATGAAACAGAAGCCAAACAATTATGGTATACAGAATGTAATCAAAGCGTTATAAACTTTCTTATCACACCCACACACAAACAGTAACTACCTGAAATCATGATTGTGTTAACTTTATTTATTTCACAATATACGCCTATTCAAATCGTCACATGTATGCCTTAAACTTACAGTGTTATATGTTGATTATATCTCAGTGAAACTGGAAAATATTTAAATGAGGAAATGCAGCCCTAACAAAATTGTACCTATGTAAAGTTTGTAAAATGACACAATCCTGCAGTTTCAATGACATCCCCTTTCACCTTTAACCTCTTATTTCCCTTTTCATGTTCAACTGACCCATGTAGCTAGTAAAAATGCTCTAGAGAAAAAAAGTACACTTTACACTTAAGTCTGTATACCTTAATTATATAATGTTATATTTAATTATGTCTCAGTAGAGCTGGAAAATAAATACAGGTACAGTAACTATAAAAGAGATAATGTTATAAATCTTGATAGTATAAAATAATAATATAACCAAGAGACTGGAGAAGATGGACATATGACTGCATTATTTTTTTTTAATTTTTTCTTATCTAGGAGTCAATACTATCTAAAATTAATCTGTAAACAGGATTTTGAGAGTATTATTCACATTTATAATAATTTATTATCACAATAAAAGTAAAAAAAAAAGACACAATTTCATGCACCTGAATTATAGAAAGAAAAGATGGAGGATATTGGATAACCTAAGAAACAAAACCTCCACCCAGGACAAGCACTGCTTCTCCAGAGGCCCACCTGTACCTTCAGCCTCTGTTCCAAGAAGGGCGTCAGCCTTTGCCTTGCAGAATCTCAGCCAGCAGGGGCTCCAGCAGAGACACATTTCCATGTTCCTTGGATTTGTTCCACATACCACTGAATTTGGCAGACAGTCTTCAGTCTTAATATTTGCGGGTTAGCCATTTCCTACTTTCAGTGAAGAATCCCCCCCTACCCCTGACAATTTTAGAGATGCTTTCATCTCTAGCTTCAGGGAAGAGAATAGATGCTTTTACTCAAATTTTGTTAACAGAAACCTCTACCATCCAACTTGCTCTAAGTTCCTAATTGCTTTCTACATTCTTTACTTTTTCTGTCTCTCCACTGCCTCCCTCTAAGTGCCTCTTGCCTTTCTAATCTCAGTGCTAAAATCAGCGGGGTGCTGAGCCAACTGGCATGTCTTGCCTGAGGGTTTCAGCCCTAGGCAAGTTCACTATGGATTCAGAGAGACTGAGAAATGACAACGGAACATTCCTGTGGTAAAAGGGTTTATATCCAGCTTTACTCTCACAGTGGTAGATCAGGTACTAGGATCACATCTGCATCCAGCAGTTTGCAGGTCCATAATTCTCCTCCCTCTCTGCCTCTGCTCAGAGCACTGGGAAGAGCTTTGTATATAGTGACTCAGTCAATCATAGCTCATTGCCTGCAGGTGTGGAAGCATCTCTGAGCAGCAGGCTAATTACATTATCAAGTAGTTTAGGGTCAGGTGAGGATCCTGGCTGTAGGAACTTCCATTTTCCCCACATTACACTGACTGCAAAAGACAACTGTGTGCCTCTATTCCCATCAGTCAGGGTGGGAGTATTTATACCACAGGAATGAGCAGACATTACAAGCCACCCTTTTTTCTCCCCCCTTCTCAGAGCCAGCTCTCACACATCTACCAGCACATCCCCAGTCATCTGTGAATTTAAAAACAGCTTGTTAGAACTGTGTGTCAAGTAAGGACATAAAAATTTTGACTGAAAACGAGAAAAGGCTTTTTGTTGACTTTTTTTAATCAGTTGAACAGCTTTACATATTTGACACTACTAGTTAAGTAACCTCAACAAGATACATAGGTGTTGTTATAATTAAATACCACAGGATGGTCAACATAAATGAAGGCTGTGTTTTCAGAGTAAACACCATCCTTTCTAATCCACTTTAATAAATTTATGCAGCATCTTTCCTCTTAGCAGCTCTAAATAGTACATTAAATGTATTTCTTAACTCTCAGTACTAAGGAATTTAAGAAAGTACCAGCATATTCATTTATGTGACATGATAAACAAGAAAACTTTTAAGTTTAGGCAAGTGTGGGTAAGTCGGGGTTCCTATGGCCAGGATCCTCACTGAATTTAAACCACATGATGTTGTAACTGGCCGGTTGCTAGGCTACCACTTCCACACCTTTAGCCAATACGCTATTATTAACTCTATATAAAGAGCTCCGCCCAGTGCTCTGCACGTGTGACAAGGTGGCATGGCTGCAAGGCTGCAGGAGAGCAGAGCAGAGGCTGGAGTGGTGGCAGCGCTGAGAATAGAGGCCCAGAGGATGGCTGTGCAGGCAGAGAGGTCCAGAGGATGGAGGTATGGTGTGGTAGAGGGGCCCAGAGGCAGATACCGGCTTGCTGCATGCAGACTTGCTCTGAGAGAATGGGATTTTAGTGATTGACCTGCCACAGTGGAAATAAAGTTGGGTATAACCCTTTCACTCCAAGAACATTCTACTGTCATTTTCTTTGGTCACATTGAATCCATAGTGAACTTGCCTGGGGCTGAACTCCACTAGCAAGACAGCAAGTCTGCTCTTTCCTCTCTCCTTCCTCTCCCCCAAATGCCAAAAGCACCTGAAAATTGCCATACATTTTGCTACCATTTCCTCCAAAAGCCTATGGATTAAAGACCAAAACAACTATTTAATAGTGCCCTTGGTCCTTTCAACCTTGCTACAGATCGATTTTAAAGCCAACAACCTAGTATATTCAGGATAAAGGCATCCTAGTATATTCCAAGTAACAAAGGAAAAATTAGAGAACATTATTTTAAAGCATGGTAATAACAATCTAACACTACCAGTTCAGTCCACCTAGAATCCACCTAGTGGCTTATGAAACAAATAAACTTGACAAAATAAAAAAATTAAAAGCTCTTTATAGAAATAGACAACATGAATTTATAAACATCATAGGAGCTCATATACTCACTAATGTTCCTCTAACTTCATGCTAGTTTCATTTGCAGCACTGATTATCAGTACAAATGCATTCTATCAGTATTATCAACATTACTGAATCATATTTTATTAATAATTATTAGTAAAAAGTGGAAAAGGTAGTTATCCTCCAAGTCAGGGCAGAACCTACAGAACAATAAAAATGTTTCTTAAGTTCTTTTGTGTAAATATTCTATTCTACTCCAAGAAAAAAATAGACAAATCATGCTATCAGCAATGCCAAAATTATTCAGAACAGATAACTTCATTTCTGTCTCTCCATTTAAAGTCAATAAAATAAAATTCATTTCAAAGAATACAGTCTGTGAGCTGGCAATGCTCTGTGCTGTAAGTCATACTTGCCTATCATCACCAACCTGACGGGGGAACCAGCAGCTACTGGTTTGTGAGACAAGCTGGACAGAGTCAGACAGTAGTTCATAGCGTAAGGCTGCAGTGGGACACACAGGGAGTGGCACAGAGAAGTTTGTTTTTAGACAACTTAACCATTCTCAGGCCCAATTTTCTCATCTCTAAAATTGAAACAAAAACAACCACCTCAAAGGGTTACTGAAAATTTTTAAATAAGAAAACCTACATCGTACACTTAATACTATCAGCATTACTGAATCATATTTTATTAATAATATTTTATTAATAATAAAATATGATAGTATCTGGTATATAGTAAGTGGTTAGCAAACTGGGATAATAACTTATTATTGTCACTATCTAGTATTACTGCTTTTGCACAATTGCCAATCACTCAGCTGCCTTGGCATCACAGAGGTTTAGACCAGAGCTTCTCAAACTTCCATGTGCACAGAAACCACCATGGGATTTTGTTAAAAATTCAGCCTGCCATTCAGGAAGTTTGCCACGGAGCCAAAGATTCTATAGCTCTAACAAGCTCCAAGCTCCAGGCGATGCCAAGGTGTCAGGCCCATGGACCACACTTCAAATATCAAGGATTTGGACCACCTGTATATTCACCACAACCGCAGGGACCACCACTCCTCCCTCAACACACACACACAGGCATAGCTAGATAAAACTCAGAACATTAAATCCAGTTACCTTCTCTGTAAAAATAGATCTCATCCTTTAAAAATGGTCAAAGCTATGAACCACTTGGGATACTTGCTAAATATAGAGCACAGTTATAAGAAAGGCAAGGAACTGCTTAGTCTGGGGGAAGAACTTAGGTTTTCAAATCAGACAGGCCTGGGTTCAAACCCCAGCCTCATTGCACATATTAGCCTCCTAATTAATTAATCACACACCGCCTTATATACTTCAAGTTCCTTATTTGTAAAATGGGGATGGTAGTATCTATAAAATATAAGGCACCTCAAATAACAGCTGTCTGAAAAACAATGTTTATATGTATATCCATGGCTTGACAAGAGTAGGTGCTAAAAACATGTCAGCTGCCTTTCTGCTCCCAACCATATGGTTATAATTACTTGCTAAGATAACTCGGGCTTTCTATCTGTCTTCCCTCTACTTGGGCCCTTTTCCTCTCTAGCAAAATAACTTAAGACCTGCTACTACCAAAAGTCTTTTTCATGCTATTTCAAACTGCCAGCATTAGTAATTTCCAGAACCTTATTTCCTAGTATTTTCTACTAATCCTCGAGACCTAAAGTCTGGAGTAAAACTGTTTTTTCCAGGTAGCCTCTCTCTATTTTAAATCCTTGCCTGCTCTTTCTTCTTGCACGTGCAAAAAAAAGGGAAGGGACAGAAGTCATTGCCATCTTTTTCTCTGTCTCTACAAGAGCCTGTAACTGTCTTTTTCAATCAGGGAAACTATTATTGTGGGAACAAGCCACTCACTCCAAGATAACTGTCTGTATTCTTTTTTAGTTCCAAAAGCTGAAGTTGATTCTATTTCTTAAAGACACACACCCACACTCACACACACACCAGTTTTATCATGGTTTCCTTTCACCAAGCAAAGTGATATGATGCCAAAAACATCAGTAGCCCAATTTACCTCTGTTCTCACATTAATTTGACTTGTTTACTGAGTGTGCCCAGCACTGTGTCAAATGTACATCAGTGAGTAAACAGACACAGTCCACAGCTTGGAGAATCTACCTATCCCAACTGTTACTAAGCTTATTTCCAAAACAATACACTTCTAGAGCTAGTTCTGGTTTCTAAAACCTAGCCTGGATAAAGTGGGACAACTACAGATACATCTAAATAAGCCACAACAAAACTGTTAGAGACCAGCTGTCTTGCCTGAGGGTTTCAGCCCTGGGTAAATTCACTATGGATTCAGTGAGACCAAGAAATGGCAACTGGACATTCTTCAGGTTAAAAGGGTTTATACCCAGCTTTATTCTCACAGTGGTAGGTCAAGCACTAGAATCACATCTGCATCCAGCAGTGTACAGGCCTGCAATCCACCTCTTTCTCTGCCTCCACTCAGAGCACTGGGATGAGCTCTTTATATAGTGACGCAGTAAATAGTAGCTTATTGTCAACAGGTGTGGGAGTATTGGCCTAGCAGTAGGCCAATTATATCATCAAATAATTTAGGGTCAGGTGAGAATCCTGGACATAGGAACTTCCATTTTCCCCAAACCAGCCATGCCACAATCTAGTAATGAAATGCACCATGGCACCACCAGAAGAAATCTCCAAATAGGTGTCTCTGTTATGTCAAAAAATAGTGTCCAACCCAGCCCATCACATTGTCCTGGCTGGAATGGAGCAGAAGCCACTTGGAGACATTGACCCCACAGCAGCTTTAGTGGAGACAAATGTTCACATGTGTTCCCACAATCTGCCTCCCTCTTCACACTAACTACAGACAACTAAACAAGCCTAAAATCTATCAGAAGCTTTCTGAAGTTCACTGCCACACTGAACAGCAACTGGTTTTAACATTTCACCAGCCACACAAGCCACATTAATATCTTGCTGTCTATTTGCAGCTGTAATACTTTATTTTATTACTTAACTATATTTAAAAATAGAAAACAGGTATGCTGAGCAAGATGCAGCTGGTTTCATTCACCAACTTTAAGTCTGTTAAAACTTCTGTCAAGCTGAGCTCTCTCCATTACAAGACTCACCATGTATAGAAGAGGCGCTGCTAATAATATCTTAAGAATTCAGTATAATGTAAAAATCATTAGAAAAAAGTCAGAATGTAGAGAAATTATGTGATCAGATAATCAGTAAAACCTCCAGATACAGATTAATTTATTGTTCACATTGATGAGTCTTAATTATGTCCATGAATTGCTTTTACAGAGGCCTGTGAATTAAAAGGAAGATCCTTGTTCAGTACATGAAAACACACTGTCTTGCCCATGGGTTTCAGCTCCGGGCAAGTTTGCTATGGATTCAGTGGGACCAAAGAAATTGACAGCAAACCAGTCTTGGGGTGAAAGGTTTATACCCAACTTTATTTCCAGGTGGCAGGTCAGTCACTAAAATCCCGTTCACTCAGAGTGTGCATACAGCAAGCCAGTCTCTGCCTCTGGACCCCTCTTTCTGCACAGCCATCCTCCGGGCCTCTCTGCACAGTTGTCCCATACATCCGTCCTCTGGGCCTCTCTGCACAGTCGTCCCACACAGTCGTCCTCCAGGCCTCTGTCCTCAGCGCTGCCACCACTCCAACCTCTGCTCTTCTCTCCTGCAGCCTTGCAGCCCTGCCACCGTGTCGTGCCCAGCACCGGGCAGAGTTCTTTTTATAGAGTCAACAGCCATGTATTGCCCACAGGTGTGCAGTGAGCTAGTCAACCTTGGCCAGGTGAGAATACTGGCCACAGGAACTCTCATTTTATCCACACACACTGTCTCATCATTTATGTTAAACAGGGAGATCAAAAGACACCTTTTACTTTTCTCACCATAATCAAAATACAATGATCCTATATTAATCGTGGACAGTGCCTCTATGAAGAGAATGTCATCTTGGTAACAGAGAAAGGGACATTATTCCCAATGATGTCCAACAAGTATTTGAAAGATGCCTAAAGCTCTTTGATGTTACAAACCAATAGGTATGTGTCAAGAATGAAGTGCCAAGGCCTTGATTTAAGGCCATTTTCTAAGTAGTCTGATTTAAAATTTTGGGTTAACCACATTTCTAGATGACAATGTGGGTAAAAATTACCCAAAAAGCAACCTGAAAGGGTCTTCTAGGAACCAGATGAATAAGTTAGGGTCAATAATTTAGAGTTAATCATCAGATGAAAGCAAAGCTTTTCTTGGATTGGCTGAGCTAATATAGACCTGAGTTCATTTCAATGTCCACTGTTCACTGTCCCTAAGAGCCACTGTCACTGGAAAACTGTAAGATGCTTTTAGAATGCACAGATTATGCCTGGAATAACAGAGTATTCCCCAGTAGGAAAACTGGAAACTCTCTCTAACAAAGTGAGGGCAAGCCTCTGACTCAGGGGGTGTGGTGGGCATTGGCATCCACCCAGGATGGAATGAGACCATTTGTTTTCATGTGTTAGCTGTTGTTGGATACCTCTACTATTGGTGGCACATGAGAGTTTTCCATTTAAGGTTTTCTTTTTAAATACATTTATTTGTGGCAAAAAAAAGAAAAAAAAACATTAAATAATAGAACTGGAATACAATCATGGCAAAAAGCACAAAGGTGGAAACTGAATGACTCACATGTGGGAAACACTGCATACAGCAATTAAACCAGTCTAGGTTTGAATATTAGCTTCATAACTTACCTTGCTGTGTGACTTTAGCCAAGTTACTTCAGATCTCTGTGCCTGGGCTACCTCATTTGTAAAATAGAGATAATGACAGTATCTTCTTCAAAGGGTTATTGTGAAAATAGAGGGATTATTACGGATGAAGCACTAAATTGGTACCTGGCAGACAGCAAGAATTTCATATAAAGTAGGGGGTACTAGTATTTCATAAATATACCTACATAAATAATGATATACTCAAGCTTAGTCCTCTGAGCTTTTTTTTTACAAGATAGTTAAGAGACTTCTTCCTAGCCTTTCATATGGTGAAAAGAAAAGCTCCTTCTGTTCTTCAAAATAAAAATGCAGCAAATTGAACAGTGTTTTCAACCCGTGTGATCCTCTGGAAGCCAGAAAATCAAGTGCATTATCTTGAATTCCACTATAGTTTCTTTCCTCTCTACTTAGAGATCCCAATATTTCAATTATTAAGAGTGAAAAATGAGGCTGCCATTCCTTATCCATGGGACACCAACCAAAATGTACTTATACCCAAACATGGGGTTCCTCCAACATTTTAACAGTGTGCCTGACTCAGCCAGCCTCCCAACAATTGCTGTGTTCTTGAGTGTTGCTCCAGTAAGTGACTTTTGTTTCAATTACAGCCACTTCATATGCAATGGTTTTTGGAAAATTTGCTTGAATGTTGCTATGGTCTGCATGTCTGTGTCTCCCCAATATTCACACAATCCTAATTGCCAAAGGTGATGGTGTTGGGAGGTGGGGTTTAGAAGGTGGGGGTCTCCTATGCTTAGGTTATGAGGGTAGAGCCCTCCTGAATGGGATTAGTGCCTTTATAAAAGATGCTCCAAAGAGATCCCTGGTCCCTTCTACCACATGAGGGCACAGATGTCTGTGACCCAGAAGGGAGCTCCCACAGGACCATGCTGGCTCAGACATCCAGCCTCTAGAACTGTGAGAAATAAATGTCTGTTATTTATAAGCCACCCGGTCTGTGGTATTTTGTTGTAGCAGCCCGGAGGGACAAAGGCAAATATACAAGCACATGGGCACCATGTATTTTATCTTTTTCTTCATATAATTTTCTCTGTCTTAGGCTTCCAGGGGAATTCCTCCCTTTGTTCGTGCAGCTTAGCGTGACGCATCTGAGTGAATCATAAAATGCAGTGGTAGAGTCACTTCCTATTAATGTCACGTGCCTTCTTCACCCCACTCCAGTTTAAGGGGAATGGAAAAGGACAGAAAACACTGCTCAGTGTTCCTAGATGAGTGACTGACAAGGTTCAGCCAAGCTCCAAGTCTCTGGGGCTAGCACAGCTTCCAGAATGATGCTTGAGTTGTCCCAGCTAATCCCACAAGCTATCATTTCCACTAGAACCCAACTAGACTTACAAAAAAAAAAGAAGAAAAGAAAAAGAAATGGACTAATGTGAAGGAAAATGATTAACAATGAAATTAATGATGATTGCAAATGTAACCTTCAAGATCAGAGCCCAGTAATCCCTCAAAGAACAGATAATACAATCTGATTATTTTTGAATGTCAAATGTACCTGCAAGAAATAACTATGTAAATTGCCAAGGCGGGCTCTGTACTAAGGAGTTCAAAGAAAATTTCTAAAATCAAAGTCATTGTTCCCATCCCTCTCAATTCAGTCAGAATCATACTCTTATTGCTCTCATTTTGAAAACGACCATGAACTCCCACACCTACAGAGGCAGTTCTTCAGCCTGACTTTGAAACAAAACCACAGCATCAGGTTTGTGTGACCTTGGTGTGTTACTTAACCTGTTTGTGTCTTGGTCACATCACCTAAGAATGGGATTTTAATAGCATTATAAATTGTGTATGTGTAATATGGCATATATAACATGTGCCAACACATGGATAGCGCCGTGTCAATGTTAGGTATTACAAGGAATGGTCATATGCAACCTTTGCATGACATGACTTCTTGAATACACTGGTAGAGGTGTCACTGTATGCCCACTTGATGGATGAGGAGGCTACACATTCAGAAGGCTGGATCATGCTCAATGTTTCAGAGCTTGTCAGCCAAGATGTAGCACCAGATGTGCTCCTTCGCACCACCAGAAGCAATCTGAAGTACCCATGCGGATGACTGAAGAGATACTGAGAACCTACAGAGAAAGGTCTCCCTCATGACTATCATGATTTCTTAAAGCACAATTTATTCTGACACCCCATAGTACATATGAATAGAACAATTTCACAGACTAAGATAAGGGGAATTGGCAAATAAAGGAAGTCTCCATTTAGGATGTTTGCCTTTAGCTTAAACCACTCACTCCCTATCTCTTACTTCTTGTTCATACTCTTACCAGTCTTGTGTGTTTAGGAGGCACTTGACAGACATGACTAAGAGCAAGTGGGCATGACGGAGCTGTTGTCTATTGGATTACATACATGTCTTACTCCTTGGGACACTGTAGTAGGCTGACTGCTAAAATGACCCCAATTCTCTACTTCTTCAGCTTTCCATACCCTTTGCAATGCAATTTTGCAGCTCTTTCCAACAAAAGATTGAGCCTGACTTAATCTGGGCTGATTTTAGAATGTGCTTTGGCAGAAATTAGGTTGTGTTAATTCTGAACACTGGCCTCAATGGGCTCATGCCCTTCCACTCTTTCTCTCAGACCACATGACTATCATGCGAAGCGTGGACCAGCCTGATGTTGGATGAAGAGATCACATGGAGAAAATCCCAGGGTCTCAACTGATGTCATCTCAAACTAGCCAGCCCCCAGCCACACCCAAGCAGATAAACATGTGCAGCCATGACTAGCAGAGCCACCTCCCAACTGAGAGCTGACCACAGAGGTGCTCATTGTGACCCCAACCGAGGCCACAAGAAACCACCCAGTCAACCCATGAACTTGAGCAATAATAAGAGCTTATCATTTTAAGGTACTGAACTTTGAGGTGGTTCTTATGCAGCAATAGATAACTGATACACCTTTCTTTTTTAATCCCTAAGCTGAGGTTTCTCTGACTGTCAAGCACCTCCAGGTTAACACTTACCAAACTAAGCTCCTTAACACACTACTTCCTCAAAGTGTTAAGAGGCTTTCCATATGGAGGGTAAAGGAGGTGATTATATGAATGTGGGAAACATTTTTCTAGCTTCTAAGTGCTGCTAAGATCTGGCACAGTGTATAGCACCTGTAGATCAATATTTGTTGAATGACATGAAGTAAGCATGCTTCTCTGAATAGTGTTTCCTGCAGTAAAGGGGACCACAGTGAAGTACGTTCAGGAGCTCGGTATGTTCTGATGTGTGTGAGTCCACTGAAGACTCTTGAGGATTATCAGGATAACACACACCAACACAATTCACCTTTTACATTAACTCCAAGATATCTAAATTTTGGGTCAGGGCATTAGTATTACAAATCACAAAAGTAGCCCAACTGCTAAAGTATCTATTTTCTTTTTCAGTAAGACAGCCTCAAATGTGCTCAACTAAACACTGCATTTTCAGGCTCCTTTGCAGCTAGGCATGACCCTGTGACCAAGTACAGGACAATGAAATACAAAGTTTCTATTATACGAAACTTATCTTATGGAACTTCCAGGAAGCCTGTAAAAACAGGGAACTGCCTCAGCTGAGAGGGCTCCTTTCTTCTAATTCCTTTCTGCTGCACATCTGAACTGGCCCCTGAATGACCTTGAAAATGGAAGTCACAGGACTAGGAGAGTGGGACAGAAAAATAGGAACCTGGACTTCTGAGCATACCATGAAATCATGGAATACTTACCTCTGAATTTCTTTTTCATGAACCTCCATCTTGTTTTAGTCAGTTATTTCACATTTTTCTGTTATAAACAGTCAAAACTAATTGTAACATGTCAAACAGATAGGGCTCATCAAACCACACTTTCAGGAATCCCTGACCTTAGAGCCTCCTAAACTTCTCAATAGTACCAGGTACTCAATTTTGAAAAATTATTTTTTCTACAGGAAAGGGAACAATCACACTAGACCCCTGAAAGCTTGGAGCTAGGAG
Source organism: Manis javanica (assembly GCF_040802235.1). Classification (NCBI taxonomy): domain Eukaryota; kingdom Metazoa; phylum Chordata; class Mammalia; order Pholidota; family Manidae; genus Manis; species Manis javanica. The sequence goes on along the minus strand of NC_133160.1, from coordinate 34,369,879 downwards.
CACAGACCCCTTGGCATAGTAAAAAATCCACCTATAACTCTTGACTTCCCCCAAATTTAACTACTAAGAGCGTACTGTTGATTTCTCGGCACTAAATGATAACACAGACTAGTATCTACATAGATTTTATGTATTCATGCATACTTAACTTCTTAACCTTTTTCCATATTTCTGGGCTATGCGGTTCATCTTTGACTTTTCTCAAATTGTCGCAAATCTCTGAAAAATTTTCCAACATACTTATTGAAAAATATCTATGTATAAGTGGACCCACGTAGTTTAAACCCATGTTGTTCAAGGGCTAACTGCACTTTTATTTTGATATAAAGAAATAGTGGCTGAATTTGCCGTTCTCCCATCACAGTGATGAACACCCACTTACCTAAACACCCACCTTGGCTGTGGGGCTTCTGCTGATTATAATGAGGAGCAGACAGTTCAACATTAGGAAGTGAATCTACCAAGTGAATTCTATGTATTTATGCCTCCCTGCTGCCACAGTCAGTGAATGAAAACGTACCTGGCTTCCTGTTTGACTTTCTCTCATGGCTCCTCCTTAAACATCCAATTATAAAGAAATGTATTTGTTTAGGCTTTGTCCTCAGGAAAATACAGAAATTAAGTCCCTTTGCCAACAAGGCCAGGAAAACAAATCATTTGTGTTGTGGCTGAACCATAAGGTTCGCATCATCAACACAAGCAGCACCACACAGCTTTGCTCTCACAAAGCCATTTGGGAGAAGTTTTTTATGGCAGCAGCTGAAATGTTTCTACCAAAACAACACCTACACTTTGCTAGAGTTATTTTCAGAGGAGGTTTCCCTTACTGCTGTTTAAATCGTTAAAAGTGTAGAACTAAAAGCATGGCTCGCCTGAGCCTGAGGTTGCAGTCCCAGCAAGAGAACTTAGTTGTCACTTCTTGGCTGGGTGACCTCTGGCAGATCACTTGACCTCACTGACCTCAGGTTCTCACCATAAGCCTCGAGGGTCATCCTGAGCACTGATGAGATACTGCATGCTTCGCACTGCGTCTCCATGAGTGTAATGGAAGAACAACACAGAGAAAATAACCAATAACAGGGCAATATCTTGGGATGGTAATAGGGGAACTATACTTACTATGGCAAGCATCTAGCATGTAATTACTGAGTCACTATGCTGTACATCTGAAACCAATACAATATTGCATATCAACTTTATTCTAATAGAAAAAGAGTATTAATTCTTATCAAATTTAATGCTACATAGCCTGAATACCTTCGGGAAGGAGGCTAAAAGAAACTTCGGGTAAGCCATATTTATAAATACCATACTAACATTAATACAAAAGCATAAATGCACTTACCAGTGTATGTGAAGAAGCCATGGAACCTTATTTACTCACAGACCACTTAGGAAGCCTTTCCTGGGCTCTCCAGGACGGGATCACGGAGTCAGTTAAAACTCTCCTAGCCACACTACTGTACTGGACTTGTATGTTTAATCCATTAATAATGATAACTACCATTGTTCAGCAGTCAGCAAGTACTAGGCACCACGTAGTGCACTTCTCACAGATTAACCCTCTTTCACAACTGCACACGTGGACACTGCGAGGCCGTGACCAGACCCATCTGAGGACTGAAGACCTGATGCACCTGCTCCAGTGAGCTGCAAGGCTGGACAAAGCATCTCCCCCAGTGACAGGCACCTTTCCCAGCAGCTGTTTTCTACCATCGTCACCACTGAACCTACCTGTGGGGTTGACTGAAGCTTCTATTAAGACTGCATTGCAGCTCAGCTTCTCCCTCTGCCCAATCCCAAATCTTTCCTGTTCTATCCATAGGTGTTGATCTTAAAAGACAGCATAGGTACTACAATCACTTTCATTTTTCAGATGAAAAAATGAGTTTCAGAGAAGTTAAGAAACTTGCCCAGAGTCACACAGCCAATGAGTGGTATGGCTGGGATTGGAACCCAAGCATGGTGATGCCAGAGCCCAGGCTCTAAATTACTCTGCTGTGATGCTCAGTCAAGTATGCATTTTTAAGTCCCACAAAATAAACTGTAAGCAGGCTGTTTTCCTCACAGTAGACTGCAAAAAGCAAATCACAATGAGAGAAAGAGTTGCAAGAGAAGGCAACGTCAGTGAACTGTCATCAGTCAAAAACATCCAGGAAACAGAAACTACTATAGAGCTTTCAAACCTAGAGATGGGTTACAGAGTGATGGAGTGCCTGAGAGGCCCAGAGAACAAGGAGGCAGCCCAGAGACAGCAAACTTGAAAAGCAGCCAGCTTGCCTCGGCAGGAGGGATAACGGAAGGAAGTAGGTAATGTTATCAGACCCCAGAGACTGGGGCCCAGTGCCTCAGACTAGAACAGCACAGGCTGCCGTGCAGGAAGGGGAAGTCTGGTGGGAACAGAAGCTATGGAAGACACACAGCTATTCCTAGAGATACCAAAGAAAGCAGAAAGAGGCAGGGAGAGACACCCTATGTTTCCCTTGGAAGCCAGAGGGCAAAGGAGCCTGGAAAATGTAGTTCCCTGTATCATGGAGCCGAACAGAAAGGTCACAGGGTGGATCTAAGAACAAGTCTGTGTTTGAGCAGCCCAAAAGTACAGCTGATCAACTGACAGTAAGGAAGTATAGAGAAACACTATGAAAAATGATACAAGAATTTAAAAAGCCGATCTGTCAAAACTTGGTTTAATGGCAAGTGGTCCTACTCCAGAAGCCCCTAAACAAACAATGAGAATAAGGATGCCTTTAACTTATATGGCCCTTTACAAGGCACATTACTAAATTACAGCACAGTTCAATAACTGATGTCTAAAAGGTTGAGGCTGAGATAATTAAATTATCCTCTGTTTACTGAATCTGGGGAATGTATGTATAATTCCAGAAGTATTTCCATAATAAAAACAGCAGTGTGATAGTACTTATTTAAATGGGTAGAATTTCATGATCAAAATTCTTCTTATGTAAAATGAACTGTTCCCCACCACTGCAAGCTTAATTAGGTGTTAACATAACTCCTATTCTGGAAGGCTAGTCTGCCTTCACAACTTTATCTGCTGTTTGACAAAGCAGGAGCTACAACACAAATTCTTTCCTCTCTTCTCTGAAGTCCTCTGCTGATTTCTCTGATGCAGGAGAAATTCTTGGGTTTAGGGAGAGGGCAGAGAAGAGAAAAACTCTGAAAACAAAAATATATAACCAAGAATCTCTTGTCAGTGCTCACTCTGGCAGCACAAATATTAACACTGGAAAGACACAAAGATGAGGGTGGCTCCTGTGCAAATTCATGACACACAAATTCATGACACAGTCCATATTTTGCTTTCACAAGTTGGGAAAGGAAGGCCCTGATTAGCATAATTTCCTACCCAATTGAGGGCCCTTCCCACTTTAAACCCTATTCTAACTTTTCCTCCAGAAAGGGGGGGGAATCTTTACTTACAGTATTCAGTCACCACTCAATGTTTATCTGCTTTGCCCTTCTAAAGACATCTAAAAACTGTTTTCTAGTCCCTCCAGAAGGCATGTGATTTGGTCATGTACAAACACCATGAATACATTTTAGTCCCTTCTAGCCCCCACCCTCAGCCCCAACAAAGCTTCTTTGAGGTCATTAAAATGCAAACAGCTTGAGATAGGATCTGGGTTTGAGGCTCAGCTTTGCTTCTAGCTGTCTGTGTAGATGTAAGCTGGCCAATTCACCTCGCTGGGCCTGTTTCCTCATTTCCCCGATGCAACTAAGAACTAGCTGATGTCCACAATCCTTTCAGTCCTGAAATGGCTCCACAGAAAGATAAATCGAGTCCTGGGCAGAACCAGATGAGCTCTCTCTCACTTGACACGGCCCAGACACCTACTTGTGAAACTGCTTATCAGAATTAAAAGTACGGTCTGTGGCTATAGCACAGAGAAAAGTCTGACCTCATACCTTGTCTCAACTGACTGTAATCACACCCAGCAATTCTCAAGTAGGGTGCTAAGGTAGTCTGATTGCAAAAAGAGCCAGATTCTTCTCCCTCCCTATGTCTACACTCTTTGCCATGTAACCATTCCCACTCTGGGACCAGCGGTGCAACTTCCTTTGGTCACTGAGATATTAGTAAACATGATAGTGGTACAAGCAACAGCTTGAAACTGCATGCACTCTTGGGCTTGCTCTCATTCGTGCTCCTCTGTCATGGCCAGAGAATGTGCTAGGTCTAGCATGCCTGAGGATAAGACTCAAACAGCAGAGAGGAGTTACCCCAGTCATCCTAATTAAAGCCATCATAGATCAGCAAAGAACTATCTGAGCCAAGACGTGATCAAACACAGCTAAGAGCAGAAGAGCTGCCTGCCCAACCCACAGCTGACCAAACATGGGAGGAAGAGCAGCTGAAATCAGCCAAGCCCAGATCAAGATCAGCTGAACCCCTCAAACCTGTACACTAAATCAGTCTTTAAGTATTGTATTCCACTGAGATGTTGTAAGTGCACGTTACCAACATTGCTGTCATAATAGGTAACTGATTCATATTCCTTGGAATACTAGCCCTCAGCCAGATAACAGTGGCTGCCTCCAGAACAAAGCCCTCAGTGGTGAAGCAGGTTTGGGACATGCTATCTATCTATGCCTTGAATTTATGTTAGAAGTTCACATTAATACTTTTGAGGCTGTGTATAAAATGAGAGTTCCTGTGGCCAGGATTCTCACCTGGCCATGGTTGACCAGCTAACTGCACACCTGTGGGCAATACATGGCTGTTGACTGTAAAAAGAGCTCTGCCCAGTGCTCTGTATGTGACATGGTGGCAGGGCTACAAGGCTGCAGGAGAGCAGAGGTGGTGGCAGCACCGAGGACAGAGGCCCAGAGGATGGCTGTGTGGGACGGCTGTGCAGGCAGAGAGGCCCAGAGGACAGCTGTGCAGACAGAGCGGCCCAGAGGCAGAGAGCATGCAGACTTGCTCTGAGTGAATGGGATTCGAGTGACTGACCTGCCACCTGGAAATAAAGTTGGGTTTAACCCTTTCACCCCAAGATTTCTTTGGTCACACTGAATCCGTAGCGATCTTGCCCGGGGCTGAAACCCATTAGCAAGACAGGCTCTAAAAAGTCCCACAGTGAAGAAATCTATTTAGCTGGGTCTAACTCAGGTTTCCCCCGGCCTATTATACCACACTCCCAAACATGACTTGCTAATCAAATTCTGCCCCAGCCTGAGATCCCCAAGTTTGGGTCGAGCCTCTTCCCAATCTTCTGGATAGTTAGGCCATGTATTTCATTGCCTCTTTCAAGACAGTTAGTGGCCCCTTCAAAAACAAACAAAACCTTAAAAGTACTTTGAAAATAAAAAACAAAACAGAACAAAAGCCTTCCCTGGAAATCACAAAAGGTTATATTGTTTATTACCAATTCTAATTAGAAATGAAGGGAATGGTCCATGAATACCTGAAACCCAGGTACAGCCTTATTCTAATTTCAACTTTCTCATCTGTTAAAACATTAACAAAAGCCTAATGCTGACCTAACCATTCCCTCCTTAGCATTTTTAGAGGCTCCCACTGACTCCTTACCATGGCTCACAAGCCTTTGCCCATCAGGGCCCCAATTCCTTATTCATTCCCCCTCCTGCCTCTCTTCCTCCTGTCACCTCCCACCCTACTCCTGCTGTCAGGTGTATTAGTTATCCGTACTGAACCACTTTCAATTCCATCAAATGGGCCATGAGCTATAATGCTCTGAAACTCCCTAGCGTTTGGTCCTATTTGATACAAACCTGAATTATGCAGCTTTGAAATAATATGATGCAATTGCATTAATTTTGTCTCAAGTTTATTTAAGTCAATGTTAAATCCACCCTAAATGTTAAAATTCTTCAAGAATTTTATTTTTGAAGCTGGCTGGGTCAAAGGAACGCTAAACTGTTTACAGAATGGCCACGGGGTGGCGCCACACTAGCTGATAAAGGGAAATACCCACCACATTTTGTCAGGATTATTCTTGAATTATGGGGGTTTTGAATTTGCAGAGGCTTCAGAAACACAACCCTCATGTGATATGTAACCTCTAGAACACGGAGTTTCTTCTGCTGGAAATGCCTCTTCCTCTCTTACCCACATCTAAGCCCAAACATGGAGTTCATCCTGTTAACCTATTCATCCTTCATACATCAGTTGAGACAATTACTTCTTCCTGGAAACACTTCCTGAAACTTCCAGGAACAGGTTTTAAGACCTTCCCATGATAGAATTTAAGTGGTTTTAACATTTTTCCACTAGAAATGCCCATCATTTGGTCTAGACTCCTTCACGGAACAGATCCTAGCTTATTCCTTCTTAGACTCAAAGCTGACTGTAATGCCTGCCTGATTCATAGTAAATCTTCAGTGAGTATTGGATGGGTCCATGCACGGATAGGTGGATAGGTGGATGTACGGAGGAAAAAACAGGTACGATGGGCCATTACATACAACAGTCGAATTTCTGCTTCATATTTTCTCATCAGCTGGATAAAAGTGATCATTATGAATTTAGAATTAGTGTAGGTCCACATTTTTTGACAGGAGGGCACTGGTCAAAAACATAAAAGACAATCAGGAAAATGAAGAGTAGGATACAGTAATGTCATTCTTTTCCTAATCAGAGAAAATGTGCTGAAGAGACATCTTTTATTTCTTGGAGATAAACATTTTAACTCATTTGTGGAAAGTAAAGGATTTATTTTAAGAATTGTGCTATGTAATGAATGTGACCTCTTCAATGTAGCAAAGATTTAGGCAGGGCTTTCTTTAGAGCTCCATGGGATCACATTTCCTGCTTCCCATCACAAAATTCACTGGAGAAATGTTTTTTTTTCTCACTTATTTTCACCTTGGACACCGAGTTGACTATCTTGGTTACCATATGCACTGGTCTCTTTAATAGGGATAGAAATGAGCGCAAACACAGATAAGACATTTTAAAACCAAAAAAGCTTTGCCTCTGATGTTTTTTTTCACATGCCTTTTGACCCCAGACCAAATGCCCAATATACCTCTGGCACTTTTAGTCAGAGTTAGGAAAATAGCTCTATTATTGACTTAAACATCCTGTGAACAGACGCCATGCAGGAGCCTTAGGGAATGTCACATGGAGAATCATTTGGCTGCATGTCTGTACAGCCTTTATCTCTGGACTTCAATTTTATTTGAGCTTTCTCTTGACCCCTTACAGACACTATATTTGAAAACAAGGGCTGTACAGTATTTTCATTAACTAGAAAAATCCAAAACAAGTTTCTACAGATTGCTTTAACCCTAAACTTAAACCCTCAATCTGCTGCTGCTGTTTCTCATGTTTCTTTGTGTCATACTGCCCTACTATCTGAACTTCCTTAAAAACCCGCACCTAAAGATGTAAGGAATACCTATCCACTTGGTTGTGTCATCGAAGAACCCCATCAGTGGTGGCAGCAGGGAGCCATAGCTGGTTCTCCCACATCTCAACCTTAAAGAGGTAAGTGCCCTGCTTCTTGGAGCAGCTCTGGCCTTTGGAAGTTTGTTAAACTTTCAAGAATCATTTCTGCTTCCTACAACACGTTTTTCAGTGTGCATTCTTTCAAAAGACATCCGCGTCCCCTGGGAAGAGATGAAAGTAATACCAAACAAAACAAAATGCAGACTTCTGAGGGACTTCTCAAGGAAATGTTCCCAAGAGTCATTTCTTCACTTTGTTCTTCCCTTTCTCTAAGCCCCCTCCCAGTTAAATCCTTTAAGTTTGTTTAGTCTCTTTACTTGTGAAAAGCACCCACCAGGTAATCAGGGTCCCTTTTGTGGAAGGAAGCCCAGACAGCTGTTTCTCAGACACCATGAACCGTCACTGTCCGGACTCCCACAAGGCCCAGCTGAGTCCACACTGTGTTTCTTGCCAATCCTGTTCCTTAATTGGCCATGAACTGCTACAGTTAGCCCCAGCCATTTCTGCACCCTGTATAGTATAATCTCCTAAAACATCAGCTGAGAGCTCAGGGGCCAAATTTTTAAATAGCAACCAATTAATAACCGCAGTAATAATGAAAGAATTGCCAAACTACCATGTGAATTCTGAAGCCCAAAGTGGACGTGGCTCAGCTAAGTGAAGCAAAACTATTCTTCCACATCCTTCCCCACCCTGGTCACTTTGTACATATTACATTTAGCAATGGAAATTTATGGAACTACATAATTCAAATGGTTAGGATTGTATATTTCAGGTTCTATTCACTTATTCAACATGTATTGAGCACTGACTGTCCACAGATATAAAGATAAAGATTACTGACAGATGATCTCAAGGAAGTCACACTTCTACCCATAAAAAGTTTCGCTTCTAACAGATTTTTTTCAACAAATGATTACTGGGTAGCTGGCTCTGTTCCAGACCCTGACGATGCCACAGTGAGCAATACAGACAGAAATCCCTGCTCTCATGGAACTTCCATTCTGGAGGAGTAGACTAACTACACACAAATAAGGAAATGGCCAGATATCAGAAGATACTAAAGGCTATAGAGGAAAAAGGCTAAAAGAAGGGGAAGGGGACAGCAATGTAAGTCACAGGATGGTGATGTTAAACAGAAGGTAAATGAAGGCCCCAAATGGCAAAGATGTGAAGGAAATGAGGGTACAAATCCTGCAGATACTAGGAAGAAGAGCTTTCCAGACAAAGAGAATATGCAAAGGCCCTGGGTGAGGCACACCTAGCATACTGTGAGTAACAGCAGCTGGCATGGATGGCTAGCATGGGGTGAACAGGGAGAGTAGGAACAGATGAAGTCAGCGATTAAAGGGAAGGGACTGTTCCAGGCCCTGAAGGCCCGTGTAAGGGCTTCAGGTTATGCTCTGAATGAGGTGAAAAGCCAGTGTAGGCTAGGAGCAGAGCACATGGTCCAACTTTTGTTAAAAGGATCACTAGAGCTGCTGTGTTGAGAAGAGACGGCAGGTGAGAAGGACAGAGGCAGAAGACCAGCTAGAAGGCCAAGGCACAATCCTAACCGTTTGAATTATGTAGTTCCATAAATTTCCATTGCTAAATGTAATATGTACAAAGTGACCAGGGTGGGGAAGGATGTGGAAGAATAGTTTTGCTTCACTTAGCTGAGCCACCTCCACTTTGGGCTTCAGAATTCACATGGTAGTTTGGCAATTCTTTCATTATTACTGCGGTTATTAGTTGGTTCCAACTGGACTGGAAGGTAGTGATAAAGGTCATGCAAACTGGTTATACAGGGGATATGTTTTGAATGTAGAACAAGCAGAATTTACTGATGAACTGGATGTCAGTGTTTGAACACAAAGGTTCTTTTTATTTTTCTACTTAAAATGCCCAGTAAAATTCCAAATTTGTGTTCACTGGAGATTTATTTAATTCAACAGTTTCTGATGATGTGCTAATCTGCATCCCCAGCCTTTACCTTTCAACTGACCCACCATTATCTGCCATTGCTTCTAAGATATTTCACTCCTCTGGTCCACTCAGCCTTAGTAAGACCACCCATTCCCAGTCTTGGTACTGGTGGTCATGGAACTGATGTCCATTCACCTAAAGCTCACTATTCCTTTGTTTCTTCCCCATCTTCCCCACTATTAAACTCAAGACATGAAACTACCAGTTCTCTCTCTGAACCGCATTTTGTGCAGTTACCTCCCTTTCAATTTCTGTTGTCGCCCCTCTGGTGCCAATCACTACCACCTCCCAGCAATCTTGCTGGCTCCAACCTCCTTGCCAACTGTCATCAAAACAGCATTCAGGAAGTGCAAGTGTTATGATGCCATTTCCATGCCTGCAAACATTCAATCCCTGCATGCTGGCCTCACCCAATGGGTCTCTTCATAGCCCTCCATTCTCTAACCTCTCATCCTCCTCACCCTGCAGGCATTCACTGACTCTGGAGTGTGAAAGGCCATTCCTGCTCATCCTCTCACTCCAAAAGCCCTAACTTTGCCTGTGTATAATGTTACCTCTCTCTCCCTTGTGTGCAACTTTTCCTAAGTACACTCATCTTATGAAGACTAGCTCAAATTCTAACCCCTCTATAAAAATACCCCCAATTGCTCCAGCCCCTATTCCGATCCTATTATGGCTCTCTTTATCCGACCCTTTCATTAGGCCCTAATGTCATATATGCATGTCAGATTTCCTAGGTAGGTGTAAGCTTCAAGGTCATACACCAACTTGTATTCATTTTTACACCATCCATCGAGACACAGAGTATTTAATACATATTTACTGAATTGAATTATTTCAGTGAAATAAACGAGCTGAAACAATATTACCCTCCCTCTTGATCTCAATCTCTGCAAGTGAGAAATTGAAAACCCCAGGAATTCAGAGGATACAGATCTTTGGATAAAACAGAGCCTCAGTTATTTCTTCCTCTTTCTGTTTCTCTTCTGCCATTTTGATTCTTCCACTAACTTTGTTATTCAATAATTATGCCACAGAAGAATTGGGCAAAAAGTTATGGTTGGGGTTATCACAGGGACATTATGCTCACAGGCACATCTTATCTTAAGCTTTAATCTAGCCAATTTTTGACTTATAATTGAACAAGACACTGGCTTCATGGCAGAGGAAACGGGAATGCAAGGAGCAGTTCTGGGCCCACAGTCACAAAGCTGGGCCATCACTGAGATCTCTTGGTATAGAACTGGGACCCACATGGCGATAGAAGCAAAAAGGAAAAGAAGTTGGCTGTGAATCAGGTACTGATGGTCTATTTCCAAGCAGGAATTCCTGATACATCTCCAAAACTACCATGCAATGTGGACTCCACTGACTCACAAGTCACTATGGATGGGGGAGGTCCCCTGGAAATTATGTCCTTGTAGCCTTGAGGTCCCCCCAAACAGAGTACTCTTAACTTCTCTCATCAAGATAAAGACGCTGTCCCCTTAATTCTTATGTCTTTAAGGCAACCTCCTCCAATTTTTTTTTTTTGAGAGGGCATCTCTCATATTTATTGATCAAATGGTTGTTAACAACAATAAAATTCAGTATAGGGGGGTCAATGCTCAATGTACAATCATTAATCCATCTCAAGCCTAATTCTCGTCAGTCTCCAATCTTCTGAAGCATAACGAACAAGTTCTTACATGGTGAACGAATTCTTACATAGTGAATAAATTCTTACATGGTGAACAGTACAAGGACATTCATCACAGAAACTTTCGGTTTCGATCACGCATTATGACCTATAAACAATCAGGTCAAATATGAATATTCGTTTGATTTTTGTACTTGATTTATATGTTGATCCCACATTTCTCCCTTTATTATTATTATTATTATTTTTATTTTTAATAAAATGCTGAAGTGGTAGGTAGATGCAAGATAAAGGTAGAAAACATGGTTTAGTGCTGTAAGAGAGCAAATGTAGATGATCAGATGATCAGGTGTGTGCCTATGGACTAAATATTAATCCAGGCTAGACAAGGGCAGCAAAACATCCACGGATGCAGAAGATTTCTCTCAAAGCAGGGGGGGTGAGGTTCTAAGCCTCACCTCTGTTGATCCCCAAATTCTCACCTGATGGCCCCCCTGCGACTGTGCCTATTTTTTATTTATTTATTTATTTAGTTATTTAGTTATTTATTTTTTGAGAGGGCATCTCTCATATTTATTGATCAAATGGTCCTCCTCCAATTTTTAATCATACAAATAAATATGTGCCAATTCCCATCACGAGTCGTGCACTGCTATCCTGAGAAAAACAGACACATTCATTGGCCTTCTGGAGTCTGCAGTGGGAGGCAGAGGGAACCAGTAGCCACACAGATATAAAATTACAAACTGTTATTAGTACAACAAAGGAAAGGGGGACGGAAAAGGTGATGAGACTTAATCCAAAGGGTTCAATGCTCCCCTGAGGAAATGATACTTGAGCTGAAATCTAAAGAGAAGTTAGAAGTTAAAAGGCAGATGGGGAGAGAGAAGAGGGACATGCAAGGACACAGGGCCATGGTGAGTGATGCACTGGAGTAACTTAAAAGAAAAAAGAAGGAAAGCAGGGAGAAATGGCTCAAAAAGAAGTTAGAAGACAAAGGTGGTAGGTCAAGAGAGATTCGTGAAACATGAACAGGGAGGAAATATCCAGCCTCAGAGGAATTGACAGGCCCTGGGAGTTCCTTCAGATTCTCAGTGTACTAATTAATGTTCTCCACTCATCCACCATTGCCTACTCTGACCACAGCTCTTTTGAGATAACCCATCACACCTCAGCCCCTCAAAGAAAATCCTGACAGCACAACATTTCGACCTCTCAACCACAAATGACTGGACAGCTAACAACCAATACGAATGTCTCCTGGGAGCATTTGAACTTGGGAGATCTTAGGACACAGAGGTTATACAGCCAATTAGTGATGAACACTGAACTAAAATATCTCCATGAACAATGGGGGCTGAGGGACATGTTGGTCATGTTGAGAGAAGGGCAGGAAAAAAACAAAGTGGTTGTGAATTGTCATTCTTCCCCTTAAGAGGTCAAGTCTACTTCCCCTCCCTGGGAACTGGCCCTGTGACTGATTTGGCCAGTAGAATGCAGTGGGAGTGGTCTCTGGGATTACTGAGTTCCGGCCTTAAGGGCACTAGTTTTTGCACATTTGTTATGCTCCTTCTTGAAACCCAGTCCTTGTGCTGGGAGCAGCTGGAGCCACATGATAGGGGCTAGATGGTAAAGAAGTCTGGTGCTCCCACTGGCATCCTGCCTGTACTCCCATCCTATAGCCAGCATCAACTGCCTGCCATGTAAGAGAGTCATCCTAAGTATTCTAGCTCATCTGAACCCCCAGATAAGTGCAGCCCAGCCCATACCATGTGGAGCAGAAGAATGGCCCAGCAGAGCCCAGTCAGCTCACAGACTCCTGAGGGATACGAAATGGTGGTAGTTGTTATAAGCCATTATCTGGGATAGCTTGTTGCAAAGCAAGAAATAACTAAAATAGAAGACCAGCAAGGTAGCACAGATGATTAGGAAAGAATAAGCAGATGTTAAAGACTAGGGAAGAAAAGCAGAGATGCAGCCCCTACATGACAGGGAGTTCAAGCCCAATTCTGGACTTTCCTACTCCAGTTCCATTACACTTGATGACTTGGTTCCTGTCTCTGTAACTCATGCACCTGAGTCACTTAACATAAAAAAAAAGCCTTTAACGTGACTGGCTTAAGGCTTTTTGTTCACAAAGATTTTGACTGTAATACATGGTATTATAGCCATGTTTTGTTTAAGCTTCTGCAGAGGAATTCTTGTTTATCAGCATCCAACTTAGTAAACAGCATTCAGAAATTCAGTGTCTACAAATACAGTATTGATAAGAAAGTCTTCATCCATTACCTGCCTTAGGGTATCAAGAGTACTGATCCCTAAATTTTAGGAACTTGAATATTAGAAGGAATAAGGCTCAAGCATCTCTTATGGTAGAGGCATCAGATGTGTTCTGCTAAAAAGGTAGTCATGAAATGTAGATGCTAACATCGTTAGTAATTGAAAAGGCAATCCACCGTATTTCTGAGGAACCTATCACATTTCCACGTCTTAGGTAATTCTAAAGTGATACAAGATAATTCTGTAGTAATAAAATGCAATGTAAGTGCACACAAATCTGAGCAAAGTCATGTATTGACACAAGAAACTCATGGGTCTACTGAGATGCTCATGAATTAAAAAACATGCACTGCTCATGGCTCAGGAGATCTAGCAGTATGTAAAACACTTAAAATTCTTAAAGACGTTGTTTTTGTTTTGTTTGTCTTCATTCCTAATATTTTTAGAGGGTATATGCTGTGTTTTCTTAAGTGGTAGGTATTAAGGATGACATTACTATTCTATCTCTAGGCTTCAAGCCCTGGCACTTCTGCAAAAGCCACCAGCATTTTGGCCACATTATCATGTGCCTCACTAATTCTCCACCCTGCCAAAATTCCACACCTTTTTTCATACCATTCCTCCCTTCTCACCCTGGTAAGCTCACAGTCATCCTTCAAGATCCAACTGAACATCACCTGCTCTATGAATTATAATCTGACACTCACCAACACTCTGCCTTTTCTTGACTTAACTATACTCTCATTGACATACAGATGATACTCTGTATATACCTAGAATATTTAAAAATATTTATCACAATTATATGTTTGAACTTCTATATTTCCAAGTACATTGTTATTTCCTTGAAAGCAGTGATAAAATACTACTCATTATTGACTCCCTGGTATTACAAAGTACTAATCACAAGGGGCACTCTGTAAATATGTACAAATGAACACTTTCTGTGCTCTAGTGCCTTATTCTGAGCAGCCTGAAATGCCTTTCACACTAGCTTTTTTTTCAAATTCACAAAAAAAAAAGGATTATAACTCATTAGAGGGACAAGAAATATAAGGAATTAAGAGAACACGACTTACTTATCTAAATTCAGAGTACATGAGAGAAATCCCTGAAATTTCCAGATGGATAGATCCATTTCACCCTTCTGTTTGTGAAGTACTTATTATTCTCTAATAGATTCAAACACATTATAATTAACCGCATACATGGTCATAATAAGGGAGAGCTTCTAATTTTCAATTCACTATTCAAACAGAGATACCCATAGAGTAGACCAAAAAAAAAAGATTGCCAACTACAACCTCAGGCACCCCTCCAAAAATGTCTTCTTTAATGAGTACTCCAGTCATCCTCGTGTTAATGCATCCCGCATGCTGAGTCTCCTTAGGCCTCAAGTACAATTTACACTTCATTATCTTGTATCTTCATAGCGTCTCGAGCTATTTCGTCCAGTGCTGTCTAGACAGCAAACTCCCCATAGATGGTGTCTCCACCAGGGTCTCAGCAGGAAACAGATGGAATGCCCACCTTAGACAACCGAGGGTGTTTAATAAGGGATTATTTACCAGGTGTGGGTGGGACTTAAGGAAGACAGGCAGGCAATGTGAAGTGTCCTAGGCCTGAAGGAGCAAGAGGACAGACAGAGCCATGGAAACCCAAAAGAAGTACTGTAGCTACAGCAGAGGGTCACCTGGCAGACTCTGCGGCTTCCAGGAGGGAGACAGGGACAACCATCATCCCGGTGGCAGGCAGAGGCCTGAAGGGATAAACAGGCTGACCTCACAGTCCTCCTCCCTCCAACCCCTGCGTCAGCCTACATGGCCTGGATGCAGCCAGAAGCCAGAGGGCAAGGAAGCTCACGATGGTAGCTTTTAATGCCAAGCTACGGGGCCAGAGCAGGCTGGAGAAAAGTGGAGAGTGAATCTGGGCAGGCAAAGAGGATATCCAACATCGATAGTATAGTAGAACTTACTTCTCAGCCCCCTTCTTCCCATGCTACGGCCCGGGGTGTCCAGACAGAACGAGTAGGAGCCCAGACAGTGTCTGTCGGAATCTCACTGTGTGTGTGTGAACGGTCCCCCTACCTCCATTTCCATCTCTTTCTGAGCAAGCGGGAGCTGCCCCCACACATTCCCTCTGCACTCAGTTTGCAAACTCACTGCACAGGCCTTACTTTAGGAACCTAGGCTCTGACTGTGGGCTTCTCAGCAACAAGCACCTAGGGTTTAAGACCTCCGCGGGAAGCCCTTCTGCAGTGACACAGGAGCAGCAGCTCCTCGCCGAGAGGGGACTGCTCTGAAGCACCGTCTCTAACAGCGCCCCACACGAAGGAGGCTCAGTTGCCCACAGTGGGAACAGCCCGACATCGCACCCTGTGTTGGCTGCCTTTCCTTCCTTACCTCATTTCCCCACTCCCCTCCTGGGACCACCTCCCAAGTTGGCAAATTGCTCTCCAATCCTGTCTGAGGCCGGCTTTGGGAGAAGCCGGCCTCAGACAATGCATGAATAATAGCCCGCAGCTCTGCACACTGATCCTAAAGAACGTGGGAGAGTGGGTGTGTGTGCACATGTGTGGTACAAACCCGATGAAGTAAAGATGCACTGAACTTCAAACAAAAAACACATTTGACTTCTAAGTCTCCAACTTGGCTTTCAGACAGCTCTATGAATCTCAGCAGGGAACAGCCTTCCTAGGCCTCAATTTCCTCCTCTGTCAAATCACCTAGAAGAGGACCTCTGTTTCTTTTCCTGCTTTAAAGTTTGTTAGAAAAATTTTCATCAGTAAAAGGGACATAAATCAAGTGACCCAGTACTCGGACTGACATGAAATTCCATTCTCTGGAATATTTTCTCAAATTAAGGTAATTCAGAAAAAGCAAAAAGTATTTTTGTATCACCCTAAAGAAAATAATTGTTAGAAATTAAGAATTTAATGTACCCATCAAATGGCTATTAGACATTATTTTAAGTCAAATTTCCTAGATTTGACAGCATACATATAATCAATTATTTTAAAGCTCATCAATCTTTTATAAACACCTCTTACCATCCTCTTAATCTATTATTTGGGTATATCTATAAAAAAATCAAGACTGGAAAGCTTTTATAACTACCTCAAGAAATAAATAGAGACCTACTTCATAGTTCTGGTTCTGCTGTAACTTCATTTATCAACTTGGGCAAATCATTTCACCTCCTCATTCCCTTCATCCAGCAGCACCTCCAAGAGAGGAAGCCCTAGGGCATCCCATAAACAATGATCAATGATACATGAAAGACTGGCCCTGAGCTTCAGTTCTACTAAACAGAAAAAAAAAGCAATGGGAGGGTGGCACTCTCTGTATCACCTTGACAATCTCCTCCTACTCTATATTGCCTCTTGAGATGAAACAGAATATAATTGACTTAAAAATCCTACAGCTCAAAATGATTATTCCTCTCTCGAAAGCTACTGCCTCTGCCCAGAATGGCCAGCCTAGAGCAGTGCTTACCTACACCAGTGACAGAAGCCGCCGGGATCCTGGACTTACAAAATCTGATTCTTAACAAAAATAAAATCCAGTGCTGGACATGCAATGCCACGGAAGGAATGAAGCTCATGGTGCTAGCTCTCATATTTAAAATAATGGCAAAAACTTGAGATGGATTAATGATTGTACATTGAGCGTTGACCCCCCTATACTGAATTTTATTGTTGTTAACAACCATTTGATCAATAAATATGAGAGATGCCCTCTCAAAAAAAAAAAATAAAATAATGGCAAAAACCATTCCAACTGCCTATCATAAGAAAACCATTTGACAGGTGATTAAGACTTCGTCTCAGTCCTATCTGGAGAAGTATGACAAGCAAACAGAAGCTTGAGGAGGGAACAGAGGAGGACACGGAAGAGGAAAGATGATAGGCAGGCATTCAAAAAGTCTTTCATTTATTTCTTAGCATACTCATAACAAAGGCACCATCTGTAATAAAATGAAAAACTTTAAAGCAGCAATGAACCTCTTGGAAGGATTTGTTGGGTCCATGGGGGCTCGTGTTATTTTTTCTCTTAGGCACAAAGAATCCTGAGTATGTGGGTACTGGAAAAAGGAGAGGATAGGAACCAAAAGGAAAGTTCTAATTTTGTATGTTGGTGTGCATACTACCAAAATAAATGGTTTCCCCCAATTTCCTCCTACATGAAAGAGGAAATGGGGAGAGGGGGTGAGGTCAGCTACTTCTCCATGATATTTCATTTGAGTTTCAAGGTCAACAGGGAGGAAGAAAAAAGAAAACAAGGTTCTACAATGTCATTTACCCAAAAGTTACATATTAAAGTATAGCAATTATAAATTAGAACAAAATTATAGTACTAACTTATTATTATTTATGCTAAAATTATGTGTTTGGAATTATTAAATCACCAAGAGGGAAAATATTAAATTACTTTGGAAATGTTAGCATGAATAGCTACAGCATACCTAAATTGCTTATATTGGTGGTTCTCAAAGTTGGGTGTACTATAGAATTACCTAGGAAATATTAAAACATTCCAAAGTCCAGGACATACTCAACACCAATCATGTCAACATCTGTGGGGGTTGGACAACCCACAACAGTATTTTTGAAGCTGGCCAGGTAACACTGATGTACAAATTTGAGAACAACTGGTCTGCCATAGCCTAGTTAATGTTAATGTGGCCCAAGGCAAAAGACAAGTGTCTTGAACCAGTCCTTCACTTCTCTAAAACCATCCCTACCCAGGTCCTCATAGATGGACTTCTGGGGCACACTTCTCACCTGCCTGAGGCTGCCTCTCTACTCCCACAAGCCCCCAGATGGAATTGGATACTGATGCCTGGAATGGGGCTTATGGGAAAAGGAAGCCCTGGGAAGAACCACCAGGAAGTATGATGATATTAAAATTGTGTAGAGCAGGGAGAAGTGTCCACATGCCTTTGCCCACAGGCAAAGAAAGCTCGCTGAGGGCCACTGGAGTTGGCCAAACACTGCTATCAACACATGCGATGCTGGTCTCTTTCTTACCTATCTTATTCAAACATTCATTCATTCCCTCAAATACTTACTAGCCATGTAGCTTTGGTCCTAGCTCACCTTGAACTCAAAGCTTGTCAGGAAAACAGAATTTTTAAACAGTAACTGCACCTCAGTGTGATTACAAATTTTAGGCAGGCACAGGTGTAGTGATAAAATACAGAGAACAATTACCCCTGGGGAAGGCTTTTCAAGACCCTGGGAACAGCAGAAGCAAAGAGACACAAAGGTGAGAAAATGTGAAAACAGGAAGCTGTTTCATACCACACTTTGAAAATGCATGAGAGAGATGAGGTCAGAGGTGTGAGGTCAGAAACAGCAGCAACAGCTAGGAGTTTGGGGCTTACCCTAAAGCCAAGTTTCTCAACAGCAGCACTGCTGATATTTGAGGCCAGACAATTCCTTATTGTGGGGACTATCTGTGTACTGTAGGGACCTAAGCAGTGTCCCTGGCCTCCCCTAACTAGGTAATGGCAGCACCCACATGCCCAGTATGGTTGGTAATGCCTCCTGACATTCAAATAATGCCTGGGTGCAAAATCACCCCTGCCCCAGAGGCAGTGAGGAACTACTGTCAGCAGAGCTCAGTCAGAAATGTGCCTTTTAGAAAAAGCAACCTAGTAGCCACATGGAGAATGAAGTGCCAGCACATTGCCAACTACAAATCCAGTACAAGGACCCATACATCTGTGTGCATGCTTATAAACACTTGTAAAAAGGGTATCAGAGAGTCTATACTCGCAACCGGATCTATTTTACTAATTTATACACTAGGCTTTCAAAGAACCAAGTTTTTTATTATGTCCTTATAATATGAAACCTTCCCCAAGTTGGCCTCCAGGTGGTGGAATTCTGCACAACTGCTCTTTTATTTACATTTTTCAGTATCTTCCACATCCTGAAGTAATAAAAGCACAATTACTTGTCAGGGTAACTTCCTTAGGAATATCATCGTGAAAATAGAAATATGGAACGCATGACAGTCACAAAGGATAAACAATGATCTTACAGTGGGACATACACACACAACTCCTGCCCTTGCTCACTGGGCTGTTAATGATATTGCAACATTATGGAATGTGGTTTTCTATGAACCAAAATATAGACAAGGCATCTCTGCAGAACATTCGTCTGCACAGACATTTTGAAGTGGGGCATCGTTTCTGTTACCTATTGCTGTATAACTAGCCACTATAAAACTCAGTGACTTCAATAATAATCATGTATTATTTCTCATAATTCACTGGGTTGGCTAGGCACAGCCAGGTAGTTCCATTCCACATGGCGCAGCTGAGGTCACTCAATAGGTTGTATTCAGCTGGAAGACTGATTGGAGCTTGGAACATTCAAGAGAGCCTCTCATCCTTCAGGGTCTCACTCCACATGGCTGATCATTTAATAGTCTCATCTAGGCCTTCATATGGCCCACAGGCTGGCTTCCAAAGAGGAGCATTTCAAGAAGACAAGCCCTAATATGCTTATCAAGTGTCTGCTTGTATCATGTCCCACTGACCAAAGCATTATGGCCAAGTCTAGAGTCAAGAAGAGAATATACAAGAGCCAGAATGATGGGAGGCAGGGTTCACTAGGGCCACCAAGGTAACAGTCTGCTGCAGTTGGAATGGATTTACTTGTAGACCAAGTCATTTTGCTCAAGCCCTTTGAATTAAACATCAATATATTTATTAAAAACCAATAAATGAAGATATGAAACAATCCATGTCAAATTAAAACCGAAACTACCACACAACTTTGTGCTTTCCTTAGACCAGCTCTTAGTGCTGAAATAAAAATACAGCTGACCATTGAACAATGCATGGGTTAGAGGCACCAACTCCCTCTGCAGTTGAAAATCTTCACGTAACTTTCGACTCCCCCAAAACTTAATAGCCTACTGTTGACCAGAAGCCTTATCAATAAAAAATTGTTGACTACTGCATATTTTGTATATGTATTCTTTACTGTTTCTTACAATGAAGTAAGCTAGAATTTGAAAATGTTTTTTCAAATTGTTGCAGATCTCCAAAAATTCCCCAAGATGTTTATCAAAAAATATCCACATATAAGTGGATCTTCACACTTCAAACTCGTGTTATTCAAGAGTCAACTGTATAAATCACAAGCCACAATAGTATTAACAGCACCTGTGACTTGGTTTTCAATGGAAATTTCAGGTATTTTGTTATCGTATTAGAATTACTGCAGATATTGTAAAATCTCTGCAAAACACCATTTATGCTCACCAATAATTCAAAATTTTAACAGTTGTGTACATTTAACATATTAATAAGATGTACATGTATTATCACGCCACACATTTATTTACTATTTTTATATCTTTATTTCAGTTTAATGGATTCCTTTATAGTTCTGTGTATTTTATTTTATGCATTTAAAACGTTGTTTAAAGACGAGGTCTACAGGGGCATCGCCAGTCTGCCAAAAGGGCTCATAAAAACCCCAAACCACTTCTCTCATCACAGGAAGAGACATGACCTAGAGAAGGAAAGTAGCTTTTAAGGTCCCATCACTGGTGGAAGCCTCACAATACCAATGTGGGGCTGTATGTGCTACACTGAGCTGCTGAACTTTAAATCTTAAGTATAAAAACTGAGGCACCTTATCCCTTAAAGCTTGGCCAATGGATAAGTGAGCTCTGAGATTAAACACCAGTATGAAGAAATGCAGAATCATGTATACCCAGGTGGGGGAGACAGTGAGGATTTTACAATGCACACATGAGCCTCTCATAGTCTATCCAAGATTCAGATCCCACCCCTGGGGAAATCTCGGGTGTCCCAGTCCACACAGAGCAGAATCACCATGATGAAGAGCCCATGAAGTGTGGGTTGCTCAGGTGTGTAGGTGCAGAGCAGAGGTGGAGAATCACATTTCCCCACATCAACCCATTACACCATAAGCATCCTGCACACCAGCCATAACTGTGGTACACCAAGCTTGCTGAGCTCTGTCCTGCCTCCTAGTGCTCTTCTCTCTGCATACGATGGCCCTCCTGCCTTCTCTCCCTGGCCAACCTTACTCACCCTTGAATACCTGTTACAGGTCATCTCCTTCCTCTATTTTTCCCAGGTAATTATGCTTGCCTCAATACTAGACTATGAGCTATGTGAAGCTGGGGAAGGAAGATAACTGGGATAGAGGAAAGGAGGTTGGGCTCCTATTGTGTATAGACTAGACAGAAAATGATAGTAATAATAATGTTAATGCTTCTTGAGCATTTAATATGCCCATGTGCTATTCTAAGCAATTTACATATATTATCTCATTTGATCTTCCAAACAGCCAGTAGGTAGGTACAATTAGGATCCTCATTTCACAGATGAAGAAACTGAGAAGTTACCCAAGGTCACACAGACAGGAAATAGTAAAGCAGGGATCTAAATGGAGGCAGTCTGACCCAGAGGCTTATCCCCAGTGCACTGTAAGGAGCCTGTATGATCCGTTCACTCAATAGGTGAGGAAGTTACCAGTCATAGAGATTAGGTGCTATCTTCTTAGTGAGGACACATAAGATTAGAATTCACAGCTCAATTTCCAGACAACTGCCTGACGCTAGGTTTAGTTTAGGTTTTAGGAAGGGAGAGAGGGAGGGAGGGAGGCTGCTTCATAGATCAGTTAAAATGATTGGTCAATAGAAGGATATAAAGATTAATAGATAGAAAGAACTGATCATTCTCAGGTATCTCCAGCACAAAGCAGTCTGGCTCACAAATCAACTATTGCTCCTAGAGTCATGAAAAGAGGCCAAAACATGCAATTAATATCACTCCAGAATGTCCCCTAATTTAATATAATTTCATACAATGCTATTATGTGCCAGCCAGGAAGCCCAGAGTTGAAAGAAAGATCAGAGGTTAGAGAAGGTGAGTTGTCTTCCCAGGAAATCCTGAGAGATTTCTTTCACCAAGAAGAGTAGACTTTTCTCAGTCTAAATTAGCCCTGCTATACTTTGAGGACCTAATGAATACAATGTTCTGTGGTAAGACAGAGAAACAAGGACTAAGGTTTCTTTGCATGGGCCTTATATTAATTTCTTGCTGACCTGATCCCAACTTCAATTTATCTTACTAAGAAAATAGTTATTTCTTTCCAAATAGTTGCCATTGTGCAAAGTCAACAAAGACAACTTCCAACCTTCAACACATGAGATCACTTAGGTTTGCTTGAACTAGGCAACTAAATGATCCTGTGCAAATGTCATTGATGGGTTTCATGGGAAAACAATAAAACACAGAAACATCTGCTGTGATATTCCTTCAACCACTGTAAGGGGGAAACACTTGCAGTGATATTACCATCTATTTTCTGTCACTGAAACGGCTTTCTATTTTGAAAGTTACTCATCTGCTATAAATTGGCTAGATGACACATCAATTAACATAATTTGTCATTTAAACTGAAAAAAGGAATATGCAAACACATGCTCTGAAATGCACATGCATCTTTCCTCCCACCTAATCTACCAAGTTGTCATACTGATGGTTCCAGATTTATTGTTGGTTTGAGGCCGGCGCTAGTCAGCTGCTATCTTCAGAAACATACACATCTTCCTTTGTAATCTCAAGTTATGTCCTTGAGACTTACTCTCTGGTGTTGTGGTTACTGCCTAAACTAGGGTTTGCCCAGAAATGTTCTATCTAGGTAGGACATTCACAGCTCCTGAAGATCAATGAAAGTTCACACCTTGCTAGAAGTCAGATTCCCCAAAGGCACCAAAGTACAGCTCTGCCTTAACACCCCTGGCTGCATGTTCAATGTGAGCAGCAACCTCAGTACAAGAAACTTAATCTGTTTCCAAGCTGGTGGCTAAACACACTATTTTATATTAAAAATACAATACACAGAGAATGTCAAAATTAGCCAAAAACAACAAACTGGATACAACCGAGAAGAGTCCCAGGGGCTGCACATGGTAACAGAAGTAATGAAACAAGCACCTATATATAGAAATCGACTGTCCTAACTCGTAAGAAATCTACTTGCTTGAAGAGCTGTTTTTCTTCTTTCTTCAGGATCTAGCTCCATGTACGGTAATTAAGTTAGGAGACTTGTGTGATTGAGATAGTAAAGAGGCAAAAAGAGGGCTGTGAAAATACAGATTATGTGTAAGGCATTACAACAAGGTTCAAATGCTTATCTGAATAGGTTCAGTTTGCTTCTGGAATAGTGGCTGGATGGTGGGAAAAAGCAGCTACGCGCAACTAGGAATCCACCTCAAATACTCAATCTCAGTGCTACTCTCCAACAACAGGCTGTCTCTAGGTGTCAGAGGTATTCAAGGTGCCTTCACACTCTTTAGTTTGGGTTCCCTCCGAGGCATACCTTCGAGTCAAGGATTTGAGAACATGTCATTTATTTGGGAGGTGATCCCAGCCAAGCCAGTGATAGAAGGCAGAAATTAAGATGGGAAAGAAACCAGTGCAGGCCCATGATATATCCTTGTGGGACCCTGGAAACCAACCTGACTGTAGAATTCTTGGAGATGGTGTAGACAACACCTCTCCAGTTATTCCCTCCAAGAGGAAAGGGATCTGACGTGCTTGTACACTAATTCCTACCTTTACAAGGGGGTCTCAGGGAGGCATTGATTTTGTAGCCCATACATGCACAAAATAGGTAACCACAGAAACCCCTCACTCAGGTAAAGGGACACAGATGCAGGCAACTGTAAATTAGGCAAAAAATGGTAAGTGCCAAGGCAGAGACAAAGAGATATCTGCACACCTATGTTCACAGCAGCATTATTCACA
The DNA here is from genome assembly GCF_040802235.1 of Manis javanica. Lineage (NCBI taxonomy): Eukaryota > Metazoa > Chordata > Mammalia > Pholidota > Manidae > Manis > Manis javanica. The sequence goes on along the minus strand of NC_133160.1, from coordinate 34,345,751 downwards.
ATAGCCAAATGGTGGAAGCAACCCAAGTGCTCACTGATGGATGAACGGATAAACAAAATGCAGCATATACACAGAATGGAATATTATGCAGCCTTTAAAAAGATGGAAATTCTGACATATGCTCAACATCAATGAATGATGAAGACATTATGCTGAGTGAAACAAGCCAGTCATGAAGGCTAAATACCATATGGTTTCACTTAAAGGAGGAACATGGAGACAAATTTCATAGAGTCCATTTCATAGAGACAGAAGGAACATAGAGACAATAACAGAGTCAATTTCATAGAGACAGAAAACAGAACAGTGATTACCAGGAGACTGGAGAGAAGAAAGAATGGAAAAATCATTGCTTAATAAGTATAGTGTTTCAGTTTTGCAAATGTAAAAGCTCTGGAGACGAATGGTGGGAATGATTGTCCTACAATGTGAATATATGTAATGTCACTGTGTATTAAAATGGTTAAATGGTAAATTTTATATTATGTGTATTGTACCACAATTTTTTTTAAGGGTCAGTGCTAAGGGTGATATGAGTAAAGCACCTAAACTGTGTTTATTCTCAGAACTCCCTCAAAGACCTACCTCAAATGTTGAAAGAGATCAGAAGAAGCAAAGATGACCACAGACAACCATCAGTAGAGATTTGGGGAGAGGGATAGAGATTTATTCTAGGTAAAAAATAAATTCACTCAGTTTTTCCTGATTTTACAACTCATATATGATCCCTGATAAAAACTTTGAAGATATAAAAAATAAAAAGAAAACCTAAGTCGTCTATAATGTCATCACAGGGGTGGTTGTCTCAGGAATGAGCAATGTGGAGAATGAAGTGCAGAAAGGATGCTTCTGGAAATGGGACAACTCACCGCCTCAGCTGACAGTGGGTTTGTACAGCTGGCAGAACTGGGCCACTTGCCCCTCTAAATTGAACTCTCCGCATAGGTAAGCAGCAGACTTTGTACCAATATCTGAACACAATGGGCCAGCAGCATCAGCATCCTCTGGGAGCCTTTTAGACGTGCAGTCTCAGGTCCCTCCCCAAATCTGGTGAATCAGAATCTGCACTTTAACATTCAGATTAAAATGCAGGTGATTTGGGTACACTGACAAGTCCGAGGGGAGCTGCTCTAACACAGTCCTTCCACTTACGCCCATGATTCCTGAAAAGGGTATGTGCTACACCTCCAGTGCCTTGGTGTTAACATTTCCAACTTCTCTCACAGAACTCTCAACCCCCCTGTCTTGCTTTAAAATGAGGTGATCTGGTACCTGGCCTAGAGTAGGTGCTATGTAAATGTGTGCCAATATTATTAGTAGTAGTATTACAACTACCATCAGCTGAAAGAAAACCAGTGGGAGAAGGCAGCACATGAACATTTTCATCTAAAATAATAAAGTTTATTTTACTTTGCTGGAATAGAAAAATCTATCCTAAGGCAAGCTGAAAAGAGTAAAATGGCTTTCTTCAAGACTGAATGCTTCTTCCATAATACAATTCAATATTCTAGATATTTTTTTCAGATCTGAAAAAAAAGAGGCAAATGAAATGGCATGTTGAAACTTGCACTGACCCTCTTGCATTTTCAAGGCTGCTTGCTGATTTGTTGTACTTAATGTCCTTTTTTTTTTTTTCTTCATTTCATACCAACTTTGTCAGCAACAAACAGGACTTTGTTAGCTTGGGCAATGAGGCAATAATAAGCGCACTAGCCCTCTCACCCACAATGAAGAGTCTCATTCGGAAACAAAAAATAAAATTCACCATGAAAGTAACATGCTGTCACAGTAGAGCTTTACAAATTTGGGGACTACAACCTACTTCTGCTGAGATTTGAAACTTTGACAATATGGAATGAAGAGGGAATAGGCAAGGAGAAAAGAAGCAAATGGAGGTATGAATTAGCCATGTTAACATCTTAACCTTATCAGCACACATCAAAAGCCTTAACACATGATTATTCTTTGCTCCAGTAATTCTGCTTCTAGGAATTTATCCTAAGCATGTGCAAAAATGCTTATCTCCAGCAAATAATATGCCTTACAGCCTTGCTTTTAATAGCAAATTTTTTTAAAAAAAGAGAAAGTTAGTTGATATTGGACAAGTAGTTAAATAAACTTTATTCATTCATAAACAAGTACAGTATGCCATTCAGAATAATGATATTTAGAGACATATTTATGATACAGAAAATACTCATGCTTTACTTTAAAAAATTTTTAAATGCAAGTTACAAAAGATGTGGGTAGTATAATCCCTTATTAAGTTTACTTACACACACATACACTCTACACCTTCTTTGTCCTCTTCTCTGCTTTTAATTTTCCTCACAGTAGTGACCACTATCAGATATAAAGTGGTCTATTGGTAACTGCCTGTCTCAGCCCACTGGAACAAAGTAAACCTCAGGAGAAAGGGGGATTGTTCTGTTCACCTTTATGTCCCCAGTGTCTCACACAGTGCCTGCACATTATAAAGCATCTATTCAGGTAGGCTTAAAAACATAACATACTTCTTGGGCAATCTTCAATATTTCTATTTTATATTCTCATAAGTAATAGAAAACTTCATAATTAATAAACTTAAAAATCGAATTTGGTGTATAAAAATTTGTTGGTTAAAAGATAATATTTGTCAACTAACACTGCAAAACAAAGTTCCTATAAAAAGATGATACATGCAAATATAGGTCTCCAAGTGAAGCAGAATATTTATTTCTCAGACATAAATATGCCCTGAGAAATAAATGAAGGACTGAATATAAGTATATAGCCTATGTGTATAGAAACAAACAGAAGACACTGGATAAGTCCCCAAATTATTAACAGTGGTTATAGCTAGGTGGTGAAAATACACATGCTTTTATTTTCTTCTTTATGCTGTTCTATAAGTTCTAAAATTTTATACCATTAACTTACTCAAAAAAGAATAAAAGATGTAACCCCTTTTGGGTGCATACGTATGTGTATTTTCACATTTCTATTTGGTTATCTAGTAAGAATAGCCTTTATTCTCCAAATTGCCAAGTTATACTATGGAAAAATGAAACACTTTGACTCTCCACTTCAGGTGAGCAAAATGAAATACAGGTCAAGTGGTTTAAAAAAAAAAACACACAATGAATCCATTTTTGCTTCCTACCAAACACACTTTAAGCCACACATGAAGCGTATAAAGTCAGATAGAATAATCCTTAATAAACCGTTCCTTATTTCATAAACAAATAAGCTTTTTAGTTTTATGAATTCTATGTTGTATTTTGCAATTATGGTGGAAAACAATTTCATAGGTATCAGGATAGTGTCCTATTGTTTTGTTTTTATTAGAGTAAAACCAGCAATTGCTCCAGAAGGCAGCAAAACTGGATCACAGTGTTCTCACTGGTCTGAAAGCAGAATTGCTACCAAGAGACACACATAGCAAATGGATAAAATCAAGAGCAACTGAGGCATTCACACAGCGTCCCTTGAAATAAATTAACGGCGCCAGTCTTAACATTATAAAGCATCTATTCAGGTAGGCTTAAAAACATAACATACTTCCTGGGCAATCTTCAATGTTTCTATTTTATATTCTCATAAGTAATATAAAACTTCATAATCAATAAACTTTTAAAATCGAATTTGGTGTATAAAAATTTGTCGGTTACAAAGACAATATTTGTCAACTAACACTGCAAAACAAAGTTCATATAAAAAGATAATAGATGCAAATACAGGTCTCCAAGTGAAGCAGGATATCATATTCATGCTGTGCTTCAAAAATAGGATCAAAGTACTTTTCTCTCTGAGAAAGTGTTAATGGAATTTGGGATAGGTCGTAACACCAAAATCCCCTTTTACCCTTCAGTACTTGAGACTCTACATAAGCCCACTCTCAGCCTTTTTTCTCTTACCTCTGCTTGCTTCTTTAATATTTCCTTTCATTCACTATCTGTAAAGTGTCAAATGACTAATCTATCAAAGAAGTATTTTCTTTGTGTATTTGCCCTAATTAATCCCACTGTGATATGTAACTCTGAAAGAAGTATGATTTAATTTTGTAAATAATTTTTGTTTAATTCTATATCAGAAGTTGACAAACTATAGCCCATGGGCCAAATCCATCCTGACATAGGTCTGGCTTTTATGGAGCTCATGAGCTACAACTGGTTTTTACAAATTTAAATGGTTGAAATTAAAAGCGTAATAATTTCATGATGCACAATAACTACATGAAATGCAAACTTTGGTGTTCATGAATACAGTTTTTCTTGGAACACAGCCATTTATTTAGTTATTGTCTCTGGCTGTTTTGTAATACAACAATGAATAGGCACAACAGGAAGTATACAGCCCACAAAGTCAAAAATGTTTTGTGGCCTTTTCCAGAACAAGATTGCCAACTCCTGCTCTAGTCTCTATAGTAGCAATATATAACATAAATTGTAGATTCCTGTGCTATACTGTTTTATGTATACTATTTGAAAGAAAGGGGGTAATTTCCCTGGGAAAATATATATATCACCCATGTGTCATCATCTACCCACCTATTTTCATAAAAGCTTGAGTGAAAGATCTAGGGTGGAGAGTGAGATTGAAAAGAGAGGATGGAATTGAATAAAATCTTTACTTCTTACCCATCTACATCATTTTATTCCATCAAGCAGGTATTACTTCTGCATTAAAAAAATAAAAGAAACAAAAATCAAGTGGAACTTTTCATGTATCAAATATTGACCTTTCAGAACAAGATAAAACTAAGCAGTTGAAATGTCCAAAAAAAGGGAAGGGATTTTCAACAGTTTAACAGTGTGATCCTTTAGAATTGACATGTGCAAAGCAAAGGGCATCTTTAACCATGGAAAAATATGAGATGTTACCCAGTTATGTCATATTAATCAAAAAGCTATAATAAAGTATTTAAAAAATATACAGATTTTGAAAAGGCAAACATTGTTCAGAAACTAATGATAAACAGGTAATGCAAAATAGACATACAGACAGACTGTGGCTTCATTGAGCCACCTTGATATATGAAACATTTAAATATTTCCAATTGTCATCCTTCTCACTCCAAATAAGCAGCTGAAACTCACTCATTGCATGAATAATAAAAAAAGAACACTGGTCTGTAACTTTTGGCTTACATAAACATTTTTGCCCAAATTATATTACAAGGAACATAAAAATTGTGTAGCCATATGCTCAAGTGCACAATATTTGTACTATTACTTATTTTTAAATGGATACTAAAATCTTCCAGAGACCAGACAGTGCATCCAGACAGGGGCATGATGCAGTAGAGTCTCATTGAACCACCACATTTATAATTCAATTTATGCACATTTATAAATGTTGGCTTTTAAACTGCAAGCCCAGTGGCCCCTTTAACTACACTTAGATGCACAATAATTGACAGCTCATTACGACAAGTGGTCTCAAGAGTGAAGTATTACAGCTAATGCTCTGTAAATGCTTTAGTCTCCAAACTTGGGCCAACATTAAGCCAAGCAAAACAGGGCCTTTCCTTAAATGCATGTGATTTTAAACACCTGCAAGATACATCATTCACCTCTCAAAATTGATCTTCCTATTTCTAATGTCTGAAATACTACATCTTTATATCAAGAGTACACACCTAATTAATCTTCTCTTTTCTTATGAAATACACTACAATGTGAAAATTTCTAACAATCCAAATCTTGAAGAGGAGCAGAAATGATATTAAAGCAATGGCGCCAACACACCTGAATAGCAAGTAATAGCATATTCCTAAAATGTTATAGTCAGTCGTTCATGATTTAAAAGTATGCAACCATTAAAAGCCATGTTTAAAACAAAGTTATGTAGGAAATTATCACAATACAGTGCTAAGAGGAAAAAAAGCAGGATGAAAATTATATGTCTAATATAATCTTAATTTTACAAAAAAGACAATATGTTATATGGGATATATGTAACATTAAGTTATAGTGATTATTTTTGTGTGTGTAGTAGAACAATTATCTTCATGTTTATGTTTTCCTGAATTTTCAATTATCTACAGTACTATTTTTACAATTAGGATAAACATGTTTAATAAAAATGTTTCTTTGTCTCTATTTCTATTGGTAAGTATCAAAAAATTACCACTAAAAATTAAACTAGGAAGTCTATCCACAGTTGGAGAAACCAAAGAACATACTTCATGTTTAATTTTATCTTCAGTTGCAAAAACATTGGCAAAAAAGGGAAATATTTAAATATTTAAATAGTATGTTTATACAAAGGTCCTGGGGAAAACAAAGTGGATAAGAATGCTGCTGGTAACAATTAAAACTGAAACCTGTAATCTTGTGTAGCTGTTATTCTCAAGTTTTAGGCCGAACAGACATAAATCTTGGGTTTGGAATAAACCTTAAATATAATCAACCTAGCATAAATAACTGGAAACAAATCGAAATAATGAACAAAGTTACAAGCATCGCTTCTCTAAGGCTGATTCCATTCCCCCATTTGTCAGAGCTGCCTCGTAGTGGGCACATTTTGTTCAAAATCCTATGTCAAGGTTCTGTTCACACACTCAAGACTCAGCTTTGCCTTTCACAGGAAAATGAAACCACTTTCCTTCCAGAATTTTGCAATATTCTGGTAGCTTTATAACAATGTGTTCAATAACTGGCCTACTTGTCCTAAGAACCTACAAACAGCCACTTCCTCTGTTTAGACCAGAGAGAAGCTGGCCCAGTCAACACTATTTGAAGCTAAAAGGAAGAGAATCCACCACTCAGGAGAAACTATTCACAGAAATGATGAAAAACTAGGGCAAAAAAATAGGGAGCAGGTGGAGCAACACGCAAGAGGTGCCCAGAGCCCCGTGGAGACACCAGAAGCTGGGAGAGAAGATTCTGATCATTTCACGTGGTGGTTACTGAGCAAAATAAAATCAAGCAAAGGGCGATTAAGAATACCAGCAAAGGGAAAAAAATAGAGCTGGGAACATGCCACAGCAGGGACTGTGGAAGGTAAAAAATCATTTGTACACTCTTAGGAGAATGCGAAGTCCTCGCTGGACACTGTTGGGGGACAAAAAAGCAGGCTGGTGCCACGCTGCCTTCTGGAAATTGATAGGCAGGGTCGCTGGGGTTGTGTGGATGAATCAGCACAGAGGGAAAAGCTTTGAGAACCTCCTAAATAGCCAGGAGACAGTCCAGACAGGTGAGCTCATCAGTGAGGGCAAGGCCAGGGTCAGGGATGAGCAAGGCTTCAGGGAGGCAGCACCGTGGTTGGGCTCACACGGGAGGCACGAGGCTCCCAGGTCAGGAAGCACAGGGGCAAACTGCACCGTAACATAGCAGCTCATTTTGTTGGGGGCCACCGGGTTTGAGAAGGCAGCCCAGCCTGCGGAAGCCTGGCTACTCAGGTAGGGAAGCTGGACTTCATTGCCAGGCAACAGGAAACAAGAGGAGAGCTGTGAGTCAGACCAGAGCCCAGAGAAGACAGGTGAGGAGAGGTGAGCTTGGGATGAGGTGAGACAGGAGAATGTGGGGAAGCCGGTCAGAAGGCAAGTGAAGCTCTGCTTGTAAGAAGTAATATAGACCCAAATGGAGCCAAGAGGATGCAGGTGAGGGAGACTTCAGAATTGGAATGCACAGCACCCGGCAATCACTGGGTAGGAGAAGGGAGGGAAGGGGAGATGGCAAGAGGCTGCTGAGACAGACGGAGAGAGAGGGAGAGGTTTAGAAAAGCATGTTATGTGAATTCAGATGAAATGGGATTTGATAAGATATTCACAGAGGGCCTTAAGTCCCTCCTAAGCCCTCCTTTCTTAATCTAAGGCAGCTGGCTGCACTCTCCATCCCTAATGGGGGCTGTGCACTGCCAGCACTCAGGAAAGCCCCGGGCTCAGGCAGCTGGCTTGCTTCTGGAATGCACATCAGCCTTCACGTAATGAAAGCATGGGGGGCATCCTTATGAGGGCAGGGCCCACAGCTCTGCTGCTGGAGCAGAATAATTAGCACCCATGCCAATGGCAGACGGCCTTTCCAGGCAGATTGCCAAAGGAAAGGGACCCGCCAGGTCATGTGTCTGACCGGCTGGCATCATCCCATTCTCCATGGAGTCTGCAGACACACCCTTTTACAGGTACCTCATCTGATCTCCCTAACAGGCTGTCACGTGCAGAGAGGCTAAGAAGAATTCTAACAATGCCAAAGGCAGCAGCGTGGTTTGTGTTTCAAAAATTGGTTCAGTGGTGAAGAAATCTCCTCAGGAAACATTACAAGATGAGCTATAAAACTTACCACACTGAGTAAACACTGGCAGATGGATGCCAACGAATCTTTAATTATCTTCAACTCATTATGCATATATTAACCTTGACAAATTAATAAAGGTGAACTAACAAACTTGTGAGCTTACATAATTTAATAGCTCCAAATCACAGAGAATGTCTATAGATAAATGTTGATAAAAGCATATAAATGCTCCTTTTCATCCTGCTTTAAACTGTACGGTAAAATAGCTATTAAGTGACGATGGTTTTTTTCCCCTTTCTCTTTTTACTCTGTAAGGGAGACTAAGACAGGTTCCAAGCTATTAAACTATTAGTGATGTACAAGTCATCATCATAATTGGGGGCACACTTTCTTTTGACCTTTATGAAACTTTCATTTCCCAAGTGTGACAGATAAGAAGTGCTTTTATAGCACCAATAATGATTTTTTCCTATGGGAACTTACCAATTATAAGTTGAAAAAGAAGGAAAGACCCTATTGGATATACATTTAGAATCTCAATGCACCTAAAATATAGCTGAAATAGTTGAGAATCATGCTTAGAGGATAGTTCAGGTGAGTTAAGAATCTAACCAAGGGAAATACACATTAAAATAGTACTAGGGCAAATATCTCCTCTCCTGAGAACCTTAGTTTAGCATATGGCTAAATGCCCACAAAATGTTGGAAAAAAAAGGGACTGAACAGTCCACAGCTGCCTGTAACCATTAGTCTGAATCTAAGTTTTTAAATATGAATAAAAGTTAGACTGGGGAAATCTAATCCATCATACAGCCATTTCAGTAACACAGACAACCGACAATACAGTTAGGCACCAAGTTCTTATCAACCCACCAGACATCAGGTATCTTGAGAACTTTGTCTTGTTTTTCCCATGTCCTCAGTGCCCACCATGATACTTAGCATGTGATAGCCATAACAAAGGTGACACTTAACTGGAACCATTTGGTGTTGCAGTAAAGCACAAATGCTACCTCCTCAATTTTCTCTAGCAATAAATCACTCTTTATGGGAGCTTGATTTTACTCTTCATTTGGCTCAAGCTTTCATTACCTGTGCACAGTAAAGTTAAATTCATTCATTCATTCACTGAGCAAGTGTTTATTGATTCAGTCCTATGTGTCAGATATTGTTCTAGCCCTCCACTATTTCATATGCTGGTGAGAAATGGGGCTAATCCAAAATGAGATGTGCTTATGTGTAAATTATGCACCAGATTTTCAAGACTTAATCTGAAAAAAATGTAAAATATCTCATTAATAATTTACATATTGATTGCATGTGGAAGTGATATTTTACACATAACAGGTTAAAAGGATTATTAATATTAATTTGACCTTCTTCATTTTGCCTCTTAATATGCTACTAGAAAATCTGGCATATGATGACAACCAAGACTTGAGACAAAGCCTTGTCTTCAAGGACCTGACATTCAAATGAAAGATGCTCATGGTAAACACAGAAAAAAATAATAAGCAATATTACATAATTTCAGATAATGAAAATGTGAAGAAAATAAGGCAGGCTCAGAGAGTGACCAAAAAGGAATATTTCAGTTAGTGTGGCTGTGGAAGTCTTCTCATGGGAGGTCAAATCTGAGCAGGAAACATGAATGATAAGAGGAAGTCACACAAAGATCTGGGAAGAGTTCTCGGCAGAAGTAATAGCAGATGCAAAGGCCCTGAGGTGGAATTAGATATGCAACTTCAAGCAACAGCAAGAAGGCCAGTGTGGTGGGGGCACAGTGGGAACAGTGGGGGAGGAGAATGCACTTAGGCACTAGGAGTCTCCCCAAGATAATAGCCCCTATAAATTTTGCATCCTAGAACATCACCTGCCTCATCCTAGTCTTAGCAGTGGTATCAACTTAAAGACAGATGAAACAAAACTAAGAGGGTGGAACCAAGAAGCCAAAGGAATTTCAGTCATTTAAGTTTTTAAAACACACTGTTTTAAAAAACAATACTGTGTTTTCTGCCTGTGTGTGTATATATGTGTAATATATATACACACATCTCATTATGAACACACATATGTATAAGGGACACATACATGAAGCATGAGTTTAAAATACAAACAGAAAAGAAAAACAGCACCCTAAGGAGAGGAGTTATTTCTTGAGGAAAAGTATACATTGAAGGGAATGAGGCACTAGTATGCTCAAAATTTTTATTTCCCTTTCACAAAAATATTTGAAGCCATACACAAACATACATTCACACAAGTGAAACACAGCATCAGAAATGCTAATGTTATAATTATACATGAAGTACAATTATAAAATTATATATATTCACATTTTTAACTACAAATATGTTCAACCCATATGGGGGATTGGAAATGGACAAAAATGATATTGGTTCTTATGTTCCAAACTCCTGTTATATTACTTTAAAATCAGTATTTAATATTTAGTAAAGAAAACATTAGAAATAAGAAAAAGACTAAATTTAGAGCCTAAGATTATACTTAAAAGATAAAATTTAGGATAGTTTATCAATGCTGAACAGCATCATGTTGCTTGCAAGTATTCACTAAGATTAAAAAGAATCTAGCCTGTCAATAATTCATGTAACTGAATAAACTCATTTTAATCACACTAAATTTACATTTTAATAAGAAGTTTTTTTAGTCTTTTATTATTCACAGAGATTATATCGTAGAGGCATTCTTACTATTACGATAAAATTTGGGGAAAGTCACACATGTATTATACCTGGAAATACCTTATTTACCTAAATTAAAAAAATGTTCAATTTCTTTGAGAAACATTAGCACTACTGTGGTTTTGGTTTGTTACTGAGGATTTAAATATGGCTAAAATAAGATTTATGGAAATTTTTAAATAGTCTGTAGAGTTACTGTGTTAGCACACAAGCAAACCCATAGAATAAGGTTCAGTATTTAAAATAAGGAAGTAACTGGGGAGAGGGCATAAAAATACAAATAAAGCCTTTCACCTTAAGTCAAGCAAAATAAGGTCCACAAAGGCGACTATTTGCAGAACTAATGCCTCAGCAAGTATGAGAATAAGGGAGAGGATATTACAGCCAGTTATTGCATGAGGCTGACCGTCATCAGGGTTGGTACATGGCCATACATTCACCAAGGGCTCACATTCTCCAAGCAACAGAACTAACTATGCAGGAGCCTTTAAATGTAAGACTGGTCAAGGCCTCAAGAAGGAAATGTGTCCTTTTACAGCAGCATGCTTGGGCAGGAAGAAATGTCATTCCTCAGGCTGTTAGGAAGTTACATTAATTTTCCCAGGATACCACAAAACAGTCCCAGAAAGCTGCCTCTAACTGGGGAAGCAGGCAGTTAACCTGGGAGGATTCCAGGTAACAAAATGCAAGGACCCTGCCCTAGACAAGGCTTTGACCCCCAGGACTGTGAAAATCTCAACTGGCTGCTGCTCTAAGCTGCTTCTCCCTGTGGTGCACAAGCAGAGCTTTATCTTCTTCCTCCCCTGGTTATTCTCATGTTAGAGTCATCCCTCTCAGCTCCGAGCATCTGCAATACCCATCCAAACACCTTATTAAGCACTGTCCTATGTCAAGCCCAAATTATCACATGAGAAATATGTACCTCCAGCAGGAGGAAGTCCCTCCAGATTAGACATCACATCTTGAGCAAAAGTCACATTGTGAGCTTGACTGGGGTCCTCCCCTTCCTACCCCACTGCATGCCGCACAATGCCAGGTATATACACCTGACTCAATTTGTTTGCATTCCATGAACAGGGACACCCAGCAACTAGAATTCCATGCTAATACAATATTGATAATGACCCAGGGACACTGAATCAAACATTCTGAATCAAATGGAAGTTTAATGATGTTTGGTATTATTTTTAGCAATTTGAGGTATTAGACTATTTCTCAATTTAACTATTTGAGTTGTTAGAAAACAAAATTTCATAATTTAACAACTTTGGTTTTTAGAAGAATAATAATCCACAAAGGGACAGTGTCTCCAGTAATATGTGATTTTCCCCTGAAGCACCAGTTTCTGTATTTCCTGACCAAGATAAAGCTGTTACTTGGATGGCCCACATATAACATATATGAAAAAAAACAATAAAATTATATGCTTTACATGGAAGACAAAAAGCAACCTTAGAATGGAGACTACACAGCCTGCTGGCACTTTGAGCAATCAGAACGTTAAGTTCCCTGTCCCACTTGCCAGCGAGGTCCTCCAAGAATGCTCTCCTGGGTAGCTGCCAGCGTTTTGTGCTGCTATCTGAGGAAGCATTCTGGGAAGTGCCCATGAGCTAAAGCAGCAGAGGATTCCGACTCTGAAACATTTCAGGCATTTTAATTTTTATTACAACTTAAACTATGTAAACACAGCCCTCAGAAAAAGGGAACTTGATTACTAAACTTTTTTTCCTTAATGAGTCCATTAATTTTCCTTCTAAGCATAAGCCATGGTTTGGTACCTTGATGCTCAACTAAATGATGTTCATTCAAGGCATACAGGACCACCACTCCCTGTCTGTCCCCCAACACCGCTGCATTTCCAACCTTATAATGTCTCATTTTATCTGCTTTGGGTAGCTGGGATGAGGTTTTTCAGCCGTGAATTCCTTCAGTAAGGCCTGTCTTGGTAGAAAGGGGAAAACCTTATACTTAGCACACTGAGATACTGAATTTTAAAAAAAAGGAGGAGGAAATTGTTATAATTATAGCAAAAGCTTTTGCATGCAAATTGTTTTTCTTGGGGAAATTTGCATACTCTCTATAAGGAATCCCCATGCTAAAAGTACACATCGTGCTTTTCAGCTCCAGTGTTTAAAAATCGATGCACTTGCCCAGGAATGGCATAGGAGAACGATCTATGAATGTGTTCTAGGTCTGGTCTTTTGCTATTTATAAAAGAAAGGACTTTACAATGTAGTTTGTATTTAAAAAGTATACCATCTCTGCCAGACAACTGATGCTTATCAGTCAGGCTGAGAGAGCCAATAAAGAGTAAGGCATTTGTTTCAAAAAGTCTCCAAAACTTGTCTAAATCCTTGCTTAAAAGATACATTTTAAAAGATAAATACACTTCTCAGATTTTTACCATGTCCAACTAGACAATAAAAACTGGTCACAGATGTTAAATGCTCAGATGCAAGAATACTTTCGTGATAAAGGAATCAGAGTGGGTAAAGGAACATTCAAAATGAAGACCTGCTTTTCATTTGGTCTAAATTTGAAGCAAATATGTGTTTGCATTTAATTGTGGAGAAACTATTTTAGATAATCAACCACGTAGAAAGGTGCTAGTAATACTTCCCATTAGTGGGCTTCACGGGACTTCAAATACACATTTCTACTTCATGGTGGAAAAAAAATACTTTGGGAAAGCAATAAACTATTTTAGATCAAAGTATTCATTTCTTTATAGAAGAAAATCCAAACTGTGACAGTTACTTGGAGCAGGCCATTCTTCTCAAAGAGGCTATTTTTACAATACAATAAATAAAACACTATACTAAAATGAATTGCCCACCGACAGGAGAAAATTAGCCATTTGCATTAAAAGCAGCCTATTTTTGTCAGGCCTTTCCAAAACAAACACGTTAGCTGTGGCTTTGGGAGCTATGAATCCACAAGCTTCAACAGCAGTTGTCCAAAATTAAAGGTTTGTTGGACTGAGTGGGCAGAAGGCCGAAATGAAGTGAGTGCAAACATTATCTACCTCACAACCTTTCAAGATGATCACCAGGGGCTGAAAAGTTCTGTCAACTGAGTTAGACCCCATGTTTATAAATGGAATATTCTGAAAAATAAGAAGAGAAAGCAAATTTTGGAAAAATACTTTTTAAAGTGCAAAATGTTCACAAAACATGAAGTGGAAAAAGCATGTTCCAAAACCATGAGATCTCAGTTTTACAAAAACAAAAACAAACTGCAACCTGCCCTGCCATCTGTGGGACACTCCTATGCAGGTGAATTGCTAAAGAGGGTCTGTGCCCGTAGTATTTCCAGGGCTGTACCGAGGGGTACAGCCCTGGGGACAGCATCTGTGACCAAGCCAAGTCTAACATTCAACCTGGCATTTACCAAACATGTGGCCATGGAAAGGCTTTTTTTTCTCAGAACACCCATTATTCTTACCAGTTGCCCTAGGAAACAGTTTGTTAAACATAAAATGACTGATTGCTTAATGAATACAGGTGGATTTAGAGAGAATGACATTAAAACACCAACAGTGGTCATCTGTGGCTTGTGGGATTTCAGATGACAATAATTTTTCAAATTTTCGACAACAGGTATTACTTTCATCACGTGAAAAAAAAAAGGCCTTATTTAGGATGATGAAAATGCCACACTCTTCAACTTTATTTTAAACCATTCATTGATGAAACGTTCGTGTGGCACTTCAACTGCCCATATACTAATTCGGAGAAAAGCAGAAAAATCTGGCCACCTGTACAATGCCACGTGTAGACCAGCTATAAAAGAAATGTGGTCAGCGAAAACACTGTTCTCAGATTTCTGGTGTCCTGTGAAAATAAATGAAGCAAGGAATGCAGCCCTGGCAAAAGATGAAGCAGAACCTCTGCCTCTCTAATTTCCTGTTTATTCTCTTAGATGCCAATCACTGGCATTGGGATAAATTTTAAATGTGAAGAGATAATTTAAACACTGTTCAGTCGCTTTGTTTTCCCCCACATAGATAGCATAAATAGAGGAGGAATTACAGCTTCAGAGATACTTCTGTGTATAAGATAATGAGACCTAGATCAATGGTAAGATGTTTAAATGCATGTCTTAAAGACCTAAGTTTGTTGGAACAAATGCTCGTCAGTGTAAATATTCTTTTTAATCAAAAATTTATTTTTTACATATCTTCAAGTATAATTTTTACTGCAATCTTTTTTTTTATTAAGGTATCACTGATATACACTCTTACGAAGGTTTCACATGAAAAACAATGTGGTTGCTACATTTACCCATATTATCGAGCCCTCCCCCATACCCCATTGCAGTCATTGTCCATCAGTGTAGTAAGATGCCACAGTCACTGCTTCTCTTGCTACACTGTCTTCCCCATGATCCCCCACACACACCATTTTGTACTAATAATACCCCTCAATCCCCTTCTCCCTCCCTCCCCACCTGCTCTCCCCCACCCCTCCCCTTTGGAAACTGCTAGTCCCTTATTGGAGTTTGTGAGTGTGCTGCTGTTTTGTTCCCTCAGTTTTACTGCAAATCTTTTTAAAAACAGTACAATTCCAAACAAAATGAACATACCACAAAAAAGAGTTCATCAGAATAAAATATCCACTTATGAATAATAGAAAAGTTCTTAAGTTTCTTGGTTGAAACTTGTCCAATGGATGCAGAACATAAAACCTGGAAGAGGTGAACCCACCCCCTCCACACCCCTCCCAATACTGAGACCTAAATTGTTTTAAGTGGCCCATTGAAGGTCACTGCTACTTAGGGTGACATAAAGCCAGATGGCAGTTTCCAAAGACTAAGGTTTTGGAGCCTGAAAACTCCTTGAGTTAATTAAGACAATGCCTGCATCTCCACCCTGGCAAGAACAAAGAGACAATATTTATGTGAGAATGAACTTACTCCATCTGTGCCTGGCACACAAATCTTTCCCTTCACTGTATTAGGCTTGCACTTCAACTTGTTCTGCCTGTTTTCCAAATTAACTCTTGGCTGATACCAGAAAAAATCCTCCTGTTATTTTATCTGAACCCAGCTTTCACAATTTGATAAGCACTAGAATACGTGTATTGTGTGTGTGTTGCAAGTGCGGGTTGGGAGAGCTCAAAATGTTATTAAATCAAGAAGCAATCATTTTAGCTCACTGCAAAAAAACAACCAAACCATGAAACAAAAAATCATTTTATTTCCCTAACTTGTGGGTTCAGACACCTCATGAATTCCCTACAAGTGAATCTGGTGAGATTTTCCTTTCCAAATAGGGAAACTATTAAAATCGTATCTTAAAGTTTTATTTTAATAGTCTTTCAACCTTTTCAAAAAAAAGTACCAAAAATGGGATTTTTTATCAAAGTAATGCCTAGAAAAGAAACTGTCACATCTACTGCCCCTCTTTTCGTGGTGCCATTTTACAAATTTTGCCTCCAAGAGGATTGTGGTATATTGCTTTAAGTATCAGGAAAACTATTCCTTTAGAAAGAATGCACACATTTTCAAGTCTATTCTCCCTAAAGCTAGCAGTAAAAGCAGCCAACGTGTTTCTGGTATCCATTTCTGGAGACAACACAGTTTGTGACGCACCTGGCTCTCTGTTTCCTTCGCCTCTTTCACGATCACCCGCTTCAAGCACTCCCGATCCTCTTGTGTTTGCCCCTTTTTTTCATATTCTCTCTCAATTGACCTACGTTCTCAGCAGGCTTTTCCCCACGGATGTTCCCCGCCAAAGTGTAATCCAAAGTTTGGGCAGCTGCGATGGCATCAACCAGCTTTGTAATTAATTTAAACTATGTGACAGGACCTAGAAAAACTGTCTTTCAGTAATTTTCATTTCTTTTTGTCTTTCTCTTGGCAGCTGTATCTAATTTTAATGGTAGGGTGTACATTTGACATTCCTGAGAGAGCAGTAAGAAGATACTGTCCATGTTACATTCTTCAAATAACAATAATTAGCATCCTCAGCCTCATCATCTCCCCGCTGCCCATTTCACACCTTGAAGAGGAATTCAAGCTGATGCATCCTGGTGGTCAGACTTCAGTGTCTGCGCCATCTGGGCAAGTCCCAGTCTCTCCCCGGGCAGCCCTCCAGTGACTCCGTGGTCCTTGCAGCACCTGTCATGTCATTTGGCCTCCCAGACACCCCATGTCCTTGGCTTTCCTCCTCCTCCATTGGCTCTCTCTTATCCCCGATCTCTAACACTGATTCCTCCTCATGTCCCTGCCCTTTGAGGGTGAGTGACCCTGGGCTCAGTCCCTGGACCACTCAGCCTTCCATATGTATCGACTTCTTTAGGAACCTCACCCAGACTCACAATTCTACTTAGACATCTTCAGCTCAGACCTCTCCCTGAAATCCAGACCCTTATATCTAACCATCTGCTGCACTTCTTCACTTGGATGTCTATGGGAATCTCAGATTTAACACATGCAAAGCCACCTCCTGACCTTCCCCATTCAAACCTCTTATAATGTAGTCTTTCCATTCTAGTAAACAGCAGTGCATCTTTCCAGGTGCCCAGGCCTGAAAACTTAGAATCAATCTTACCCCTTTTCCATACCTACATAGAATCCCAGGGATTCACTTTCAAAATAGATTAAGAATCTGACCCCCTTCAAAGTACCTCTCCCTCCCATCCTTGTCCAAATTATATCACCCATGAGTCTCTGGCTAGCATGATAACCTGCTGCCCGATTTTCCAACTCCTGGACTTGCTCCCTCTTAGAGTCTATTCTGAATTCAGCAGCCAAAGTCCATCTTCTAATAAATAAGAAACATCACATCACTCTTGGGTTCAAATCCTTCCAATAACTCCCATCTCACTCAGAGTAGAAGCGAGTGTCTTCACAGTGGGCTCTAAGATGCTCCATGGTCCGCTTGGGTAGCCCAGTCCTCTGCCCCTTGCTTAATCCTGTCACACCAGCCTCCTTGCTCTTCCTCAGGCACACTAAGCTCACTTCTGCCTTAGAATGTTTGCATTTCCAAGCCCCCAGCCCCAAAAGCCTGGAGAGGTCTCCCCGGAGATAGCCACATGTTCCTACCTTAGCAATATAGGGTCTTAACTCAAAGACCACCTTCTCAGGGGAACATTCCCTGTCCATCCTTCCCCAAACAATGCCCCCTATGCTCCTATTCCCTTTACTGCTTGATTTTTCTTGGAAATAATTACCAGTAATAATTACATACTATAAGTTTGATTGCTTATTGTTCTGTCTTCCCCACTAGACTATAAGCATCAAGCTGAGTTTTATGTTTTTTAATTCACTTGCAAAGCCCCAGACCCTAGAACAGTGCCATGCCCAAGGTAGGAATACAATCTATAATTGTTAAATGTGTGAATAAATGCTCCTCTATAACCTGTTTTTTTATGTAGAAAGGTCACGACCATATTTCCACATAAATAAATACACATCTAGTGCAAAGGGGCAGGAACACATTTGGCCATAAGAGAGCAACAGTTGAAGCTGGGTGATGAATCTTTATACTATTCTTTTTACTTTTGCGTATATTTGAATTTTCTATCATCAAACATTTAATATACATTTATTTAATTATTTTAATGACTACACAGTATTCCACAGTCTAACTGCCACAACTGGTTAACCATTACCATACTGAAGAATATTCAGGTTTCATCTTTTTCTGCATTACAGAAAATACTAGAATAATCTCACAAAACTGTCTGATGATAGGCTTACAAAAAATTCCTAGAAATATAAGAGTTTTCACATTTAAAATCTCATACATACTGCCAATCTTCCTTTAAAATTTTTTGCAACAAAATATGCTCCCATTAGAGTGGCCCACAGAACATGCCAGATTGCAAAGTGTTCCTTTCTGGTTCACAACAAGATAGGTTCAGAAACCGAGTAAACATTTAGAAACTTTTATGGGAATTTGACAGAGGAATTTTACATCTGATGAACATTTATAGAAATACATTTGAGATTTTTCATTTTCTTTTTCTTTTATTTTTACTGTGTTTTACAAAAATATCAAAAACAGACTGCCAAAAAATAGCCCTTCACCACAGTTTGAAAAAAAACTAAATTATAGTGCTTGCTTCACCATACCATCTCCAATTGTAGAGATGTTTTGTTTTATTTTTATCATTTTGTTACTGAGATATGCCTCTGTTGGTTTAATTTACAGTTTTGGTTGCTTGCAGGTTTGCATACCTCTTCATGTTTTCTGGCCCCATATTCATTATTTTTTGAGTCAGCTGTTCATGTTTTTTCCGCATGGTTCTATTAAATGTTTATCTTATTGATAAAGTTGTAAGAGTTTGAGCTTTTTGTATGTTAGGGATATCAACCCTTTGTTGATATCAGCTTTATACCATGCAAATTTTTTCCCAGAATACTGTCTTTCAAACAAGTGTAGCTGAGTTTCCAGTAACTAAAATAAAATAATATGGATTTAAAATGATGTGTAGCAGTTTCATTTTTTTTTGTCCTTTTCTTCATGGTTTCTACTTAGAGATGCCTTTCCCATCACATGATTATGAAAATATTCATCCATGTATTTTGCTCATACATTTAGAGCTTACCTTGTTATATTTATAATTTTTATCCACTAGAATTATTTATTCATGAGTGGTTTGGTAGGGATTGTACTTTATTTTTCCAGATGACTAGACAGGTGTCTCAACACCTTTTTACTGAAAAATTCATCTTTTTCCTTCCAATCTGAAATGCCAACCTCATCACATACTAAATTGCTATATATACTTATCTATAGACTCTCTATATTTTATTCATTGATGCATTCTTGTACCAATACCAGTGTTTAATCATTACTGACTTATAACATTCTTTAATATTTGAGATGGCAAGTACCCCTGATAAATACTACTTATAATTCTGGGAGTATTTTATAGGTTCATTTTTCCAAATGAACTGGCAAGTTGCCCAGTTTTGAAAAGCATTGGATTGTGTTCGTACTTTAATTGAGCAAAACTGATATTTATTTATTATTATACTGAATCTTATCTTCCAAAAACAAAGTATGTCTCTCCACTTACTTGAAACTTATTTTATGTCCTACAATTGAGTTTCATAGATTTCCTTACTTACTTCCTGTATGGCTATCTAAGTTACTCCCAACTTTTGTTCAATTGTATTATTACTGCAAGTGACTACATGAATGGATATTCTGAAAAAACAATCAATAGGAAGGTGGGAGACTAAAATTACAATTTAGCCCCTTAGTTGTTTCTCTGAATATGAAATTTACTAATATTTGAGAATTGCAGATCGTTGTAGATCAGAGTATCTTAAAGACAACAATTATTCTTTCTCCCTACCCACCCCCACCCTCTCCACTGGAAGGGTGTACCTCCTTCCACACTGATTTTGAGCTTGGCTATGTGACTTGCTTTAGCCATGGTATGTGAGCTGGAAATGATGGTGGGTCAACTCCAAGTATAGGCCTAAGAGACACTGCATGCTTCCTCATAGTCTTTATATTTCTGCCATCACAGAAGAACTCAGGAGAGAAAAAATGTCTCAGGAGAGAGACTCATACAGCAACTCTGAACCCAACCCACAGCTAGGAGCCAAGCCCAGCTTATGTAAATCAATTCCCAGCCAACCTAGGGACATACAAGTGAGAAACAATGAATAAATAGCAATGAAGTAATGAATAATAGCAATAATTAATTAATTAGTTAATAACTGTTATGTGCCCCTGGTTTGTTATACAGAAATCACTGTGTCTAACAAATATATTTACTGATATTTGGGAGCTGCCCACTACCCATCTTCCCATCACAAGTGTAAAAGATCTTAACCCTAACTGCCAACACTTAAGAGATGCCTCTCATTAGAGAAATAGAGATAGAACCATACACTGATGTTTTAATGTTTCCATTTGGATCAATGAGGTGATGTAGCTTTCTGTAGATGGCATCAAAAGAGAATGTTTTAATAAATGAGGCAATTTTTTATCATCTTGATTTCTTACTACAACCACACTCACTGGATGGAGATTTTCTTATACAAAGTAAATATGACAAAACTAGAGACACTCTAAAGACAATCTTTAGGGTTTTAGTTCTCAAAGTGTGGTACCCAAGACCATTTCAGGGAGACCAGGAGGTCACAATTATTTTTGTAATGATACTGAGACATTATTTGCCTTTTTTCATGCACATTCTTTCAGAAGTTGGGAGTTTCAGAGGCCTTATCATGTTGGGTACCTCGATAGACTGACCACAGAAGGAAATAAGAGAATGCAGATATCTCCTATTCCGCCAGAAATTAGAGATGTGTAAAAACAACAGAACAGTACCACTCCCCAAATGTATCTTGTTTTGAAAAATGTAGTCATTTTTCATCTAAAAAATTTAAGTTAAGATGTAATGGGTTTATGATTGTTATTTAAAAGTTCATTGAAAAAAAGTATTTTTAAACGTCCCCAATGTCCTTTTTAATATGGAAAATATTTATGAATAAGCCACATAAATGAAAGCTGTTCAAGACCCTGGAGAGTTTTTAAGTGTATAAAGGGGCTTGAGATAATGCTTTCTGCTATGGCACTGTACACGCCAATGTGTTAAAAACCACAATGGAAGAGCAGACTTTTAAAAGAGTGGAAAAAATTGGGTTTGTAGGGTTCCTACAGGTACAAGCCCTAGACTTAAGTATCATTTTCATAATTTAGATGGAAGTGACATCCATGTACGTCCTTTGTGCAAACTTTTTACTTTGTTCCTAATAATCTTGTTGAATAGTGCCTTTGAACGTAAAAAATGTGGCAGGGGAGATTAAATCACTTGTCCCAGGTTACACAGTGCTGACACCTAAAATGTCTTAGATTTTGCTCATCCTTCTACATACCACTTATAAGATGTTCTGGCCTCATTAAAGAAAGAAATGGAAGTGCACTAAGTCAAAAGAAATGAACTGTTAACATAAATAGTATTTGTGTTTATTAAGTAATTTCCCCACAAAGGACTAAAAACACTTCAAATAAAGTAGCATGCATAAAACCTCTATTAATAAGCACACAAGAACACAGTTGATATTTCCACATTTTAGAAGATGAAAATGTTATTAGTTAGTACACAGTAAACGACAAAGCAGAAACATCAAAATCCTAACACTTCATCTCTGCCAATCCATCATTTACAAATCATGCCAAATGCAAAATGGAAAATCTCCTGAGCCACCACACTGGAGACTTGTAAATGAGCCTCACATACTTTCTTCCTCTGTTTTAATCTAAATTGATGTCATAACATCCTTTCCACCTTTGTAGTCTGCCTATACAGCCTATGCTAAACCCTGATGCCTGGAAAATGTTTTCTAATAAGACTATCAAAGCCTTCCTATACATGAATGAAACAAAAATCAGTCACTGAAGTTGAATACTCAGGCATCGCAAACTTCATGGTTAAAAAGTCACTCAAAATGCTGAATCTACATTTTATAAAACTAGCAAATTGGTTTGCCAATGAGGCATTTAGCTCTCCTCTAACTCTTAGGTCTATCTGAAGTCAATATGAGGCAATATAGGGGAATATGTGCCCTAGCTTTTCCCAAAGCCTCATCATACCCACATATAACCCATGCTACTATTCAGTGGAGAGGAAGGTGTCAGATAATGGGAAACTAGAAAAAGAAAAATGTCAGCTAATAATCGATAAGAAGAAATGGTGAGATTTCTGTGATTGAATGAGGGTTTGTAAGAGTAATGGAAGCAAGTTTCTGTAACAAATAGATCCAAAAATACATAAAGACTCAAACAATGGAAGTTTATTTCCCTCTCTCTCTTATACTCACATAATTTATGCTCCTTTTTCCACTGGAAAGACTGAAAATATTGACCATCTAAGATTTTTCTATTCAGGAACACATTACTATTTAGTGAAGAGCCCTCCTTTGCACAACAATTTATAACCAGGTTTCTTCAATCCTGTCTCTCATTATCCACTTCCTCTTCCATCTAAGTCCAACCAGAGGAAGAAGGAAAACAGAGCATGGGGTTTAGAAGTCTTGTCCCAGATTCAACACACATGATGACACAGATGGTCACGCAGCCGCTGTGTGCGCCCAGGAAGAACAGACAATATGCTTAAACATGACATAAAACAATATGCCACAGCCCACTTGTTTTGGAAAACAAATAAAACAGGCCAATCCACCTTGTCAGTAGGGATCTGAAATGCTGTGATTGTTCACAGGCAATGGTTTTGATTAGATTCTGAGTGTAAGAAGCAGAACTATAAATAACAATTCTATAAAGGAGTGGTTCCATCACTGAACCTAAGTAGGATGTTTGTAATTCTGATGTATGTATTCTTTATTAAGAGATAATGAAAGGATTTATTCCTATTAAAAAAATATTAGATAACTTACTTATGTTACAAATAATTTGAGAAATTACTTATGTCTGGTTCTCTTGACGTTCTTTAATTATCCTGACGTTATTATTTCAGTTAGAGGAGGATGTCAGTTGGAATAGGTGAAGTTAGTTTGGGCTCCTACATACCAGAAAAGCTGTCTTCCTTAGTTTTTCTCTTTTGCCCTCAGTAATCAGCTCTGTTACCCCTGCCACCAAAGCCACTGGCCCTGCACACAGCTGGCTCTGGACACAGCCAGTGCTGCAGTCTGCACCAGTGACGGATGGAATCCTAAACCACCTTCTGCCTCTCTGAGTTACCACTCCAGAGGCCCAGTCCCTGGTTTGGCAGACCTTCAGTCCTGCACTCCTGCTAGTTGGCAGGAGTTGGGAAAAACACAAAAGTAGGCATTGCTGTTTGGGGCATTAAGAGGAACATGACACTCTCACCCACCCAGCTTCATTCAAGGATTGCTTCCCCCAAATTCAGGAAAAGGATACAGAAGCTAGGCAGCCCAAATTATGACAAAGACCTACTACAGACACAGTAAAAAGTTAACCCAAATGCATGCAGACCCCGGCTGCTTGTTGTAGGATGTGTGCTGGGCAGGAGGAAAACTGAAAGGCCATTATGGAGAAAACACTTTCTTTTCCACTCATGCACTCAGGGTTCATGTCCATAAAATTCCCCAAAACTCTACAAGGTAAACCAGGCTTTGTCTTCTCCATTCTATGCTGAGATCTCCCAGGCAAAGCTACTAAAAGTTGTATGGAATAGTCCAAGTGATAGCAGTCGTTCCCAACACTGTGTGAAAGAACTTCCAGTGATGATGGAAATGTTCTGTGTGCCGTCCAGCATATAGCCTCTAGCCACATGTGGCCACTGAGCACTTGAATTACAGCTAGTGTGAATGATGAGCTCAGTTTTTAATTTTCTTAATAAATTCACATCTAACTATCCACATGTGACATACTGAACAGTGCAAGTCTAGCCTTTCTGGTGGTACCTAACCAACCCATTGTATAAGGAAGTGGCTGTTTAAAGTCTTTTAGAAGGAAGTTCCTCCACTGCCCCCAGTAATCCAACTTAATATCTAAAGAGAAAAAAAAAGTGGGTTTTTGTTTCCTGTAACTGTTTAGGAACTCAGGCTCTGTCTTATTTGGATCAAAGGTTCAATCCTAACCTGACTTAAATGCCTTCACTATGTTCTAGAGCAACAGTTCTCAACTTTTCTGATGATGAGGACCTATTTTTAACATCAAAATGAGTTATTAACTGGTTATAATAGTTGTGCTTTAACTCCTGATGAGAAAATCCATTATTGTAAAAAGCTCCCCTTCATTCAGTAACATTTTATGTTCAATGTATATTTCTTTATAACTGCAACAATTATACAGACTTGTCAAACTGTCATTTACATAAACATAGAAGACATTATTTATCTAATACATGCACCATCCTTGATATTACTAGGGATTCCAGGATCTCTTATGATATCCCACAGCCTCCTGGGTTCTGTGACCCACACAGTCTAGGATCCCTCTCCGGAATACCATGTCCCTATGTGCCCCCAGATACGCGATGATATGTTGCACAGGTGTGGATCTTTGATCAGAAAAAGGGCTTTGTTTTGGTAATGGAGAAATGAGGAAAAGCAACTTTCCTAATACTTGGAAGTCAAATTTTTTCAAGGTATACCTGGTAGCAGATGTATAATATAAATTATTAATGCTGCAGTTAAGCCCAGTTATCATTCTAGCTTCAAAGAAGATAGAGATCTAACAAAGTATCAAGCAAATCCACACTGAAAAAGAAATATCACAGGAAAAAAATGGAAGGCATGACAAACTTTGGCCACAAACCATTTTATATTTCAAACCTCCCTAGGCTTCCTAGAGTGATGGCACCCACTGAAAAAACAGAAAAATATTTCATCAAGATAGGCTGAGATGACCATATTTCAACAACAACAAAAAAATGTATCTACTGGGAGGCAATCACTTATCACACATCCCATGCATTGACTGCTGTAGACATCAACTGTTCACTCAAAATAGTCATTCTTTAAAAAGCCTGGGAAACTCAATATTGAACTTAGAAAGCTAAAAGGTTTTAAGTCAATTCACAATGCCATGCATTAGCAGCATAAAAATTGCTTCTCGATTAAATAGTCTGAGTTGTATTCAAGATAACAAAATTTTTTAAAAGTCAACAGATTAATTTTAAAAAGCACATACACCTACCTTTTTAAGAAAGATCACATTTCAGGACTATGTATCAAAGAGAAACTGTCTTTTCCTGTGGGGAGAAAAAAAAATATCCACTAATAACAGAAAACATCAAAGGTGAACTTTTAAGACCTGCTATCATTTCCTCATGTTATGGCTTTGTTGACAATATTATAAATGGAAATCCTTCAAATTAGACTTAAACTATTTCTTAGTTTCTATCTAAATAAAATATTTTAAAGATTTTGATTCTAATGATTTGATTTCCAAGAAGGAAATGACTAAAATCAAATGGAAATGGATAAAAATAAGTGGAAAATTTTCAAAACTAGAATTAAAATATTTACATCTGTCCAATGACTTATACTCAAATGTTCTGATTAATTCCCTGAAGTAAATGTATAAGTGAAGAACTAAATGCATAAAGCTCTACTTACTCCTGTTTCTATTTTCCCCATAGGAAAATGAGGTAAAGAGGTTGTAATAGCCTATGCAGCTAAAGAAGTGACAGAACTATAAACTGCTGTCTCCTTCTGTTGAATTATTATTTTTTAATGCCCAAGCTAATAAGCCATATTTCTGGGATCTGTTTTTCTTAGCTAAGACTTCTGGATCAAGAAAAATATGTAAATGGAAATAAATCAAGATAGGATCCCCCTGACTTTATGTTTATTATTTTCAATAAATAGTGTACATAGAAACCTACAAGTCACTAACAAATACTAAATATGACTTTTCTATTGTTCACATGGATTAAATTACTCTAATATTTTTAACTTTAAATATTCAAGCCTAAATAAGGAAGTAAATGATTTAGTTTAAAACAAGTTAACCATCTACTACTATAAACTGTTGCCATTAAAACTAATTTAAAACAGTCAGTGAAATAACGTCCTCAAGAATGTAATTCTGACACTGACCCTGAAATGTTAGATTTCATGTGTAAAGTAATTTAACTTCCAGTGAGGATAATGCTCTGTAGATATAGGAACACTGACCACAATTTCTGACCCAGAAGAGCTCCAAGGATTTGAAATGGCTGCTAACCCACCAACTCAAGATCACACATCACACTCCAGAGTGAGTGGCATCATTCACAGGGTCACAAACATCAGATGGGGACCCCTAGAATGGCTGAGCTTGCTTCAGTTGCCACCTACTTTGCCCACAATAAAAATCCTCTTTCAACTTAAAGTAAGAAATTCTCTCAACATCTTAATAAATCACACCCATGCCTGCCTGTATACAGCCAAGGTGAGTATCCCCTGTTATCGGCCCCCACATTAAGCTCCAGAATCTTTTTCCCTCAAGGAAGTACCAACTCCCCAGATGGAGTCGCCTAAGCAAGTCAGCATCTGGGGCCTCTTCTCTCTGGCTTTTCTTCGCTTCAGATGTCAGCCAGCATTATTTGGCTCTTTCGCTGCCAACAGAGTACAGTTAGGGTAATAGCTGCTGCTCTGTTTTCTGAAATCACAGATGCACGTACACCCGCTAACAAAGAAAGCCAAGACAGACTGGTGACTGATGTAGAAACATGGGTCAACATATACGTAGTGAGCCAAATCATAATCTGTGGCTTGGTGACAACTGGGATGGAGCTCCTCGTAGATCTTCACTGCATAACTGGCCGTCCAGCAATAATGAGGTATCTAGGATTTGCTTCGAAACAATTCAGTTGCAGGGAGGGAACACAGGAAACAAAAGTATCCATGAGTTTGTCATGGTTGAATGGTGCATATATGAGGGTTCATTACAACATGTGCTCTGTTCTCATGTTATATTTAAAATTTTCCAAAACAAAAAATGAAAAGATGGTCATCCAACAAAAATTACATGTGAAAATATGAGAAAGGGAGAAATGCACAGATTAAATATAGCACAACCTTCCTGTTTTCCAACCATGCCTCACTAAAAAAGGAAAAAACTAGGGAAATAAGCAAAAATTTTAAAAAATAAATGTCACACTGGGAAAAATAACAGCCTGTAGTATGGTTTTATACATGAATTAATAATGGCCTTGGAGTTTTCTTTCAGCATTTCAAAGTCAAATAACAAGTAGATAGTTACCTACAATAATGCTCCCTTATTTGTTTTTTATTATTTCAAGTATCTCTGCTTTAAATTAAGTATTTCTGCTTTGATTTGAATCAATGCAGAAATAATAGTTATCTCACATTTGTCAGAAATTGTTGATAGTTAAATATGCCTTTAATTAACAGAAGTGAGGGGATGGATGACCTATAAATTAATATCAGTGATCTATTTCATGAACAATAACATTTCTAAACAAGAGATCTGAGAGAGAACCATTAAAAAAAAAACAAGATTCTGCACTGGTCTAAACTTTGGGAACTATCATATCTGTGGCCACTTACAGTAGCTAAGTGATCTGTCACTGGGAAACAGCCAAAAGATGGGCACTCTGTAGATTAAATCACTAGTTTGGCTACAATTTAAAAGCTACTAGAAGGGGTTGCACAAGCTAGAGCTCAGCTTCCATAGTGAGCTGGAGAAGTCTCACACCAAGTAAAATCATCTTCATAGCCTTGGAATTTGACTTACTGACTCTGCCAGCCACACTCCTGGAAATCTGACCCTGGACATAAAATGAAAAGCAGGATTTATGTCATAGTTTGGGAAAAGACCATGTGCAAAGCTTTGCCAGACTTGCTGCAAAGATGAACCAGACACAAGAACAAACTTTGATTCCCTCGGAATAGAATACACACAAGACCAACACTGGATCCTAACATGAGTCTGGCAATTTTTTTTTAAAAGTAGCTTATAGTATTCTTTTTTATTTTTCAAGTTTTCCTGGCCTAAAACAATCTGTTTCCTTTCCAATAAAGAAACAATGCCAAATTCTAAAAAGGAAATCTGTCTGACTTAATGGGTAAGCACATAAAAGCTGAAAAAGGGAGTATTATGGGAAAATCAGAGCAGGGAGTATGTGGGTAATAATTATGAACAAGTTGCATGATGGAGGTCAGCTAAACAAAATTCAGTTGTTTTCAATTTGAAAATCAAAGTTCCAACAATTTACTCCAGGAGCTAAGAGACACCCATTTGCTTATATCTGTATGCAGACATTTTTCAGTCATAAATATCTGTCAAGTAAGTGCATGAATATTTGTCGTATAAATGCATGAAGGCACTAGTAAACACAAAATCATGAAATATAAACCTAAGGTCATAAGAAATGACAAAAATAAAATTCCCAGGTATAGCAGTCAAGATTATTTGTTTAGCCAACATGCATAACCTTGGTTTTCTTCGAGGTGGCATTATGCCAGGCTGAAATTACTTGTTTCCTAAACTCCCCTGCAGCTGGGGGGAGTCATATGACATAGTTTTGACCAATGAAGTGCAAGAGAGAGAGCTCTGAGGAAATCTCACCAAATGAATACATCTTTTTCCCTCTTCTTGAGAATAGCTACTAGGAGGTGCAGGGCCATCTCACAACCATGAGGACAAATGGTAGACAACAAAGACAGAAAGAACATGGTTCTCTGGTGGCATTGCTGAGAAGCTACACCAGCCAAATGCTCAGACTCCTACTAAACATGCGTTTTCATGGTAGGTATGACAAACTTCTGCAAGTTCAAGTTGCTGTTTTCTATAATTCATAGCCAAGAATATTCTAAACACCAGATACAATTTATCTTCCTGTGTTCTCAGAAGCTGCCCCTATTTTCACTGATGGTGATGTTCCACATAACTGTCCAAAACACAGTTCTGTGATCATTGCTGACCTCATCAACAGTTTCCAGTCGTCAAGAAGATGCCTTACACTAAAGGCCAACAAGCTAAAAGGTGAGCAGTCATCAACAAAACCATCAGAAACCACAGGCCATGTCATCCTACCAAGCCACGCAGGCCCCTACTATGCACCATCACACTCTCACATTCAGAATACAATGTTATTCCAATGATCAGGAAATGGAGAATCTTCTAACTAAAGACAGACTTCAAAATCTGTATGTCTCAACAAAGAAAAGGAAGTATTCAGAGATATGGCTAACCTGAACATCAGAAGTGAAACATCTCTAAAAAACAGAAAATAAAAAATATCTCTAAAAAGCAGAATGGTAAGATAGCTCTTGAGGGCTTAGGAGCTGTTCTGGTTCAGATGCCCCTGCTCTGTGCTTCTGCAGGGCCTCAGGGAGGGCCTCTGTGGAACTTAAAACTCTCCAGTCATTTCTCTTTTCTATGGTGATCTCTCTTGATAGAAAATAAACTCCTAGAGCTGAGGAAAGCTCACATGTAATTATTGACACTGAAGGAAGGAGAACAACATACAGATTACTTTCCCAGGAGACTTTAAGAAAAGTACACGATCCTCAAAAAAAAGTATCTGTGAGCATCATTTCCAGAAATACAATGACTTGCATAAACTGTCAACACCCAATATGACATATTTGTCAAATGTCTACAGAAAGAAAAAACTACACTTAAATAGTAGCTATTATAAGCCAGGTGATATGTAAAGGACTTCACATCCAATATTTTATTAATCTTCACAACCCCCAGATAGTCAATAGGGTCTTTGCTTCTCAAAGGAGGACAAGTTCACAGGGAATAAGGAGCTTGCCTAAGGTCACACATCTAGTAAAAGCCAGACTTACGGCCCAACCCAGAATGTCAACTCTCACTTTTCAGCTACACCATGCTGCTTCCTCATGTTGGTCTTTACTAAAATATTGTATAAACTGTACACATTAGCTGAGAAAACACTCACAAGAACCTTCAGTTTATGGCATCAAAAGCATATGCAAGATGCATGTCAACTGAAACCTCAAGTCCATGGCTGCCCATGGCAGAATGCAGACATGGTCTGGCATGACCCAGATTAGTGACCTTGTCTACTCCATTACAGCTCTAAGGAATTACAAAGGTTCTACATACCTATAGCATGTTTTTTTAAAAAGCCACCACTTGTATGACCTAGAAGTGATGTAAATAAGTCTATGAGTCTATGGCTTCAGTTTCTCTCAGAAATCGATCCCCCTCCCATGGATAATACACACACACATTACAGCACATGTCACGTTTACACAATGTGTGGCACCAAGACCTCGGAGACCGGCCAGTGAGTGGGCTTACAAATAAAATCCACTGCTTCTGTGCATACAAGATATCATATCTATTAAAGCAGTTCAAAGGAACAGATTCATTTGAACCAAAAGGGAAAAAAAATACACTGTAGGAAAAAAAATGGATGCATTTTTGCAAGAGACTCCTCACACTTTTCATCGAATAAATAATACCTCCTTGAAGTTGATGAAAATTTAGTGAAAATATTTATCCAGTAAACATCTTAATAAAATAAACTGTTATGACTCCAAAGAAACCTAATTTAACAACTTTATAAATTCTCATGGAGAAAAAATAGACTCACCACCCCCATAACATTTGGCAATTATTTTTACACAATGTATGCATAGTCTGTGATGTACATGCAAAGGTGGAAAAGTAAACTGCAGTGTATTAGCCTAAACATGAACTTCTTGGTTCTGCTATTTCAGGTTAACCTTTCCAGAGATGTTTAAACAACCCTTGAGTATTTTGCACGTCATCATTTCTATCAGGACCAATATCTAATACTCAATTTTTTAAAAACCTGCAAATATGTTAGAAATCAAACTATTTTGGGATAGTTATTCTGTGATAAAATTTATTTCCATTCTTTTCTTCCCCTTTTCTATTAGATGCATATTGTTTTAAAATTTTCTACACAGACATTGGGGAAAAATCATGATTTAGTATAAGGATGTTGAGTTTCTTCCCAAATAATGGCTGAATTATTGTTAAGAACATAAACAAATTTTTTTTAGCAAATCCATTTCAATATATTCCATGATATAGAAAAAACAGTATTCTAATTAACACTGCAGCTCACAGTTTTTCTTGTCTAAAGCTATTTTTCAAAGTGTTCAATCTTCATCAAGGACTAATGAATTTAAGAGACAGGCTTCATAATAAAATAAACAGGATGAAGATACCTTTATAAAGACAGTATCTGGAAATATATAAAGTGGAACCCTGTATTCATCTTTTTTTCTTTAAACTCAGCTTCAGAACTCCAAGCTTTCTGTCAAATTAGGGCTCCTTCATGAATGCTTACCTTGATTAAAGTACACCCCGAAAAATAGGCCAAAAGCATTTATATTCCCCCTTGCATTTGACCCCACAATCAGACAAACACTGCCCCATTTATATTGAGGTCCACATTAAAATAACTGCCATAGCAGTTCCAGGACTAGAAGTAAAATCAGGCGTAGTGTTAAAATCCCTCTTTTCTTATGTGCCAGCTCACTTTCCTCATTTCTTTTTCTGCATCTTAAAGTAATTCTTAACAACTGACTAAGTCTCAGAAAATTACACAAAAATCTACTCTACAAATAAAGTTTGAGGAGTTATATTTAGCAAGTTTCTGATTATACTGAACATAATCTTGGTACAGCTTCCTACATATAAAGTCTAGCCATGAAAGGGAATTCTCATTAGTCCTAACAGAAAAATAAGTGAGCTGATTAAATATAGATCAAAGGAAGCTCTGCCAGGAAAAGACCAATTTTTTATAACTTGTGGAAAAAAATGTATCAATAAACAAAAAGCAATCTGGTGTTTCTCATTCTGGCCCATAATGGTTATGTGATTAGATTAAAAACACTTTTGCTGCTTTCTTTGTGCTTTTCTGTTATTTTCCAACATTTGTAGCATGATCACGTGTAACATTTTTAAGCTCCAAAGTTATTTTTTAAATCTTAGACACTAATGAAATATAATATCATTTTTACCCACATAAATCACTCTTGTGTAGTAAGTGATACATATTAATATATTTTAAAAATATATGGATAACAACTCTAGTCAAAACTAAATGTATTACTTTAAAATGGCTTCTTACATTGTCACCTACAGATTCTAGGACAAATCATATAAAATGTTTTAAGGTTATTTCTACTTCAAAATAACCTAGCCAATGAACTGATAAACATACTTTATATTCATCTGTATCTGCTCTAAAAAACTCCTAAAATATATTTGAGGTAACTGCATCATATGTCATCACTTTCTCTGAAAGCTGTATCAGGACTATAAATACATATATTTCTGTGTGTGTGTATATATATATATATACACATTTTATAAACATATTCACATACATATATACATATTATACACATACACATGTATATTATATACATATCTATACATATAAATAAATATACATATTACACACATACACATGTGTATATTGTATACATATATATACGATCTATACTACTTAGAGATTTCTACCAGAGGTGCCTGACAACCCAGTTTCGGGTTTTACCTGTCTTGGCCAACCTGACCAAGTAGTTTGAGCTAAAAACAGTTTTATGTGATAATTTTTTTCTTTTATGTGACCAACTGTTTAGCCAAATTAGTAAAGAGAGTTGCAGATTAGAAACCTCATTCCTCTTATTATATTGGTCACCCTTACTTTCCTCAGAAACCACTATCCTGTAATCACCATGAGTTGATTCATTAAACATTTATTTTATACTTATTATTTCTTGTTACTGTGAATGGAGATTATGCAGTGTGATAGTTCCCAAGTTATAGGTGTAGCTGAAAGTATAATACTTCTCTGTGCACCTTGGTATTGAGCCAATTATTTCCAAATTATTTTAAATAGAAATAGAAAGGGAAATCTCTTACTGTTTCAAATTTTCAGCTAATATCTCAATATTCAGGACAATAGGTGAGAGTTCCCCTCAAATGGCCAAACCTGTCCAGGTCATCCTCCAGAGTCTATATATGAGAAGAACTTGCATTGCAGAAGACAGTTATCCAAAGGCAATTCTCAGGAACAAAGAGTGTTTCCCTTTCCTTCCCTGTCTATCAGCTCAGAGCAACTGCCTACAATGAGTGCTCACGCACTGGGGCTATCTGCAATTAGAAGGGCGGACGTTCTATTTCCTGGCTGGCTACTTACCTCTTTGCAGAAACTCAAAGCAGAGCAAGGTAACAAGACCTGGTATAAAGTGGAAGTGGGCTACACATCAGAGTGTGATAGTGCTGATATGAGTATCCTATAGACCAAGTGGACACTGTGGACGGTAGCAATGATTGAGTAATCCTAAAAGGTCTCCACCCAAGTTGGCTGCCTGGACAGGGGCTCAGAGACACTCCAGTGATATACCACTGAAGGACAGGAGCTGAAGGTTATGAGTGGTCACCCAGAAATTGCACTGCCCACATCCAATAATGGCCTGGTCTCAATGGATCCTGCATGGGATCTCCAAACAGTCCATTAGGGTGTGTATGAAAAAGCTGGCCATGAAAACAAACACCACCAGTTAATTACAACACCCTGGGCCCCTTTTCTGTCTGCTGCTGTCTCCAGAGAGCCAAAAACACTGGGTAGAAGGAAGAGCACACAAGAAAGTTCAAGTAGAAATGACCTCTCTTCTTTACTGATCATCACCAAGCCAGGGGGTCAGGCCTGAGAATGGAAAAGGGAAGAAAGCTATGAACTGGGTGTGAAAATGGAAGTTTTCAATTTACATTGCACCACATTTTTCTAATATTTGAAAATTAGGTTGTTCCAATACTTTAAAATCTCAAAACCTACGGGATCTGCACAAATATCATCCAATAGAGATGGGAAAAGAATAACTTTGCAGTTGGCCCTTGGACAAGGCAGGGATTAGGGGCACCAACTCCCCCCGAACCCAGTAGAAAATCTGCATATAACCTCTGACTCCCCAAAAACTTAAGTACTAATAGCCTACTGTTGGCCCAAAGCCTTACCAGTAACATTGACAGCCAATTAACACATTTTGCATGTTATATGAATTATATACTATATTATTACAATAAAGTAAGCTGAAGAAAATGTTTTTTTCAAATTGTCACACATCTCCAAAAATTTTTTCCAATATTTATTGAAAAAAATCCATGAATAAATGGACCTGTGCAGTTCAAACCTGCATTGTTCAAGCATCAATTGTATTTTCTGTTTGTTTCTTACCAAGTGTAACCATTCAACAAACCAGTTAAGCTAATAAGTATCCAACCTACACAGATTACTTTTTCATAAAATTAAATCTTATAGAAAACTAAGAAAATACAAAAAACCAAAATGCAAATTTAACTCCTAAAGCTTTAACTCCAGAATATAACCATATTTGAGCTACTTTAAGTGTAAATGGACTAAACACTCCATTCAAATGGCAAATGTCAGAATGGATAAATAATAATAATAAAGTAAGAATTAACTATATGCTCTCTACAAAGAGAAACACTTTAAATAGAAACACACAAACAGATTGATAGAAAGGAAAAGTTACAAAATGCATGCAAAGACAGCTGAACTGGCTATATTAATATAAGACAAATAAACCTCAACACTAGCAGTATTACTAGAGACAAAGAACCCTTTCTAGTAATAAAAGGGTAAATATGAAAGAGTAGGTCTAAAAGCCTAAGCCTTTCATTTAAGAGATAAGGACAATGAGGCAGGTGACTTGCTCAAAGACACTCAGCTAGGAGAATGGCCAGCTACAAATCATTTCTCCTGATTCCCTTTTCAACACCCCTTTCATTTAACCAGTGCCCCTAACCTGACCTCATTCAACATGAAAGCAATGAACCTACTTGGTTGAAACCAAGAACTCAGTAGCTATGCAAAGACACAGACTTCCTTGAACCACACAGAACTGGGGAGAGAGGATGACATCTTCAGCAGGGTCTGGCTCCAGATTTAAGGGCAGTACCTTGTTAGTTGTGTGGACCCTGAACAAATTACTTAAATGGGTCCCAGTTTCCTTATCTATAGAATGGGCATACCGTCACCTATTACACAAGATTGATGTAAGAAGTAAGGAGGAGAAAGAGGAGATCAGTAACACCCAAGGTCACTCAACTAAGTTATCAGTGACAAAGCTAGGACCAAACAATAGACAGTCACAACCAGTTTGTTAAACTGTATCCCACATGAATTACCTCCAAATGGAAGGACATGATGGAATGTCTGACCTTTACTGGGCACTTGGAAAATGTTGGTTTCCTTCCTGATAACTGATACTCTACTTGAGAGTAACTTTAGAAAGGTATTTTCTGTGTGGCATCCTCAGCTATAAAATACATCCTTCTCAATCTAGAGAAAAATGAGTTTCAGATAATAACTTTTTCTTCTGTTATTGACTTTTTGCAAGGTCATATGGTCTAAAGCAGACAGGGTAAAAATTTCAATGATAATTTTATTCTACCACTTTTTACACTACAAAATGAGTCACACAATGGATGCTTTTTATAACATCCCTCCAATAAAAAGGTTTAGACATATCGTTTTGTTCAAAGGAAGAAACAGACATTCCTCCAGATGTTGTGGTTATAATAACCAAAGGGTCAGAGCATCACGATTATAAGCCCAACCTTCAATTTGGTGTAGAATTCTTCAGAAAATGAACTCTTTCTTGTGGCTAAGTCTGTGCTATATAAGGCCAATCCCTGTATAAAATGTTCAAGCAACTTGACAATTTTCTGTATTATTTTTATTACACAATTGAGAATGTTACAGAAATAGACATTTACAATCACACTGGGTTTTATGTTTTCAGAGTCTAGTCAACCCTCCTAAATGTCAAGGTTGTAGTCAAGGTCAATATATTATCAAGCCAGCAAGTAGAGAGATGCCCACTGTGCCACTTCAGATAACCAGATGAAATTTAAGAGTAAGACAAAACTTGATAATTAATGTTAAAAAATGCATTGCTTAGCTACCAATTTTAGAAACAGCAGAATGCACACAAATCCAAAATAGGATGTACAAAACCACCAAATGAGGAAGAGAAGCAGAAGAACAGTGTGTGGTCAGTGTCCCCATCTTACATATTCATTTTAGACCACATTCAAGAGCCTACTGTGCACTAGCTACTGTACAAATCTAACTGAAAAACGAAGAATGAGTTATGATCACTTAAAAGGGACAAAGGGCTCAAAATTAGTTTATTCAAATGAATTCATGGAGTCACTGAAATTTCATGCACATACATAAAGGAGTCAAGACGTCTTGTTACTTTGACCCCATTCTATGTTGTGGCTCTGTTAGGTTGTGGGTAGAGCATTCTAAATAAAATAAAGTATATCTAAACTGACATCTCTTTGTGACTTAACTAAGAAAATAGCACTGTACTGTTTTTAAAAAGCACCAGATCAAGTAAAACACTGCACTGCATTTCATGCAAGTCCACACAATTTACTCCCCACACAAAAGCATTGTAGAAAAGGAAAGTACCAACTACCTAAGGAGAAATTAAAATGTTTCCTGGATGACTTAAAAGTTAAGTTAAAAGTTAAAAGCTAAGAAAGAACCAAAAACTATTTTTATTTTGTTTAAAAAGACTTACCCCAGGACTTAGACTGATAGCAGAGAAATGTAGTAAGTACACATTACTTACCAAATTATAAATTAGGTAATGATTCAAGTTCCAAATTATGGAAAATTATTCAAGCTCATTTAACATGAAATGTTTCAACTCTAAGACTCCTTAAAGAAGGACGTAAAACTCACAAAGGAAAAATAAATACATAGATAAATAAACAGATGCAAGAAATACGTGAATCTAAATCCCTGCCTATAAACAAATTGACTTATGAAAAGTTCAATGAAAGCAAATCCTCTATAAACTAAATGAACTGGAGACAAAAATCACCTTTTGAAATTAGGAATGGATGTTCAAACACCAAAGTTATTATAAAGAGCATATGGCTTTTTATCATTATCCTAATTTGACCATTCTGTTTCCCTAAATATTGCCAAACACATTCTTTTCAAAAAAGTATTTAACAAACAAGTATAAAGTGCCTGCCATGTGCTAAGTATCACGCAAGATGCACGAGGAAACAGCAACAGGCAACCTCAGCATAAGGAAGATGTGTGGGAGTGTGCATGCACATGTGCATGGGGGGGCAGTGAATTAAATGCTAATTCAAATTCTGTACGTTGCTTTGGTCTGTAATAACTGCACTTGCTTTGATTCCTATATCAGTAGGACGGCTTTCAGCTGCATGTAAAAGAAATCCCACTGTATTCGTCTGCTAGGACTGCCAAAACAAAATACCACAAACTAGGTGACTTAAGCAACAGAAATTTATTTCCTCACAGTTCTGAAGGCAGGAACTCCAAGATCAAGGTGCCGGCAGTGTTGTTTTCTGGGAACTCTCCTTGGCAGGAAGATAACCACCTCTTTACTGTGTCCTCACATGGCCTTTTCTCTGCACACACACATCCCTGGTTTCTCTCCTGTGTGCTTTCCTCTTCTTATAAGGCCACCAGTCAGATTGGATTAGGCCCCACCCTAACAGCCTCACTCTAAACCCATTAATCTCCAAATACAGTCACATTCAGAGGTACTGGGTGTTAAAACTTCCACATGTGAATTTTGGAGGGGCACAGTTCCATGCAAAACACCCATCAAAGTGACTTATCAAATATCATTGGTTTTTCTCAATGAGAAATTCACAGTTAAGTTGATCAGGGCTAATGAAGCCACTCAAGTAAGTCATCAAGGAACTGGGTGCCCTCTGCTTCCTGCTCTGCATCCTCAGTGTGTGGTTCTCATCACCAAAACCACAAAGGGCTGCAAATCTGAGCCTGTGTCCAGGTTTCAGGAAGTAAAGCAGGAAGCCCACACAAAGACGGCTGTCCATATCTCTCTGGCTAGACCCCTGGCGAGCACCCTTGGCTGCAGAGGAGGCCAAGGAGGGCAACATTTGTAAGTGGACACATCCCTACTGAGCCAAAATCGCAACTCCATCAGACAGGAGGAACTGTGTCCCACACACCTCCCTGACCACAGATGCATACAGATTCAAAGTAAACCTCCGTATGAGGCCTGTCTGTACCACTGACCAACCATGTGACCTTGAGTAAATGTTCTAATCACTCAGTTTTCTGAGTATCAAGAGGCGGTATTTATTTCTGACCTGCAGAATCACTGAGAGAACTGAACAGGGTTGCATTCATCGGTAAGGCCCAAGGCACACTGCCTAGGTCTACAGTACACTGGGTTTGGGGCCTGGTGTTAAAGGTTCCTGGGAAAACACACCATTCTAAAATACCACAAAGCCACCCTGTTAGGACTCAAAAATATCAAAGAACTGACTCCATTTCTTTATCATGTGACTTTTCACATATCCTGTTCCATAGCATGGCCCAGGGGCCCACAGACTGGACGGCCTGTGTGTGTGAGCATGCGCACCTTCTTTTCTGCTTGTCTCACACCTTACTTGAGGGGAGGAGGCACTGATTCACTAGGACTTCTGGTCCTTGCATCATATCCCTTATTCGGTTCAGCGATTTCTCTTGAGATGTTCTAGACCAGAAACCCTATTTAGGAGTGAGGTATTCCTTCCAGGTAACTTACGCTTTCACTTCTCCAACAAAGGGGGAAGAGGCTCAGTTTGGTAAAAAGTGGAACATTTCCACAAGGTTTTCAAGACATCTGCTGCCCTTAATCAAACAGTGGATTCCTCCTGGTTATCAATCTTGATGTAAAACCTGTGGGTCTGCCAAGTTTATAAATCCAAACTGAGAAAATAAAAAGTAACAGGTAACAGAACAGTTCAGGAGCGCTTGGTTTGAGCTGAGTCACTTTCAGAATAGGTATTAATACCCAGATCATCTGCACTTTAATTTCCTCCTTTCCTTCTGGTAGCTGCGTAAGAAATCTCGGTATGTTACTGGTGACAGATGGGAGAGAACTTCAACCATTACTTTGAAATTCTTTCAAAGGGAATGAAAAATGGACAGAATGAGGCCAGCCTTAAGATTCTCAGAGGGCCTCACAGGTCCAAAAAGGCTCTAAACAAAAGGAAATATTCTCTCTCGGTACTTCCAAAGTGATTTCATGAAATCTTTTCTCAGCAGCTGCAATAACTAAACTATAATCCTTCTAAATGCTATCTCCATTTGAATTTGAATAATGACATATCCAATAATTAACATACTTAGCATTTTTACAACACAAAGCTGAAATAAATCTGCTAAATCAAAAAAAAAATGCCAGTTACAAAGAAGAAACCTCTTAAACACAACTGACACTCCGACCTCAGGAATGGGAACATGGTTAATTAAGACCATCAAAGCCACTATTTTCATAAGATTCAACCCAGTGTTTCAGTAAATGCTCCCTCCTGATTTGGGAACTATACAAGACACTCTCTTAAAAACAATATTCAGCACAATATTTTCCTTCAATTAATTAATAGCTCTCTTGCTTTCTGTCTTTGGCACTGATATATTCACAGGTGAATTTGAAAATAAAATGCTACAAGAAAATAAATACAAAACATTTTGGATTACCAAGAGTTCCAACTTAATAAAAATAATCTGATTAAACAAATGCTTTTTCCCTAACATTTCCAGCCAAGTTTGATATAGGCAACTTCCCTGATTTTAACACTCTGTAAGAAACATAAACATACCTTGGTTAAAATAAAGCTCATAAAATAGAAAAAGAAAAGTGAAAGTGAGCATTAGTAATATCTATAATTGATAAATTACTGAGTTGTTCATCTGAAGTCAATATAAAATTGTATATAAACTGTATTTCAGTAAAAAAAGAAAAAAGAATCTGAGAATGTGCCACCAGGAATAAATGATAATACCTTCAGGAAACTATCTCCTCTGGTTCTAGTATACTAATATATTACAATATCAGAATTTCTGTTAGCAGAAATAATGACTACAAAGTTTTCAATTTACTGATCATATTTCCAAATGGATCATTGCTACTTCTCTGTGACCAGTGCAAGGAATCATGGGATACCTTTTCCCTCTGTAACAAGTCTGCGGATGGCTTCAATTTATAAAATATGGCACCTCTTCTGCTGATTCATCAGATCACTTTCCTAATCTTCCCACTCTGCAGACTTTGCAATAGTGGCATTCAGTTATTCACTCACTTAAGAGACATTATTACTAGTCTCTAATAAGCTCCAGATTCATCCCTGCCCCAAGAGAGTCCTGCTGTGGCCAACATTTGTGAAATATTGAACAGAAGAACTCAAGTAGGGCACCCAACCTGGTGCTAAAATCAAGGAAGGCTTTGCAGAGAAGATGGCAACTATGCCAGGTGTGCAAAAGCCCTGGAGGATGCAACCAGCTGCAGAAGGCGTTTGAGTGCAGAGTCAGCAAAGGCACTGTGGCCACAGATTTTATGTTCTTGGCACTTGAATATTGCTTAAAATAGGTGAGGCAAGTAAAGGTGTTCAAACTTCATAGTAGCGGTTCAGCCATGGATGGCTTGTATTTGACAAATTGGGGAAACAGAATCAAATTCTAGAGGTAGTAAGGAACTGTTGAAACATTTTAGAGGTAATGCTGTAAAAAGATTAGTTTTGTGTAAATTACTCTAGCTAAGTATAGAGAATGGAGTAAAGAAGCAAAGATGTAAACTTAAAATGTAGCTGTTTGTCTAGCTCTTCCAGTAAACTGAAAACCACTGAGGGTAAGAGTTGCCCTGTTATAGTACCTGACACTCACTTAATAGCCAATAAAATACATGAATAAGGAAGGGGTGAGAGAAAGAGAGGGCAGTAGGGAAACTGGTTAGAGGTCATGGGGCAATCAGTTATGAAACACTGAAGACAAAAACTTGGGCAGTGGCAAGAGGAATGGGAAGGAATGGACAGAAATGCAAGTTATTAATTAACAGGGTAG
Organism: Manis javanica; assembly: GCF_040802235.1. Taxonomy (NCBI): domain Eukaryota; kingdom Metazoa; phylum Chordata; class Mammalia; order Pholidota; family Manidae; genus Manis; species Manis javanica. The sequence goes on along the minus strand of NC_133160.1, from coordinate 34,304,531 downwards.
ATTCAACAGAATGGTGCCTTGCTTCATGAAGATTCAGAACCCAGGATAAAATCTGGAGTGAAATTGAGGATTTCTGTTTTGGTCACACTGATTTGAAAATACCCATAGTATTTCCATGCTTAGATCTCCAGCAGACAACTGTGTATAGAGTATGTTGAGTGAGAGGAGTTCAGAGCATTGTAGAGACTTCCAAAGAATACCATTTTAAGGGCTGGGTGGTAGACAAGATGTTCATGAAGCTCTTCCTCTAACATATGCAAACAGTACAGAATGGACAAGCCCCTGCAATCAGAGGCTTCCGGAGTCCCTATGAGTAATAGTAAAAAGGAACTGATCTAGTGCAATTCCTTCAGGTTGGAGAAGTGATGTGACTTTCCCAGAGTCACCAATCGTGGAATACATGCAGCAGCTGTTGCTAACAACCAGTGTCTTGGTTTTTTACACCATAAAATTTAGAGATAAGAAGAGATGAACTCTGATATTCCTTCCAGCCATATGATTTTATGATTCTGACAAGTTTCATTGCTGGTTCACTCAGGACAAGTACACAAACCAAACAGAGCAGTCTTCACCTATTCAAACAACAGAACCAAGAAAATGAGAGAATAAATGAGTCTAAAATCTGAGTCTGACTGCCTTGCTGAACAAATGGGAAAATAGAGCTTGTTCATTTCTACTCAGTAATGTTAATGATTCCGTTAAATTGACTTCTTTGAAGGAAAATTACTGTTAATAACCTTAATTTCCTCCTAGTCTCTTTCCCCAGGTACCTGACATTTTAAATAAAATATTTTCATAAAATATTAAAAGCAAAGGAATTATATATTAGATATCAAACTCCATATTGACAGACTTTATGAGTCCCTTCTGTCTCTCCTGTCTACTTACACCTCTTCAGAAAAATACATAAAGTTTCCAATTCTGTGCATTTCCCAAGAAACACTACCCATTCCAAATGAATTAAAAAATATTTTAAAGATAGGTTACTCTTAGACCCACCACAAACTCTTAGGCTTCCACCCTGGCCTGACTGCACATCGCTGCTCTAGAATAGCAGGTGGACAGAGCCTGCTACTTACCTCCCCAGACCCACTCACCATCCTCCATTCCTGCCTCCTCTCCCTCGCTCTCTGACTTCTGTTTGGGTTCAGCTAATGGAGAGCACCAGCCAGAGTTTGGGGAACAAGAAGGCATATTTATTCCCCTGCTGCCTCCGTGTAGGCACATTACAGATTGATTGTGTCCCTCTCCAAGAGGACACAGCCTTTCTTGCCCCTTCACTCGAAGTAGCAATAGCAACCCCCATTGCTAAATCCCTCTTCAGCCCTCACCCTGGTGGTGTTCCCTACACCTGCCCATACCTTCGTCAAGGTACCTTTAGTAAGCCCTCCTCCAAGGACTCAGTTCAGAAATGGCATCTATTCCCCGGCAGGTTCTGAATAACACAGGGTTAAAGAGTGACCAGGCAGGGCCCTCCATTGTGGCTTTCACACATATTATCTCCAAGGCATCATCTGTAAACTGTAAAACACTATAATATTTCCATGAGCAAAGCCTAGTACACACTTTCTTGAATATGCAAGGTTTCAATGCCAAGGAAATATGACTGAGTCCCACCATATTTCTACAATTCACAGGGTGCTGTAAAAATAAACATGCAGAAGGCATACAATCAAGAATCTGAATGTCATTGCCAACATCACCAGAACTTTCCTTAAAAATGGGTATCTGGAGAAACAGATGAAAGAACCAAACCCATCCTTGAAAGCAGAAACAACATTTCATCTTCCTGCTCTTCATTCACATCAATATTTAGTAACCCTGATATAGTGATGCATTAGGATGACTCCAAGTCTTTCAAGGGGTGTCACAAAATCTGAAAATTATCTCACAATTTACTTCATGTTATTGATAACAACTATAGTCATCAAAGTTGTCTCTTCTGAAAAAAAGGTGGGAATCAGTTATCTGGATTTCTGTATTTCCCCAATATCTCTCTAAATGAAATTTCAGTGTAGTTTTTAATTGCTATAGCCCTTAGTCTACATATTACTTCTAAATATCCTGGAAATTAACTCCAGATAGCTATTAAATAATAAAACTCAATGAAATAGCATTATCTCTGAACTTTCTAATTCTTTAAGGAGAAGGTAAACAAGATTATTAATCAAATATTTCTAAGTCTAAAGCTGTAAATACATCTGGGCAGAATTCTTAGCAATGAAATTGATTTTCCCAAATCAATATCAATCTCTGTTGGCTTTTCGGTACCTCACTTCTCTGACCAGATACTCAAGAATGCTTATGCCACGTCCCGGGTGTGAAAGGTCTAGAGTTTCACAGCCACCCACACTGAGCAGAATACAGATTTTCAACTTTGATTCTACAAAATACCTCTTTACTGGAGAACTTTTCTTTTTCCCCATTCCTAGAGAGTTTTTAAGTTAGCCTCCTAGCTGGCAGTCTTCTTGACTAAGTTTTAAGAACATAGATTATTTCTAAAGTCATTTTCTAGTACATAACTGAAATCTGACTGATTAGCAAATTAGTAAAAATTAGTAAACCAATGTAACAATGTGGGACATGCTTCAATTAGAGGATATGTTGGCAATTTGAGGTTCTAGGAGATAGAAATTCTATGGGGAACTTTTTAAAAGGCAATTTGGCTGTGCTGTAAAACTGTGCCTACCCTTTTGACCAAGTAGTTCTATTTCTAGGAATTTAGTTACAAAAATTCTCACATATGTGCCTGAAGACCTTTTAAAAAGATCTTCAATCTTTTGGTTAGCAACTGTGAAAAGAGAACGGTTAAATAAAATATGGTATTATCCACAGTACTAAAGTTTATGTAACATTAGAAAAACAAGATAACTAGTATACTGACACAGAAAGATCTCCATGACATAGCTTATAGTGGACAAAGCTAAGTCACAGAAAAATATACACAGTATGATCCAGTTTATGTAATAAGAAAAAGGCATGTATATATACATCTATATGCAAATGCATAGAGAAAGGAGAAGAAAAAAGCACTCTAAGCTGTTGCCAATGGTTATATCTGGGAATGGGTGTAGGTGGGTAAGAGTATTTTACATTTTGCTTCTGTATTTCTGCATCAGCAGTTCAACTGGAACATATTAATATATCACATACATAATTTTAAAAACCAATGAAAACAAAAATGATAGAAATTCTAGAGGGGGCTTGGCGGATCTGGACAGTGAGTGCATCCCATTTCAAAGGGGCCTGGCTTTCATTTGATCCCGTGTGATCCCTTCCTTAAGAACCAAAAGGAGGAGAGCTGTTAGGTAGATTGCTCCTTGAACACCGACCTGCAGAAACAGATGCACAGTCTGTATGCCCAGGACAGACACAGCAACTGCCACAGAGCAGTGGGGATATCTTGGGACTTGTTAGAGTTCAAATCAGTGACACAGACAAAAGAACCTCCATGTCCCCATAAATGAAGTCACCTATTTCTCCACACTTTGGTGCTCTTTTTTTTTTAAAGGAGCACCATGAAATAAAAAGGAAAACCATCCCTTGCCTCCCTCCACTCTGCATATTTGCTAGCATCTTAGAAACATGAGGGAGAGGAGAGAACAGGAAGAAATACAGAATTTGAAATCTGTGTACACTGGAAATAAATGGCCATAACAACCTCTGTAAGAAAACTTAACAGAAAAAAATGCATGAATTAAAGAATGCTCACTTCAAGATGACATTAGAGTCCCTCCATTTCCTAGTATACCGAATTTCCAAGCTTGACAAAAGGCTCAAAACGGGAGCTCATGGGCCAAATTCGTTCCACAAATACGTTTTGTTTGGCCACCCTATGAGCTGATCCATTTGTTTTTATTTTAATTATTTATAAACATTTTTCAAATGAGATCTTGCACTTAATTCTGGATTTTATGCTTCTCTTAAAACTGTAGAGGCTCTGACAACTCTGAGCCCTATGTCCGCCTGGTAGAAATCTTATCATATGGCATGGCAGCTGCTCCCAAGGAAGGGGTCTGGCCAAGCTCGACAATGCACACTCTTGTCTCCCCACTCGCTATGGGGCACAGAAGAGCTCTCTGATGCACCCCCCACCCCCCCCACCCCCCACACACTAAGCTCTTGGACATCTGGGCTGCTGCACGTTACTTACCCAGCCTTCAGAAGAATCAGAGTGTGCCACATCCTGACTGAAACCATGAGGAACCCACTAGGAAAAAGCTGACCCTCCAGAAAACTAAAATTCCTTTTTATGCTACCCCAGAGTAACATTGAGCAACCTCCCTCTCTTAACTGCTAGCCCAGGCAAGCACAGAAACAAAAGCACCTAGAATTAGATGAGGACATGTGGCTTTACCCTCAACTTCCTATCTCAATTCCATATTCACAGCAGGGTTGCCAGAAGTTTCTCTGTCATATCTCAGCCCAGCTGCTTAAAATAAGGGTCACAAAATGTTTTATGTGACACACCTTTCAGCAGCATGTACCTTAGTGGCAGGGAACACAGCATAGCAGTTAGAAGTTGGAGGTCTGGTGTCCATCTATCAGGGTTTGAATCCCATCTCTCATTCGAACTCCCTGAAGTAATTTCACCTCTTTAAGCCTCAGTTTCCCCTAATATAAACTGGAGATACCATTAGTAACCTCCAAAAACAAGTGCTGGGAGGATTAACTGAGGTGGCACATTTTATATGCCCAACAATGTCTGTTGTTTTGTTACCGCTGCTGCTATTACCATGTGCAGCAGAAACTCAGTGCTCCCACTGATGCCCGTGGGAAAACAGGAGCCACCAAGCCTCCCCTCTGAGCATCAGAGATCCCCAAATTATTCTAGCGGATGGCTCTCTCCTTCCAGGCCTACATGGCTTAATAAGGTCTTTTCGAAAAGTCTTGCTGGGAGACACAGAAGCCCTGGGGATAGCATCTGGCTCACTGAGTTATGTTTCCAAACCCCACAGTCACAGAATTGTGAGACAGTTATGGCTGAGTTCAAGTTAGGTCCCTCTGTCCAACTGCAGTCACAGGGGGAGGTTAAGTCCAGAGGAAGGTCTGGCACTTCACAGGGGCCCTAAAAGATAACTGGAACTTTCTGTACTTGCTGGGGGGCAGAGCAAGTGTCCTTTATCACAGGTTTCATAGGAATCGACAGCCCTCTTTGTATGCAGAGGTCAATGGCCTTTGCCCCTGTTGGGGGGAGAATGAGAGAGTGAGCAATTACTCTAGTAGCATTAGTAGAAGGATCGACAGTAGTTTAATAACAGCAGAAGTAACACAAAGCCCGGGATCATTCAGATTAAGAACTCCATAGGGTTATTCTCTTCATTGTACAGATAGGGCAACTGAGGCTCAGACTGATGTCCAGGGTCACACAGTTAATACGTGACACAGTCAGGATTCAAACTCGAGCGTGCCTAATGCCAACACCGGAAGGTCTCAGCAACTCCACACCACATTACTGGAGGTAAAATCACAGAGTAAACCCCACTCCCCTGCCCCGTGGCCTCTGAGAGCAGGTGTTTCCAGAGCAGTTGTCCTTTACCTTGAGTGGGTCTCAGGCTCCACTTCAATCGGAGGAATGTTATACTCCCTTCTCAACATGATATTTTTAAATGCATAAAATCGAGTGCAAAGGAAACCAATTATATTGAAACAGACTTATCAAAGTATTTTTTTTAAACTGGACACACACAGTAATTCATGTGCTTCCTTTCCAATCTACTAAATGCCAAGATCAGCAGTGACTCTAATACCTGTCATTTGGAAGTCAGTGAAAATAAAGATGTAATTCATTTGCCAGCTATATTAATGGACCTACCAAATCCACCCATTAACCATTACAGAGTGGACTTGAGGTGAAGAACTTCTATTCTGGGGCAGTGACTGGGGACAGCAAGATTTCAAGTATAAATCTAATGCTCTGTGATCTCTCTGTGTGAGTTGCTTATATTTCAAGTTATTTTATTTCTCCTGACCTAAAGAAATGGCCACTTCATGACAGGGAGCCAAAAGCATCCTTTAATTGTTCAGAAGGAAAAGAATTCTTTAAGAAGGACAGTGTATTTGAAAGCAATGGTTTGCCTGGCCAAAAGATCGCTAGGTAACTAGAGGTGGAATTTCCCAGCCTCAGCAGCAAAGGATCAGAGACAAGAGCTGGGAAGGAGACGCCCGGTCAAGGGGATAGGATGACACTCTATTGCCACCACATGGTGTGTGACCTTCTCATTGAAGGTTTTATAGGTGGTAGGTGAAAGAGGTGTTCAGAAAAAAACGCTCTTCTGAATTATAGCCCTTTCAACTATTTTGATTCCACAAAGAAAAGGAAAGAAAAAGCAGACGGAGTTCATGCAGAGAAAATAAAAATTCTGCTAGTTATTCATCCTCTTGAACATAAGGATCTCCTCACTGAGATGTGGAAGGTAGGACCTTACTGCTTTCATCTCTTCTATGAACTTGGATTACACCTTCAGTGTATGAAAAGCATCTAAAGGCAGGATCTTCCAGCCAGCCTTTTAGAAAGTGGGATTTGGGAATGGTGGTTGAATTGAGTGAAATTGGCCTTGAGAATAAAAGTGACTCGGGTGATTTTTTGAAAGCAGGCTTAATTCTGATAGGACAATGCAAACTTCTCCCATTCATCTACTCAGTAAAACATTATCACCCAGCTCAACTGCCACTGGGGGTGAAAAAAATCCATTTTTATATTTGATTAGCTAAAGAATCACAGTCTCCAAATGTGCAAAACCTTTAACATCACTCATTCCAAGGTATAACGAGATCAATATTATACCTTAAGTTAGTACTTCCACTTAAAAGGACAGGATTTATCAAAAGAAAAACTATTCAAAAGAAAAACAAATACTAAGGAATAGAAGAAAGACATACACAAGGGTATTACATTTGCTGAGTATTGCAGGGAAATAGAAAAATGCAGAATGAACAGTACTGAGAATTGCTCGCAAACACGTCTAACATATGAGCACCAATAGCAAAACCTCCAAAAGTCGCAGCTGCTGCTGACCATCAGCAATAAAAAGCTGTATTTATTCCTCCCTAGGTAGGTAAGTTGTTTTGACAGGCACTACATGTCCTACAAGTTCACACTGTGAGGTAAACAGCAAGTAAACTTCAGTCTGGACATGAAATAACCACGAGTGATCATTAAAGCGCCTCCATTAGTCCTTGACCTCATTCTGTATATCAAACACAGAAGTTCTTAGTTTTACAGGAATTACTGCGATAGCCACTTCATTAAAAACCTGGGTTGTCAGGGCTAATAAACATGCTTTTTATCCTTACTTGACAAGTGATCCCAGATGACGGTAATTTAGTCAATCTGCTAAATAATTTTAGGTTTCAAAGAATATTTTGCTTCCCCCCACAACCCCCCAAAAATTTGAGTTCACTAGGAAAGGCTGGGATTCATTTATGGAGGAAATGAGAAATACATAATCTTTCTTTCCCATGACTATGTTATTTAAGTGCTGGGATCCAGAAAGATAAAATTTATTCTCAACATAAGATTTAAAAATTTTTAAAATCAAACTCAGTAGCTAATTACTAGTGTATTTTTTTAAAGAATCCACAACAGCTATTAATAATTCTGATAGTTGAATTTACTGGCTACTTGTGGAAGTTTGCAAATGAAAATGCAACACAAAATCCAGAAGCTGACTTCACTTCTATCACATCCTCTCACAAATTAGCATGCCAATGTGATCAATGCAAGGAAAACAATACAGTAGCACGGAAGCTCAATTTCACTCAATTTTAACTGGGAGGGTGGGTGAGACAAACAATCATTTCAATTCTCAGTAAATCAAACTCCAAAATGGATTTAGTAATTCCCTAGGAAAACACCATGATCATTTTGATTGCCTGTTCATTTTGATCATTTTGAATACAACTGTCCTGCGTTGCCACAGTGAGCAGAAGACATTAATCTAAAGATGGCTGTATATATTCTTGGGAAAGTCAAAATAGCAGGGCTGTAGGCACTGGCTAGGTGTTAGCTGAAAATAAAATATTTCAAAGAGGTAATACAAATTTAAAAATCCACTTCACCAAAGCATTGTAGTAACACTTAACCATTTTTTAAACTTCCATATTTCACTGTCTCACAAAGCAGAAAACACAACATCTCAAATTCCAGAATATGTAAGTACTTTAACATCACTCACACCTTCAGGCACTCAAATATGAAACTTAGAAAAGAGTATTTTAGAACAAAGCTCTTCTGAGTGGGTGTACATTTGTAAAATAAAGGTAACATTATTCCAACAGATGTAAATGTGTATCCAGTGATCCAAATGAAGTCTTAGAAATTCTGTTTTGACAGTTACTTGTAGAATAGTATCTCACCAGTGATTAATTCAGAGCTGGGTAATGATATCATCAAAGCTAAATAAAAACTAAGTTCGGATGGTTGAGTAATAATACAGATGGAGAGACATGTCATCAGTAATCTACTACAGGGTACCTTTAGCTGTTATGATGTTACACTCAAAGGATTACCAGTTAGGACAGCAAAAAGTCTCATAAAAACAAAAATGCCAATTAAAAAATGCTATTCCACATAAGAAGTGAATTTGTACAAAAACAGGTGTTCTCCCTAGATGGCAATCATTTATTAAAGTTCACAAGAAAGATGACATAACAGATTAAATCAGCAGCTGAAAAATATGCAAGACTGTCCTATCAAAAACACAGCATTTTAGATTACATAACATGATAATGGAAGATTAAACCACATGCCCCTAGCCAGCTAGATTTTTCTTCTTATGCATGATTCTATAACTTAGGCCACTTAAGTTTGAAGAGTAGATAACATGAGATTCCCAGTTCAACCACATATTTTTGAAGCCAAGACTCTTGAAAAAACTCACGTTAAAATTGTACATACACACACACAATTTTTCTTCTGTGAGAAACACAGTCTACTAAAACACTTTCCTAACCTCTTTGTTGACTGCCCAGTTAAAGTCACCAGTTGCTCTTCCTGGTTATGTTTACTTTACAAATCTGATTTCTCTTTAAAGGGGAAACTCAATTCTACTTTAGATGTTATAAAGCTGCCTATGTATGAATGACATTATGTGAATGACAACCACACAGAATTAGTAAACAGCCATGTTCTTACACACATAACTACATTTAGACCACCGTGAATCACATTTATGGTTTAAAAAAAATGGGGACCTTCGTGAATGTTTTGGCCAGAATTAAATTTCAAAAACAATCGTTAGAACAATAGCTAGAATCACTCCAAGAGTTAAAAAAAAAAAAGAGGGGTAGAGGGTCATCTCTTATATACAAGTATATTTATGAAAATATAATTTTTCTCTAGAAAAATACTAGCTTTGTGATACCTTTATGATTCTAGAAAAAGTACTTAGACAGTTGGAAATTGGAGAATTCCATATTTTCCTAATTTTAATATACAGTACTACATACAAAGTCTACAGTCAGAAGTATTGTAGTATACAGAGTCTAATCAGTTATGGAAAAGGCAAGTTTAAAATTGTGAAAAAAGACAACCTTTCGTCTCTATCATTTACATGTTTTTAGGAGGCCGGAACACTGCTCCCCAATGAGTGCTGGCCTGTCAGTGTTAAGTGGAAATGGTCAGTCATATCTATTACATCCCCCGAAAAGGTGAGAAGATCCATACACATTTACATGCGTTGCAAGGTGCTATTTCCAACCAAAATCATACACACGTCGAACCGAGTTATTTCGAGCCAGAAGCTGTGAACGTATGGATAGTCTGAGAAAACCCAGCAGGCAGTGATTACAGGGGCGACCGGTGGCGGCGGGGACCCCGAGCTGCCGCGCGCGCTGTGAGCCTGGCACCCCGCACCTGCACCGGCTCCCCGGCTGAGCATCCGGGTGCGCGCACGCGCGCGTCCGGGACTCACCCGCCGGGAGCAAACAAACCCCACGGGCCCGGGCGGGCGAGAGCATCCTCTGGCGGGACCCGAAATGATTTCTCCTACCTGTCACTTTGCCTGGAGCAGCTGCCGGGGATGCGGCCACAGCCGCCGCCTGGAGACCCAAAGTGCGCGCGCGCGTGTGTGCGCGCGTGTGTGTGTGTGTGTGAGATCTTGTTTGCAGTGCAGCTCACTTACTGCTCCCGGCGCCACCAGCCCCCAACCCCCATAAAGAGCCGGCCGCCAAGCCCCCTCCCAGCGCGCCCGGTCCCGCCCTCCCTCTGCCCCCCGCCTCCCCGCCTCCCCGCCTTCCCGCCCCTCCGGCGCGCGGTCCTCACCTCTGCGCAGGGTGGGGGGTCTCCACTGGCGCTCCTCGGCTAACCCGCGCGGCAGTGCCGGCCCGCTCCGCCCGTCCACCCACCCGCGAGGCTCTGCGTGTCCCGGGCTCCGGGCCCCGCCGCCCCTCCGTGGCCGGCCGCTCCCTCCTCCCCAGCCCCCGAGTCTCCCTCCCCGTTCTCGCCTCCCGGCTCCAGAGCCCGAGCTGTCGCCTCGCAGCCCCAACCTGCCCAGGCTACGGAGCATGCCCAGTGCGGCGCGCCCGGGCTGGGCTGGGGGTGGGCAGGGGCCGGGCCGGCCGCCCAGCTGCCGCGAGGCGGCCGGGCGGGGAGGGGTCGCCGAGCGAACCGGGGGTGCAGCCTGGCAGCCGGGGGCGGGCGGCCCGACTGGGTGGAGGGCAGCGCTGGGGAGCGGGAGTTGCGTCCGGGGAAGCAGCTCCGCCGCGCGCCCCTCGGGGGTCTCCCCACCGCCCACCACAGTCCCAGCGCCGCGGCACGTGCCGCGTGCCTGGGGTCGGAGGGTGCACCGGGTGGCGCCGGACCTTCGGGGGAAGGGGGGGAGTGGCACCCTCCTTCGAAGGGAGATCGCCAGCCCGCCGAGGGCCAGGGGGCTGGCGTGGGGGTGAAGAGTGGAGCGGTTCAGGGTTGGTACCCAAACGCCGCTGGCGGAGTTGGGGGAGTGTTTGTTTTTATTTTAATAAAACAGAAGTGCTTACATTGCTTCAGGCACTGTTGTAAACGCCTTTTATTCATGTAATCCTTAAAACAATCTTTCAAAACACGTAAGAATATTTACTTTTTTTTCTCGAAGCTTAAACTGAGCCACAGAGCGACTAAGTGGTTCCAAAAAGTCTTCCCCCAAGTGAATCTCAGAATATCAAACCCCCCCGACTTTGGTCCCTGAAATGCTAAGGCGCTGCTTCAGCCACTTCGCGGCTCGCCCCTGCCCTACAACGGCCCCCAGGCGGGTCGGAGCCACCCTGGTACAGAGACCCTGACGGCACTCAGCGAAGGATCACTCTTTGTGTGGGGACCCTCGCGACGCGCGGCTCAGGATTCCCGGGAGGGCTGCCTCCTCCCCCGGCCACTCCGCCTCCTTCGCCCCGGCCGGCAGCCACCAAAACCCGGAGACGTGGCACCTGCGCATTGGGGACTGGGGCCACGCTTGCAGACGAACTGGGCATGCTCAGCCGCCTGAGCAGGTCCGGCTGGCCAGAAGGAAGGAGCGAGACTGGCTGCTCCAGCAGGGTAGGGAATGGAGGCGGAATGTGTGCGCAAACCATAGCCCAGGCTCTGACGGTCAGAGGCAGTAATAAATGAAAAAATTCAATCCTCTGGCACATCCTGGCCTTTTCAGGCAGGGCTAAGGGCGTAGGGGGATGCTCTAAAGTTTACCAGCTAGACATCCTTAAGAGGGAGGCGGCTGAGGGTCCCCTGACAACTCTCCAGCCAAACTGCTTAGCTGCAATTTTAGCTAATCCCTGAAACAAGGTCCTAAGCAGCTGAGTTCGGCTGCCTGTGAGGTAGCCAAGAAAAATAGTCTAGACCAAGTTTCCCTGCCAGACTGGAAAGGAAAGACAGGTCCCCGGGAAAAGTTAGGTGACTCTTCACTGTTCAGGGGTCTTTAATATGTGGTGATGCTGAGTGACGGCCAGGATGTTACAGGAGCTCTTACTCTGTAATGTGCACACAAATCCTCAGGGATCTTGTTGAAGTGAAAATTTTGATTCAGCAGGTCTGGGATGGGACCTGAGATCTGCATTTCTAGCTGATGTGGCTAATCTTCAGATCAGACTCTGAGTAGCAAGAAGTTAGAGTAGTATTTTAGGCCTTGCCTCTATTTTATATCTAAGAAAACTAAGATTTAGATAGGCGAAGCAGATTGTCCCAGGTCACACACAGCCAATTAAGTAGAGTAGCTAGTTTCAAATCCAGTTCTCCAGGAGGTCCTATGTATGTGCCTGTATTCCTTGAGTATCACCTAGAGACACACCAGCTGGAAGTTGTCCTGGCCATTTTAACACCGGAACTTAATTTAGTACATAGTACATCCAAACATATTGGATCAGTCAGCCTCTGCTGTGTAAAAACCACACCAAAAGGTAATGGCCTAAAACAGCTATTCATTAGCTCACAATTCTGTGAATCAGCAGTTTAAGCTGGAATCAACAGAGCAGTTCAGCTGTTTTCTGCTGGGTCCACTGGCATGTGGTGCTTGCAGCCTCATCCACTGGCTCAGATGACTGGGTGCTCTTCCATATGGCTTCTTCATATGGCGAGCTCCTGGTTCCCAGTAGCAAGGGAGGAAAAATGCCAATTAAAACAGCATTTCATACCTCCTTTCACTAATATCCTATTGAACAAAGAAAGCTACATGGCTATGTCCAGATTTAAACTGTAGAAAAAATAATAACTTCTCTTCTGATGAGAAGAAATGCAAAATTGTTTTTTTTCCCAAGTCTCCCACATATACTTCCATAAAACTAGCCCCTCTGCCCTAGGGTTCCCTCAAAATTTTGTCAATTATGCTTGTCTTTAATTTTAGATATTTGTAAGCCAGATCACAGCAATCTTTTATTATTTTAGACCTCCAAACTAATACTGAGTTTATTAAGGAATTTCAACTCAGTCCAGTAGAAACTTTAAGTAGTTAAAAATGTTTTTTCAAAATACTAAGTTCCATTCAATTCTGCTGAAGTTCCCTTTCCCTCCCTTTAATGCCATGTCAGACAGCCATTCATTCAACAAACATTTTTGAAACCTTTTATGTTCCAGCCACTGTTCTTTGCCCAGGATGCTGAGATGAACAGAAGAAACAAAATCATTGCTCCCATGAAGATACTATCAGAGGAGACAGATAATAAATAGCATATTAAAGGTCTGTAACACGGGATGGTGCTGAGAACCACTGTGCAAAGTGAAACCAAAAAGTTTCCCAGGGTGAGATGGAGGGACTGCTGTTAGAGGTAGAGACAGCCTTTCAGAGGATGCACCATTTCAGTGGAGTCCTGAGTAAAGGGAGAAATGCAAATGTCTGGGGACCAGTGTTGACAGAGGAAACAGCAAAAGCCCTGAGATAAGAATGTGGTTGGCATGTTCAAGAAATAGAAAGGAAGAGAGACTGACAGGGCAGAGCACAGAGTGGACAGAACTGAGGTCGTAGGGGCAGCAGGGAGCCAGAAAGTCCACAGAAATGACTTTGGGCTTTAGGCTAAGTGTGATGTGAGTCCACTGGAAGAAGCTGAGCAGGGGAGGAGATGGCCTGATCTATGGTTTGGAGAGCTCATGTTGAGAATGCCCATAGGAACAAAAGCTCAAAGGGAAGCCCGTTACAAAGATATAGCAGTGGTTCCGGTTGGGCGGGGTTTATAATTTTCAGTATTAAAATTCAGACTATGTTAAATCTTCAATTTCAGATTCCATTTAAATCTAATCTTCTCTCTGTTCCCTTGCAGGCTCCAGCTGGAGCCTTGCTTGTTGAAGTGGAAGGTTGGTGACATAGAACCTGACCCTTAAGCACTTTCTCTCTTGCCCCCTGCCCTTCAAGGCCTGTTTCCTCTGGCATGTTGGGCAGGAGGGAGGTAGAAGGAAAAAGACAAGTGTATTCACCTTTGACCTGTGGTCATGTGGCCCTCGATTAGTTCACTGTGGCTGCTTTTCTGTGGCAGTGAGTCACTGTATGAGACCAATGACACTGTGGCCATGTTCCAGTGGCAGCTTCCTGCCATGTTGGACATAAGTGAGTCCCTTGGCAGGTCCTTCTGGACCCCACTCGCCAGCTCGGCTCCTTTTATTCAAAGTTCACAGTTCTCTATAATGTGTACAGCCCAGCATACCTTATTGCTGGGACTCACATGTGAGGCAGGCCACCCTATTGATGGGGCACCCACAAGAAAGGTAAGCCCCCTAGTCTTCCACAGTGTCCACCGGAAGCTCAGAGAAAATTGTCCATCCCAGCCAGGCTAAAGTTCTTAGAGGGAAGAGGGTAAAATGGAGTTGTGTCTGCCACAAGCAGCATATTTAGACACAGTTATGGAGGTTTTCTCTAGAATGTGGATCCCTGAACACTTCTTTGTGCTCAGCTTCAGGCTCCAGATGTCAATTCTGGGACAACATCTTGTTACATGAATTAACATTCACCACAAGAAAGGCCATTGCAAACCATCCTTGCAACCAGTTCCTTACTTGGATTTTTATAGTCTTACTCGTTATTGTTGCCTTATATGAAAAGAAGATAGTGGCAATGAGGACCTTTAGGTTACTAATCACAACTGTATTGGCAGAAGATCACATTGTTTTCTTTTGAGAGAAAGGGCAGTACATCTCTTGTCCTGACTTAAAGCAATACATCAGTCATGGCTTCCACCCAGCTCTTTACCTACTGTCGTTTGTAAATGAAAAGATCAATGCTGACCCAGTTTGCCTTAATTATGGACATAGATCTTGGAAAAGTGGGCAGCTCTAGGACCAGCCTGACAGGGGCTGTCTCCGCCCCAGGGTGTCTCCTCCCTAATCTTGTGTCCTGTTCTACAATGCGCTGAGGGAAAAAACAACTTGTTAGAGGCACTGAGAACCAACAAAAATGATAATGAAGAAAATCACCCAAGGATTGGGTTTACATAGAACATAATGGCAATGGAAAGAAAACACTAAAATTTTTGTTAAATCAATTGTTGATTGGAGTGTAAAGGGAGAGTGGAAAGCAAAGTAAAACAGAGAAGACTTTAATTCCATTCCAAACAACTTAGTTTAAGAACAGAATTTTCTGTGCATGAGCCAAGCTTACAATATGACTGGACGGCAGAGGTTCAAATGTGCTGTGTGGCAACTATGATGACTGTTGTTATAGAGTTACAATATATATGCAAGAAAGCATGCAAACCTTCAGGGAACTCGAGGAATGTTCACTTACATAAACACCTGTGTGACCACCTGGATCAACATAGAGAACATTGTCAGCACTCCAGAAAGTTCCCTCATGCTACCTTCTAGTCAATACCACACACACACACACACACACACACACACACACACACACACACACACACCATCACCATCACCATAGCTCATCACTCTTCTAATACCATAGAATTATTTTCTGTTTTTGAACTTCATACACATGGATTCATGCAGAATGTACTCTTATGTGACTGGCTTCTTTTGCTCAGTGTTATGGCTGTGAGATTCATCCATGTTGTCCAGCTTGTATTGACAGTTTATTCATTTATATTGCTGGGTAATATATTGCTGGGTACTATATGCAGATAGACAAATGTATCTATCTGATCTATTGTGCTGATAAAATTTTGGAAGTATTTTTAAAAAGAGCACTTGAAAATCCTTGAAATCTGGCCCTATACTCTCATACTACTACTTTGTATATTCCCTATTACTAGTACAATGGAGTATACTAAGTAATCAATAATACTTGTTCTCATGGGTTGTTCTGTGAAAATAAAGGTCATAGTAAAGTGAATTCTGTGTCATGGTTAAGTGCTCTCCTAAGTGTTTTATGCATAAAGCACAAATAAGATTATGACATATTTCTGGATTAAAATATAAATGATTTTTCCCAAATAAATCAAGGGACAATTACATTATTTTTTCTGATGCCAAAACATTTGTAATTATTTCCTTGAAGTGTGAGGCATACATGCTGTTAGATTAAAATTAGAAAGCTTCAAACATGGATGTCAGCATTTAACTTACTGGATATGATTTACAAATGAGTGTGCTGTTCCTACTTACCTGATGTTTATGGCAAGATTACATAAAATAAAAAGAGAACATATGGAAAATATACACACTACTTAATAAGGCTGCTAAACTGCTGGCCTAATTGCATGGTTTTATATTTCTCTCCATTCTTCATGTGTGAACAAATCAGTTTTATAAATATGATTCGTTCCTACCATCTCTGTTAGGTGGCAACAAGATTAGAAAAATACATTAATTTATGATATAAATATCAATTGCACATTCAACAAGGCTCAGTGTTCTTTTCTTTCCTTCACTGACTCCATGTGGTTGGATCACAATAAAAGTACAATTCAGTTAAACTTATTGTTCCTCTATGCCTCAGGAAGCCCCAAAATTTTCACCCACACACAAAAACGAATTTCTCTGACCTTCCTTTTTCTGTCATTTTCACTTTCATGATTCATGCTGGCCAAGATAAAAATAAAGGATTTTTATAATTTTCCACATACAACTGACTTAGAAGATCATGTGATCCAACCACTTCAACTAATTGGTGAATATTTTAAGTCTTAGAGAGGCTGGGTGACTTACTCAGGTTGCATGCCCAGCTGGTAGCATGCTATCACCCCAACTTCCACCTCAGAAGTTGTAGACAATCAGTTCAACACAGTCCAGTCACAGGGCCAAGACAAGATTAATTGAGTTTAACAGAAGTTTGTAAAGCCTAGAATTTTTCTCTTGGCCAAAACATTTTTTCTCCTGGTATTTTATAGGTATTTCCTCAAATTTCCTTTTCTAGATTTTATAAAATGAGCTGACAAATGCACTAGCACTTACGAGATTTGAGTTTCTGGCATCCACGTGAGCTTCTCATACTAAAGAGAGCCCTACCTAGGATATCGGCAGAGCTACCACCTGTGCTAGGATAGGTTGTCCACTGCACAAGGACGCCCAGCCAGTGGGACAGGTGGCTGCTGAGACGCACTCCTTCCCAAGCCTTCTGCCTGACACTGAGCTCAACTGTCCCACAGAGAAGTGGTCCATTTTTCAAGTTTGCACAGAGTCATGGCATAAGCCTGACTTGGTGGGGCAGATGCAGATACTGGACTCTTCTTATGTAGTCAGTATTCTGTTAATTATAGCAGATTCACAAACGGATTACAGCAAAGGATCTCTGTGATATTTATGATTCCCGCCCCCACCCTTGTTTCAAATAATGTCAATGCAACCAGAAATGAGTGTGTCCATCTTGGCCAGTCCATACAGGGCTTTGTTCCGTCTGAACTTCATGGCAATGGCAGAGGTCCTAAGAGAGCAAGCAGCAATGCACATCTCATTTCACACCTCTGCATCATGTTTGCTGACATCTCAGTGACCCAAGCAAATCACTGGGTTGGCCCCTGAATTTAGGGACCTGCACTCGGTGGGAGAGTGTTGCAAAGGGAGCAGTAATTGAGGCCATCATTGCCAACTACCACATTGCATTATTCAACTTCACATTCCTTGCGGGCAAGGGCCATTTCGTGCTTAACTTTCAACCCCTAGGGTTCAACATGGTGCTTGGAACATAAGGAGGTAGTAGTAAGTGTTTGCTGAACTAAGAACAAATGGCTCTGCAATCCACCAAGTGGCTGGAACCAGAACAGTGAATCATTTTGACTTAATCCGCAGTCTCACATTACACCTGGAGCTGTCATTAAATAGTATTGATGGACTCAGTTTTATAAATACTCCTTAAATTATTCTCTTTCCATTCAAACCTCAGCTTCTCTAACCCCTCCAGGAGGAATTAAGCCTCTTAGGTTTCCCGGAAGCAGCTTGCACATTTTTATTTTGTAATACTTGCCTCATTGTTAAGAGTTTTCCGTTTGTCTGTTTCACCTTAAGGGAGAGAGAAACTCCAGAGGGCAAAATCAAGAGTCTAACTCATTCTTTTCTTGCAAGAAAAGTGACAGTATATATTTTAAAATAGGTAATATACACTCAAGATTCAAAATTCAAAAGGTGGAAAAAGGATACACAATGCAAAATAAGGGCTGCTTCCCACCCCACAGCCTTCCAGTACCCAGAGGAAATCATTAGATTCCTGTGCTTTATCCTTCTTCTGAGTCTTCATGCCACCTTAGAAACATATTCTTTCTTCTTACACACTATTTTGCTTTTTAAATGTAATCTGTATTGGAAATACTATCTATAACTCTAAAGCAGCCTTAATCTTTGTAATGACTTCATATCGTGCCATTGCATGGACGTGTCATTATTTATTATATCCTGAGGACTACTTACTACTTCTTGCTCTGGGCAAATAATGAAAATAATAAATTTCCATTCATCCCACTCCTCTTCCTCCTCTTCACCATCCAAAATTTTAGTTGCTTACATTGTTTTTTTCATAATTATGTTTGTATCTTTAAATATATCATCACTTATTACTTGCTTTATTTGGTCATGATAATATCTCTGACACCTGGCTATAAAAGTTACTGATACTTATACTATTTTCCACCTTCTCTCCTTCCTTTCCTGAATAGTGTCTCTATTATTCCTGTATTTTCCTTATTATTATTCCTACAAATTGACATTTGATTTAGTTCTTAAAATTAAATAGATTCACTAGTAGTCTATTTGCTCTATTTTCTCCACTCAAAAATATTTTACTGACATTTGTCCTCTAATAATTACTTTTTTAAGGGGATTATGGGCCCCATATTCCCTAATGATTTTGTTCACTGTATACTTAAATGACTATTTGGCTTTGCATAAAAGTCTTGGTTAACCTTTTCTTTCCTCAAGGACTTTGTAGGCCTTGCTTCTAGGATTTAATGTTGCAGTGAGGAACTAAGGCCGGCCTAACATTTTCTCCTTTACAGGTTATTAATTTTTGTACCCACATTCCCAAAGAAATCTGTATGTTTGAAATAAAATAATCTAACTAGAATACTTTTGCTTCAATGATAATATTTAGTGGTGACAGACAGCATGTCTTCTCAAGTTTTAGGTTCAAAGTTATTATGCCTGGAACATTTTCTTGGGTTATGTTTTTAAATATTTTATGTTCTGCTTCAGTTCTCTATTGTAGAGATTTTAGAGTTATGTATGCTTTAGATTGCCTTGTCTTCCGTATATCATTTTCTCGCTAATCCTTAACTCTTGTTCATTTTACTCACTTTTCTTAATCCCATCTTCTGTCTGCCACTGTGCTACCCAGCATGATCTTTTTGTCTTTGTGCTTTTCTTTGTAGCCTTCATTTCTGTGATTTTATTGTTCTCTTTTACTCTTTCTCTTACCTTATCTCCTTATCATGTCTCATGACATCTTCTCTGAGGTCTTTGGGAAATAAGTTTGCATTTCCCTCTTTCCAGCCCACAGAAATGCAGCTTCAGGGCTCTTCCCAAGGCAGGGTCCCTCTCCTCCACTGTGCTGCACTAAGGGACTGTCTATAAATGTGCTGTGTCTGTGTGATTCTTCATCAGCCCTGACACTTTGGTAACAATCTTAGCCTACGGAAGCTCTCACTACCAGGTGATAATCCTCCTTCCTGTTGTTGAAGACAAAATCACATGTAAATTATACCTAAAAAAAAAAAAAAATACCCTTCAAAGGCATTTGCTTTGGAGAACTGTACTCTACAATCTCAATCTTACAGCTAGGATAGTTCATCTTTAATCATGATGTAGTAGAATAGCTGGTCATTGCTGATTTATTTAGTAGTAGTAATAGTAGTACTAGTGGTTTTAGTTTTCATTTTGTGCACCCAAAAACTTGTATGAACTTCCTAGGACTTAGAACAGAAAATTTGGGGATAGTCCCTAAATACTTGGCAGCTGCCCCATGCAACTACCCAAAGAAGTCCCTTTTTTTAAAGTTATGCCTCAGAATTCAAAAGAGAAAAAGCCTCAACAAAAAACTGGCTTCTCTTGAACAACAGTCTGTCACCTTGAAAGATCTAAACCTAGGAGACCTCAGAAGAAAAAAAAATATTAGGGTCTCAAAAAATAGACAGGAACAGACACACTTATAGAAGAAAAAGGGAAAAAGTTTGGGCTCATTCGTGATAATCAAATAAATAGAAAAATTTTGAAAAGATAATATCTTTTACTCATTGACTCAGCAAAGACATTCTTAAATGGCCAAACTTATTAAATGCACCCTCTAACTTGGCTGGTGGGAGTATAAATATTCCTGAAAATAATTGCCAATATTTGTATCACTATACATTCATTTATAGTAGTCTCTTCAAAATATGTATTCATTGTGAGGACAATGACTAATACAAGAATATTTATTTTGATGAATAATGAGTTCTGAAACATAACATAAAAACTGACATAAAAAGCTGACATGAACATAAATGTCCAAAAATAGAGGTATGATCTTACATGTTTAGAACAGCATGGATTCTTTGAAAAAGTTAGTCTTTTGATGTCTCTGACCTGGATTCACTTCCCAGCTATAAGATCTTGGGCAAAACACTTAGTCTCTCTGAATATCTGTGTCTCATTTGAAAAATGGGAACAGTAATACCTAAGATTCATGTATGTTGTATGACAAAGGCCTTTATATAAAAAACTTTCCACTTTGGTTTTCTCTAAGCAGGCATATCTCTGTGCTCTAGAGCTACACTTGCCCAATACAGTAGTCATTAGTCACATGTAACTATTTAGATTACATTTCTTAAAAGCAAATAGAATTTAATAGAATTTAAAATTTAGTTCCTTAGTCACACTAGCCATGTTTCAAATGCTCAGTAACCCATGTTGATAGTGATGGTCACATTGGACAGCATGGATACACAACATTTCATTACCTCAGAAGGTTCTAGATTGGGTTATTCTTGACTTTACTGTGTTTAAAATAGAAAAGCTCATTGAAAATACTAAGGTAAAATGGTGGCAAATGGCAAGAATGCTTCTAATGCAGATAGAACATATATACTTGAGCTCTTTTTTATTCATACATATTTAGATGATATACTTTGATTTCTAAAAATTAATTCAGAAATCTAGGTAGGAAAAAAGAACAGGTTCAATTATAGCGAAATAATGACTATAAGCACCAAGACATAAATGTGATTATGAAACTTTTATTGCTTGTCAGTTGAGTCTTTTCATTTGTCTTAAATATGAGAGATTAATTTTTCCATTTTTTAGTCCAAGTTATTGCTGAATTACACATAATCAACTTAGTTTAAAATACCTTACTAACTTTTTATTGGACATATTGCTGTGCTTGAACAATTCTATGAATTAATAGAGAATTTCCATGTCACCTCAGTGAATAGAAGAGATGCAATGGGAAAGATTTTTAAGTGATAAAGATATTTACTGTGTATATTGTATTTTGATGCCCTCTTCCATGTGATGCACACAGACCCTATTGGGTTGGTTTTTTACTGTGAAGTGTCTTACCCCCAAATATCTAAAATATCCTTAGACATAAAATGATACCCTGATGATTCAATCTTGGAATATACTCATTTTCTGATGGGTCTATTAAAATTATGCTTTAATAATTTGTATAAAGTTTTTAATAAAATTTTATAAAGGTTACTTTAAAATTTTCAAAATAAATAAAAACAATAACAAAATTCTCAACACTAAAAGTTTGAAAATAGAGATTCATTTTTAGAGAACCCCCAAATTGTCACCTCTTTATTTGAAATATGTGAAGTGGGGCAAGACATGGGTGTTGGGAACAGTTATTTATTTATTTATTTATTTATTTATTTTGCTTATATCATTATTGTCTTATTACTTGTCTTTCCAGTTAATCCAAATAATTCTCCAGTCATATGCAGAACACATGTAGACATGTATGAGTAAAATGGAATTTGGTTCTTTTGACCTTAAGAACATTTCTTAACCTACCAATTTTATACAGTCAACCCAGCCCTGAGATCCAGACTTATGGACCATTTGGTTGACTCCCTATTAACATGTGTCTTGGATGTCTTCCTTTCTCTTTTCTAATTCATGTCTTGCCCATTCCTACATGTTCAGATCCACCTCTCGGTCTTCCATGTAGCCAAAGACTACCTGGTTTGGTTTTACAGACTCACCCAGGTTTGGAGTCTGGCTCAGGCTCTTTCTAGTCCAATTACCTGGGGAAACACTTAAATTCTCAGAACCTCTGTCTTGCCAATGGGTCTCAGCCCCAGACAAGTTCACTATGGATTCAGTGAGACCAAAGAAATGACAGTAGAACATTCTTGGGGTGAACCCCCATCCACTCAAAGCAAGTCTGCATGCAGCAAGCCGGTCTCTGCCTCTGGGCGTTTCTACCCCCCAGCCATCTCAGTCTCTCTTTTCTCATCATTGCCACCACTGTAGCCTCTGCTCTGTTCTCTAAAGCCTTGCAGCCATGCCACCATGTCACCCAGAGCATTCAGCGGGTGTCAATAACGATGTATTGTCCACACGTGTGTAGTGAGTGCGCCAACCAGGGCCAGGTGAGAATCCTGGCCACAGGAACCTTCACTTTATCCACAACCTCACTTACTCATCTGTTATAATAAAAGCATCTCATTTGTGGATCGTTTTGAGAATTAAATGAGAAATAAGTGCTCAGTACGGTTCCTGGCACCTATAAGAACTCAATGGTAGCTGTGAGGTAACATTTATCCACACTAAATGCCACAAAGAACTCAGTGTAAGCCTTTCTTCACCACTCATTTCCACCAGGTTACTATCTTGCTACTGATTTGGATTCCCAATGATCTTGATTCAAGGAAGCAGGTGTGGTGACAGTATGTAAAATATTATGCACACTAGAAAGGTCTCCCTCTCAACATACTCTTGTGAGTTTGAGAGGTAGGAATTATTCCTTTGCATACACCAGCAAAACTGAGTTTCTGAAAATGCACACTTAGGACCAACCTTTAAAATGGAATGACAAGATAAAACACTCACTGTATTGTGAAGCAAAGAGATCAGCCTCCTAGAAAAAGCCCCACTCTCTTGAGTTGCTTTAGCTGCAGTTGACAAAATAGCCAGTTTTGTTACTCATTTATATCCATCATCCTGTTCAGGGTCTTTTGTATGCTGACTGATTTTCATCATAAGAATGAAGATATAAACATCCAAATGTTTTATATTACTGCATCATGGAAATAACACAGTAAGGGTTAAATCTCAAACACAGCAAAGCAAAACAGAAAACTTTGTCCATTAAGGTTAAAAGGAGTACCTGGAACCATTATCCACACTAAATGCCACAGACAAAACTGTGGACCAAAACGTCCCCTCTTGTGTCCTTTCTCTTTTCCTTAGACATCTGTCTGGCTTTCCTACATCTATATATGGTGATCATGCTTTTTCTCCTTTCCCCTACTTCCATCAGATTGCTCTAAGGGGGAAAAAATCCAATAACCTCATTCACATTAAGATGTAAATTAACAATTCCCTACAAGGCTTAATAGGGTCTGTCCCATGGGGAATTTATATTTTAATGTGAAGCAAAGGACCACATCTATAAAAGTATAATTTCAGGGATCAGAAAGTTTGTAGAGAAGGTCACTCAAGGAGGTGCTGAGCACTTCTCAAGCCTATATGTGTCAGATCCTGAGCAGCAGAGCACAGCAAGGTCTGTGAGGAACAAGCTCGGAGCTGAGGACTAGACAGAATCCAGTAGATGGTCCTGGGAGAGCTGGGGGAGGAGGGGCACAGGATGGGAAGGCTCAGTAGCAAGAAGAAATTAGTGGTCCAGCTCCCCCCAGGGGTCAGTAGAGAAGAGGCTGTGCAAGGCAAAGCCAGGGAGGCTTGTGGCAGATAGGAGGGGAATCGGCAACAGGCAATATGCAGACAATGAGACAAGGAGACACCTGTGCTAAGAAGCAGGACTCCGCTGGGGGTTTGGGGTTAAGGCAGAGTCAGTTTTCAGAACAGGGTGAGAAATTCTCAAGTTGAGTGCCCAAGGCACAGGGGTACCAGCCAGGAAAACAGACTCAGGGGTCACCATTGTTCTTGCAACACCATGGACCTTAATGGCACATTGCCCCAATTTCTTGACTCTATTGTTCATTCAAAAGCAGATTGGATCAAGCCCAAAAATTAGACAAAGTGGGTGTGGATAAAATGAGAGTTCCTGTGGCCAGGATTCTCACCTGGCCCTGGTTGGCTAGCTCACTGCACATGTGTGGGCAACACATTGCTATTGACTAGATATAAGGAGCTTTGCCCAGTGCTCTGGGTGACACTGTGGCACGGCTTCAAGGCTGCAGGAGAGCAGAGCAGAGGCTGGAGAGGTGGCAGTGCCAAGGACAGGCCCAGAGGATGGCTGTGTGGGATGACTGTGTAGGCAGAGGGGCCCAGAGGCAAAGACCGGCTTGCTGCATGCAGACTCACTTTGAGTGAACGGGATTTTAGTGACTGACCTGCCACCATGGAAATAAAGGTGGGTATAACCCTTTCACCCCAAGAACGTTCTACTGTCATTTTCTTTGGTCACATTGAATCCATAGTGAACTTGTCCGGGGCCGAAACCCATTGACAAGACATTGGGCCATAGTGTTGATCCTGATGGACATTTACTTGTCTCCTTTGCCACCGTCCCGGCCTCGACTGTTCTCCAGGACTGACCTCTGAGCAATTCTCAACTTTGGGTTTTCTCCAGCATGTGGTTTGGGAGCATTTTGCCACAGGTCTGACTAGCCTTCCTCTACTCAGGCACTTTAGGTTCTTGTTCTAGACTCCCATGCCTGTTTCCCTCCAGCTGACTGCCCTCCACACCTGGTGCTAGTTCCACCTTCTCCGACTCATTTCTTGTGGAGTAATTTATGTGGCACACAGACTAATCAGGAGAAGCCTCTGATAGTGTCCAACCATTTCTCTCCTCCCAAGCCTACCTTAGCCTATTTTATCTCAATTATCATTAATCGAGGCCCTGAAGAAACTTGCTGTCAGAAGAACCTGCACCATGCATAGTGATACAAAGATATGAAGAGGTCTGTCTAGCAGCCTGAGCCTTTTGCCTCTTAGAAGATAATCATCAGCTGCAGTGCCCCCAATCCACTGGCCCAGGAAACATCTTTCACTGTTTCAGGACCTACTGCAGAAGCTACCATCTCTCTGGACCATGCAACAAATTTAGGAGATTCTGAGGTTCTATTTGTTTTAGGTATTTTGGGGGGGACTATATTAGTTTGTATTTTTTCACTGTTATAATGTTGCATAATAAATAGTTCCCAATCACAGTAGTTTGGAGGAGCAAACATTTTGTAAGCAAATTCCTCTCCTAAAACCTGATGGACGAGGTTTGCTGCAGACCACAGTATATGTTTATATTTATTCTACCTATCTATCATTCTAGGACCCAGGCTGAAGAAATGAAAACTTCTTGGGCCATGTTCTTCTCCTAGCAAATGACAAGAGGACAAGAGAGCAAGCCAAAGTATCTGAGCACCTTCAAAACCTTTGAACAGACATTGTACAGTTCATATCTGTTAACATACCATTGGTTAAAGCAAGACAGATGGTCAAGCCCAAAGTCTGTTTGGTATTGAGTAGTATTCCTTCCTCAAAATGAATCATGACATGACCTCAGAGCAAAGACAGAATTGGGAAAAAAACAATACAGTTTATAACATTGGCTTATACGGTGATAAAAACAACAATTAAATAATAGAAGGAAGAGAAGGAGGAGGGTGCAGAGGAAGAGACGTCCTTTGTTGAGTGCTTTCTTTGGCTGAGCCAATGGTTTAAGCATTGTTTTTGCATTATCTCTTTTATCCTATTGACAGATCTCAAAAATGGATATCTTTTATCCTTCATTTGAAAGATGGGGAACTTGAGGATCAGAGAGGTAAGGTAAAGAATAACAAAAAATTGTGATGATTTTATTATTACTGAGCATGACATTGATTTTGCACCTTTTGCCACAAATAATAGAAAATTGAATGGAAGTTGCTTCAGTGATGCCATTACTTACTTATTGTGCAAAAATTCCAGGTTTGATTAACTCAGTGATTCATTAGTAACCCCATAGACCCAGGAGCTTTCTTGTTTCTGCCTATCATCCTTAGCATGTTATTATTGCTCATCTCATGTTACCAAGATGGCTGCAGCAATCTGAGGGAATGGCTTCACATGCATATGACAACTTCCAAAACTTTCCTATCAAGTATCCCATTAAAGTCTCCATGATGCACTTCCCCTCATATCCCATTGGCCAGAATTATGTCACATACCTGGGCTTAATTCAGATTGGCTTAAGCAAACTATGATTTACTCTTTTGGGTTTAGGAGAATCCTGGTCTTCTAATAGACTTTATCTTCTGAGACAGGTGAATAAAATTGGGGTTCTGTTCATTAGAGAGAAAGGCTATTGGGGTAGGCACCACAATGTCCATCACTATCTCATATTATATGCTGCCACTGTGCTGAGCATCTTGCTTGTATCAACTCATCAAATACTTCCAATGACTCTATGATTTACAAGCTGTTTTATCTTCAAATTTTAGATTTTATTCTGAAAGTTGAAGTAAATTCTCCAATGTCACTCAAAGAGTAAATGACAGAGCCAAAATTTAAACCCTGAATCAAAATTAACTTCCAAAGCCAGAGTTCTTTTTTCATTTGTGAACAATGATTTCCTTTTTAGATGTTTCATTGTTAGTATATAGAAACAACTAATGTCTGTATGTTTATTTTATATTCTGCAACTTTACTGAATTCATGAATTAGTTCCAACAGTTTTCTGGTTGTCTTTAGGATTTTCTATATGTTAATTTTACTATCTCCTTTCAGATTTGGATATTTTTTATTTCTTTATCTTACCTGATTGCTCTAGCTAAGAATTCCAGTACTGTGTTGAATAAGAGTGATGTAAGTGGCCACTCTTTCTCTTGTTCCTGATCTTGAGGAAAAACTTTCAACCTTTTACTATTGAATGTGGGCTTGTCATATATGACCTTTATTATATTGAGGTATATTCCTTCTATACCCAGTTTGTTGAGGGTTTTCATTGTTAAAGGATGTTGTATCTTGTCAAATGCTTTTTCTGCACCTATTGCAATGATCATATTATTTTATCCTTTATTTTGTTAATGTGGTATGTCACATTGATTGATGTACATATATTGAACCATCATTGAATCCCAAGGATAAATCCCACTTGATCATGGTATATGATCTTTTTAATGTGTTGTTGAGTTTGGCTGCTAATACTTTGTTGAGAAATTTTGCATTTATATTCATCATGGATATTGGTTTATAGTTTGCTTATACTGTCGTTATCTGGCTTTAGTATCAGGGTAATTCTGACCCCTTAAAATGAATTTGGGAGTACTCCCTCTTCTTCAATTTTTTGGAAGAGTTTTCAGATTGCTGTTAATTCTTTTCTAAATGTTTAGTAGAATTCACCAATGAAACCCTCTGGTCCTGAGATTTTGTATGTTGGGAGGATGTTGAGTACTGATTCAATCTCCTTATTTATAATTGTTTTGTTTAGATTTTCTATTTCTTTATCAATCAGTATTCATAAAGTTGTATGCTTCTGGGAATTTATCAATTTCTTCTGGGTTATCCAATTTGTTGCATATAATTATATGGGTAAGCTGTTTCTAGGAATTTATCAGTTTTTTCTGGGGTATCCAATTTGTTTGTATATAATTACCCATACAGTCTCTGTATGATCCCATGTATATCTGCTGTAGCAGCTACAGTGTCTCCTCTTTCATTTCTGATTTCGTTTACTTGAGTCCCCTCTCTGTTTTTCTGAGTTAACCTAGCTAAATTTTATCCATTTTGTTTATCTTATTAAAAAAAAGAATAACAGCTGCAGGTTTCATTGATCTTTTCTATTGCTCATCTGGTCACTATTTTATTTATTCTGCTCTTATCTTTGTTATTTGCTTCCTTTTGCTAACTTGGCGTATAGTTTTGGTTTTTTTTCTAGTTGAGATGTAAGTTAGGTTGCTTATTTGGGATTTTTCTTTTTCTTAATATATGCATTTAGCACTATAAATTTTCTACTAAGAACTGCTTTTGCGGTAGTCCATAAGTTTTAGTGTGTTGTATTTCCATTTTCATTTGTTTCAATATTTTTTTTATTTCTCTTTTGATTTCTTCTTTGACCCATTGGTTATTCAGTAATATTCTATTTAGTTTCCATATGTTTGTAATTTTCCAGTCTTCTCCTTGTTGCTGACTTCTACTTTCATACCATTGTGGTCAGAAAAAAATACTTGGTATGATTTCAATCTTCTTAAATTTACTAAGACTTGTTTTGTGACCTATTTTATGATCTGTCTTGGAGAATGTTCCATGTGCATTTGAGAAGACTGTGGATTTTGCTTCCACTTGAAAGAATGTTCTATAAATGTTTCTTAGGTCTGTTTGGTCTAATGTATGGTTCAGTTCAAAGTTTCCTTGCTAATTTTCTGTCTGGATGACCTATCCATTGCTGAAAGTGGGATATTGAAGTCCTCTACTATTATTGTGTTTTTGTCTTATTTCTTCCTGTAGATTTGTTTGTATTTTCTTAATATATTTAAGTGCTCCAATTTTGTATGTATATATTTCATGATTATTATATCTTCTTGATGAATTGGCCCCTTTATAATTATATAATTACCTTTTTTGTCTCTTGTTGCCAATTTTGGCTTAAAGACTATTTTGGCTGATATAAGCTGATTACCCTTACTTTATTTTGGTTTCCACTTGCATGGAATATCCTTCTCCATCCCTTCATTTTGTGTCTAATATGTCCTTAAAGCTGGAATGTAGTTAACGCAAAGTCAGCTCATGTATTTTTACTCATTGAGCTCTGTGCTTTTTTATTTGTGAATTCAATCCATTTACTTATAGAGTAATTTTCAATATGTAAGGATTTACTAATGTCATCTTATTAGCTGCTTTCTGGCTGTCTTATTGTTCTCTGTTTTTCAGTTCCAGTATTTCTCCCCCCACCCTCCCTTTTTTCCCTACCATTGTGAATTAGTGATTTTCCTTCATGGTATGCACTGATTCCCCTCTCCTTACCTTTTGTGAATCTACTATAGGTTTTCTTTGTGGTTACCATGAGGCTTATATAAAACATTTTACCTATTTTAAAACAGCCTATTTTAGGCTGATGGCAATCTATTTCAATTGCATACAAAGCTCTACCCTTTTACTCCCCTCCATTTATGTTTTTGCTGTCACAGTTTATTTCCTTTAATATTGTACATTCATTAAAAAATTATAATAGCTATCATTATTATAATACCCTTTCCTTTAACCTTTTTACTATAGTTAAGAAACTAAATACCAGTAACTACAGAATTAGAGTTTTCTAAATCTGACTATTTACATTTACCAGTGTGCTGTTTATTTTTGTGTGTTTTCATTTTAGCATCTTTTCATTTCAGCTTGAATTCCTTTTAGCATTTCTTGTAAGGCAGGTCTGTGGTGACAAATTCCCTCAGCTTTTGGTTTGTATGGGAAAATGTTCTCTTCCTCATTTCCAAAGGATAACTTTGTTGGATAGAGTACTTTTGGCTGGCAATATTTTTTTCTTTCAACACTGAATATGTCATTCCAGCTGTCTTCTGGTCTATGGGGCTTCTGCTGAGAAATCCATTGATAGCCTTTGGAGGCTACCATCTTTTCTCTCTTGCTGTTTTTAGGATTTTCTCCTTGTCTTTTGTTTTTTGGAAGTTTCATTACAGTATACCTTGGAGAACATTGTTTTGAACTGAGATAGTAGTGTGGGAGCTATTAGCTTTGTGAACTTGGATGTCCAAATCTCTCCCCAGGTTTGGGAAGTTCTCAGCTATTACCTCTTTTAATATGTTTTCTTCCCTCTTCTCTTTTCTTCATTTTCTACAATTCTAATGATTCTTATCTTTGCTCATTTGATAGTGTCCTATAGACCATGTTGGCTTCTTTCCCGCTTTTCTTTTTGTTCTCTTTTAATTGGGTTATTTCAAAATTCCTGTCATTGATTCAAACTTCTTTTTAGTCTATTCTGCTGTTGACATTCTCTATTACATTTTGCATTAAACTCTTTGTATTCTTCAGCTCTAGAATTTCTTTTAGTTATTTTATATGCTTTCTATATCTTTGCCAAACTTCCATTTTGTTCATATATTATGTTCTTGATTTTGTTGAATTCTTGTTGTTTTCTTGTAGCTCTATAAGCTTCTTTAAGACAGCTATTTTGAATTATTTATCAGGTGAATTGCAAATCTCCATGTCTTTGGAATTTGCAACTGGAAAATTACTGTGATCCCTTGATGGTGTCATGCTTCCTTGATTTTTTGTTATCCTTGAGTTTTGCATTGCTGTCATCACATTTGAAATAGTTACCTCCTCCAGTCTTTGCTATCTGCTTTTGGAAAAGAAATACGTTTCATCAACTCTGCTAGGGATTCTGAGGCTTTCCCAGGCCTTCTATGGATATGCCTGCTCCATGCTTCTTGCTCCCTCTTGTGGCTTGTATGCCTTCTCTTTATCCTGCAACATACCAGGCCAGGTGCTGACAGCCTCTCTTTTGCTTTCCCATTGGTGGCACTAAAAATCAAGTTTGTGATCTCTCCTTTCCCACATATTTGGGCTGGCTTTCTGAACATGCTCACTAGCCATCTGCCAAAGCTTGCTCTCATCACTGCCATCCAGAGTGCAGACAGAGAACTGGCCTCAGGGTGGAGATGTGTATAGGTATAGCATCTGGGGTCACTCATGGGCTTAGTTTGGGGTATCTGTGGGGAAGGTTCTTTGAGTGACTCAGTGGGCTTCTTGATGGAATCCAGGATGCACTTTGTTGCAACTATGTCCCTTTTAATGCTATCCAAGAACCTTATCTGCTGCTTTCAGCCACTCCATGTTCCCCAGTCATGATTAAGTCATCACTACTTCTGTAAGGGCTGAGAGAGACATGGGCCGCTTTGGCAGTGCCCACATAACTGGGAAAGTTGAGTGTTCACTCACAGCTCTCACTTTCCTTCTGTGGGAGAAATTTCAGCTTGAGATATCTCTTGATCCTGAGCTGTGCCACCATGAAGGGAGTGGTGATGTGGATAAAGTAAAAGTTATCCTTCTTACCCTCTTCAATGTGTCCAAGCTCATATTTTTTGGCTTCAATGGTGCACTGGAATTCTCCACTGAAAACCTAGACTTCCACAAAGGCTCTTTCATCTGTGAGTGACTGTCTGAGACAGTGTGTTTCAGGGGCTCCCAAACTATGACCAAGAAGGGCTGGAGCTGGTTCATGGGGTGCTGCAGGGTCCACAGCTGAGACCATGATATCTATGCCTATTATCCAATACACAGATCTTTGGCATATTGTGCTGGATCCCACAGCTCCCTAAAGGTGTTATTGTTCATGGGTGGATGGCAAATTTTTGTTGTTGGGATGGGGACACAATAGAGGGACTACTTACTCTGCTATGTTGCTGACATCACTATTTCTACCAAACATTTCTCCCAAAGTGAGATTTCTTAACCAATATCTAGATACTCCTACAATATTGTTTGTAAGATACATATATTTTCACATTTCAGTATCTGTGAAATCAGAATGTAACTAATAACCAATGATGTGTTAAAGTCTCACTGCAAATGCTTCTTCTTCCCTTAAAGGTGCATGAAGTAATGTAATGGTGTATCTTACAGTCAAAGGCATAGCTGTGAGGTAATATTAGACTTCCAGGTCAAGATAATGTTTCAAAAAGTGATATAAAATTGCCCAGCCCATGTCCAAATACTAGTGCCCTGATTAGTCACTACTGGGAATATGCTAGAGAATTTCCAAGGACCCTCTTTCACTTGCCTCTTGTCCCTGCTTGATGGGGCATTGGGAAGTCCAGACATAGTCACAGTTCTATACCCAATTGATTTATGCTTCCTTTTATGACTACTAACCCAAGATGGCACCTTTTCATGGATACTTGTTTCCTACTTTATATTATACCCTGAAAATCCAGGAAGAATAAGACTGGGAACTGTACCAGCATCTGCTGTACCCAGCTGGCCTCACCAGCTTTGAGACGTAGAACCTAACCCTGATCAGGACCTGACCATTGAGCGAATGCACTGCCTACTGCCACCATGTTTCTGCCAGCTGACTGACACCTGACTGTGTTAAAGTGAGACTTTAACACATCATGAGGGTAAGACCTGGCTCTCATTTTCCTATATGATAAAAGCCTTCTCTGTCCATGAACATATTGTTAGGCTTCTGCAAATCAGGGCTTCCCTCTAATTTACTCCTTTCCCTGTCCTCTTTGACCCCACAATCTCCATAGCCACTTGAGGTGAATTCGTCACCTGATTTTTCTGCTCTAAGCTCTTGTGCTAGCCCTGCTATAAGCTGAGGGGACTTAAGGGACCTTAGGGCTGTAGCTAAGGCATCCTTACCAGTGCGTATTTTTGGTTTGTATCCTGAGGGAAAAAATAAAAAAAATACTTTAGGGAGACATGGATGAAAGATAAACTGTCTACTCAAGGAATAGGCATGCACATACCTAACTATAGTGAAAGCAGAATACGGAGCAAAGCAGAGTGCTTTAGAAACCTGGACTGGGTGGGAGATGGGAATGAATATTCAGGTAGGTACTATAGAACCCTTTAAACAGAGTACGGTTCTTCAAAGTATGATTAGTAAGAGTGTTATGCAGTGAAATTGGTCATTCTGGACAGGAATGGCTTGAGATGTACATCTTGAGAGGCAGGAAGATGAAGGTAGTTTTGATCAAAATTGAAAGGAAGGAATGGATATGGAATATGAAGGGGCTAAAGGTGATGCTTTAAGTCAGATTCCCTAGAAGCAGAATCTGAAATATCCTCAGGAGAAACCAGAAATAGTTCCAGGATAGAAGCTAGATAGAATCAGCTTTACCTGAGGTACCCTGATCCTATGGGGAGCTCTAGTGCATGGATGCTGCCACATGCTGCTTGTCTTTAACAAGGGGGTTGGGCTTATCTACCACCTTAGCAGACACTGACTGGGGGCTTTTCACAGGAAAAGGCCCAACCATGCAAACTATTCCAGGTGAAGTGGCTCCCAGAGGCTAAGAGCAATTTTCCTGAGAAGGGTGCATCTGAGAACTGTGGGCACCCAACACTTGCATCAGGCAGGTGTCTGGGTGAGCTACCAGAGTCACTGACAGCAGAAGAACTTTTATAAGACTTAGTGGCAAACTGGATACTGATTTTTAAATATCTTATGCTTCTTATGTTTCCATTTTTAAAGTTATCTATATAACACATGCATGTGTTTTAAAACTATAAAGTAATATACAAAAAAGACTAAGAAATACATACTTGCTTCAGACTGGACTAAAGCTGCCTTGTCCCTCCATTTCTATCTAGTAGAGATATTATAGATGCATTTCTAGGACTTGATAAGCTGTATCAGAAAAGCAGTCAAACATTTCACCAAGGCTCTGTATATCAGGAGTCAAAATTGCTTGAGAGAAAAGGGACCTTATGGACTCAGGTCACTAGAAAAGGTTAAGTTTGGAGTTCACCTATAAGGTGACTCATGCAGGCCTCAAAACAAAGTGGCCAAGACTCACTTAGTACTTTGGCACAGATTCTTTCTGTGTCGGGCTCTGTTTCTTTCTTTTGGAAGAGGTAGAAGAGAACACTGCTGTACAAATCAGTCCAGGCTTACCCTGGCTAATAACCTTCAGATTAAGATGGGACTTTTTACATCCCCGTTTCAGTATATGTAAATGCCATGAAAGAGCTCTGAGTGGCTGCCTTGGGTCACATGTTTACCACTTGGAACAATCAGAGAGTGGGGTATGTGGCATAGACTGCTATGGGTTGACAAATATTTTTCCCCTGACTTCCTGATACATAGTCAGACCTTCTTTCCTGGCCCATCTTGCACTATGATGTGGCCATCTGACTGTGTTCTGGATAAGTGGATCATGAAAGACAGTGATGTGTGTCATTTCTAGGTCTTGTCTATGAACACTTCCCACACCCAATCATTTACACACTTTCTTATCCCTCTGCTGAACAGATGCAGGAGACTAAGCTGTAGACTCCAAGGTCAAGAGGATAATGAAAGGCACAGGATGGTAGGGACCTAGGTCTCTGAAAAGCTGTGGAAGGTTACCCTGCTGTCCCAAAACATTCCCCCTGGCTCTTGCACTAGCAAGAAATAACCTTTGTTTGTGTCAAGGCACTGAAATTTGGGGTTTGTGTGTTACAACAGGCAGTTTCTTGCCCTGACTAATGCAGGATACTGAGAAGAGCCAGGCTGGCTTTATGCTCAGGCTTCTTAACAAATGAGCAGACAACTGTGGCCTTTGGTGCCAAGTGTCACCTAGTTACTGGCTCTGATTGGATTCAAACTGACTGCCCCTGAGTCACATAATAATTCCTAATGTCAGATGGGTGTATTACCAGATTCAGTTTCACGTGAGTCATACACCTTCCCTTGTAACCAAAGGTGTGAAATCCCGTGATTGACAGTAAAGTGAGGAAGAGAAGGCTCCCCAAAGGAAAGAGGAGCACCTAGCAATGATGTCATCTACAGTGAACCATAATGCCGAATGCATGTACAGAAACCACAGAAGAATAGGTTTATCTTCAAAGAGCCTGAAATTCTTACCTGAAAAATTTTGATTAAGAAAAGCCATGTTGATTTTCTCAGTATCCAAAAGTCATTACCTTAATATAATGGTTGATTGCCTCTTTTTCTCTGTGTGGTTTTGTGTGATGGTACCACCAACCAGATGAGTTTCCACCTGTCATACATGGAAAGCCCATCCCTGTAGCTCTAGAGCAATGGTTCTCAGCCTCACTGTGCATCCGACTCACCTTGGAGGGCATATAAAAACTCATATTCCTGGACTCTGCAGGTCTGGGGTGAGAATTTGCATTTCTAATAGCTTTCCAGGTAGTGCAGATGTTGCTGGTGTGGGGACCCAATTTTGACAACCAGTGGATAGAAAGTGGATGGAAGAGTCAGTATGTTTGTGTGTTGACAACTATAGATGGATTTTCACAAGATTTTACAAAATCACAATAGACTTAGGCAAGAAATGGCTGGTTTCAGAACAAATATAAAAGGAAATCAAAGGAATCAAAGATGGAAGAGACTTTGATGGAGAAAGTTCCAGGAATATTTCATAACTAAACAAAGTGATTCAGCCAGAGACAAAGATCAGATAAGTAGCTGTACTTTCTTCCCACCTGAGCCTATTGTTCCCCATGGCCTCAAAGTAGCTGCCATTAGCTAAAGAGAAAGACATGGGGGCTAGGACACAAACTAACAAAAAACATATTTGAGATCTATGTTTAGGATCAGAACTATGTAATGACGTGAGTGTACTACATTTTTGAAGCACTTGCATTGCCAAAGAAGTTGTGAGCCAGGACTAGAAAAGTTTGGGTTGTTTGAACTTTAAAACAATCTTCCGTCTGTCTCCTTCACTAGAATGTAAGATACTGCAAAGAGGGACCTTTTTTGGCCTGTTTTTAAATAGCTGTACCCAGTGCCCAGCACAGGGCCTCACACAGAGTATAAGCTTAGTAAATATGTGCTGAGAAAAACAAAACAAAACAAAACAAAAGCAGAACCAAACAGAACAATACAACCTTAGAGACCTGACCGTTGCACCAGCTAGAATCTGCCTATGAAAGATGTGGCTCTCCCAGGAATACATACTTGCTGTGCACTCTGGGTGTGGCCATAGAGGTGTAGGGACAAGGAAAGGACTCTCTGAGGGCAGATTGGGGCACATGGAAACACCGGCAAAGAAACTGCTCTCAGGCCGCAGAATCAGGTATGTGAAGGTACACCCCCATCCTTAGGGTACTCGCAGGAGAGGAGCTGATGTCTACCTAGCGGGATCTCACACTGGATATGTGTGTGTCTCACAGTATTGTCTTTTACAAATAGGTTTATTTGGTTTCTGCCAGACCGTTGTATAATGTGTGCCATGGAACTTGGCAGATAACTTGTCATTTTAGATAATCGGTCATTGCATCATGAGGCCTCTAGATGGAGTGGTCTCTGCCATCACCTGTGGTCCTGGAATTGGGCTGGCTGTAATGATTATTAAATGGAGATTTAAGTTGTCTCCCTTGGGGAAGGACCATGTTCTCGGGTGGGAAGGAAAACAAAAGCCACATTTGAGAACCAAAAGAACGATGATGTGTTCACCAATCTATTTTCTCTGTTTTCTGGGCTCACAGAAATACTGCATTTTCTAGGCACCTTTGAAGTGAGGTATGGCCACGTGTCTTAGTCAATATGGGCTGCTATAACAAAGTACCATAAACTGTGTAGCTTATAAACAACAGACATCTATTTCTCACAGTTCTGTATACTGGATGTCTGTGATCAGAGTGCCAGCATATTCTGGATTCTTCTAGGTGGCAGCCTGCTGACTTTGTGTACACTTGCATGGCAGGACAGCAAGCTAGCTCTGTGGCTTCTTCTTGTAAGGACTCTAATCCCATTCATGAGGGCTCCACCTTCACGATCCAATGACCTCCCAGAGGCCCCACCTCCAAACACCGTCCCACTGAGGCTTAGATTTCTGTATATGAATTTGGGATGGGGCATGGACACAAACATTCTCTCCATAACAGTAAACAATGGAATAGTCACAAAAGTTTTCAGGCCTACCACAGTGAGTAGAAGAAGGATGTAGACAGGGTGAATAGAATATGCAAAGGCATTGAGGTTCCCAAGAGTCTGGTTTGGACAGGGAATAGCAAATGGCTCCTAATCCAACTGGAGTACAGAGTGAAGGGGCTGGAGAGCCAAACAGACGCCAGATCATGATGGGAGACCCTTGTATACCATGATTAAGGATTTGGACATTATCTCAAAAACAAAGGGATTTGGGGCATCTGAAGGATCTTAAAGTGAAGATTAAGCAATCAGATTAGTTCTTTGGAGATAATCACTGCATTGTGGCTCAGAGGATGGATTGTGGACATCCCCTTCAGGCCATTATAGTCTCAGGAAGACTGGTGAGTGACTTTAGCAATGATCCAGGAAGGAAATGATGGTGGGTGAACTATTTATTCTCTCCTTCTAGCTTCTCCTCTCTAGATATTTTTGCCATGTTCAGTTCTCTGCTAAACATAGAGTAAGGATTCAACACATCTTTTTACAGGAATAGTTGTAACTGTTCAAAATCTGCCAAGTTCCAGGACACATTTAATGCATTTAATAGAAATACCATATAGATACACTAACTCAGTGTTTGGATTGACCCAGGATACTATTCAAGTTAGACTAATTGCTCTAACAAAACCCCCTAAATTTTCAGTGCTTTATCCCTTAGAGGTTTGTTTCTTAAGAGAGAGGACCATCATTCCCTCGGGACTGGGAGACCTCTACTGGGTCCTGTGCACTTGCATGGCAAATGAGGGAAGCAAGCATGGACAATATTCACCTGTTCTTCACTACTTTAGCTCAGAAGTGACCTACATCACACTACTCACATCCCTTTGGTGAGAACTAGTCACATGGCTCCACTTAATTGCAAAGGGGGCCTGGAGGATGTTGTGCCTAACAAGAAGAGAAGGTGGATATTGGTGAGTGCAAGCCATCCTGGCCATATGTTTGACTCCTGAGATGACACTCATTTAATATTTATAGGGCAATAGTTAATTAAATATTTAATGTAACATTTAGCTAAATTACGTATTTCTTTTGTTTTGAATGTTTAGTATTGAAATAGTTGCAGTGAAGAGGGGGAGAGATCCTTGTTTTCTGTGTATTAATGATTCATGTCCCCACAATTATAGAAGTCACTATGATGACATATAAGATTAATTCTGAATCAAACATTCCTCCTTGCTTAACATTATCTTTTACTCTCAATCATGTGATGGATGACATTGAATAATATCATGTAAATATATTACAAACAATTGCCAAGGGAAATTTAAAATGTTGCAAAAGATGCTAAATTTTATGATGTCACTAAATGTGATATTGATAAATTTTTGAACCAAGACCCTCCAAAATCTCATAAATGAGAAATTCACAGGAATATCAAGCAAAGAAGAGAAATAAGAACAGGATTTTGATCAAATATGAACTTCAGAGGTGAACAATTTAGATATCAAACACTGAAAGGAAAAACTGGGGAAGCCCTCAGTTAAAAAAAATATTAGCCCTTTTACAATCATGCTACAGAAGTCAAATGTGACTTAAAGAATGTTGTATCTCACCTAATTCTTTATAACTACATGCACAAAAAAGTTAGCTTTGATTTATTCATGGCCTGCTCTAGTAACTAGTGCAAAACTACTGCTTAACCTAAGTTAAAAGAAATACACAAAATATATTTATTTTTGTGATTTTCCCCCTTTTATGTCTCAGCCTTATTTTAATATCAAACCCTTTCTTTAGCACTTTCTATAAAATTTTGGACACTATTTTAAGTGGAATTAAGTTTTCAGTATCAACTATGTTCAAACAGCACACTCCTCCTGCCATGGCAAAGCACCAGACTTGCAATGAGTTACCTATCGAGAGATAAAATTTCAGTGCTGTCCAATAGGGCTTTCCGTGATGATGGAATTGTTCTGTACTTGGTCCCTCTAACATGGAGCCACTAACCACATGAGACTATTGATGACTGCTGGCCATTTCTGAGGAGCAGAGGGTTTACATTATTCAACAAAGAGGCAGACATAGGTCCATGCATACATGTTCTCGAATGTTCTTATGCATTGCAAGCAGAGCAGCAGACTCAGGGGCAGAGAGAGCAGAGGCTGATTGGGAGAGAGCATGGGGCCAGGCTAGAAGTCAGAATAGCGATCAAGATCACTTCTCCATAAATCAAACAGCCGACCAACAGGCCTCTTTATGACTGCTTGACAGTGTGGAGATATTTAATGTTTTGTCTGTGTATATTAACATTTGTGCAGTGGTTGTTCAGACGAAATGTCAGAATACATGTAAACTGTGAAGTGCTATACAAACCTTACGTGGGTTCAATCATTGCTCTTGACTGAGTATGATGTTAAAAGATTCTTCCACTTGAATTTCTTTAGACTTTAAATTTATCATTCCATTTGAAATATTTTCTAATATCCATATGATTTGTCTTTGGCCTATGGGTTATGTATAAATGTGTTACTTCATTTCCCAGTAGTTGAAATTATTCTAGATATGTTATTAATCTAATTCCATTGTGTCCAGAGAACATACTCTGTAGGATTTCACTCAGTTGAAATTTATAGAGAGATCTTTTTAAATGGCCTAGCATTTGGCCTCTCTTGATGAGCCTAGCACTCGCACTTGAAAAGAATGTGCATTTTGCAGTTATTGGGTAAAATAATTATAAATATCAATTAGGCCAGTGTGGTTGATATAGACTCTCATTTTAGAAAAAAATTAAATGCCTAATCATTTGGGGAATGCAAATTAAATATGGTAAATTCATACAAAAGACTATTTTATTCCAAAGTCCTCTTGAGCAATGGTACTCTGGATGTTCTCAAACTTTTTAGTGGAAATTTTTCCCACCAGCTCAACATTGCTCACTGCATTTTCCCTTCAGACAGATTTCCTGAGTAGATGAGAGTGACTGACAGTTACTGATACCTAATTTCACAAAAATCACAAAGAAGTATTTATCATCAGAATTTCTGAAGCAACAGATCACATTAAGCCTCAGCTTTACAAGTATTTCCCTTAAGAGCTTTCCAAAGCTAAAGTGACCCACGAATCTGGAAATGGTTACATTTTGCTCTTCTTGATCATTGGACATATAATCAGCTGAACCAGCTAATTCTTGTAAAAGATTGAGAAGCTCAAGGGTCTGAGGAGGCTATTTCCTACAGTTACTGTTTGGCTATGAACTACTGCTTCCATGTAAGCCAGAAGGATGGCCTGATGTTCAAGGTTCACTATAAACAGAAATACCAGGAAACATTAATTTAAAATCAAATGAACTTTAATGTGACAGGTGCCTTTTATTAGTTTTTTTTAGCTACAGGTAACAGAAATGGACTCCAGCTGATAAGAGCCAAAAAAACTAGGGATAATAGATGGTGCACATAAATGGGAGGAAGGATAAATAATTGGGATTTGAAAATGGATAGGAAACAAGGTGAGTGCAAGTCAGGGGACTGCCCCACCATATTGCAGTTGCAGTAGTCTGAACAGATTTAAGTAGCTACTGATTTCTTTCTGTTGAGTAGCTCCCCAGGAAAAGCCCAGGGTAGGAGCATCTGATTAACTAAGTCTAGATACAGGTCCACGACCCAACCACCCAATGAAGGAGAGAAAAATACCCATCTGGTTTTCTCCAGCTTCTAAAATCTCTAACTTTCATCAAGCCTCATGCAGGGCAAATACCTCCAAATAGGAAAAGGTTCAGACAATAGCAGGAAAAAAGAGACAAATACCCATTAAAGAATCCTTATTTTCTGTTTTTATAATGGAATATATTCACACCATTAGACAAGGGGGTCTATTTCGATTTGTTTGTTTCATATTTTCATGTGTCAAAAGAAGTAGATAGCATTTAAATATCATGATCATCCACACACTGGCCTGGGGAATCAGAACTGGGTTTAATCCTGGACGTGTTATGAACCAGCCATGTGATCTTAGCCATGTCATTGTTTCCTTGAGCCTTGGTTTTCTCACCTGTCACTGAGGAAATTGGAGAATATGAACTTTATGTTACCATCAAGAGATAAAAATCTCTATTAGCACTATCTAATAGAACTCTCTGCGGTGAGGGAAATATTCTACATCTGGTCTGTCCAACATAGACCACTAGCCACATGACACTACTGAGCTCTTGAAGTATGGTGAGTGTGACTGAAAAACAGAATCTTCAATTTTGCCAAATTTAAAAAATTTGAATTTAAATAGCCACATTGACTAGTGACTACCATATTAGACAATTCAACTCTGAATTATAAACCCCATAAAAGCAGGGGCACTCTCTGTCTTGATTTATCTACTCTCAGGGCCCAGCACAGTGGCTGGCTGAGTAATTGGCAGACTGCAAGATTCTTGTAAGTATTCACTGGGCCCCTAGTGTGCCAAGTGCTATACTAGGCACTGGACCTCAACGTAAATCCATCACTGTTCTCATGGTGCTTACATTATACTGGGTAAAAAAAACAATGAAAATATGAGTACAATTTTTAGTATGTAGGATGGTGATAAGAATTCAGGGATACAATAAATCAAGAGGAGGGCAGGAAGTGTGAGGGCTGAGCAGAGGTTTGTTATTTTAATAGGGAGGTCAGGCAATAAGAAGGTGACATTTGAGTAAAGACTTGCTGAGGCATAGAAGTTAGCCATGCACATATCTAGGAGGGAATATTCTAGGCAAAGGTTCCAAGATAAGAGCATGCCTGGAATGTTCCAGAAACTTCCAGAGGCCAGAGTGACTTTGTGACTTTATGCTAGGAGGGAACGAGTAAGGAGGTTAAAAGAGTAATGTGGTATATGGGGTGGGTGTGGGTGGGTGGTGAGGGGTGGTTCCTATAAGGCCTAGGAATTTTTTAAAGAGTGATAAGAATTATTGCAACATTTCTGAACAGAGGACTATGACATGATCTGATTTACATGTCAAAGCCTCTCTCTAGCTGCCCTGTTAAGAGTGCTGTGGCAATATGTACAAGGACACCCTGTAGGAAATAGTCCAGCGACCCAGCAAGAGGTGGTGGAGACTTGGGCCACAATAGCAGTGAAGGTGGCATGAATGATTGTATTCTGGTTTTAGAGGTAATTCCAGCCCCATTAGCTAATGGATAGGCAATGGGCTATAGGAAAAAGATAGAGGCAAAAGTACTGAATTTATCTTGGCCTGAGCAACTAGACTAAGGGAGCCTGTCCACCGAAGTGGGCAAGACTGTGGATGGGGCAGCCCTCAGACTCCACATCTGCCTCTTGATGCCAGGAGTTCCACTGCCATTTGTTCAGTCCAAATCTAGAATGCAGGATGAATGTGCTTCCAGCTTCATCGATACAGGAGCTTGTCATTACAGCAGTAAGTACTGTCTGCCGCCCATGGGACCTAGAGAAGCTGATGATCTGGACCTTGCTCTGCTGCTCTATCATGCTACGGATCCCAGACACCACCCTGCTTCCTAGGTCCTCAGCTGTCTATGACTGTTTCCCAGAGGGCACAGCAACAGCTCTGCCTGCCACTGTTTATTCTGCCCAAAGGAAGCTATCTAGACAATATCTTTAATCTTTGCGAGTGAAGTTTTGCTTTTTTTTTTAAATTTAATTTAAGGTGGTAAATAGATTGAATACATTGTGCTCGTTCCCCAAGGTACTTAAATTTCAAGACTGGAAACCATTACACAATTTTAACACAAAAGAGATTTTTGAAATGTGTATATCTGCGGGACAAAGCATTGCCTATTGTTATGGTATTTAAAAATAAAGTTGACTTTTTTTTTACAAAAGTTCATTTAAAACCAGAAATATATGATAGAAAAAATAAGTGTAATTAACTTTGAAATGCATAGACACTTAGGTTTAAAAAAACACACTGAGTGTCGTCCTTTTTTTCTTTTATTCAGCACAGAAAAGGATTTTCCAGGTTTTGGAATCTTTCATTTTGGAAAGTCGGAAAGTCTGGCATTTGCTTATTCTGGGGCTGTGACAAGTAAGGAGATGTTTGTCATCTGATAGGACTGAAGTCCTCTCTGATTTCCTAGGAGAGCACAAACTTGGAGAATGTGAAGCCTGAGGAAAGGTAACTGGAAAGGAAACCCCCCCAGAGGGGCCACATTCTGAAAGCTTTCTCTTGGGGAAGCATTTGCTGTACAGTCACTGCATTGTTCAGCCACAAAGCTTCCCAGGACATCCCCCAATTTCCCCATTCTTTGAGTTTCTGGCTGGTGCTCCAGATTTGCTTCTGGGTCCTAAAGGTACCCACGTTTCTTCAGTCACCAACAGGGACTCAGGCTAGTCCTTTGCCTCTTTCACATCCCCTCTCTGGATCCCTGGGTGCCTCTAGTTGCAGTCTCACTTATAAATGCATTGTGTGGAGAGAGAGTTTGTTTATCCACCCATGGGGAGAGGATTCCCCACTTAAAGCCATCTGTGTCTGCTAGCATACCCATTCTTACCGTGGACGCCTTTTACCATTCTCTGCACTCATCCCTGCTGTGAGAGCCACCACTGATGACTCACAGCTGCATACTTCTCCATAGAATTGCCTGGGGTTGATGGTGTCCCCTTGCCTGAAGGTACCTGGTAGGTTAATTCTCCCACCCTCAAGTGACCAATTACTAGTCAGAGAGTGCAAAAGGATGGTTTGCCCCAAGGTCAGGCAACTCTGCAGTCCAATTTATGCTCGAGAGCCCCGCTGGTCAAATTAAGGCTACCGTTCTTGAGCCCACATCCTTGCTTCTGTCTCTTACAGGTGTCTGCTGAGACCACTCCCTCGAAAATGCTATGACATCTTACCTATGGCGGGCAGGGGGGCGCGTGGGCTGCAATGTTTGGTTTTCTCAAGCCAACTTCTTGATGTGTACAATCCCACAGGGAGTGAGCTGACAGAACATTAGCAAATGTCTGTTGTCCCTGAAAGAAGGCTTACTGGTGTGGCACTCACTCGACTGACTCACGGACTTGCTGTGAGATCGAATTTGTCAATAAACGCCGCCTCATTTTGACCACAACATGAATGTGCACCATACACTGCAAAATAAGGCACCTCCAATAATTGCACAGAGCAGCCACAAAGCT
Organism: Manis javanica; assembly: GCF_040802235.1. Taxonomy (NCBI): domain Eukaryota; kingdom Metazoa; phylum Chordata; class Mammalia; order Pholidota; family Manidae; genus Manis; species Manis javanica. The sequence continues at coordinate 34,260,933 of NC_133160.1, read as the reverse complement.
TTCATAAAGGACAGTTTTAATCTGCAAAATTTTTATCCTTTCTGAGTGTCTACTGAGTTTCCTCATGATGCCTTATTTTTGAACCATGTCAACAGCTGGTTTGGATGCAGTTCTCCATAGAAAGTGTTGAAAGCCGTATTTTTCAATATGTGGTCCATGGACCAGGAGCGTCAGCATCATCTGGGAGTTTGTTAGAGATTCCGAATCATGGATCCCACCCCAGACCAGCTGAAACAGAATTTGCATTTTTAACAAGATTCCCTATGAGATTCTTATGCACATGGAAGTGTGAGAACACTTGCTCAAAGATGTCCTTTTGGTGAGTGTTGCAAGGTTGATAACTGCAAAAATTTGAAGCTGACAGAATACACAAACACTGTATTTCAAGATAGAATAATAACTCACTTGATGTAACTTTGGCGGGGAGAAATCCTGGGGCAAAATACCTTTGAAACCTAAATCAGTCAAAGGGAAAAATAAAGTGGGAGAAACCTGTTTATTTTTTACAAGCAGTCATCCTGGTCTCTCAACCCAGCTGCAGAAGAAGAGGGCTCACCCAGTCTCTCTGGTCCAGATAAGCCCTTGCACCCCCTTGTAATTACCTATTGATATGGAGATGGCCTACTTCTCTCCACTACTTGGAAACACCTGTTGATATGGAGATGCACTAAGTCCAGGTGAGAGATTCTGGAAATATTGCAATTTTACCCACATTTGATGTTTCTTTTTAGCTAGGTGCTCTAGTCTAGCAAGATAAGTTGTGTGGTTTTACAGTCTTCTAGATTTTAAAGAGCAATTAGTGATTCCCTAGAGCAGGGGTTCTCAAAGTATCATCCTGGGACCAGCATCAGCATGCCTTCGGGATTTCTTGGGAAGGCAAAGTTCCTGTCCAGCCCTGACTTGAAATCCAGAGAGTGAGGTCCAGCCTTCTGTAGTTCAACAAGCCCTCCAGGCAATTCTGATGCCCATTCAAATTTTGCTTCCCCTGTCTGGAGGAAGCAGAGTGAAACTGATGATGAGGGAAAAGACGGGCAACAGGACTGCAGGCAGAGAAGACTTAGGATCATATATAGGCTTGATTAAAGGAGTGGGGAGGGGAAATTTCAGTAAAAGCGGCCAGTATTAGTAAATACACAAACTCAGGAAGCAATTGTGTGGGTGGGGCAGAGATTTTAAAGTATGGTAAAGAAGATTCTAGAAAGGCAGTGAGGGGGTCATTACAAGTTTACCTAAGAGTTTGGCTTTTTATTTCCAAGTAATGTGGAGTCATTGAATCTCTGGGTGGTAGAGCAACATGGTTAAAAAGAAAAAAAAAACCAGTTTTGTGGTTGAAAGGGAGAGAATATTCCATTATCTACAGACTTAAGTCATCCAGTGAGGCAGTATTCCATTCTGTTAAATTAAGAATAATGCCCTGTGGATAACCCTGATACACAGAGTTCTACTGTAACCAGATCTGGTGGGACAAACTGTAGTGTACCTGGGGTTTTATTGTGAGACAGAAGCCTTCCTAGAAAATACAATCATGTTTATATTTCAGGGTACCCTTCAGTGCTACATAAACATAACCATCTCTCTTCAAAAAACTTTTCAAATTTTTCTAACAATATTTCCACCATGTAAATTTGGTTTCTCACTTTCTCATCAAGCCTTCATGCTTTTACTGACAATTTTATTATTCATAATAATAATAAGATGAAACCACAATTTTAATATTCATATAGACTGCAATAGAATTCAGCCTATTGAATACATTTATTCCATAGTGTCTGGCTAGTGGTCATGATTTCTTTCACTTTCTTAAATTTTTCTCATTTCTTTTTAATAAGTTGTGTAGACTTCCCCCAAATTGTACTGTGTATTGCTCTGCCTAGTGAGGAGCTGGATGAAAATACTAAAGCAAGATGTTCAGAATGTCTTTCAGATTGGAGAAATACAGTGGATTCATTAACATAATTCTGTCAGCATTATTCAGTAGCTACACTGCCTGGTTCTTTAAGTTCAAATTATCTAGCCATTAAAAAATACCCTAAATGATGTTTCTGTGGCTTTAGGTAGTTAAGGTGTCTCCTTGAAACCCCAGTATCCAAGGGAATAACATCATGTAAAGATGGTCATGTTAATTTGCAGTAGATTGCTACCAGGTTAAACAATGCCTCCCCTGCCTTAGATGGGAAAGCATGTACTTTGTGCCTACTGAATACAGCTCTGGGGCTTTCCAGTTTGTGTCTTGGCACCATGACCTAATATAGAGATTCCAGTTCTGATAACCAGTCTGGACCAGAAGGTGTTGAGCTCTCACTGGCACAGTCTTTTGCAACAGAAAGGAAAGAAGTTGGTTGCATTTGATGGCCTTTGCTAAAACTCCAAAAAGTATTCTTTAAAAATTCACAAAAAATGACTTCTACTATCATTGCGGTCTTTTGTTTATTGAAAAATAGAATGCCTACTTAGATAACTAAAACAAATGGAAAATATATTACAAGAAGTTTTTGTTTAGTGATGGTATACAAATAACTACTCAAGGATAAGCACAACTGTGTTTTTTAAATGAGGTTACTTAGCGACATGATGGATGTTCCTTTCATGATGTAAAAAAGAATATTTATAAGAGTTAGTTGGGGCAGAATACCTTTGTAGGGAAATAAATACATACACACATATGTATATGTTTACATTTTTTTTGTAATTTATACATTTGTCAACCCAAAAAGCAAAGCTCTAAAACAATCAATTGCATTTATTTGGGGTTTTAGGGATTACAATCTGGAAGACACAGATTTAGGTAGCAACCCAAATTATGCTCCAGATTGCTGGCAAAGTTTAGGGTTTTTAAAGGCAAACAGCAAGAAGTTAATTTATTTACATAAGTTTAGAATGTTTTGTGACTGGAGCTGGCAAAGAAGTTTGTACATTATTCAGTTTCTGATAGGTTACTATGACAGGAGGCAAGCAAGTGTCCACGTAAGTACATAACTAATGGTGGTCTCAGGAATGTGGTTTGACATACTTCTGAGATAGGAAACTGCTGCCATGTGCAGACCCCATTTCTTTAGTGGCCTCCTGGCTCCATTGTGTTTTCCTTAGCTATGTTGCTATGACTCCATTCTGATTTTAGTTTACTGCATTTCACACATGCAACCTGGGTTTTGACCTTATGGGTTGACACGGTATTAAAATGGTGTTAAAATTCTCATAGATTTTGAATAATTCACTCATGGACATAAACACACACACACAGACACACAGACACACAGACACACACACACACACACACACACACACACACACACACGCACAGCCACCCAGATCTATTTCCCATTGTAACTTGCTATATTCTAAACATTAAAAGGAAAAAAATGAATGGCTATTTCACAATCTTTACTATTCATGTAACCCCTCCAAAACAAGAAGGTAATAGTTGTTAGCTTTATTGAATCCTATTTAAAGTAATGGACACACATATTCAAATATTGAAAACATTTTTAACTCTTGAAAAAATATATATATGGGAAGAGAAGTGCCTGATTCATGTGCCACTCTCCTTATCTAGACCCTTCTCTTCCTCCAAAACTTGCCACCACTCAGCATCTCTTCCCTGAGTTAAAGTCTTGTCTTCCCAGGATTGCTGATTGGAGGTTACCTCTTTCAAGAAGTCTTCCCTGATTTCCTCCACTGAAATGTCTGAATCAGGAGCCTTACCTCAGTAGCTTTGTCTTTAAACCTTATTCTCCTATTACATGTTACCCAATGACAAGCACTCAAAAAATGCCTCCTTATATAGGATAATGAAAAATAACCTCTCCCCTCTCTCCTGTTCATAAATGAAGTATGGTTCCTGCCCTGAGGAACATTGTGAGGTATGTGTTTTGCACATAAAATGATTACAGAAACATCAACCTTTCTAAAGCTGTCACCCCAACATGTCAAGAGAAGCCATGGTTTTCATTTGACACACTAAGGGGTAAGACAGAGGCAGCAAAACAGGGATGGAAGGTTATTCTCTCAAAGTCACAGGAAGAATTAGGAGGGATGTGTAGGGGAGGGGAGTTTGTGGGGTTTCCCTTTGTTGAATAACTTCCTTTGTTCATCTACTTTGTCAGCTTTCGATAGAACTGTTTTTGTCCATGCAAGTGGAACAAAACTGGAGCAAAAAAAAAAAAGAAGCAAGACTTTAACATTGAAAAAATCACTTAAGAATTGATTCCACTTAGAGATACAAAGCCATAACCTCACCAGGTATCTGTGGTTAGCCCCAGGACCACAACACTGAATGCACAGTCAAGGATTGTGCCATTAATATTTCTGCACTCCTCCCTTGTACCGTGAATGTTCAGGAAAAACTTATGAACAACACACAACAGAGGGCCACTTAAAACCTTAAGCATCACTTGAGTAGAGAAAGCTTTATAATCTATTCCTACAGGACAAGGACAGAATTTTCAAAAATTAATATTCTATGACTCTGATTTCACTAATTTAAATGAAAGAATTTCACATAAATAAAAAAATATATATTTTGTTCCAGGAAAATGAAGATTCTGCAAGTATAATGTGTGCTTGAAAAAAAAAATGGCCTGAGATGCCCAAATTACCTTAATAATTAATATTCTATAGCATGTTTTCATTATGCTTTTTATTAGATAATATTGTTGATCCCTAAGTAGGCATTCTGTGTCACATACTTCTGGCAGTGAATTTTCTTCCTGCACTTCATAAACTCTTTGAGTTACATTAAAATCTTCATTTTCCTGGAACAAAATATATATATTTTTATTTATGTGAAATTCTTTCATTTAAATTAGTGAAATCTGAGTCATAGAACATTAATTTTTGAGAATTCTGTCCTTGTCCTGTAGGAATAGATTATAAAGCTTTCTCTACTCAAGTGATGCTTAAGGTTTTAAGTGGCCCTCTGTTGTGTGTTGTTCATAAGTTTTTCCTGAACATTCACGGTACAAGGGAGGAGTGCAGAAATATTAATGGCACAATCCTTGACTGTTCATTCAGTGTTGTGGTCCTGGGGCTAACCACAGATACCTGGTGAGGTTATGGCTTCGTATCTCTAAGTGGAATCAATTCTTAAGTGATTTTTTGTGATTTTTTTTCAATGTTAAAGTCTTGCTTCTTTTTTTTTTTGGCTCCAGTTTTGTTCCACTTGCATGGACAAAAACAGTTCTATCGAAAGCTGACAGAGTAGATGAACAAAGGAAGTTATTCAACAAAGGGAAACCCCACAAACTCCCCTCCCCTGCCCATCTCTCCTAATTCTTATTAATTCAATGCCTCCTTCATGAATGCTTCTCACAGTTCAGAAGTCCATGGCCATTTGGCCCAGTAGCTTGTATTTGCTTGGTTGTAGATTCTCAGCATAATAAAATCTAACTTTGATCAGCCACTGTTTTCCAAGCAGTGGGCTAAGTTTATGTGAATCATTCCATTTTATGCTTATTCAAAAGTACTTCTGGAATACCTGTTTTATGAGAAAACTGAGTATTACAGAGGACAAGCAGCTGGTCTGAGGTCTTGCAGTTAGGAAATAACAGAGTAAGTTTTGAAATCAAGTGGTCTGTTTCCAAAACCCATGGCCTTAACCATTGGGCCACATGGTCATGCATATACTACCATATATCAAATATGCATAGTATTAGGTTAACTCTAGTTTATTTACAGCAACTGAGAATTACTCCTAAAGATAGCTAATTCTAATATCTGCCTCATTTGCTTGGTATGTAATATATGCCATGTTTTGAGATGATGGTATGTGGTTTAAGATTTAAACTTTAAAATTGCCATTTATTGACCACCAGCTATGGGAGTCACTATTCTGATTACCTATAAATTGCTGCATAGAAAACCAACTCAATGCTAATGTCATGAAACAACCATCATTTACCATTATCTCTCCTGGTTCTGGGGATTGGCTGCGTTCAGCAGAGTGGTTCTCAGTAGCCTGTCATTCAATGGCAGCTTGACCGTGGCTGGGCAGCCAGGCTGCAGATACGTCTGGAGTCATCTTGAAAGCTTCACTTAAGTGCCTGGTGCCTGGGCCAGGAGGAGATAGCCTGCTGTGGGCTGGAGTAGGTGGGTCTCTATCTCTCTATCTCGGTGTGATCTCTCCAGGATGGTGGCTCAAGGTAGCCAGACTTCTTAGATGTGTTTCAGGGCTTCAGAGCCTTGAAAATCTTGCAGGGTCACTTCCACCACATTCTGTTCATTAAAAGGGAGGCCAGCCTGTCTTTTGGGAACTGGTTTTTTATCGCATGACAGAAACAGTGAGAAAGAATGTGCTGACAAGTTTTAAAACCACTGCAGACACAATCATAAGCACTTTGCATAATTACCTTATTATAAAATTATCAATACAAACTAGACATTATCTTCATTTGACAGTGGAGGTATCAGACACCCAGGTAGGAAGTGCCTGAACTCTGAATTGAACTCACATCTGCCTGAATCTACACCACCATCTCATTCTCTCATTCACTCCATTGCATTGTTGTACCTGAGTCCAAAAAGACTAAGTCTGCAGAAGAATTAAAATAAAAATTCATGGATAAAAAGCACAATCATTCCAGGAGAGTCGAAAAAATCAATAGTATTATTCACTTATTCAACAAATATGTAGTATTAATTGCCTATGGCAATTAATAAGTGTTTGGCAAATGCATATGGCAATTTAATAAGTGTTTACTGTGGGCAAAACACTAGGGACACAGGGATGGATACAAATGGGATCCAAGCAGAATATGGATGTAAACTTCGGGGTGCAAGCATCAATTGCAGAGTATTTATATTTCCCACAGTCCCTACTCTCATGAATGTTAGCGCCCAGAGGAAATGGCATTTCACAGAAAACCAAAACAATATTTTTACAAGTTGTTGTAAGTAGGGAGTAAAGAGCATAGTGAAATTTGTGATGGATGTTCCCCATTATGGGTGGTTCTCTGGAATTAACAATTATAATAGCTCACCCACCCTCACATGGAAAATAATATGCATCAGGCCAGGCCCAAAATAGTGCCCTATTGCACTGGCAATAGTGATAGCTCTAAGAAATGGACATGTGATTTAAGAAGGGCCCATTAGAATGCTTTCTGGAATTCATACATGCACAGAGCAAAAAGAAGCTTTCTTTCTGCTAGGATTGCCAAGCAGGGAGAATATGCATAGAAGGCAATAGGTGTCTGTCTTGAAGAAACATATGTGGACCAAGACAGAATGATGTGGACACACAGAGAGGGAGAGGAGAGGAGAGCACAGGATAGGAGAGAGAAGGCGAGGAGAAGGGGAAAGGAGAAAGAGAGGACAGCTTCCACTGGGCTTCATGTAGGTACTCAATGATTATTTACCCAATGAATAAATGAGTGATGGGATGGGTGCATGAGTGAGTGGATGACTTGGGAAACAAAAAGCAAAAGACTCACATGGAAGAAATTTGCTTTCCTCTTTCTAACTATAAGGAAAGGATACCTGGCTAAGCAGAGGAGTCAGGGAATATTTTAGCACTCCCCTTTTTCAAGAAATATTAATTAATATAGAGGTGGCTCAAAAACTTAAAAATAGAGCTACCCCATGACCCACCAATCTCACTCCTAAGTATTTATCCAAAGCAAATGACAACAGGTTATCGAAGAGCTAACTGCACCTCTGTGTTCGTTGCAGCAGTATTCACAATAGACGAGACACAGAAGCAACTTAAGTGTCCATCAAGGGATGAATGGCTAAAGATGTGGTATACATAGACAATGGAATATTTTTCAGTCATAAGAAAGAAGTAAATCCTGCCATTTGCAACAACATGGATGGAACTTGAGGTTATTTTGCTGAGGGAAATATGTCAGACAGAGACAGATACTGCAAGGTATCACTTATATGTGGAACCTGAAAAAAAAAAAGTCTGACTCATAGAGTAGAAAAGTGGTTGCCAGGGGCTGGGGGGTGAGCTGGAGGAAACAGGGAGAGGCCGGTAAAAGGGTGTAAAGTTCCAGCTGTAAGATTAGTGATATCTGAAGATCTAATGTAAAACATGGCAACTACAGTGGTTAGCATTGTATTGTATAAATGACATTTCCTAAGAGGGTAGAGCTCAATGTTCTCAATCTTCCCCCTCACAAAAGACAAATATGTGAGATGAGGGATGTGTTGATTAACTGAATTAACTCCTTTCACAATGATATGTGTATCAGATCAACAGGATGTACACTTTAAATATCTTACAATTTTAGATGTCACTTATACCTCAGTAAAGCCAAAAAGAGATATTAGTTAAAAACCATGTAGTACTGATTTATTATCAACAGTCATCAATTAATAGCATGAAACATACAATCATAAAAAAGCTGTAATTTCCACATAACATGAATACAACTTAGGTAATCACACCAAATATCCCAGATCCTTTAATTACATAGAAGTTTTAGGATCAGCTTAGTTTAAGGAAACTTAATACTGACAGGTAGAGCACAATGTTATGAGAAAATTAAGAAGTAGTCAAAACATTCATAATTCCTTGCTTTCTGCAGTTATGGGCTTAAAGCCTGTGAAAATAATGGAACTTCCTTTAGAGTTAAATAACAACTAGAGTTAGGACATACCGGGGAAGAATCAGGAAGCTAGGGCCTCAGGACCAAAACATAACCAGATTGGATGTGTCTTCAGGAAACCTCAGAGGTATAATTTAAAAATTACTGGGTTAATTTGCTTTTCTATAGCAAATGGTCCCTGAAAATGATGGTGCAATTTATCACCTAGGCATGAGGATGAAAAGTTCCTGGTGGGTAGCCAGGCCTTGTCTGGTCTCATAAATTCTGGCATTGTGAGATTTCCTCCATCCTTGGCAGGTTAATGGACACAGTAGATTTCCATGTTATCACCTTTCATTTCCAGTTCTAGCAATCCAAGCCTTTTTATTAAAAAGAAATCAAAACAAACCTAAAAGCCAATAAACATTCAGCAATAAAAACTCATAAAAATCCAGACATAGGGGAAGTTAGTATCTGTTTTTTCTGGTCATTTTATTCTAAAGTATTTCTATGTTTCCACCCTGACCCACATGACCGCCACCCTCATAATCCTTCCCATCCCAACTCCTCCCAAAGTAGCCTTCACTCAGTCACACCAAAGAACAAATGATAGCAAGTAACTAAAGGTGTTTCTCTTCTAAGTGCATTGGTGAGAGCAAAGCTTTAAGACAGAGCAGAGACGGTGAAATCTACAGCTCCAGGGAGAAGGTAGAGAATGCATTTTGGGGGCCAGTGGGTTTCTCCAGATACCTCTCTGGCAGTGTGGGAGAGTAGGTTTTGCAACTCAGCCCAGATAAAGAGGCTTACTTGACACTCATAAGACTGGGAATAATCTCTTTTCATTGATTCATTCATGCATCCATCTTTTCATGGAATTATTTTTTCCTTTATTCACAAACACCTGGGATTCACTCTTGAGTCCATTGCTTCCTAGTTGAATAAATCTGGTAATTGAATAACCACGTTATGTCTCAGCTTCTTCCTCTGTAAAGTGGGGATAGTAAGAGTACTTGCCTCACATGGCGACAGTGAGGGTGAATTAAGCCACTGCACATACAGCTCTGAGACGTGTGCCTGATTCCTGATGAGAAGTGCTCTGGGTTTGTACCAATCAATGAGTCACTACTGTGTGCCGATGACATTGGGAAGTACTAGGTATATAAAGAAGGAAAACAATGTTACTGTCATCAAATGTCTTCCAGTCTAGATGTGAAGTGAAACAGTCAATCTGACAATGACAAGAAGAGCTTTAGTACCATAAAGGCTGACAGGAAGCAAGGAAGACACAAGCAATCATTGCCAGAGTCAGAGAAATGCAGCAGGCCTGAACTGAAGCAAAGGATGAGAGAGTGAAGGTGAGTGGGCTATACGAGAGGGTGGATGCATGAGCCTTTCAGGAGTAGAATAATGAGAGAGGGAAACCAATGGGATGTAGGAGGTGAAAGAGATGAAGACCTACAGGGTGGCTTTAGGTTTCTACCTTGGGAAACTGAAGACATGGTGATTGTTCTTCATAGATACAGATAGAAGAGGGAAAGGGGAGAGAGTGTCCACTTTGTGGACACTGTGTCTGAGGTAGAGCTGTAACTAAGAAACTGGATTTAGAAAGATTTAGGTTGATGATTGAGCCTGGGGAATTGTCAGCTGATAGGACGGGAAATCATTGCATCAGATAAGGTGACCTAAGGACATATGCTTCCTTTACTAGGCATACTACCTATGTCTTTTAATTAATACTTATAACAACCTGTAAGTTAAAAACACTAGTTAGAACATGGTTTCTGCCATGTGAGACTGAGACCCAAAACAACATGGCTTCAAGGAGATACACATTAATTTTTCTCTTATGCAACAATCTGAGCTAGGGGTGGAGGCTCTGCTCTAGGTGTGATGCTCCACAGTATGAGGAACCCAGTGTCTTTCTTGTTTCTTTTTCTACCATCTTTAGACTCACTGACATGCCTACATCCAGTCAGCAAAAAGGGGAGAAGAAGACAGAGGAACACAGCCATTCCCTTAAAGCTATGATCTGAAGCTGTATACGCTCTTCCATTTACAGCCCATTGTTGAAACTTAGTTTGTGTCAGTCCATAGCTCCAAGAAATGAGTCTTTATTTGGAGTGGTCTTTGTAGCATTGTCTATAAAAGCAACATCAGAGACAACACCTGTCCATCCATAGGAAATGGGAATGTCTACACAGGGAAACCACCCAACTGTAGAAAGGAATGAGGAATAGCTCCTAAACTCTTAGGGAAGAATCTCTGGGATGAGTGGCAACAGGCACAATAGAGAAATAGAGAACAGCATGCTACCTTTTATCTAAGAGAGGGAAGGCCTATAAATACACATATACATTTGCTTTTAGAAAGAAGTTAGAAGATGAACCATACAGTTTAAAAGTTAGTATCCTATAGAGGGAGGAAAGGAATGGGGTAGAAGAAACTAGGATGGAAGTGACTTTTCTGAATACATTGTCTGCGGATTTGCAACTTTGTAAATGTTTTACACAACTATACAAGAGAGTTTAAGTTTAAAAAATGAACTCCTAAAGAACAAATGCAAAAAGAACTACATCTTTTTACAAAATCATTTGATCACATACCATCCTATTTTGAATGACTTTGAAATGCAAGACTTTGATGGTATGACCTAGTGAGCTGTATCCTGTGGACAAAAATAAAGCTCTAATAAAAAATTATTTTCAGTAATGATATATTGGTGGTCATGTTGATATTGTTATTCTGATTCTATTTGTGAACAGTGAAATAAAACAAAAAAATTTTGCTGAAATTCATCGAGAACCAACATTTCTAGATAGAAGGAAAGGTTGTAGGGATATAAAAATCAATGAAGTTAAGACCAAAAAGTCCATAGCCCTGAATTTGAATTAGGAGGTTTGTTATGAATTTATAATGCATTTTCTTTTTTAAAAAAATATCCACACACACATGCACACAAATGTTTTCTACATCTCCCTACTGAAAAGCTCTGGATATGAGGAATAACTCAGTAACATAAGCACTCTTTGTGATATAATCTTATGTCTAAATGCCTTTGCTCCACTAAACGGACTAAGAAAAGCTGGTTCTGGGTCAAGAGCAGGAAATGTCCACGATGTGCCTGGAACAAGTAGCTATCAAAGCTACTAAGTGCATGCCAAAAGGTCTCAGGAGTGAACTTGGAGTCATTGACCCAAAATGGGAAATTCGGACCATTAATGAGGTAACTGCAATGGATTGAAAGACATCAGTTAGTTCAAAATCCAAAACCAAATAACAACAGGACAAAACATCTCTTTGGTTACCTTTGCAGAATGATAGGGGACAAATTGTTATTTTGAAATCAAGTTAATATGAACTATATTTCAAGGTCACCAAGCGATTAAAGGAAGCTTCTCTCTTTAGATGTATTTCTTCCTAAAGTATTCTAGCTAACAAGCGAAGAAGAAATAATAGCATCAGAATACTACTCTTTTGCAATCCCTAAAAAAATCACATATTGATCGAAGCAATGATCATCAATATGTGCTCACATCATAAAAAAAGCCAAGTACTACGTACTTCCTAATTGAAGTACACACCACCACTGTGTGCTACTCAAAACCCCATTTTTGTCTCTTCATCTAACTACCAACAGGAAATACAGTGAACGGAGGAACATGTTAAACAATACCTAGTGGGTATCAATCATCAAAATGAAGATTGTGGGAAACCAAACTGGACAAAAGACCTGGATTATTCAACAAAATTTTAGAAGGTAAAAAAGTTCAAGGAGTAGAATATGTCAGCCAAGTACAATGTACAAACCTCATCCGGATCTTGATTTAAACAAAGAAAGTTTGGAAACACTGAAAATCAAACAAGGATGAGTACTGGAAGATATGTACTATTGCTACTTTCGAAGTGTGATACATTGTAAAAAAGTGCTTATCTTTTAGAATTACATACTGATGTATTTATGACTAAAGTAACATAATAGATGCCATTTCTGAGAATGGCTTCAAAATAATATGGTGGAATCGGGATGAGTGATTCAGATTAAATCAGATTTGTCATGAGGTGATAATTGTTAAAACTGTGATAAGTACATAAGGGTCATTATACTAATTCCTATGGTTAGTGTATGTTTAACATTATCAGTATGTAAAATTTTAAATTGATTTCTATCAAAATTAGAATGAATGGACATTGTCAGACACTAGCAATGTCTACCACAATGTGTATAATAAAGTATATCCGTTTATAGGTAAAGAAACTGTTGACTCAGAATAGAGAAATGGATGACATCCTAGGTTGTACCTGCAATGGGTTGACTTAGGAAAAGGAACACAGAAGGAGTCAGAGAAGGAGATGACGGCCAGTAGGAAGGTCAGGAGGGAATGGTGCCATAGACACTGAGTGAGGAGTTTGGAAAGGTGGAATCTCTGTGCCCATAAAAATTAGCTGATTTTTTTAAGAAAGGAAATTCATAAATAAAACATTGATTAATAATCTTTACTTAAAGCTCACTGACCAAAGCTCCTTTGGAATATACCTTGAGACAAACAAATTGAGACTTACTTAACTGACAGCAGCAGAGACGGACGCACCTGGAGGTGTCATGGGGCCTCTCGGAACAGGAAGCTGGAAGGGGCTTCTGGTCAGAGATGGGTTTATGTTGGCTGATTCTAAGGTGGCTTTAAGGAAACAGGTGCCAGTTCTGGGTGGATGCTGTCCAAGCTGGGGTATCTGAATAAGATTCCTCCAGGAGGTGGGAAGGCTAAAGCAGAACCAGATTTGTTGCTAGCAGTCAGAAGAAGGGTCATGGCTAACTGTTTGCTATGGGTGCCAAGTCACCTGGCCTCTGTCCTGATTACATGCTGTGAGCATTGTTTTTGTTCAGGGAGAAACAATGTGGCCTAACTGTCAGGAGGGCTGTTTTTTTATCTTAGTACTTCAATGCAGAACTTTAGGCTGGTTAACCGGGTTCTAGCCCCTGAAGGTATCAAAGTCAGCTTGTAGTTTCCAGGCCAATCCTGTTCTGTTCAGAAGACATCTTTATACTTCACATGTTGAGCAAACTTTATTAATTTTCTTTTTAAGAAGAGCACACGTCTGCATCTGAAATGAGAAAGGGGAAATGACACGGAGAAAAATAGTTCTCAAATGGTGTGAACAAGCATAAATCTCACGACCTTAAAGCGGTATGAAAATAACATAATCAATTCCCCAGAAAAGTCCTATGTAGAGAGAATAGGTAACCCATTAAATAAAAAATTGGAAGGAGTCTCATTAGCGGTTACAGCCATCTTCTAGATTGTTTTTGGAAACTGTTAAAAGAAACCAAGTGGTATTTCTTTGATGCACTTCACACCATTAACTTTATGTAAAGAACAGCACCATCAAGAAATGAATGAAACAGTGCAACTGGCATTGCGTGCAGGGTTTATTCAAGAAAATCACCACTTCAACACAAAAGCCCTCAATGCTTTTGCATTTATATTTCAGTATTGGCCACACCAAACAATGTCAGCTGAAGGAAGGAGTGAAGTAATTAAAATAACTTCCCTTGATATTGTAGGTAAGTAGGGGCAGTTGCTGGAAGTTTTTCTTAAGCAGAAATGTTTTCAAATCACTTTTGTTCTCTATGTCTTGGTATTTGGAGTACTGATTTTATAATGGAAACTTTGTCTTTGGATGTGAAACTGCATCTAGAAGCTCCAAGTCCAGAAAAGACAGCCTCTCTTTTTCCACTTGTCACTTGCGATGAGAACCCTGCAGTAGACTCTGGTGCAGACTCGCGAGGGGTGGGAGGGAGACACAGTCTAATTCTAATCCCGAAGGAAGCCACGTCCCCCTGAGGAGCAGAAACTGAGCTCACAAGTTCCTAAAGTGTGAGTCCCTGAGGCAGAGACAGGAGACAAGAGAGGAGAACATAAGGAGAAAGAAAGAAGAGAAACACAGGATGAAAAGGGCAGAAGAGAAAAGAACAGAAGAGGAAGAAGTGAGAGAAATGGAGATAAGAAAAATAACTAAGATTGATCGAGTACCTTCTATGCATCAGCCACTTTGCTATGCACTTCAGACCCACAAACCCCATTCATTCTCATCAAAGCCCGTAAATTAGATGTTCCAGTTATACTTTAGAGGAAGTAGAGATGGAGAGGCTAAGGAACCCTAAGTATATATGAGGCTCTTGAAGTCTAGAGCCTGTATTGTCTAAGGGGTGGAAGTCATGTTTTAATTACTTCTCGTTAACAACCAGGGATTGCAAACTCAGATTCCTAAAAGAAGCCAAACAGGTAAAGCAAAGGTGTGATCTGGGCTGGGAATTAGAAACTGTGGCCCAGTGGAGAAAGTTTACCCCAACTAAAGGCATTCTACTAAAAAAATTAAGTACTCTGCTGGCTTCACAAAGCTATTCTGGGTGCCCGCTGGCAGAACTTTTTAATATCTGTAGATAATGCTGCTCATCCTCTGTTTATTCATGTGATTCTTGCTCTTCAGTATGTGCCCTCCTAACTGTCCTTCCCAGCCCTGTTTTCCTCCTTGTCCACCTGTCCTGCCTCTCATCTCCAAAGGTTCATCCTCCATTAGGAAAATTCCTTTTATTCTCTTTAATCCACTAGAATGCCTGGGTCAGTTAAAATTCTATCTGCTTTCTTTTCTAACTTTATCAACATAAACAGTAGATTTTTACTTGTTGTAATGAAAGACTAGTTCATTTAGAATCTGAGTGATAGAAGAAATCCGAGGAATGTTCAGATCTAGAACAGTGATTTTACTTAGGAAAAATTTAAGGGCTAGAGCTCACGTGGCTTCCCATAAAGTTCATATTGGTTCTCCAAGGTCAGTTGGTTTTTTACTGACATGGCCAAACATTAAAGCTAAGTGTTTCCATTCTTCCTGTAGAACAGTTTCTTCTATCCTTTAGTTAGGTAACAGAAAATCCCTGCTTTTTCATTCATACCAATTAGGAAAAGGAATTCCAGGTTGCAAATATATAGAGGAGTGAAAGCTATGTCATGTTTGTATAAAGCTTCACAGTTGAAAATCATCTCATTTGCTCATCACAACAAGCTTAGGAGATGGGAAGAAAAGGTATTTCCACTTTGCGGATGGACAAACTGAGCCTGAGAGACTGAGATTTTTTTTCTAAAACTACATCCTGAGAAATCTAGTCTCTGATCATTAATTTAATACCTTTTCCACCATGCCACTCTGTTTTACTTTTTCATAAAGAAATAAAATACTATGGGAGTTAATGCCATTTCATTTTTTTTTTTTACTTCTAATTTGCCATTTGCTAGTTTTTTTTTAAGATCATACAAACTTCTCAGTTTACTTAGTGCAGTGTCCACTATCTCTCATGGACCTCTGACACCAGGATGTGAATAAGCCCAAGCTAGCTTGCTAGAAGAAGAGAAATCACATGGAGAGAACCCTTTTGTACCATCTGAGGCTGTCCTAGACCTTTCTTTTCTAACTTTATCAACATAAACAGTAGATTTTTACTTGTTGTAATGAAAGACTAGTTCATTTAGAATCTGAGTGATAGAAGAAATCCGAGGAATGTTCAGAACTCCCTACTTACCTTCAGCCAAACAATCCCCAAATACGTGAGAAAGCCCAGCTAAGAGCAGCAGACTGCTTCCTGGATCTACAACTGCCTACAGAAGCATGAGTGAATCCAACCAAGGCTTCAAGTACACACAGCTGACCTAGAGACTTGTGAGCAAGTTACTTTAAGATACTGAATTTTGGGGTATGTTGTTATGCAACATGTAGCAAACTGATACAGTGTCTTATTTTAGGGATTGGTGCTATGGGTTTGACAAACAGTCACAGTTTGTACCTGTTGGTTTTAGAGGATGGTTAATTTGGAATCTGGCTTCCAAACAAAACTCTAATTGCTTTGTGTTTTTATTTTTTTTTGAAGTTTCTAGACAGCTTGCCTGCCTGACTGATTAATGGTGTGCCCCTGTATAAAGTGATAACATGAAGTGTAGGTTGCTAGGGCAGTGTCTGACAATTGGCTGACTCTCAATAAACATAAAACTTACCTGGCTTTTAATATTTTGATAGATATCAGTGGTGTGTTTTCAAAATACCTGGTAATTTCACTAACACAGCTCTTAATTTCTTCCTGAATCATGTGTTTCAAGGAATCCAAAAGTACTAAAGGAATGTACCCAGAACTTCATTTTTCCCAAAGGGGAGAAAATTGGTTCTTGGACTGGAGTGAAAAAACTAAGATGTTACAAGATTTGTAGTCCTCCAAAGAACTGAAGAACAAAGAAAGATATACAGTGTATCTGCTATATTAGAATCTCATAGGGGAGGAAAGGGGAGATTAGTATACAAACAAGTCTGTAAAGACTCCATAGTGGAGACAATAATGGAAAAAAGTGTTCTAAGAGGAGGCCAGCACCAAATTGTCATGGCCAATTGTTTTTCCATCCCATCCTCTTACATTGTTTGTATTTCTCTTAGTTTATATTCTTTAATGCTTCTGGTTTTTAGTTTCCAATTTCACTCAAAGTAAAATCCACCTCTCCTTGTTTCTGAAGTAACTTATAGGAAAAGTAATATTTTCATTATTGCCACCATCATCAATTGTTTACTTTTTATAAGGTTCCACTAGCAAATACTCTCTCTGGCTATATTCCATCTGTCACAGAGCTATCCATCCTTGTTACCATGGAGTCCCCTAAGATGCAAGTCCCTTGCACCTGTCTACTTTAGCAGCAGGTGTTAGAGAAAAACAGCTGATCCATGTACCTGGACAAAGAGATAAGAGAGTGATTTCATATTGTGGTCTATTAGAGTAACTGTCTGGCCCTCTCTCTATATTCTTTTCCATTTTTCCCTTCATGAAGGGCAAAACTCAGCTGAGAGGTGAGTTAAAAAACTGAGCACGCTTGGCTCAAATCCTGCCAGCAAAGAGCATTCAACCTAATCTCTTGCATAATATAAGGTTTTCAGGGGCATCCCCCCATGGGGGTGGGGGAAGGCTGGTGTTTCCCCAAGTACCTGTAATTCATATGTAAGTTCCAGTCAAAGGAGCCATTTTGTATAGCAGAGAGAAGGCACTTTCTTGACTGGCATTTTTTATTCATAAAAGTTTCATTTTGATTTTTATCTGGCTGACACCTGCATCTATCTCTTGGTTCCAAGTTTGCATTGGTAAAATGATGGTTGCTAAATATAAGATTCCTAATATCCCTGAATTACTGAAGTCCTTTAATTCATTAAAACATGAATTTTCCTTAGAAGTTTACCTAAAGTTGAGATAACATTCTCAGGTCAACCTCTACACAAGACCCTTCAATTAACCCATAGTATGGCTGGATTCCATAATCTATACCTCTTGCACAGCTGACCCCATGTCCCATAAAAAGTTTAACTCACAAATTCATGAAATTTATTAGGATTGCCACAAATAAGTCAGGTAGCACAATCTTCTGGCCTAAATATTTCTATAGTGTTCATGGTGTAAGAGTTAGGACTCTTGAAAGGAAAAGAACTCTAAGTATTATCTTCTTTCATCTGAAATGCAATTCTCTCACATATATATTCAGTAAATATGCATGCAACACACATAACAAGCCCTCTGCATTTGCTACCCTGTGCTCTTGCAGCAAAGAATGCCCATAAGACACATTTTTAAATTATGAGACCTAAACAACTTCTTTTGTGCAATATCTGGAAAGAATTTTGCTTTCATGAAAAAAAGTATAAACCTAGGTGGTATTTCTCTTTTCTTTTCCTGACTTAACTATAGACAAGATACCTGGAAGCACAGCAGCCATCTTGTACCCATGAAGACAATAATAATAAGGGTGAAATGAAATCAATCATGAGCTAAGCATGTTGAAGCAGGAAGAGCCAGAATTCCTATTGGTAACTGAAATGGTATTAATTAAAGCCACCAGATTGAAGCCTTCCTCCAGATCCCTTCTTACTCTGTGGGGTTGAGGAATAAACCCTTATTTATTAGGCTTGCTAATCAGGCCTTTGTCACTTACAGTCAAATGCTTTCCTGCCATACAACATGTAACAATGTATAAGACATACTTCCTACTCTGAAGCTGCTCATAGTATAGTGTCATCTCATTGTAGGTTAAAAGTATTTTGGTAAAGGTAAATACAGGAAGGGTTCAAGTAGAAAATGGAACACTAAGTCTAGGATGGGCTTTTTGGAAAAGTTAAATCCAAGATAAAACTTGAAAATAAGAATTTTGGTAAAGGGTTAAGGGGACTAGAGCTACAAGTAGAAATAACAGCAACAGGATAATAAAGTTAGATGGGATAAGGGAGTACAGAGAATAGAGAATGAGGATCAAGTGAGGATAGACAGATAGTCAAGAACAAGATGTTACTCAGATTAATTCCACTCCCCACCCCCGACACACACGTAGTTAAAATATCTTACTTCTTATTCTTTGACTAATTCGTATTCCAAGAGAATCTGTTTCTCTGCTCCCTGGACTATGACCTTGGGACAGGTAGAAAATCTCAGATGAATCCCTAGGAGTCTAGGAACCTGACCCTCACCAGTAAGGAAGCATCATACATTATAGATGAGGGATTTTGTTCAATAATAATTAATTTCCTACCAGTCTCCTATAAGAAATACATCTCATTACACATACTGCGACATTTTTGTGATGATTCAATATATAAATCCCATAAACTTTTTAAAATCCATGATGGTAGTGAACCAGAAACCAAGCTTTGTCTCAGATGCCTAACAATAAATATTCTATTCAATATTCTCACTTAAAAACATGTTTTGAGGGAGGAGCCAAGATGGCAGCATGAGTAGGACAGCAGAAATCTTCTCCCCAAACCATATACATTTTTGAAAATACAACAAATACAACTACACCTAACAGAGAGACCAGAAGATAAAGTACAACAGCCAGGCTACATCTACATCTGCAAGAACTCAGCATCTCATGAAGAGGGTAAGATACAAAGCCACGACCTGCGGGACCCGAGCACTCCCCCCACTCCAGCTCACCGGCAGGAGGAAAGGAGTCAGAGCTGGGAGGGAGTGGAAGCACAGGACTGCTAAATAATCAGCCCTAGTAATCTGCACCAGGGGCACAGACACAAATTGCATGTTGTACTGGCCATTAGAGAAACGGAAAAGTAAAACATGCAAGTGGGTCCCCACAGCCAGCTCCCCTGGGACAAAAGAAAAGCGAGCACTTTTTGAAAGGCTTAAAGGGACAGGGGCTTAAAAGCAGGATGGAATTGTCCTGGCACACTCAGCCTAGCAGGCTGGGAATCCTGAGGAACTTCAGGCACTCCAACTCCCTGGGTGGTATCGCAGCTTTGAAGCCCCTCACGGCAATAAGCAGCCTGCATTTGTTCCCCTGGGCTGGCGCTGCCCTGCCACAGCAGCAGAGCAGCCAGAGAGCAGCCAGAGTCTCCTCCCCATGCACAGGTACCCAGGCCAGACCCAGAGGCTGCCACTGACATGCAGCTGCCAGGCGCAGGCAGAGGAAGATGGGGCAAGGGGAAAAGGGGTGCCAATCTCACAGGAAAGCACACCCGGTGTGCCTGCCACTCCCTGCAGTGCTCTGGGCTACCCCAAGGGCTGTCTCACCTACAGCAGCTCAGGGAATTAACCCAGAGGCTGCTCCGGGTGTGTGGGTAACCGACACAGGCAGTGGAGAAGGGCAAAGTGAAAAGCAAGCAGGAAGAGACTTTGTTCTCTTAGCTGACATGCATGCCACCTGCCTATGACTACCTCTATCATCATGAAAAGACAGAAGAATCTGGACCAGTCGAGAATTGCCCAGGCAAACCCCGAGAGAGGGCCTGGGGAGATAGATATAACCAATCTTCCTGAAAAGGAATTCAAAATAAAGGTCATAACCATGTTGATGGACCTGCAGAGAAATATGCAAGAGCTAAGGGATGATGTCAGTAAGGAGATTACAGAAATGAAACAGTCTCTGGAAGGACTTAAGAGCAGACTGGATGAAGTGCAAGAGACTGTGAATGGAACAGAAATCAGAGAACAGGAATACAGAGAAGCTGAGGCAGAGAGAGATAAAAGGATCTCCAGGAATGAAAGAATATTAAGAGAACTGTGTGACCAATTCAAATGGAACCCTATTCACATTATAGTGGTACCATAAGAAGAAGAAGAGAGAGAGAAAGGGATAGAAAGTGTCTTTGAAGAAATAATTGCTGAAAACTTCCAAACTAGGGGAGGAAATAGTCTCTCAGACCATGGAAACCCACAGATCTCCCAATAAAAGGGACCCAAGGAGGACAACACCAAGACATATAATAATTAAAATGGCAAAGATCAAAGACAAGGACAGAGTATTAAAGGTAGCCAGAGAGAGAAAAAGATCACCTACAAAGAAAACCCATCAGGCTATCATCAGACTTCTCAATGGAAACCTTACAGGCCAGGAGAGACTGGCATGATATATTTAATGCAATGAAACAGAAGGGCCTTAAACCAAGAATACTGTATCCAACATGATTATCATTTAAATATGAAGGACGAATTAAACAATTCCCAGACAAGCAAAAGTTGAGGGAATTTGCCTCCCACAAACCACCTCTACAGGGTATTTTAAAGGGATTGCTCTAGATGGAAGCACTCCGAAGGCAAAATAGATGTCACCAGAGAAAATAAAATCATATCAAAGAAAGCAGACCAACCAAATACTAACTAAAGGCAAAAACTAAAATCAGCTATTCACAAAAGCAGTCAAAGGAAATACAAAAGAGTACCGAATAAAACACCTAACATAAAAAGAATGGAGAAGGAGGAATAAGAAGGGAGAGAAAGAAAGAATCATCACACTGTGTTTATAATAGCTTAATAAGTGAGTTAAGTTAGATGGTTAGATAGTAAAGAAGCTACTCTTGAACCTTTGGTAACCATGAATCTAAAGCCTGCAATGGCAATAAGTACATATCTTTCAATAGTCATCCTAAAGGTAAATGGACTGAATGCACCAATCAAAAGACACAGAGTAATAGAATGTATGAAAAAAGCAAGACCCATCTATATGCTGCCTACAGGAGATTCACCTCAAACCTAAAGACATACACAGAGTAAGAGTGAAGGGATGGAAAAAGATAATTCATGCAAACAATAGGGAGAAAAAAGCAGGTGTTGCAGTACTTATATCAGACAAAATAGACTTCAAAACAAAGGAAGTATCAAGAGTTAAAGAAGGACACTACATAATGATAAAGGGCTCAGTCTAACAAGAGGATATAACCACTATAAATATATATGCACCCAATACAGGAGCACCAACATATGTGAAACAAATACTAACAGAATTAAAGGAGGAAATAGAATGCAATGCATTCGTTCTAGGAGATTTCAACACACCACTCACCCCAAAGGACAGATCCACCAGACATAAAATAAGTAAGGACACAGAGGCACTGAACAACACACTAGAACAGATGGACCTAACAGACATCTACAGAACTCTACACCCAAAAGCAGCAGGATACACATTTTTCTCAAGTACACATGGAACATTTTCCAGAATAGACCACATAACAGGCCACAGAAAGAACCTCAATAAATTAAAAAAGATTGAAATTCTACCAACCAACTTCTCAGACCACAGAAGTATAAAACTAGAAATAAATTGTACAAAAAAGGCTCACAAACACATGGAGGCTTAACAACATGCTCCTAAATAATCAATGGATCAATGACCAAATTAAAATAGAGATCAAGCAATGTATGGAGACAAATGACAACAACAGCACAAAGCCCCAACTTCTGTGGGACGCAGTGAAGGTAGTTCTAAGAGGAAAGTGTATAGCAATCCACGACTACTTGAAGAAGGACGAACAATCCCAAATGAATAGTCTAAAGTAACAATTATTGTAACTGGAAAAAGGAGAATAAATGAGGCCCAAAGTCAGCCAAAGGAGGGACATAATAAAGATCAGATAATAAATAAATAAAATTCAGAAGAATAAAACAATAGAAAAAAATCAGAGACCAATTTTAAGAAAATAAACAAAATAGATAAGCCCCTAGCCAGACTTATTAAGAGAAAAAGAGAATTCTACTCACATCAGCAGAATCAGAAATGAGAAAGGAAAGATCACAACAGAATCTACAGAAATACAAAGAATTATTAGAGAATACTATGAAAATCCTTAAGTGAACAAGCTGGGAAACCAAGAAGAAATGGACAACTTCCTAGAAAAATAGAAACTTCCAAGACTGACCCAGAAAGAAACAGAAAATGTAAACAGACCAATTACCAGCAATGAATTTGAATTGGTAATCAAAAAACTACCCAAAAACAAAACCTCTGGATCTGACAGATTCACTGCTGAATTTTATCAGACATATAGAGAAGACATAATACCCATTCTCCTTAAAGTTTTCCAAAAAATAGAAGAGGAGGGAATACTTCCAAACTCATTCTATGAAGCCAGCATCACTCTCATACCAAAACCAGGCAAAGACCCCACCAAAAAAGAAAATTACAGACCAATATCCCTGATGAACATAGATGCAAAAATACTCAACAAAATATTAGCAAACTGAATTAAAAAATACCTCAAGAGAATCATACACCATGATCAAGTGGGATTCATCCCAGGGATGCAAGGATGGTACAACATTATTAAATCCATCAACATCATCTACCACAACAACAGAAAGAAGGACAAAAACCACATGATCATCTCCATAGATGCTGAAAGAGCATTCTACAAAATTCAACATCCATTTGTGATAAAAACTCTCAACAAAATGGGAATAGAGGGCAAGTACCTCAACATAATAAAGGCCATATATGACAAACCCACAGCCAACCCCATACTTAACAGCAAGAAGGTGAAAGCTTTTCCTCTGAGATTGGGAACAAGACAGGGATGCCCACTCTCCCCACTGATATTCAACATAGTACTGGAGGTCCTAGCCACAGCAATCAGACAAAACAAAGAAATACAAAGCATCCAGATTAGTAAAGAAGAAGTCAAACTATCACTATTTGCAGATGACATGATATTGCACATAAAAAACCCTAAAGACTCCACTCCAAAACTAATATCTGAATTCAGCAAAGTTGCAGGATACAAAATTAATGCACAGAAATCTGTTGCTTTCCTATACACTAATGATGAACTAGCAGAAAAAGAAATCAGGATAACAATTCCATTCACAATTGCATCAAAAAGAATAAAATACCTAGGAATAAACCTAACCAGGGAAGTGAAAGACCTATACTCTGAAAACTACAAGACACTCTTAAGAGAAATTAAAGAGGACACCAACAAATGGAAACTCATCCCATGCTCTTGGCTAGGAAGAATTAATATTGTCAAAAAGACCATCCTGCATAAAGCAATCTACAGATTCAATGCAATCCCTATCAAAATTCCAACAGCATTCTTCAATGAAATGGAACAAATAGTTTTAAAATTCATATGGAACCACAAAAGACCACGAGTAGCCAAAGCAATCCTGAGAAGGAAGAAAAAAGCAGGGGGGATCTCGCTTTCCAACTTCAAGCTCTACTACAAATTCACAGTAATCAAGACAATTTGGTACTGGCACAAGAACAGAGCCACAGACCAGTGGAACCGAATAGAGAGTCCAGATATTAACCCAAACATATATGGTCAATTAATAAATGATAAAGGAGCCATGGACATACAATGGGGAAATGACAGCCTCTTCAACAGTTGGTGTTGGCAAAACTGGGCAGCTACATGTAAGACAATGAAACTGGATCACTGTCTAACCTCATACACAAAAGTAAATTCTAAATGGATCAAAGACCTGAGTGTAAGTCATGAAACCATAAAACTCTTAGAAAAAATCATAGGCAAAAATCTCTTGGACATAAACATGAGCGACTTCTTCATGAACATATCTTCCCGGGCAAGGGAAACAAAAGCAAATATGAACAAGTGGGACTATATCAAGCTGAAAAGCTTCTGTACAGCAAAGGACACCATCAATAGAACAGAAAGGTACCCTACAGTATGGGAGAATATATTCATAAATGACAGATCCAATAAAGGGTTGACATCCAAAATATATAAAGAGCTCATGCACCTCAACAAACAAAAAGCAAATAATCCAATTAAAAATGGGCAGAGGAGCTGAACAGACCATTCTCCAAAGAAGAAATTCAGATGGCCAACAGACACATGAAAAGATGCTCCACATTGCTTATCATCAGAGAAATGCAAATTATAACCACAATGAGATATCACCTCACAGCAGTAAGGATCGCCACCATCCAAAAGACAAACAACATCAAATGTTGGTGAGGTTGTGCAGAAAGGGGAACCCTCCTACACTGCTGGTGGGAATGCAAATCAGTTCAAACATTGTGGAAAGCAGTATGAAGGTTCCTCAAAAAGCTCAAAATAGAAATACCATTTGACCCAGGAATTCCACTTCTAGGAATTTACCCTAAGGATGCAGCACTCCAGTTTGAAAAAGACAGGTGCACCCCTATGTTTAGAGCATCACTATTTACAATAGCCAAGAAATGGAAGCAACCTAAGTGTCCATCAGTAGATGAATGGATAAAGAATATGTGGTACATATACACAATGGAATATTACTCAGCCATAAGAAAAAACAGATCCTACCATTCGCAACAACATGGATGGAGCTAGAGGGTATTACGCTCGGTGAAGTAAGCCAGGCAGAGAAAGACAAGTACCAAATGATTTCACTCATATGTGGAGTATAAGAACAAAGAAAAACTGAAGGAACAAAACAGCAGAAGAATCACAGAACCCAAGAATGGACTAACAGTTACCAAAGGGAAAGGGACTGGGGAGGATGGATGGGAAGCGAGGGATAGGTCAGGGAAAAAGGAAGGGGGCCTTACATTTAGCATGTATAATATGGGGGTAGGCATAGGGAGGGATGTGCAACAGAGAGAAGACAAGTAGTGATTTTACAGCATCTTACTATGCTGATGAACAGCTATTGTATTGGGGTTTGGTCGGGGGTCTTGGTGATGGGGGGAGTTTAGTAACATTAATGTTCTTCATGTAATTGTAGATTAATGATAATAAAACGAATAACAAAAAAACATATAAGCCATCACTTGATACTCTCTTTTTCTGCTCATAGTGACATTAACAACTTTGCCAGAGCTTGACGCTTTAACTCTAACCCCAGTCCTTCCAGTCCTTAGCCTGGACCACTGAGGGGGTGCTGGTTGACCCTTGGGCCCCTAATCATGTTTGCTCTCTGGGGCACTTGCTTTCCATGTTCCCAAATCTCCTGTGTTTGTTTCTTTCTGTGGTCAAAATCTTTCTCAAAAACTGTCTTTTGAGACTAAGTCTCTCTAGCAGAGATGTTTGGGCCTCAAATTAATATGGTTATTTCAGTTTTACCCTGTGCTCTCTCCTTCCATGTGCATGTAGGGATGCCCTAGGGGCACCAGTTGAAGTACACATCCACGTAAAACAATAATCACTAGAGGCAACACTATGAATTCTTTCCAGTCATGCTTTATATTTAATTACTATAGTTTTAGATTTTTGTTAATATAACACGTAGAGATTATTACTTCTATTTTATAGATGAGTAAACTGAAGCACCAGGAGACTACTAGTTTTACAGATTTCCTGTTTACATAACCTCTAAACCTAGGCCCCTGCCTTTTCTCTATATTGAGGACATGTTGAGTGTAGGCTATATTCTCAGGCTCTTCCTCAATTAAGGAAAATTTCAAGATCCCTCGTGGATGTCAGGATGGAACGATGTGGTTTCTGGGTGTAGGTGGTGGTGTGGTTTCTGGAAAGCTGCCAACCAGCTCAGTGAGAGAATGAAATCCTTCTTTAAAGCAAAGGATATGGAACCCATGGAAATGTTTATACAAGATAGGAGAAATCCACAGCGTGCTCCTGATGTGAGATGCAGATTTCTGAAATCCCCATGTCTGCACAGGTGTGATCGGTTGTGGCTCAGATCCCAGTAAGGGAGAGTTCCACCAGGAGTCAGTTTACCCTTGCTTTTCCACTGGGCATTTTGTTATTTTTCCATGTTTCTCCTTTGGCCACAACTTCACCTGCTTTTTCTGGAGATGGTTTACCAGGGGTAGAAACCCAGACAAAACAACATCAGCTCATTCCCAAGTATTTAAGGTTGGAGCAAAAGAATGAAAGATTGAGGTCCCAGGCCCTGCCTCCCCTCAGCAAGGCCAGGCTTAGCCTAATTAATTTTTTTACGCTTCCAGCAGCACTGTCCCCTCCCCCCACTATTCATCTTGGCATACTCTCTCCCTTTCTCCCCTCTGTAAGACTTTTAAATTTTTGAGTATTTTTTTTAGTTGCCAAACTTCAATCTAAACAGAATTTAAATTATTTTCTTCATGGTCACACCAGTTCACATATGTATTAGGAGATGTGTTCAGATGCCAGAGATGGTATAGGGGCAGAGTGGAGAGTGGAGAGTTAGACTGTTTACTCCTTCTTCTGTCACATTTAAACTCTAGGGCTGACACTCCCAGAAACCTCACTGTGGTATTTTCTTTCAAAAATGTCAGGCCAATAAAATGTGGATAACATAAGAATCAAGCCAAACAATTAATAATATTAACATTATTTACTGTATATGCTGGGTTAAATGACTTTGTGTGGAATGACCACTTGTAGGAGGAATAAAATATGAGCCACACAAACATGTTTATCTCAAGCTGGTCAGCTTGGAACTGTTTGAATATTTGAGTTTCATAGAAGCCACACTGCACAGAACCAAACACTGAGATAGGGAAAATTGTTTCAAATGGGCTTTCTGGGTCAAAATGTGGTCAGTGCCTCAAAAGAAAAGCAACAGATGCAGTAATATTTTAAGATTTGGCTTTACCACACCTTTCTTTCTAGGATTTCAATTTCTGTTTATTTTCTCTTTTTCCAAAGCAAACTCACCTGTGACCAATCTGAAAATTTGATTTAAAAATTCAGTAATCTTTTAAAGTATGTTTAGTCTGATAATATTTTTGTTTATTGCCTGAACCAGTACATTTACATTTATTGTCATTCTTGATATATTTGATTTTATTCATTCCATTCCATTTTACTCTTTCTACTTGGCATATCTTAAAAAGCATTTCCTTTTGCTTTATTATTATGTTTGGAATTAATTTTCCCCTAATTCTGAATTTTTTCTCTATATTAATTTTCTTTTTACTGATAATTGGTATTATTTTCTTTTAGAAAATGCCCTAGGAAATTTAATACCACTATTTAACCCAATGATAGCCTAAAATGAATAATAATATACTCAGCTGCATCTGAGCAATACAATAATTTTAAGATACTTTAAAATTTAATCATCTACTCAAGTTACATGTTTTGTTGTCTAGGATTTTATGTCTGTCTTGAATTTTGTATTTTTAAAATTTATACTATATATTACGCTTTTTGCATATTCAGTGTATTTTCCTTGCTCACAATTCCTTCTTTCATCTCAGTCTACCTTTCTGGAATTATTTTCTTTCTTCCTGAAGCATGTCTTTTAGGAGATCTTTAGAGAGGAATTGTTGTGAGTAAACTCTCTCACTTTTGCATATGTACCTCTCAAGAAAAATTTAAACTATATATAAGGAATGTGTGGTTTAAAGTTTAAATAACACCCACTCAGTTTGTTTTCTGTTTCTGTTTATCTGAAAATACCTATATTTTGCCCTTGTTCTTGAAAGGTTGTTTTATGAATGTAGAATTCTAAGTTGACCAATATCTTCTCTCTTTGAAGATATTCACACTTCCGCTCACTCTCACATTTGTCTGTCCATTATTTTTTAGAAGATATTGGCTGTCTAAATTTTATTCATTTGTAGGTTATGTGCTTTTCCTTTCTGGCTGCTTTTAAGATATTTTCTTCTGTACTTACTGAAATATGCCTGGATACTAGAAATTTATTGCACTTCATGAAATTTGGTCAATTTTAGAAAATGATACCATTATCTTTTAAATATTGCCTTTCCCTCATTCACTTGGTTTTCTATTTTTGAAATTGAGTAGATGTATATTGGAAGTTCTCACTCTACCATCCACATCTCTTAACATGTTTTTCATATTTCCATCTTTTGCTCTATGAGTTGCATTTTAGATAATTTCTTCAGATCAGTTTGACTTTTCAGCTGTGTTTAATCTGTTATCTAATCCTTTCATTAAATTTCAGGCTGTTTTTCAAATCTGCCTATTAATAAATATGCATAGTATTATTGGTTTGTCATTATTTCAGTATCCTTTTTATTTTTAAAAATAATATTAAACAAATTTATTTCCTATTCCATATTTGTTAATGTAGACATCTGCTTTTCTGTAAGTTTTTCTGGTGACCTTTCAGCTTACTTTTTCCATCCATTAAACCAAAGATCTCCTCTCACTAAATTAAAGACCTCTTTATCCTCATTACAGATCTACCTGGTTAACCTTACCAGCTGCAGGGAGAGAAGCCAGCACAGAGACAGAGTATGGTTTCCCTCATTACTGCTGCTTGGCTCAACTCTGATTTCCGTGGCCACTGTCATGGGTGGTTTTGTGTGAGCTCAGCCATCTTGCTGACAAAATTGCATCTGAAACAAGTTGTGTCTTCAGCTCTTTGCTTTGGAGCCTTGTCTGAAACCTCAGGAAGCTGCTCAGCCTTCAAGTAAGATGGTAACACTCAAACCACAGGAAGGTGCAGCTGGCAGAGAATCAGACTGCTTCTTTGGAAACCTGCCTGTTGATGGTCTCTTTGGGTCTTTTTTCTTGGGCTGCTTCTCCTGTTACCTGGTAGCTGAAGTGGGCAGAAGGCAAAGTTCTCCACATTGAATAAATGTTTATGTAATTTTCTGTTTTCAGTTGGGGAATTGGCCCCTGTGCATATGAAAGTCTTCCATGTTCACAAAGACCATCATGGCTAGAACAGTTACTGAGTATTTTCAGATGGAAGGTACAGTGTCAGTCTCTCTGTTTGTCTGTGTAACACCAAAATATGGACCCTGATTTTGCATGACTGACTGTTGCTTTTGAGCTTAGCTTATCTGTCAAAAAATATAGCACCATTTACTATAATATATTATTGTAATGAAGAATTGTTTAAATTAAACTCAGATACATATGAGAACACCTTAGTAACAATTGCCTAGCATCAAAATCAATCCTCTCAACTGTGCTGATATTTTAAAACTTTAATTTTGAAAAATTCAAAATTTCAAGATATAGTACCTTAAAATCACATATACCCTTCACTTAAATTCACCAAATAACATTTTGCCACATTTGTTTCCCTTCTTTGCCTGTCTTACTCTGTATCTCTTTGTTTCTCTTCTCTCTCTCTATATATATATATAGATAGATAGATAGATAGATAGATAGATAGATAGATAGATAGATAGATAGATATTTACATATACCCATCTGTGTGTGTATTCACACATACATACATATATATTTGACTGGTTCTTTGACAGTAAATTGCTGACATCATCTTTTCCTAAATATTTCTGCATGCACCTACACAGACAAGTGTATTCTCTTACATAACCTCAGTGCAATGATCAAAATCAGGAAATTCAACATTGATACAATATTATCCAATATAGAATATATATTCAAATTTTGCTAATTGCCTCAATGTTTTTGACAGCAATATTTTTCCCTATCCAAAACCTGTTATAGGATTAGGGCATCTTACTTAATTGTTGGATCTTTTTAGTCTCCCTTAATCTGGAAAATATCATCAATCTTTGTTTTGTCTCATATGGCATTGATATTTTTGAAGAGTACAGGCCAATTTTTTATGTGATCTGTTGACATTAAAAAATAGCTGTTAAAACAGCTGATATGAGAATGGGTATTACTCCAAATTTATAGACACGATAGTGATTTCTTTAGATTAAGTCAATTTGTGGCTGGAGTTAATAAAATTCCCTCATCCCTTTTCCTTCAATGTATTCTGTACTATATGGATATATATATATATATATATATATATAGACTAATTGAACTATATATATAGTTCAATTAGGAGAAAATAAATGAATTTAGGGCTTTGAGACCTTCCCTGATATAATTGAGGTCAATCCTATGGTGCCACAAAACTATGGTTAGGAATCAATGGTCTTTTGAGAAACACAGACCACATGGATTTTAACACATTTGACAGATCATTTCTATTGATAACATATCCTGAGTAGCCATACATCTGGAAATAAAACAAAGTACTATATAAAATTTAAATTGTATCAAGAAAGGGATTTTTTGAATACTAAAAAAGAAAAGCAACTTTGCTTGCATACCTAGAGAATAAGACTGGTGATTCTATACAGTTCCCACGAACAATGATATATGGTAACCTACTTTTTATATGATTTCCCTTTAGAACTAAAATCCCAGTTATGATGAAGGAAAAAGATGCTACTTATGAAAAAAGTCGTTTCAGTATCCAAAACACAGATAAGCTACATTTATATATAGCTGCCCAGCTCCGTGAGGAATGCCACCGAGTAGTGCCATCAGGATCAATCTACAAGAGGATTT
This sequence comes from Manis javanica, assembly GCF_040802235.1. NCBI lineage: Eukaryota > Metazoa > Chordata > Mammalia > Pholidota > Manidae > Manis > Manis javanica. The sequence continues at coordinate 34,229,905 of NC_133160.1, read as the reverse complement.
TCCCCTTAAGGATTTTGATTTTCAGAACAAAATGAGAGACACACATGAAACCAAAGTGGATAAGGAAGACAAAAAGCTGCCACTGATGCTTAATCTCTGGACTACTTCAGATTAATGGACCGGGAAGCACGAATTGCTGCTGCTGAAGGAAACAGGTTAGTTAATATTTATTCTATAAGCCTTCAAGTGTGGAATTACCTTATTTATTCTGAGTCTTGTGGAAGTCTAGTGTAATGTGATTAGAAAGAATCAAGCATTTGTTTCTGTCTTTGAATAATATTGAGCTCCAAAGTAATTTTTTGGACACAGGTGATGTTTGAACATTTTAAATATTCCTTACCCCTCAGCACGTTGCACTCTCTTAATTACATTTCAATAATTGCATTAGAGTTGTGTCCTTTGGGGCATTTTTTTGCTTTGATTTGATATTTTGTTTGACATTTCTGGTTTTTTTTAAAAATAGTTTTTAAAAACTGTATTGGTTACTCAAGGTTGTGTGTGGAGTACCTCAGAATTTGTTCTGATTGCTGGTACTAATGCCAGCAGCTGAATTATCAAAGTATCTGTCAGATTCAGAGAAATGGCAACTCTCTCAATTATCTGCCTATCATTCCTGATCAAAGGAGGGATGGAAACTGCTCTTCATAGCCGTTTCTCAGGGAACATTATTATTCATTCTGGATTGAAGCCATAGGAAGATGCTATATAACATGTTTGTAGACTGTGTAATTTAACATGAGATAGTGTCATGAAAAAGAAATTACAAAATTTTACTTGGCTTGAAGTGTTCTTATTAATCTTTTTTCACCCTTTCTTTTGCTGTTGAGTTGGTTCTCTCCTGGGAAGATAACATTGGTATTTTTGTATTTTTGATTTAATGAAAAATAGTGAAACCATTCACAACAATTTCACACTTTTTTATGTGACAATGAAATGAGGAGAGAGCATACTCAAGTAACCGATGTTGGTCACAGAAATGAATAATTCATTTGATTACCTCACTTCTGTCTTTCCTTTATAATGGAAATGGAATTGTGGAAACTGAAATATGACTCTTTATCCAGTGGATTTAGAGCCTTTCAGTGAACTAAAAATACAAGTTATCTAAAATAATTTTGTTTTTGTTTGTCTGTTTGAATGGAAGGATAAAGAGAAGGGAGGAACTGAAATTGCCTTTTTTCTTGGGCGGTTGGGAGATGAAACTCAAAATATTGTAGAGCTCCAGATACACAGCAAAGTACCTCAAGAACAGAAACTCCACAGCCTCCCTTTGTTTCTGTTAAATTTTTGAGATTTATTTTTGGAGCCACTTTTCTTCCTCTTAACAGCACCAGCATATTATAACTTAGGATAAGCTTTTCCCCGAGGTTTGAAAACTGATACTTTAAGAATATCTTCATGCACTAAAAGCCAAAAGAATGCTCTCCCAGAAAGGGTGTGTGATCCCTGAAGGAAGAGTAGGAAAAGGAATTGGAAGGTACGGAAACATTTAAAAGATGTTTGTAAACCTTCTAGTTTGGGACTCACTTTGGTTAGCTAAAATTCTCGCTTGCTAATTCTCCTTCTTCTTGCCTCACTCATCTTTTCTCTCTTCCATACCTGCTACATGACGCTACGTTGATAACATTGGTGAGAGCAGGCGTGCGTGCACACACACACACGCACGCACGCACACACACATGCACACACGCCCCCTGGTGAAAGAGGTGGGCCTGGCTGAATATCGCATGGAGATTGCTGTGTCTGGAGTACAGTGTAAAATGATAATGGAAAATGAGATTAAAGATCCCACCTGAAGACCCTTTATTCCATAGGCCAGAGGCTTGCGAACTATAGTCCACTGGGCAAATCCTGCCCTTGATTTTTCTTTTTTGAAGTAAAGGTTTATACACCTACACCCACTTATTTACATACTGTCTATGGCCACTTTTGGGGCACAGTAGCAGAGCTGGGTAGTATGGTAGAAACCATATGACCTGCAAAGCCGAAAATTTTTGTTATCTGGCTTATTGCAAAAAACATTTGCTGACCCCTGCTCGAAGTCAAAAGGGTGATCCCAGACCAGCAGATTCAGTATCCCCTAGGAATTTGTTAGTATGAAAATTTCCAGCCCTATCCCAGACATAAGGAATGACAGCCTCTGGGGGTGTGGCCATAATCTGTGTTTTAACAAACCTTTTGGGTAATTCTGATCCATTCTCAAGACTCCTCTGGGTCAGAGCAACCCAACCAGATGCTGCTAATGAGTTACAGATGTGCCCAAGATACTGGTCTACTGGCTGGCTTCTTGTGGAATCACAAAGGATCACAGTCTGGGGCAGCACAAAATTTGAGTTATATTTTAAAAGTTCATTTTGAGAGTTTAATGATGATTTCCATGCAAAATGAATTTCCTGCCAATCTCAGAGACCATTTTCTAAGAACAAAAAAGAATACTTTATAGTTCACAAAGTAGTTCAGGTGGTCTCAAAGGCATTTCCATTGGAAATGTTACTTTACGAGGCACAGTTCCTGTGGATAGAAGGCATGTGTCTATGTGTGTGTGCGTATGTGTATTTAATACCTTTTTCTTTAAAAAAGATAAATATCTTTCAGGTGAATTCTGCAGAGGGATACATAAATTTATTTTTAAAATATCCTTATACAACCCTGTTGTATCATGCTTTAAACAAACATATATGAAAAGCTAGACTAGATAAATTAGCCTAGAGGTCCAAGATGTTCAATAACTAACTTACTTGAAACAGCAATAGCCCTGTTTGCACCTAAACAGGATTCCACTGCCAACAATCCATTGCAAGTCCTGTTTTCAGAACATTTCTGCTTTCAGCAACGTTGGCCTGTAGGCCAGCCCATTCATAAATAGCAAGTGAAGACTTGACTGTCAACTGCCCGTAATAAACAGTGGCCTGCAGCCCATCCATCATGAGGATAGAGAAGTTTGACTCTTTAATGGTTTGCAGACTAGGGCCTAAACACAACACTGGCCTTGGGAATTAGGCTTGTAGTCTACTGATGCTGGGTCTTCACTTTCCTATCTGCAAATCTGTGCTCTGGGATTTAGGTCTGTTTCAGGATGCCTAGGATGATCTCAGAAGTCACATTAGTTGGGTCCATTATGCTTTGAAAAATCCCCTGTGGCTTTTGGCTATCTGGGGATTTCTGCCATCCTCAGAGTCTTACCCAATGGACTGTTAATTGGCTCATTTTAGCTTGAGACAGTATTAGGGCTGGCACTCCCTGCAAACACTGTACATGCCCACCAAATACATATGTACACATGAAATGATGAATAAGCACCTGGGCATTTGGACCCCAAAGCCTGTGGTCCTCCTGTGCTGTAGGTTCGCCACAGGATGAATATTACTCAGGCCCAGTTTGAATAATTGCATGGTTGGGCCAAGATAGCAAATGGAGTTTAACTGCTCCCCCCTACCAGGCTCTTCTCACCACTGTGAGGGACTTTGTGCGTGCAGCTCCCCCAGCTGATGTGCCACTTGTTGGCTTACAGATAGATACCTGAGCTACCAGAGAAGTCTGCCTTAGACAGGCCAAGTGCAGGAAGAGGCCCTGTGCAGGTATTTCTGGGCTCATGGTGCTCAGAGAGCAGTCTGCAAAAGGAGATGTGGACTCTGGGTGGGCCTGTCCTCTTGGACTAAGCTTCTTGTTCCATGGGGAGCAGATGATCAGAGGAAGACAAGAGCTGACCCTCTGAGGCATGGGGCCCAGGCCAGGGACCTGGGTCAGCCAAGTCTAAAAGTGGCTCCAGAAAAGACCTCAACCTTCTTGCACTGACTTATGTGTGGCAGGATAGTTTTTTGTTGCAGGAGTGTCCTGCCTGTGTGCTGTAGGGGTGTGTGGCAGCATCCTTGGGTAGAACCCACTAGATGCCAGTTAACACCTCAATTGTGACAGCTAACTATGTCTCTGGACAATGTCCTGCCAACTTGGTCAGATGTCCCCTGGAGGGCATAATTGCCCCTGGTTGAGAGCCACTGTTTTGTACTAGATTTACGTAGTCCCAGTCAAATGTGGGTCTCCCTCAATTGACTCAGAACTGGATCTTCCTTCATGGGGCTTTTAAAACAAGAGTGAAACGCAAAGTATGACAGCTCCTTTATATTATATCCTGTATCATCATTATGCAAAATGATAGTTCCCAGCCTTGTTAGAGAGTTGGTTCACAACCACAGTGGAAGGTAAAGTCAGAAATTTGTGTTCTCAAATTTTATCAGCCTGGGATTAGGGCCCAGGCCATCATACAGATGGCTGCTATTTCACAGGCAAACATCAAAGAAAAAGTGTCATCTCATGTACTGATTTCATCAAATACAAACAATAAAATCATAGACTTTGATTCTATTAACTCAGAAGAAAATCTGCTTGGTGTTATAAGCCCAAAGTTGAGAACAGAATGCAAATGTTAAGAATAGAAATTCTCCACACTAAAATATATCAGGGATAATGAATATTATATCCAACTCCAATTTCAACACATGGCTACATCTCACAGACCAGAGTCCACTTGAAATCACATTTCTATCATTCCCTCAAATAAAATAATATGAAAATAATTAGCAAGCTACCTGTTTATTCTAAACCAACTGAATTTATATTATTGAGTCTTACTCACCTTTTTTGCTTTTACTTTTCTCATGTGAACATGCATATTAAAAAAGAAAGTTTTTCCAATTAAGCAGAAAAATATAAGAACTTACATAGGACTGTAGTTGGCAAGCTGCAGCCTATAGGACAAATCTAGCCAACCCCTGCTTTCTAAATAAGGTTTTATTGAAACACATTCATGTCTATTTATATGCATATTTTCTGTGGCTACTTTCTATAGTAGTACAATAGCTGACTTGAATAGTTGCGATCAACTGAGATTTTGTGGCCTGTAAAGATGAAAATATTTATCTGTCCTTTAGATGAAATATTTTTTACCTCCCTAATACAGGAGATACAGGCATGTGGCTGTAACTTCAGAGGACTTCCAAAAATTTAAATGCATGCTTAAGTTTCACTTAAGCATGTCCCTTTTTCCAATTGTGCACTTAAGTTCTCATTTCATGTTGATGAGGGTTATAGTACTTATTTTTGATAATCACCTGGTCCCTCTGTAACTGGTTTTTGTTTCAGCTACTTGAGCACCAACCTGTTGGTTTAGGGGAGGAAGTTATATTTCTCAATGGATAAACCCAGGTTCTTTATATCCTAGATGGTAGTCACAGGGGGCTCTTATTTAAACTTATCATTGCCTTATGATAACATTATCTCAAATCCAATAAGATCTCTTTAAAAGATGTGTCAAAAACGTATCAAGTCTTTGAAATGGAATAAGCAATTCTCTTCTCTCTTTTGTCTGAAAGCTCTCCTGGTATTTGCACATTGCTCGTATTTCCTGCTTAGTACCAAGAAATACTTTCAGATGAGTTGTGTGGTGTGCTCATGTGGAAGGAGGGAAGGCGGCTATTTTGAGGACTACCATTTGTCACTAAGATGATTGTCCTATTATTTCATGGCATTTCTATCGTCTGATTTTTCTTTTCTGATTCAGGAAAAGTCAGTAATAGAATTCCATTATGATACCTTTGTGCATTTGCCATTTGTCTCAAGTCATCTATAATAGTTTGTGAATGCTGTGCTTAGAAGGATTGAAGAACTGTAGAAAACTCTTAAGAATTTTTTAAAGATCTTTGGGTTCCAGTCTACTTAATAATATATATTATATAACAGGTATATATCATAGATATCTGGCTCTAGAGAAATCAACATGTATATCACACTGTTAGTATTATAATGTATGAAAAGACATTAAGTAGCTTTAGTCTATTTGTCCATGTCTGTGTGTGTGTGTTTGTAGATGTGTGAAGGTGTGTATGTCATACAGTGTGTGAAAAGCAATTATCTACAGACAAAATTGAGGGTAAGACCTTGAGACAGGTAACCCCTTGTCAAGGTCAGATGTTTGTTGATGTAACCAAGCTTGTTTATACCGACTTTGTAATTTTTGTGCAGCTTAGAAAATGCTGCTTATGTAAAATGAAACATTCCTTACTACTCAGCCTGCTTTTAAATTTAGAGGCAGATTTCTTGCTTTTCTTGCACATTTTATTCTTTCCTGGATTTTCTTTTTGGCTAACACCCTGAAGTATTATTCATTACCCTCAATCCCAACTGTTCCTTCCCAACTTTCTTCAGTGGCATCTCTACAAAACTAGCCTTGGAGGTGGCCCTCTGATCCCCAGGTTGGAGATGACAGGATTCTGGCCTCCCCATAAACACTATGTCCTTAGGTCTCAATCCCTAATTTCCATCTTCTGCCTATTCCTTAAGAAATCAGACAGCTTGTCCTAGATCATAAGGAGGGCAGAAAGCCTATAATAGCAGCTAGACTAGCCCAAACTCATCCCCATTAACAGAAAAGATTTCCTTTACTGCAAGCAGAGTGTTAATGTCATCTTTGTTGCCCTTCAAGAGAAAACACCTCCCTTAGACCTCTAGCATAGCCTCTTAGCCTTTTAGATTTATCTCCTTCCCCTCTCCCAGACTGTGAGCCGCCTGTGTGAGAGACCTATATCTTGATTATCTTTGTATTCTCCAAAGAAGTGTCTCCGGACACAGTCAGTGACAAATGACTGTTTATTGAATGAAAAAAATAATAATAAATTAGTTTTAAGCCTTTTGTATCAGAAAGAGAGCATCAGCAAACAATGGATTCTGTCATGTGTCAATTAACTGCCTCATTCTCTGATGCTAAAAATAAAATGTAACAGAGGTCATGGAATTTCATAGCTGGGAAGGAGGCATTGACCATCTAGTCCAATGACAGTTGACTGTTGGGAAGTGTGAAGCTCAGAGAGGAAAGGGGAAATAAACATTTATAGGGCACCACTGTATGCTAGATCAGTGCTTTGCCAGTATCTAATCTTCATGGTAATGACTTGTATACTCAGTTATGAAAAATAGGAGCATCCTGTGAGAAATCACGGTGTGAAGACTTCAAGTGACAGGCTCAAGTTCACAGAGCCTGAGCAGAGCTGGTTCTGCCAAGCTTCAAAGCCATGCTCACACCCTGTTCAGGCAGCCCTTAAGTACTGTAATTTTGCATTGCCTGCTATTTACTTAAAACCACATAATATCTAACTAACAATTTACATGAAATACAGAGACAGAAAAATACATCACAAGATACCACAAAGAAACTACTGGGGGAAATCTCATCCAGAATTGGGAAAAATCTATAGGGCAAATGGCCCTGTTATTCAACAAATAAATGGTATTAAACAACAACAATAGGTAGGGGATGATTATATAATAAAGGATTTAAGGATGTATTAACCAAATGCAATCAATGAGACCTTGTTTGGATGCTAATTCATGAACTGATTATAAAAAAAAGTTGAGAAAAATGGGGAAATCAAACATGAATTGACATTAGATGAGAGTAAATACTATTGCAAATTCTTTTTGGTATGAAACTATTATTTTGGTTGTTTAAAAACTCCTTATGGAGGGGGAGCCAAGATGGCGGCGTGAGTAGAGCAGTGGAAATCTCCTCCCAAAAACACATAGAGCTATGAAAATATAACAAAGAAAAATCTTCCTAAAATAGAGACCACAGGACACAGGACAACATCCAGACCACATCCACACCTGCAAGAACCCAGCGCCTTGTGAAGGGGGTAAGATACAAGCCCCAGCCCGGCGGGACCCGAGCGCCCCTCCCCCCGGCTCCCGGCGGGTGGAGAGAAACCGGAGCAGTTTTTTTTTTTGGCGAGCGCTTTTTGGAAGCCTTAGAGGGACGGGCCCCCGTTGCTGGGGAGGCAGGGTGGCGGGACCGGTGAGGAGGTGCCTGGGAACGGCGCCGGAGGACAAAGAATATCCCGCGTTTCTCCCTGCGAGACCTGGGGGCGGGTGCCTGAGACCGGTGCCTGAGGACGGAGGAGGTCGCGCGTTTTTCCCCTTTTTTTTTTTCTCTTTTTGGCAAGCGCTTTTTGGAAGCCTTGAAGGGACGGGGACCCCAGTGCTAGGGAGGCACGGTGGCGGGACTGGTGAGCGGGTGGCTGGGACCGGCGCCTGAGGACAAAGAATATCCCCCGTTTTTCCCTGTGGGACCGGTGGGCGGGTGCCTGAGACCGGCACTTGAGGACAGAGGAAATCGCGCGTTTTTCCCCTTTTTTTTTTTCTCTTTTCTGCGAGTGCTTTTTGGAAGCCTAAAAGGGACAGGGACCCCGGTGCTAGGGAGGCAGGGCGGCGGGACTGGTGAGCGGGTGCCTGGGACCGGCACCTGAGGACAAAGAATATCCCGCATTTTTCCCTGTGGGACCGGTGGGTGGGTGCCTGAGACCAGCACCTGAGGACGGAAGAAATCGCGCGTTTTCCCCCTTTTTTTTCTCTCTTTTTGCCAAGTGCTTTTTGGAAGCCTTGAAGGGACAGGGACCCTGGTGCTAGGGAGGCAGGGCGGTGGGACTGGTGAGCGGGTGCGTGGGACCAGTGCCTGAGGACCAAGAATATTGAGCGTCCCTTCCCTGCGGGACCGGTGGGTGGGTGCTTTTTGGAAGCCTTGAAAGGACAGGGACCCTGGTGCTAGGGAGACAGGGCAGCAGGACCAGTGCGCGGGTGCCTGGGACCGGCACCTGAGGAAAAAAAAAAAAAAAAAATCGCGTGTTTTTTCTTTTTTTTTTCCTTTCTGTTCCCTCTCTCATTGTTGCTGTTGTTGTTTTGGTTTGGAGAGTGCTTTTTGGAAATCTTAAAGGGGCAGGACAGGTCACTTAGACCAGAAGCAGGGAATCTGGGGATCTCTGGGCACTCTAACCCCCTGGGCAGCAGGGAGCACAGAGGCCCCTTACGGAGATAAATAGTCTCCTGGCTGCTCCCCCTCTAACGGGGCTCCACCATTTTGGAGGAACAGCCCCAGCCAGGCCAAGCCCACAGCAACAGTGGAGATAAACTCCAAAGCAACTGGGCAGGAAACAGAAGCCCTGTCTGCGCACAGCTGCCCAGCACAAGCCACTAGAGGTCGCTATTCTCCCAGGAAAAGGCTACAAACCAACAAGAAGGGAAGCTCTTCCAGCGGTCACTTGTACCAGCTCTGCAAACTATCTCTATCACCATGAAAAGGCAAAACTACAGGCAGACAAAGATCACAGAGACAACACCTGAGAAGGAGACAGACCTAACTAGTCCTCCTGAAAAAGAATTCAAAATAAAAATCATGAACATGCTGACAGAGATGCAGAAAAAAATGCAAGAGCAATGGGATGAGATGCAGAGAAAAATGCAAGAGCAGTGGGATGAGATGCAGAGAAAAATGCAAGAGCAGTGGGATGAAGTCCGGAAGGAGATCACAGATGTCAGGAAAGAGATCACAGAAGTGAAACAATCCCTGGAAGGATTTATAAGCAGAATGGATAAGATGCAAGAGGCCATTGAAGGAATAGAAGCCAGAGAACAGGAACGTATAGAAGCTGACATAGAGAGAGATAAAAGGATCTCCAGGAATGAAACAACACTAAGAGAAATATGTGACCAATACAAAAGGAAAAACATTCGTATTATAGGGATACCAGAAGAGGAAGAAAGAGGAAAAGGGATAGAAAGTGTCTTTGAAGAAATAATTGCTGAAAACTTCCCCAAACTGGGGGAGGAAATAATCGAACAGACCATGGAATTATACAGAACCCCCAACAGAAAGGATCCAAGGAGGACAACACCAAGACACATAATAATTAAAATGGCAAGGATCAAGGACAAGGAAAGAGTTTTAAAGGCAGCTAGAGAGAAAAAGGTCACCTATAAAGGAAAACCAATCAGGCTAACATCAGACTTCTCAACAGAAACCCTACAGGCCAGAAGAGAATGGCATGATATACTTAATGCAATGAAACAGAAGGGCCTTGAACCAAGGATACTGTATCCAGCACGACTATCATTTAAATATGATGGTGGGATCAAACAATTCCCAGACAAGCAAAAGCTGAGGGAATTTGCTTCCCACAAACCACCTCTACAGGGCATCCTACAGGGACTGCTCTAGATGGGAGCACCCCTAAAAAGAGCACAGAACAAAACACACAACATATGAAGAAGGGAGGAGGAGGAATAAGAAGGGAGAGAAGAAAAGACTCTCCAGACAGTGTATATAACAGCTCAATAAGCGAGCTAAGTTAGGCAGTAAGATACTAAAGAAGCTAACCTTGAACCTTTGGTAACCACGAATCTAAAGCCTGCAATGGCAATAAGTACGTATCTTTCAATAGTCACCCTAAATGTAAATGGACTTAATGCACCAATCAAAAGACATAGAGTAATAGAATGGATAAAAAAGCAAGACCCATCTATATGCTGCTTACAAGAAACTCACCTTAAACCCAAAGATAAGCATAGACTAAAAGTCAAGGGATGGAAAAACATATTTCAGGCAAACAACAGTGAGAAGAAAGCAGGGGTTGCAGTACTAATATCAGACAAAATAGACTTCAAAACAAAGAAAGTAACAAGAGATAAAGAAGGCCACTACATAATGATAAAGGGCTTAGTCCAACAAGAGGATATAACCATTCTAAATATATATGCACCCAATACAGGAGCACCAGCATATGTGAAGCAAATACTAACAGAACTAAAGAGGGAAATAGACTGCAAGGCATTCATTGTAGGAGACTTCAACACACCACTCACCCCAAAGGATAGATCCACCGGGCAGAAAATAAGTAAAGACACACAGGCACTGAACAACACACTAGAACAGATGGACCTAATAGACATCTATAGAACTTTACATCCAAAAGCAACAGGATATACATTCTTCTCAAGTGCACATGGAACATTCTCCAGAATAGACCACATACTAGCTCACAAAAAGAGCCTCAGTAAATTCCACAATATTGAAATTCTACCAACCAATTTTTCAGACCACAAAGGTATGAAAGTAGAAATAAATTCTACAAAGAAAACAAAAAGGCTCACAAACACATGGAGGCTTAACAACATGCTACTAAATAATCAATGGATCAATGAACAAATCAAAATAGAGATCAAGGAATATATAGAAACAAATGACAACAACAACACTAAGCCCCAACTTCTATGGGATGCAGCGAAAGCAGTCTTAAGAGGAAAGTATATAGCAATCCAGGCACACTTGAAGAAGGAAGAACAATCCCAAATGAATAGTCTAACATCACAATTATTAAAACTGGAAAAAGAAGAACAAATGAGGCCTAAAGTCAGCAGAAGGAGGGACATAATAAAGATCAGAGAAGAAATAAACAAAATTGAGAAGAATAAAACAATAGCAAAAATCAACGAAACCAAGAGCTGGTTCTTTGAGAAAATAAACAAAATAGATAAGCCTCTAGCCCAACTTATTAAGAGAAAAAGAGAGTCAACACAAATCAACATAATCAGAAATGAGAATGGAAAAATCACGACAGACTCCACAGAAATACAAAGAATTATTAAAGACTACTATGAAAACCTATATGCCAACAAGCTGGAAAACCTAGAAGAAATGGACAACTTCCTAGAAAAATACAACCTCCCAAGACTGACCAAGGAAGAAACACAAAAGTTAAACAAACCAATTACAAGCAAAGAAATTGAAACAGTAATCAAAAAACTACCCAAGAACAAAACCCCGGGGCCGGACGGATTTACCTCGGAATTTTATCAGACACACAGAGAAGACATAATACCCATTCTCCTTAAAGTGTTCCACAAAATAGAAGAAGAGGGAATACTCCCAAACTCATTCTATGAAGCCAACATCACCCTAATACCAAAACCAGGAAAAGACCCCACCAAAAAAGAAAATTACAGACCAATATCCCTGATGAACGTAGATGCAAAAATACTCAATAAAATATTAGCAAACAGAATTCAACAGTATATCAAAAGGATCATACACCATGACCAAGTGGGGTTCATCCCAGGGATGCAAGGATGGTACAACATTCGAAAATCCATCAACATCATCCACCACATCAACAAAAAGAAAGACAAAAACCACATGATCATCTCCATAGATGCTGAAAAAGCATTTGACAAAATTCAACATCCATTCATGATAAAAACTCTCAGCAAAATGGGAATAGAGGGCAAGTACCTCAACATAATAAAGGCCATATATGATAAACCCACAGCCAGCATTATACTGAACAGCGAGAAGCTGAAAGCATTTCCACTGAGATCGGGAACCAGACAGGGATGCCCACTCTCCCCACTGTTATTTAACATAGTACTGGAGGTCCTAGCCACGGCAATCAGACAAAACAAAGAAATACAAGGAATCCAGATTGGTAAAGAAGAAGTTAAACTGTCACTATTTGCAGATGATATGATACTGTACATAAAAAACCCTAAAGACTCCACTCCAAAACTACTAGAACTGATATCGGAATACAGCAAAGTTGCAGGATACAAAATCAACACACAGAAATCTGTAGCTTTCCTATACACTAACAACGAATCAATAGAAAGAGAAATCAGGAAAACAATTCCATTCACCATTGCATCAAAAAGAATAAAATACCTAGGAATAAACCTAACCAAGGAAGTGAAAGACTTATACTCTGAAAACTACAAGTCACTCTTAAGAGAAATTAAAGGGGACACTAATAAATGGAAACTCATCCCATGCTCATGGCTAGGAAGAATTAATATCGTCAAAATGGCCATCCTGCCGAAAGCAATATACAAATTTGATGCAATCCCTCTCAAATTACCAGCAACATTCTTCAATGAATTGGAACAAATAATTCAAAAATTCATATGGAAACACCAAAGACCCCGAATAGCCAAAGCAATCCTGAAAAAGAAGAATAAAGTAGGGGGGATCTCACTCCCCAACTTCAAGCTCTACTACAAAGCCATAGTAATCAAGACAATTTGGTACTGGCACAAGAACAGAGCCACAGACCAGTGGAACAGATTAGAGACCCCAGAAATTAACCCAAACATATATGGTCAATTAATATTTGATAAAGGAGCCATGGACATACAATGGCAAAATGACAGTCTCTTCAACAGATGGTGCTGGCAAAACTGGACAGCTACATGTAGGAGAATGAAACTGGACCATTGTCTAACCCCATATACAAAGGTAAACTCAAAATGGATCAAAGACCTGAATGTAAGTCACGAAACCATTAAACTCTTGGAAAAAAACATAGGCAAAAACCTCTTAGACATAAACATGAGTGATCTCTTCTTGAACATATCTCCCCGGGCAAGGAAAACAACAGCAAAAATGAGCAAGTGGGACTACATTAAGCTGAAAAGCTTCTGTACAGCGAAAGACACCATCAATAGAACAAAAAGGAACCCTACAGTATGGGAGAATATATTTGAAAATGACAGATCTGATAAAGGCTTGACGTCCAGAATATATAAAGAGCTCACACGCCTCAACAAACAAAAAACAAATAACCCAATTAAAAAATGGGCAGAGGAACTGAACAGACAGTTCTCCAAAAAAGAAATACAGATGGCCAAGAGACACATGAAAAGATGCTCCACATCGCTAATTATCAGAGAAATGCAAATTAAAACTACAATGAGATATCACCTCACACCAGTAAGGATAGCTGCCATCCAAAAGACAAACAACAACAAATGTTGGCGAGGCTGTGGAGAAAGGGGAACTCTCCTACACTGCTGGTGGGAATGTAAATTAGTTCAACCATTGTGGAAAGCAGTATGGAGGTGCATCAAAATGCTCAAAACAGACCTACCATTTGACCCAGGAATTCCACTCCTAGGAATTTACCCTAAGAACGCAGCAATCAAGTTTGAGAAAGACAGATGCACTCCTATGTTTATCGCAGCACTATTTACAATAGCCAAGAATTGGAAGCAACCTAAATGTCCATCTGTAGATGAATGGATAAAGAAGATGTGGAACATATACACAATGGAATACTACTCAGCCATAAGAAGTGGAAAAATCCAACCATTTGCAGCAACATGGATGGAGCTGGAGAGTATTATGCTCAGTGAAATAAGCCAAGCGGAGAAAGAGAAATACCAAATGATTTCACTCATCTGAGGAGTATAGGAACAAAGGAAAAACTGAAGGAACAAAACAGCAGCAGAATTACAGAACCCAAAAATGGACTAACAGGTACCAAAGGGAAAGGAACTGGGGAGGATGGGTGGGCAGGGAGGGATAAGGGGGGGGAAGAAGAAGGGGGGTATTAAGATTAGCATGCATGGGGGGGAGGGAGAAAGGGGAGGGTGGGCTGCACAACACAGAGAGGACAAGTAGTGACTCTACAACATTTTGCTAAGCTGATGGACAGTAACCGTAATGTGGTTGTTAGGGGGGACCTGATATAGGGGAGAGCATAGTAAACATAGTATTCTTCAGGTAAGTGTAGATTAAAAATTTAAAAAAAAAAAGAAAGAAAGAAAGAAAGAAAAGGGGGATTACTCCTTAACAGGATAAAACTATTGGTAAATCAAAGATCAACGCATGCTTTAAATATCCTTAATGTTGATCACTTAAAGGGTGTCAGATGATCAGCTATGGAGGTACTCTTTTCTGATAATATTCCTTTCTCTTAATTAAAAAAAAAAAAAAAAAAAAAAAAAAAGCAGTTACTGTGTGCTGACCTCCAATGAGTTCTGCACAGCGGTATAGAGGGCATGTCAAAGTGTGGGCAAAGGGTCTGTTTGTTTCTATGCAGAAGATCAAGGCCTAGCTTGGATACCCAGAAAATGAACTAAGATACGATATGAGGAGGAGCTTCCGGCATCAGCACTCTCTGGAGGACTCGTGCCGGGGGATGATCATCAAAAAGCCTCCACAGGGATCCGGACGATGCTGCGGTTGTGGCTGCATCCAGCCCACCATCTCCTGGACTTGCCATAAGAAGGAGGAGGGAGATGTCTAGGCTGGCATGTGCATACAGTGAGACAACGAATTTGACTGGATCTGTACTGTTGGAACTCAACCAGGAGTTGGGAGGGGTGCAAGTTGTAGCACCCCAAAATCTCATGACTATAGACTATCTATGGTTAAAAGAACATATGGGATGTGAACAGATCCCAGAAATGGGCTGCTTTAATTTGTCTGATGGTTCAAGTACAGTTGGAAAATATCCATCATATCATAGATAAATTTTCACAAATGCCTAGGGTGCCTAAATGGTTTTCTTGGCTTCACTGGAGATGGCTGGTAATTATAGATTTGCTTTATTTATGTCACCGTATTCCTATTATGTCAATATGTGTGTGCAAATTAGTTAGTAGTTTAAAACCTATACATACTTAAGGTACTATACAAGAAGATATGTCAAAGAAATAATCAATCCTCCCAAGTTTCCTTCATATGCTACATCTATAGCTTTTCTTCTTCCTTCCTAACTACAAACTTTAAATAGAATTCGTGCCTCATATCGAATTTACCGAGTATCATAATTCCTCCAGGTGGTAAAGATACCTCGAGACAAGTGCTGGGCATAGAAGCCACAGGGCATAAATCTGCAAAGAAGTAAAAAGCTAACCTTTGCAAACAATATGGCTTCTCTCTCACTTACCAACTTTACATTTCCCTGTATGGCCCCGGAAGATGACTGGTTAGCCAGAGACGGGTAAGATTCCTCAAGGGAGGAACAACCTAAGACAGGCACAGTCGCAGGGGGGCCATCAGGTGAGAATTTGGGGATCAACAGAGGTGAGGCTCAGAACCTCACCCCCCCTGCTTTGAGAGAAATCTTCTGCATCCGTGGATGTCTTGCTGCCCTTGTCTAGCCTGGATTAATACTTAGTCCATAGGCACACACCTGATCATCTGATCATCTACATTTGCCTTCTTACAGCACTAAACTATGTTTTCTACCTTTATCTTGCATCTACCTACCACTTCAGCATTTTATTAAAAATAAAAATAATAATAATAATAGGAGAAATGTGGGATCAACATATAAATCAAGTACAAAAATCAAATGAATATTCATATTTGACCTGATGGTTTATAGGTCATATTGCATGATCAAAACCGAAAGTTTCTGTGATGACTGCCCTTGTACTGTTCACCATGTAAGAATTTATTCACTCTGTAAGAATTCGTTCACCATGTAAGAACTTGTTCGTTATGCTTCAGAAGATTGGAGACTGACGAGAATTAGGCTTGAGATGGATTAATGATTGTACATTGAGCATTGACCCCCCTATACTGAATTTTATTGTTGTTAACAACCATTTGATCAATAAATATGAGAGATGCCCTCTCAAAAAAAAAAAAAAAAAAAAAAAAAATCTAAACAATAAAAAAAAAAAAAAAAAAAAAAAAAAAAAAAAAAAACTCCTTATGTGTTAGAGATTCATACTCATTAAGAAATTGTGGGTGAAAACATACGATATCTGGGATTTACTTTAACATACTCCAGGTGATTTCATATACTATTTATGCAACTTAAAGAAAGGTATTTTTTTAACAAAGGCTGTAATACCCAGAGCCATTAACTTGGCCTGACTGTAAGGTCACACATAAGTTCCCTTCTGGAGTCTTAGGCAAAACTAAAATTCTTCATATATATTTAGTGTAACTCCATGTTAAAACAAAACAAGTGTCTCTGAAATGCAGAATGTATGTGGATGATAAACTCCAGTGTAACTGAGCCACTCCATTCCTCCTCTGGATGGAGACTGTCACTATGGTCAAGATGGCTTATGCTCCCTGCAAACCCTTCAGGGTCATCCGATATGTCCCACTTGGAGACATCTATTCAAAACAAAGTCAGGGTATCTTTATCCTGAGATCCTCTGGGTTAGAAACTCTGAAGTGAACAAAACTTCCAGGCAAATTGATAGCTATTTGGGAGATATTTGAAAGGCCTTCTTTGCATAGCTGAGGAATGGAGAATTCCCAGCTCATTTACTTAAATACTGCCTGCAGCCCCTAAGAAACCCTTTCTCTTTCTGGATATGCCTTTGAAAGAGTCAGCAAAGAAAGAAAGGAAAGAAAGGACTCACTTCCTGCTGCCTCTGCCCAGAGGTCCTCTAGATGGCCAGCTCCATGTTGACATTTCTTTTTGTAACACAAAAGGTTTATTAGAATCAAGATACATGTACAGTGTGCAACATTTAAGTTATTTCACACTGCACATAGATTTTACCTCTATTATTATTATTATTTTCTTGGTGTGGTGAAGTTTTTTATATTTTTAATGGAATTATAGTTGACATACAATATAATATTAGTTTAAGTGTACACCATCTTGATTTGACAATTATAAATTTTGTGAAATGTATGCTCAACACCACATGTGTGTAGTGACTATCTATTGCCATATAAAGTTTAAAGAGGGACATGAGTTGCAGGAAGGGAGACAAGACCTTATAAAGCCTGCACTGTTTGAGGGGAGACAACAAACTTCTCTGTGAAGAAAGGGAATCCCCAGTTTCTGCACAAAAAATAACCTTTAGTACTCTAAAGACTGGTGCTCCTCAGTCTACAGCATGCATACAAAATACCCTGGGATTTTGTTAAACTGCTGATTCTGATTCAGCAGGTGTGGGCTGGGGCCTGAGAGTCTGCATTTCTAACAGGCTCCCTCCCAGAGGGTGCACCGTCACTTGTCCATGGACCATTTTGAGACATCTCTTCAAACCAAAGCCAGGATATCTTTATATCTTTATAATATCAAACCAAAGCCAGGGTCACTTTTAGAGGTGGGACAAAACTTTCTCTTTCGCCTCTAGGGTCAGATAGTTATTTATATCATTTGTGAAAACCAATCTGTTAGCCCATGTGAATGTTTTTCTGAGAGTGAGCCTAGTAAGACTTAATGTTAAATAGTGACTCTTCAAAACCAAATAAACTGTAAACCTTTGGAAAGGATTGGAGGAGGATATGGAGAACAGTGATCAGAGATGAATATTTACTTTATGCTCTATTTTTTTTCCATATATTTTTCTCATTTAAGCCTTACAAAAACCCTCTGAGGTGAGGATTATTGTCCCCATTTTTTAATAATAAGGAACTGAATCACAAGTTTAAAACCATCCAAAGTAAAATGTGGGAAATTCTACAGGAAAATGACCTAGTTTCTTAAATGGCATGAAAAAGGAGGAGGGGCAGAAAGTGTCATAGATATAAAAAACTACTTGAGAGACCTTATCAGACAAATGCAGTATCAGGATCTGGTTTGGAACCTGATTTTACCAAACAAAAACAAAAACCAAAAAAATGTGAACTGGCATTTTTAAGACATTTGGTAACATAGACCGTGGACTGAGCATTAGGTATGAAGGAAAAGTTACTATCTTTGTTAGATGTGGTAACGTTATTGCAATTATATTTTAAAACATTGCTTATGAGTCAGAGATGGATTGGCGAAATTCTATCCAGTCTGGATTTGCTTTAAAGTACACTAGCAGGAAAACAGAAAGTGTGGGTGAAGAGTAGAATAAATAAAAATGGGAGAATGTTGATAAATATTGCTTTTTAAACTTTTTTTTGAAATACTTTAAGACTTATAGAAAATTTGTGCTATTTTTGGCCCAGAGATTCTGAATATAAATTGTCTAGCTTCCCCTACTGTAATATATAAGTTAATAACCCCAATATAAAGGTTAACATCTTATATACCTATGGTACAATAATCAAGTCTGGAAAATTCACACTGACATGACACCACTTCCTGACCCAAAGGTTTTATTCTTCCATGCCCTCTTTTTTTTTTTGGTCCCCTACTAATGTCCCTTTTCTATGGCAGGATACAACCCAGAGTCCCACATTGCACTTAACTGTCATGTCTCCTTAGTTTCTGTGACTCCATGACAGCCCCTCAGTCTATTCTTTTATGTCCTTGACACTTTTGAAGACTCTTGGTCAGTTATTTTATAGGATGTCCCTCAATTCGAGTTTACCTGAAGTTTTCTCATGATTGGGTGGAGATGATGTGGATAGTTATTGAAGCTGGGTGGCATATCCTGAGGTTTTCATTATACTGTTCTCTTTACTTTTGGGTGTGTTTGAAAATTTCTATAGTAGAAATAATTTTTTTTTAAAAGCAGGAAAGGATTATGTAACTTCTTTAAATTAATTTGATTATTAAATGAGCAAATCTGGGATTAGAACCCAGAATAGATTGACTAAATAAATCTGTAACCCTTTACATTACAAAGATTATGATACCAAATACATGATGGTTGTTAGGGCTGCATTCATGAGGGACCCTGCAGGGAGATTTCTTTATTGCTTTCAACATGATCAGTCAAGCCCCAGTTTATGAGTACCTTCCAATAATGGATATATTAGGTCCAGACTGAATTGTCTTGCAGGATGCCTTATTATGTATGAGAAATTAAAACCCATACAAGCTAACCAAACTAAATATTTAATATATGGTGGAGGGGTGGGTCATGAAATTCAAAGTCAGCAGAATAGCAGGCTTCCCATGGGACAAGAATTGGGAAAAATGAAACTACAGACATAAACCTCTGTCTATATGTCTCTGTTTGTCTGTCTGAAGACACATGAAACAGGTGATTTTCTGCTTCTCCCTGTGTGTCCACTTCATTGTCTTGCTTCTTTAGGTAATGATTCTTCACCTTATGTGGCCATAAAATAGTAAATGACTGCTTCATCTTGAGTCTATAAGATTATTAATTACCAAGAGATTCCAAACTTCTTAGCTTCTACATTCAAAGTGCTCAGTCCTATAAGCCAGTTTCTCCCATTTTATGGATTAAATGACCAAGCTAATCCAATGAGCTGAGGCCTTGGAGGGTAGGAATTTAGGGTACCCATATTAACAGAAGCCTACTCCTTCATCCATGGCTACGTGGTGGGCATAGGGGAGTGTGGGCTAAGACTAAGCTAAGAAGAAGCAGTCAGAGTAATACCTTATTCCATGGAATTAGTCACTGATAAATTTTGTCCACTTTCTTTTGTTTATAATCCCTCAGAGGAGGGGTGAGAATTACTGATACCTGGTTTTCACTGTTTACAGAGGGAAAAATAATCTTGTAACACTAGGTGATGTAAATTACTTGCAAGTCCCACAATTTTATACTAAGGAACAAGTATAATATACTAAGTTCTTTGGATGGTTAGGCACCATCCTTGTAGAAGAGAGAGATGTGTAAATTAAAAGCAACACCATGTGATTAATGCAGCCTTGGAAGTATATATGCAGTTCATAGGTACAACATAGAAGGAAACTATTAACCATGTCTGGGAGGGTAGAATGAGAAAGCCTTCAGGAAGAGGGGGACATCTGAGCAGGGATTTGAAGGCCAAGTTTGGAGGGGAAAATTTCCTAAGATGACTCTTCTTGCAGGATCAGCCCTCAGTTCAGCATTTTTAATCTGCAAGGAGAGCTAAGCGGTAACCCCCCTTTTGCTGGAGCAGAGGGTTCAGTTATTCAGGGCTCTCTTGTTTGCTATTGCTGAGCTGTTAAGGATTAAGCTGTAGGTATTTATGTGTCCTACTTTCCTGATAGCTACAATATTTGAAATTCACCCCCACTGATTAGGCTTTTTCCTTGGCTCATTAAAAACTCTGAGTTTATTCAGCCATGAGGCAGTCCTGGAGGGTATCACTGTGCTGTCCACTTTGGGGCCACTGTGAAAAGATTATCTGAGCCATCTTCACAGCGGTGAGAAGGGCAGCCTGGGTTGAAGGAGACCCACTGGTGATTTTCTCTTTCTCTTGCTTACATTGTGAAATTTAGATGTCAATAAGGTGGTTTCATCGGCTATCCTGGTCTTAGAAAAGCAGACAAGAAGAGAGCCTGCTGCAGCATAGTGAAATGAATGTGTCTGAGCCCATGAATTCTAAGAATCAGAGTGGTTGACATGAATCTTTCACTGTGTCTCAAAGCGTCTGCTTTGATCACCAGGCTGTTGGATTGCAGGTGAGGGGATGGGTTTGGTTACTTACCAGGAGTGCTGGCTGGAGGAGACATACACATACACCTGCTGCCCTTGTTGTCAACCTGTGTGTTACCAGAAATCACAACGTTTAGAGTAACAACATGGGTTAAAAAAAAAAAGCTGGATTTGTTATAGAACAATGTAATATTTTTCCCTATAATATGCACAAGTGATGCCAGAAAAGTGCTACACAAATAAAGTCAAAATTTAAAATGGGCATGTCTATTTACTATCCTAAGAACCGTTGGCCATCTGGAACATGCAATAAAAGGAAATCCATGAGAAGGAAACTCCTGAAATATTCAAACATAGTAACTTGGCTTCAGAAAGCTTAAAAGAAGAGGACAGCAGAAATAGTTCCAACTTGGACTAGAGTTTGTTTGTTTTGCTTATGTGAAATCAGAGCCAAAGGCCCTGACAGTTCTGACTAGCTCTAAGTGTTTCTTTGTTTCTGTACATTTGGGTGGGTCCAGTTTCTGCCAATGAGCTCTTGTAGACAGCACAAGACTTTTCCCTCTAGTTTTAAGGACCTTCAAAATTTCTGGGAGATAATTCCTGAAATCATGTCTTCTCCCAAAAGCTGTCTCTGAGTCTTGTGAAGATGAAGCATTTTTAATGTATAACCATTTACATCATCTCTGCTGTACGAAGGTAGGGGATAGTACGTTGTGGAGTGAAAAAGAGGTGTGAGGTGTAGGCATAGGTAGAAATAAACATGATTAAAGTAACTCTTTACTCTCAAAAGAGCCTGTGCCCCCACTGGGGAGACAAGTATATACCCTTGACTTTGCCAAGAGGAAGAGGGAGAGAAGGGCCCCGTGAGAAACCCAGAGTTCAGCAATATCGCCTATAGGAACATAAGCATTGGGAACAGTGAATTTTGCCATCTCATCCCAGGCACGTGGTTGAGCACAGAGCCTTTATCATTCTGCATGTAGATGACTCCACATGGAGAGCCCAGGTGTGCATTTCAACTCTTCAGTGTGGTTACTGGTGGGAGAGCCTTAGGACTTAGGGTAGTGGACCACCCCTTGGTGTGATGGTGGAAGATGTCCATGGTATGTTTGCTAGGAATGATAGAGCTGGGATTAAAATTCAAATTCCATAACTTGGATCCTGGCACAGATACAAATCAGCAAGGCATTTATCCTCTGACCCTAGATTCTTCATTGGTAAAATAAGAGACTTGGAAGCTGTAGTATCCGAACTCTCTTTTTTTCTTAAAGGAATTGAATACTTCTTCCAAATAAAATATTACTCAAACCCAAGATAGAAAACACATCAAAGTAAAATTGCTCTAGTTGAAGCCTGGATGAGAGCCAGAACTCTAAACTCTATCTCACTGCAGAGGATTCCTGTGTTTTCCATTGTTTAGAAAATAACCCCTCTCCCCTACCCCTTCCATGAGAGAGTACACTTTACCATGTCATTGATGTTGGACTTGCCTTTGTGACTTGCTTTGGCCAAGGAAATAGAAGCAGACATGACATCCTTCACATTCAAAATGAGCTTCCATAATCAAGATGGCTTGGCATCTTGCACTCCTTGCCTATGTTGTGAAAAATGTCTGCTCCAGACAGTGAATATTTCTTAAGATTGGAAGAAAAGCCAGAGCACATGTGCATTTTACTCTTAGCCTGGAGCAGAAACTACATGGCCAAACTACAAATCTATGAGTAAGAAATAAAATTTTGCTTTTGTAGGCCATTAAAATTTGGGAGATGCTTGTTACACAGACTAATCATAGCAAAGGCTGACTATTGTAAGGTTCCCAAACATATTCCTAGAACCTGTGTGTGGCTCACAGTATAGATCGAATTGGTGGAGAAAACAGATAATCTAAAACATTAAAGGAAAACACAACCACCACCACCACAACAACAACAAGACCCCACATTTATTCCACATATAGTATCCATATCAGGAAATTAAGTAGTTTTTGTTGCTGAGATGCCTAGTGTTGCTCTGTTTCTCTGTGCTGTATCCCACCCTAGTTCTCCAGAGTCCTATATAATCTGCGAGTTTCCTCATATCTCTCAAATGAATTATTATTTAATGAGTTATAAAGAGATGATTTATGTAGTTTGTAACCAAAGATCCCACATACATACATATGTACCCACTGTTTGGGTCACTACTGCATCTCAATCTGTATATATTATATATAAAGAAGAATAAGTTCAGAGATGAGAAAGAATCATCGTATCAGCTGACATAATTGGCAGTTTCACTTCAGCAAAGCTTGAAAAGCTCACTACTGGTTACTGCTGGTGCTCTGCCTGTATCTCCAGGACCTGCCTTGTACTGTCTTCTAGCTACTGTGACAGTTCACTGGCAGTGACTCACAGCTGCCCCTTCTGGAGAGATTTGCTCTGGGCCTGATGGGAGTTGCCCCTCCCACAGTCACCCCCTATGTGCAGCAGCCTGTAGACAGTGACTGACACAGGGAGGCAAGAAACCAGCCTTCTGCCTCAGCGTGGACCACTTCTCAGCGTGAGGCTGTTCTTGCTCCAGGACTCCTGTGGGATCAGACTGAAATGGAACTCCAGCTGGGTCCACATCCTTACTCTGCCCTTTCCTCTACCCTATATGGTGACCCTCACCTTCTCCTAAGAACACTCTCTCAATAAATCATTTGCTCCTGAACCCATCTAGCAGGCTCTGATTGTAAAGAAACAAAACTAAGATACCTTCCCTCCCAAACCCAACTCTTCCTTCCCTCTCATTGGTCATGCTGTCTTTGTGGCTATAACAATTTTTATGGTGAGGACAGACTAATTTTTTTAATTAAGGTATCATTGATATACATCCTTATGAAGGTTTCACATAAAAAACAATGTGGTTACTACATCAACCATATTATCAAATCTCCCTCATACCCCACTGAAGTCACTGTCCATCAGTGTAGTAAGATGCCACAGAGTCACTACTTGTCTTCTCTATGGTACACTGTCTTCCCCATAACCGTTTCCACACCATGTGTACTAATGATAATACCCCTTAGTCTCCTTCTCCTTCCCTCCACACCCACCTTCTCCCACCCCTCCGCTTTGATAACTGCTAGTCCCTTCTTGGAGTCTGTGAGTCTGCTGCTGTTCTGTTCCTTCAGTTTTCCTTTGTTGTTACATTCCACAAATGAGGGAAATCATTTGGTACTTGTCTTTCTCTGCCTGACTTATTTCACTGAGCACAATACCCTCTAGCTCCATTCATGTTGTTGCAAATAGTAGGATTTGTTTCTTTCTTATGGCTGAATAGTGTTCCATTGTGTATATGTACCACCTCTTCTTTATCCATTCATCTACTGATGGATACTTAGGTTGCTTCCATATCTTGGCTATTGTAAATAGTGCTGCAATATACATAGTCGTGCATATGTCTTTTTGAATCTGAGAACTTGTATTCTTTGGGTAAATTCCAAGGAGTGGAATTCCCAGGTCAAATGGTATTTCTCTTTTTAGTTTTTTGAGAAACCTCCATACTGCTTTCCACAATGGTTGAACTAGTTTACATTCCCACCAGCAGAGTGGGAGGTTTCCCCTTTCTCCACATCCTCACCAGCATTTGTTGTTCCTTGTCTTTTGGATGTTGGCCATCCTAACTAGTGTGAGGTGATATCTCACTGTGGTTTTAATTTGCATTTCCATGATAAGTAGCAATGTGGAGCATCTTTTCATGTGCCTGTTGGCCATCTGAATTTCTTCTTTGGAGAATTGTCTGTACATATCCTTTGCCCACTTTTTAATTGGGTTATTTTCTTTTTGGTTGTTGAAGCATGTGAGTTTTTTATATATTTTGGATGTTAACCCCTTGGAGGACAGACTCATTTTTTAGTGAAATTTTCAGGGCAAATGGGGTGAGAGAACACGGTGACCACACAAAGTGATGCATGCCCCCTCCATCATTCTGATGGCAGCATCTAGGCCCATGCCACCAAAGAAAATTGGCTGAGAAGAGTGAGTACAGAGCTTTGGAAGGGGGGTCATTTAGTGGGCAATAATGCTTGAAACAGTTCAGTCATTAGAGGCCTTTGCACTCTGAGGCCAAGGGGCTTCATCTACTGCCTCTATGGGCTCCAATTTTCTCAAATATATTCTGGAACCAGTCCCTCATGGCATCTAAGCAGAGCAGAACGGGATCCCTACATCTTCTCTGTCATCTACTGAGTATCTACTGGATGTATCACTGTGCTCATTACTGGGGATGTAGCCATGAACCCAACTCAGCCTTACTCTATGAAAGTTATAGTCTACTAAGGCATGGATATTTTACTTTAAAGGTTAGAGAAATTTTTTTAAGTTACAATGGAAATAATGGCTTCCAGTGAGAAGGACCAGAGACTGTGCCATGAGGGCTATGTAGTTCTGTGCACATCACAATCTATCCCTGAGCCCATGGTACCTTCACTTCACTTCGCCCGGAATACCCACTTATGGTAGCCCATATGAATTTTCTAAAATAGGGACCCAAAGAAATGCATACATATAAGCATCATCTTTTCTATTTAACATTTACAAATTGAATGCTGACTTACAATTTGTATCAATGAACGTTCTTCCAAACAGCATCTTTGGATATATATACATTCTGCTACTGAGAATTCCTTCTCTATTCTTTTCTGCCTTATGAACTCTTACTTACTCTTTAAGATGCATTTCAAATAATACTCACTCTGAGAGCCACCCCTGAGTCTGCTAGTTTCTCTTCTCTATGTGTCTCACCCTACCAATATACTATAAGCTTCTTTAGGGCAAAGATCAGCTTAGGACATAGAAACTCAAATCGTAATGAGAATAGGTAATATTTATTGAGCACTTAGGATGGATCACATACTGTTCCAAGAATGTTGCACTAGCATTTAACCTTCTCAAGCATTTTATCATCCCTATTCTGCAAATGAGGAATGAAGCACAGGGAGGTTAAATAACTTGCCTGAGGTCATACAGTCAAGAGAATGCTGAAGCAGGTTTCAAACCAGGCAGAGTGCCTGTGGTGGCTTCCAAGTCCTGCTCTTAGTCCAGCTTCCTTACCTGGCATCCATAACCGTCTGAGTCCATGGAGATAATTCGGAGGGCGGGGGGCCATCTACAGGGATGGGAAAACATTCCCTCTTTCAGTAACTTTTAGCCTAACTGTAGCCCTTCCTTTGGTTGTGAATGTAGGCAGCAAATCACAGAGATATTTAGAATCTATGACTTTGTTACCAGTAGACATCAGAGACATTTACTTATCATTCGATAGTTGTGGCTACTCTTCAAATACTGTTTACATTCTTCACTACTTAGTAATTATAGTAGTTGTTACACCTACGACTACATATTGCTACTTAAAGCATTAATAAAATACTGGTGGTTACCAGAGGGGGAGAGACGGAGCTTGGGCAAAATAGGTGAAGGAGATGAAGAGGTAGAAACTTCCAGTTATAAAATAAATAAGTCAGGGAACAAGGTTGCAGCATGAGGATTATAGTCAATAATATTGTAATAACTTGCTATGGTGGCAGATGGTAATTATAGTTATTGTGCTGAGCATTTTGTAATGTACACAAAGGTCACATTATTATTGTAGACCTGAAGCTATATCAACTGTAATAAAAAGAATAAAATAAAATGCAAATCATAAATTTATTTTAAAAATAATTGACTATGCTTCAAAAAATTGTTTTCCTTTGTAATCCTATGTTTTTTTTTAATTTTATGCATTTAAAACATTATTCTGAAGAAACTGCTGATACATGCTACATCCTCAAAATCAACATGGCTAAACCTCAGAATCATTATGTTAAATGAAAGAATCCAATTCAATCATGACTCTATTCATCTGAACTGTCCAGAATAGGCAAATCCATAGAGACACAAAGCAACTTAGTGGTGGCCAGGGCTGGGGGAAAGACTACTAATGGGTATGATGCCTCTTCCGGGGAAAGGAAATGTTCTAAAATTAGATTCTGCTGATAGTTGCACAGCCCTGTAATTACTCAAATCTATTGAATTATACACTTTAAATGTGTGACTTTATGGTGTGAAATTTATATATCAATAAAATTGTTCAAACAACCACATTGTTCTGAGAAGGGGTTTGTAGGCTTTGCCATCAGCACAACCACGAAGCTTAGAACCCTGGCCAGTAGTTGTGTGTGATAAATATGCAGAGAGGTTCTGATTTAAATTAAAATAAGTAACTTCTAACTATTGTGAGTTTAAGTAACTGAATTTATATCATGAAGTAAACCAATATGGACTGACAGGGCAGAATGTCAACATGAGGGAAAATTTCCTAGGTCACTTTGTGGAGACTATAGTAACAAAACAAGGGGCTGGGAGTCCATTTGACTCATTGCTCCCAGAAACAGGCATCAAACTTCCTTTCATGTTTCCAATTAAGTCCCTTAAGGGTACCCCAGGGGCAGGACATAGTGGCTTCCTTTCCTTCTCAGCCCACCCTCATCCCACAAAGATGCCTTTGTTTGAAGAGCAAAGAAATTCCTCTTTTGACCCTTTATGGAGCCACTGTCACCTTTGCTGGCAAAGAATTTTCTTTTGTGACTTGTCCCTTAGGATGGCTAGTGGCGAGCCCTGAGTGAAGTATAATTGTTTCTGTGGTGACTGCTCAGTGCAGCTCTCCCTGGAAGGCCCCCCTCTCCAGCAGGCGCCTCCCTCCTCCAAGGAGTTTCTCTGATGACTGAGCTCAGCCTGCCTTGGTGTACACCATGTCCTCCTCTCCCCTCAGCTTCTATCTTGCTCATGGCTCAGCATTGCCACAGACGCTGTGGGTCCCCTGCCTACGGTCTGCTTCCGTCCTGGGGGACACATTCTAGCCCTGTGCACAGCATCCGGTCTCAAGCACCTGCTACACTAACAGCCTCAAGGGTTTCCTTGGCCAGAGAAAGTGCTCTGCACGGCTGAGCTCCGCCTGGATGAGCCAGGGATTTAATGAGTCCCACAGCCAAGGCAGGATGGGAGTCCGCGGATAAAGCCCTCGCTCTCCTAACCATTCAGAGGGGATTAGTCTGCAGTGCTTTCATGGACCGATGGGCCCCCAGGTGTCCAAGAGATGGCCTGCTCATTAATACACTCTTTATTACCCTGTCTTCATTCCCTGCCTCACTTCATACCGCCTTCCTTGTGCTTGTTGAAATCAACTCCTAAGTAAACTACTTGCTCCCAAGTTCTTATCTCAGGGTTTGATTTAGGGGGACGCTAACTTAGGCAGGCAGGCATGAGACAACCGCTATAGGGAAGTACTAAAGGAGCTTTAAGTATGATGGATAGCAGAGGAACTCGCCCAGTGACAAGCCCAGGGCCAAGCAGATCCACTCGGAGGCAGGTTCCTCATTTCACTGACTTCCTGCACCAACTCTGCCATTGGGCAGATATTTTTCAAGCTCCTCTTTCTGAACTGCCTTCAGCTCCCACAGAATATTGGAGTTGGATCTCGAGAAAATTTTCATATGCTGAACATTAAGTGAATTGTTTACAGCTACCAAAAGTTAATTCAGACCACGTCTAAAAAGCAAGGGTAATTTACATAGGTGACAGAACTGTCCTCCTGCAGATCAAAAATGGCTCTGAGGGGATTTCCAAAAACTTGTCTTCCAAGTTACAGCAGCCTAAGGTGGAAACAACCCAATTGCACTTCATGTGATGAGTGGATAAACTCATGTGGTCTATCCTTACTCAGCCCTAAAAAAGAATGCTACATGCTATGACACAGACGAACTTTGAAAATTTTGAGTGAATGAAGTCAGACACAAAAGGTCATGTATTCTATGATTCTGTTTACATGAAACATCCAAAAGAGATAAACTCATAGGAAAAGAAAGCAGATTGGTGTTTGCCAGGGGGTGGGTAGGGGTGAGAAGAGGGAAATGGCTGCTTAGGGGATACGGGGTTTCCTTTGGGGTAATGAAAATGTTTCCGAACAAGAGAGAAGTGATGCTTGTGTAATACTGTGAATGTACTAAGTACCATGGAATTGTACACTTTAAAATGGCTAATGGTTAACTTGATGTTATGTGAATTTTATGTCAATTTTGTTAAAGTGTGTATCACTCAGAGGGTGAAGTCCCACTTTCCCTTTCCTGTAGGCAGGGATGATATTCCGACCATTTGGTGACTTCATGTGGACCAGCTATGCTGCTGGATGGAAAGTCTGGAACAGGGCAGAGTGGCAAGTCTGTGGCTAGGAGCTTGTTAGAAATACAGAAACCTGAAACTCACCCAGTCCTGCTGAATCAGGACCCCCAGTGATTTCTAAGCACATTACAATTTTAGAAGCTCAGCTTTAGGAAACAATCCCTTAGGACCTCTTACTATTTTGTCTAAAAAATGTAGGCTTATGTCTCCCTCCCTTGCAGTTCTCTTATTGCTGTGAGTTGGAAAGAACATATCTTAAATGTTTGGATACTTCCCAGGGTTTTTCTGGACAGAATCAAAAACAGCTCTCAAAATGTCCATACTTTCTTTAAAGGCTCTTGTTTTATCTAGAAACCCATGTGAATTTTGAACTCTGTCCCATGGTACATTAATGTTTACCTTACTATAAAATTGTGCTTTCTTACCTCCAAAATCTTTGAACAGAATTGGGGCTCAGGAAGAGCAGCATATTCTAGTCCCTCATGGCTTTGAGTCTGTGTGTATATACTGAAGACTGAAAAGCAGATGTAAATTGATTCAGGATGTTCATGATTCAACAGGGAAAACCACTGGTGGTTTCAAGCTCTAATTATTAGAGTAAACACAAGGATGCAGAAATACAATGAAAAGAGAAGACCTTTCTTTGAATTCTTAACTCTGTGTACTGACCACAGAATAGAAACAAAAATTCATGCAACATCTTCAAGTAAAGCAGGAGGGATTTAGAATAGTTTCATAAAAGATTTTTGGACTTAAATTGGGTTTCCTTCAAGCAGAGCCTGAGACAAGGATTCAGGTATATGTGATTTATTGAGTGGACCTCTCAGGAGATGGGGAGTGAGGGAAGCAGGATGAGGCTGGGATCTGAGCAAGGGTGCAGCCTGTGACAAAGTTGAACTTTGGCTTGATTCAGAGGAAGCTCTGAAGCATGTATCTTACCACAGAGTTGTCTCACTTTAAGGCAACAGTGCCAGCATTTTGTATCACACTCACCATCAGTCATTGACTGAATGCTACTGCCAGAGGGGATGGTGCATCTGGGCAACAAGATTCCTGTTCTTTCCGGCATAATTCTCTGGAGAAAGGGAGCTTTTCTGTTAATAGTCAGTCTTTATAGCCTCCCAGGAAGGAGATCTGGGTGGGCCACAACAGTGTCCCCTACAGCTTCCATGATCATGTCTGACATGGACATTCCCATAATACCGTTCTTGCACTTAGAGATTGCATCCTGTTGGATTTAATCCCTTCAATATATATTGACGTCATTTTCTTTTTAAAATTGTTGCTGGACATGACTGCTGTGGACAGCAAGTGGTTTCTGCTTTTGAAATCAAAATTCCCGAAGTATCCCGGTGATCGCCACCCAATGCCTTGTCCACTTGTCATCTCACTTAGGTGAAGTTCCTGAGGTGGTTCCCTTCCTTCCCACTTTTGATTTCCATATGTCCTGCCCCGGCCACACCCATCAGCCCAGGGAAGTTTTTTCCTGAGCACAGAGTCCCAAGGAAATAACAAAAGGACAGCCCTGGCCTTCTGGTTCTAGCTGATTATTCAAACAGCTGCCAAAGAGCTCCAGCTCGGTTGGCAAGAGTCCACAGAGAGGAAGGGAGGGAACCAACATCCACCGAGCAGGGTCACTGTGGTTACCCCACAGGGAGGCTCCCTGGAGCATCAAGTGGCCTTTAGACATGGGGACTGAGTTGTCTTAGAATCACCTTGAGTGACTGCGTGCTGGGGAAGGTGGCCTACTTTCAGACTGTACAAATCTGAAACTGGCTTAATTAGTGCATAAGTTCCTCAGTATTCTTATGCTGAAATTGTCTGGGGGCCAGCACACCACTTTTCTCTTCTCCTTTCACTTCTTTCCCACCCCATTTTCCTCTTGCACCTTGTCCGCTCTCCTCAGACGGAGAACACTTCAGACGGAGGCATCGTAACTGGTTGTCCATGTTCCATGAGAGCAGTGAGATAGTCTAAGCAGGCCTCAAGAGTTCAGAAATAATTCCTGAGAATTAAGGATAGAATTTATGCCCAATGAAACAATTTTATTTTTTATTGTTCCACAAACTCATTCTCTAAGTAACGAACAGTATGTCTGTCAAGTATGTAGATATCCTTTCTGGGAAGAGCAACACCCGCCATTCCACCTTTTTAAAGAAAATTATGCGGGTTCCAAGTTCTTTGCCATGTTCACTGGTGACACCTGACCAGAGAATTCTTTTCCATGGAGTCTCTCATGAGATTACTACTGCAGAATATATTTTGGAAAGACTTGGATTTTGTATTAGTCTGGGTTCTCCATAGAACAGAACCAAAAGGAGATGAATTGATAGATGATACATAGATAGATAGATGATAGATAGATATAGATAAAGAGACAGATGGACAAGGGTGTACTCTATGGAGTTAGCTCATTTGATTATATTGACTGAGAAGTCCAAGATCCTGTAGTTAGCGAGCTGGACACCCAGAAAAGCTGCTAGTACTGCCCCAGTCTGAGTCCAAGGGCCTGGGAACCAGGAGAGCCAGGGCTCCAGTGTGAGTCCAAGTCCAAAGGCAGGAGAAGACCAACGCCCTGGCTTGCAGACAGGTAAAGAGTGGAAATTCTTTCTTACTCAGCCTTTTATTCTATTAAGGCCCACTGACATTGGTGGGAGCCATCTGCTTTACTCAGTCTACCATTTCAAATGTTAATCTCTTCCAGAAACACTCTCACAGACACATCCAGAGTAATGCTGAGCCAAATATCTGGGCACCCTGTGGCTCAGTCCAGTCCAAAGCACACATAAAATTAATCATCATAGATCTATTCCGGTTTCCCTCAGGTTCTTGTACCCCAGCTCTGATCCTAATTGGCTCTGTCCTCCATGGAATGAAATTCTACCTCTTAGGGCTGCATTTTGCTCAACTCTAAAGTGAAATGTTTGAACAGGATAATCTATGAGATTCTGATCAGATGATTTAATGTTCTTTCATAAAATTCATAAAAATGTGGTCATAATCAAATATGATCTTTCTTTGGGATATAAAGGTTTGAACTTGCATTATATGTGGAATTGTATGTATTTATATGGAAGAGGGTTGGGAACTGTAGTGGCAGAGAAAGTAAGTTGCCTCTCAATAACTAATTTTAATCTAAGCAAAGATTGTATTCCCAAACCTCTGTTAAAAACTCTCTGAGTGAGAACTGTTGATTGCGACTTTTGGGAAAACTCCTTTAGAGGGATACAAACAGCTAGAGTGGGCCCTACTTTCTTTTCCTCCTTCCTCCTGCTCCTTGCCTGGAACAGAGATGTAATATTTGGAGCTCTAGCAACCATTTTGAACCATGGAGACATGTTGAGATTGAAAAATATATAGAGGATGACAGGGCAGAAAATTAGAAAGAACTTAAGTTTCATCTGATACCATGGAGCCTTCATACTAGCCCTGAGCATCTATTTCTGAACTCCTTTATATGTTGGAGAAATGAACCTCTACCTTCTTTAAATCACTGTTATTTTGAAAGTCTTTAATAGAAGTTGAATTCGGTTCTGAACTGACACCAGAGAGAATCTAGTTTCTGATGACCTCAAAACAGTATTTCTCAAACTTCAGCATGCATCAGAGGGACTGTTAAAACACAGATTTACTGGGTGCACCCCCAGAGTTCCTAATTAAATAGGTTTGGGGTGGAGTCGGATAATTTGTACTTCTAACAAGCTCCTAAGGTGATCTGATGCTGCAGGTCCAGGAGCCACACTTTGAGAATCACTGTCTCAGAAAACGTCTAATTCATCTGTACAGAGGGAAAGAAACCTCTGCCTCTTGACAAGTGATGTCATAGCCTAGATTATAAGGTGATAGGGTGTCAGCAACATGCTGTTTTACTAAAATTAAAATTTTACTTCCAAACTCATGAATGGCATTCTGGGAAGTTTTCATTTAAATGCATAGGAAATGATAGGCCTTGAGTTCTTTCTCTCAGGGCTAAGTGCTAAAAAGCTGGGGTTGGCATTATTCAGCCTTTAAGTATATGGCAGAGAAATGGTCATATGTGGTTGTTCTTTCCAATGTGTGGTGTTGCTGTTTTCTGTGATCCCAAACAAGTGTCTATCAGTGTTGATAATAGTCTCAGCCTTCTTCATTGATATCAAGATCCCAGAGAGAGCTGAAGAAAATAAACAATCAGGCCAATTTAACTCAGTGTTTTGGAAAGTCGCCTCTTGATGTCATCCAACCTGAGGAAATGTCACTTTCCCAAGTATCCTCTGGGCAGCCCTTTGTCCCTTGTTTCCTGAAGGGAACAGTCTGTCTGAGCAGGGCTTCTTCTCCCTCTGCCCCTGTTCACCAGTGACCTGTGTGTGGGAACGGCAGAAATCTGTCCGAATGACAGGCGGGCTGCGGCCGTTGGGGAGCAGAGCGGGCGCTTTCCCTGTGGATCCCCCCAGCTTAGCATTAAATGAGCATTAGACCCAAGCCCTGAACTTTCAAGGGGATTGTGGCAGCAAAGTCCTGGGCTTCAAGACTGTGGTCCTGCACCTAGGCTTTTAAGGAGAAAAAGAGGTGTAAGCACAGGTGGATTTGGGTCTCAGAGAAGCCCAGTCCCTCCAGCCCACATGTCCCTTTGCCTCCTCTTCAGACGTTTCCCAGAGCACAGCTCCTGCACCCAGCAGAACTAACCCCAGCCAGGTCGGAGCTCAGTGTAGTCACCTATTTGCTTCCGCTCTATTCTCTCTGGCCACTTGACACAGACAAGGAGCTCAATAAAATGTTGTCGAACAAATGGGCAGCAACTGTGCAGTGGGCATGTATTAGCTACAGCAGCCTCGGGAAAGCCACTCTTGTGCCTCTGTCCCCCAACAATCTCCAGTCCATCAGCTTACCACGTCCCAGCTGCTCTGCCCCTACAGCACGCATCTCATATTTCAGCCTTCCTCTGGTCTGGACCACACTGCATCATCTCTCATCTGGGCTAACATAGCCTCCTCACAGGTCTACTTACATCCAATCTTGTTTCTCAGAACTCATTTTCCTTGAGGAAACCAGTGTGATTTTTAAAAGATGAAAATGAAAGAATCCCCACAGCACTTGAATGAAAGCTGTTCTCCTTGTTTCACTGGCAAAGCCTCTTGTGATTGGGCTTGCCTCCTTCTCTGGGCTCCCTCTGTGCATCTCTCCCGGAACGCAGAGCCGTGTGTTCTTTTCTCTGCTTCTGGAACTTTCCAAGTTCATTCCTCTTTAGGGTCTATGCAGTAGTTAGGAAGGGGAGAAAGGATGCCGTGAAGAGTCTCACCAGAATCTAGAACAGAGCCATGGCCTCACTGATTCTCAGGAGAACAAGAGCTGAATGTGGAATCAGAGTAAAGAAAGAATCACCACCCATGGTTGTGAAACATAAGGGCTGAGGGTTTGCCTTTCACATCTTAGCTTTTGTACATTTTTATATTTATTATGACAATTTTCTGGAAGGTGACAATAAAGTGTCTAGTCTTTCTATCCAGAATGCTGTTTTCCCTAATCTTTGACTGGCTGACTCTCTTCATTCAGATCTTAACTTAAATGCCATTTCATTAACTTAATGTCATCTCCATAGCAAGGTCATCCTTCACCACCCTGCAGCTGTGCAGATCCTAACAAATCCTACCTCTTGCGCCTCTTTCTAATACAATTCTCTGATATCTACTAACTTTTTTTCTAGTTCATTCATTCATTTATTCATTCATTGTCTCTTTCCCCAATGGGAATGGAAGCCTGGAAGAGCAGAGACATTATCTGTCATGTTTGCTATGTATATCAGTGAGCTATTGCCACAGCAAAGTTGTGCAACAAACAGCAAAAAAAAAAAAAAACACCCATTTCAGTGTCATAAACAAATAACATTGTCTTCATACATTTGCATGTTAGCAATTGAGGTTATGCCCGGTGGTGGTGCATTTCCTCCAACATTGGTTGGGTTAACACATCTGGCCATTAGCTGGCCATCAGCTGGGGTGATTCAGATGACTGGGCTGGCGTGGCTTGCTGACAAGGCAGTGGTAAGGGTGCAATAGTGAGAACAGGCTCCAATAAGCAAGTACTTTACAAGCTTATGATTGTGTCATGGTTACTAATGTCCCACTGGCCAAAGCAAGTCACATTGACCAAGCCCTGGGATAGCAGGTGACTAGAAAGTTATATATCAAAGGACATAAACACAGGGAGGGTAAACTATTGAGGACACTAATGTAATCATTCTATCCCAGTATGGTTACCCCAGCCCTTGCTACCAGGAAAGTACTAAATCCCCATCTTGTTTAACAAGTGAATGCATTATTCTTTCATAAAGGACAAATGAAAAAAAAAAACAGTTAATATTTTAAAAATTACTCTATCACAATTAGTTGTAATACCAGTCCAAATGAAGGATTCTTAACTGGGGATTTCTGGCTGGATTTCAGAGGGTTGAAGAAGCTCTGAAATAGTTGTAAAACTGGGGAAAGAGTATCCTGTGCAGACAGCAGCCCATGTTACAGCCCAGGCCACACCCACTCCCTTGGGTGGGTGCCATTGTGCAGTAAACAAATCATGCAACTGCATGCAGCGGCTCTGACCACTCACATCTTAAGAAAACTGTGTTCTTTCTCTTTGTCTTTAGTGTAGCTTATTACTGGCTTTACTAGGGTTGAGTCTGGGTATTTGGGTGTCCCTATCCATCCACTGTCAGTGCTGATTCTCACAAGCTGATTATTTCTTGCTATGACTCGTAGAGGAAGAAAGTAGAGATTCATTCTTCTGGAAAACATCCAGCCTCTTGACGTGTCTCCTGGGGCAACTTCTTCCCAACTTCTACCTGGAAATCTACCTGCATCTTACTGTGACCCTTCGAGGAAATTAGTCTTTAAGCCCTGAACATACATCGATTGGCCTCATCCTGAGCAGGCATCTTTGGACCAATGTCAGTCGCAAATGAGTCACCAAGGTAGACATGGCTGAGGTTACTGTGAGTCATACCAATCAAGCAAGATGGACATGGGTGTCCTTAACTATGCTGTCTGTTTAAAACATTTTTTACACATTCAAAAAGTCTTTGAAAGAACTGATCTTTGTTTGCATCAAGGGAAGTCTCATTCCCAGGGGGTTTCTAACCTATTTCTGTGGTTGTCATAAAAGATATAAAGGGATTGTCTTCTCATTTATAATAAATATGGTTTTGAAACCTACTATTAATGTAGCTCTTTTCAAGCTCCTAAGGAAAGGAAATCCAAAGCATGATGATAGTGCAAAAATTGATGCCTCAATTAATACAAATATATGTCTGTCTTTTTATGCAGTTTTTAAAATTAAATGATAGCATTGCTTTACAAAAA
Organism: Manis javanica; assembly: GCF_040802235.1. NCBI lineage: Eukaryota > Metazoa > Chordata > Mammalia > Pholidota > Manidae > Manis > Manis javanica. Next base: position 34,193,553 of record NC_133160.1, on the reverse strand, counting down.
TATTTTTTAATTTGTTTGGACACTAATTTTTTTCATAAAAATAACCCAAATCACAAGAAAATGTAAATAAATAAAAGGCAATAAAAAGTAATAACATCAATAAACATACCCGATAGATCAACCATATGATTTTTTATAGTACTACGTATAGAGTTCAACTTCAGAAAGGAACATTTTTCTAAATGGTTTTAGTCCCCCTGAGTTCTTCATGATCCTAGAATAATTATGACAATTGCTTATTCAGGGCAAAGCGGGAAGCCACAGAAAATAACTGTTTAAAATGCTAAATGAAGCAGTAAATGATGAACTGAGTTCTCTGGGGTCAAGTGGAATAATGCTTTTATGGATAACTTTCCATGAAGAAAGACTAAGGTGTTGATAAGATGTGACTTCAAAGACATGGCAACTCTATTAAAATTCCACTGCTAATCCCGGGATTATCAACCTAAATCCTTATAGATTATTGTAAGCATCCAATGGCCTTGACTGTCTTGTCTGGAATTCTGCTGTTGTTGACTGTTGTAACTTGTTAGAGAACCGACTCGGAGAATAATCTGGAATCAGGGAAGAAATTATTGGGTTTCTCTGGACCACTATCTTATTACATACACAAAAATTAACTCAGAACGGACTGAAGACTTGAGTATAAGATCTGAAACCATAAAACTCCTAGAAGAAAAGGAAAGGGTGTCCTTGACATTGATCTTGGCAATAATGTTTTGGATTTGACACCAAAAGACAACAAAAGCAAAAAATAAACAAGTAGGACTACATCAAACTAAAAAGCTTCCTCACAGAAAAGGAACCCATCAACAAAATGAAAAGGCAACTTACTGCAAGGGAGAAGATATTTGTAGATCATATAAGGGGTTAATATCCAAAGTATGAGAAGAACTCATTCAACTCAATAGCAAAACAAACAATCCAGTTAAAAAATGGGCAGAGGATCTGAATCGACGTTTTTCCAAAGAAAACATACGAATGGTCAGCATGTATGTGAAAAGATGCTCACCATCATTAATCAATGAAATGCAAATAAAAACCGCAATGAGATATCACCTTAAAGATGGGAGATAACAAATGCTGGTGAGGATGTGGAGAAAAGGGTACCCTGTGCATCTTTAGTGGGAATGTAAATTGGTGCAGCCACTGTGGAAACAGTATGGAAGTTGCTCAAAATAATTAAAAGTAGAAATATCATATAATCTAGCAATTCTACTTCTGGGCATTTAATCTGAAGAAAATGAAATACTAACTCAGACAGACTTATGTACTCCCATGTTCATTGCAGTATTATTCACAAAAAACAAGATATGGAAACAATTTAAGCGTCCATCGACAGATGAATGGATAAAGAATATGTGGTGTGTGTTTGTGTGTGTGTGTGTGTGTGTGTATGAGTATTATTCAGCCATAGAGAAGAATGAACTCTTGCCATTTGCAACAATGTGGATGAACAGAGAGTGTATCCTAAGTGAAATAAATCAGACAGAGAAAGACATAAGATCTCACTTATATGTGGATCTTAAAACAAAAAACAACAAACAACAAGCTCATAGAGAAGGAATTACGGTTGCCAGAGGCAGGGGGTGAGGGTGGACAAAAAAGGTGGAAAGGGTCACAAGTTACAAATGCCCAACTGTAAAAGAAAGAAGTCATGGGGATGTAATGTGCAGCGTGGTAACTATAGATAACACTGTATTGCATATTTGAAAGTTGGTAACAGTAAATCTTAAAAGTTCTCATCAAAGGGAAAATTCTGTAACCATGAATGGGGAAGGATGTTAACTAAGCATGCAGACTGAATTATTATGTTGTATACTTGAAACTAATAAAACATTGTATGTCAATTGTACCTCACTAAAAAAAGTAAAAAAAGAAAATCATTGGGATCCTTTCTGAAAAGAGCCAAAATGCAGTGCATTGGGAGTACAGAAAATATTGATAGACTTTGTGCCAATAAAAGCTTGATCTCTATTTCATCTCTCCAGAATTACAGGTCATTACCAGCAACAATCCATGTGACTGCATCATCAATAGAAACACTTGGTCTGATAGCTATGTTATTTTATGAGACAATTTTTCCAAGTGACATAAAGTAATTAAAAGTTGTCACAGAAAATCAATTTGCCCAGTTAATCTTCCCTCTTGTAAACTCAGTACAATCTTCATGACCACTTCTAAACCACGCCAGCAGCCATCAGAAACAAATTCTTATAGACTGGGAGTTGGCAAAGTATTTTTGTAAAGGGCCTGATGATAGTAAATATTTCTGATTTTCTGGCCATACGGTCTCTGTCTGAACTATTCAAATCTACCGTAGTAGCCCCAAAGCAGCTCTGGATAATATGCAAAGGAGTGGATGATGTCATGCTCATAATAGAACTTTCTTTACAAAAACAGCATCCTGTAGATGTTAGGCCACAGCTGCAGTTCCTTCTTCTAGAGCCCTCCCAGCAAATGGACCAGTCTTGGCAGGTTCCCTGCAGCAAGAGAGTTAGAGAATATACAGTTGGAAAAGACAAAGGTAAAATTTTGGGGAAAAGAAAAATGAAGGCTTAAAACCAAAACAAATAACAAGAAAAACAAAAATCCTGACAATGCCAAAAGTTATGTTGGCTTATCAAGAAAGCAGTAGTTTTGTAAACTTATTTTTTTTCAGTGAAGGATGTATTTTTTTCCTCAAATGAACATTTATAGGAAATCTTGGTACATAAAAGAGGTTTAAAAGGAGTTGCTGTATTCGAAAGGGGGATCTGACTATCTTTTTGCCCTCTTAGCAAGCTCCTAATAGTTCTTGAAAGTTTCAGGAACTCTTGAATGGAATTTAAAATCTACTGCTCCAATATAATAGAAAACAGAACTTGGCTTTAATTAGAGTTACAAGATTGAGCAAATAAAAATATTTGAATTTGAATTTCAGATCAACAACACACGCTTTTTAGTATAAGCATGTCATATACAATATTTGGAAAATACCTACACCAAAGAGTTACTTATTGTTGGTCTGTAACTGAAATTTACATGGGCATCCAGCTTTTAACTGGCAACCCCACCTCTACTTCTTTATTTAACCTCTCTGTCCCTCAATTTTCTCATCTGTAGCATGGGATAAACGACAGTATCTACAAAATAGGACTTTTTAAAAAGAAGTTAATATTTATAAAGCACACAGAAGAGCTCCTGGTGCAGTGAATGCTCTAGTACTTTAATTAATTTAATTTAATTTAATTTAATACTACCTACTTTTTATTAAATTAAATATTGCTATTTACTATTATCTGTTATTTTATTTTATTTAATACTGCTATTTACTATTACTATTATTTACTATTATTTAATTTAATACTGCTATTTACTATTTAATTTAATACTTCTAGTTACTATTACTATAACCTGTTGTTATTTTGTTAGCTAATTAACTATTATTAGTAGTGGTATTGGATCTGAATGGTTATAACAATACTTACTGATTGAAATAACGATTATGAACTGAATTGTGTCCTCCCCCAAATTCGTATGTCAAAGTCCAAACCTCCAGTGTGACTGTATATGGAGACAGGGCCATTAAAGAGATACTTAAGGTTAAAAAAGGTCAGAAGAGTGGGATCCTAATGTAATATGACTGGTGTTCTTAGAAGTAAAGGGAGACACTCCAGAGATGTGCACACACAGAGAAAAGGCCATGTAAGGATACAGTGAGGGGGCGGCAATCTCCAAGCCAAGGAGAGAGGCCTCAAGAGAAACCAGATGTGTTAGCCCCTTGATCCTGGACTTCCAGCCTCCAATCTATGAGAAAATACAATTCCATTGTTTAAGCCATCCAGTCGTACTTTGCTATGGCGGCCCTAGCTTACTAACACAATAATCATGCTCATAACTTAAAAAAAAAAAAGTTATTTCCAGCTGATGGACAGTGACTGTAATGGGGTATGTGGTGGGGACTTGATGATGGGGGGAGTCTAGTAACCATAATGTCAATCATGTAATTGTAGATTAATGATACAAAAAAAAAACTTATTTCCATTGGACACTTCAGAAACTGAGATGTTATTTTAAATATAAGTTAAAAATGATATTTTAATCAATGTATCTGGTGATCATTTTAATAAACACACTGAGTTATTTCTCATTTTTGTACTTTTTAAAGTCTTGTTCTTCTTTGATGTTTGTAACTCATTTGAAGTTTATTTTTGTTATTGTCCCATATTATAAAATGCTCCAGGAGATGAAAGTAAAGTATCCTGGGGAAGTGAGGCTTTGGCCAGAAGCAGCACAATTCTCATCCACAGATAAAGTAACTGGTTTGCATTTTAAAAATCTGTTGCTTCAAATTTTCTTCTTCTTCCTGTCACTAGGGATTCATGAACTAGATAAAGAGTGGGTGTTTACCTTTTGTTTTTGGTGGTATTCATTATTCCAGCTAGACCAGGCAGTTAAATATGAAACTTTCAATATTCAGTGTAAAGTGCCCATGACATCTCAGAATTGACTCTCAGTGTTGTTGAATATGTTCTCGTGCTTCATTTCACATCAAGTTAATTTACTAGTCAATCCCTTTTACTGTTTTGTGTACTTCTGAAGGTCTAAATAGTCTCCCATGTTCTGCAAAAGTAGAGATTCACTTTATCCCCTGAAAAGATACTCACGGTCTCCGGTGTTGGTTTGCAAATACGAGGGAGTGAAGAAGAATGAAACAAGATCAGTAATGAGATGACTGTTGTAGCTGCATGACCAGGGCACTGGGGATTCTATATACTTTCAGATATGTTTAAAATTGTCCATATTGTGATAGATTTCCAATTGTCTTCTCCCTTTTAAGAATAAAATGACATATGCATGCCCTTTGCTGTTGTGCAGTGCCTCCCACTCTACTAGGCATAGTACAATTACCTCTCCTCGAATAATCGGATTCAGCCCAAGGACATTCTTTGACCAATGGAATATGAACAGACTTGATATAGGATGTCCACGAAAGGCCTTTAAACGTGCTTGCGTAGTTTGCCTTTGCCTCTTACATTCCCTCCCTCTGCTGTGAGAAGAGTATGCCCTGAGTAGCTATTATTCCTTCAACCAGAAGTCCTGGAAATAAGAATATAGAACAGACCCAAAACTGACATTCAGTCCAGCCCAGCCAGTCCAGCCAAAAATGACCAAACCACAGTCAACCAGCAGACCTGTGATAGTAAAATAAATGTTTGTTGTTTTTAGCCACTGAGACTATGGAATTGTTTGTTATGGAGCATTATCACCAGAGAAACCTGACTGAAGCACGTAACTATTTTTTCTAAGTTAAGAAGAATTCTATTAAAAACCTATTCTACATGAAGAATTGTATGCTATATAATTAGTTGGTATAATTAAACTTGATCTAAGTTATTTACCTGGTTTCCTTTCTAGAGTTCATCCATATCCATTTAACAGATTTTAAAGCTAGTCCCTGATCCTATCATTAACCACTAGGGCCCTGTCCTATCCATAGTAATTGGGAGGAGTGACTTAGGAGTTACCTTGTTGTTTTAAAGGTCAGAGACCCACTCAAGTTCTGTTTAAAGGCAGAAAGAATGCAATGAGGATTCTCACCAGAACCCAAGAGCATGAACCACAGCCTCACTAACTCTTAGGAGAACAAGGATTGAAATTGGAATGAAAATAAAGTCAGAGTCACCACATATAGTTGTGAAAGTTGGGGTAAACCTCCAAATGGAGTGAGGGAGTGTTCTGTGTGGAGGTAGGATTGTGTTCTTTCACAGAAATTATCAGTAATAGAGATTAATATCATGTAATTGTGAGGAATATTCTAATGGCTGATTATTCCATTCCATCTGACAAGAGACAGTAAATATGTGGGGAGGAGTTAGATGTAACACTGCTCATAACGAAAACCAAACTGGGAGCTTCAATCACATATTATCTAGTTGTCTTGCCAGTGAGTTTCATCCCTGGGAAAAGTTCACTGTGGATTCAGTGATACCGAGAAATGACAATGGAACATTCTTTGGGTAAAAGGGTTTATACCCAGCTTTATTCTCCCGATGGTATGTCGAGTACAAGAATCATGTCTGCATCCAACAGTCTGCAGGTCTGTAATCCTCTGTCTCTGCCTCCACCCCGAGCACTGGGCAGAGCTCTTTATATAGTGACTCAGTCAATATTGGCTCATTGCCTTCAGGTGTGGAAGTGGTAGCCTAACAGTAGGCCAGTTACAGCATCAAGTAGTTTAGGGTCAGGTAAGGACCCTGGCCAGAGGAACTTCCATTTTCCCCATGCTAGTCCAGCTGCCCATAGAGCCAGGCAATGCCACAGAACTGTCTATAGGGAGATGGCATCAAGGATGCTGTTTTGAAGACTGTATATAAAGAGTTCTGATACCAATGAAGAAGGGCCTGGCCCATCTGAATCGGTATGCTGAAGCAGTCACTGGCATACATGAGGATGTTATAGAATGGATCATACACTTCCCCACCTCCTTCAATCTAGATGACTGTGGAAAATATCTTTCATCAGTCTTAGGAACACAATTGGCTGTACCTTGGAGCACATACACACACACATACACAAAATGTCCAAAATCTCAATAGGCCTGAAAGTCTGTCTTTGTTCCATCTATGTCTCTGTGAAGACTGAATAATAGGCTGGTATATCCAGTTTGGGTAAAGATATGGGCATCCATGAGCTGACCCTGAAGGCAAGAACCACAAATTCAGGGATCTGACCAAAAAGACAACAGCACAGAATGGCTTATTCAGTAAGGGAAAGTACTAGAAGAAACACGTATTTTGTCCTTAAATGCCAAGGGTCTTGTGCTGGCTGGATCGGGGGTTTGTTTACATATGTACAGCATGGTGCATAACTCCCCTTACCCTGTGAAATCCTTAATGGGAAATGCTACCTTATGAAAAAGCAGCCAGTATTTCTGACCCCCATTTTGCTGATTTACACAGTTGGAATTGTGTTAGGTAACTTTACTTCTCTAAACTTCTGGAGGCCAAAATTGGGTTAGGAAAAAGATGACTTTGGTCAGTATGTCTGTTCTTGAGGCATTTTGTCTCTGAGCCATGCAAAAATGACCTCAATACTTTACGCTTCCCTATATCTGCCTCCCTATGTAGAAAGTCCCACCAAGAGTCTACTTTCCCAACTTGATTTTAGCCTGGCTGTTTTCACTTTCTTTGGCCTATAAATTACAGTGAAAGTGACATGCTAGTTTTACCAAGGCTCCAAGAGGTTTTCCATACTTCTCTCTCTCAGAACTATATCCAGCTGCCATATGGACAGGCCCAGGTTATCCTGCTAGAAGATGAAAAACACATGGTTCATCTATCCCCATAACCCCAGCTAACAATGAGCCAACCATGAGACATATGAGTGAGACCATCTTAGACTACCAGCTCCTTGTGGTTGTGACTTGCTAGGTGATCAGCTGTTGTCTATAGATGCCTGAGCCAAGCCACAGAGACCAGAAGAACCTCCCAGCTGAGCACAGCCCAATTATGAACTTATAAGATTGGCAACTAGAGTGGTTGCCATTTTAAGCCATGAAGTTTTGGGGTGGTTTGTTTTGCTCAATAGGTAACTGATGGAGTCAAGAAACAAAAGCTGTGTGAGGCACATTTTCCTCTGACTCTGATGCCTTCTTTATAGAGCATACTGTTCTCCATCAGCAGAGTTCAGAGGTCCTCCAAGAGCTCTTTCTTGGCCCACAGGTGAAGAGAACAGTGGGAAGGGTCTGGGTCAGAATGGAGAATGTCTGGTGAAATTTCCCTGAAGTGTTACTGCTGGGGCAGGGTGAGCATTAGAAAGAAGGCAATGGGGAAGCAGGCCCCAGTGGGGGAAGCTGAAGAGACAGTGTTGACAGAGGAAACGAATTACTCACCCAGGCCAATCCAAACCAGAAGCCAAAGGGTAAACTGTAGTGAAGGACACTGGAAGGCATAGATCCAAAGATGCATTCTAACTGAGCGGGTGCTGCTGGAGGAATGCCTCTAAAGCACACTTAAATGCTGCCTCCACAGCTATGTAGTCTGCTTCCTCTAAATTAATGAACTGCTAAATTCCAGAACGATACTTGGCAATCATTCTTTCAATTCTGCCTTCTAAGCCCACTGGTTTCTGCCTATGTGCAGATAAATGTTTTGGAAGTGGGCCTGTACCCACATGCTCTGCATAGGAACTTTACAGGAAACTGTCCGATCAGAACATTCAATCACACCCATTGCTGAAATCTGTCTGCAAGGTGGCAGGATCAGCAGAAAGCATATTAGTCTCCCAATGAGAATGCAAACATGGAACACTGCTGCCAACTGGTTGGAAAGAAAGCTGCTTTCAAAGCGCTTCTGTCAGAGGGCATGGCCATTGCCCAAGGGAGGTGCCCTAAGAGCCATTCTCTAGTTCAGGTCTAGGCTGTGTAACTGTTGTTGTTAATTTTTTATCGAGCTGTGTTTGAAGTACAACATTGCATAAGTGTAAAGTGTACAACATATTGATTCAATACATTTATAATTGCAATATGTTCACCATAGTAATGTTAGCTAACATCTTTATCACGTTACATAATTATCATTTCTTAAATGGTTGGGAACAAATAAAATCTAGTTTAAAATACAGTTGGTTGTCTAATGACTGTACTGTGTATCAGAACTCCAGGACTCTGTTTGACACAAATTTAAGAATAATTTACTAAATATTCGGAATGTACCATAAGCAGAAGCCCAAAGTTCTTTTGGAGAACTTGGATGGGTTCTGCTTCTGGCTCCCAACCCAGGGGTCCCAAGACCTCCCACTGTTTAACCTCTCCAGTTAGGAAAGGATCTTCTCTGCAAAATAAATTCACCCTCTGATGCTTCCTGTTCTGGAATGCCTGAGTCAGATTTCTTGAAAGGCATTTTCCTCAAAGTCAAAATGGCAGAGCCTCTGTACAGTGTTTACCAATAAAGATCCTACCTAGCTTGAAGCACAATTTTGAGAATTAAGTAAGTTAAAGGATGAAAAAACACGCAAAATTCCAAAGTCCTGTAAACATGTGAGATCTTACCGACTGGCGGCCCAGAGGAGTCCTCTGGGGCAGGCAATCTTTTCTCCCCGAATTGATTTACCAATAGTGGAATTTCAAGAGCCTGGAAATAAGGTGGCCCCAGTAATTCTTCAAATACCTAAATTCACCTTTTCTTCTTTTGCTTGTGGTTGAGTCTGTTCTCAGGATTTAAAAGCCCACCAGGGTGCTGGTTATCTTAAGTTAAAGCTATGCCAGCATGCACTGGTCTGCTCCACAACAAAAACTTGCCAGTTGACTTCATTTGAGTTTGGAGAACATTTCTTAAGCACTCACTCTATGCCAGATATTATTCAGAGCTATCCGGGTTTGCAAGTCAGGGGTGGCTCTCAATGATCTTTCCTTTCTGGCTCAGTGTAGGCTCCTACAAAGTCTGTTGGAATAAAAATGAGTCAGATAATGTCTCATCAGACTGTAGGCGAGAGAAGGGGAGATGAAGCAGGATGCAAGCGCGGCCCAGGTGTAGAGGGTGTCCCTCTTTTCTGACACCTGCCCACACTCCTTGCTACCCACCCTTTAGCAGTGCTCACAGCATGAGCAGCTGTGTCCACCCAGCTCTTCACAGGCCCCCTTCCTGGCACGGCTTTGATGGCAAATTTAGGCAAGTGCCTCTGACAACTAGCGAAATAATTCATTTTCTGAGGTTTTGCTAAGCCTTTCATAACCACTGCTGGAACATTCCCCCAAAGTCCATTCTTTTAGTAGATGCCTTATTTACAGTGACACTTATAGCTGAAATGAAAGGAACTTTCTGTTCATCCTCTTACTTTCACTGTTGAAGCCTCAGCCGCCATAAATTAGGACTAATGTGCCCCCACAAATCTGTATTAATAAGACCAGACCAGATGTGTTCCTTGTTATGCGTAGCTGTCAGTTATCCTTGGCGAGGGTGGCCGAGGGTGGGGGAGGCCAGGAAAGCCTGAGTAGGTTCAATTTAATGATGAATTCTGTCTCTTGTTTCTGTCATCAGTTTGAATTCTTTCCCACCTCAGACCTCTCATAGCAAACCTAATAGGCAGTCATTTTGAACAGATCTTTCTTTTCACTTCTTTCATTGCCTCTGCCTCGTTCCCTGTTCCAAGGCAAAACGGGGCATGCAGAGAGGGAACCTGCAGCACAGGACTTATATAATTCAGAGGCTTCGAGAAGAGTCGATGGAATTACATGACTCCATTCTAATTATTTCCCCCTTGGGCTCCAATTACATGATAGAAACTTTCAGCCTCTTCACAAATTCATCATCTTTCAATTCCCATGGATTATAAAAAAACCAAAGGGCGTGATCCTGAAGCTTAACATTGTTTCCAGGGCCAGCAGAAGGTTTAAAGGATTAGATCACAAGGAGGCCAGAGAGGACAGTTTCTGTCTTAAGTGGGTAAATAACAGCCTCAAATTTGGCTGGGTTTCTTTTGCTGGAAAATCTCCCCTTTCTCATCATTGTCAAAGGAGGGCCTACACCATTCTTATTTTTTACAATGACACTGACCTTTGGAAACAAGGCAAAGGCTGTGAGTGATCAAAACTGTTATTGCTTCACACACATATGGCTACCTTATGTTAGCATTTGCTAATTTTTTTTATCCTTTTGATGTGTTCCTGGAGAATGTGGGAAAAGTTAGGCTACCTCCTCGTAATAGGTTTTCAATGTGGGTCAGAGGCATTTTCAGTGACATGGCACAGATCCAAAACAAAGACTTACTTGGATAATTTTAGCTGCTGTTTACTGAGGGCCAGGCATTGTTTTACGGTGCTCTGGCCAGGGTCACAGGATATAGCACACGGTATGCTCAAAATATAGGGTTGAAGGAGGCTTAGCAGAGGCACCATTTTGGAAAACCAACCAGGGAAGTTGCCCTGCTAGCAACAGCCTTTGCCACTCACTGGCCCCACATAGTAGAATGTTAAAGCTAGTAAGTGTTCTGGAAAAGGGCAAGACAAGAGAACTTGGCAATGGCTTTGGGATGTGCTTCCCATTGGCCAAATCTAACCAGAAGCCAGGGGGCAAGGGAGCTGGATAGTACAGTCATTAAAGATCAGCTCTATGGGGCATGGAGCTGGGCTGAAGCTGGATCTCATATTCACTTTCTTGATATCATTACTGTTTTACAGAGAAACAGAGAGGTTCAATAACCATTCTAAGGTCACCCAGGTAGGAAGTGGTAGAACTGGGATTGGTACCCTAGGAGTCTCTTTCTAGAGCCTGAACTAGTCACCACACTATCGTGCCTCTGGGTGCCTATGTGCACAAAACACTTAAATACTCCCTGAGTCCCTCAGATTGGTGCTGCTCTGCTTGCCACACTTAGTAATTGCATATTTACATGCAGGAGTACCGGTGCTCCCAACACACTCTGTGTTCTAGCAAGTCAAGGATCTTACGTCTATTTGCTTAAGGGCTGAATTTCCTAGCACAGGTCACATAGTTGATACCCAGTTGGCATTTTTTCTAGTGAAGGAGTGGATTTATGGGGAACCCCCCACATGCCAGGTTCTTGGCCAGGTGCTACCTTACTCCTTTCTGTAGGATGGTTGTCAGTAACCCACTTCTGATGACTTGCCACCAAATAACATATTTTTTTCTAGTAGAAGTTCCTCATGTCAGTTCTCCAGCCTGAATGGGCAAGAATTCGAAGTTTCAGGTAATAGCTGTGAGGTGGCCCAATAAAGGGATCCCAGATCTCTCCTCCCGTCCTCTGCTCAGGCTCTGTGCTGACCTTGGCCTGCCTTTCCCTCAGGGATGGCCGGGCAGCAACCCCGCCTGCTGCCTCTAGAGCACAGAGCACTGAGGCCGTAAAGAGGACTTCTGAGCTCAGTTTGCTGCCGCCTTTGACTTTGGCCTCTTCCGTCCCATGTTTCCCTTTCTTAGTCTCAAATCTGCAGCTGGAAAGTGATATGCTGGCTTAGGCTGTTCTTTTCCTCACACTTCCCATATCTGGTCTTTGTTTCTTGGATTTTTCTAAACTAGGAAAACCCAAGCTTGCTAAGCAATTGGACTTCATTGACCATGACTGGTGGACAGTTGCCTGTACTTACAGACAGCAACTGGCCAGGGAGACCTAGAGAGTTTCCAGAAGCTGATTTACCCACCACAGAACAGGATGCTCGAACGCACAGACACCCAATCACTCATTTCCACTGGCATCCTGCACTGCAAAAAGAAGAAATCAATAATGTGATTCACTCTCCCACGTTGGGATCTAAGGAAGTATCCCAGTTCTTTGACACATTCTAGATTATGGATGGCTTTCTAAGTATTCTTGGGAAGGAGAATATCTTGCCCTTTGTTTTTGGGAGAACACTTCAATTTCCAACAAAGTGGAAAATGTATTGTGGGGCAAGGGAGTGGGGAGCAGGGGTCTGAAGCCATCCTTTGGCCGTTTTCCCTATTTCTCAGTCAGTCCACATTATCTAAGATAGGTCTCCTTTATTTTTGAAAGAATAAAGTGTTCTAAAGTTTTCTTTAGAGTATGCATGATGAACTGGATTTTAAAGCCTTTGTCTAAGCAAATTAATATGTTTAAAAGATAATTATTTTAACTCTATAAAGTAACTTTAATACGATTTTTCTCTTATGAAGTTTTCTAATATATGCCAAGTTGAATGAATAGTACAATAAATTCTTATCTAACCCATCACCGAGATTCAGCAATTACCAAGATGTTGTCCAAGCATAGGTTGCTTTATCTATTTCTTTTTTCCTGTTTTTTAAAAAAGGTTTTATTGTGGAATTATTCTGAAGCATGTCCCAGAAATGTAATTTTATGGCTACATACTGCAGTCTACAACCTATAGAAACTATGGCATTAGACTTCTTAGTAATAATGCCAATTTATAATAATTAAAAAAAACAAGTAATAACAATCATTACATTGCTGAAAAATTATATGCCAGGAACTTTACAAATTGTTTTAGTCAGGGCATGTTTGTGGCAAGAGACTGAAGTCTGTTAGAACTGGTCTTAAAAGCAACCTTTTGCATAAATACCTCCTTGAACCAAGGGCAAAGAGGTTGGTTGAACCCAAGGCAGTGAAACTCAGAAATGGCAGGTTGTTAGCATTAGGTGCTTCTCCAAACTGCCACATGCTTCTCTGACAAATCTGTGGCAAGAGAAATCTCTGGACCCTTTGCTTCTGTTCCCTTATAAATTTCTGCATACATCCTACTTTGCAGCTGTGGAAGGTACTCAGACCTCTGAGGGTAGGCAGTCAGGGAGCTGTTACCTCAACCACAATGAGAACTTCAATTTTTAGCTATCTATTGTGAGCAACACCATTCCTGAGACTTGCTGGTCTTGATGCTCAAGTTCCAAAGTTCTGGTTTTATGGGATTGGGGTCAACCATCTCTGTATGTAGTTGTTTTCTTTCCTGGTCATATGCTCTGATCCTGGAGAATTCCAAATAAAAGGGTTGGCAGCTAATGTTCAGCACAAATAGTGACATACAAGGGAACTGTATCTCTCCTGTTTCTGTGGCTTGTCCATAAGAGGGTGCAGATGTGAGAGTGAGATGTGTATCCAGCTTGGAGATGGAGATGGAGTAGCTCCACGGGCAGGGCTTAGGATGTTAGACTTGCATTCATGAACAGAGAATGCCAGCAGCCACACAGAATAGGTGCAGGAGGGCTCCATCCCAGCAGGGAGGGACGACTTTCATTCTCTCCACATACTGTCTTGGCATGTATGCATTATGCTCAGTCCACAGACCTGTTTCTTCTCCACCTTTCCTTCTGGCCCAAAGAGGTAGCTCAAATCCACATGCCTCAAATGGACTAACTAGAGTTTTTCTATGTCCTGTTTTTAATATTTCAGGGGAAATGATCCAATTGGCCCAGGACAGACTTTGCACTGGGTGTGTCCCGCTTTGTGCAATAAGTTGTGGCCAGAGGAGAGAAGGTAGGAAGGGCTGCACAGGTTGCTCTTGGAGTTGTGGGAACAGCTTTCAGAGAAAGGATTTTTAGATAGGCAAGCACATGCAAAATGTGTCTATCACATTGTATTTAATCACCATGGCATCCCAGAAGGAAGATAATTTTTTCCCCCATTTTACAGAAAGGTTAGTTGAGGATTAGGGAATTACAATGCCTAAGATTACATGTCTAGAGGATGTGAGCCCAGCTCTACATGACTCCAAACCTCATGGTCTTGCCAAACCCTAGTCTACATGACTCTCATCCTAATATTAGCTAATGTACTCAGAGTGTTTCCTTAGTTCTGGAGAGCTAAGCAGTTTCTTTTTTTATAACCTTCATCCTATTAGAAAACAGTGATTATTTCTATATTTCAATGTGGGGGACACAAAAATCACTTTAACTATTGAGTTTCAACCGAAAGCTTAGGAATATGTTCTCTGTGGATGGAGCCCTAGGAATGATAAAAACCTCATTTTATCAAGGGGTCAGCAAATATTTTAATAAAGGGTCAAGTAGTAAATATTTTAGACTCTGTGGACCATGATCTTTGTTACAACTACTCAAAGCTATTGTTTTTGCACAAGATCACTGAACTGCAAAAGCCACATATTACACAGACAATATGTAAATGAATGAGCCTAGTGGTGTTCTAAGCAAATTTTCTTTGTGGGCAGTGAAATTTGAATCTCATGTAATCTTCATGTCACAAAATACTTTTCTTCTTTTAACTTTTTTAACCTTTTAAAAAAGTGAAAACGATTCATAGCTCACAAATCGTACATAACCAGGTGACAGGCACATTTGGTCAGTGGGCCATGGTTTGCTGACCCGTGATTTACATTATTCTCACCCTAATTCTAATTTATTCCTGCCATAAACATTGAGAAGACACCAGCTACTTATTCGGCATCGTGGTAGGTGCTGCATGTATGATGGAAACAGATCCAGACCTTGCTTTCATGGAACTGACCATTTTGACATAGTGGAAAGACAATGTGAATCACCAAAATTTTTACCAAAATTTAAAAAATTACAATAGTGACAAAAGGGCACTAAAGAAAAGATAAAGGAACTTTGAGTATGTATTATTACAAGGGTAAATGATCTAATCTGGGGGGCAGGTCAGAGAAACCCCCTACATATTGAGATACTACTTCCTAGTCTCCCATGAGCTCCAAAGCTGAAATTAATGTCGCTGTTGGCCAGCCTCCCATGGTGCTCTCTGGCTCTGGCGTGAGTGTCCCAGGCGGTGTGTCTAGGCAGTTGGTCTTACCCACTTTTGCAGCTATGTGGGTTTTCATTGAGGTGAATATTTGCTTCCACCATTTTTTTTATATCTCATTTCTAACAAGCTGTCTTTTTAATTTCCCCAGGATCTTATTGAATTCTAGTCTGGTTCCTTGAGCCCTCAGGAACTCCATCTAGTTTAATTTTGCTTGCTGTTTTTAATCCTTATTAATCCCCAATTCCTTCATGTAGGCAATTGATAAAGATATTCTAAATCCAGTATAAAATTTTTTTCCCTCCTGGGTACCTAGTTCTGTTGCCATTTGAGAATCTAAATATTACTTATTCCATTTTATTCCCCCAGAAGGGCAGCAAATACTTAGTTGACATGAGTTCAATGTCCGGCTTAAATGGGTCAGAACATCCCAGGACACAGTGCTAGGATGTAAGATACACTCATCTCTAAAGCAGCCAGGTACTTGATGTAGAATATGTCACTGAAATGACTGAAATTCATTTAAACTCTAAACTTTCTGAGTCACAGTTGTAGATACTGGAATTAGAGTCAGAAAGCTTAAGTTCAGATTTTAGCTCTGCAACAAAACAGCTAGGTGATTGCAAGTGCTTCTCTGCTTCAGTTTCTTCAGGTGAGCAGGTGGATTTAA
Organism: Manis javanica; assembly: GCF_040802235.1. NCBI lineage: Eukaryota > Metazoa > Chordata > Mammalia > Pholidota > Manidae > Manis > Manis javanica. The sequence goes on along the minus strand of NC_133160.1, from coordinate 34,177,700 downwards.
CCGTGCTTTTCCTACAATATTATTGGATCAACGAGTATCAGAATTTGTTCCCATTAAATGGGTGCATCCTTGGCTTCTTTGATAAAGAATCTAGTGGAGGAATTAGATTAGTTGATTTGCATTTCTATAACTACCTGTAGCATGCTGGGCAAAGACCCCCAGAGAACATCAGTATAAAGAAGGCAATCAATTATATTTCATTTGGTTTTTCATCCTGGGCACATAGTATGGCTGCTTTTCAAGATGGTTGAAAATTATTTGCTCTTTCTTGTATTAAGAAAGGTGTTGTCTAATCTCCTCTCCTTGAATTTGGGTGGGCTCGTGTCTCACTTATACAAACAGTGCAGCAGAAGCAAGGCTGCATGACATCTGAAACATCAGTTGCTCTGGGTTTTCAGGGAACATTTAGTGTGGGGAAGCGAGGAGTTAGGCATCCTGTAGGAAAACTGACTGCCCTGAGACCACTGTGCTGGGGTAGAACTTGTCAGAGATGGAATCATCAGCCTCAGCTGAGCCCAGCCGGCAGCATGCACCACTTGCCACACACTGAGTGAATGAGCCTGCAGGTGACGGCTGTCCAGCCAACATCTGATTGCAACTGCACAAGGGACCCCAAGAGAGAATTGCCTGGTTGGGTTATTTCCAAATTCTCGACTCACAAAATCAAGAGCAAAAAACTGAAGCTGCTATGCTTTGGGGTAATTTGTTATGGAGAGATCCTGCCAGCAATAATTACTTGAACCATGAAGTCACGACAGCAAGCAACTATTACTGTAACCTTAACAGCATGGCTGGTAGGGATGCTGGTGGTGGTGAAATAAAGCTTTAAAGTGTTAGATTCACAGGTACTGATTGTGACTTATTTGTGTCACTAGAGAAGAAGCATAATGAATGCAATGGGTTGAGGTCCAAGATTTAGTTGCCTCTCGTTCCCATTGGAGTGCTGGAGATAATATTTTAAATGCAGTATTGACTTTTTTGAACACGTAACAACCAAGAGTGCTTAACATTGTCAGGCAAGGCCTGGTTTTACATCTGTACATTGTTTATGAAGTACAGACCACATCAGAACCTTAGCCACCACTTTAAAATAGGTACAATTGCTTATACTAAAAACTGAACGGGGTGAGAAAGGCAGAAGAGGAGTCCAATTATAAATACATCTCTCCAAACCCCACTTTTGGAAAATTGTTTTAACCTGGTTGATTTTAATTGGCAACATATGACAAAATCCAAGGGGGAATTTTTCAAAAGTATATAAAGAGTAAGGTAATGATTCCTTACCTGGGATTTCTAAACTTTGAGGATCTCTGCAGGTTTCCTTAAGTGTTTTGCTAGATTTTTAAGTAAACATTTGATGGATGTATTTTATACACACTAAGCACAGATCTGTGAATTTTAAAAGCTGAACACACCTGGGGAACGAGAACCCAGGTGTGAAAATAGAACTTTTCCAGTTCCCCAGGGGCCCCCTGTACCCACCTCCAGTCACTACCCAACCTTCAAAGGTAACCACCATTCTAACTTCTAACCCAAAGGATTGATTTGGCCTGTTTTTGAACTTTGTGTAACATGTATTGAACATATAACATGAATAACATGTTTTTGAACATGTATTGTTTTGTTCTGGCTTCTGTTGCTCAGTATTGTTTGTGAAAGTTGTACATGTGGTCAGAAGTAAATGAAGTTCGTTCATCCTCATTGTGGTATAATATTCCATGTGGCTATACTATATCCATTCTTCAATTGATGGTCTCAATGGATTTACAATATTTCACTTGGCTTAATGAATAATTTGTAGCTCTAGTTGGAATCAGTCTACTGAAGATCTTCAGAATCCAACGTAGTGGGTTTTTTGAAATATGGGCTCACTGTGATCTTATTGTTGATCTCCAAACACGGAGATGCTCTGTAAGGCAACCATTGTCTTTAATGTCAGGAGAAAATGCAGAGTTGGCTCTATCTATATGATGTTAATGAACCTGGGTGAGTCACTGAAGTCCTTTTGGGCTGTATCCATGGAGATACAGCTCTAAAAATGTCAATGGTTCCTGATGAGGGTAAGTTTATGGCAAGGAAAACACTGAGCCAAAGAAATCGTTGTGCTCATGAGGTTTAACAGGAACAACCAAATCAAATTTCTGAATTACGGTTTACAGTTTTCATGGGCTTGTAAACCATAAATTCATGTTAGCTTCAGAAGCCATGCCATGAGGCAACCCTCTTTATGTGAAAATTACAAGTGACACTAGAAATAGAATCTGTACAATTCACACCTGTTTGAAAAAAAGAAACTTTTCCAACAGCAATGATAACTGCAATAAACAAAGATCTTTCGGCATCAACAGGGGTTTGGGGCAGGGACAGGCTGTGATGTGATGTCTGGCTATAAATTATACCCCCATCTGACTAGCTGACTCTTCTTTTGTATAAAACTTGGGGACTTTGTGTTAAACCTAAGGATTCTCTGCACATGATTTTTAGATTCCTTCACAAACACCTTTATGCAGTGCTATTTTAGGGAGAATTCTACCCCAGAAACCTCTAATTAATCCAGCATCAACTCTACATGTTGCCACAAGGTGAACTCATTCTTTTAGGAGTTAGTCTCTTAAAACCTAGACATTACTTCTTGCTTGAGTTATTTTGTGATTTGTGGGGGCAATTTTGTAATAATTGGAGTAATATTAACTGCTGTAATAAATAATCCCCAAACAGTGGTTCAACATCAAAGACATTTATTTCTTACTCACATAACAGTCTAATGCTGGGGTTCCTGGTCAGAGGATGGTGTTCCAAATGACATTCAGGAGTTCAGTTTCCTTCCATTTTGTGTTTCTGCCTTTCCTGGAGCCTCCATTTCCTCCTCAGTGTACATGGCAAATGAGGGAAGAAAAAAAACAGAGAAGACTCTTAGGTCTCCAGGACACACACTGCTTCCACTCAATGGGTGGGAACTGATCTGGGAATATGTAGTCTCCTGTAGGGCAACTGCTTTCCAGTTAAGCACCATATCTCAGAGTAGGGAACACACATTTTGGTGGAGAGCTAGCTGTCTGTTCTATAGACAGTATTGGGTATTACATTCTACAATAAATAATGATAACAACAGCTAACATTTGTTGGATTTTGAGTGTGAGAATCTAAGGCTTCAAAGTTGGATGTTCAAAAATACGTAATTTTATTTCCTTTAACTTGGAACAATTTGCATTTTGACCTTCTGTCCCTCTAGTAGCAGAGTAATTTAAATGAGGGTCTCTAAGGTGTTTCCTTCCCAGAATTTATGCCAGAGTTCTAGAATGAATTACTAAGATGCTGGGAAGCAGGGCAGAAATCTTGTCATTGGTTCAACTGTTGACATAAATTCTCATGGGTTGTCCACTACAGAAGTCATACCCTTTAGATCTAGTGATGTCATCACATTATTCTCAGGACATAGGGATTTTCCCACATTTCCCCATAAATGAATTCTCTAGAAGAAGTCCTGCGGTAGTAGGGTGCTGGTCTCCTTTGCTCTGAGATCCCAAAATTTCGCCCAAGCACCTCTCTGCAAATCCTAACCCCAAGTGGGGGAGTTCCGCTGGAAATATTAACCAGAGAAATCTTTCTTCTTTCATGTTTACAAATAAGATGTTTTGTTTAAACCCAAATCCTTCCTATTTTTATGAAGTTTAGACTATTCCTGAAACATGCAAGAGATAGCTTATTGCCTCCAGACCATTCCACTTTTGATTAGTTACGGACCCGCTGCACTTAAAACAGTGTTTGGGACATAAACGTCACTCAGGAAGTATTTTGAATTACTTTCAAGACAGATGATATAATCCCATTTAATAGAAAGGCTAAGAAACCTGCAAAAGTTTCTAAAGCTAGTAAATGGGAGGGCTGGGATTTTAACCCAGGCTGTCAGTCTACATTCATAGTAATTAAAAATATGATATTAATATTCTGCCTTCTCATAATTCATCTATAGTACACTGGAGATAGCCCTGAGCTTCGAATATAAAGCTCCCTGATTTACTATATTTGTGACTTTGGGCAAATCACTTAATTTCACTCTATCTCACTTCACTCATCTGCAGAGTTAGACATAATGATACGTCTCTTACAAATGATTTGGGAGTTTAGATGGTGATAAGTTGAGCACTGAGAAGGCAGGTAAATATGTCAGTTATCTGTGGTTGCAACAATACACAACAGCATAGGAGAGAAACATGCAACCATGGTGGCATACAGTGATACACTGATCACTCATGCATCTGAGGTCAGCTGGGGTTCAGCTCACTGCTCTGCTAATCTTGACTGGACTCATATATGTATCTGGGGTTAGGCTGGCTGTCAGCTGATGTAGGCTGACCTTGACTGGGATGACTGGATGATTCAACTTTGTTCCATTTATGTCTCATTCTCTAGCAGGTTAGCCCGAAAATGTTGTCATGGTGATAACAGGCACAAGAGAGCAATGGAAACACATACATTCTCTGAAGCCAAGGCTCGGAACACACCATCACTTCCACTGCATTCTGTTACATGAAGTAAGTCACATAGCCTAGCCCAGATTTAATGGCTGGGGTTGCTGACTGCCTTTTTAGTAGAAGGAATTGCAAAGCCACATGGCAATAGACATGGATATAGAGAGGGAAAATAATTGGGCCATTAACATACTCAGTCTTCTATAGTAATCAATAAATTTTAGTTCAATCTGAGATGCATTTGGACATAGTAAAACAGGGAATCCACTTAATCCCTCTGGAATCAATTTCATCAATTTATTTCAGCCTCTTTTGTCCCACAGGATGAATCTCTTGTTACTCTCTGGAAAGGGGAAAGGTAGATAAACACCTCTCAGGGCAGATGGGCCCACTTTCTAATGGTAGATGATCGCTTACTGCCTAAATATCCACAATTAGTAGATTACCAATGTTTATCTCACCTTCCCTTTTCCCCCAGTGAATAGGAATTCACTCCTCTCTTGTGTCTAAGTAGGCCTTAGCATTTCTGTATTCAGAGGGTCAGGCAAAAATTCCATCAGCAAGGTGACCAAGGACCCCTCCTGAGCTCCTTCTTGTATGGTCTCAGGGTGTAGTGGGCATGCCCTGGGTGCGCTAATGGACCATGTTGCTTCCTGATCTTTTCCCATCACACTGGATCTGAAGATGACTATGGGGTCCGGCGAGCTAAGAAGCCATGACACGATGGGGGAAGCAGTGAAGGGCTTCCACTTTGGATGCCTGCTTATTCTCAAGCAGAATATCTGAAAGAAAACACACCCCACATTACAAGGCTGATTTCCTTCTGAAAGCTCCATCTGGTCTGTCTGCAGTATTCATAATCCTTCTGGCAATGTAACTATGACGTTTTTTTCTAGTAAACAAATTGCTCTGGCCCAGTTTGCTAAAAGAGAATTTGACTTCTACCTGTTCTGGGTTTTGTTATAGTTTTTCTTACACTAACTTCATTTTATAGACCACCTCCAAAACCCCTTCCATACAGCGAGACTTCAGCAGATGTGTTTCCCCACTTAAAAATTAACTGTATCTTTTTTTCTTTATATACTCTACCACGTAATTTATGAAGATGTGTCTTTATGTGCATGCTTTGTTGACTTAATCTGTAATGAGCAATTTCCCTTTTCATTAAGTCTACATCTAAAATGTTATTTTACTACTAACAAAACATCCTCTTGTACATATGGACAGAAATTCATTTAACCAAGTCTTTTTGTTGAGCACATAAGTGCTTTTTGGTTTGTCCTGATTACAGAAAAGGAGAAAGTACTGGGTACCATGTTTCCACAGCAGATTCTCAGATGAGCTACTCTAAACACATTAGATGTTTTTCTACCATGCTGGTAACAGAGTTTAAAAGCTATTATAACAGGCACCTGGTTATTATCCCAAAGCCCTGACTCATCCTGCCATGCCAGGTTATAATCCTCTACACAGGGGAGTCTTGAAAAAACTGTATCTGTGTGAAGAGGAGGATGGGAGCTCTCCAGCCTATTTCTATCGATCAGGATTTTCAGTAATTGTACCTTATTTGACCCCCACAATGTCGTTGTGAAGAAAGGGAGGCAGATGTTGTTATCGCCTCTTTCAGAAGAGGTTTCTGAAAAGATAAGAGCTTGATCCAAACCACACATCTATAAAGTGCAGTCTGTCCTTGAGGTCAGACTTTTTGACTCCTGGGCTAGGACCTTCCACCGCAGTCTGCTGCAGGAACTGATTGTACTAACAGTATAACAGGTAATTTGACTGGGCTGTTTGTATATGCTTGACTGTGTTCTCAGTGCCTTGCATATATTCACTCAGTCTTCAAAACAACTCCTTGTGATGGGTGGGGATGGTGGTATCATTCCCATTTTACTGAAGCAGCAATTGAGAGAGATGGAGTAATTGGCCAAGGTCACACGGCTGGTGAGTAAAAGAGCTGCAGTTTAAGAGCCTAAACTTTTAATCCCTGTGATCATGGAAAAATATCGATGGTATGTATCACAAAGTCAACCTGGAATCTTACCTGTGGATATATTATTGCCATGTTAAATCCCACTAAATTCATCATTTTTTTTTCACACTTCAACTGTGCACGTACACACACACGCACACACACACACACATGCACATTCTTTGTATGTTACTTGACCTACCTCCAGATTACAACCCAAGAATGTTCTTACCATCAAAACGAAGTAATCCGTTTTGGTAAATCTTCTCGTCTCCTACAGATTCCTTCTGTGTCAAATCTCTTTCATTCTTACTATCTTCAGGCATAAATGATAAGTTAAATACTCATGTGGATTTATTTCTACTCCTTTAAAATACCATTTGTGGCTTCCTTTTATTACAAAAGTTAGTATACACTTACTGGAAAAAAGTAGTGAAAACAGAAAATATGGGAAATAAAGGAAAACAACCCATAATCTCTCTGCTTCCCAGAGATGACCATTGTTAACATTTTTTCCTATCTTCTTCCATACATCCTTCATACAAGCAGATCATTCCACATACTATTTTGTACCAGCTTTTTTCCCTAAATGTATCATGAGCATTTCCATGTTTTATTAACTACTGCAACTCTGGGGGGAAAATCCCAGAGTAAAATACCTTTGAAACTGAAATCAGTCAAAGGGAGAAATAAAGTTTAAGAAACACATTTATTTCTTACAAGCAGTCGTCCTGTCTTTCTCTCGACACGGATGCAGGAGAGCTCCACCTAATCTCTCCAGTCCAGATAAACCCTTGCTGGCCCCTGTAATTACCTCTTGATATGGAGAGGGCTACTTCTCTCCACCCCTTGGAAACAGCTATTGACATGGAGATGAACTAAAGCCAGGTGAGAGATTCTGGAATTATTGCAATTTTACCCACACTACAATGTAACTTTTAACAAATGAATAATATCCCATTGTATTAATTAATACAGTAACTGAATGACAACACTTAGATGAGCATCCCTTTGCCTACATACGTGTCCCATTCCTGATAATTTCTTTAGGAATGATTCCTAGGAGTGCCATTGCTGAATCTAAAGTGAATGTATTTAGGCCTTTAGTAACAGTAGTCCGATTCGTCTCTAGAAACACAAATCAATTGCTACTTCCATGAAGAGTTAAAGGGGATGCTTGAGCCCTTTTCAAGCCTGCCTCCACAAGGACCATACCAGCTTTGTACTTTCCTGATCTTCATCAGCTGTTCTAAGCCATTGGGTGACATATGTAGTCTCTGGGGACCCACTTACACACAACACAAGTCCCCACAGGCAGACAGACTCTTCTCTGCTCACTCTGAGTTTGTTAATGATTCCCCTTCCAGTGGCAAGAAGAGACATACCTATTAGGAAATTACCTCCTTCCTCGAGTCAACCCCTCTTTTTATTCCAGACTCCTGGTGCAGTACTTTGGAACAGGCCAGGTGAAGGGATTCTCTCTGATTCAATCAGTGTCACACAGTAAGCCTTTGATTTTCCTAAGAGCACATTTCTCCTGATTCAGATTTTCAACAAGTTCAGAAACACCAATGTAATTAGTTCTAAGAACCTGCATCATAGTTCTTAGAACTCTGCTAAAATGAAAACTGGCAAAGATTTCAAGGTATATAAAATCCCAATCATGGCTTTCACTGAAATATTCATTAATATGTTAGATGCGAGTTGATAAGACACAATGTCTGCCTTCAAGGTGGTCCCCGTCTGGAAGTGGAGGCAGATAAGCAGACGGAAATGGAGAGGAACTGGGGCTTCTTGTGTAATAAGCAGAATGTTACACAGGCTTCTGTTTTGTTTGAATGATGGACCAAAGCAGATAACTACTACCCAGAAACTCAAGTGTTGCCAGACACATCTCAGAGGGGACAGAACCAGCTTTGTTCCTCCAACCAATCTTATCATCCTTCTCCTCCTGCCAGCCTACATCAAAGGAGCTCATGGAATTTGTTGGAGACTTTGGGATAGGGTTTCCAGGTAGAGAGGTACTCCCTTCCTCAGGATACTGGAAGGAGCACTCTCCCTTCCCGCAGCCATGTGAGAACGGCTTACAAGAAAGAGAGACTCACCCTCTGTGCCTGACTGCTCTTTGCTTTTGTTGTTCTGATCTCTGGACCTGTTGAACAGGTTAAAAGAGTTGGTGAAAGATGACAGGGCACAGGGAAGCTTCTTGACTTTCTGGGTGGGCCAACTGTACAGTGCGGGTCTGACTGGGAGCATGACCCCAAACCCTAGGGAGGCAGGACAAGAGCAGCCGGAGGCAGTGCAGTGTGCCCTAGGGGGCTGGAGATGAAGAGGCGGAGGGCTGTCTTAGGAGGTCCCCTTGGAGCACAGAGCTGCTTGCTGCCAGGGAACTGTGCCCTTGAAAATATCTTCACTGTTGGCATTGGGACACTGACCACGTCAGGGCAGGTTCACAACGGCACCAGTTATCACGCCCTCCCTGCCCCCACCCCCTTGCGTATCTGGATCGCTGGCTGTGTCCTCAGCCATCCCAAGTGACTGAACACAAATGACCCATCTGAGTATGTCTTCCTATGTCTTGTCCAAAGCTGTGGCTGGAGGAGACTTTGTCTACTGTACAGATATCCGAGTAACAGTAGTTTGCTCCCTGGGAAGAGTTTGCCTGAAGAGACAAAACTAGTGTCAGGTCATACACCTGACATGCTTTTTTTGTCATAACTGACAATAACCTCAGGACCAGGTTCTTTCCCAGTGGTGAAAATTAGCCCATCTTTTGCACCTGGACACATCACCCTTTGCTCCTTATAAGTGGCTTCTGCCCTTCTAATTGTGCTATTTGGCAATTTTTTTTTCCATTTTGTAAACTGCCTCAGGCCCCTTTGTAAGTGCTGAGGCAAACTTTGAGGTGTGTGTGTGTGTGTGTACATGTGTGTGTTAGGGGGTGTCCCAGTGTATGATGTGAGGAGTCACACACTGACTGTGATCCTTAAATCTAGACCAAAGGGGATCTGCTGTCCAAATAAACAAATAATCGTAGCTGAAAGAAGAATAAACATGATTCTAATCAGTGGATTTGCCAAGCAATCATAGTTCCTGTTATTAAGCTAGCCACAGTTTGCTTTTATATATATTTTTGTGTTCTGAGGTCTCTGTAGTTAGAAAAAAGTCCTCATTTGTAGTGTTGGTTTTAGTTTTAACCAGAAAACATTACCACTTATAGCCAGTCATGAAATATTAATAAAGTTTTCACTATTTCTGTAATTTTAAAAAATAAAGCTAATTTATTTGAAAGTACAAGACCAGTAAGATATTTTTCAATTTCCTAAATGGGGTACTGTCTGCTTACTGACTCCCTGGGCACCTGTTACAGACCTGTCCCTGAGAATACCAGAAGGAACACAAGGGATGTGGCTTTATCCTTGCAAAGTTTACAGTCTGGCTGGGCTCTTTGCTGGTAATACAATGCGTGTTCCTCTTAACTCTTACCTAACTCTGTTTTGTCTCGGTAACTCAGAAACAACTTACCACAAAATGTGTCAGGCTAAAACAGCCACTTAATTTTTAGTCCTAATTTTGTGGGTCAGAAATTTGGAGAGCGCTCTCCTGGGCCCTCTCATTTGGTTGAAGTCAAACACTGGCTAGTCAAACGTCATCTGATGGCTTGGCTGGGTGGGGTGTCCACGGTGACTCACATGGCTGACAGTGAGCAGGAGCTCATGTGGGCTGCTGATGGGGGCTCCTTCCGATGGCCTTTCTGGCATGAGGGCCTCAAGGTCATTGAACGTCTCACATAATAACTGGCTTCCCCTGAACAAGCACCCCAAGAGGAGGAACTGAAGCTGTGGGAACTTTCTGGATGGCCTTTTTCTTTCCCGATTCAGCTTTGGAAGCAGGGTCACTTCTGTTGTATTCTGTAGATTATAATCTAGTCGCCAAGACTCCCTCAGATGCCAAGGGAGGAGGCATGCAACCCACCTTTTGGTGAGAGGAGTCCCAAAAATGTGATCTGGGAGAAAGACCTTTCAGGTGGTGTATGGTCTCGCCAGACTTCCACGAGGGCTGAGGGAACCTACTGCAGGTAAAGTGGCGGCCATCCCGAAAAAGACAGATTGGCACCTCCCTCAACAGAGCCCTCCCGTTTCTCCTTCCTCCTACAATTTCTGTGAAACTAATTGAGGCAGTGGTTTCTCTACTATTTCATTTAACACTGAGCTTCTTAAGAGCTATTTTGGAACAAAACTCTGGGCTGTCACAACCAGTACTGAAAGTGATACCTGTAGAATGGTAGAAAGGGGGAAAAAAACACACACTTTGCTGAAACAAGAGCTTCCTTGTTTGGATTTGCCAGTACAATACCCCAAAGGAGCATATGCACTCTTTGTCCTGGTGTAGAATTGAGGGCAGAAATATTAAGGTTATTGAAGAACAGCAGTGTGACATGCATTTTACATGACAGAGACCCCTCCTGCGGGATATTCACTGAATCATTAATCGATTTCTACCTGTAACCTTTTTGAGTTTCCTAAGTGTAGACTTCCTCACTGCCACCCAGCTCCCTCCACTGGGCGAGGACTTGTATTGGGAAACAATTTTGAGGATTCTGGTTTCTCCTTACAAAGATCTTCAAGAAAGTCTTTTGTTAACCAATATAACCTTTTCAACCGACTGGAGATAGAGATATTATTATATCATTTTTGTCATAGCCCCACTGAGCAAGAAACCTTGAGGACTCACTCTCCTCCCCAGAGTGTTCAGAATTCAAGTAACCGATGAGTCACTAGCTCAGTTCACAAGAGTCAGCACTTGGCAGAGAAGAGGAGAGGTCTTGACCAGACTAAAGCTTTTGCTTTGTGTCACTGCTGGGCTCAGGTTTCACACAGCCCCGTGAACCCCTGCCCACTGCTGGAGGATATGCAGGTGTGAATCTTTTAGGTGCTAGCTGCAGGCCTCAGGTTAGCCTCTGAAAGTCACGTTTGTTTTGTGTTTATAGCAACTGTCTCTTTTTTAACCTTTTGACCACCTCTCAGAAGAAATACATTTTACAACATGATCCAGGTCAGACATACAGACAAAACTTGATGAAAGTGCTTAACTTTACTACTGCAGTGCATTCTGACATTTTAAAGGCCATTCTTCCTTTTTAAAAATGCTGATTGTGAGCTACTAAGTTGATACCATGACCCACTTAGTCTTCATCTTGCTCAAGCTGCCATAACAACCACAATAAACTAGTTGCTTAGACAACAGAAATGTATTTTCTGTTGTTCTGGAGGCAGGGAAGTCTAAGATCATGGTCCTGGCTGATTCAGTTTTTCAGAGAGGACTTCCTTCCAGCTTTGCAGATGGCTGCCCATCTCTCATGGAGGAGGGGAGAGAGAGAAGGAAAGAGAGACAGCAATCTCTTTCTCTTCCTGCTCCTCTTAAAAGGACACTAGTCCTGTCGACATAATCTGACCCTAACTTTCTCCCAAAGTCTCCATTTCCAAATATCATCACATTCTGGGTAAGGGCTTCAATATATAAATTGTGAGGGGACACTATTGGGTTTCGAACTGCAATTTGAAAAATGTTGGTTATTCATTTGATTAAACATTGTGCAAACATTGTGCAAAGAAGTCACCATATGGCACCAAGAAGTCTTTGGAAGGACTCCAGGTGTAACCAGAAACAGAGCTAAAACCTACCTTCCTGTCACCAACTTCTAGATCTCGGTTACCATCGAGGTGGAAATCTTTTGAGGATTTGGTTCCCTTTGCTCTTAATGGACCCTGTTTAGAATTATTCTAGACTATCAGAGAATCTCTAATAACTTGGAACTTCCAAGATACAGGTCATGTCTGGGTAATTTGTCTTCTAGAATACTTCTTGGTGTCCAGTCATATTTGTCTCCTTCTTTTAAGACAAACATACTACAAACCCAAAGATCAAGAGAAGGGCAAACTTTGTCCAGCCAAAAGGAAACAATGATAATAGCAATAAATAATATTTATTGTGTGTTGACTATGTGCCAAGCATAGTTCTAAGTACTTCTCATTTCTGACTCATGAAATTCTCACAATGATCCCCATCTTATAGATGAAGAAATAGAGACCTGGGTAGATTAGCGGCTTACCTGTGGTGACATTTTAGGAAATGTCAGAGCCAGAACATGAACCTATGTATTCCAGCTCCAGATGTTACCACTAAGATGCATGGCATTCCTCTAATGGTGGTTCTCAAAGTGTGGTCCACGGACCTGCATCACCAATACCACCAATATGACACAGAACTCTCCATTTTGCCAAGTATTTCCGCTGTGCTCTGCTTGAGTCATGTGATGCTCTGTAGCATGGCAGGGCATATCCTTCAACCCCTGACTGAAGGTGAGGGGCTAAAGAGGGAGACCAAGTGGTTCCCAAAGCTAGGCACCATATCATGTGAGTCCTAATCTCTCATTCTTTGTCCACATACTACACCTGCAGCACTCTGTCACCAAAGGCAAACAAATAAAGACACGCCACCACCAAGAGGCCTCCAATGTGAGGCATTCATTACTCTGGGGAGTTCAAAATGGCCCTGGGTTCTGAAGCTCACAGACCAGTGAGGCATGGATTTTAATCACCAGGCATGGGCTTATTTCAGCCAAGTTTGTTAATTGAAGACCATTTGCTTCCACTTTCTCTCTGTGCACAGTGAAGTTGGAGGCTAAGTGACTGGAACAATGGAATGAGTCCCCACATCTTGGGGTGCCCACAAGAGGCTTCCAAGGGTGCAGTGCTCAAGCAGGGTCGGCAAAGTCCATCTAGGGGCCCAAATCCAGCTACATCCATTCTTTCGGGCAGAGCCTAGGTCTGTGCTCCACTCAAAGGCAGAATTAAATAGTTGTGATAGAGACCATATGACCCACAAAACTGAAAATATTTGCTATTTTTAGAAAAAGTTTCCTGACCTCTGCTGCAAACCTCCAAGTGCCAGTCACAGTAAGTAGAACAATGGCCACCTTTCTTCTCCTCCCGGGCCCCATGCCCTCCCTAGTGCCTGCCCAGGGGTCATTTCATGCTTAAAGCTGTATCTAAGGAATTGTCATCTCCCTCCTTCATGACATCTCAGCACCCAGACTATGCTGGAGGGAACCTACTTGTGCAGTAGAAGCTGTCCCTGCTGAATTGGTAAGGGGAGAGAAGCTGGTAGAGGATGGGAGGGAGTTGCTTCCATATTAACCCCAAGTACCAGTGTGTTGCCCCAGCAGGAACAGCACCGAGAGTGGCCTGCTTCTTAGCAGGGGGTAAAAACATAGTGCAGGGAACTCTCAGCCAAGCAGACAAAGCTCTTGGGTTCAACCCAGAATTGGGAGGGTGGACAAGAATGTGGTCCTTGGTGCCTTGTAGGCCAGGAAGCAAGAGTGCTGCATTCATATGATGATAATTTAGGAAAAACATCAGGGTGGGTTATGTGTGTTTCTCCATTGAAGGCTGGCCCCATCCTTGCTGGCAAAGCCATTCATTACTGTGAGTCAGGAGTGTTGGTGGTGACATGTAAATCATGTTGCCTGGTTTTGAGAGGTAGCCCAGTGTCTCTCAGCCAAGGACTCTCAGTGGTTAGATGTGTTCCAGCCTAAGGATCACAGATCCCTTTGCACTGGGTAGGACCACTCTCTCTTTGGAATCTCAACCGTTGCCTTCCCTTCATCTCTTACCACAGAGCATGTAGCAGTCTTCCCCCCACCCCTACCCCCATACCTATTTAAAGCTATACAAGTAAGTTTTATTTTAAATTCTCCTTTCCTAGGACAATGGTGCCAATCATCCTCCATTTATATAATTGAAAGGCACCACTTATATGCTTTTTTACTGATGGAAGAAGATCATGGTATATTTTGGGGGTTTATACTCAAGTAGCTAGAACTCTCTCTCATTTAAGAGAAGACAATAACTGAATTGTAATCTCTGATAGCCCAAGTTTCTGGTAAAGGCTGCTGCAACATCAGAATCAGGAGAGTTCTGAGGGAGCAAGGAAACCAAATGATAGTCACACTCGAGGAGAGCTAGGCTTCAGTCTGTCACCTTCACCCTTGTTTCACCAGCCCCCCAGTTCAGTAGTCGACATAGGAGGTGTTCAGTAAACATTAAATAAACAGTAAATATATGATCAAGAGGAATTAGAATTAATGGCCCAAGAGAAGGTCCCTGAAGTCCCTGTCTCACATTAGGGAAGTTCCTGCCCTTGGGTTGGACTAGTCCCCGTCACCATTTTGATCCAGTAGTGTGCTAAAGTGGGCACTGCTAAATTTTATCCTTATATGGCACCTTTTTCCTGTGTTTCCAGGGCTAAGCTACTTCTGTTTTGTTTTCACATCCTTCCTTTTGATATGTTAATATATTTACTCAAATCCTTATGCCCCCAAGCTAGTCTGTTTATCTTTGGAAGGAATTCTCTCTTGCTCCGAAGTGCACAGGAGAATGTGGAACTCAAGTTTAAAAGCTAAGATCTCAACCAGAGCCTATGAATAAGTTTTAGAGACTTAACCAAATTGCACAGAAAGCCTTGGATCTGTGTGATCATTTCTTTAGGAACAGACTCCAGGTTTAATCAAATTCTGAAAGGGTTCAATGATCACAAGCCAATTAAGTGTATAGGATTCTGTTCCTCTCATATAGTCTCCAACCCATTCAGCTAAATCTAACAGTTAAAACTCAGCTAAAGTAAGAACCAGATAATCATATGAAACCTCTAAAAGTGATGTACTAAGCATTAATTGAGCACCTACTGTATGCCATTTGCAGTATTAGTTTGGGCTGCTATAACATAGCATATATATAACCTATATAACTAGGTTATATAGACTGGATGCCTTTTAAACAATAAAAAATTTATTTCTCACAAGTCTGGAGGCTGGAAGTCTGAGGTCAGGTTGCCAGCAGGGACAAGCTCTAATGAGAACTCTCTTCTGGGTTGCCTACTTCTCATTTTTTTTTTTTTGTAGTGATAACATTTTAATTCTTGTACACACACATTTAACACACTGAAAGTTTGGAAAGTGTTATTGAAATAGGGATTTTAATGTTATAATTTAGTCCCTTATGTTCAGACTTCAGCCCTATCTGACAGTAGCCTGTCTTCAAAGAATGAAGGAAAGAGAATCAGTGCAGTGTGATTGTGTTACTTCGTTTTATTGCCTACTTCTCATTTTATGCTTGCATGGCTGAGAGAAGGCAAGCTAGCGCTCTGAATTCTTCTTGTAAGGGCATTAATGCTATTCATGAGGGTTCCACCCTCATGACCTAATTACCCCCCAAAGACCTTACCTGCAAATACTCTCATACTGGGGATTAGGCTTCAATATATGAAGTTTGGGGAGGGGTAGGCACAAATATTCAGACCATAGCAACTGGGCACTGAGGCATGAAGGTATAAATGGTATGATCGGTAAGGAACTTGCACTCAGGTAGGGGAGAAAGGCAAATAAATTAATTGATTCTGTCCAGCATGTATTTAGACAGATGTGCATATTTGATACAAAAAAAGAGAATCTAAATTATACCGAGTGGTCAAGGGAGGGTTTCTGGGAAAGGTGAGCTCTTTCTTGGGAAAATCTTTTGCAGTGACAGAGCATTACTTAGTGAGAAAAAATGGAGGCTATTCTGGAAGAGAAAAATAACATGTGTTTAAACATGGAGATGTGAAATGATATGACATGTTTCTGATTTGGGATGTGGGAGATAATGTCATAGAGTAGTTTGAGCTTTATTTGCAAAACTAAGAATTTAGGAAGACAAAGGGATTATAAGATACATGTTTTAGAATGCTCACTCACTCATTCAGCTAGCACTATCAGACAGATTGGTCTGAAGTGGAGGGAGGCTAAGGTCCTTCCTGGTAGTGATGTAGGGGTGGGAAGGAGGAGAATGGAAATAAATGCAATGCTTCGGTGATGTTGATGGAGAAGGGGGAACGGCCATGGAAATTATTTGGGTGTGGCTAAAGGAAGTTTTGAGTCCATGGTGAGTCTGAGTTGCTGTGTAGAATACTTTAGATGTTAGTGAAAGACCTGATTCACTTACATAGATTAAGAAAAACATTGTGAGTTTAGTTATTAACATGTTTAAGGAGGTTGGGGAGCACCTGGACTTTCAGGTAGAGAATTATTGGTAGATGTCTGCAGGTGGGTCTGGAACCCAGGAGACAACATAGACTTGGGAATCCTTAACACTTGATAGTTCAGTTTTGATGAAGAACCCAATGATCTATAGAGTGAGAATAAGAAAGAACCAAGGAGAGAGTTTTAAAGAGTGCAGAAATTTAGAGATTGAAGGGAATGTGGAGATGCTGAAAACAGAAATCATGAAAAGGATAGCCAAAGACGTCTGGGGGTGGGGGAAAGCAAGTGGCCAATGGAAAATGAAATATCAGCAAGGGAGTGGTCGGCCATGTCTTGACCTTGCAGTGTGGTCAAGAAAGCCAAGGGCAGAAACATCCTGGAATCAGTAATTAATCTACCGGTATTTAACAGGAGCATTTTCTTAGGTCAGGTGGGAGCAGAAGTCAAACTGGAGAAAATCAGGGCACAGAATGGAGATGAGAAAGCAGAGGGAGCTAAGAAGCTTGGCCAGGAAGGGAAGGAGAAAGCAAGGACTAGTGGAATGTGTTGTGGGATGCAAGGAAAGATTTTTGTTGTAAAGATGGGGAGGGATTTAAAGACATTAACTTTACACAGACAGAAGTCTGCAGAAAAAATGGCAAAGAGTGGGATCGACTTTGGGGCGAAGGACTTGTGAAAAGAGGAGGGGCTGGTTCAAGAAAGGGAATCAAGGATTTACCTTGGCCTTAAAAACAAACAGAAAAGAAGCCAGACCTCAAAGACCATGTAGTGTATGATGCTGCCTAGATGAAATGTCTGGAATAGGTAAATCCATAGAGACAGAAAGTAGCTCAGTGGTTATTAAGGGCCAATGAGAGGGGAGAATATGGGGTGACCTCTAATGCTATAGAGTGGTTGTTTTTTGTTTTTTGGAATCAGATAGTGCTGATGGTTGCACAACTTTGTGAATATACTAAAAATTGCTGAATCGTATACTTTTAAAAGGGTGTATTTTATGGTATGTGAATTATATCTCAATTTTTTTTAAAAGCTTGAGAAGGAAAAAGAAATGGCCCTTGAGTAAAAGGAAAGATCTCTTAATTTCCAAGATAGGAATCCAAGAGCATTAATGACATGTTACCACTTGGCAGGAGGGCTGTACTGGCTACGTGAGTTGTGGAGTCTAGTGCACAGTGAAAATGCAGGGCTCTGTGTTCACAAATTATTAAGAATTTCAAGACTGAAACAGGGCATCATGCCAAGTTCAGGGTCCTGTGTGATCACACAGGTGGCACGCCTGGGAAGCTGGCACTGCAGGGGAGACCTCACTAGCTGGATTTTCTCATGGGCATTGGAAGAGGAGGCACCAGAGCAGCTGAAATGAGAGAACGGTTAAACATTTGGAATTCTCCTTGAGGGGACTGGAGAGATGACTGGTCGTGGCCTTGATGGGGAATTACTGGGCAGGGAAGGAAGCCCAATACCATTTAGAGACCACGACTCTGTAGTTATATGATTGTGATTTTTCACAATAGAACCTCGAAAGATTAGTTATAGACTTAAGACAATTGGAATGGTGGGGGTACGGTGTTCTAGGCAAATGTTACTGAAGATCAAAAGAGTAAAAGTTAGTGATTAAACTAATAAGAGTTACTAGACCCCTGAAGACACATTAGAGAAATTACCACATATAGAAGGTGTTCAGACAAAGCCTGAAAATAGGATGGACTGTGAGTCATAGTCTAAATGAAGTTAAAATGTTGAAAAATGAGGAGGAGCGAAGGGGAGATGAAAGATTGTGGATTGAGATGCAGTTATTGGAATTTAAGTTTGTAGGTGTGGAGTTTAGGGCTTTGATAAATCCAGAACCTGATTCTGTTGAGTTGAGGCTGCTTGAAATGAAAATAAGTTGACTCATGGAGCATCAAGCTTCAAAATGCTTTAATCTTGAAAAGTAATTGGGGCAAGTTATTCTCCTACGTGGAAGGAATGTCCTCAACTACATAAAGCAAATTGGGTGTTGACAGAAGCTGCTGCATATGGTGTGACAGATGGGGAAAGTTGGGGAATGTGTTTTTCCCTTGTCACAGAAGTGTTTTCTCTTGATGGCTTCACTCTCTTATGGGGATAGTTGTGCTTCTTACAGTTCTCACCTCCTCCCCTCTCTACTACTGAGAAAGGATGTGCCAGGCATGGGACTCTGAGGGAGACGAGGAACCTGGCCAGCATACAACTGTCCAAAGAACTGCAAAACTATCTCTACTCCAATTTCTTTAAATACAATTTTCATTAAAGTTTATAAAAGTGCAGAAACCAAGGGCCTCTGTGTCCCTTTCAGCCATAAATCCTCCCCAAAGGTAATAATATTTTGATTCCTAACAGTGAAAATTAGTTTCTCCTGTTTTGTATTTTATAAATAACATCATGCTGTGTACACACTTCCCTATTTGACTTCTACTGCTCAGCATTATGTTTGAGAGATTTAGCTATGTTGTCATATTCACCTAAGTTTATTCATCCTCATTGATGTATAATAGTTCATTGTGTGAATACACTACAACTTATGTATACATCTTACTCTCAGACATTTGAGTTCTTTCTTACTTGGGGCCATTATGAGTAATATTTTCTGACACTTATATCTTGTTGAACTATATTTGCAGTTCTAGTGTATCTATACTTAACCGTTGGAATTGCTGGGTCCTGGGGCATATGTACATATTCACTTTTACTTCATATTTCCAGAGAGCTTTCCAAAATGGTTGTATTAATTTTCATTCTCACTAGTGGGAGAGTCCTAATACCACAGATCTTTGGCAACTTTGATATTGTTTGTCAAAAATTCATTTATTGTAATATCCCATTGATTCTTCTGGGCTGTGTGATATCACATTGATTATTTCCTATTTGATTTTAACATGTATTTATTAAATAACCTATTGTGGGCTTGGCACTGTGCTGGATTCTGAAGGATGTTCCTAATGTATTTGTCAAGGGCTCTGCTTACAAGTGAGAGAAACTCAGGTTGCACTGGTGTAAGTGAAAGAAGAGAGATTTACTGTCTATACAGCTAAACTATGGGGACGGAGGCTGAAGTAGGGACCTGGACATGGTCAGGACTCTTTCGTCTTTCATCTTTGCTTTTCTCTGTGTTTTAGTTTCATTCTTTCCTCCTGAAAGTGTCCCTCTTCATGTGGCTCCGCACATGAACATTGGCAGACAGGGCTTCGTCTAAGAACAAGGAAGGAGAGAAGTAGCTCCTTACCATCAGTTCAAAAAATAAAAACCCTGAGGAAATATTCTTATTAGAATACCTGGGTTGTATGCCCTCTTCTGGAGCAGTCTTCTTAGAGATCACTGGCAGGGGAATTGGAAGGGAAGATAGTAGGTAAGTTACTGTGATTCGTGGTTTTGGGACAAAAGCTCAACCTTCATCCAGTTATTTTGCCCAGGGAGGCATAGATGATGGAGGAGGATAAAACTCCTATTTTAATGACATAGCTCAAACTGAGGAAGGAACCACACCCTCCACCATGAGAAGGATCAACTGATGTAGTCCCTGGAAGAATATTTAGGAAGCCAGGCCAGCATTGCTTGGCAGGTTATTTGCAAAAATGGCTGTAACTATTCTCTGTCTCTGACCCCCTTTGTAATGTGACATTGTAGCTCCGGCTATTATTAGCTAGTCTATATCTTCACTCCTTGAATCTAGGCTGGCCATGGGACTTCCCTAAGTAGAATGCAAAGAAGCAACAGTGTGCCAACTCTGAGCATACGCTCAAGAAGGATTATATGCTTTTTCTCATTCTTACTTTTTCCACCTACCATCTGAAAAACCAGGACTAGCCTGCTGGAGCAAGAGAGATCACTTGGAGCATAGACATGTCTGTCCAATTGTCCCAGTTGAGGTCTCACACACGTTATAAAACACATTAATAAAACCAGCTTATGAGGGAGCTTGGTCAAAAGCAGAAAATTTCCATCCTAGTCTACCCTAAATTGTCAGCCCCCAGAACTGTGAGCTAAATATATGGTTATTTATTTATTTATTTATTTTACCATATATTGTTAAGTTACTTAATTCTGGGATTATTTTTAAATGACACACACACACAATATTATTATTGTTAAGTCCCTTGATTTGGGGGTTCACTATGCAGCAGTGGCTAACTGATGATACATATCCAATTTGTGGTTACTATACAAGAAAATTTCATACGTTTCTTTACCCTGGAAACTTAAAGTTTTGATGGGAAAAACAAAGCATTCATCAATGCAAAAGTTGAAGAACAATATGAAGTAGTGTCAATCAAAGTATAAATTAGAGTGCAGGAAGACGGTGTTATTGGTGAGTGTGGTGAGAATAAATGTGGCATAGTCAAAGAATGCTTCGTGGAGATTTAGAGATTTGAGGTAGCCTTCAAGTAAAGGAGAATATGAAGGAGAGAAGAGGCAACGAAAGCCTTTCCAGGTGGATGTTCAAATATGAAAATGAGCAGGACAGGTATGGGGTCAAATATAAGACTTGCATGGAACTGGATAGACAAAGGGTTAATGGAAAAGAGAAAGAAGGAAAATAAGAGAAATCCCATCCTAGAGAAACTGGTTCCTCATCCAACCTGGCAGCCAACTGCAGATGCAAAAGGAAGCCCAGCAAAGATCAGGAAAACTAGCTGGCTGAGCCCAACCCAAATGGCTGATGTGCAGAACTGTCAACTACATAAAAGATTGTTGCTTTAAGCCAATTAAATTAAATTAAGTTGGTGATTTACCATAGAAATCTGGAAAAAAATACAAATTTCCTTTGAAAAAGATCAGATGGTATGGAAGAATGGGCCTGCATTTCTGCTTAGCAGCAATTGGCATTTGAGTGGCTTTACCTCTCTTAGATGAGAATTGAAAAATCCAATTGTTTATAGTTTCCACCATTCTCCAGTGTCTTACACCTGGCCTCACTTACCCACTCACATGATCTGACTGGCCACTATCAGCAAATTAGTTGCAACTCTAGTGGGAATATTTTGGGGTGAGGGGTGGTTTGGGGCAATAGAATGACACGATCAATGTAATTTTTTTAAAAGAGGTTATCTGGTGGCAGTGTGTAGGCCTGAGAGTGTGAAGCCATGAGGCTAAGAGGCTGAAGGTTGCTAGAGAAATTATAGCAAGAGGGAATTTAGAAGACGTTGCAGATATGAAGTATCAGAAGACCTTAATAATCAAATGGTTAGTCACAGTGAAAATGGAGAAATTAGTCAAATTGGTTATGAGGGTAGAATGATGTGTTTGGTTTATAAGCTAAAGCCAACTGCTCCCTTAGGAAATGAAAGCTATTATAATGTAGCCTAAAATTAATAGCATTCACTTCTAATGATGAATTAATTGTCCAACGCAGAAAATTCAGTTGATCACTCAGGATCACAGGGTCTTCTGTCCTAGGTAACACAGGGGTGTTGAGCATTTTATCTGTTACTGTATAATAAATAACCCCAACATTAGTGGCTGGAAGAAACCATAAGCAGTTTTTTTTTCTATCTTTCATGGTTCTGAGGGTTAACTGGGCTCAGCTTGGCAGGCTGTCTCACAGGGCTCCTGTCAGAATGTGGCTGGGGTTGGAGTCTTCTGAAGGTCTCCTCGGGCTTGTGTCTGGTGGTTGATGGTTGATGCTGACTGTCACCTGGGAGCTCATCTGGGACTGTCAGCTGAAACCCCCCCACCCCAGTCTCTCCATATGGTGTGAATGTCCTCACAGCAGGGCAGCTAGGTTCCAAGAGCAGATGTCCCGGGAGACCAGGGCCGAAGCAAATGCCATTTTTGTGACCTAGTCTTGGAAGTCTTACAGACTGTCACTTCCTCCATACTCTGCTGGTTAAGGCAGTCACAGATGGTCCGTCCACGTTCCAGGGGAGAGGACAAAGTGCCACCACTTGATGGGAGGAATATCATCGCCACACTGTAAGAAGAGCACATGGAATGCCGTTTGGTGGACATCTTTGCCAAACATAATCTGCCACACATCCATAGTAGAAATTCAGAAATAGAACATAATTTTGGTTTCTTCTTATTTCAGGGTGTCTCTAAAGCTTTTCAAGGTCATTAATCTGAGTGAGGGCAAAGGGAATGGACAAGGCAAAGACTGGCAGGTTGGGTTTATTATCAACACAATTTAACTTACCAGGTCTGTGATTCTGAACTGAAATGCCTTTCCTAGGAATAAAAATGTAAACTCAGGAGTCAAAAATTACTATAGAGGATCAGGTCCCTAGTGACTATATAGCACATTCCTTTGACTCCAGATGAAACTGAATATAGCACATTCTAATGAGATGATTTTAAAAAATCACCCTGCCCAGATGTACCCATACAAGGAGACTCTTGTGGAATTCAGGACCTTTACAACTCTTTTAATGGTATCAGTATTAGTATTTCCCTCGTCATAACATCTCATGGTATTGGTGGAATCTATCTCTGAATCTGAAACATGCAATTTCTATCAGTCCTCATGGACTGAAAAAGATGCTTCAAATCAAAATGTAGTTTTTCATTCTCTTAACTGTTTCTCTTTCCTTTCCAGAAAAGTCTTAATGCTAAGTATTTCAGGATGTACTAACTTCAGGACCTCAGTAATAATCTAGGTCAAAGAATGTTGTAATAGGAGAATCTTAGGTCCAAAGAAAATTTATGTTAAAGAAATCATTAGATCTTAATATATAAAAGCAATCAAAGCAAATATGCTTAAGTTCATGTCACCCATCCTCTGGATGCTAATCTCAACATTCATGGGTTTGGTAAACCACTCAGTTGCCTTTACTTGCTACCCTCCTCTCCTTCTGCATTACCAATGAGACAGAGCACTCCATAGAATCTGGTTTGAAAATCACTGGTTACGTAGACTTCTGAGAAAATTGGTGAAAATGATTGGGAGAAAGCGTCTGAAGAGCTCTCAGCTATCATTACCATCATTGCCATTATTATTATCATCTTCAGAAAATATGAAAAACTTAAATGTTCGTAAGTGCTCTGTGCAAGGTCAAGTACAGAATAAGCTGAATAGTTACTTTATTGTAAGAAAGACATCCTACCCTGAGAAGGCACAGGAAACAAAGCAGCAGATGAAATAATTTCAGATTCATGAACAGTCAATGTTTTGTTTACCCATTCTATCCAAAGCACTTACCTCACCACAGGCAACAGTTCTGAGAGAAGGGAATGGGTTTGGGACTGGACAGCCTCCCATCTATTTTAAGTGCAGGGAGAAAGATACAGGAGCTGTGAGGAGATGGTGAGGGTTTCCTCTTTGTTAGAAGCCAAACGTCCTTGTCTCAGGCCCTGGTTACCTCTCCAGGTATAGTTGAACAGTCAGTCCATCAGAGAGGTCCATAAACTTTGAGTTAACCACGGTTTTCTAGTCCAGAATCTTGTTAAAATGCAGATTCTGACTCAAGAAGTATGGGGTAGAGATGACATTCTACATTTTTGTTCACCCCCGAGATGATAGTCACAGAACCCACTTGGGGAGAAAGGGTCTAGAGATATGTCCTCATTGTTTTGAATGCACAGATTTACCAGGTTATATCTGCCTGATCAGGAAAGATGATACTTGGGAACTTCGGGCCCATAAAGTGGAAGTAATGACAAATTCTATCCATTTCTCAGTATTTAATAATGGCTAGACAAAATTATTTATTTGTTACAGATGCTGGTAAAGAAACAAAATATTCTCTAGTACATATGTGTATGTGTTATACGCATATATATGTGTATATATATGTATACATATATATACACATATATAACACATACACACAAAACATACAGCATATAAAAAGTATAATATACCTAAAGTATATACACATGTATGTGTATATATAAAACATTTTTCACCCAGCAAGAATATATTTTTTATACTTTCTTGCTAGGCTAATATAGAATAAATTTCACATTGAGCTTTGAGAAGGAAGTCTATATAAAGTAACTACATAACTTTAGTTCATTCATTCATTTAATCAACAAATATATTGTCCACTGTATCTGAGGCATTAGAAGAGAAACAAGATAATGTTCCTACCCTGGGACAGAAGATGGCAACTCAGAGTCTGATACAAGAAACAAACACAAATTTCTAAGCAATGTGGCAACTTTTATTAACAGGTACCTTTATTGAAGTTCTCTTCCCATATTGAAGGAAGAGTCTTGGCTCATTATCAAGCCTGAGAAGACACTTCTGTTGACAGACTTTTTATTGAAACTTTCAACAATGCAGGTGCAAGATGAAAAAGAAGTCTTGTCCTGGTAAACATATGACTCCAACAGATGACTGTTTTTTTAATCAGGAGACTGTCTGACAGTGAGAAGAAGTCAGAATTCCTGTTATGTTAAATAGTTTAAATGAGTGAAATGAAAGCACCAGTTCTTGGCAAGCTGCCAGATTCAATCTCCTGTGAAAACTGACTTCTGTTGTTTTTATATGGTGCACTTCTTTCTTTTTCTCTAGGCCCTCTTCGCAAAATGTGAGTTTGATCAGTGCCCATTAACCTTCTTTTGGGTAGGCAGTGGCTGCTATGGAAAATCTTGAAAGCAATTACAGACCATTAAGCAATTAAGATCTAGTAGCATCTTTCCTGTAAGGAGTTCTGATAAGTGTCAATCTCATTCTAATATTCTCTGATCAGTGTCCAGAGGTTTATCAAACTCCCCAGAATCATGGCCAGCATCATTAGAAGTTTTGTGAGAACTCAAAAAAATTCACCTCATCCAGGCAGTTGAGTTACAAAGACGATCTTCCTTCCGCTGAACTGCAGCTCTGGGTCATGACTCAGGGCTTAATTTCACCCTCCATTCCCCCCTTGGTGGAGGCCACAGACTGCACAAGTCCACGCAGCACTGCTGAATGTCCTCTACTCCAAAGCCCCCCCTGGGATTTGACACCAAGCTGGATAAACGGCAGACTACCCTGTACTCCAAGTAGCTTGATTAATGCTTCAAGCCTTGTTAAGATAGTCAATAAAAGTAGGCAAAGATAAAATGACACTCAAGTTTATAACAGCCACCAACACAGGACTGAGGGGTGAAGGAACGTCTCAGAGAGCAGGGACCTACCCGGTTATTTGGAGCTTGTCGCTGTTTTCTGAGAAAGGATGGCCTAGGGCAGTCCAACTCATCTTCCGTCATCTGTTAAACTCTAATTTGTACTCAGAATACATGGAAAGGAAATCTCTGATACTAAGTGTCCTGCCAATAGAAACTGTATCATTTCCCAAAGACCACTTCAATGGACAGGCATGTCTGAGTCAGGAGCAGGATATACATTTCTAGGGAACAAGGCATAAATGAAGAAACACATTTGCAAAATGGCATCTTCAGGTGATCTGAGTTCTTTAAAACCCTGACTAACCTTCAGAAATGGCACAGGCTGGTTGAAGTTGAACCTGTGAAGTGGGAATTTTTATCTCTGTTTTACAGTTGAGGAAAAAGGTTAATAAAAACAAAGAAACTTTTCCAAATTCAACCAACTAATTAAGGGATGGAACTGAGCTTTGAACCAAGATCTTTAGGCCTTGTTCTGTTTTCTCAATCATACCGAGTGGCTCTGAAGATAATGTCTGACCAGGGGAGCTCTAGACACAAGTGTAACAGCCAACACCTGTCTGAGATGTGGAAACCGACCAGGACATACTTTCAACTGATATGTACACACTGCCTCTCTGCCTTCCAGGGCATCCCTTGTTTTCCTCGGTTCCCGGTCTTTTTTGTGCTTTTTGGAGACACAGATTAGAAGAACTAGGGGATAAATCTGATTAAATAGTTGCTGTGATAGGCAGGACCTTGAGGAAATAGATGGAGGAAGACAAGTGTGTCATGCTATGCAATAAAATTGATCTCTATTTTTGATAGCTCTTGAATCATCTTGGAAGATTTAAATTAATTTACCGTTTTGTTTTGTTTTGTTTTGTTTTTAAATGAGGGACTTGTATTTCTTTGGAACATGACTAGGTATTAAGATCGACTATGACATGGCCCAATTACCTCCAGGTTCTGCAAAAAATATGGAGTCAGAGAGCCTGAGGAGATCTGGCCTACCTGTCAACCCACTTCTATCTTTAACTTGCCAGGTTTTTCATGCATCTAAGTTCCTAGTCCACTAAAACATTAGGTAATTTGTGTGTGTGTATTTGTGTGTGTGTGTGTGTGTGTACATGTGCGCATGCTTTCAGTCAGACTTGAATTGGCAACAGGTTCACCTTGCTCCATGGTTGCTTCAGAAAAGGATATTTTAAAGGACATTGTGCCCTGTCCCCTGGTCCCCTGTGGCTCAGCCTTAAAGAAATAACTCACAATGGCAGTGGTGGACTTTTTCCTTACAAGGCATAAAGAGAGCAGAGGAAATAAGTAGTATTTATAGCAAAGAAACCCCCCAAGGCACAACCTACTGCAGATTTCTTACATTAGGTCGGCATCTGTTAATGTGTCTGAGAAGGTTGCCCGCATCAATTATAACTCCGGAACTGGCCCACGGATCACATTCTGTGAGGTCTTGCCTGTCTGGAAACAGGCACCTAAGACAAGATGGGATGGAAAAATCTTATGGTAACTGCTCCCAAGTAATTGCTCGAACATCTTAAATGAGACATCTTGAATGTCTTCACCCAGGTCATTAACTGTGTATGGAGCAAAGGCTTATTTTTAAAGTCTGACGTAGCCCAAAGAATGCTTTGTTCCTAATTTAGAGCTTCCAAGTCTTCACATCTGCTGCCACCCCCGACGTGTTTTATAGCAGGCCAAAGTCCACTTGTGGTGCAGTCCCAGAGTCTGACTCTCCACGGGAAGCCAGCAGGGCCTGGGAGAGAGATTGTTGAGGGGATTATGTAGGAAGAAAACTAGCTTTTTAAAAGACGTGTTGGGTTGGAGAGCTTGGGTTCAGTTTTGGTAAGTAGTCACATCTCTCCCCTTCCTGCTGTGGGTGGACTGTACTTCCCGGCCTTTGATTTTGTAGTTGGCCATGTGATTTGCTTAGGCCAATAATTAGCAGATATGAGGTGGACAGGGGCCTGAAGTGGACTAGTGTAGTTCAGTCTGGCTCTTGCATTCTGGTGATCTGCCCTGAGAGCTTCTTCTGGGTGGCTGTGGAGCCTGGGAAGAGTCAGCCTGAATTCAGTCCGGCCTAACGACCCACAGATGAAAGTGCAGCCATCCAGCTGAGCCCAGACTTGATCAGGCATCTTCCAGATCTGTGATTGTGATATTCTTGTTTGCTGTTATAAGCTGTCCAGATGCTTGTTACATAGCATTATTATAACCGTAGTGACTAATACCTGGAGCTAATTCTTGGTATTTTTTTTCTGCGTCTGGGTGGACATTTATGTAAACTGGCATGATAAGGTTAAAACCCCTTTTCCACAGGGTATAAAAAGGGAACCTCAATCAGCTTCAATCTAGAATTCCGGGACAAGAGAAAAGAGTGGCTTGTGACACAATGGGCTATCCTCTAACAAAGGTGACAGCTGCCCCTAAAGTGAGCCTGTGGAAAGCCAGGATCAGCAGATACCTGAGTGGTATTTAACCACTTAACATTAACTTAAGGATACATAAGTTAATTTTGGCCAGTAAGCCTGAGGAGTTCATTAAATCCTCTAGCCCATAGGGATGACCTTTAAAATTGTCTAAAATGTTTTGAATTGAAGTTGAAATTTTTAATTTAAGTTAAATTTAAGTTGAAAATTTTAACTTAGATTTTCATGTTTCTAGCTCCTCTTGAACAAAATCAGAATGTCAGGAAATGTTGAGCTCACCTTTCTCTCTGGTAATATAAAAGGAAGCTGAGTTCTTCCCTCTAGACTGGGTATGTGCTCTTCAGGTTGCTGAAGTCCCTGCCATGTGCTAGTGCTCATTTTCCACTGTCTCATGTGTTTTTGTTACTTGCCTTCACTGGGATTTGTGACTTCTACTAGCTCAGCAAACCTCCCTCTATTTTAAGGAAATCCAGATCCCAGTGCTTATCTCAGAGAAGATCAATAGGGTGACCATACATCAGCTTTGCCCAGGACAGTCCTGGTTGATGCCTATTGTCCTGGGCTGATTTATGAGTTTGCATGAAAAATTATAGGATCCCCCTGGCCATTGATACTGGCTTTGTGTGTGTCTGGAGCATCTCACATGGCTGATCCATGTGGTCTGGGTTTGCTCACTGCCTGGTAGCCTCTGGTGGTTGGATGTCTTATATGGTGGCTTAGGTGTCCCAGATTGCAGGACAGCAACTATTGCCTTGCTGGCCTTGGAAGTCACACAACATCACTACCATGTCATTTTATTGATCACAATGCTGCCCAGACCCAGGACAGAGGACATAGATAGCACCTAGGGCTGCATGACTGGGTTGGTGGTGGCAAACAGAGACTAGAGCCAAGTCTACTTACATCACCTTTTGTTTATGCTTCTGTTCAAGAAGCCCTATCTGCCTCAATCCTCCATCCTTGTTTTTCCTTCTCCACCTGTTTTATTATATGTTTTATGTTATTATATGTATTATATTAATAACGTGTGAGCTCCTATATATTCTAAGAGAGTCTTAAGGTCTTACAAAATTTTAGAATGATGTGCAAAATCTGTTTGTTATGTGTGTATCAGTCAGAACTCTGTTGTAGACATTGTTTAAGAATTTATTAAAGGGCATTATTAGATAGTTCACAAAATCCCCAAAAGGTTTCAGAACAACTTCGAAGTTACACTATGAACTGCTCCAGGGAAAAACTGCTACCTCTGCTCTTGGAGTCTCACTGCACCTCACCCAGCTGCCATGGAGCACAGGGCGCTAGCACCCCAAGTCACCACTGTTTCTGCATCCTCAGTGGCTTTGCCTGTCTTCGCCAGGAGGGATCTGTGTAGTGCCTGCCTCCAAACATCTTGTTCATTTGTACCTGAATGGTTGGCCCTAGGCCATGTGTCTATGTCATAATTGCAACTATAAGAAGTGAATTTCTAGTGTCTACTCTGGGGATATGCAGATTCATTGTAGAAAATCTTCAAACATAAGAACAGTGTTTCAGCACTAGATGGTATCTATGTCCCCTGCCCTCAATCTGGGCAGCACTGTAACCAATAGAATGAGATGCTAGTGATGCTATGTGACTTCCAAGACGAGGTCAAACGAGGCAACATAGCTTCTGCCTTGTAACCTGGGACACTGAGCCACCATACAAGACATCTAACCATCATTAGGTGCTGGAAAGGCAAAAAGCATGAAAAAGTCTGTATATGAATATGTACACATGTGTGCTTTTCTGAACCACAGGATCCTAGCTGTTATCAAATCTTCAAAGAGGTTCACAGTTTTTGCTTATTGAGAATCACTGTCACATGAACTTCCCTTGGATAAACAGATCTGTGTGATTGAGTCCATGTGTGATATCTGTATCTATATCATCTATATCTGTATCTATATATCTATATCTATATATAAACACACAGATGCATATAACCATATATATGAATCCATTATTCTTTTCAGAATTGAGGATTGTGAGGTCCAATTATCCTCATCCCTCTTTTCCAGGAATATAATCAATAAATAAAATCCAGATGGATATTGGAATAGTACTTTTGTTCCATTATTAAACCTGTGTCCTTTTTTGGGGTGATGATGGAATACAAAGTTCACTAAAGCCTTAATTAACAAGGACACATTTTAATAGATTTTGTTCATTTAACTTCTACTTTGAGAACAGAATGGCAAAAACAAAAGAAAACATAAATCATAAAAAGATCCTAATAAGGATTTGTTGTAAAAGTATACTTTCAAGGGTGACTTAGAGTATGAACAAATGCAGCTCAACTTTCGAGAATTTCCAATACTTGATATACAAACAAATTCCCTGGAGACTCTATAAATGCCCACATCAAGTTTTCTCACTATTTAGAGATGGAAGTTATCTGGTAAATCATTTTGAGGGATTCCACACAATGTTTAAGATTTAAACTTAAAAGAATCTCAAACAGGAGGCATACAGAGTGGGAAGTGTTTTGTGCAAAATCAGAAAGTTCATGGCAGAGATTGAACTGAAAATGAGGACTTCTTATTCCCAACTTGGCATCCTCTCCACTAAGTTACCCTTTGGAAAGCTTGTAACAAAGATTTTGTACCAGTTTGTTACTACTGTGTAGCAAACCAACCCAAATGTTGAATGGTTAAAATTAATATTTTAATTATTAAGTTGTTCTACTGCTTTGGATCTGCTCTGCCATCTCAGGTGGGCTCACTCATCTGTGGTCAGCTGCTCATTGGCTAGGAGGCTTAGCTAATCTTTAAGGGCTCTAACACACATCTGGTGCTTTGCTTCAGCTGGGAAAATGATGTCAGCTCTGCTTCATGAAGTTTCTCACCCTCCAGTAGGCTAGTACAAGCCTGGTCTCATGGTGTTGTCAGGGTTCCAAAAGATAGACGTCTAGTCTGGAACTGGAATAATGGTATTATTTTACCCCACTAGTCAAAAGTCCATTATAAGTCCAGGTTATATTCAAAGGTAGAGAAGAGAGATCACCTCTTGACGGCAGGATCTACAAAATCACATTATGAAAATAGAGAGTATGAAGAATTACTGCTGTTTTTCAGTCACAGGTTCATTTATTCAACCTTTGTTGGTTGTCATCTATTGTACCTTCCCTTTGCTACCTCAAGCTCTGGGAATACAATAAAGAATAAAAATTGATTCCTTAGTGAAAAATATCATTTAACCAACATATCTGTTTCCTTAGGCAATTTGGTGATTCAGGATCAGGTTTTATATCACCATCCTGAAAGCCATTAGTCCTTAAATTTGATATTACGCCTTCTTTAAAAAATCACATAAGAAATTCAGGAGTAATTTAGCATGCATAAATTAAAATTGTCTTTGGTGAGAATAATTGACTTTTTAGAGGTGCAGCCAATAGGGAACTGTCAGGCTAGATGAGTTTTTACACATCTCAGAGAGAAAATGGGGCTCTAAATGCTAAATTTAGCTCACAAGGATATCATACATACATTTGACAACTTGAAGGTCTTCAGGTTAAAGGGAGAATTTTTGCATCTCTATCTGATATTTCCCTGTCTCATTGCTATTTCAGCTGTCTTACGTGAGAGGGGCCAAATAGTGGCCCCAATAACAAATGAGCCCCTCATTTTTAGACTTTGACTGACAACTTTCCCAGGTTACTTATAGTAATATTTTCATGATATCCAGATGCAGGACCTGGTTTAGACAGCATCAATGGTGTTCTTCAGAAAAAGAGCTTAAAAATTTCAAAATATACCCAGTAGAAATTGAGAAACTGTCCTGCAGAGAATAACTAAAATGCTAGATAAGAAGGAAACCTAAATATTTTCTTAAAGGTAATGAAGAGATGACAAGACAGCAAGTAATTACTAGGTCAAAACCTAAGGAAAAAGTGGAATCCAGAAAAATAAACAGAGCACTGAAGCCAATTTTATCATAATATTTGCCTATTCAGGCAAACTTGAATTTCAAATTTGATGACCTAACTAGATAAGACAGATAAAAGTGAAAGTCTATGAATCCATTCAAATCAGTAATCTGACAGGAGACTCTTCACCCAGTAGGCTGGTACCCCAAAGATTTCAACATTAGAGTAAAGGGAAACCAGAAAAAATCCTGGCTCTGCATTTACTATAGACCAGCTAAAAATGTTTATTTGATTTTCAGCTGGAGGAAAAACATAGTCCCAAACTGGGTGTATCTACAAACTAGCCTCACAAGAATTTTTATCCCTAAAATGGATTGTCACATGCATTAGTACTTCAAAAATATTAAAAAAAAACAAAAACTAAAGGTATATGGGTTAGATATTTCCCTAGGCACCATGTAGCAACCAGTACCAATTCTTTTTTTTTTTTTGGTATCACTGATCTACAATTACATGAGAAACATTATGTTTCTCACCATCACCAAGTCGCCCCCACATACCCCATTAGAGTCACTGTCCATCAGTGTAGTAAGATGCTGTAGAATTACTACTTGTCTTGTCTGTGTTGTACAGCCCTCCCTGTGCTTGCCCCCATATTATACATGCTAATCGTAATGACCCCTTTCTTTTTATCCCCGCCTTATCCTTCCCTTCCCACCCATCCTCCCCAGTCCCTTTCCCTTTGGTAATTGTTAGTTCACAGAACCCAAGAATGGACTAACAGTACCAAATGTTTTTATCAGAAGGTATCTCCATCCTAGGTCTCAGAGAATGCCCATAAGTCATTCCTTATATCCATAAGGAATGTAAACATTATAAAGTAAAAATTAATTAAGCACACACAAAAGAATAAATCACCATAGGGTAGAATCAGCAGAAACCACACTGTGAAACAGATATAAAACAATTGACTATACATAAAGGAAGAAAAACAAGTAGAAATAATCTTTAGAGAACAGTAACCTTAATGTTTTAAAAAATAATGAGTAAAACCATCTAGAAATCTTAAAATGCAGTAGCTGAAATAACAATATACAAGTTTATCAAGATTAAACATAGCTGAAGAGAAGATCAATGAATTGGAAGATAGGTCAGAAGAACTGTGAATGAGGAAATAAGTTGAAAATGAGAATTTCTTAGAGTCCATTTTATGACCAGTATCCTGAGTGGGACAGGAAGAAACTTGGGAAGAGCAGAGAGAATTTGGGAAGGTATGGACACTGTAAAGCTAATTTAAGCCATGCTACTATCTAATCTCCCTTTGGGTTATATGGGGCTTAAACAGGCAGTAAGTAAGATAAACAGCATAGAACATGGCCTTATACCCCCAGAATTAGAACCCAGCATATGATAAGATAGAATAGTCAATATATTAAACCACAGACTACCATGAACTATAGAAACAGAAAAGGCAGAATGTGGTATCAAGCATATTCAGGTTAAAATCTGGTATGCCCAGGTCTTAAAAGCAGAGAAGAGCAAAATTTGGGATTAAATGAGACATTATCACCAAAGTTTCAAGTAATGAGAACAAGATGAATGGTCAAAGTGGGAATCTTTAAAGAAGCTCTTTCTTCACCATAGTTAGCGAGTTGAACAACCTTTTATCTTGCATATCATAAAAATATGTAATCCTCCAGGTCTTAAAGGACATTTTGGATGAACTCAGGACTTTGGGGTATAAAGAATTATCTTCATTAATTCAGAAGCCTTTGGTAAGGTATGCATTATTTCTATACAATTCAGTTCATTTTTGGAGTACCCATTTGCTAAAAAAATTGTTTTCAGTCACAGCTATGTTTCAGGAGGTTTGTACAGTGCCAAGATATGCCAGAAGGAGGACCACCTAGTCTCCAGTTCATCTCTCTATGCAGGCCTCCACTGAGTCATATGTTGTCCTGATTTGTTCCTATGCTCTTGATCCATTTATATTGAATGGTTCTCTCTGCTTCATCTGTTCCATCAGGGAGTCCTGAAAATTTTCTTTTGGTTCCACGACATGCCAGGATATAGGAATTTCTTGAAGCTTTCTAAGTGCAATTTGATTAGACTGACTGTGGTCTCTCTGGGGTCTTGTTATTTCTTTGGTCCTTTGCATAAGTGGGCAAAAGTCCTTGCTTAGTATTCCTCTCACCCCTATACTCTTAGTATAGCCCTCTCTCCCAGCTCAGGCAAAAGCAACTTTGTCTCATTATTTCTCCAATTTTGTTCATAACTGGAATCCTTTCCATTCTGCCAAGTGTACAGATTTTTAATGACAAAGGCCAGGAAAAGAGACTCACAGACTTCTATCTTCTACCTTACTGCTCCCCTTCCCTGAGACATGAAA
The DNA here is from genome assembly GCF_040802235.1 of Manis javanica. Classification (NCBI taxonomy): domain Eukaryota; kingdom Metazoa; phylum Chordata; class Mammalia; order Pholidota; family Manidae; genus Manis; species Manis javanica. The sequence continues at coordinate 34,143,417 of NC_133160.1, read as the reverse complement.
TACAGAAAGGCTTAGATTTTTTTTTAAAAATAAAGGGGAGAGCAAATGGGGAAAATACTTGAAGAAAATCACTACATTATTTGATATTTTAAAAATCATCCATCTGCTTATATTTGGAGGAAGTACTACCCTAGATCCAGCTGAGGGGAGTCCCCACCTTGGGCACCATGCTTTGGAGGGCCGCACTCTAGCCTTTTTCTGGCTGTACCTCCCCCATAAGAGGCACTTGCTGGACCTAGGTCTCCTGCCAACCGGGATGCCACACACTGTTTTGAGACCATGCTTGGCATTCCAGAATTTCTTGCCCAAATGCCCTCAAATCTAATTCTAAAGCTAGCAATGGGTCCATCCTCCTGAGAGTGGATTCTATTCTATTCTAGTAAAATCAAGTTGGGATTCTACTCACTTATAGGTCTGAGACACAGGCAAGGTACAGTTTGAAGTTTGCCAATTAAAGGCTGTTATAATTCCTATTTCACAGGGAGTTTTATAGGATCAGTTTACCTGCCTCTTCTGTGTATGTTACTTCCAGATGGAAAGAGGCTATGTTCCTCTTGGGTGTTTGGATGTAGCCCTTAGCCTGTCTCAGAGATTATCTGAGATCATTCTCTATCCACATGAAAAGTATTTTGTTGCTCTGCCTGAGGATCCTTTCTGGCCACAGGAGCATGTTTGGCCAATGGATGGGAGAGCCCTGAAGTGCTAAGGAACTAATGCCCCAGAAGAGACCCTCAATCCAAAAAAGATGAACTTTGCTGAATAAATATCCCAGGTTGTTCATGCCTGAGTGGGTCAATTGTGAGGGGTGCTCCAAAGTCTTTCTGAGGGTCTTTCTGTAGGAGTCCAGTTGCTCAACGGTGATAATCTGCTCATCGAAATAACTTCCCGTGGCTTTCCTCACACCTTTGTCTCACTGAAACAAGATGAAATAAAGAAAGAAAGGACATAGAATAAACCAAGTGGGAACTGAGAGATGTTTTGGGGGCAGATATCTTATGTGCGATAATCATACATAGGGAAAGAAAAAATGGGAAAAGCATTTTTAACAGGCTGTGTTGTGTATTGTGAATCAAATCGTACTTTGACATTTTAAACAAGGATTTCAGTACAAATTATCTCCCAAATAAACCACCTGAACTCAGAAACTTTTCTCCGTATTGACCATATCCTACGTTCAAAAGGTTGGGGTTGCCCTTTGCTGCAGATAAGTTTCCTGGAGGATAAAAGCATGTTCAGTGTCATTTGATGCTGAAGACCCTCTGTCCCAGACTGTGTGTATGTGTGTGTATGTACATGTGTGTGTGTGTGTGTGCATGTGCTCACACATGTTCTCATTCACATGTGTGGTAATAGCACAGCCATAATAAAAGGGAAATAGACCTTTCCTTTTAACTGTATTGGGGTAGAGACATGCAATATGATTCATTTGCAGAGAGTAGCCTTAAAGATATACTTATCTGGGCACAATTGTAACCAAGAAACCTGGTCTTCTAACCTGACTGAGGCAAAACTAGTCCCTGGAACATGGCAGCTGTTTGCTAAATATGTGTTGACTGAATGTGCTCCTGGAAAAATGTTGACATAGCAGTATTTGTAGTCTTTCCCAGTAAAAGAAAAATTCTGTTCTTGCTGGCTTAGCTTGTGAGCCTTTGGGGGATGAATTAGGCAACACTAGAACATTCAGGAAAGATAGAATGATCTTACTTTGAAAGGTTAGAGGATTACTAAAAAGGTTAAAGATGGTTAAAGAAAATATGATAAATCCAGAGATGAAAGTGAGGGAGAGAGAAGGTAAGAGGCTGCTTACACTGGGGTTTGAGGGAGATTTGGGGGGATTTGTCCTTTACTACAACAATGACATACAGAGGGAGAAGATGGAGAAAGCAGATTTAAGAGACTTTGTAGTATGTTATGAATCAAATCTTTATGGAGATTTCATTACAAATTTATCTTTCCTTTTCAATTATTTTTTAGTCTTGGACTAGTGTTACTTTGAATACAATGCCTTCTGGAGATTGGACTTTCTATTGGTTTAAAATAAATTATGTACAATCTTAGTTATTATAAAATAGCTGTTTGAAATTTAAAAAAGAAAGAAAATTATGATATTTCATTCATTCTAAGATAACATTTTTACTTTTAACCTTTCTGAAATTGAGATGTGCCTTTATGTTTGAAGAAAAGTCAGTTTAATTGGCAAGATTCTTTTTCCTTGTTACTGATACATTTCTAACTGGCACATCAAACTTCTTGACAGCATAAGTTTGATAACATGTTAGGTAATTCACTTAAACTTTTAAAGGCCATGCAGCAAGTATTTCCATGGAAACATTCAAATCTTTACTTGCCCGTAATGAATTTCTTTCTGTAGGAAATTCACTTGATTCCAGTGAATCCAATCAACATTTATCACATTTACTTTACACCATGTTTTTAGGAGGAAGAGAGACATCTGGAAAAATAAACAAATACTTGACATTTACTAAAAAAGAAACAGACAAGTGACTTTTTAGAGTCACATAAAAAATAACCAGCACCATTTTCCAAATAACCTCCAGCTATTCAGCAGCCGAGCGAAGAATAATAAATAAGTAATTGAATAATAGCCTTCCCAAGACAGAGTTTTGGGATGGACAGGCACAAAGAGACTGGCGGGCAAAAATCAAGAAAGGGGACTCAGATTTTAAAATAGGTATCCACCCAATTAAAATATGGGCAAGGGGTTTTAATAGACATTTCTCCAAAGAAGACATACATATGGTCAAGATCCACATCATTAGTCATTAGGGAAATGCAAATCAAAACCACAATGAGATGCTATTTCACATCCATTAGGATGGCAATAATAAAAAAGATAGAAAGCAACAGTTATTAGCAAGGATGTGGAGAAATTGGAAACTTCATATGTTGCTCAGAATGGTGCAACCACTTTGGAAAGCTGTTTGACAGTTACTCAGAAAGTTAAAGATAGAGTTACCATATGAACCAGCAACTCCACTCCTATGTATATATCCATGAGAACTGAAAGCATATTTCCACACAAAAACTTATACATGAATGTACAAGCAGAATTATTCATAATAGTCAAAAAGTGGAAACAACCCAAATGTTCATCAAGTGATGAATGAATAAATGAAATATATATACAATGGCATATTGTTCAATCATTAAAAGGAATGAAATGCTGATATGCATGGATGAACTTTGAAAACTTTATGCTAGGTGAAAAAAAACAGAAACAAAAGGCCAAATATTATATAAAAATTCTGTGACCTATCCAGAACAGACAAAGCCACACAGACAGAAAACAGATAAATGGTCTCTGAGGTCTAGGGAGGGGAGGTAGGTGGAAAAGGGTAAATGTGAAGTGCCTGCTAATGAGTATAGGGTTTTATTTTGCGGATATGAAAATGTGCTGGAATTATGGAGTGGTAATTGATGAGCAACTTTTGACTATACTAAAAATCACTGAAATGTGTACTTTAAAAAGATGAGCTTTGTGGTATGTGAATTATAGCTCAATAAAGCTGTTACATTAGGGTTGGCATGTACTCTATGTATGGAAGAATGTATAAGGTGTTAGTGGACTGGTTTACAGACCACTCTGTGTCCATATCCTTTCCCCTATTATATTGTAGTGTCCTTTTATTCTTTACCAGCGCTGGTCTTATGACTTACTTTCACCAATAGAATGTGGTGGAAGTAAGCGTGTGACAGTTCTGAGTTTAGACTTCAAGAGGCCTGAACACTTTCGTTTGTTCTACAGATCCTGCCTCTGACATGTGAGGAAGTCATTGCTAGCCTTGTAGAGAGTGAGAAATCCCATGAGGCGCAGCCAAGTAAGTTCAGTTCCAGCCAAGGTCCCAGACATGTGACAGAGCCCAACTAGGATCAGCTAACTCATAGCTGGCTGCAGATGTTTAGACGAGCCCAGTTGAGATCATACCAGTCCAGCTCAGATCAGCAAAGCTATCCACCTGTCCATACATCCACAATGAATAGTAAATGGTTGCTTAGGACACTAAGTTTGGTGATATTTGTTATGCAGCAATAGATAACTGACATAGGACACAATGAGCACAGAGGAGGGGCACCTGACAGAAACTTGATGTATCAAAGAAGACTCCCCAGAGGAAGTGACATTTATGCTATAAACCTAAAAATAAATAGGAATTTAGCAGGGAAAGGAGAGAACCTGAGCATGTGTGTGTGTGTGTGTGTGTGTTTGGAGGAGAGGTTCAAGAGAAAGAGAAACAGAAATGGAGCTGAGTAGTTGAGGGAAGAGGATTTAAAAGCCTGAGAGGTGAGATGGCCCATAAGGCTGGAATATAGTGTGTGAGAAGAGTACTAAGAGAGAAAGCTAGAGAGTTATGTAGGAACCAAATAATGGAAGATCTTGAACGTTTATTAGGGGTTTAGAATTTATTCTTAGGACAGGGGCCAATTAAAGGCTACAAATCCATTTTTGTTTTTATATGATTATCTAGCTACCCTTTTGTGAAATTGTTACATGATTTAGATCTAGAGGCATGGAGACCATTCAGGAGAATCTTGACAATTAGGAGTGAATGGTGGTGTGAGCTCAGGCACCAACAGAGGGGACAGAAAGGGAAGAGATTGAGAGCTATCACAGGGTCGGCTTGGTGATTCATTGGAGAGTCTGAGCTAGAGGGAGCTGTCAAGGATGATGCCAACCCTTTGGCTCGGGCAACTGAATTGATACTGCTTTTGTTCACTGATGTAGAAAACAAAGGAGGTAGGCAGAGCAGGTGTGAGCGTGACTACATGCTGTATGTGGCAGACTGTACTTTCCAAAGATGGCTGTGCCTGTATTTATTCCATCCCTCATATTCTTCAGTGTGACCCACACAGATCCCAAGGTGAGACAGGGTCTATATCTGTTCCCTTCCCTTGAATCTGGAATGGGGCTTGGGACAGAACCAAGTAATGGGGTCCAGCATAAGTGGCAGCATGTAACGTTGAGGCTTGGTCATTAAAATTCTGACACACAGCTCCTGCTTTCTCAGGGGACATCCAGCTGCTATATTGGGAGGAAGCCCAGGCCATGTTTGGTGGGCACACGTGAGTGTTCCAGCCCAGATTCTCAGCTAGTCTCTCAGCTGATATATCATCAACCACCAGACATGTGAGTAAATTAGTCTTCAGAGGATTCCAGCCCCCAGCCTTTGAATCTTCCAGTTGAGTCCCTGGATCCTGTGGAGTAGAGACATGCACTCTGTGCTCTGCCCTGTCTAAATTCCTGACCCACAAAACTGTGAGACAGAAGTGATAGTTCTTATTGTTTAAAGCCACTAGGTTTTGGATTAAATTGTAACATATTAACACTGTAACTGTAACACTGATTTGGGGTACCCAGGAGACATTCTTATAATTCACATATATATATTTTTTAAATCAATGTTACAGATTTTTAAAATCAGTTTTATAAGAAAACTTCCATCAAGCATTTGGCCAGTTCTTTTCATTTCAATTATGGTAAAAATACCTTGAATTATTTTGCTTTTCTTAGCTTTAGCCAAGAAAAGAGAAGGAAGGGGGGAATCTCCAATATGGATGTAATGGGCAAGTCCAATGCCACCTCTGGATTGAGCAAGGACAGTAATGCCTGCTGGCACGAGCTTGCAGCCCTCCAAGGTCCCGCACAGGCACAGATGTGCTCTGTTAAGGTCGGTAGGATGTGTCTAAGAACTGGCATTATGCCCACTCCCACCAACCTGCCCATCAAAGGAAGGTGGCTCTGATGCCAAGAAATAACAGTTGGCTTGTGTTAAGAAATTTTTATTATTTCCTTTGGATTTGTGATGAAAGCACATAAAATTACAAGTGGAAGAAACATCATGCCACAAAATTGCATAGAATTATTACAAAAATGTGAAGTATGCATTTTAAATAATTTGAGATAGAAGAACCAAAATATGTACATTTTAAGAGCTTCAAATACTTGTCCTACCTCTGTTTTTTCTTCTGAAAAAGCAAGTCACATTGTCCAATCCATCAGAAACAATATTTATACAGTGCACAAGCGCAACATTAAATTCAAAGTAATACAAGCAATGGTCCTTTCAGAGTTATTTAATGACTGCTTATCTATTACAGGAGTATCAATCAATGTATGGCGATATTGAAATGTTAAAATGAAATGTTAAAAACCAAAAACATACAGCATGTCTTTAGAACTTCAAAAATTGTTTTACATGGCCAAAACCATGTTATTCTCAGTAGTGTGAAGGTATCAGAGGGGCACAGTCTAATTTAATACATAGCTCTACTCTCTGTTATAGGAAAAACCACAGCACAGAATTTCACACATTCAACAAAGAACAAGGCAAATACATAAAGGCACAAAACTGCACACCATATAGACCCTTTTTCTTTATCTTAGTCTATTTCAAGTAACATTAATATTATTAAATGATAGTATCACTGTAGTAGTTTCAATGATGCAAGATGGACAGTGTTACACACTACCCCACAACTGCAAAAAGTGTCACTGTACAGATATAAAAATGTGATTACAGTAAATGGCCAAATACAAACATATTGTAAAATGACCAGAGTCACTAAGATAATGAAATCCAACTACCAAAACAGTTTTGTGTAAATCAAGGTTTCTCAACCTTAGTCTATCTCTGGACTAAAATGGGATACAATGTTCTCTAAGAATCATCATTGTGTTTGGTTATGAATGCTACTATTAGTTCATTCTTCTACAATTTTAGACAGTCTGTAATTCTGTTTATAAAAATGCAACATTCAATTTTGACCATTCTCGTTTCCCTATGATTAATGACTCCCTTTCAAAGTGCAAAAGTAGAATGATTTACAAAAGATTTCTCTTTCAGTGGAAGTTAAGTTTTATTAAACATCTGATTAACATTCCAAATCCTTCAGATCAAAATACAATCATCATCTCCAAAGAGGATGGGATTTTTCCCCTTTTGTCTCACTAGATGTAGTTTTTTTTAATCAAATGCTTTTTCCTAACATTTGTACTAAGCTTCTATTTGGATTAAAACTTAATTGTGATCCCTAGTTATTGCTTAAAGTTAAATAAAATAATTTCCATAAAAATATTAAATTCTTGAAACACAAATTTCAGAACACAATTTTTTTTTGTTTTAAAATGTTTTACTAACCTACAATCAGTTTTACTTTAAAGTAAAATAAAGCTGTGAACATCTTACGTCAATTTTCTTTGTGTTGCTCTCTAAATTATATTTTCCTCTATATAATAATTATCTTATTTAAGACCTTCCAATCGTATTTTTGAACAGTTTTACCATGATATAATCTCTCTTATGTCACCTAATATTGGAACTTAACAAAAAGACACAGTTAAGTGAAGTAAATGTACATAGTAAATATATAATGAAAGATTTTTTCAATGTTAGAATAAAATTGAATCAAACTTAAAAAATATGGAAGATATATGTCCATATTGCTGTCCTATACTTTTTTGTATATTCTGACTATTAATACAAGCTTAAAATCTGATACTTAAAATCCAGTTTTGATCCTGCAAAATATATATCAAATTCATATTCTAAGTTCTAAATCTACCTCAACTTGCATCAATGGCTCCATCAATTGTTTCTTAATTTTCAATGTAATTTTATAGCCATATATTCTAGATGTGTGACCACTTTCTCCTCTATATGTTTATCCCTGAATTTGTTTTTAAGTCTTATGGAAGAGATTTGAGCCTTTGCCAATTAAAAAGCACACATCTACACTCATATGAATGTGTATGTGTGTGTGTGTGCACTTGCATAGTTGAGTGTGCACATATACACACGTAGATAATATAGATCATTTACGTGTGGGTTTATGTATTCTTTAGATAAATATTCAATCTTTATGTCTATATTAAAAACAAATGAGCCATAAAAAAGTGTCAGGAAGCAAAATAACCACTAAAACCCATTCGCTGTCATTGAATCTCTGCTCAACATACATTAGCTCATACCTATTATTATTCAACTAGACAGACTCTTCGTAGTTGTTTAATCATTTCAGGCCAACAACCAATGAATACCCAGACTTCGAGTGCAGGTATCAACTCAGATAGCACACTGCCTGGAAGTATGAGGCCAATTGCTTATGCAGCCATATGTATGAGCCATATTGCCAAGTCTTGGGATAGCTTCACTGGGCAAGGATACAATCAAGTGATTTTTTTCAAGAAAGAAAAGCAGCTTATTTGACTCACTATGGTCTCTAATAAGGCCATGTCAGCAACCAATACACTGATGCCTCTATGATAAATAAATTAGAAAACTGCAAGCCGCCAGTGCCTGCAAAGCAAAGGATGAAACAATTTAATATGCACGTTAACTTGAAAATATGGTCACTGAGGGGCAGTTAGGAAAAAATAATGTTCAAAGTGGGTTGTCCAATAGTGTTCAATAGTGCTATGCATTTCTCAAACTATTTCTATTACTTTGAAATAATTTACAACAGAGCTTTGATTTTCTTCAAAGACACTGTCCGTCATTAAATGCCATGGAGCCTGGAAGTTGCTTGCTTTGAATTTACTATTGGAAAGAAAACAAAAATCCCACATACATGCACTCTCCACTAGTAGACCTGCAGTGGTATCCATATAACACATGGAGGCTGGGCATGGGGATGTTTACATGGATCCTTCTGGAACTCTCCCTTTGGTGTGGATTTTAAGCTAAGGGGTGCTTCTCAGGAAGATACTCCTGGGCAGTGATCTTGTAGTAAGAGAGAGTCCAATGGAGTTTGAGTGGCCATGCGTGTTCTGACGGCCTGGCAGGAACAATCAGTCACAGAGGAGTATCAAACTCTTTTCCTGGGTTGTCTCCTTCCGGCTCTTCCCTGGTTGGAGGCTTGTGGTTCAGTTTTCCAGGGTCTGAGGCGAGGGGTGGGGGTGCAGAACTGTGATTGCTGTCTTCACTGATCTTCCCTTTCATGGCTTCCTGCACGAATTCCAAAATCTCCAGGGGTAGTCTTTTGAATTTGTCTTGGTACTCTTGCTCTAGCTCCATCTGCAGCTGAGAGACATCAAGAGAGGAGCATGATTTTAGGTCATTTAGTTTTCTATACCCACCCATGCAGAGACTCTTTGAAAGAGATATACAAAGATGGGGAGGAATAAATTAACTAAGGTATTAGCTACTGATTACCTATAGAGAAGATGTAAAACAGAGTTTAGTTGGACACTTCACTTATTCATAGCTAAAAGCTGAGTCACGTTAATATGTGGTATAATAGGGCTAAAGGCCTGCAATAATATAAATATATATATCCATACATATACACACATACACACACACATTTGAAAAAGTTCACAGAAATAATATGCAGTGATCTGAAGTTCTTAAATGTAGGGACTGGAAGTTACTGATAGCTGGGAGTGCCGAGGTCTCCATGAATTGGGTTGAGAAGAGTGAAGAAGCCGAGTGGAGTAGATGGAGGAGCTAAATGTGAGCTTTACAAAGGGCCTGGAAGCACCCAGAGGCTGGGAAGCCAACTCTGATTCCTTCTAAAAAGGAGCTCGATGCATTTTTACAAACCAAACATATTCCTGTAACCAACTTTGATTTCTGTTTTGACTTCTTTTATTACCTCTTTATTTTGATTCATTTTCTCATTCTAATTTTATTTTCCTTGTAAACTGTTTTAGCTACCTTATAAACTTTCTCCTAACTCATCTGTTGAATGCTCTGGAGACTTTTCAGACTTCCAAAAGTCACAGAACCCTTTCGTCAAATGTAGACTTAAATAGAGGCCCTGATCATAAATCCAGGAAAATCTGGTTGTCTTCTGTGGATATGGGTGAGGGGTGGGGCCAGTGGCAAGCACTGTCTGCTGGGAAGCGCTGCTGAGCTGGGTCCAGCTGAAACCCTGCATTTTAAATAAAATCCTCTTTGTTTATTGAATTGTAAGCACGATCATAATCTTAGGAATGTTGGAGTGCTTTTTCTCCTCTTAGTAGTCTTGAGGCATCTTTTCTTAAGATACGCCCCTAAAACCTGTAAGGAATTTCTTTTTGTTCTTCTCAAACTTTAGGGTACACACGAGCCAGCTGGGATCTTGACTTCGATTCTGATTCAGGAGATCTGGGTAAGGTCCAAGATACTATGTTCCTCAGGATCCCCGATGATGCCAGAGCAGCTGGCCCACTGTGGACACCCTGCTTATCCTCCTGTCCTGTCTCTACTCTGAGCTCCCCATTCTACTTTTGGTCTGGATCCTGGCTGCAGGAGCTCCCCGCCATCCCCCCGTGCAGCTTCAGTGCGGGCTCTGGTGCTCACTCTGAGCCCTGGGCCATGGACCAGTGCTCAGGACGTCTCCCCCTTCGGTCTTGACCCTCTTTCCTCACTTGTATTCTGGACAGTGTCAGCGGCTTGAGGACAACATCCTCTTTAGTTCACCCCTTTTTACTCGTGCCTCTATGCCACAGAGATTTTGCCAAGACTTAGTTATTTAATATAAATCCATAATCCCTGAACTGCAACTCAAAAACCTCCAAAGTCCTGAAATCCAGAAGTTTTTTATAAATTTATGGCAAACTCAGTGACATTAACTGATATTAATCTATTTATAATCCTTATTTATCCAACTTTGAATATCCGTGCATGGTACTCTAGTCACATTTAATTACGAGGGTGACTCCCCCGGGTGTACTATGCTCATGGTATATGTGTATTACCTGTCTAAAATCAGAAAAATGATGAATTCTGAAAAACAACAGGCCCCAAGAGTCTCAATTAATGGATTATGGGTCTGTTTGAAGGGCTTTTTTTTTCACACATCAAAAAGTGCCTGATAAAAATGGCTCAGCCTGAGTGCTGGAAGTCAGTTATTTTCCCCAAATATAAAATATGGAGTATTTATGAATGTGTTGTGCTGGGCCCTTGAGTTCTGATAAGCCAAGGAGGAAATGTGCTATGAGGGGTACCCCTGGGTCCTGAGATTCACACACTCTGTAGAGCAAAGGCACCTTCACACGTGGCCCCATCCTCAGTGCTGAAACTTTCCAGGTGAACCACCAGCATCAGAGACAAGAGGACAATGGCAGTTCTTTCCCAGGTGTCTCAATCAGTTAGAAGGGAGTGGGGCTTTTACACTGTCACACTCTTGCATGAGTGAAACCTTAGCCAAGTGTTTGGCAGTTTCCATTTACTACCATGAAGGCCTAATCATCAATTTGCCTCAATTTTAACTCAGCAACAAATGCAGTAAAGTTTTGTTTTCAAGGAATGTAGGGAAAGGGAGAAAAGCGGGGTTGGGGGGGTGGGGGTGGGGTCCTTGTGTTTAGGAAACAGCAGGTTGCTATTTTCATTTAAATTAGAGTAGGGGACCTTGAGCTACAGTTACATTGTATGTAACCTCACAATGAATTTCTCTTAGATCATTGGTAGACGAGACCTCATGGTATTTGATAGTGCTGTTTCTGTTTTTAAATTCACATTAGAAAAAGAAAATGTGAAACCTGAGAAAATGCCAAGTACTTAAATTAATATTATCTAATAATTTTCAATGATTTTAATAATGATGATTCTGCACCCAATTCTGTTGTGTTTTTTCCTCAGACCACCAAGCAATTCTCTGTGATACCACGTGAGTGTCTTAAAACTGAACTCAACTCTGACACTATTTACACCTGGAGATAGCATTGGGTCCTCAGTCCTCGAAGACTGTTGCCCACTCCTGAGTCACCTCAGAAGACAAGCTCCAGTCCAGGTTGTCAGCTGGGCTTCTGACTGACTGGCTATAGATTTAAGGTTCCAATGATCCCCTCCTTAGGTTTGATTTATTTACTAGAGCAGCTCACAGAACTCAAACATTTTATTGACTAGATCATGGTATATTATTTAAGGATGTAACTGAAGACCAGCCAGATGGAAGAGATGCATAGGAATATGGGGACAAAGCATGGAGCTTCCCTTTCTCTGAGGACACCACTCTCCTCAAATCTCCATGAGTTCACCAATCAGCAAGCTCCCTGAACCCTGCCCTGTGGGTGTTCTTTATGGAGGGTTCATGACACAGGTGCGACTGATTAAATCATTGGCCATTAGTCACTGTACCCAGTATTCAGTGGCTCTCCTTTCCTCTTCAGTGGTCAGGGGGTTGGGATGGAAAGTTTCAAGATTCTTACCATCTGGTTGATTCTGTGGGTAACTAGGTCCCATACTTAGATTACCTAAGAGCTTTGGAAAAGCTGCCTCATTAACATAACGAAAGACACCCGGGTCACTGTCATCATTTAGGAAATTCCAAGTGTTTAGGAGCTCTGTGCCAGGAACTGGGATGAAGACCAAATATATACCCCAATAATATTCATTTAATTTTAATAATTATTTTAAGTAATTTTTAATAATTGACCCAGTTGTGACTAAATTATAATTTAGTGGACTCTTCCTTTTTATCATGGGTTACTGGTAGATTTTATTGCATTCTAAAGTACTTTACTAAATTAAAATAATTTAATTAGTTAAGTAAACAAAATTAATTTAATGTATACTAAATATCATATTAGCTCCTCAAAGAAGTCATTCAGGTATTAATAAATTAATAAAAAATAGCATTTATTATTACATTTCTAGTCGGACCCCTTATTTTTATTTATTTTTTTCTTCTTATACTTGTTCATTGTAAGAAAATACAAAAAGTTGCAGGGCAAAGTCTGGCTCTGTTTCCAAAAAGGCCCCTGCATCCATCTAGTAGAGTCTACAGCTATTCTACTCCGACGGCCACAAATTCAGATGGTTAGGGGGTAGGCAAGTCATGATAATAAGAGAAGCAGGCTGAATGCAAGGTATTAGGAGCAGTGGGAGGATGTGTTCCATCTAAAGGGGGTGCCAGAATCTCAGCTCTGGCTGATGCTTGCCAGACTCTTGTTTTCCAAGAGAAATCAGAAATCTAGACTTTCACGTAAGATCTCCTGATTTTTCACTTTCGGCAATCAATCTGAACCACACTCATGAGTCCTGGACTTGTGGAGAGTTTCTAACCTCTTTCTTAACAGATTTAAATCTGATACAAACCAGAAGAATTGAGAGATTGGGTCACCTGTGGAATTTCAGTTTGGATCCCTCCTAATTGTCTGTTTCCACAATCCTGAGCTTCAGGGGGTCCTCTACCAAACACCAGGGCTCGCCCTTGATCATTCTCTGTTGGGATTCAGTGCTATTCTGCGTAACTGCCATATTCTGGTTCATGGTTCAAATGCGTTGAGTTTCTACTTTGTGGAATTTGAGCTGCAGTTTCTGTAGGAATACTAGGTTGATTGCACAAATGACAGAAATTGTTCATGCCTCCCTGTAGTCATGGCCTTTGCAGTTCCTCCCATCAAGGAATACAATATATTTTTAATTTCCCTGAATTTAAGGAGGCCTTGTGATTTCACTTTGTCCAGTAGTATGTGCCAGAATGACAGTATACAGTTCTGAGCCTAGATCTCAAAAGGCCTTATGTGCTTCTGCTCTCACTGCTGGAAGCTTACTCAGCCAGCATGTGAAAAAGCTCAGGCTAGCCTGCTGGAGGAGGAGGCAATTATACTGCTATCCATCATTCAACTGACTATCAGACATGAAAGTAAGGCTATTATAAACCAGTCAGCACCTAGCTGACCCAGCAGCTACATACAGGCTGGAACAAGGCTACTGAGATCAGCTGAGCCTGGCTCAGACCAGAAGCACTGCCTAGGCAGTTCACAGACTCACAAGCTTAGTAAATGCATATTGTTTCATGATAGTGAGTTTTGTGATTGCTCGTTAGGCAGCAGTACTGTAACAATAACTAACTGAAATAGTGGAGGAATGTATTCAAAGGAGTGTCATATATGGCCTGGCCTCATAAACTTATAATTTAATTCAGTGGGCCCCATCTTTTCCTTACTGTGACCTCATAATACATTCTTGGGGAAATATCATATTAGGACAGATAGATCATAAAATAATTTGACTTTGTAGGATATGCCTTGATCATTTCTAGAACATAAGCAAACACGAACTTGCTTGATCTTAAATTTTAAGATCTGTTTTTAGAAAATGGGCAGAAAGAGGGAAGTACATGTTTGAATCTGGTCAAATGCTAATGATTTTAATTTTAAGGAAATAAAATGATAATAATTTTAAGGAAAATTGTTACATTGTATTCACATATTAATAAATAAGATCATTGCCAGAGTTTATTATAGGCTGAGCTCTCCAATTTGACTAGCCAGACTCAATTTCTAAATTTCTCATTTAACTTGATTTTCCAAAGATAATACCCACTCATCAATTCTGTGAACTCTGGATAGTGAAGCAGGAAAAGGCAACAGAGTCAAGTTCAAATGTGTTCAGCCCTGCTGTGCATATTATCAGAGACTTTTGCACTTGGGATGCCATTCTGCCTCTGACATTTTTCCAACCACCTTAAGAAATAAAGCAGGGATTTGATCTAGTTAAGTAAGGTCCTTAGATTCATAAATGTTAAATGAAGACCAAGGAGAAAGCAAAGTTTCTCATGAAGGTTCATTTACAAAGGGAAAAAAAAAGCTCAGTATAATATAAATGTGGCATAAATATAAAATAAGCCAGGCTACTGAGTTTTTAAGGGGATTGAATCAAAATCAATTTCCTAAGGAACCAAATTGAATCAGAGAATAAAAAGCTACAGTGGGATAACAAAGACAGAAGAATTGCTAAAGCTTAAATAAAAGATGCTACAGAGAATGTACAGAAAGATTTTTAGGAATATTTTTTCACAACTTGACCTCAGATGCATCTCAAGTCACTTTGCCCAATGAAGTGTATTAAAGACCTTAATATAGAACACAAAGCAGTAAAAATCTTAGGTGAATAACTGCACAATCAAGGGACAGAGCGACCTTCTTAAGCAACACAGAAAACCTATAAGCTACAAAATTTATTAGGCATAGTTATTTAAATGAAAATAATTTTAGTGAGAAAATGGGCAAACCTCAAGCAATTCATAGAAAAAAATGCAAATATCAAATGTGTATGAAGATACGCTCACTCTCATTAACAATCAGGGATGTGCACTAGCACAGTATCTTTTTAAGGGATATTTTTGGTTTAAAAAGTTTTTTTTTTTTAAAAAAAGGAGTAATAACATCTTGTGGGAAACAGAAATTTTCAAACATTGGATAATAATCTGATAATATTTGTAAGAAGGAAAATGTGCATTGTTTTTCACCCAGCAACTCTGCATTTGGGAATCCACCCCGGAGAAATAAAGCACCAACACAGAAGGATGGCAGCACTAGCATCCTTTCAGTGGCATTGCTTGCAGAAGCAAAAGGCAAAAATAAAAATTCTTTATTTTTTTATATTATAGTTTTTTATATTATATTTCTTTAACAACCACAATAACAAAAACCTTGGAAACAACCTTAATGAATTTTAACCTATGCCACATATGCATTACCATTTATCTATCACTGTATTTTTTTGGTGAATCATTTGAAAATAATTTCAGATATCATGACATTTTAATCATACATACTATACCACAACTTCCCTAAAAATAGAGATATGTTCGCACATCATGACAATACTGTAATCATTTAAAAGAAATTAATGATGGTTTCTTAATGTTATCTAACATGCACCCATGTTGAAATTTTCCCTGTTTACCCCTCCTGAATTTTCCAGATGATCTTTTTTTGACCAAAATTCAAAGTTTTCACACATTGCATTTGTTTGTTATATCTTTCTCTTTTTCCCTCACTTGAAATATTTATTGTTTAAAATTTTTTTATGACTTGGAGTTTTTGAAGAGTCTTGTTCAATTTTCTTATACAATGCCTGAAGCATTCTGAATGTGTCTGATTATTTCCTAGTGATGTCATTTAAGTTGGTCCTGGAAACCCTATATTCCCTTTAAATTTAGAAGTTAAGCCTATAGGCTTGATTAGGTAGAGGTTAAACATTTGTTTGGGCAACAATAGTTGATAGGTGTTCTTTTATATCTCACACTGCAACGTATCAGTGCGTGCATAATGTCAGGTGTTGCATTATTACTGAGACTAAATTTGATCTCTTGGGTAAAAGTAGTAAATAACAGACCTCAGTTTTGTCAAGACATGTTTTTCCTTTGGCAATGGGCAATTATTCTATGGGATAAAACTCAGAATCCATATAAAGCGTCTTTAGCACCCTTTTATGAAATTGATTATTGACAATTTTGTTGGGGGTAAATGGTAATTTTCTCTTTCTTTCTTATTTACCTGGTATTCAGTAAGAGTTTTCCCTCATTATGTGGAGATGATAAAGAGTTCCCCCTAAAAAGGCAGGGTAAGCATTCAGTTCCTTTCCTTTGATTACAAATGTTCTGAGTAGGGAGTTGGGGCAATAATTACTTCGAAAGATGGCAAGTGAGCTTTTTCTTCTTTTCTCTCTGAAAATAACTGTGGATGACACATTTTCATTTATTCCTTTTGTTTATGTCAGTTGCCATCATTAGTCATTTTTGAGGTCAAATTGTCCCACATATGGCCAGTGGCATAAATGACATGCCCATTTTTGAACGCTTGCTTGCTTTTCTAAGGTATAAGAAGATAATTCAGGCACTTCATATACTTTCTCTGCCTCAGACCTGGAACATGCTACTTTTTCCTGAAAATGGCATTAATCAACACCAAGCTCTGGGTGCTAACAGTGCTCACTGCCACCTGACTGCCACTGTGTTCAGGCCATCACAGTGGACAGTCAGGATATGTATTTTGAAAAATCATTATGAAGAATTAGTTCATAGTGATATTTCAAATTTAAATGTAACATTATAGAATTTTTTCTTAACTTCTTTAGTTTAATATTTGTATATATTTTTTATTTTTGTATTATATTTTGCTTTCTGATAACATTAACATATTTACTAATTTGCTTCACATAGTAATATAAGGGAGGAGCTTCAACAGACAATCTATCAATAAAATAACCATGTGAAGCTTAAGATGTTTTTGAGGTTCTCTTTCCAGAATATAGCCCACTAGGATGTACAATTATATTACTCTGCTAAAATTCACTTGAAATAATTATATTCTTTGAATAGGTATGTGACCTTTGATAAACATACAGGGACTTGCTTCAGTTTGTTTTCTCATTGACCTTTTTAGATTACTTGAGGCTTTTTTTCTTTCTCTGGGAGCATCTGTTGTGTTTTCAAAAACATAATTCCTCAAAGTCTTTTAACCCTTTTTAAAATATCTCTGGTCTTTGGAAAATATGTATAGTAATATAGGACTGTAATTATCTTGTTCAAAATATTTTGAAGTTTACTATTAAAGATTAGGAAAAGTAATAAAAATAACAAACAAACAAAAAACATCAACAAAACTTAGAGTTTCTGTAAAATAACATGAGGCTTCCACTTAAATACAATGCAGCCAATAAATGTAAACCAGTAAGTGCCTATGAAAACAGGGAAAAGTAATTCTTCCACTCTGATAAGTGAAGAAAGTTGACATACAGTTGCATATATCCTGTGATTGTAACTTTGAGAGTATTTTCTAAGAATACAGGATGACTTGGAAAGGAAATACTAAAACATGAACTGTGTTGGGATTATGAATATTTTCATTTTGTATATTTCTCATTTTTATGGTAATGTGATTATTTTTAGCATGAAAACAGCATTCTAAAATTTAAAAAACCTGTAACATAGTAAAGAAAACAAAAATGCAAAATGCTGAATGTGGGTTAGAGTGACCAGGAAAATTTTGCAAAGAATTACTGCAGAGACTATGGTATTTTAACCTCTGCATTAGCTGAGAGATTATTAAAAACAATAGAAAAAGCATTAAAAAGTACATAAGTAGAATGGGTGGTTTCACAATTTGCCTGAGCAACCTTGCAAAGCCTCATCTTATTTTTAGAATAATCTCATGAATTTTTACTTTAACCAAGAATAGAAACAACAGAATGATATAAAAATTAGAGAGTGAGGTCACTCAGGATACCGGAGGATTGCTGGAAAATGGCATGTGGGAAAATGGGACTGCAATGTATATTTTAATCATTCCAGGTTTTGTTTGTTTGTTTTCCTCTACATTTCCTTAGAATAAATTGCAATAAGATTTTGAATCAAAAAGGCTAACTCAGTGGGAAATTCCTTCTTTTACTCCAAACAGTGAAATATTGGATAAAGCAGAACATACATTTATGTACATTTGTAGTTGAGTTTTAATATGAGAAAAGGAAATCCTTAAGTCACAGAATAATAAAGGGACTCAAAGCCAAAAGGCCCATGGGAGGCAAAGCAGATTCTCCATCTTGGGGAGCTGGGATTTCAGTGTCCTAAGAGGATAGGAGAGAAGGTTTTGGGGTGTCAAGAGTGCTGACCCCAAAGTCTTGCATAAAGCCAGGGTTCTCCACCCTTTAAGTGGGGATGAGAAAGACTCAATTCACAATCTTAGGAAAAAGACAGGAAGCTAGTAATCCAGGAGGCCCATTGGAAGAAAAATGTCAGCAAGAGGCATCAAAAACCCAAAACAGCACCGCATGTGTGTGCCGCTTCCAAATCCTTATTATCTCTGTGAATAAGTACCCAGTGCCAATAAATCAAAGCAGAAACTTCAAAAATTGGTAAATTCATGGAATCTTCACACAGGCGCAACAAATTCAGACCATTTGGATTCTCCATAACCCAAGGCAGGAGTGATCCTCCATGTGAATAATTCCCTGTGAACATGAACTTAAAATTCCAAATTACAAACCACTCAAAACGCACCATTTGTTCAACCTTGTGCTTTATAAGGTTACCAATGGCAACTGAAATCTAAGGAAAATCAATAAAGTGATGATCAGTATATATTTAGGTCAAAATGGAAAAGACTCCACACCTACAGAAATACACTGGATCATTCATGGCAATGTGGAAGAATACAGTTAATTCACAATGGGTGTGAATTCCTGATTTTTTTACTCAAGTGCTGGAGTATGGTGCATGCCTGTATGTTTGGCAGATTTTTTCTAAACAATTCTACTTGCTTGAAAATTTTATTGAAAGTAAGCTTCATCTTTTGAACAAATGCTAACTAGCAATACAGGCCACTGCAAAGGGCTAGGAAGGCAATCACAAATAAAGCTTTTGCCATAGATCTTCACAAATGGATAATTCTTTGAGGGATGGATGAGATTCTCTCTCCACAAAAGGGGCTTGCACTTTACTGAATAAGACCTTGGGCAGTTTTACTCTCTCAAAACTTAAATAATGTCATATATAAAATGGGGATAATAATGCCTGTTTCCATAGATGGTTGTTAAAAGATTTAAAGGAAATAGTGCATGTTAAGTAATTGGCATATTGTGCTTATTAATTAATTTTGTATAGCTTTATTTCTAAAGGGAGGGGACAAAAATGAATTTGCAGCTGAAAACATCTGGAACCCTGTCCACTAAGTGGTCTTTGTTCTTTCCAGTTATATTATTTGAGTTATTATTTGGTTAATGCAACATAATTGTGATACTTGTTAGATCTCCTTTTGTGGACTACATTCTGGGTTGTGGGTGATTTTGAAACATTTATCAACAGACAGTATTTTGAATACCCTGATACGTGCAAGGCCCTGTGTTTGGTGACATGGAGCATGAAACACAGAATCCTTCCAGGATGGGAAAATAACAAGTCAGGGTGAATGGGTGCTAAGACAAGATGTGTTATAGATATTGCAAATGAATAGTGGATTGTGGCCTTGAAGTGACATGGGAAATACTTTACAAGGAGGTAAGACTTAAGAAGTTGGGCCTCACAGCATCTGCCAATACCCATGGTATTATGATTATCCTGGGGCAGTCACTTTCAAACTTCTCCCCAGGGGACATGTAATAGTTGACATTTACTAAAGAGATAGAGTTCTCTAGCTATACTTTCCTTCTTCCTTGCTCTATGTAAGAGTACATACAAGTATCTTTGAAACTGCTGTAATATATAAAAATTAAATCATTAGCAAATTTCTTTCATTATAATTAGCCACAGATTACAATGCAGAGACTACACATTCTGTGGCTGAGAACACTTCTTTAAAAGATAGGGAAAAGTTAAAAGTGATAAGGTAGGCCAGCTTTAGACTGGTACCTCTCAAAAGTTAATGTGCGTGCAAAATACCTGGCAATTTTGTTAAAATGTAGATTCTGATTCAGTAGATCTGGGGTGGAGCCTGAGATTCTGCATTTCTAAAAGCTCCAACATGATGCTGATGTTGCTGGTCTAAGGGCCATATTTTGAATTGCACCACTTTCGACAAAGGGCTCCCAACAAAGTGTTCCTTTTATGTGTCCCTCCTCAACATTATTTCAGTCTAGTTTTATATAAAATGATTCTCTTTGTAAATTTCATCTCACCAGTCCTCCAAGGTTGGCTAATGTTCAGGTTTGGATTCAAAGTGTTGGAGGCTACTGGGGGAAGGCAGAATAAGGGTTGCTAAGTCTGTAGAAAAGAAAGTTGGAGGGATTAAGGAGGCAGAAGATCCAAATACTAAACGCTAAGTAAATCCAAATGCTGAATCAATAAAAGAGGAAAGACAGAAGCTAGAGATCATGTGATTTACCATAGTTCCTAACACACATTTGCATTTTAAATTTTATTTCAAATCAAAAGCCAAATGCATTCTGACATAGTTCTTTTATATAAACTCAATACATCTCTATATTCCATGAACCTGTCCACAGAGGAAATCTGCTCTTAATACAGCAAAGAACATAATCAGATTCCTGTGGCATTTTTCCTAGCTCCATCTCTATTCCTTCTTTTCTGTCTTTTCCCTACTATACCTCTTTTGAAATGCTGCAGTTTTCCTAGCTTAACCTATAATTTATACCTTCTCCGATTCTTAAAATGTATTTCCAAATTTCTCTTGTAATCATTTTACAGGCATCTAGAGATTATTGTAGAAACCTTTGCAAGGCCATATGCAATTAAACAGTCAACCCCTTCATGACTTAGTAGTATTGGAAAGGGATTTTAGAAATATATAGTCAAACCTTTTCCTTTTACTTAGTATAAACCTGTTGCCAAAATAAGTTAAGTGGTTTTCTCAAAGATACAGCTTGCTAATAGCAAAACTAAGATCAGAGCCTAGTTGATTCTCCTCTGCAGTAGACTGGCTAAGTTAATATGCTCAATATTTCACTTCTCTCTGTATACACAGCCTTTGCCTTATGACATTTAAGTTCTTTTTACTAATGAGGTAGAGGCTATCTCTTCACTTCTTGAATATGAGATGATTGTGTCATTTACTTTGAACCAATAAGATGTTAGTACACATGGGCTAAGCACAGGCTTGAAAAAGCACTTAGCATTTCATCCTGCACTCCTGTTATTCTGCTATGGTCCTGGGAACATGCTTGGACTAGTCTGGTAGTGGATGAGACACATGGAACAGAGCTGAGTCATCCCAGTCATCCAAGTACACAGCCCAAATCCTTCAAGATCAACCAGCAGCTGGCTGGTACCCTGAGATAAAGCATGTCTAGCTGAGATCAGTAGAGTGACCTACCTGACCTACAACTAACCACAGGTGTACGTACAAGCCCAGCTAGGATCAGCTATGCTCAGCCCAGATCAGCTGAACCTTGCAAGCTCGTGAACTAAATAAATATTTATAATTGTATGCCAGTGAAGTGTTGTGCTTGTTATGCAGTGTTACTGTAGCCTTTCCCTGTGATCCCGCTAATTTCTCTTGAAAGTGTGCATGAAATTCTATAGCTGGGACATGGAATGAATCGCTCACCACATCCCAAGAGCCCAGACTTCTGTTGCCTTATATAGATGCCTCTACCATTCAGCATCTAAAAGCAAATTATACTATAGTGCAAGGTAATAATTTTCTGATTTGCCAAGTTACTTCATTCCAGCTAATATGTCAGTTCCAGGCCTTGAAAATTTTGTGTCAGCACTGGAGTACTCTGCCCTTATAGGTGCCTGGTTTTAAGGCCTATGAGTTTTCTATTTTTAGTTGGGTGTATTCTGTAGGAAGACTCAGCTGGGATCTATCATAGCTGGGAATAAAAGTGAATGCAAATGAGGAAACTATTTTGATTTTACCAAAATGATTGATCATAGTCCAGTGATACCTTATCAAACTGAATGTTATTATTGTCCATGAAATACCAGAACATGGTCTAAATCTTTGAAGACCTGTGCTCTGGGCAAAGGAAGCTAAGAGATCTGTTTTATAGACTTGAGTGACTATACTTTCAGCACATTATTAATGATCATTCTTTAAATAAGTAGACTGAAGCCTACCACTCAAGTGGTTTAGTGCAGAATCAAGATCTGAACACCAAACTCTTGCCTCCTAATTCAGGGGCTTCATCCCCACCATCCATGCCAATCCCTACTCTGTAAAAACAGGATTTTTGAAGATCTCAGTGATCCAATATTATGTATGTTGAGAGAGTAACAAATAACCCAATGTATTTTCTTTGCACACCTTAGATTTCAAAGTTGCTTTCACAAAATAATTGGGAAGTGTCTTTTACTGAAAAGTTATCCCATGGCAGAGGGTCTTACTGAATCATTGCCCTCTTAATAATAGAGTACAGGCTCATGGAAAACAATAGGGACTCTCACACAGCTGTGATTAGCCTTTTCTATTTGCATCTGTCATGGTTGGAAGACACTGGCTTTTCACTTCCCCTTTGTAATTCTTCAGTTTAGGATCTGTTTATTTGGTTAGCTGGCTGTTTTCCTGTTTGCCATTAAGTGTTGTCTAATTTAATCACATTATTTCTGTAAAGAGTTAGTTATTACAAGAAAGGATAAGCTGAAGGAAAACTGGAATAAAAGGGAAAAAAATATTAGTTTAAAATAAATTTCATCTGCAAATCACCAGCCTGTGCCTTCTGATTAGCTGCCCTTAAAGGAGCAAGGGCATGACAATAAACGGAGATTTACGTCCACAGGAGAGAGACTCAGAAAGACACCACCAGAAGAATCCCATTCTCTCAACCACATAAACCCTAAAAGAATCAATGAAAAGCCTCAAGTCAACTGAAATAAAAGGCTGTTCAAAGGCTAATTATTTTTAGATGAAGTGTGTATTTCTTTCAATCCAATGGAATTCCATCAGCAGGGAAGAACTGAATTTACATTATGAATTCAAGTCTTATACCAAATCACAGAAACAAATGTCTTTAGTACAAATGGTGCATTTTAGTACAGCAGTGCAACCATCTTAATAAGTAGAAGTTTCTCTTTAGGAATTTATACTAAGTTGAAGGGAAAGATTTGACCATAAAGCTTAATTTTGAAGTTCTTTTAAGACATGACAGAAGTGGTCTCAGAAGACTTATTTTCATGGAGGTCCTGCCCTTGTGTGGGCCTCCCTTCAGATCACAATCTCTCTACCCACACACTTTCATCTTAACTCCCTTTAAGATTTACCAAGCATTAGCAATTACCCAACTTGAGTCCTGACTAAAACCACTCTATGACTTAAAGCCTGTGCATTTAAAAAACAGGAGACAGGCTGTGTCAAATGTCCTAGAATGAACTCAGAAATGTTCCTGGAGAATGCCAGTCTCCTGATAACTAAAATTAGTTTTGGTTTTTCTTTCTGTTTTTATAAATGTATATTTCAAGAGTGGTTAGCGTGCCAGGGTTTTATCAGGAACATTGATTTTGATGCTTAGGGAGTGAGTATTTCCAAATTATATAGTCAGTCTTTCTAGATAATGATGTTTATGTATTCTGCTTAAATTGTTGTGGTTTTGGATTAGACGTTTACAACTTGGTCTGAGAAGAAACCAGACATTTGTTCTCCGGGCCTCATACGGATTTTGAGAAGTCTGATGGTCATTCTTGAATTCTCCACCAAGATTGGAAATTATGATAGAATTTCTCAGAGAGAGTAAACTGAAACAGAGCCAGGTAAAAAGGTGACTTAAGGGGCAGGGGCTGGGCAGGAACTGCAATGATTGCAGAGGGTGTTCCTGCTGAGGGTTGCAGCTACCCAATCTTGCCAATTACATGGCTGCCCTGTGTATACCTATGGTTGCCACATCTTCTGAGTTTTCAGAAGAAGCCAGCAATATGTATTTTCATGTTAAATCTCATGGTCTGTCAGTGTTGGCACCTCAATTCAAAATGTAAAAAGCTCTGTGCTGTCATTTGCAACTTCTGGGATATCTGGGTAATGTATTCTTTTAACTCTATGGATTTGTCTTTCTACTTGATAGACCAACTTCCCAAGAGATCTACTTGATAGATCAGCCCCCCCACTCAGGGATTGGCTTCCATCCTCTTTGCTGTATGAGTGGACACATAATCATATTGTGCTTGTGTCCTCATCCTTTGACAAGGTATTCATTACTGAGAGGGACAAGACACTTTACTTATGCCTGGGATAAACTTTTGACACTATTCTAGGCAGCTCCTCTGGAAGACACTTGCTAAATAATTGGGATGTCTCCCTATTTTTCCATTTCCTCTTTTATCAAAGTGTGTTGATATGACTGTGCTAAACCCACAGGGTTTGAAATGGGAAATCTGATAAACCTAACTGCAAGATATTTTTACAGAAATGTTCTTTTCTAAGTCTTCTAAGCCAAATCCTTCTGCTGGTGGGTCCCTTTTCTCAAGAGGTCTGCAGAGGTGATTTGGAACACAAAGTAGTTATTTTACTCACTTTATCTTTGGGGTCTTAAATGAGTGGCAGTCAACTTATAGTAATTCTAGGTATAGCAAATTTGAATTCCATTATCTTGGTCTACATTGCAGAAAATTACTGCTTATCCTCCAAATTTACATTCACTCTTCCTTGGTGTCTGCTTTGCCTGGCCGACAGCTGCCTAAGCAGGGATGATGTTTATAAGCCCTCCTTAGTATCTTTGTACCCAGAGGTAGCCATTGGACCAGTTCTTATCTATGAAATATCAGGGCAGGGATTTTTAGAGGCATATAGGTTATCTCTACTCTCTCTTTCCCTTTTCTAGCAAGGGCCTAGAGAATGATGGAACCACATTATGAAAAGAACCTGTTCTCTGAATACCATGTGGAAGCATGCTATCCATCAACCAGACACACCCACATTGGACTGTTACATGAAAAAGAAACAAAATTCTATTGTATATATCCAATGACTTTTTTGGTGCTATTTGTTACAGCAGCTAAAGTTATGTTAACCAATATATTCTTACATATGTAATTTATGTTGCATTATTTAACATTATGGTTAGGGGAATGTGAATAAAGATGTAAATGAGTGTTTCCCTCATCTTTATTAGCCAATTTTTATACCATAAAGAGGGCCTTTTAAAGTTGCTTGGGGCTTTGGTTATTCTGAATTTAAAGTGTAATTAGATAATAATCCCAACAATAAATCTTGAGTACTTTATAGCTACTTGATAGTTATAAGAGAGAGCTAGTGTTATGAAACCCAGGGGCATCATTTCTTTCCATCAGTCTATATCCATTTCTCTTCTGCAAGGAAAATGCAAGAATAAAAAAAAATCTCCCTTTTCTTTCATTGTTATTACTGCAATAAAGTGTACAGAGAACCTATAGTGTATGGTTATAATGTAGCTATTCTTGTAAATTCAGGATTGGGTGACTTCAAGTAAGTTATTATTGCAAATCAATTTAAAAATGCTTTTTTTTCTTATGCATAGATAACAAGGCAGAGCTATTAAGCTAAATCTTACTTTCTGCTTCCACTTTCCATTGGCTAACCATCCCTGGCATACATAATCCTGGGGCTGCTGCCAAAAACTTGGGTGATTTGTAGAAACCTAGGGGATTAAAAGCCCTTCTGATGGATCATAGGCATCCTTACTTACATAGGGATAAATGACTTTAGGGATAAAAGGTTGTATGAGGTTCTATCAAGCCTATTGTGGTTATCAGTTGGCCTTGCCAGCCAGAAAGCCACCCTAATCCCAAATCATGGACCATATCCCAATACCTGCAATACTGTACTTGATACCAAATGCCACTGATTCATGGTTTAGTCTCTACATTACTCACTAATTTTTGCCTTTCCTCCCTCATACATTCATTGATTTATTCATTCATTTATCTAAAATTTATCAAGTGCCCTTCCATGTACCTGGCACTGTGATTAATGCTAGGCATAGAGACAAATGAAACACATCCCTGGTTTCAAGGACTCCCCGGATCAGTGAGAAAATGTGAAACATAAAACAATAATCTGATATGCTGAGAGAAGTACTGTGATAAAGCTATAAGCAAGATACACTAGTTGCACAAAGGAAGGAATGATCACCCCTACTTGGTATCACAGAATAAGAAATAATTAAGACCAAAAGTACGGGACATTGTTAAAACCCAGTCCCTTTGCACACTTGTCCATGTCACTGCCACTTAATTTCATCAAGGGCCCACCCATGTCATTTACCCCACAACTCTCTGTGGCACATCCAATTAAATTCCAAAATAACTAAAAAAAGGGAAAATAAGAACTTGGAATTGTTTTTAAAAACATGACTATTTTGTCTAATTATCTGCTGAGTAGAACAAAACACCAAAAAGTAAGAAATATATTTTGGTACAGCAGAGATCAGTGACCTAGCAATGATGAAAAACATTATTATGTCCATATTTTTTCATATGCTATAAAAAATCCCACTCAGAAAACCTAACAATCTAATCCTTACCTATGAGTCCTTACTATGAATGACCATCTTTTAATACATGTCACTCAAGCAAATATGATAGAATTTTCAACTGTAAATGGGAGACTCCAATGTTGGGTTGTCTGACTTCTTCAGAGGTGGAAAAATCTTCTGCTTAACTCTTCCAGTTAGAATTACAAAATGTATTTCAAGGCCTCTTAACATTTTATTTATCCAAAGAATGTTCACATCCTTCTTTTGGCAATAATGGCACAACACAGAAATGATTATGGTAGGGGCAAGAAAAATGTGTGACGTTACATATAGCATCAAAAATCTCCTGGGATCTTGTGAGAAATCTCAGTGCTCAGGCCCACGCCAAACTTCCTGAATGAGAACCTCTGAGGGTGAGGGCTCCCTCATCCGTGTATTATTAAACCCTCTGGCTGATTCTGATGAATCCTGAAGTTTGAGAACCACTGATGTAGAAATTAAAGAAACTTGGTAGGTGATTCTTATCACATGGGTCATTGAGAATCTTTCATAAATTTCATGATTAAGTCTTGCCAAGAAAGTAGCGTCAAATTTGGAAAATATTTTGTAGACCTAAACACACTTGATATCAGATACAAGGCCATTGTATCTGAGTTCAAGGCCATTGAAATTTTAATTATTGATTATATATATATATATAAATATATAAAATCATTATAATGATTATAGCATTATAATCTTGAGAGGCTTCTCACTCAATTCCAAAGCTAACTATAGCAGTGATTGTTATTGCCCAGCCTAGAACCTTTGGACTAACTATTGCAATGCAGATGGCCCTATTTCCACATAGGGCCTGCTTTCTCTGGTGGGGAACACAGTTGGGTGAAAATGCCAGCACCAACTTTTTCCTTTGGATATACTAACTCTAAGGTGCATATTCTACATAGACTCCCAGAGTTCCCCAGTAGGATTGGGCACACATTGCCCATGGTTTTAACTTGCATGAAAACAAACACCTTTTATGGTCTGCCTTCACTTTCCTGCCTCACTTCTCTACCCTCTACCAGTTTCCTGGGATCACTTCTTAGAAACATTACTTGTATTCACATCCTTGTCTCAGGGGCTCCTTGTGGGGGAACCCAGACTAAGACATTAACTTAGAGTTTATTAGCTGCCATATATTAGGTATAAATTTGAGGGTCTGTTTCTTTTTTTTTTTTACAGTTTTTATATTGAGGTGCCCTAGTGTGTCATGAACATTGATATTATTTGACTTGCTTATAAACTACTTGAGCTAAAGATCTATCATAGATTGCCTAATGCCTATATATAGATTGAAAAATATCCCTTCCTTTCTGATTCTACACAGCTCTAACTGGTCATGAAGCAGATTAAATTCGAGCCACAGTCAAAATAAATTTAAATTTGGATATCTTTGGCCCCTGCAGTACAGACCTCATATATAATGTAATAGGAGTAGAAACTGCTGTGAAATTATTTCCATGCCAAAAAGAAATTGATGTATAGGAGAAAAGACAGGCTGTAGATGAAGTGTGTCCAGCATACTGATGATACGTATTTATTTCCCTCTTCATCCAGAAGCATATGCAATGGAGGGATAAACTCAAATGCCAATTGATTCTGGTGTTTTTGTTACATAACATTTCAAATGAAAGAAAGGCTGTCAAGAAAATTATGTTGAACACTGAGATGAATAAATAATGAATGATATAATGGGCATATTCAAAAATTGTTTATCCCATCAAAAGAAAACTAACTGTATTCCACAAGAGGAAATATGTTACTACACTAGATTTAATAGCAGAAATATAATGACATCTTTAAGAAAGTGGCTTTTGCATTAAAATAATGCCTAAATGATAACACCAGAGATATAATGTATGGTTAAAGGAAAGGCTTCTGTTTTAAAATAATATCTAATATTTAACTGTCCAAATGTATATTTTCAATGTTTCTCTAATAAGTCAGAAGTTAATTGACATTTTTTCTCTTTAGCCTGTCTTCTAACCAAATACTCTCTCTCAAAGGAAATGACCCACCTTGCCAATTAATGAACTATCTTTTATTTATCAAACATAGTAAGTGTATGATTCTTCATTTAAAAAAATCCTGTTTTCATCACGTCATTAAATAAATACAAGTATGCTTGCATTCCATACTTGAAAGCCAAATGCAACCACCATTTTCAAGTAGATATGACACCAACTGAGACATGAAACCTTATTTAAAATATAGTCTTTTGGATTAAAATATGTAATCAGAAATAGAATTGGTGGTTTGGAGTGTCGATTCAAGATGGCAGCATGAGAGGTGAGACAGAGAACTCCTCCCAAAACCACATATAATATAAAAATATAGTTAATGCAACTAATCCTAAAAGAGCAACAGGAAAGAAGACCACACCAGACTACATACCTGTAGAATAGAGCAGACCTCACAAAACAGCATAACGTACCAAAGCCTTGATCCAGCAGAACCCAAGCCCTTCCCCCACCCCAGCTAATGGTAGGAAGAGAAAGGGAGTGGTGAGGGGGTGGAAGCCTAGGACTGCTGAACACCCCGCCCTGGAGATCTGCTTTGGGAGCACAAACCTACATTGCGTGATGCTCTGGAGATTAATGGGGTTGGAAAGCTAAGACCAGTGGAATACTTGGAGGGACTGAGATTCCAGCCATTTGTGGAGGACAGGGATCACATCTGGCTGCTCTAGGACAAAGGAAAGGCAGGTGGTCTGAAAGGCTACCTAGCAGGGAGAGGGCTGTTGAAAGGGCGGAGTTTGCATGGAGCTTGCTGCATGGGAGAAGGGATAGGTGGACAAGGCTGTCTGGGCACGCTCTGCCCAGGAGGTTGGGAACTTTTAGGAGCTTCAGGTGCTCCATCCCCCTGGCTGGCTACACAGCTCCAAGCACCCCCACTGTGATACACAGCCTGCTGTGCCTTCCTCCTCACCTGCTGGCACTGGCTCACAAACTGGCAGTCCCTGCCTTGGCATCAGGCCAGCCAATGGAGGCCACACCTAAGACAGCTACAGATGCAAAGCACAGAGGCTTACACCTGTGTGCTCAGCTCACTGGCTCTGACAGTGGAGACAGACACTGCAGCAGGGAAGCAGAAAATAGCCTTTCCTCCACCCAGGCACCAGCACCGTTCCCCTGCAACCTCCAACTTCACTCCAGGGGCTGAGCAGCTCCAGAGACTAGAGCTTCTGGACATTAGAGGTACTACATAAAAATATGAGATGTAAAAGGAACCTGGTTCAGACCAAAATATTACAGACCCAAGAAAAAGGGCCAAGTGAAACTGAATTCACCGATGTTCCTGAAAGAGAACAAATAAAATTGATAAACATGCTAATGGAGTTACATAAAAATATTTAAGAACTCAGGGAAGAATTTAGGATGGAGACTGAATCATTAAGAAATTCCATGTCCAAAATGCAACATACAATGGAGAAATTTAAAAGCAGATTAGATGTAATAGAAGAGACAGTAAATGGAATAGAAATTAGACAAGAAGAATACAAAGAAGCTGAGGCACAGAGAGTAAAAAGGATCTTTAAGAATGAAAGAATATTGAGAGAACTGTGTGACCAATCCAAAAGGAATATTTGCATTATAGGGGTACCAGAAGAAGAAGAGAGAGAAAAGGGATAGAAAGTGTCTTTGAGGAAGTAATTGCTGTGAAAACTTCCCCAGTCTGGGGAAGGAAATAGTCTCTCAAGACATGGAGGTGCAAAGATCTCCTAACAAAAGGGACCCAAGGAAGACAACACCAAGACATATAATAATTAATATGGCAAAGATCAAGGATAAGGACATACTTTTAAAAGGAGCTAGAGAGAGAAAAAAAGATCACATACAAAGGAACACCCATCAGGCTATCATGAGATTTTGCAACAGAAATCTCACAGGTCAGAAGGGAGTGGCATTATATATTTATTGCAATGAAGCAGAAGGGCCTTGAACCAAGAATACTCTACCCGGCAAGATTATCACTTAAATTTGTAGGAGGGATTAAATAATTTTCAGATAAGCAAAAGCTGAGAGAATTTACCTCCCACAAAGCACCTCTACAGTGCATTTCTGAGGGACTGCTATAGATGGAACTATTCCTAAGGCTAAATAGCTGTCACCAGGGGAAATAAAACCACAGCAAAGAGGAACAATTAATTACTAAGCAGATGCAAAATCAAATCAACTACCCCCAAAGTCAATCAAGGGATAGACAAAGAGTAAACAGAAGTATACCTAATATACAAAGAATGGAAGAGGAAGAAAAAGGAGGAAAATAAAAAAAACCCTTCAGGTTGTGTTTGTAATAGCATACTAAATGAATTAAATAAGATTGTTAAATAGTAAGGGAATCACCCTTGAACCTTTGGTGACCACGAATCTAAAGCCTGCAATGCTAATTAATACATACCTATCGATAATCACCCTGAATGTAAATGGTCTGAATGCACCAATCAAAAGACACAGAGTCACTCAATGGATAAAAAAACAAGACCCATCTATACGCTGCCTAGAAGAGACTCACTTAAAAACCCAAAGACATATACAGAAAGTAAAGGGATGGAAAAAGATATTTTATGCAACTAGTAGGGAGAAAAAAGCAGGAGTTGCAGTACTTGTATTAGACAAAATAGACTTCAAAACAAAGAAAGTCACAAGAGACAAAGAAGGACATTACATAATGATAAAGGGGTCAGTCCAACAAGAGGATATATCTGTTATAAATATCTATGCACCAAATACAGGATCACCTACATATGTGAAACAAATACCAACAGAATTAAAGGGGCAATAGAATGCAATGCAATCATTTTAGGAGACATCAACACAACACTCACTCCAAAGGACAGATCAAGCAGACAGAAAATAAGTAAGGAGACAGAGGCACTGAACAACATATTAGAACAGATGGACCTAAGGGACATCTACAGAACACTCCATCCAAAAGGAACATGATATACATTCTTCTCAAGTGCACGTGGAACATTTCCAAGAATAGATCATATACTAGGCCACAAAAAGAGCCTCAGTAAATTCAAAAAGATTGAAATTGTACCAACCAGCTTCTCAGATCACAAAGGTATGAAACTAGAAATAAATTACACAAAGAAAAAAAGCTCACAAACACATGGAGGCTTAATAACATGCTCCTAAATAATCAATGGATCAATGATGAAATAAAAACAGATCAAGCAATATATGGAGACAAATGACAACAATAATTCAACAAGTCAAAATCTGTGGGATGCAGCAAAGCCATGCTAAGAGGGAAGTACACTGCAATATAGGCCTACCTCAGGAAAGAAGAACAATCCCAAATGAACAGTCTAAACTCAAATTAACAAACGAGAACAAGAAGAACAAATGAGGCCCAAAGTCAGTAGAAGGAGGGACATAATAAAGATAAGAGCAGAAATAAATAAATTTGAGAAGACTAAAACAATAGAATCAATGAAAGCAGGAGCTGGTACCTTGAAGAGAATAAACAAAATAGATAAACCCCTAGCCAGATTTATCAAGAAAAAAAGAAAGTCTACACACATGAACAGAATTAGAAATGAGAAAGGAAAAGTCACTATGGCCACCACAGAAATAAACGAATTATGAGAGGTACTATGAAAAATTATATGCTAACAAACTGAACAACCTAGAAGAAATGGACAACTTTCTAGAAAAATACAACCTTCCAAGGCTGACCCAGGAAGAAACAGAAAACCTGAACAGACCAATTACCATCAAGGAAATTGAATTGGTAATCAAAAACTACCTAAGAATAAATTCCTGGACCAGATGGTTTCACTGCTTGGTTTTATCAAATATTTAGTGAAGACCTAATACCCATCCTACTTAAAGTTTTTCAAAAAGTAGAAGAGGAGGGAATACTCTCAAACTCATTCCATGAGGCCAGTATCACTGTAATACCATAATCAGGCAAAGACACCACAAAAAAAAGAAAATTACAAACTAATATCCTTGATGAACATAGATGCAAAAATACTTAACAAAATGTTAGCAAACTGAATTAAAAAATATATCACGAGGATCATACACCATGATCAAGTGGGATTCATCTCAGGGATGCAAGGATGGTACAACATTCGAAAATCCATCAACATCATCCACCACATCAACCAAAAGGACAAAAACCACATGATCATCTCCATAGATGCTGAAAAAGCATTTGACAAAATTCAACATCCATTCATGATAAAAACTCTCAACAAAATGGGTATAGAGGGAAAGTACCTCAACATAATAAAGGCCATATATGACAAACCACAGCCAACATCATATTTAACAGTGAGGAACTGAAAGCTTTTCCTTTAAGATTCGAAGCAGGACAAGGATGTCCACTCTCTCCACTTTTATTCAACATAGTTCTGCAGTCCTAGCCATGGCAACCAGACAAAACAAAGAAATAAAAGAAATAAAGAATCCACTCCAAAACTACTAGAACTAATATGT
Source organism: Manis javanica (assembly GCF_040802235.1). Classification (NCBI taxonomy): domain Eukaryota; kingdom Metazoa; phylum Chordata; class Mammalia; order Pholidota; family Manidae; genus Manis; species Manis javanica. The sequence continues at coordinate 34,110,350 of NC_133160.1, read as the reverse complement.
GAATTCAGCAAAGTTGCAGGATACATACACAGAAATCTGTTGCATTCCTATACACTAACGATGAACTAGCAGAAAGAGAAATCAGGAAAACAATTCCATTCACCACTACATCACAAAGAATAAAATACCTAGGAATAAACCTAACCAAGGAAGTAAAACTCCTGTATTCTGAAAACTACAAGGCACTCATGAGAGAAATTAAAGAATATACCAATACATGGAAACATCCCGTGCTCATGGATAGAAGAATTAATATTGCTAAAATGGTCATCCTGCCTAAAGCAATCAACAGATTCAATGTGATCCTTATCAAAATATCAACAGCATTCTTCAATGAACTAGAGCAAATCATTCTACAATTCATATGGATCCACAAAAGGCTCTGAATAGCCAAAGCAATCCTGAGAAAGAAGAATAAATCTGGGGGGATTACGCATCCCAACTTCAAGCTCTACTACAAAGCCACAGTAATCAAGACAATTTAGTACTGGCACAAGAACAGACCCATAGACCAATGGAACAGACTAAAGAGCCCAGATAGAAACCCAGCCATCTCTGGTCAATTAATATATGATAAAGGAGCCATGGATATACAATGGGGAAATGACAGCTGTTCAACAACTAGTGTTGGCAAAACTGGAAAACTACATGCAAGAGAATGAACCTGGATTATTGTTTAACCCCATACACAAAAGTAAACTCAAAATGGATCAAATACCTGAATGTAGGTCATGAAACCATAAATCTCTTAGAAGGAAATGTAGGCAAAATTCTCTTGAATAAAAAATGAACAACTTTTTCCTGAGAGCATCTCTTCAGTCAAGGGAAACAAAATAAAAAATGAACAAATGGGACTACATAATGCTAAAAAGCTTCTGTACAGCAAAGGACACCATCAGCAAAACAAAAAGGTATCCTACAGTATTGGAGAATATATTTGTAAATGACATATCCGATAAGGGGTTAACATCCAAAATATATAAAGAACTCACATGCCTCAACACCCAAAAAGCAAATAAACCTATTAAAAAATGGGCCAAGGATATGAACAGACATTTCTCCAAAGAAGAAATTCAGATGGCCAACAGGCACATGAAAAGATGTTCCACATTGCTAATTTTCAGAGAAATGCAAATTAAAACCACAATGAGATATCAACCCAAACAAGGTAGGATGGCCAACATAGAAAATGTAGGAACAACAAGTGCTGGTTAGGGTGCAGAGAAAGGGGAACCCTCCTACACTGCTGGTGGGAATGTAAACTAGTTCAACCGTTGTGGAAAGCAGTATGGAGGTTCATCAAAAAACTAAAAATAGAAACACCATTTGACCCAGGAATTCCACTCCTAGGAATTTACTCTAAGAATGCAGCAGCTCAATTTCAAAAAGACATATGCAACCCTATGTTTATTGCAGCACTATTTACAATGGCCAAGAAATGGAAGCAACCTAAGTGTCTATCAGTAGATGAATGGATGAAGAAGCTGTGGTAAATATTCACAATGGAATATTATTCAGCCATAAGAAGAAAACAAATCCTACAATTTGCAACAACATGGATGGAGCTAGAGGGTATTATGCTCAGTGAAATAAGCCAGGCAGAGAAAGACAAGTACCAAGTGATTTCACTTATCTGTGGAGCATCAGAACAAAGCAAAAACTGAAGGAACAAAACAGCAGCAGATTCCTATAACCCAATAATGGACTAACAGTTGCTAAAGGGAAATGGACTGGTGAGGGTGGGTGGGAAGGCAGGGAGAAAGGGAATAAGGGGCATTACAATTAGCAGACATAATGTTGGGGGTGGTGGGCACGGGGAAGGCAGTAAAGCACAGAGAAGGTAAGTAGTGACTCTATAGCATCTTACTGCACTGATGGGCAGTGACTGTAATGGGGTATGTGGGGGGGACTCGATAATGGGAGGAATCTAGTAACCAAAATGTTTCTAATGTGATTGTATATTAATGATCCCAAAATAAAAAAAAAATAAAGAAATGGTTGTTTGGCTTTCTTTCCCTTCATTCATTCATAAACTTCTATTTACCTTCTTCTCCTATTGATCTAAAATATTGTTATTATGTGTAACATTTGTTTAACAAATCAGCAACCAGCTTCCTTGCAATACATATGAAATAATAAGATTGCAAATAAGTCTGTCATGTCAAACATGGACACCATGATGGTATCAATTTTTCTGAGAAAGTTGTGTTTACCATGAAGTCAAACAATGAATTGAAAGTCAAGCAACTGATTGCAATTATCTAGTTTCTAGTTAAACTTGAAAACTAATCAATGATTATCCTATTAGTAGGTGAGCTCTTCCTGTGAGTTCTTTTCACATTAGGAAAATCATGTTCAAGTAAAAAAATGTGAATGTAGTGATAATACACTAATTTCTTGAGAAGAAATTAGTATATAGGCCTCAAGATGCTTTTCCTGATTCACCTGGTTTGAGTTCTTGTGGAGGTGTATGAATTACTTTAATCATTGAATTGACTGCTGAATATTTATTGAGCACCTATTGGTAGAAATGGCTGGCTCTGTGGTAGTTGCTTGCATAGTGTATAACAGTTGTTTCTTAAGGGTTAGATACTTAAAATATAATTGGCGAGCCAAGGCAAAGTTATATAATAACATGAGCTAGTCACACAAGAGGAATTGCCAAATCAGTCTTTAATTATGTATAATACTCTGCTCTTCTACCAAACAGTAGAGAGAAGCCCACATATTTGCATTCCCTCCATGACTCAGTAGAATAGAAAGTCGGTTGAAGTTTTAATGCGGCATAAAGGAAGAACAAAGGCAAAATTGATATATACTATCATAGTAGGTAGAGTAGAAAACAGGTATTATGTTCTTTTTTTCTTCCCTCCCCTATTCCCACTGTGTTATTCAGGTTTTAACACATTCAAGTAAACATTTATTCAGTTGAGTAATCTATAACCTTTGAAAATATTTTACTTGGTGTAAGAGACTTCAACTTATGGTCTACATTAGAAAAAAGATTTCAACAAAAAACATCTGACCAACACCTCAGAATTTGGAAGTGATTTTGAAAATATCCAGAGAGATTAAAAAGAAAAAAAAGAAAAACAGAATTAACAGAAGACCAAGGTAAAAAATTTCAAAAAGTGTTCAAAAGATAGACAGAATGCCACATCTAGAAGGAAATGTTCTTCAACTCAGCTGTGTAGGATAAAATCACATCACTTCATAAAACTTTGCTATTCATGATCCTAGAACTAGGAGTATTACCTCCTGACTCAATCCAGAACCACTGAGTCAGAATTTGCATTTTTAACAAGGTAATAATTCATATGCACCTTAAAGTTTGAGAAGTATGGGTTTAAAGATATTTCTTTTGATTTTCTTAATGTGAAGATGAAAGGTTAAGCTATGAAAGTTTAGACTGTGCTATTTTGAAATATTTTATTTGACAAATATTTTCCATTTGTGGACAGATGTTATTTATAAGGAAGTTCCAGATTTGGTCTTCTCTGAGATGAATTAAAGTTATTGAGCCAATCAAGAATGAGCTCACTCTTCCTAAGTGCTGGACCTAGAGGTGGTGAACCAATTAGGAATAGGGATGAGTATGCTACCAGAAACAAGTTGTTATGGAGTTATAGAAAACAAGAGAACGGCACAGAACAAGGATAGACAAGTTAACCAAAGGAGTAGAAAAGGAGCCCAGAAACTGCGCTCTGTATGTATGGAAATCTGACACATGAAAAAGGTGCTTTGGTAGATCAGAGAGAAAGTGATTTAAGGTATAATGTATATGTAAAAAAATATACAATATATTAAATGTTGTATTTAATAAAGTTTTAAAAGACGGTTATCTATATAAATAATTATGAAATTAGATTTTCACCATACACTATGCATAAAGATAAACTCCAGATAGATGAAAGATCTAAAAGCCAGAATTGAAACTTTGAAACTATTAGAAGACAATATCCATAAATATATTTCAGACTTTGGGTTAGTTAAGGATTGCTTAAACAATGCTTAATACCTAATGATAAACATTAAAAGAAAAATTAAATACTTAAAGATAAGACATTTGTTAATTGAATGACCCCTTCAATAAAGTGAGGAACAAGTTATGAACTGGGCAAAGGTGTTCACAACACATGCATCTGACAAAACCACAGTAATGAAAATACATAAAGATTACTATCAAGCAATAAGACAAGAAAAATAACCCAATTGAAAAGATGAGCAGAATATACAAACAGGCATTTTATTTAAGACACACACATATGGCTCAAATCAAAGGAACAACAAAAAATGAAAGGATGATCATTCTCTCAAATAAAGACCACAATGTGGTATCATTTTATACCTATCTTAATCAAAATATTAAGAAGTCTGACTTGAATATCAACTGCTGGCAAGTGTCTGGATCAGCAGGGTCTCTCAGGTACTGCTGAGGGAAGTGGAAAGTGGTAGTTACTTTGGAAAACAATTAGCATCGCCTTGTAAAACTAAAGATTGATATTCCCTATGCCACAGCAGTTTCATACTTTGGTATACAACCGTGAAGACCTCTTGAACAGAGTTCGCATACTCTGGGGTATGTGCAGGAATGTTCATAGCTGATCTGTTTATCACAGCAATGAACTAAAAATCCCTAAAATGCCCTTCAACCAGAGAATGGATCAATAAACTGCAATATGGTCATGGAATATGTTCGACGCCAAAACAAATTAGGGCTACATCCAACAACATAAATCAATTACATGTAGATATAGTTAATTTTATTTAAAATTGTATGAGTATACACAGGGAAAAGTACATGTATCATAAATGTGGTAGATTGATTTTAAAAAGACCACATCTCTTCACTCTTCACTGGTGACAGTTTGGTTAATAGAAAATGGCAACAGTGACATTGTCCCAGTTCTGAGTCTGATTCTCAAAAGGCCTCCTGTGCTTCCACTCTTGCTCCTTGAACCCTGCCCCCAGCATGTGAACAAGCCTGGGTTTGCTGTTGGCAAATGAGACAGCATATGGATCCACCTGTTCAAGTGAAGGTCATCTTAGACCAGCCTGAAGCCAGCTGACCCCCCCAAAAAGAAGGTCCCGCCAAGTCAGAAGAGTTGCCTATATGACTCTCAGCTGACACAACAGTGAGACCAATAAAGACCAGAGGAATGCCCCAGCCCACCAACTAGTGACTAATATTGAATACTTACTGTTTGGGGCCACTGAGATTTGGGGCAGTATTTTTATGCAACAATATTTGTTATACAACAATAGCTGACAGTGCATGTATGGAAGTTTGTTTTTTCCACAAAGTGAACATACCCATTTAGCCAGCACCCAGATCAGGAAAGAGAACATTATTGTCAGCACTTCAGGAGTCCCCCTTTTACCACCTTCCAATCACTGGCCACCCTGTTCCCCACCCAAGTTAGCTATGCTGTTAACTTCATGTAACTGTGGTAATACGGTAATATTGGGTATACTTTTTTTGTGCTTGGTTCTTCTCATGCAATATTTTGTGAAAATTATCCATTGAGTTGTGTGCTGTTGTGGACTGTCCATTCTTATCACCATACAATATTCAATTGTGTGACTATATTACACATTATATATTGATGTAACACTTGATGAACATTGGGTCAGTTCCAGTCTGGGGTTATTATAAACAGTGCAGCTATGAACATTCTAGTAGATGTCTTTTGGTGAACATATGTGCACATTTCTGTTTAACAATATATATATATATATAAATTTAACAATATATTTCTAAGTGAAAAAATAGGTCCCTAAATATTATCTATAGTATAATACATCATTATTATACTTTTACATCTATTATCATACTTCAATATACCTTGAAATTCATTATATTGCTATTTTATGAAATTAAAAACAACTAAAACCAAAAAATGTGTGTTTTAGGAATACATATGCATATGATGTAGACATACATGTGCAGATGTACATATATATACATACTTATATATATATACGTAGAATGCATGTATATGTCTATGCCAGTGTAAATATAAAAGTATAAGAATTATACATAAAGATTCAGATTCATGGCTACCTTGGAGGATAGAGGATTGAGGGACAGAGAGGCAGGGGTACAAGAGTGGGGAGAAACTAGTGTTCCAGTTCTTGTGTTGTGCAATTATTTAATGGATATTTATTATATTGTACACAGACCAATATGATCTTGCATAGACCAAGAGGAAGGGTATTTCATGAACTAAGGATCATTATTTATTCAATCCTGCACACCTGATGTCTCTTAAAACATATGTAGAGCTACCTAAAATAAAGTAGGTGATTAGAACTGATGGGTCCTGAAAAGTCACCAATCCATGCAGCAATTTTATATTTGAAAAGATCAAAGACCATGAAGTTGAAAAGACTTGAACAAAGTCATTTAGTTATTTGCATGACATGAATCCAGTGTGAAGAAGTATATTTTAAAGGCAGGTTTTTTTTCCTCTATGGTTTATGCTGGGTGACTTCTGTTTCCTTTCAAAGGCTGTTTAATGCTGAAAACATTACCATCATAGAGTAGCATCATAGCTCTTAAAAATACTCTTAAAATAAAATGTTCCTGCTTTCTCCCACTTAAAGAGTATTCTTTCCTCAGATAAATTTTCCGAACTTTCCTATTACATTTGCTGGAATGTGGAATTGGGAAATTAGAAAGGTGGGTTGTTTTGTTTTACTTGTTCTGTTCTGTTTTGCCAGTAATGTCATTAGTTGCAGCACATTTCTTACAAGTTGGAGGGAACCCTGGGTCAGGATTCCCTGGGTCAGGAAGCATTGGTGATTTGGAATAAGTTCTGAATAGCTGGGTGAAGTTGACTTTATTTATAGACTTCTCTCTCAAGTCTAAATCAAGAGGGGGATTTGCCACAGAGTTACCATGGAAATACTGGTATTGCTCTCCTATTTCTTATTGCTTACTTAAGAGCACAACTCAGAATATACTCTGGCCTTCGTTTCTCTATGAGACAATCCCCTAGAATGGGTGGGGGTGGGTGGGGGAAGGACCCAGCTCCCCCGTTCCCCCATTTCTGAAATATCTGAATCTCCCTTCCAATCACATGCTCAAGAATATCAATAGGGAACGATTTCCACGTCCAGTCTACGTTTTGGTCACAACCCCCCATTAATCAGAGGTTTTTGTTACTTCCACAGCAGAGAGAAATTCTAAATTCACTGTGCACACATCATTTAAAATTTCCCCTCTCCGTGTTATGTTATTTAAACTTTTCCTACATATCAATTAGTTTGAAATAATAAGTCTTTAGGCTATCCATTAATTGCTGCACTGTAGACATGATCTGTATTTAAAATTATGCAAGGAAAATTAAGCTGCAGCACCAAGGAGTCTTGGCTAACATTGAAGGCTTCTTAGCCCTTCAGAGAAGTGAAAGGAGATAACGGGGACAGGGAATACTCAGGAGACCCCTTAACGAGAGTTTGTCATGCGCCAGCCTGAGGTGTGGAAACAGCCTGCTCCAGCTGGAGGCTCTTCTTCCTTGCTTTTCCTTTTTTATCTTGAATTCTTACTGTATTTGGTCATGCCGAGGCAGAAGAAAACGGTTGTCAGCCAAATGTCCTTTTCTAGTAGAAATTTATTATAAATAGTAGAAAGGCAACTGAGCTTCATAATGAATTTCCCTACCCCTCCTCTCCCCGGAAAAAAACTAACATATCTCTGTTTGTGATCTTGGTTAAGTTTGTGGGAGGGGAAAGGGGATGGATGGAGGGAGAGGTGGAGAGAGAGGAGAGGTGCCCCAGCTGGCAGCCTTACCCACCAGTCCCTTGTTATCAATCAACCCCATGGTTTTTTTGGAAGAATATTACTTTTAAGGGAGAAGAGATGGCAGGACTCTCTTGAGCTTACTAAGCACCCCTGGGGCTGGAGGGTTTATAAGCTTCCCTTCCTCCCTAATTAAGGCTCTTGGCTGTGCAAAAGAAATGCCCTCTATGACCTGTCTCACCCCGTCCCACACTACTGAGCGGTAGTTTCAACACTATGATGTAATAGTTGCTTAAAAACCGGCAGGAAAAAGGAGAGACATAAAGAAAGTCTGAAAGTGACTCACGGGTGACATTTTCATACTTTCTCTAGCCAGAAGAGTTTAAGTTTGTGGATGTTTATTTTGCCGCGGCATGCTCTTCCCCTTTCCTCTCTGGCTTGCTTTTGCCTCACCATGATTAATCCTTTGGACTTCAGGTCTGGCAAAGCCAAGTTTCGTGGAGCCATTCTTGCCCCCTAGTGGTGAAACAGTGCATTAAAGTCCTAGAAATGCTTTACAAGTAAATGTTTAGATTTTGGGCATTTTTTGTTGTCCAATGCTTTGGCCAGAGCCCACGCAATCATATAAAATGTCTCAGCACAGAAGATTGTTGGAGGGGCGGAAAGCATCCCATTCTGCCTACATTTAGGAGATTCAGAATCAAGATAGTTTTTCTAGGGAAATATTTTCCTTTCCTTCTTGTATTGAATTTATACTTAAGAGGCAGTTATCCTTAAGACTACATTTGTCTCTGCAGTACAAGAGTTCATAGAAGCACTACTTATACTAGTTAAAAGCTGAAAACAACCCAAGTACATATCAACAGTGGGATGGATAAATTGTGATATATTCAAATACTGTATAACAATGAAAACAACTGAACTATGGCTACAGACCTCAAAGAAATGAAGCCAGAGACAGAAGACTACAGACTATATGATTCTGATAACATAAAATCCCACAACTTCTAGCAACACTAACCTTTCTATTGACTGAAGTTAGAATGGTGGTAATTATCAGGGTGGAGCTGGTATTGATTGGTCTGGAGCATGAGAGAAACTTCTGGGATGCTAGTAGCATTCCGATCTGATGAGAGTGGTAATTTCATAACAATCAAGAACATCTGTCAAGCTGTGCACTTCGGACTCAGGTATTTAATTTTTTTCCTCCAGGATTTCACCTGTGGATTAACAATCTACTTTCTTCCTTATATGTCCTTCATTCCATTGATAAATACTCTTTTTTCTGGATAAGACACTTTTCTGAAACTTCTATATGTATTTTTGTATCATCTTTAAACTAATGTAATTAGTAGAGGTTGGCACTGGGAGCCTCTCACTCACCAGCTGGGTGATGCCCACCTGACCTCCCCTGCCCTGTAGTCACAGGACCTCCCCATTAGTCATATGGACAACTGCACTGTGACACAGTGTAACTTCTGGCCACCACCTAGGGGCGGTGACAAATCAGAGCTCCCTCCCAGGATGCTGAGGCTGGACAGGGGCTGACTGGATGTGACCGTGTTCTTGTTCTAAGCTTCTACTGCCTGGTATCTAGCACTGGGGAGAAGAAACAGCAGGGAGAGTGTAAGAAAACATTACAGAGAAGGGAACAAGTGGAGGAAATGGGAGAGCAAACAATGGTTTTAAAAGCTTGTGGCGACGTGTGGCACTTTCCTATCTTAGGCTGTAAAAGTGACCCTTCTCACACCTAATGCATCAATCCCAGATGAAGGAAAGGCCTCTTTTCTCATAGTTTCCTCTGTCTGACTGGCCCTCTGCTATATGACTTCTGAGAGCAGGGAAAGGTGAGGAGAGGGGATTTCCTGGCCCACAGGCCATCCTGAGACAACTGAGAACACCGCGTCTGGCACGTGTGAGGGTCTCCCCCACTTCATGGGACAAGGTTCTGGTGGCAGTTCCAGAGCAAAGGGAACAAGGTAACTGAACCAGGTAGGCAGAGTAGCTGTTCCCACTTCCAGAGGGAGACCCCAAGCCTGGCATTAGACTCTCGCTTGGTTGGAGGGAGTTGGGTTTCCTCGGTTCTGTCCTGGAGGATGCCTTTGTTGTTGATGAATACTTTGCAATGGGGCAATTTTGTGCAGTTCTTCAATTAGGAGTTAGAAGAACAATCAACCTTTCCTTTGGGAGACCTCATGAGAAGATTCTCACTAATGTCTGTAGTTACAGTTTAGGAATGTCACTTAGTAATCCTAAATGTGGCTGAAATGACAGATTAAGAGGCAGAGAAGAAGCATAAAGAAAAAAGGAAATGTAGATGGACACTTGGGGCTGATGCTTCTGATGGATAGAGCAACAGCTGTGGTGATCATGGCAGGAATCACTAATCAATCATGGTAGTCTTTCTGGGTGAGCCTAGATGGCCCTGGGATCCTTATCAACATAAAGTCCCAGGCATCTAGCACCAGATGTTGGAGGTGACATGCAAAAAGCAAACTATGCCTTCATGATAAGGCACTTGGGGACAGAAAGTTGGGTGGCCATGTGGGGTTCTTTTGCAACCCAGCATAGACCCAGGCAACGGACTACCTCCCAGTCTAGGGTGACCTGCTAAAAGCAAGGTTTACATATGCAAATGTACCTACCCTAAATTACAAGGGACCACGGACAACAGGCAATTAGCAGTTAATGAATGCAAATGCCTACAGGAAGAAAAGAGGCAAGGTTAGGAGTAAAAAACAGTGGGGTGGTGGTGGTATGTGGCTGTAAGGCAACAATGAGCGATGGGGATTGTGGCAAAAGGGAGCACATATGCCCATCTAAAGGGGGAACTCACTCCTCTGGTCCAGCCAACTACTGCCAAGTGGTAACATTGACCCAATGTGCCTAGGTCTTCCAAAATTTCAAAAGAAGCCAGAAAACATTTTTAAATGAGAAACCTCCTGATTTTTAAAAGTTGGAAACCAATTCAAAAAAGAAAATAAAGAATAGTAAAGAAAAAGCACTCTAACAATGCATGAATGAAGTAAATTGTATCGGCTGGTGATTTCAGTCTTCTTGTCAGTTTGCAACCTCTGGTTTATGGATTTTTCTTGGAATAGGATTGCGGGAGACAGGCTCTTGGAGTAGGCTCAGCAATTTTCATTCCTAGTTCTTCAGATATTTAGGTTGAGAATCACCAGTCAATTGCCCTGGGAAGTTGAGCCTTTTATCTTCCCTGGACCAGCTGACAGGGGCCCAGTCTGGTTTCTCAGGATTGTTTGCCCCTAAAAGCTCCTGTACCTTGTGATTCCTGAGCACTATTGGTACAACTACAGCCCCTCAGAGTGTAGCACATTCCCTCGCTCTGTGAACAGAAATAGAAAATGACGTGCCTGCAGGTAATTTAGCTTGGTTTGCCCTGAGGTTATCGGGCTGCTCTGGCTGTGACAAACATTAACATTCACAGCAGTCACCTCCTTTGAACTCCAGAAAAAGAAACTGCTGGGAGTCACACAGCCCTCATCTGAAACCTATAGCACATTTACAGGTGTGAGTTTTAAAGAGGCAGTGTAGGGTAGTGGTTTGGGAATAGGAATTCTAGGACAGGTGCCATGATTCTCATTTTTGTTTTGCCAGAGTGTGAGCCAGTGGCCAGTCTCCGTGATTCGGTTTCCTTGTATAGCATTCAGCTGGTGGACACTGTGGGAGATTCCTGGAGACAGCTCAGGACTTGGGCACCTAGAGAGAACTCAATCAATTAAGCTCTTACTGTCTCCAAATCCTGAAGCCAGGGCAGGATTTACTTTTTGGGAGAAAACCCAGATGGAGACAGCCCCCACTTGGGTGCCTGGCTTCTCTTTTATTTCTAAGACCACATATGACAGTAGTGATCTGGCACCAAGAACTCCCAGAAGTAGAGGGTGCAGCCAGCCTAAATCTCTCTTCGGTTTTCTCAAAGCCTGCAGCCATTCTATCCTGGGATAAACTGTTTGAAGACTCCAAGTATTTGGCTTCCAAGCCCCCAACACGTGATGCATCTGCGAAAGCAGGACAAATTCCTGGTTTCACTTTCCAAGTGTGACTTCCAGCGTCAGACTAGTAGTGAGGACTGCTAGGCAGAGAGAGAAAAGAGGGGAAGCTATTTCGATTCCCTTGCAGAGTTTGTCTTTCCTAGTGACCCCTGTAGGCCGTTTGCCTCAGAATCATGCAGTAGAAACTGAATGAAACTCTCAGGTCCACCCCAGACCTCCTAAGATACCACCCTTGGATCGGGGCAAGGGGGCTCACCCATGGCCCCTCACCACTCCCTCTGGCCCTCCTTCACGCACACATTCCTCATGGGGCAAGCTCCTCTGGACACACGGCCTCCAGAATGTGGGGGTACCCAGGTGGGGTACCATGAAAATGTATTTGGTGTTTGTCTCTGGTTCCTGGCACAAACCCTTGGAATTTTCTAAGTGATAGGAGTACTTTTTTGTCATTCCTAACAAGACTCTTTCATTACATCTAAATTTACGCTAATGAGGTGACTTAGTGTGGGGCCCCTAGATAGCCTCCCAGATGGCACTGATCACCAAGAGGAGCAACTGATTACAGGACTGGAACTTTCAGCCCCCCATGCCAGCATCCAGCAAAGGGAGGGGTAACTGGAGACCTAGTTTAAAAACTCAAGAACTGTGTTTGAAGAGTTGCTGGGTTGGAGAAAGTATAAAGTATCTACATGCTGTGAGGGCAGCACTCCCCGACTCCTGGGGACAGAAGCTCTGTGCTCAGGACCCTTCCAGACCTTGAGCTATGTACCTCTGCATCAGCTATTCATTTATATTCTTTATAGCAAACAAGTAAACATAAGTGAGGTGCCTTTCGGAGTTCTGTGAGCCATTCTAGCAAATTATCAAACCTGAAGAGGGACTGGTGGGAACCCTTGATTTGATTTACAGCCCAAGTGGTAGCCCAGGACTTGTGACCAGCATCTCAAATGTAGGACAGAATCCCTAAGCTGTGGAATCTGTGCAAACTCTGGGTAGTTAGTACCAGAACTGAACAGAACTGTAGGAGACCCTGCTTGTCTCAGGAGATTGGGTGGTATCAGAAAACACCCCACTAAGGTGCCAGATTCCCTTCCTAACTGGCCCCAAGCCCGCTTTCCTGTCCTCTAGTCTTCTTCCCCTGGTAAATCTCCTGAGTACAGACCCTGCAGTCATTCTGGATACACCTAAGTCGGAGGGGTCACCGAGGGATGGACGTTTGAAGGTGAGTGAGAACAGATCTTGGACATACGTGTTGGGATGTCCACCCCTATGCACAGAAGATCCTTCACGGGTGGAGTAGAGGGAAGGAAGAGACAGGGGGAAGGAAGGCTGTGGGCTGGGGTCTTCTTGCCTCTCAGATCCTGCAAATATTAGGAAGCCGGTAGACCTCAGCTTCTGATTCAGAATCTCTGAGGATGGTGGTTGAGAATCTCACTGGGGTGGTCACTAAATTGATTCAAACACAAGTTCTCAACTTGTTTTTAAAATACTTAGGCCTCCCCCAAACCAATGACATGAGGATATTTGGGGGTGGGGCCCAGGCAGCAGTATTTCTCAGAGCTCCCCAGGTGATTCCAATATTCATCCAGGGTCGAGAGCCTTGAGGCTAGGAAGGCAGACAAACAAGTGTGGTGAGTGGGCAGGGGACAGGGTGACGGAGGCAGGGCTTATGGCAGAGGGTGAATTATGGCCTTCCTCAAGTGACAACCTTTATGCCTCTCCAGCTGGCTGTTGCCATACCCGGAAGCATACCCCCTCTGGCCAGCTCTCCCCAGCTTTCAAGAGAATTTTCAGGTGCTTATGTGAAATTTCCTACTTTGTAAATGTTAGTAGCTAATTCCATACTCTGGATCAACACTATACAAGCAAACGATACAGCTACTGTCACGATTTGGTGTTTAGGCTTCTGAGTTAGATCTTCCTCCTCAGTGTCGTCCACCCATCAGCAACATGCATCACCTGGGACCTTGTTACAAAGTTGGACTATAAAGGTGGACTTCTTATCAAGTCTACTCAGACTGACTCAACTAGAACCAGCATTTTAATAGGATCCCCAGGTGATTTGCAAACACATTAAAAATTTGAGAATTGCTGATTAGCAGGTTATCCCAGGACGGTGCTGGCAAACCGCAAACTGTGGGATCCTTTTATGTGCTCCCAGTGAGGATGAGTTTCATGATAATGCAAGGACATGCTCCCTAATGTGCGCCTTCTAGAAGCAAAGCCTCCCCACAGGGAGACCTATCCTCCAACTGTACCAACAGCTCTGCTCTGTCTCTACTATAAAAACCAGTATTGTGGCCTGTTGTCCATTTTCTCCTACCTCTTTGGAAGGTGAAATGGAAGAGATGCTCTTTTTCATCTTTTTAAAAATTAGTATTGAATTGTCCTTTCCTCCCTACACTATCCATTGAGGCCCCTAGACAGGTTCATTTTAAATGTCATGTCCCCTGTGTGCAACATGTTCACAGGTTTGCTTTGTCTCAGCAGTCTTCCTTCCCTCAGCACTTTTGTTATCTGATTATGTTCTTATCATTATGATTCAACTTACTGATGAAAAGCAGGCTTTTAAAAAGCCTGGTATAATGGACAGAGAATTGACTTGCATGGAAGTTTGGCAAATTAGTTTCAAAGTTAACTTTTTATCTGGGCAAACAAATGTAATTAAGTTCATTACAGAGAAATCAGTCTTGCAGGATCTTTTTTTAAATCAATTATATTAATTATTTTAGACTAATACCAAACTTTTAGCCTTCTGGATTCTATTTACTGCCTATTTTCTATTTTGCTATTTTTCTATTCTGTTCTCATTTTTAGTATTTGCTTCCTTTAACTCTTTCTGAGTTTAATAAGCTGCTTCTTTCCTAGCTTCTTGAGATGGAAGCTTAGAGTACTGAGCTTAATCCTTTAAATTTTTCTAATATATGCAGTTAAAGCTATGCATATCTATCCAAACACTGAATAAGTTGCATCCCATATATTTTAGTATGTTGTATTTTTTGTCATTGTTCAGTGCAAAATATGTTCTCATTTTCATTTTGAGTTCTTATCTGACTCCTGGGTTATTTAGAAATGTGTTGACTATTGTCCAAATATTTGGGGATTTTTCTAGTTCTTTCTGTTATTGATTGCTAGCTTCATTCTCCTATGCTCAGATATGTTCAAAGAGATAATGCTTATAGCATGGGCACTTCCAGTATCAGAAATACCAGAAGTCCCTTATTACCAAGAGAACTTGAGATTTTTTTCTTGGGGAATAAAAAGCAATCTAGTGCCCTAAACCTGTAGCCTCCAAGGAAGTATGTATATGCTCAGAGGATATCTACAGTAATGATCCACTGGGATATGGGAAAAGAGTACTAGACCTTCCACTTGCAAGAAAATTTAGCTTTACTAATACCTATTATAAAGTTTGACACTAGTGTCATGTTAGTGTTTGTCAGATGGTTATGAGTGCCACATGATGCTGAAGGTCTTCTGAGGAAAGAGGAGGGCTCCGCAACTTTAAAGGTTGGACAGTGGTGCCTTGCTTTTACATTTACTTCTGGCTTCTTGCACCACATTCAGTTAACATGTAGCTGTGTTAAGTGGATTGCCAATCTACTTTACCTATTTTAAATAAGCAAACCCTCACCAAATGGACTAAACCTCTGCAAAGAAATGGGCTATGTTAGCAATTATGCAAGTGGTAAACTGAAAGAAACAGGCAGAATTGACATTTCCCCTTTTCCTACATTACGAGGCATAAACAATCAGATATTACATGACAACTGAGATATGGATTTGCTTCCTGTAGAGCTAACAGCAAATCTTGCCTTGAGGGTATACCATGTTAATGAAAGTACAAAGTCGTCATAATTAGCAGAGTACTTAAAAATTAAGCATTCATCATATTCAACCCTTTACAATTGGTAGATGGGATTGAATAACACGGGTGTAACAATGCACTAACGGCAGCAAAGGATGCACTTCTTTCATTTCAATCTTCAAATCTATTTGAGGAATCTTTTTTTTCCAGCAGTGACAGTCATTAAAACCAGGTACTGAAAAAACCAACTAAGCTTAGAGCCAGACTTTTGAACTTCTGAACTGAAGAGTTAACCAAGAGTTTTAAAATAATTAAGTCTACTCAAACACGTATTCTTACTTGGAGTTCAAAGATGTGTTTTGAATCATTAAAAAGTAAAACACTATCTTCATCTTTGCTCATTCTTTTGCAATATTATTAACTCACTATAATGTTAAAATATTTATATATTATAAATACATTTATTTATAATGAATATATGTGTTAGTCTAATGGAACATACAGTGAATAAATGAGTAATCAAAAGAATATGTCTCAGCAGATAAAAACTACAGTGAATACTCAGTGTAGGGGCAGGAAATAAAAAATACTAGACGTCACTTCCTTAAACTGCTGGCTTAATATTTAATTTTGTTCCAGGAGGAAAGTAAAGTCATTGGGTTGTCAATGTCTAACTTTAATTTTCACAAAATGAAAATTTCCAGAGCTAGGAGGTCCTAACTTTGAAACTGCCCTACAGAGTTTCTGTAAATTTATAGTGTAGAAGTTCCTCAAAATCTTTGTCTAGATTATTAGGTCATGATTATTCATAACTTGGGCAAACAAAAAGGTTGAAATATTGTTGTTCTCCAAGGTCAGATACTCATAGTTTCATCTTAGTAAATTTCTATGTTTTCTGGTATTTTTGCAACTTAATGTGCAAGTTAACATCAATTAAAGAAAATATATTCAGAATTTATTATTTCTTCTCTTTCATATTTTGGCCTGTTGTTATTCTGAAATCTGTTGCTACTCCAAAATCAGTACCTGTTATAAAATACTTTAGTAGAAGGGTTTGGACTGCCACAAAGTACTTTATGTGATTCAAAACCACATATCTGAATAAATTGCAAGGCTAAACTTATAAATGGTCAAAATCAGTAGTCATTCACAAGAAATGGTAATAAACAGCTCTGTTTATCTGATATATGGTTAACAAAGAAGACCAAAATTGATCCAAATATTAAAAATACCTATTAAAACTATCATCCTTCACTTTCTAGGAAAGCGAACTGTCCATCCCTGTGTAAGCATAAGCTAGTCCTGACTATTCTCTCCATGCTTCAGCATATTGTTATGCATAGTGTTTACAGTGGTCAAATTTCATTCTAATTTTCACTGATATCATCATTTCCTCGTTTTATCCAACTTTTATTACAATTTGCAACAGTGGTCACATAAGCCAAAATACTTTCAAAACTACAGACACAGTTTATTAATTCTAACTATGGTAGAATCTGGACAATGCTAATGTCTTATTTACATTCACTCCCTTGTTACTTCCAAACAGAGACCACATCACATAACCAGCTCTTAGCACAAACTAAAGAATCAAAATGAAGCCTCTCCAAACAAGTTCAACATCCCTACAGAATGACTCCAAGATGTTACCGCAAGTATGAGTCACACGTTTAAGGACATGAGCTCAGAGTCAGTGGAGGACTTGAGTTTGGAACTGCAGAGCCTGATAGCCCCATGCACGTAAATACAACTGTCAGAAATTGTGGTCTGCGTGGCTCAGTATTTCCTATATTGGAATTTACCCTGGAATTCTGCTGTCAATAAGTACAAGCCCTTGCCAGCAAAAGGATTTGCCTCACAGAAGGACAAAGCTAGGAAGGCAGAAAAAACTTGGCATTCAAATGAACATGGAATTTAAAAAGCTGTTGATCTCAATTACTATGATTGTGCTGATTTCCTTTTAATAATGTCTGCTTTAGATGAAGATAGGCAAACACATTAGCTTTATGTTTCCCACAAAGGGAAAAAGAATTTGTCTATATTTGTAACAGTCACAATAAGGGGTTCTGTTCTTTAAAATACAACTACAGCTAAAAGTAATTAAGGTAACATGACAAAGCTTATTGTTTAAGAAATTACTCCATAAAATGACTGAATAGCTATTACTCACACATTTTAAGGAAACTGCTTTGTGAGATAATACTAGGCTCCTTTTGCATATAGATTGCAATCATAGAAGATGCTGATGGAAAGTGTTTTATTAGTTCTGTTCTGGGATGCTATATCTGCATATAAAATAGAAACTGATTTCAAACTTAAAAAGAGGGGATAGTCATTCAGTACAATGGGTGGCTCAGGTCATATTATTATTGATGAGATTCAGTCTGAAGATGTCTCTACCAAATTAAAAAAGAAAATGAAATCAATGGAGAGTTCCATGTGGAGTCTGCTCTTACAGCATTTGGGAATTTATTGCCTCCAAAAAAAAAACAACACACTGGCTAAGCTTCCTTGGAATTTGCAAAAGCTTGGAACTTTAGAAGAGGGATCCATGGTTTGCCCTGAGATAATCTGCTTAAGCCACTCCCTCTGCAGACGTTCTACCTTCCGTAGGTCTCTTGCAATATCATTTTCCACTCAGCTCACATTGACCTTTCCTTTGTGTAGCTTTCACAGACTAATCACTTTTTTTTCTTTTGAGCTCCCATCTACCTATGGTTCATGTCACACAGCCTAGCCCTTATCTCATCATTTCACTCGGGTCTATCTCTCTGAGATTACCAGTGAACTGAAAGTTTGGACCATGTCCTTTCATCTTTAGAAGCTCATACCCTTTTTTTGGATTGGCTGATAGAGAGGCAGGTCTGGGCCTGGGCTCATACAAGAGGGGACTCATTAGTGCTGCTTCAGTTCAGTCTATGAGGAACTCAGGGGCCCGCACAGCAGCACTGTAAATGCTAGAGGATTCTCAGCAGTTCTACGACATGTGAACAGAACAGTAGGGGAAATATGTGAAGAAAAACAACAAACAGATCAGCCTTGAATATTTTGGAGTCCATAGCTCAAGCACATTTTTTTAGAAGGACTAAAAATGAAAAAAAAATCTAATTAAAAAAAATGAGAAGAAAATAGAGTTTAAAGCCTTCCATAACCATGTTTGATGCCTAGTTCTATCACCTGGGCTGTGCTGAGCTCTCTGTTTCTTCATCTGTAGGTGTGTGTGCGTATTTAGTGGTGGTAGTGGTGACCTAGACACTATTGGAATTTCTGGATCATACAATCACTTGAAGGAGTGACTAGAATAAAGGCTGACCCTCCTCCAAGTAAGAAAGAATTCTGCCTAACAGCCTTTGAACTGAAACATCTTCCAGGTTTAAAGCAGCTTCTAGCTTTTGGGCTTCAACTGGGACATCTGCTCTGCAGATTTTGGACTTGCCAGCCTCTATAATCACATAAACCAATTCCTCATAGGCTTTTTTTTTTTTTTTTTTAAATTTCCTATTGGTTCTATTTCTCTAGAGAAACACCCCTTATAGTCACCTTCTCAGTAAAGCCTTCCTGACCATCTTATAAAGAGTAGAGAACTTTTACTCCCTATACTTCCTTCTTTCTTTAATCTCTGAGGTTTTGTTTCCATCCAACATGCTATATTGTTTACTGCTTAATTACACTTATCACTTGCCTACAAAATCTTCACGGAAACAGAGATTTTTGTCCATCTTCCTCCCCACTGTATGCCCAGGACCCAGAAAAATGTCTGGCGTATAGTAGATGATCAAGAAATATTTGTTGACTGCATGAACTTGAAAAGAAAGCAATTCACTTTTGAACTGGTAATTTTTTTTTTTGAGCTCGGCAGATTTTACACTTATAATCTGTAAGACATGTGGTTGTAATGGTTTATATTATTGCACCAAGAATATTTCAGAGGATGTGCAAGAGCATAGAAGGGGAAAAGACCTGTAAGATACTTTACCCAGAAGAGCAGACATTAGGAAAGGTATCACTAAATGGAGGGAATAGAATCTATTGTTACTGTATTAGTTTCTTGTGACTGCTCTAATAAATTACCACAAATTGGGTGATTTACAACAGCATAAATTTATTCTCTCACAGTTCTGGAGGTCAGAAGTCTGAAATGAAGACGTTGACATAGCTGTACTCCCTTCAAAGGCTTCTGGGGAGAACTGATTCCTTGCCTCTCTAGAAGCTTCTGATGACTGCCAGCATTCTCTCACTTGGGCCTGCACCACTCCAGTCTCTGCCTCTGTGGTCACATTGCCTCCTCTTTTGTCTGTGTCAAATTTCTCATTGCCTCACTCTAATAAGGACACATGCCATTGGAGTTAGGGCTCACTTGGAAAATCCAGAATGCTCTCTTCAACACAAAACCCTTAACTGACATCTTTTTCCAAATAAGGTAATATTCATAGGTTCAGGGAATTATAACATAGACATATCTTTCTGGGGACCACCACTCAACCCACTACAGTTTTGATAAAAATTGGAGTTTGCTATGACTTCACAATGACAGTTCTTGGCTGTGTTGTCCAGTTGCCAACATGGGGTGCTTTCTAAGGGATGTGGGCCTTTGTCATCAAATAACTAAACCCTCTTGGGTTTCCCTAAGGACTCAGATTCATCCATGCAATAAAGCTGCAGACAATTTCCTTATTATAGTGGAGATATTTGCTTAGAAAGCCATGTGCTCAAAGCAAGATCAAACATTCTCTTTAAACAAGGGACTGTGGGTCAGGCTTTCAATCCCGATTCGTCCCTCGTGTTTCTCATAATCTTAGGATAGGACTTCTTATAATCTGGTTCAACAGCTATCATGTGCTTTAACCCACAGAAAAGGAATATGTTGCCCTTTGCACTCAAGTTTATAAAATGTCAGTAGTCATCAAGATCATCTTTTAAGCAATGACACCACTCAAGGACATGCAAAGAGATCCAAGTTCAGAATTTCTAGCTGCTTTTCTTGGTGCTAGCCTCTATATGCTGTGACTGCATTTTCACCTTCCTCTGACATTTGGGATACCTGAAACTTTTAAATTAAATTTAATGTGTTTTAAGTATTATCAGGGGTACTTTTCAGGATCAATTGTTCCATAATTTATTTAAATATCCTATATAACTCTCTATTTCCCTGAATAAGTCTAAACAACTATTCTACTTAAAATTTAAGACCACTAAATTTTATTATCTATTAAAAGGTCATCCATAAATGGCAAGCAAGATCTGCTATGTGAATTTATAAGCCTGAACTTGACTTTTAAAACCGCTTGAAAATTAGATTTTAACTGGATGAATGAGGAAGGATTTGTGAACTGTATTTCCAAAAATTAATTTATCAAAAAATAAATTGACATTTAAGCTTTTTTTTTTTTAAATTTTGAAGTTTAGCTTTCAAGAAAAAGAGGTACATTATAATAAAAGAAACTGGTGGGATTTATTCAACATCCCGATAGCTAAGATACACCCT
Organism: Manis javanica; assembly: GCF_040802235.1. Taxonomy (NCBI): domain Eukaryota; kingdom Metazoa; phylum Chordata; class Mammalia; order Pholidota; family Manidae; genus Manis; species Manis javanica. The sequence goes on along the minus strand of NC_133160.1, from coordinate 34,089,300 downwards.
GAAGTCATTCTAATGACTTTTTCATAATGACCTGATCTTCTTATTTAAGACCTGAAGACACTGGGAGCTGAGGCCAAATCTACCAGTTAGAAACAAAAGCAGAGGGGGTTTTAGTAAGTATTGTGGGAAAGAAAGGTCACTGATCAACCTGCGGTCAACACTGCAATGAAACCTGACAGGACTGAGCATCATGTGGCAGATGGTTGTGTGGGCCGGGAAGAAAGCAGGGCTGCCCCCCTCCGGTCCAGCTGGCTCTGAATGTGACTTTTATGTACTCTGAAAGTAGTGGAGGTCGCTACCCATGGAGAACAGTTTTGCTTGTAAAGATTGTGTCTGGGACTCCCAAAATACATGCCCTACCTAGATAAACTGATACCAGCCTTTGGATAGATTTAATTACTGTTAATACATGGAGGCTCACATTCAATAGGTTCTCATGAGACTTTTTAATATATATATATATATATATGTATATATATATATTTAAAAATGACTATAAAGTTGTTTCCTTTGGAAGGGGTACTTGATCTGACACATACAGAAAAATGGAAGTAATGGGTTAGTGGTCCCAATTGTTTTCTTTATCTTCCTTAATCATCGTTTGGGGAATATTTTTATTCTACCAAACATTTGTTGAGTGGTGTGCTTTCTTCTCAAGGACATAAACACACAATATCACCATTTTATGTATTACACATATAGCCTTCTAATTGTTCTCCTGGTTCCCGTTTGTAATTCACTCTCTACATCACAGAGAGAGTCTCCTAAAACAGAAATTGAGCCATGTGGCTTCAATGGTTGCTACTGTCCTCTGCCTAAAGCTCCTAGCCCTTATTGCTTCTTGCAATGGCCTGCCTGTTCTGCCCCCATTTTCTCCCTCAGCCTCCTTCTTAAATCTCCAGTGGTCCCCTTGCTTCTGGGCAGCCACACCTGCTGTTCCCAGACAGGACGCTCCTCTCACGATTTCTTGATTCTAACTCCTTCTCACATGTCTTTCATTACCTTAGACCTCATATCCTCTATAAATGACATATGGTGAAGTTAAGATTCTCTTTTATTTTTAATGGGCCACTTCTTGGCCCAGTTATTATAAATCAAAGACTATTGATAGTGTAAGTGTTTAAAAGAGACTTAGGATTATAAAGTAGACAATTTGAAGCAATTATCAAAGACAGGTTGGTTTCATGACATTTTCTGACAAAACCATCTATTTGACATTAGATACTCTAAGTGGTGAAAAAAGATCAAGCTCTTCTAAAACTGACTGTGTACTTCAGGGATCTTAATAATTTCAAAACCTTTTCAGTAATGCAAATTTTTACTCAAGTATGTGGTTTTATTTTTTGGTTTAAAAACAAAATGGTTTATACACTTGCAAACAATTTGTCCTGTCCTCCCCATTCTTTAATACTATTAAATTGAATTAAATAAATCAGATGCATATCAGTGAGAAATCTAAATGTCAAAATAACTGATTTTCAGCTCCCTTTTACTGTGGAAGTATTGGTCCAATGACTCCTTCCAGGCATGCATCAACATGGCATTCCAAACTGAACCAATTAGAGGTCCTCGAATGTACCTGCAAAATGCTATGAAAATTTATCTGTATGCCTAAGGATGTAAAGAACGAAAGACCATACAAACTAAAGTAGGTATGTAGGGATTGGACTCAGAAATATTAGAGACTGGAAGTGTGTAAGTGTTCATGTTCTTTCTATTGCACCATGGGGTTACCATGAATCACCCCCTAGCAGACAATGAGTATGGCTGTCATGGGTCAGTGGTCACATATCACTGAGGTGGGAATCTGCGTTTGTGCCTGAACCAGAGCCATGCCCAAGAAAACCTGACCAGCAATCCTTTGGATCACAGACTTTTTATGATGATTTACCCCTTTACTCCTTTGAGATCAGTTAGACTTAAGGCTAATGCTGAGGGATTAGAGGCTTAAATAAGAAGTGCATTTCCTGAGGATTTTTTCCTCCCAGATACAATCTTATCCATCAGCATTACCAAAAAGGTTGGCTGAGCTTCCCTAGGTGCTTTCTCCTGGCACCAGTCAATTCATAGGTACTGAAGATAGAATCCGAGACCTGTAGAAATTCTCAATAGCCTTGTGGCATTTCTCATAGGTAATGAGTTAAGGAAGTTCTTGCATGTATTTAAGCCTGGCCCAGAAAGAGACAGCATTTTCTGATTAGTGAGCTCATTCTAAAGAGATGGGGAGAGATGATAGTAATGAGAGCAGATAGGTGCTGAGTTGGCTCAGGTCTCACTGCAAAATAATTTTTCATTGTCTCAGCCATTCGCCTAAGAGAAGGTTAAGAAGATAATTGACAATGCTGTCAAGAGGGTAAGTGAATTTCCTTCTTTCATATTATCAAACCTTTGAGAGAACTTAGTCTGCTTTGTGACAATGGGGAGAACAGTGGATTAAAGAGAGGAATGAGCTTTAGATAGTATCTTTAAAAATTACAAAAAGACACTGAGATAGCTGAAGGTTTGATGAAGCCCTTTGGATTCACATTAAAGTCTACCTCTAACATTTCTGGTGCCTTCACCCCAATCTACCATCAAATCTCATAATGCAGGGCACCTTAGAGTAATCAAATCCCTTATCTGATTTCCTTCTCCAAAACCACACAGCACAGTCTATTAAAATGATTTATGACACTGCTACCTTCCCTTGTTTAGCCCAAGGGGTTGGCACACTTTTATGTAAAGAATCAGAGTGAATATTTTAGACTTTGCAGGCTAGAGAATCTGTCACCATTATTCAAATCAGCTGTTGCAGTGAGAAAACAGTCATAGACAATACATCAAAGAATGGACATAGCTGTGTTCAGTAAAACTTTATAAAGGGACAATAAAATTTGAATTTCAAATGATTTTCATGTGTTCTAAAATATTCTTTTACTTTTGGTTGTCAATCATTTCAAAGGGTAAAGAGTATTCTGAGCTCACGGGCTATGCAAAATGGGCAGCAGCCTGGATTTGATCCCTGTTCAGAGCCATTTGATAGAACTTTCTGTGATGGTGGAAGGTGTAAATAGGTGCCATTCACTACTATAGACACTAGCTACACAGGACTATTGAAATACAGCTAATGTGATAGAAGAACTTAATTGTTTACTTTATTTAGTTTTAACTAATTTAAATTTGAGTCACCACTTGTGGTAGTGGCTGCTATGCTGGACTGTGCAGCTCCATGATCTTTCATATTAACTTGACAAAATCATTCTTATCTCTGGCCTACATTAAAATGAAAAAAAAAAAATCCTCAGCTTCCTTAAGTGATATTCTGCAAAGATCACAGTTAATGTCTTAATTTTAATTACCTAGTAAATGTGCAAATACACAGCACACATGTACACACGAACATATGCAACTCACTGGAATGCCATCACTACCAAATTCAGTGAACAAATAATCACAGGAAGAAATCCATGCCTATCAATAAAGATCTTTCCTTCTTACTGAATATCTACTATGAAAACATAATATTGGACAATGAAAACTATTGTATACAATGAACATTTAAAATTTTTTCTGCTGGTTTCCTCAGTTGTATGTTATAAAATCCTGTACTTCCTTTAGATATAGAGATCAAAATCCAGTTTGAAAACCAGTTCTGGTGGCTATGTGACAATCCAGTAGCCAGTTAGATACACAAGCTTCATTGTCTCAATATTATTATTTTCTTGCCCTCAAGGCCATGCAGTTTCTATCACATACTGTTTCTCATCCACTCCCTGCTGTCTCAGAATTCTTGTGAATTTTTGGGCATGCAATAAAATAAAGATAAATGGAGGAGAGACAGGTCCCATTCAGACTCTAGCATCCAGTGAAAATAATAGATGGTGAAATCACATGGCCAGTATTTTAATCTGTACTGTGTTGTCTTTGGTTTACCTTGAAAACTTTCCTCTGAGAGTGGGTAACAGCGCTGAGGCCTGTGCTTGGTGTACCAACAGTTTCCCAAGGTCCCATATCAGAGATATATTTGTATTCATCTGACATTGATTCATGCAGCCAGACGGTAAAGGACAGAGCTGGATCACACAACACATTGTGTGATCTACTTACAGGTCCAACAATCTGTGGATTAATACTAAATAAAAGCACTGAGCTTTTGAGTTTAAAAAAAAGCATTTGGTTTGTTGGTCAACTTACATGTGGCCTGAGCGGTCTGAATGCTGGTAGTATTGCTTCCAACATATAAGGAGATAAGATGCTAAACTGGATTCCCCAAGGCTGGTTATAAGATGTGTGGTAGGGGTCATAGCCAACCCATGAGGTGCTGACAAAAGCCACTGAGAACCAGGGGTGCAAGTTCAGGCATCTCAGTAACACAATGTCACTAGCTGATGATTGTGATGACCTCATGACATGGTTGGAAGTGGCCCAGAGTATTTAAACCTTCAAGGAACTTCTGAATAATCCAAAAGAGATATAGTAGAGTCTAAATGCATCCCTATGTAAAAAGCCTCCCTGCCTGAGCCTGTTCTCTGTTGGAAACAAGGTATGAACCAAACATGAATGAAATCAGAGCATCCCATAGAAACAAAGATGCAATCATGGTCTATATCCCCACATCAAGACATAATTGGTTCAAAATGGTCCTGTTCAAAACTGGCCATGAACATGTGGAGTCAAATATTAATATTTCAGAATGAGAGAAAATGGAGTAAAGTGTATATTAATTGATGAGGAAGCTAATACAATACTGCATCATGGAATATAGAGAGATATTTCTGTTCTCCACCCTCCACCTGCATCCCCCACCTCATTCACTTCTTAATTTTATTGCAACAGATCAAGGTAAAAGAGTTATTTCATCAATAAGTCTTGGAATTCAGAAGGGTTTTCCCAACTGGGGTTTTCAATGCCACTTCTGAGGATGTGTTTAGGGAGATGTAGGACCATTGTTTAAGAAACTGATCCAGCCACTCATGTTTTGCTGCGTTTTAGTTTACTTTCCAGTAGAAACCCTGACAATGGTGCAATGATTGACTTTGTATCTTAAAGCTCTTCTTAACTCTGATATTCTCATCCTTTAATCTCCATGCTCTCTCTAGACATCACTATGGAATCAGTGGAAAGAAATGCCCAGAATCCCATACCTTTCTCTTTGGAAAACTGGCCTCCAAACTGGCCTCCAAGACTCTAAGGTCTTGATTTTACCCTAACCTTTTTAGGCCCATGCTACTAAAAACTGGAGGCCAGCCCTTTCCCCGTATGAGATTCTTGGCTACCTTCCTGTTCACTCTGAACCCGTGGCATCTAGCACAATACCTAATGCACAGTAGATAATTAATAAACTCTTGTTGAATGAATGATGGAAGTGAATGGCTCTTTGAACTTTATTGTTTCCCAAATTGAAAAACTCGCCATCATCTATATCTATCTATCTATCTATCTATCTATCTATCTATCTATCTATCTATCTATCTATCTATCATCTCTATCATTTCTTATCTATGCTAAGTTTCCATTGCCCAAATATTCAGGCAAAAAAATATTAATATTAAGCAACATGTTGAATTAAAAAAACAAGCTGGCAATCTTTGATGCTCATAAATGGAACATTTTGACATATGTTGTAATTATTACTAGTAAGTTCATTGTTTTCATCTTATTTTGTACTTTCCTTTTTTTTTCTTCCTTTCTTTTGGATTAGTTTTTCCAGTGTCATATTTTTTTTCCCCTTTGTAACATATGAAGTTATAGACTCTTTTTATTCTTTTAGTGGCACTAAACATTTTAATGTTATCAAAGTTTACGTTAACTTATATCTTTATTCTTTTGCTATACAACACAAGGACTTAAAATACCCTAATACCAGTGACTTCATCTTGACTGATAAGGTATTGTCTTATATTTTAGTTCTAATTTAATCCCATAAAACATTATTACTATTTTATATAGTTGATGTTCTTTTAGATTTAGCTATTTGACAATTTTCCTTACTTTTGTTCAGACTTTCCATCTGGGATAATTTTTCCTCTGACTGTTATACAGATTTGTGATTGCCTGTAGTGAAGTTTTGGTGGTGGCAAACATTCAGCACTTCCTGCTGCACCCTTCCCTACACATACCCCCTATCTCCTGTCATCCTTGGTGGGCTGAAAATGTCCATATTGCTTTTATTCTTAAGTGGTACTCTCTATGGGTATAAAACTCTGGATTGGCAAATATTTTCTTTCAGCCCATTGAGGATATTATCCCATTGTCTTCTTGCTTCCATTGTTACAACTGAGAAATCAGTTTTCTGTCTGTCATTTCTCTAAAAGCGATTTCTGATCAGTTACTTTTAAGATATTTTCTTTGTCCTTGCTCTTCTGAAATTTTAATATGGTGTATCTAGATATGGCATTGTTTAAAATGTATCTTGCTTGAGATTCCTCAACTTATGAATTTGTGTCTTTCATCAATTCTGAAACATCACCTCTTCAAATATTTTCCTGTCTTCATTCTCACCTCTTCTCCCTCTGTCCTTCATGCCTCCAAATCTCTGTATTATGTTTAACATCTCTTTGACATTGTGCTATATTTTAAATAATATTATAGATCTCTTAAAAAACTTCCTAATTCTTTCTCTGTAGCTGGAACAATGCATTGAATTTTAAATATAATTACATTTTCATTTACAGAAAGTCAGTTTGTTTTCAAATATACTTCACCATTTTTTTTTAGTCAGTTGCTCTTTACTTCTCTCATTAATCTTGAAAGTATTTGTTTAATGCTTTCTTTCTCATAATTCCAAAATACTAAGTTATCATAGGGTTTATTCTACTGTCTTTTGTTTCTGCTGGTTGTCACTCATGGACTTCCTTTGTATTTATTGGAATTGCTTTGATGAACTGATCTTCTTTGGAAACTTCGATGTTAGTAATAGCTTAAGATCTGGTTTGAAGATAAGGTTCCTTATAGACACTCATTAATTATACCAGGAGCCCAGAAGATGTCCAGGATGAGGGAGATTTAAACTAAATACTGACTGTCAGGATGTGTAAATTCAGGCTTCAAACCCTCATGAGGGAAGCTTTTGACCATGAATTCTCAGGGAGAATCTTTCCTCCTCTATTCAACACCACATTTTGAGATCGACAATTTTCTTGTAGTTCCTTGAGATAATGAGTTTGTACTTTATTCATGCATATTCTGGGGTTGTGTGGCCCTTGCAGTCCCAGGCTTATGCAGTGGGTCTATTATTAGCCTCTTCACTTTGGCTTCATTTCCTGTTCTCCCACTACCTACACATCATAAGGAATCTAAGCTCAGTATCAGGTTGACATATTTTCAAGGTGAAAGACAGCGTAACTGCTCTGTCTACCTCTTTCACTTGGATGCTGTTTGCACTTGGATCTTGTTCTTTGAGCATTCCTTAATTTTTTCCCCAAGCATTGATGCATTTATATGTATTTTAAAAGTTTTAGAGATTTTATTTGCTTTTATTGGAAACTCAGGTCTCTCCAGTTTGCTTTTTTGATGTTTTCATATCTTAGATCATATCAGCAACAGATACGGATTTTTACATGGGTGAGGGAAACAGGTGACTTTTGGATTGCTTCAAATCACTGTAATTCTACTAAAAACCAATCAAGTTTGAAGAGCTCATTAACAGAAATGTGATGATATCAAGGAACTATAATGGTTCCTTTTTCCCTGAATTGGACTTTTTAAAGCTAGAAATAGAAAAAAAAAAAAGAGGGCACTTGAAAGAAGTGGATACAGATGAACAGTTGGAGAAAACCTTAAAATTTCAAACAATCTCCCATTTAATATAAACTTTTGGTAGCAATGGGGTCTTTTACTCAGAATATTTTTTTATTCAGAATATTTTGATCACCCAGATAATATACACATTTCAAGAAACATGTGCAAACACAAAATATAGACAACTTTAAAGCACTCCTTGACCGCTTTCCCAATCCTAGCTCCCTATCTCAAGTTAACTATAGGTTAAAAGTGTTGTACATGGGTCCAGAACTCTGTTGATTCTTATGTATATTCATATCTATGCATACATACAGACAGAAACATAGAGTTTGTTTTGTACTTTATAAAAAAATATAGATGGTACAGTCTTTTGCATGACTGAACATGTTTTTGAATTCTACTCTCTGTTTAATAGTCTGGCTATACAATTCTCCAGGAAGCTGTCTTATCATTTTGAAGACTTTGATTTAATCTCTTCAAACTTGCAGATTTTCTGTAGAGAAGCCTGATCCCACCCTGACTTTCCCTCTGTGACCTGTAGTTTTCCTTCTGGAAACATAAAAAAATTTCTCTTTGCTTTTAGTGTTCCAAAATTTCCCAGCTTTGGGCCTTACTGGGGATCTTTTTTGTTGTTGTTACTGGGCAATCAGTTTGACCCCTGAGTCTGGTAAGTAATGTTCTTCAGTTGTGAAAATGTTTCTTGTCATATTTCTTTGATAATTTGCTTGCCTCAGTTTCCTCTTTCTGGTGACCCTTTCAGTTGGGTCCTATGCTCTGGGCAATTGGCTTGGCTTTCTCCCTTCTTTGTTTGCAAGCTCAGTTACCTCCTTTCCATTTGCTTCTATCTTCTAATTATATATATATTGATCTCCTGCACACTGTTATCTTCTCTTTTGTATTCTTTGATTCTGTTATATTTTTTCCTCTTCATTATCATTTTATGAGAAACCGTTTAAATAATACTTTTAGTAATCTGTCCCACAGCACTACACAAGACTCAAGAATATCTATACATATAGATTAAATAAATATGAGTTCCATAGTTGATGATTTCTGTTATTTTATATCATATATATGTGCATAATATACATACACACAGATAAAACATATATGAGAGATTATTGCTTCTGTAGAGGAAAACTTTTCACTTTTAGATTTTAAATTGCATCTACTGCCTAATGAAATTCATTTTGTTATGTAAGTTTTTAATTGTCTTATAAACAGCAGATAATTTTTTCATATTCAAATATTTATAGGTCTTATTTCTTTCCTTGTGTTGTACTGTAACTCACTAAGTTGGAATATGGCTGGATGAAGACACTGGTTTGGGAGAACAAAGTAAGGAAGCTGGAGACTAGATTTCTGGCCTGGTCCTACCACTGCCTATAAGTGGATCTCTGGAGCCCTTTTCACATCTGCTAGGTAAAGGTGTCAGCCCAGCTTATTTCAAACCCTTTGCATCTCTTATTGTCTATACAATTTTCTACCTTAGGTTTGCCAAGGATAGCAGTAGTTCTTTTATCCTGCCTTTGGATGATTATAAATTTAATTTGCCCATGGCCCATCAACACATTTTTGTGTGAATAATGAAAATAGCAGAGAATGGCACTAGAGTCTGGACATGAGAGTTTGTCAGAGGTCATGTGGAAAAATCTTCTATTCAGATTTTTAAGTAAGGGAAAATACACCTCGGGAAATGCCATTCCTGGACACTGGAGGTAGCAAAAGCAAAGCCTTCAAGGCTGTGTAATCAGTTTTCCAATTAATATGCTTCCCTCACTCTTTACCTGTGAATAAATTAATAGCAGCTGAAAAAGAATAAAGGCAGAAACACAGAGGAACAAACAGTGCAATAGAGCAGAAATTATATTTGCCTGACATCTGCACAATAGAGATGGGAGGCATGTGATTTGAAACCAACTGGAATTTCAAAGTAATGGACATTCTACCTGGATGGCTTGTGTGGAGATGGCTGTGCAGCAAGATACAGTGAGGTGGGCTTGTTTGGGGATCTGTGTGCTGGTGTCATATTAGAAGGATGTGCATAATGATACCTTCATGTATTTTGAAAACAGTGAGTGAATTAACAAATTTAAAAGAGAGTTTATGCAAATGGTGCAAAATCCAAAGAGGACAAGAGGCTATTCAGGGGCACGCATGCCCTCCCTGGAGTGCACTGTAATACAATTTTATTGACAATACTCAACTTAGCACCAAAATAGGCTTTTTCAGATTAGTGACATGTACTAAAACAATGAATAAAGAATAAATCTTCCTTTTAAATGTTTATATATATATGTTTATACATATGCATATGTGTATATACATATATATAGTTATATATGCAAATATGTATCATGGATGGATGCATGGACAGTTGGAGGATGGAATGTTAGTTTCAAATCCAACTGCCCTCCAATTTCAAGAGACAAAAGATGTTAAGAGGAAAATCTATCTTCTATTCTACTTTTTTTATAAGTGAGTACTATAATTTCAAGATTAGAAATCTAGGTGATAAAATAGTTCTCAGTATGCAATCTCAAGGTTTTCCAGATAAATAAGCTTTAATCTTTAGACAGAATATTCCTAAAGGCCAGAATCCTGGTCAAAACAATGACAGAATGTATCACAGTTGATGGCCACCCTACATATTTTTTCTCATCAGCTAAATAGCTTTTCTTACTTTTTAGTTTGCCAGTAGGACTTAAATCAGAGGAATTGTAGCAATGTAAATGATAATAATAAAACTCTGACCAAAACACCAAATAATATATTTAGACACAGGATTAAAAGAAAAGGAAAATTTATTTCTAAAATGCCCACATGAGCCCCAGTCCTGGTGGTCACATCAGGACAGACAGAAAACCTACAGGTTACATGGCAAGCTTTGGTCCCTGTATCCTTCGCTAGGGCATACATTCACCTATGAAAACATATTGCAGGATAAATCTATTGAAACAGCACCAGAAAGAGGCTGTCAAGAACCAGTCTAATTAATTTGTCTATTAAGAATATTTTATTTTAGAGATGATCTTAATAGAAGGATATGCTGATCACTCACATATGAAACTGACATTAAAAAAAATAAATTTCAGCAGAAATGAGCATCATTTTCAGCCACAAAAAGCAAACATTTCTTCTTCTAAAAACTTGAGTTTGAAGGCTTAAACTAAAAATCTGCCAGAGCTTTTGACACAAGTTCTATTTGGTAGAGAAAATTATAAGAGAAAACAGGAAAAGGTTGCCTCCACCCAGGCGAGGGTGCCTTTTGTTCCTGTGTGACCCAACCTTCATGAGACTGTTTGTTATTCACCTCATTACAAACATCTCTCTGCACAGCAGGTGTTGGGTCGGAAGAGGACACGGTGTCCAAGAAACACTGCAATCAGGTTAGAAAACTCCCTGGCGACACATTCCCTTTCAATCAACTGGGAGTGGCTGGCACTGCCCCTGAGCTGTCTGCCCATGAAATGGTTGTCCCTTAAGTCACAGTGGAAACACTTCTCCAAACCACTCCCCCTGGAGGTGTAGGAGCCACACTTCTAATGACGGAAAGGAAAGCTGTCCTAGCCTTTCTGTTCAGGGAAATAGACCATTTCCTTACAATTGCAAAGTTCTACTCCCTATAAGATGGGTTTTAAAAGTGTCTTGCATGGAAGAAGTAAAAAGCTAACCTTTTCAAACAATATTGCTTCTCTCTGACTGACCAACTTTACATTTCCCTGTATGGCCCCGGAAGATGACTGGTTAGCCAGAGACGGGTAAGATTCCTCAAGGGAGGAACAACCTAAGACAGGCACAGTCGCAGGGGGGCCATCAGGTGAGAATTTGGGGATCAACAGAGGTGAGGCTCAGAACCCCATCCCCCTGTTTTGAGAGAAATCTTCTGCATCCGTGGACGTTTTGTTGCCCTTGTTTAGCTTGGATTAATACTTAGTCTACAGGCACACACCTGATCATCTACATTTGCCCTCTTACAGCACTAAACTATGTTTACTACCTTTATCTTGCATCTACCTACCACTTCAGCATTTTATTAAAAATAATAATAATAATAACAATAATAATAAGGGAGAAATCTGGGATTCACATATAAATTAAGTATAAAAATCAAACAAATATTCATATTTGACCAGATTGTTTATAGTTCATAATGCGTGATCAAAACCGAAAGTTTCTGTGATGACTGCCCTTGCACTGTTCACCATGTAAGAACTTACTCACTATGTAAGAACTTGTTCACCATGTAAGAACTTGTTCGTTATGCTTCAGAAGATTGGAGACTGTTGAGAATTAGGCTTGGGGTTGATTAATGATTGTGCATTGAGTCCCCTATACAGAATTTTATTGATGTTAACAACCATTTGATCAATAAATATGTGAGATGCCCTCTCAAAAAAAAAAAAAGTGTCTTGCATGGATCCATCTCTCTGAGTAATGTTCAGTCTCTCAAAGACATTTTTACCATTTTTAGCTCCCCAAAATGGTGGCTAAGTCTATTCTCAGTGTAGCTTCAAAGTGGGAGAAGAAAGGGAAGCAGGCTCAGACCTATAAGGCCCTGTGTCCTCAAAGGCCTCCGCTGTGAGATGGCTGGTCTGGATTTCTCCACAGGCTAATGGCTGTTGGCCATTTGGGGTGACTGATTGGCAGCCATTGCTTGATTCCATTGTCTGGGCCAACTGACCTTGGGGATCCTCCTCTTGTTCTTAGGCTTCCACCAGCCCTCTCCACACCACCATGTCCCATTACTGGGGCACACAGGAACTTTCCTGTCCCTTCTAAGACACATGATCCTGGGAGTTATGAACCCTGTCCAGAATCTTCCAGATTTTGGCCTGGAGAGTATAAGTCAGAGAGGTACATAAAAATCTCACGTCCTGCTCTATTCCCTCTCCCTTTCTTCCCACAGGTCCTGGGGTAGGAGGCTGGCTTTCTTCTTTCTCTGGGTCACACCCTGAGTCCTGTCACTTTTGGGCATATGTAAGACTCTATCCCCTGAGGCCTGGATTTGGTCTTAGAAGTTGAAAGAATTTGGAGAAATCCTTTCCTCTCTAGAAATCTCTATTTTTCAAGATTTCTGCCCCTGCAATGAGGATCGTCTCCCTTAGGGAGTTCCATCCTTTCCTTTCCCAGAGCCATGACTCAGCCTGGCAGGAGGGGTAGGAAGGAGGATGTTTAAAGGGAAAAGAAAGTACATCCATTTCTTATTTGCAAAATAGTTCACTGCTACACAAGGTAGAGTGAATTCTAATGACAGGATGACAAATGGGGATGGCTCTCGATCTTATAGATGCTTTAATGAACCAGCCACGCAGGGTTGGTGCCCTTCTGGACCAGCTCTGAAGATAGTGATGTTAGTTTTATTGGTGCCATTATCGATGTACTAAATAGCAAGAGAAAACAACCTAACATTTGAACAGTGTCTAGGGAGACCCTTTATTTATTGTTCTTGATAGTTTATGCTACACACTCATTAAGATACTGTTCTTCCCCTGAATATTGACTCATCAGTAGAAAACACAACGTTGCCAACCATTAAATAGATGAGATTCCTTTTTCCCTTTTCTTCTCTGGAAATCATTTTATTTAGTACTCATGATAAACTAGACTGGACTATAAGGTAAAAAGTACACATTCATCTCTTCTCAAATGGATTTTCCCCTTATTTCCCACATCCCTCATTACTATTCCAGATTTCTGCTTCCCTTCAAGTCTGGACTTCTGGAAGAGGGTTAGGCAAGCTGTCTCCTACATCTTGTCCCCTGTTCATCCCATGTTTATCCGGCTCCCACGCTTACTTTCCATTGACCCCTCACAGAGGCATCAGTGACCTCCTGGGTATGGAAGTCAAGGGACACCTATCTGTATTACTCATTTGTTGTAGCAACTATGGCTCATTCCCTTCAAATTGGTGTTTTTTCTTCCTCTTGGATTCTTTGACATTCCTGGGTTCCCTCCTACCTCACAGGTTGTAACTTTTCTGTCTCTTTCAGGCTCTTTCTCCTCTTCCAGTCCTCTTAAAATTAAGAGTTATCTGGAATCCCTTCTTTTCCTTTGACATGCCAAGGATCTTATCCATCTGATGCTTAAATTCAGTCTAGATTCACAATCCTCAAATTTTTGTGCATTACATCTGGAAAAAAGGATGAAAGCTTCAAATGACTTAATCTTTTCTGCTTGAGTATCTTCCTTTCTCACCACCTTCATACAATGTTACAATGTTAAGAGAAATCATAAATTAACAGGGTTTTAATCAGAAAGCAAGCTATTCTGTGGTGTTGGATTGAAGTGAAAGACGGGCTGGAAGTCAAGGGCCGTTCCTTGTTTGTTATGTAATCTTACACAAGTCACTTTAACTTTCTGTGCTTCAGACTTTAAAGACACAGGTAGCTTTACAAGATTGAGTGTGAATCCTGCTAAATGCATTTCATTTTCACAGTCTGGGCCACTCCTCACTTGTTTGGAAGTGGCATAAAAAAGCAACATTGGAAGGAAATGTTGCCTACAGAAAAATAAAATTTAATCTGAACACTGCTATTTACTCCTGCCGTTTTCTATTCTATTTCATTTATTGTCTTTTGGAACTTTTAGCAGGGAAACAAGTGGTCTCTTTAAAACAAATGAGGCAAGTGTTAGCTTAGTATTAGCTGTGGGATAGTAGAAGCAGTGGGAGGGACGTTAGGTTATAGCCGAGGCAATTTTCAGGTTGAAGACACTGCTGAGTGAGTTAGAAAAAGGCAGTCAGTGCGAGATTCATGCTTTAGGGGGCTTTTCTGTTGACCCTAATATATTTTATATGCAGGATTTGGGAATTCATAAGCCAGCAATGCAGCACTGTCCCTTTCCAGCAGAGGAAACACTTCAAAAAAGGTAATGCATTATATTTCAGCAGGAAGATTTTTTGCTTTTTTGTTTTTTGTTTATAAAAGATGAGTAATAATGTTTTCAACTATGGTAACTTGCAATAGGAACTCTGCCTGGGAAAAATCCTGGGAAAACTAAGGTTTGTGCCAGTTGACATGCTGGTAAATATTTAATAGGTAGCTCTCCTGGGAAAAGAGAGTCCACTTTGCAGTGTTGGCTGATTTCCATAGTGTATGTCCCCATGACGGCCAATTCCAAGTATCAAAGGGATGATCTTGAACACAGAAGTAGGAAGAGGTGTGCAGAAGCATGCCATGACAGTGACCCCACAGATATACTAGACGTAAATTACCTTGAGAGCACAGGCAGTAATGAAATGTCATAAATAATTAGCAAGTGGTGAGTTTAGGACATTTGGTACCTTTGTTTTCAATATAATTTCTTTAATTGTAAGTTTATATAATTTATTTTTTAATAACGGCTATGTTTTCACGACTGGCTCATAGAATCTCCTCAAAATCTAAAAATGAGTTCCTGTAAGCTAGTATGACCAGCTCTGGCTCACCACTGGTTTGTCCTTACAGAATAAAGGAAAATTAATGTTAATGTTTACTCAAGTAGTATTGAGTTGTACTCAAGTTCTGAGATGTAGACACTTTGCTCCAGTGTTTTTTCATACTTGTTAATTTTCTAGAACATTATGTTACCTATCAATAGGTAACTCGAGAACAGTGATTCAAATCAATGCTAGATCAATAGATAATAGTTTTCTCTAAATTTGTGTGAGCCACATGAGATATATATATCTCTTTCTCCATCCTATCGCCCAAGAAAACACAGAGAAAAAGATATTTGCTTATTACATGACATGTTTTATAGACTGAAACATGTGTCTTCAATTTCATATGTTGAAGCTCCATCACACTGAGTGCATTGGTAGATGGTGCCTTTAATTAAGGTTAAATGAGGTCATAAGGGTGGGGTCTTAAGCTGACCAAATTGGCGTCCTTATAAGAGGAGGAAGAGACACCAGAGCTCTCTCTCTCCATGCAAGAACGCAAGTCAGAGGCCACGCACACAGCCAGAAGGCACCAGCTGCACACCAATGAGAAGAGCAGCACAGGAACCAACCCTGCTGACTCCTTGATCTTGGGCTTCCGCCTGCCAGAATTGTGCGCAAATGATGTCTATTGTTTAGTTTACCCTGTCTGAGATATTCTGTTATGGTAGCCCAAGCTGACTAACACAAAAATAATGAAATTGCATGCAATTCCACAGCAGTAACGTGATACCTGCACCTCAGGCTTTGTCAGGAATGTGCCCAGGAATTCCTCCCTGTCTGCTCCTCTGATTGATCAATTTCTCCTTAACCCCATAGGTCAAGGATTACCACCTCTGGGAAGCTCTCCTTGGTTTCACCAAATATGTTGTTAGCTCTTCTTCCCCTGTAAATGGCTCTATTATAATGATGGGCACAGTGTTTTGTCCCAATAGAAATCCTTTGAAGAAAGGTGGATTACACATTAGAAATTAAGATTCAGCATACTGTCTACCTGTGCATTCCATGGTAGCCTTTAGACACATGGGGTGGTTTACATTTAAACGTCAATAAAATTTCAGTAAAATTAAAAATTCAATATCCCATTTGCATTAGCCACATTTCAGTTACTTAATAACCATCTGTGGCTAGTGGCTACTGCACTGGACCTCAGATGTGGAACATTTCCATCACTGCACAAAGTTCTATTGCACAGACCTGCATTAAACTGCAAACAATTTAAGGTGGGGGGTGAAATTGCATATTTTTGTATTATTTCCCAGTACCTAGCCTAGTGCCTGCTCTACAATAGGCATTCATAAGTGTTAATTATATTATTAAAAAAAAAAATGAAACACTATTTACCTAGTGGTAGCTACTTAAAGCATTCATGTTTCCTAGATATTGGATACATAGATACATATACACTTATTTTCATTATTGATAAATAATAAACTAAAATTGAGCAATTTACATTTTCCCTGGGATGAGAACACCAACATGCTTTAAAAACATAATTATAGAATTCATCTCCCAGGTGTTAATATAGCAATCTATAGTTGTTAATTCAGAAGCACAATATCGATTCTAATTTATTTTTTCTAGGTCATCTCTGCTCCATTGTTCTATAAGTGACCCTACGGACTCATTAAATCTTTCAGCATGATATTTATGCAACCCTATTTAATGAGTCCTCCAACACCTTGAATTCTCTGGATCTCATACCTATTATTTTAGTGGCAAACTTCTGAGTTTAATTAATCGTATTCTTCATGGACTCAAAGGAGATCAGAAAAAGGTCATCTAATTGTATACAACTCTCTGCTTGCAGGCAGCCCTTTTGTGGACACATTTAAAGATCTTCAAAAAGACACAATAACTCTTGGGAATCTATTTAGGTATTTAGATATTCTTACTCTCAGAAACATTTGTTTCTTGCTTAAATCTTTCATCAATGAGCCATAAGCAGTTCCCTTCCTTCTAACTCCAGACCAAAAGGAGAACAGGGTCATTTGTCACACGCTATGGAGAAGCCCCTTCTGTGCCATGATGGTATTACCCAACCTTTAGATGTCCTAGTTACCTCAGGGTAAACACTAGGGATGAGTAAATATCATTTGCATGAATAAATGAAAACCATAAAAACAATTGCTTAACAATTAAAAATAGTCCTTAGTGCAAAGCCCAATGTGTTCTTAACTCCTCTCTCCTCTATTCAGTATATATATATATATATATATATATATATATATATATATATATATATATATATATATATCACTTTTCAAGTGGGAGAGATAGGTTTTAGTTAATAAGGCTGCTGTTCTAGGGCTATGAGAGGAGGATTTAAGAGGGGACAGTGTGGAAAGAAGAGAAGGAGACAAAAGTATCGGGGGAGCAAACCCATTTAGTCTCTAGTTTGAACTCAATACCAACACATACAATTGGGATGGCATGTGAACAGGGAAGGAGGCAGGGAGGAGAAAGTCAAGGTTGGGAGGAGTATAGGGTGTCCATCCTCAATCTTGATGCTTTAGAGAAGGCAGCTGAGCCTTTAACAGCCATGGACAGAGAAGGTTGCATCAAAATTGTTTTAACTTGCTCCTGCAGGCCACCCCACATCTCCGAGTCCCCCCTCTGCTTGGCACTGCTTTCCTGCTAGGTGTGATGAACAAAGAAAGCAGCTGCCTGCCTCTCAATGATGACAGATGCTGCCAACAGCAGCCTCCTGCAGGTGAGTCCTGATTCCAGAGGGCTGGACGTTTTCCAACATCTAGTCTTGGGAGATGTTCTTTGCCAAGACATTTGTTAAAAACAAGTGATTTGGGGAAACTTGAACATCGTGCCTATGATGTTTAAATCCCCTTGCTGTTGTGAGCAGTTTGGGGGCTAAGTCCCCGGCAAGATTTGGTTGTGATCTTGTGGAGCATGAGGTATGCCACCAGCAAATCAAACAGCATTTGGTGTACATAACCAGTGTCTCTCCCCTCTAACCACTCAGAGAAATCTGCTTCCTGCAACAGAGAGGCTGATTGTCTCTCCATTTCGCAGATGAGTATACTGAAGCACAGATAGTGTAAACTTATTGCATACTGTCCATGAAAGCTGAGAAACAGCTATCACACCCCTGCCACCTGTATCATAAAACCATGATTTCAGATATTTACTGAGAAAGCTGAAGAGCACAATACATGTGGTCTCCAAGGTTTGGCACTTCTTGTATGACCTTAGCAAAGTTCATTAAACTTTTTGAACCTTAAGTTTCTTCAGTTGCACAATGGTGAGAATAAGATAATACATGTGATGTACTTTGAAGGTGCTTGACAATGCAGTAAATGCTGAATAAATGCTAGTTATTTGTATTATTTAAGTGTCAGTAAAAAATTTTTGATGCCCTTCTATGTCCTCGAATGCTCTTTATTAATGCAGAGCACATAGGAATTGTGTTTTTTGCTCTTTCATGCTCCCTATTGAACCTGGCATAGACTAAAATAAAGTAGACATTTCATATATATTTGTATACATTTATAATTTCCCAATGCTCTATCATTAGTATTTTTAGAAATTGATCATACTATTGCTTTTCATATAAAGGTTCATAATACAGAAAATGAACTAACATCTGTTTTTGTTTCTTTTAAATTTTGCTCTACAGTGATTTGTATTCATTAAAAATAGGAGTAACTGTAGATGAAAGTATGACTAACCTGCCCAGGATCCCCCACTGATGTCTACCTGATAACAAGGAACATAGTTTTCATCAATGAAGATTTGCATTCATAAATTTAAAAATGTGCAATTTCAAGTATTTATGTGATGAGTATTCCTGGGATCCATCCAAGTAAAAAAGAAAAAAATTCTTTTCTGGCAAATGTGATTGTTTATGTGCTATCACTTTTTTTTTTATCAAAGAATCATTGGTAGACAATCTTACATTGGTTTCAAATATACAGCAAAGTGGTTTAACGGTTACACATATTATTAAATCCTCACCCCCTCTAGTGTGGTTACTGTTTTCAACATAAAAGATGTTATAGAATCACTAACTATATTCTCCATGCTGTACTACCATCCCTGTGACCAACTTATAATTATTGAGAATTTTTGTGTCCTTTTATACCCCTCACCCTCTGCACCCATCCATGCTAGCACCTCCCCCTTGGTGACCACTGGTCCCTTTCTCAGTGTCTATGAGTCTACTATTGTTTTGATCATTCTGTTTTGCTTTGTTTTTGTATTCCACAAATAAGCAAAATCATATGGTATTTGTCTTTCTCCACCTGGCTTATTCACTGAACATATTGTAAATGACAATATTTCTTTTTTTTTTGTATGGCTGAATAATATTCCAGTATGTATATACCAAATCTTCTTTATCCTTTTTATTCATGCATTTTGCTTTCTACTATAGTCTATCAATGATGTTTAAGATGAATAAGAAACATTTGTGGAAATATCAAACTCAGTACAAATTTTACTTTTCATATACTGCCATAAAAGGAGGACTTTTTGTTCTTTTTCAAATATAAAATCATGTAATTTTTTTTTTCTATTTTAGCAATGAGACCTATTTTTCCAAGGGAAGTGTGAAATTGGTTTATTTTTATGTTGCCTTTTATATGTGGGAAGCTAAAGGGACCAAACTAACTCTTTGATTTAAGGTTCTTTTAATGTCCAGGCATTGTGGGAATATCTATCTCTTTTGAAAATAAATATATCTGCTAAGCAGGAAGCTCAGTTGACAATCTGAAGGGAATACAAGTTGTGAACAAGCCATCACAAGCCTGGTAGAGCACAGCAACAAAAATGTAACATTTACTTCTCTATTGCAATTGTTTTGAAAAACAAAACCTGAGTCATGTGTTCTAAGTTCCACTGTCATTTACCTCCTTTGAGAGAAATCAGTATGAGAGTAAATGTTTCACAGTAACTCTCAAAAAGGACAGTAAGAACAAATACAACAACAACAAAAGAGCCAATGATGCTTATAATTGGTGATTTAAAAGACAGCATAAACATTTACAGCCAAATGAAGAAGACATTTTTCAAGGTCTGCCTGATGGCTTTCTGGAGAAATCAATATTATGCAGCCATCCTCCGCCCCACCTTGAGATGTCCACTTTATTACAAGGTCACTGGAGGAACAAGACTGTCACCATTGGGAGGACATGGATAGAATTCACAGCCAGGCCGTGGTTTTGCTCTTAAATGTCATTCTCTGCCTCTCTCTTTCTAGTGTCATGGTCAGCAGTAGAATGTACTACATCTCTGTTGGTCAAATGGGGCCCATGGACATGTGGCAGCAGCTGGCTCGAAATGCAGATTCCAGGTCCAGCCCAGACCTCCTGAATCAGAATCTGCATAGGATCTTCAGATAACTCACATACTACTAAAGTTTGAAAAGCATTTAACCACAGCATCACTGTAGGTGGTAACTGATGAGAGGAAGAGAAAACACACCTTTTTCTCAGTAGAGTTGTTTCCACTGATTCTTTGACATGTTTCTAAACTGTACTGCTTCACAGATCAACAAGTGCATAAAGACAAAGACACCAGAAGCCTCACTACAGAACTCTGCTTTCAGTACCTCAGAATAGAAACTTGATCTCTTTATATCACAATACGCCTTTTTTCCTCCCTGAAATGCACACCCATGGGAATGGCGTAGGCCAGTTTTCTTGTTAACAAAAGAATTCACTAGATTTCATGATGCATCTCCTCTAGCAAGTTTAAGTCCTCTAATTTTCAAGCTTCATTTTGCCCCAAATATAACCCCAGGATAAGCATCCCTATTACTGAGGTATTTTCAAGAGTGCATGAATCTAGAGAATCAAGAAATGCTGATGTACCTCCTCAACTCAAAATACCATGTGGGACTACAGTGACATTTTTAGAAGGAAGGGTGTGGTAAATTGGGTGGAGTAGGACAAGAAGACTCTCTGAGAGTTAATTTAATCCAATTAGATTTTAAAATAATCCATAGGAAGCAGGGATGTCAGAAGTAGGAATTTTTTTAATGTTTCAAAAGTGGAAATGGTAGTATGACTGTGAAAGAGAAAGACCAAGGTCAAAAAGGAAGCCAATTTTGTAAACAGAGAAATGAAAAGAAAAAAGGGAAAGAAGACAATATGGAAGAATGGAATTTATATTGGGAAGGAAGAGAACTATGAAGAAATAAATACTAGAGGAAGGTAGGTCATGAGAGGAGGCCATCATGGGTGGCTGGGAACTGTAGCAGGATAAAGATGGGAATGTAGAGACAGGGGGACCAAAAGACAAAGGAGCAAGTCTGTGATGCCTGTAAACTGAACGGCCACATGCCACCCTTCTCTCAAAAGCGACCCCTCCCATCCAGTCCTAC
Source organism: Manis javanica (assembly GCF_040802235.1). Classification (NCBI taxonomy): domain Eukaryota; kingdom Metazoa; phylum Chordata; class Mammalia; order Pholidota; family Manidae; genus Manis; species Manis javanica. Next base: position 34,067,815 of record NC_133160.1, on the reverse strand, counting down.
CTGGCCGGAAGGACGGTGGTCACCACTTGAGAGCTTGAGGGTTGGGGGGAGTAAAGTTGGGGGAAACAGAGGGATCCTCATGGCAAGTTTCCGACAAGAATGAGGAGGAACCTTCCCCCTGTGTGGAAAAAAAGGGAGGCTGTCATTTTTGTGGCATTGAAGTAGATTTCCGGTCCTCTGTGGTTTCAAATTATTTGGCTGGGAGCTTTCTTGGAGTACCTTTTAGAATGGAGATTTAAGACCTCCAAGTCCTTTATCTACTCTAATACTTCCTAACACAAATGAAAATGAAAATAGAATTGGCCACTGAATTCTCCTTGGTTCTTCCCTACCTTTTGTTGGGATTAGACTTTAAAAAGGATCCAACTATTGCTTTTGAAATATTCTCCACAAAATCCCACTACTGTCAAGAAGCCTGATAAAAGATTGTACTGAATTATTGACAGCAGTTGAACAAGGCAGCCCAAAGAATCTGGGCTTACTGGCTATACTTCACTCTCTCAAAGAAAGACAACTTGTTTTCAATATACAAAGTTAATTTGTTAGCTCTCTACGTAAGTCATTCATTCAAAAAATATGTATTGAGCACCAACTATGTGCCAGGCACTTTTCTTAGGTGCCTAGACTCAAGAGCATCAATGAACAAAGTAGTCAAAGCCCCTGCTCTCATGGAGCTTACATTCTAATGGGGAGGGACCAACACTGAAAACACGTTTAAGAAAGAAGCAAATGACCGATGAGAGGTGATAAATACTGTGAAAAAGTGAAAAGACAGGAGACACTAGGGATGGCAAAGTAGTGGTGGGGGGTTGCAAATTTAAGTGAAGTGGTCATGGAAGGCCTCTTTGAGAAGTCAGACTTGAGCAAAGACTTGGAAGACAGTAGGGAGTTTCCAAGTAGACACTCCAGAGATGAGCATTCTGTGCTGAGGAATAGTCCATGCAACAGCCCAAAGAGGGATTGGCCTGGCTTGTGGGGGCCCAGCAGGGAGCCCAGGATGGCCTGAGCAGAGAGTAGATCCACTGGGAAATAAAGAGGATGTAGCAAAGTGGGGTCAGATCATGTCAGATATTACAGATTTATTCTGAGAGAGATAGGAGCCATGGGAGTGTCTTGAACAGAAAAGTGATCTGATTTATGTTCTAAGAGGATAACTCTGACTGCCATGCTGGGAACAGCTTGTGAGTGGGCACACATGGAAGCAGGAAGCCCAGAGAGGAGGCTATTTAGAAATCCAGGTGGGAGATGGTGGTGGCTTTGGCTAGGGTGATTGTGCAGTAGTTGGCATCTTAATAATTACAAAGTTGTCTTTAAGTGACCCACAGACTTGGATGCTTTCAAGATATATAAGAAGATATACAAATGGCCAATACCACATAAAAAGGTGCTCTATATATTTAGTCATCAAGGAAATGCAAATTAAAACCACAATAAGATACATCTTGTCATATCAACTAGAATTGCTAAAATGAGAGTGACTGACAGCACCAAATGTTGGTGAGGTTGTGGAGCAACTAGAACTCTCTTGTGCTGCTGGTGATAGTATATAATGTACAATTCTATACTTAGGCAGTGGCGTGCCAAGGCTGGGGAGAGGGTGGTGTGAGTGGTCTGCCTTAGGTCAGGCAGCCAGGGGGTATAATGCCTGTGGAGAATTTTAAAAAAACAATAATAAAACTAAATCAACTTAAAAAAAAGAAAAGGTGTCTTGTTTTATAATATTTTGCAAGTCTTAGAGTGTTTTTGATTTCACATAAAACAAAGACCCAATAATAAATCTAATAATTGCAATAGTTCATTATGTACTTTCCAAAACCTCAGAGCTACTTCAAAAAAAAATTAGAAAGTTCAAAGATAAAGGAAAGAAATCCTTTTTAATCACACCTAGAAGACAGCATATTTTCTATTCTTCATGTCACTAAAAACTTGTATATGCTGCTGGCTACTATCTTAGACATGATTATCCACTTGCTAGCATAGCTAGGGCAAAAATATATTTTGATGCCCAACTGGCTAACCATGCTGAGCTTCTCCCCAATTGTATGAAGCTATTTGTGAGTGCATGTGAATGGGTGTTGTGTGTATATCATGGTCACATGGGGCATGTAGTGGAAAGTCATCTAAACTATCAGAAACATCATGAACTGTTTACTATTCTACACAAACATTAGCAAAAGTTAAAAGCACTTCTAATGATAAAACTTTGAAATACAGAATTCTTTCAAATATGAAAATATTATTTGAGCCTTGGTTTCAACCACAAATTCAAAGACCTCCTTGTCAAAGATTATCCTCAGCAAGTGATTATAACAAATGCAGAAGACCGTGTTAATTGCTCTTTGTTGACAGCACATTATAAGGAGGACTCTACGTGGTAGATTTACTACACTAATTTAGCCTTAGGCATAATACATGTAAAATAGAGAATGTGACTCTTGTTCCTAGAAACTGCTTTCCTATTTTGAACTGAAACTTCCTTTGGCATTTCTTTCAGCCCAGTGGTCACCATTTCCTCTTTTGCAATAACCTTTCTCTACTGTCCATATACCACTTCATCAAATATCTCAAAGTACTCGCACATTTCCTCTTTGGATATTCTACAGATACATATTTCTCTCAGTCTCATGTGGCCATTGTTCCCCTTAAAATATTGAAGGCCATAGTAAAACTAGGTAGTGGTTTCCTGAGATCAATTAAATTTTTACATTCTTTGCTTTAATAAGTGTTTAGGGTATGTGTGTTAGACTATTTTCATTATTCTAGTTACACTAAAGCAGGGCTTTAAAACAAACTAGAGATGCAGTGGGAATAAAATATGTAATTAGTATTGGCAAATTCCTATCAGTCATGCATAACGGCAGGCACACAGAGTAGAAGTAAACTGAAAGGCTTTGTGGGTCATCCATGGCTGTGGGAATTTTTCTGTTTATGGTCGGCAGGAGGAGGAAAGTCAGTGGGATGGTAGTCCACCTTATTCTTTTCCTGATGTTAGACTAAGTGCCTTCTGGGAGGACTCTGAACCCCATCAACACATACTCTGTGCTAGCAGGTGAATATTCTCTTTGGATCCCCTCTCCTCCATCCAATACATCCATCCCCATACTCCCACATTTTCTCATTGTTAGGAAAGGAAAATGAGGACAAAGGGAGAGGAAAGAGAGTGAAAGGGGTAGAGAAAAGGGGGAGGGATTATTGGCTTTCATGTGAACCTCAGTTCCAATTTTGTCTAGATCTCAACCTCAGCTGCCTTACAGGGGCCAATAGAGAACAAAAATCCATGAAGCAGTCTGGGGAATGCCATGCAGCCTCTTCTCAAGATTTGTTTACAAGTTGTCCTCCCGTAATCACACAATAGAACTTTTAAAGAGGAATAATACTTTTTAAAAATAAGAATATTTCCAATTTTTATATAACAGTGTGATGGTTTTATAATGTGCCAACTTGGTGAGGCTGAATTACACTTACCAGAGTTCCCTTTCTGTATTTTTCCAGTTAGAGTGGGTTACAAGGGAGACTCTCTCAGGAGTTGGAGGGCTGATGGGGGAACCACATGTATTCATAACTCATATGCATTGTTGCTGATCTGTTGACTTGTCTTGTTGGGGTAAAGAAGCAGCTGGGGTTTTAATTACTGTCCCTTCTCTTAGGTCTTCCTTTAGTTCTGACTCCTGGGAAAGAATGTGTGTGTGTGTTCAGCTCTGTGACAAAGAGTCTCAGCTTCTGCATGTTATTCTAGTCACCAAGCCTGCTTGTGATCTTCCCCTCTAGGCTTCCTGCCCTCCGGGGTCCAGCATTAGATGGAGAGTCCGTCTTGCGGAGACTGCATAGTCAGCCTCCACATTGGCAAGAGCCAATTTCCTGCAATACATTTCCTACTGGTTCTGTTTCTCTATTTGAGCCCAGACTGCTACAGGTGTAGCTAATTCAAACGTTTTAGAACCACTATGTGGTGATTTTTCTATTTCTGGTAATGGCTGGTTAGGTTATCGGACCATCCTTCCTAAACTAATCAAACAACTAGAAATGCTGTATTTGATTATAAAACTACCTTCTTTTAAGAACCTGGGAATCACAAAATTTAAAGAATGACCAGGGCTGAACAGCAGGGACATCAAACCTAGACAGGTGATAAGCAGGGAAGCTGCTTTTGTGCTGAGGAGCTTTTGTTAATGTTGGAGATTTTTAATTCATCTCTTGACTGCCATGTAGGGTGAAGTAAAAACTCAGAGCCTATAGCTTACTCAGAAGGAGGATCTCACAGGAAACCTTCCCTATGTTAAGCCAGGCAAACAAATCATACATTTGTAAAATAAACCAAGTAGAACTTCTAGAATTAAGTAAAATGAACTCGTGGGTGAGTAGCATAGCAGTGTAAATAAAGAATTAGTGAATCAGAAAAAGAGTCAGAAAAAAATTACCCCCCAGGATAGCACAGAGAGACAAAAAGAGTTAAGAGACAGAGAAGATGGAATAAGGTCCATTCTATTTTATATGTAAATAATGTGATGAAAGGAAATTTTCAGAAAATGGGATGGAAGCCATTTTTGCTAACATAATAGCTGAGTTTTTATAGCACTGATGAAAGTTATCCATCCAGCCACCTCAAACACATATTTAGGCACATTAGAGGAAAACTTCATAAAACCTAAGAAAGCAATACAAAATGTAACTAAAAGAGGAAAAGCACAAATTATCACCAAAAGAATTACATAAGACTAACAATTAATTTCCCAATAACAAGAGAAGCCAGAGGACAGCTGAATTTTATCTTTAATGCACTAAAAGAAAATAACTGCTAACCTTAAATTCTATACCTAGTGAAAATATCATTCCAGAATGAAGGTGAAATAAAGACATTTTCAGAAAACAATAATAACCAAAACCAAAACCCCAAAGAGTTTACCACCAGGAGACTGTATAAAAGTAACTTCTAAAGGATGTAGAAGACAGTGATTCCAAATGGGAAGTCTGAGACATCAGAAAGAATATTCAGCAGAGAAGCTTGTGAATATGTAGCTAAATCTGAATGAATACTAACTTTGTAACACAGAATAGTAATGTCTTGTGGGTTTAGAAATCTGTAGAATTAAAATAAATTTCAAAAATAAATCAAGAAGAGACAAATGGAGTCAAACTGTTCTAATATTCTAGTATTGCCCAAGAGGAGAGTAAATGTGTGTTTTACATTCAACAAAATAATACATTTAAAAAAATATACATTTTTTAAAAAGGTAATTGATGGTAATTAAGAGGCAATAAAATGGGAATTAATAAATATGAAAAGGAAATTTCTTCCAAAGAAAAAACTAAAACACCAGTAGGTGGGTCAACCAAGGCTTGACAATGAGCAAACCATGGTTAATAGGTAGTCAGTTTGTGCTCTGAAGTCTGGCTTCTATGAGATGGTCCAGTGGCAGGGAGAACCCACAGTTCCCCATCAAGTGGCAAAAGATTACAGCAAGCACAAACGTACCATGTAAGAAAGAAGCTTTTACTATAAATCCCCAAGTTAGTCTCTTCCTCCCTGAACACTGGGAATGCAGGAATAGCCACATTTAGGATTCTGTCTCAGGGCCCAGTGGTAGATCTGTCAAGACTAACTTCACCCAGAGAGATGACTCACCCTGTTCCAAAAATGTCAGAGGGGAAATGAGGAAAATCAGTCTGTATTTTGTCCCCTGATGGAGGACAAAAATTGCCAATAGCTACATGATGAAATGTTCTTTGGCTATAAATTGAAATGCCCTAAAGCTTCCTGGAATTCTCTCATGCCAATGAACTATATTAAAACAAAAAAATCTGTGTTCTAAGAAGCATCAAAGACAAATTAAATGTCAGAAAAAAGTAAATTATACATTTATCGACTGTTTTTATGAGGTTACAGAGCAGTTCATTAAAAGTCCCCTCAAAAGATGACTCTTCTTGTAATGACAGCTAGTAGCTGCAAAGTGGGATAAGTGGGATCAATATACATTGGAATATTCACAGCAGATTCAGAGTAACTCCTGATTAACAATGTTTCAACATGTTAAAATAAATCTCTTTGAAATGTTCAGGCAAAAAGGCAGAAAGTCCTTTTTATAATAACTCAATTCAGAGTTGGCCATGATCACAAAAGATGTGATTTCTCTCCACTGGCAGTTGGGTTTGGGAGTTGTTTCTAATGCTGTTATACACATAAACCTTTTCCTATTGGCTCTGGCAAACCCAGGTATGGAAATCCCAAGGTAACCAATTATGTTACTGAGTTGAAAGATTGGCTAGGGTTTACTGCATCTATCTTAGCACTCTACAGTTATAGATTTCATAAAGAGATATACCTTGAACAAAGCTGAAAAAACATATACACTCAGAGGCTGAATCAAATATTTCAATGCTAGGAAACATGTACCTGAACATTTCTCCAGAATTTAAAATTCTACTGAAAAGGAGTTGAACATTCTCTTTTAAGATTGTCTACTTTTGTTCAAGCTTAATAAATTTCAGAGGGATTTATGTGTAGGGACGCACCATGTAATTTTATGCCAAATTGAGGGTCAAAATATTTATCTGTTGTATAAGTTGCCTCTGTTGATCACCTACTTACATTTTCCCTAATGCCCTCAAAAAGTACATGCAAAAGGAATAGAATCATTGAATTTCTTTTCTTAATGGGAAAAATGGACACATGAAAAAGGCCTGATACATATCACAAAGTAGGAAATTCTAAAACAAAACTTCCACAATCTGGCTATCCAAATTTGTTCCCAAATATGGACCAATGGGATGGAAGTTCTTGGTCCACATGTATAAATGAAATGGATTTTTAACCTGGTTTTGATTGTTGCATATTCTCCTATGACTGTTCTATTACCTATGATAGTAACAATGTTGGAAACTTGAGTTGATCTTTCCAGATCATAAGCACATAATTAAGTAAAAGGTTGGGAAGTTATACTTTGAATTAATCTTTGTTATGTTCCTTGTTCTAAATCTAGACCAAACTCCTTACTCCTGGAGAATTGTTTTGTCTTTTAGCAATTGGAATTTCAAATTTCTTTTTTTTAAAAAAATTGTATACTTGCCTGTTCACTTTTAAAGGAGTTGTTTGGTTACCAATGGCTTGGAAAATTATACAGACTGTGTTTGGGTTCAGAACAGCTGAAAATAGCAACACTAAGAGAAAACAATTAAAAAGACCTTCCTCCCTCTTTAGGGAGAGGTTAGCAACATAACACATTATTACATTAGATAAGTGGATGAAGAAGTAAGTGATTATATTGGACAAAATAGTAAAAGAAGCTCACAAATGGGAAGAAATAGGATGCTATGTAGTATATATTTTTGGCTGAGAGGAAAAGCTTAGCCATTATTGGTTTTTAGTTAAAAAACTGCTTATCCCACCTGTAAAGTACTCGAATAACTCTTTTCCCCTCAGTAACCTCTGCCAAAGTTCAGTATGCACTCCTCTTTATAAGATCACAACTATCTTCAATATTATCATAGTGTCAACTCAATTTCCTTGTCCAATATTCAGTAATGCAATAGTTCATAAATTTCTAGATGTCATAAAGTCATTGCCTTCTCATATTTCTGGCTGAATAGAACTGACTCAGTTAACCTCTTTTATAACTGTTATTGGTCAGTTTCATTTCCCTGAGATGCTCCTCTATTTCGTTTCTGTGTTTGTTAATTTCCCCTTATCTGTGTCAAGCTTCAAAGGTCATTCCAGTACTGGATGTGAAGAGGGATTATTTCAAAGCCAGTGCTATTCTATTTCTGGTCCACATCTAATAATTACAGGAGCATGGATGACTGCTATGCTGGCCTGGTCTTTCATTTGTTTATATTTGTTGCCCTCTGCTTGGTCTTTCCCCATATGACCTATACTTGATCTTATTATTTCACTCCAGTGTTTATTATTGCTCCTTTTCATGGCCATTTCCCTTTATTAGCCACAGTGTTCTACAATATCCACAGCCATGATTCCTTATTGTATTATTAAAGTCATGGTTCCAAAGCACAACATTTTTAAGCCATGAGGAACACCTCTCAATAAATGGTTTAGTTTGACATGGAACTAATAATCTTCAAGGGCAACCTGGAAATCCAGACACAAGATGGTCACAAGAGCAACACCATGGATGACAAGCAAAGAGAAATCAAAATGGTACCTATTTGCAGTAAAAAATGAAGGCAACAGAACTACTAAAAATTCGGAAACACTTCAGAGCACTTTCTAAGGGGCCAAAGAAGAAATGGAAAATTGTTATAAATTTGGTGGTGGTACCCATGTAAAAACTTGTTCATTAAGCTTCAGAAGATTGGAGACTGTTGAGAATTAGGCTTGGGGTTGATTAATGATTGTGCATTGAGTCCCCTATACAGAATTTTATTGTTGTTAACAGCCATATGATCAATAAATATAAGAGATGCCCTCTCAAAAAAAAAAAAATTTGGTGGTGGTACATACTGTTCATTACCTACCCAATTGCTATCTCTTATCTACTTTTTTGATAAGAAACATCAGTTTTGTTCAGGTACAATGGAAAATTGTTATAAATTTGGTAGTAGTCCATACTGTTCATTACCTACCCAATTGCTATCTCTTACCTACTTTTTTGATAAAAAACATCAGTTTTGTTCAGGTACCTGGTGACCATGGAATTAAGGAGAATCCAAACTCCCTCCTCCCTTTTGAATGGGCTTAATTACTCTAAGCCTGTCATGAAAATCACCCTAGCAAGTCCATGATTTGTTTAGGAATGGGCAGATGATGTAATTCTATCCAATGAAGTGAAGCCTGTTGGGGAGATTTAGGAAGGTTTTCCTCAATCCTATAAAGGGTTACAAGATGAAGACATTCCGCTGTTAAAGACATGGCTTCAAAAGGTGTGAGGCATGGAGCTATGGCAGTCATCTTGTGATTGTAGGTTTATCACCTAAGAATTAAAGATGACAAACTCAAATAGCACAGTGGAAATTCTGAAAATACCTAGAATCTTGATGAGATTGTTGAGCTACTAAATTAACCACTCCCTGAACTGTGATAATACCTCTTCCCATAATAAGACTTACTAAATTTTATTTTTATTTAAGCCAGTTTTAATTGTACATTCTTTAAAGTTGCTGTTGAATGCACCCTGACTATAAATTGTCCAGTAATTATTAGTTCTTCTAATGTTTGGTTATATCCAATGGAAAAAGTTTAAAGGTGCTTCAACAGTAGGTGTTAATCATAATGGCCTAGAAGAATAACATAAAATCTTTGTATTTATACTTTGAGTTATGTAATTTAAACATGTTTGAGATTGCATTTTATCTATGAGTAAAGTAGTTGACATTTTGTGACAAAACAAAGCAAAATAAAACTCTGTAGGAATAACAATATTTCTCTAGACAGAGTTTTTAGTAATATAAAAACTGATATATCAAGATTTTACACTTAGTGTAAAGTAAGTATATATTGTCAGTGTAAAAAGTAATGACAAATTTGAATTCAGATAGTATAGGTTGAAAAATGTATGCATTAGAATATATCACTTGGGACTGATTACTGCTGAAGCATTTCTTTAAATTTCAGTCAAACCTGGATTTTTTGCTCCAAACATTTGAGTATTTTTAAAAGATCCTAAATGGAAAGTATGGCAATTTCTGGAATTATGTTAAAATTTATTCCACTTTACTAATGCATAATCAACCAGAAAAGATGGTTAGGAGTATTTAACTTGTATATTTATATGAAAAACATAAAAAATAGCATCATATCTAAGTAATTATTAATTCTTGGATTTTCATTGCTGCTTGAGAATCTATATTGTCCAGCCTAAAAACTTTGAGTCAAAAATATTAAATAAATGTACTGTCCAATAAATATGAAAGAAGAGCAGAAATAACCATAAAAATATATTTAGAATTAGCCATAAAAATATGTAAGAAGTAAACTGATGTATATAATGTAACAAAATTAATACTTTCGAGTCTGGCAGGTTGAAAAAGTACTTAAATGAAATAGGAGCACCCTTTTAGTGTAGATATATTAAACTTTAGCTAGACAGACAGGAAAACTGAAAAGCATATTTTTCACAAACAGGAAAATATTTGGTGATGAGTCAAAATGTATGGAATGATTTAAAAACAAGATGCTGTTTTCTAACCTGACAGTTACCTGACTTGTAAAGACCAGTTAATTTCAAGTTACTGTTTATGATCAATTGATTTTGATCAAACAATAAGCATAAGGTAAATTTAAAGTGAAGGCACAATAAAATACTATCATAAGAAAAATAGTTTCTTTTTTTCGGTGTTAATGAGAAAATTTTGTTGGATAAAAACCAGGGCGATTTTGGTACAGGGCGTCCTCTGCTGGGGACAGATACAGAGTCTGCCATCACAGTATTACCTGAGATACAGCTGAAGGGGCTTGGCTAATTTCTCTAATTCCCTCTATCCTGGCTTGGAGTATGGGGAATGTTTTAAAAACACCTATGCCTGAACCACAACCAAGAGCAACTGAAACTAAATATTCTCATCTGGGTTCCATGCATTTACAGGTTTTAAAGCTGACCACCCGTTGATGATAAATGCTTATGAAATATTGCTGTAGAAATTTTTGCCATCACTGAGAGATACATGAGTTTTGCATGGGAGAACTGATCTGAGATTGTGTGTGAGGTGCCGCGTGCACCAAGGAGGTCTTATTTGAATTGAATGGAAATAAAATGAAATTACTGTGTATTGGTATTTGGTTCGGTTTACCTTGGGCTTTTCGTCCAGAATCTGCTGACGTATCTCTTTGTGTTTCTCTACGAGTTTTTCTTGCCTTTTACTTTGGGCTTCTTCTAACTATGAGAAAATTACAAAGAAAGTCATTTTCATCAAGCATTCAAGTGAGTATTTTCAGAAAAAAACTGAAAGCTTTTAAGATCTAGAGCATACATTTTATTATTCCATATCCTCGTCAACAACTGCCCTTAAAAGTACAGGAGACTGTTGGTCAGTGCTGGCGCTGGGTGATGGGTCCACGGGGTGGGGGTGGGGGTAATGAGGGGATTATACTGTAATAAAATTTCCATAATACCAATTAAAAAGAAAAGTGCCTTTGGAGGTTGCTCTCTTCTCCACCACTGATGACAACTAAAGGTTCTTCTGGGGAATTTCCTATTGACATTTTTTCAAGGCTCCTGACTTTGGAAACGATCCTTAATGTCTATCTTAGATGAGCTATTTTATATACAGGTTTGTAATTAAACTTGCAGAAACACTGATTCCAGATGCCTGCTCTGTGAATCAGCTCTTCTGAGTGCTGGTGATAAACAGATACAACAAGGCATGGCATTTCCCTCCACAGGCTCACACTATGCTTGTCAAGTGTTCACACACCGTTTGCAAAGCAAAGAAAGATGAACCGACATACCCTCTTGATGTACTGCACCACCTCCTGGATGTAGGACCGGATCATCTCTGTCTTTTCCCTAAAAGCAAAGAGAGCATTATATGAGCTCACTGGGCATGGACAAACACGGGAACCTCAGACTTCCAGATGAAAGTGTACAGAACTCTCAACATACTTATTACTGCTGCAAAGAAGGTACAATTGACCAGCTCTGGACAAAGGTCAGGTTCCACCCAAGGGCAGGCTCTGTTTTCACTAAATGCCAGGAAGTCTGCCTGACAGTATTGGAAGTGAGGATTTAGCCTTTTCCCAAAGAAAGCTCTTTAATCAGTCTTGATTTAAAAGGCCCTGGGTGCGTCTCAAACCTTTATTGAACTTCTCTTTGAGTTCCCTGTTAGAAATCTTACAGAAGAGATCTTTTATAAGGTTAATTACAGAAGAAAAGTCACAGATGGGTCTTTGTATGGTTTAAGAACCTGTTATTCTGATATGGAATAAAATAATCCCCAGGTAAAAGGTCATGGAGAAGCAATTCTTTCTCCTTACTCTTCCATCTGGCTTTTGTCTTTGGATTTAGCTTCTGTTATTTTCTCCTGCCTCTTTTTATCCATCTTCTTCTTTAGTTCCTTCTTCTCTCTGAAGTCAAAATGAAAGTAAAAGGAGAAAAAGGTAAATCAAATGGCAATTTGTTTAAAACGTTTAGATGCAAAGTCTATTGTAATGAGAATGGAGGCTTACTTCTCACAGATCTCTTTGAGCTTCTTTAACTGATTGTTCTGACATTCTTCAGCAACATCCGTCAATTTTTGAATAAGCTGGGGAAACAAAATGCCAGTTTGCTGTTTTACATTATCACAAAGCCCCATCTCTCCAGGCTTCCTCAAACAGTATCTGCAGTTAGGAAATCCATGACTGATGCTTAACAATAGTGAAAATAACCAGACATCTAACATAGGCAATGAGGACAAAATTTAAAACCATTACATTATCTAGGTTTTAATGTGAAATTCTTCTTATCTCTTTTTAATTAAACAGGATTCCTTAGATTATTATGCTGGGCATGACAGCTCAGTGCAGTGCAGAGACGAAAAAAAAAATCCCTCAAAACCCAAACCAATGGTATGGACCTAGGTTTCAATCCCTACTCTATGACTTATTAAAAGTATGATCTTGGTTAAGGGCCTACATTTTCTTGGCTGTAAATGAGATTATTAATGCCTTTATCTCTTGGAGGTATTGTAAGCTTAAAATAAAATGAGTATGATACAAAAGTTATAACCAATTGAGTTATATTTAATTGCTTCAAGGATACCCATCTTTGAAATCTATCTTTGTGTCCTTGGGTGGATAACTTCCAAAGCATATCAGAAATCCTCTTCTGTGCTAACATTGAATTTTTAGTGCACGGCCATGAAGGCTGACCCTTGAACAATACAGGGGCTAGGAGCCCCAGTCCCCCTTTCGGCTGAACACCTGCATAGAACTTTTGACTCCCCCAAAATTTAACTACTAATAGCTTACTGTTGACAGGAAGTCTTATTGATAACATAAACAGTTGATTAACACGTATCTTGTATGTTCTGTGTATTATATACTGTATTCTTACACTAAAGTAAGCTAGAGAAAAGGAAATGCTTTTTTTGAATTGTCAAATATCTCCAAAGGATTTTTGCAACGTATTTATTGGAAAAAGCCCATGTATAATTGGACCTAGGCAGTGCAAACCTAAGTTGTTTAAGTGTTGACTGTATTTTATTGTCTTGCATCTATTTTCTTATTAAACCAAGCTTAAGAGGGCAGAAACTGTGTTTTCCTTGGTTCTCTGCACAATTCCTAGCATTCAGTAGGTATTCAATAAATGCTTATCAATTCTGCGAGGGTCATTTTGCCCTCCAATTCCTTCTCTTTCTTTATTCCACATGAAGAACCTATGGAACCTTCTGCTATTGCTCAGGCCACAATCACAGCTGGACTCCACTCTTCTTACTGGAGTACCAAATTAATAGTGTGGGCTTCCTGTGAAAGGCCCCACCACTCTTTCCAGAGATGAAGATGCTCAGATAAGCTAAATTCAATGTTAGCACAGAAGAGGATTTCTGATATGCTTTGGAAGTTACCCACCCAAGGACACAAAGATAGATTTCAAAGATGGGTATCCTTGAAGCAATTAAATATAATTCCGTTGGTTATAACTTTTGTATCATACTCATTTTATTTAAATGATCAAACAAAGATAAAAAGTCTTTTATCTTTGTTTGATCATTTAAAAGAGATTGCCCGATCATGACTGTCACAATTAAAGAAACAGAAATGTTAAAGCTTTGTAATGTCACTTGTCAAGCTGTCTAGGTATAAAATTCCTGTGTGCAAAGACTTTGCACTCTGAGTACCCTTAGTCCTTCCACTCCAACACAAATATTCTTCCTTTTTGTATGTACCAACGTCATAACTGGCTGTCTATCCCCAAATAGTTATGCTCTGGTGCCCAATTTCCTTTCCTGATTGGCACTCATCATACCTAACAAACTGGGCAGTATTTTGCTTTCCAAACTGTCCAGGCACACACCTGCTACTGTACTTTTTCTCATGTTATTCTTCCACCTTGATGGTATTTCCATTTGAATGGGAGACAGCATGTAGAATATTCTCATGATTGCATGAAGTTCCATTTGCTCTATCTGCTTCTGGTAAAGGAGTGGGCACAGCCAAGGTCTCCTTGTCCATGCCCCTTTCTAGATCAGCCTCTGGTGATTCTCTCCTTTGATTGCCCAGATAAATCTTGGCCTTGGCTCCTTATAATGGCTCTTTCTGTAAGAGATCACCTACACGTATTTACCTTTGTGTCTACATACTTTATTATTGCTCCCACAAAAGATGTCATTACTGCAATTTCCTTTTGAAATTTTTTTGATCCCCAGGCTTTACACAAAATAAGTGTTAAAATTATTGTGACTGAAATCTTTTAAGTTTTAAAACCACACTGACCCCAACCTTGGTGATAGCTATGGAGTGTCTTGTCCAAGCTATGGGCTGTCTTACTGGAAATACATTCAAAATTATATAATCCTAGTATTTAACAAGTTAATTTGTTCCTTTAGGAACAAATGTCTTATTGTGAAATCCAGGTGTATATTTTTTTGATGTGGCTTTTTCATGCAACTAGTGTTTATCTAGAATTCCAAAGAATATGTGTTTAAAAAAGGACAACAACCCTGTGTTTAATATGACAAATACATAAATGTCTTTTTGCTGTGCCCTATTCCCCTTGGACATGCGACAGACACCTCCTTAACATTCTGCCCTTTCCAGCTATTTTTGAAAGACCATTATTTTTACTGTAATTCTGCCCTTATAGCATTTACTGTTTTCATTGAAACTTCCTCTCTTTAAGGTCCAGAAGGCAGAATGATTAGTATTATGACTTTGTTAATATGTCACTAATGTCAGACTCACATGAAATTGGAAATGGGATTATATATATGCAGCAATAATTTTCCTACCCTAAAAAGAGAGAGTATGGGGCTCACCTCTACCCAACACAACCTCTCCAGTAAGAACTTTCTCTGCTTTCTGAGAACTGGCTCTGTGTTCAGTGTGGTATTCTTTACTCCCATCCCTTGGCCAAAGTAATTGGCCCAGGGGAGACATTGATCCAGGTTGGACCAGTCATACCACATCTTTGGCCACAGGTGACTGGTCTAAGTTGCAAGATTGGACAATCATAAGACCCTAACAAGACTTTCTAGAAGATAATTGCAACCTGTCCTTGGAGAAAGCAATGTACCTTAGAAGGTACCGATGTCTCTATTTTCTGACAAGGGGAGCTTGTCTGCTGCTTTGGCAAAGAATAGTATAATACACAGAGAAAAGCAGGGAATGGAGAGAGAGGGAGAGATAAAAAGAGGGAGGGAAAGAGAGACAGAGAAAGAAATAGAAAGTGCTGTGAGTTGTTTCTGGTACCCATTTTTTCCTTCCCCCACATTCTTTGATGTGGATGGTCAATCCTTTCTTATGTGATCTACTGTATATATTTTTCTAGTATACACTCTTCTTGTCTAAGATAGTCCAACATGGGTTTCTGCTGCTTGCAACCAGAAGAATCCTGACCAAAAGACAACAAAAAATGAGAAATAAAATAAATTCACTCCTTAACCCCCAAATAAGTCAAAGGAACACTAAATAATGGGCCCAGGGTTTCTGTTTCAAAATATGTGAAAATAGGACCGAGAAAAGGGATTTTTCACACAATAATTGAAGTGCTTATTAACTAACCTATGGATACACTCACTTGGTGTTTATTAGCAGACAGGCTCTACTCAGAGCCATTCAGTCATGTATTAGCCACAAAACTCACTGAAGATAGAAAAGTTTAGAATTCCTAAGGGGAAAAAAAATAGCCAAGAGTACAAGCTAACCAAATGCAGGAAACAACATTTAATTTTAACTTTCAGTGTGATTTTTTTCTGACCCAAAGGAATGGACAAATCTCAGTTATTTAGCTTATTTGTTTACCACTCATGACAACTCTGCTAGTTACATGTTCCAAACCTTTTAAGGAGTGAAAAAGAAAAGCCCCAGGGGAGTATAATTTCATGATTGTTCTCAACTCTGTCTGAATTTCTCTTGGTTTAGTAATTTAAGAGTGAGAGAATCATTTCCATGGAAGAGAGTAATTCCTTGATTCTAACTGAAAGGAGATTAAAAAATGTCTGGACAGAAACTGACATGTTTGGCATCTTTTCTAAGGACAATTTTGGAAAATGGGCAAAAGGACATGTATAGACTGTTCACACTTCGGGCATAACCCATCTTCCTTCCCCTTCCACCAATATCCAGGGAAGACAGCACCTTTTCTGCTAGTCAAAGCATCCAGTCTGAGTTTTCACTATAAACTGTTGGTTTTTCTTCTACAAAGAATTCATTTATGATGCTTCCAAACTGAGGCATGATCTATGGATTCAATACACTAACTGATAATTTAAAAACAAGGTGCATGTTTGTTCTGGGGTGTATCCTGACCATTCAAGTTGAGAAATATTTATTCCTTCATTCAACCAACACTTGATGATATAAACTGGATACTCTGCTGGTGTTCATGGTCCAGCTGTTGGCTAACAGGTCCCATCCATGTGGGGCGGATAATTCTCACTAGCTCCCTTCCCTTTTCAGAAGGGGGGGAAAGTCTTGGATGAAGAGAGCAACCATCCAGATCATGCTCTGAGATCTTCTTTCATACCTATGAAATTATTTTAAAAATTTCTATCGCTAAAGAGAATGTACCATTGCTTACTTGGATCTAAATGTTTCAAGGACCCTTGGACTTTTTCTCTTGCTGGGCAAAGAAATAAATGAAAGTGAATATCTGACCAACACTCCTAGTCAGTGTCAATAAGTTGACCCAATGAATCTATAACATTTAAAATGACTTTTCAATTTTAAATTATACCAACCTAAGTGTCAGTTTAAAAATATTTCTGGGAAATATAAATGTGTCAATGGAACATGCTCCCTTGAGTGATATTCCTATATTCCTGGTATTCTTTTATGAGGCTATCAACTGGAAATATTTTCAAACTTTAAAAAATAGTCAAGAAATTTGGTAAGGCAGTTCTTGCTGAGGTGTTTTATCAACTTAGATGATGCTTAGGGGTTTCCATCTCAATTCTCTGGGCCTGTTTCTTTATCAGTAAAATACAGCATCTAAATTTCTCTAAAATTCCTTTGATTAACTGTAAAATTATGTTGCTCTATGGTTACATGTGTACTTTTAGAATTCAAAAGTGGCTTAAAAATATCCTCAAAATAGTAAAAAGGAGGGATTTATGGCCATGAAATATTTATTTTAATGATAAAAGATAACATCTTTATGATAAAAGAAGCTTCATTCAAAGTGATTCATATAAGCTTTAAGTAAAAATTTACAGCAGGCCAAAGAATAACCCCCTTTTGGCATTAGAAAGTCTAATGAAGGTACTTGCAAGGGTTACGGAGAAGTTGATGTAGTATCACAAAGGATGCAATTAGGTTTTCTTGATTCAATTAAAAGGAGAAAGGGCATCTGATCAAGGTAGTCGGGATCATTATATGTGATTAAAGCAATTGGAAAAAAAGCCCAAACCATAAACATTTTAAGAAAAGGCTTCATGATTCTAAAAGATGTAAAGATCATTTAATTTAAAAATCAACGAAATAAGTAAGTATCGCTTACCACCCAGATATCGGGAAGTAGCCATAATGTTCAAACTAGAGGTTTTCAAATAATTAACCAAGGAAACCTGACTGAAGTAGACATGATTCATCCTGTGCTTTGTAACTAAAATAGGGCAATAATTCATTGGCTTAATATTTCAACAGTCCATTTTGAAAGCAAGATGTGGAAGAGCTTCCATGAAGATAAATATCACAGCATGGCAGCTGCTTTTGTCCTTAATGAAAAATATATCATTTCAGCATCCCTCACTTGCCAGATGAATGCAGTAAGTCCTGCAATTCCAGAGGGCAGAAACTAAATGATCAGACTTGTGGATTCTATTTTGGGAATTTCCTTTCAGCAGAATCTTTTACGTTCCCTAAGCTTTTTTAAGTTGACATATATCGGAACTAGTATTTCCTTTGCCTTTGGGGATAGATCTGTTTCCTGGCAGTTTTCCTCTTAATTTTACCTAAATAATTAACAACTAACACATAAAAGTACCTTATGATATATTGTGCACACACAAAAGAAAAACCAAAGTTTAAGTTCATCGCTTTAAACTGAAATCATTCATTATTTTAATAGGGCTGAGAGTTGGATCATCTCTGTATTCTCTAAATTAAGTGAAGCTTGCATTACAGAGAGGGACTTTACAAGCACTCTTGTACAATTTTTTTTTTTTAATGAGAATGCAAAGAGATGAAATGATTTAGCTAGAGTTGCATAACTAAAAATGGATGTTTTGTCTCCTTCCTCTAAATCCTGTGCAAATTCCTTTGGTAAAGAATGATGACCATGTTCTAGGCATTGTGTTTAGTTTCCATGGATTATTTTATTGAATTGTACATCCAAATTACAAGGGCTGTGTGTAGATTTTTGCAAACAGTGGCCCGAAATCTCCACCACTCCCCATGTTCACCCTCTTTACAATGTCACCAGAAGCTCCCTTATACAAGACAGAGCCTATTTCCATAATGTTTGAATCTGGTTAAGTCTCAGGACTTGCTTTGGCCAAAGAAGAAGGAAGAAGTTATAAGACCTGTCAAGAGAACTTGCCCACTACCACTTGCTCTCATTTGGAATCCTTTCCAACTTCTGCATGAACAAGCCTAGGCTAGCCTGCTGGGTGACGAGCAATGTGCATCAGTCACCTGCTTTGGCCTGCTGACAGTCTGCCAATCTCCAGAAGCAAAGCCCTAGGTGAGTTACGGTAGCTGAACCAAAGACACATGAATGAACCCAGCTAACACTAGAAGCAACAACCATCCAGCTGAGTCAAGCTCAAGCTGCTACGTACAGAATCATGAGCCAAATAAGTGGTTGTCATTTTAAGGCAATGAGTTTTGAGGTGCTTGTAATGCAACAAAACCAACTGATAAAGATGGTCCATACTATTGGTGGGTCTGTCTGACTTCACAATCTGTACTCTACCACCACGGCCCCTGAGGGCAGGGACCACATTTAGGCCTGGTCCACCTAGAATCCCCCCTCCAGTATGAGGATCACAGGAGGCCTTCAATAACTTTTTCTGAATGATTGATTATATAAGCTTATTTATGTTTTATTGCCCAAAGCTCCCAAAATAATAAATGAAAAGATATGGCATGAAATCTGTGGGTCAAAAGAACAGAAGACACTCTAGCATAAAGTAGGCAATGGATGCAAAAAGGGGGTTTGTAGAAAAAAGGAATATAAATGAACAATACACACACAGAAATATGCTCATTTTTGCTCATAATTAAAGGAATAGAATTTAAGATAAATTTTATTTCTATATCTATGCATATACATGTGTATGTGTGTGTGTGTGTGTGCGTGCATGTAATCTTGAAAAGAACATCAACTCTATTAGAGTTACCCAACGATGATCAGGAAAACTGACAAATAAGAAAACACATTTGAAAATTATTTCATTCTTTTACTGCACTACTAAAATCTTTTATTTATTTGTCATTTCTTGTTAGGTGGGCAATGTAAAGTTTTCAGAAAAGCTAAGTCATTAATTTCTCAAGAAAAGTGATCCTATGTAAAGTCAGAATATTGGAGGGAGACAGAAAACACTGCCACAAGTACAGTAAGATTCCTGAAACTCCAATTACTCCTGGCACATATACTTCAGCTGGATGACCATAGAAGGGAGAAAATTCAAGGCTGGTTCTCGGACAGGCTGCAACTGCAAATGGTACCAACAGAAATCACCAAGAGGAAGACAAGCTCCCTCAGGCTGCAGCAAGAGGTTAAAGACGCAAATGCATATTTATATTTGAATTTAAGATTTCCTAGTCGATTCATATATTGTTTTAAAAAAAGGTTTTCCTTAAAAGCAATGATTTGTGCACATTATCTCATTACTCCTCCTTATAGTTCAGTGAAGTGAAGATTGATTATTCTTGTTTCCATTGGACAGATGAGAAAACAGAAGTTCAGAGTGGTCATGCAGCTACTCAGTGGGGGAGCAGTGGCCAGAAATGACATTTGACTGTAGATCCTCCGTCACCCCACTCACACCCTGAGGGCCATTCCATTGGTAGCTGGTCAGTATTCACCCAGGGCTTTCACTGTGAAACACAACTTCCAACCCCAGGACTGGCAGGGAATTGGGGACTTCAGAGCAATGTGTACCAATGCTGGCTTGTGCGGAGGAATGACTGTTGGTGTATAGGTGGGAAGATGCATAAGAAGAGTAACAGCCATTAAGGTCGAGGTAAAGAAAAGAGAAATGTGTGGAATTGGAACATGTGGGAAACTTAAAACAAGAGAAGGAGAAAAGCAGGAAGCAAAGCAAAGCATAACAAAAAGAGGAAACAGAGGATAGTGACAGAAAATGAAGAAATATTTTCTTGAAGCCACTAGAAAGGAGGAAAGGTTGAGAAGACAAAGTGGCAGGTCAAGCACCCACTGACATCACCACTAAGTCCCCTTTCACTAGGCTGTGCATTGTGGATGTTGAGCCTTGAATGCGATGCTGAGGCTGATGACAGAGTGATCGAGAACCCTCGGAGGGACCCCTTAAGAAGGTCCATCCCTTACCAAAGCCACTTTTAAAATTAAAAGCTCACCCGAATGATATGGCAAAACTTGGTCAACCTATGGCAGTTGATGGAAAAGAAGCTGGAACAGATTTCCAAGCCCCATAGCTCTTCCCTGGAACAGAAGTCCTTACCTGGGGCCCACAGACCCCCACAATATCTATGGAGAGATTTCAGGGGGTGAAAGAACTTGAATGCAGTCAGGGAACTTACATTTAATTTTCATTCACCTCTAATTGAAAGCAACTGTACTGTGAACATGGGCAGAAAGGACCCGTGCCTGTGTCACCCATGGATACTCATCAGCTTGATGATCAAGCTGTGAGCAGCAGGGCACACTCTGTATTTCCCATCTAGGCTTACTGTAAAACAAATTTTGAGCAACAATATGAATTGATGGGTCTAAAGCCATGCTTCTTCAATTAAAATATATAGCAAAATCTATTAAAATGCAAATGATGATGTAGCTGGTCAGGGTCTGCACCTGCAGCTCTGCAACGTCAGCCCCTCTAACAAGCTCCCAGGTGGTTTAGGGACCATATTTTGAATAACGAGGCAGCAGAGCTCTTTGGATATAGAATTTAAGGATAATTTTTTTTTTTTGGATAGAACTAAAAACTTCTTTGAAGCTATAGAGCCTGTGAAGCTTGGTGTGCATTTGTATTTCCTATGATAATATGAACAATTACCTCAAAAAATATTCTCTTGGTGTTTATCAATTTATAAAGTTAGGTAAATTGTTTTCACATCTGTTTTCATATCAATTTGCTGATACCTTTTCATTTCATTTATCACATGGCATTATAACTGTTTGTAATTATGATAATGACTGTGTGGTGATCATGCTTTCTTCAAATTTATCTCCAGTGCCTATCGGAGTGTTCTACAAATATGTGTTTAGTGAACACTTGGCAGTGTTTAAAATGTACGGTCCTTAACCAAAACACATTTGTATTTAATTCCCAAGGCAATTCTGGGAGATGAAATATCTTCTGTTAATTTTTCTCATCACCCAAATACTCCTTTTTACCTGGGGCTTACTTGCTTTTTAATTACACTTTCATTGGTCTAATTTAGCCTGAGAGGCCTGTTCATAACCACAACCAAAGATAGAACTGACACTTCTGGGTGCCTTTCAGTCAAAAGACTTCCTGGCAGAACAATCTCTGGTTGTCACAAATGTAGATGATAGAAATCTCTGATACATGCCCGCTATAGGCACGTAGTATAAATTGTGGATGGCCCCAAATGGCCATAAAGTAAATGTTATTCTATATCTAAGATTCTATATCTAAGGCAACGAGGCCTTAACCTCTTTAACAAAGGCCCATACAGGTGTGTTCAAAGGCATTGGGGCTTTATTGCAAACAGAAATCCACAATCACAAATCACAATGGTGAAGGGGTGAAAATTTTGAGGAGGAAGTTTGTATTTGGCCTGAAAGGGCCAGTCTGGCTTGGCTTTACCTGTGTGTTTCTCTGGAAACTCCCCAAAACTTTTATTATGGATACACTCATTCCTTCTTAGAAGGGAATGGAAGCACATGGTTGTGGGATTGCCTTCAGGAGGAGTTCCACCTCATCTCCTACTCCGGGGTTCCTTTAGGGGAGATATGCCTGCCCGTAAGCTCAGCAGAGGCATCTACACAATGTTTTTAAAGCAGGTGGGATTGAGTCAGAGGGCCAAGCTTCAAATCCCAACTTCACCACTTTCTAGTTGTGGAAATTTGGGAAAGTCACTACATTTCTTTGTAAGTTTTCTTACCTGCAAAATGGGAAGACAATAGCCCCAAACTTGAGTGGTTGTTATTAAGTATTAAACTGGACAAGTGCTGTAAATGGCTTGGCACAATGCATGGCCCCATGGTGAGTGTTCAATACCTGGTTGCTATTTTAGCTTTAATTATGGTTATTATTTTCTGGAGCCCTAGGTAGGGATGGAGTATTGGAGAAAGTCAAATGGTGGTGGTTGTAGCTGGGTCCCAAAGCCATAATCTCCCATTAAACTTCTCTCTGACTTTCTACTTTCTCAGATCAAAGCAATTCCGTCCTTTCACCAAAACCCAACCCCTGCCTGGCCATTCTTTCACCACTTAGATCTTACTTCAGTAGTTCATAAATAAGGTTGACCACCAAAATCAGGCAGAACTTGTTAAAAATAAATTCTTGAGCTTCACATTTAGGTATCGAGCAGTGGTTCTCAAAGTGTAGCCCTGGGACCAGAAGCACCAGTATCACCAGGCCCACAAGAGACCTGTTGAGCTGGAAATGCAAGGCAGGGCCCAACAACCTATGTTTTAGCAAGCCTTCCAGATGATTCTGATGAATGCTGAAGTTGAGAATTACTGACCGAGTGGAATCAGATTCTTGATAAGCTCCTCACATGACCTGCTCAGTCGTGCACTGTCCCTGGAAAGGCAGTGCTAGAACACCAGCATCACAATAAACCACTGAATTATATGGCTAAACTACCCACTGATTTCAACCCCACAAGCAGAAAGGGCCTCAGAATTCTCCTACATGGACAGGCACTCAGCAAAGAAATGGACAGATCGTACAAACAGAACCCATCTCCGGGTACACAGCTTTAATTTCTCTCAGCCTAGGCATTTGTTTTGTTTTAGCACAAACTTGTTTTCAAAGCTTCTTTCTTGTTTGATTCATTTAATCTGTCACCAAATACTTATCATGATCCTACTATGTGTCAAGGCAAAAGCAACAATGGAGAGACTGTCACTGAAATTCATGAGAAAACATTCGGAAGGACAAAACTGATCACTGACAGAGATGACGGTGTTTCCTTTCAGAGGGAGCCTCGGCCGCTGAGACGACAACATTCCATATTGGTCATTTAGATACCGAATTTTCTAATGTATCTAGAAGGGGACTGTGTGATTACTTTTTAGTTCTTGCAAAGCCCAGTGATACAAAAAAAAGTAAACATTTATTTGCAGCATGTTCTTAATTTTCTTGAGCAAAGATAATTGGTTTCTAATTCCTTGTGAGAGTTCAAAGATTCCCCCAAAACTGTTATAACCCAAAACGAAGTGAGTGAAAATGAAAACAATAACACATGGGCTCATTAGAGAACAGAGAGAAGCCTGGTAAACATGCTGGAATAGTGGGGCTCATAAAATTTTAGTATTGTAGACATTACGTGGACAATGCAATTTTCAGTTCTGAGAAATAACGATTTTGTTGCTTTTGAAAACCCAAATATTGCATTTTGATTATGCTTTTAATTGAAGCACATGTTAATCTCACATCACAATATGGATCTGAGAAATACATCTTCCCTCTAAAATCTAGCATCACAATAAGATTATTGGGTAAGGAAGCAAAAAAGAAGGTGCCAGCCAGACCTACCACCATCTCCCTTTAAGTCATCCAAGAGTGTCAAAATTTTTTTATAGAAAAGTGGGTTCCAGCCGTACAAACACAAGTCATATTTCTCATGCTTACCAGTTTAATATGTTCTCGCTTCTGGTATTTTTCACTGTAATACTGTTCTTGTCGAAGATTAAGCAGCTGTTGCTGCTGTTTGTCCTTCAAGTCTATTAATTTCTGGGTCATTTCGGCATCCAGGGCAGCAAGATCTTGCTCAATCGCTGAGGAACCGTGGTCAGGGCTGCTGGGTTCCGATCTGCAGAGACACAGAGCTTGACTCACAAAACGTGCAGGTCATCACAAGGTAGAGGCAAGGTTGGTCACCAGTTCCTCCTAGAGAGAGTGCTATGTGTAGAAAGAAATATTTTGATAATCCACTTAAAATAGAGGTTGATACCTTATGGACAAGCTTAGCAGCCAAGGGGCTCCAAACACATTACGCGGATGAAGTTCGTGTAGCTCTAGGGAGAGGTAGGGGCAGGAGAGGACAGCCAGGAGACCAGGGGCCCTGGCAGTGGTGGAGAGAATGAGAATCCCCCCTTTAGATTATCTTTAAAATGTCTAATAAAGATTTGCAAAGGCTCTTATCTTTTTTTAAAAAATGTGGCACGTATAATGTAATTCCCATGTATTTTTCCTATAACAACCTCAGTACACTCTACACTGATCGGGGGAGTTGAGGAAGGGCCGAGTTTTGCACAGGGTGATGCAGGTTGAACTAAGAGTGTGTGCAGATGTCATGTGCTGGCAACCCTCCCAACTGACATGTTCTGCCTCTTGACATCTTTTAATAGCAAAGATAGATTATTAAAATAAATTTATTTGGGGGCTGTAGCAACTTCACTGATATCTGTACCCCCAAACAGCAGCTTCCTTGAAATGCTGAGGTTACAAGAGAAAGGAGGATGCCTCAGTTCATTCAAAAATATTTATGGGGTGCTTACCCTGTGCAAAGTAGGACTTCCTTTGAGTTATATATAGAGAATTAAAAGATATTTAGAAGTTTGGCAGTGATGTGGAAATAAATCAAAGCAGTTCTCACTCTCTCATTATTGGGTTAAAACATATGGTGTGAGTCCCTCATATTTTGTGCTCTTCTTGTAGGACACCATAGGAAAGCAGGTCTGCTCTTTTCATTTCCGTGGAAGCCTCTGCAGAAAGAAAACTAAAGCACCTAAGCCACCCAGTACATGGGATTCTGCCACTACACCTTTCACCTGTGGCCAGGTGGAGCGGGGAGAAGGTTCCTGACTCAGCTGGCACTAATTCCTGTTGCCTGTGCCGGCATCCTTGCTGTCATGCGGACAGGCACTTGGCTGATGTTGGTATCAGGATCCTATTTTGTTAAAGGGATGCAGAATTCCCTCAAAGGTTTCTGTTTGCAATGCCAAACAGGAATGAGCATGTGCAAGGCAGGATCACATGTGAGCATGGAGGTGGCCCTCCATCCTAGCATGAATATAAGGGTATTTTATCATCAGCGTCAGGTCAGGGGGTGTTGGGGAGGTGACCTCCAATGAGATACATTGATCATCTGTTGTAGCAGGGAATCAATGTAGCCAGAACACAAAGGTGCTTCTTTGATCGGCCACAACCACCACGGCAGAGGCAACACGTCAACTCTGATCAGCCACTCAACATGTGACGGCCACTCTCTTCTGCTGGCTTTCATGGCAACCCAGTGAGTAGGACGACTACCTCCAGTTTACACTGAGGATGCTCCAGTTCAGTGAGACAATCTGCCTAAGGACCCAGGAAGTACCCGCCACAGGGCAACTTATCCCAGGACAGACATTGGGGGAGGCAAAGCCTGTGCGCTTAAGAATCACAGCATCGTTGCATGCCTGTGTCTGGAGGGAAACTACCTTTGAAAGAGCTGCTCCTCACAGTATGCACAATGCTCAGCTGAGACCACAGATAGCTAAGTAAGAAACGAATCGAATGGATATGATGTCCATTTATTACTCTGAGGTGTTTTTAGGATTTCAATGTGTCTCAGTATAGATGGGACCTGTTCACACCTAATCAAACCTCAGTGCCTTTGCCCTTTGATGAAAAGTTTTTCCTGATGTATATTTTGATACTAGGTGGTTAGAGATTTTTGTTTGTTTTTTGAAGGAAAGTATAAAAAAATAACCAAGGGAACAATGTTTCTGCATCTTCTGTAAAAACACAGTTGAGGACATTATCCCGTTGCCTATTATTGTCTATATAAGATCCATGAGATGAATTCTTTTGTAATTTAATACCAAGAAAATGTTTGTTTCTCTTGGAAAGGCAAACAAGTTTCCTTTAATTAGATAAGGAGAATTATCTAACCCATCTGTATATCATTTTTTCAGAAGCTAAGAGCTAAATTCAGTGTTCAAGGACAGAAATTACATTAAATGGTTGGTACTGTGCAGTAGAAATATGACGGGGCCATGTGTTTGATGTTTTTCCACATGTGATTTAAAGTTTTCAGTAGCTTCCTTAAAAAGTCAAAAGAAATGTGAGATTAATTTTATTCATATATTTTATATAACCTAACACATCCAAAATATGATCATTTCAACATGCAATTAAAATAAAGTCAATATAAGCTAATATAAAAATGAGCTTTTTATATTCTTTTCTTTTTGTTTTAAATGAAGCCTTCAAATTTTGGTAAGCATTTTATACTTTCAGCACATGTTGGTTTCAGTGGTTTTTCAAGGGCTTATAAGCCACGGACAGCTAGTGACTCCCATACTGGACAGCAGGTCCAGATAACTCAGTCTGTGTTTGAATGTGTCCGTTGTTTTCCTTTTCTTCTTTTTGTAGCATTTTTACATATGTCTTCCATGATAAGTTACTTCAATACTCTACTGGAAATTTGTAGGATGTAACTAATGGTAAATAAATATGTGAATAAATAATCAATTACATACATTATCACTGAAGTAGAATTTTTGGAGAAGTTTTAGGCCAAGCTTTGCCCGAATTGTTTATGTCACCACAGGTAATATTAACGCCTTTAGCTTTCAGCTTCCTCCCTGTAGAAGGGGCAGTTCACCTAGATGGCTTCTAAGACTGCTCCAGCTTAAGAAATGATGACTTTGTTGCTTTTTAAAACCCAAGCACCTTTAAGCTAAGCACACGTTAAATCATATGTCACCATACAGATCTAAAAAAATGCCTCTCAACTGTCTCTATAACCTGGCATCGAGATAAGATTATTCAGTTAGGAAGTGAAAGGGAGGGTGTCTGACTCTTAGCTCACCAATGGTAGCTCACAGGCTCACATGGTTTCACCAAATGCTGTGATAATGTGCACATAGTGTTCACTGCTGCGTCCCCTGGGCATACAGTAGGCACTTGATAAAGATCGAATGAATGTGTGAGAGATGCTCTTCCCCATCAGTGTCTGGGTACAGAGGATGTGGGAACCCCCATCCCTAGATCTGTACAAGGCTTTGTAGGTTTCAGATAGGGCAGCAAAGGGTAGTTGAGATTTCTCTTTTCTAACACAAGTCACCTTTTCAACAAGGTTCTTCACAGGAAAATTTCATACTTGCCACATTGGCAGTTGTAATATGGGAGGTCAGACAACTGGTGTTGGGACCCCCAGGTTAGAACTCAAGGGTAGGATTTCCTGCATATCTATTCTCAGAATGTGGTCAATTACAGAAATTCAGTCTACAAGCACAGCCAAGCTGATGTGATACAAGAGTTGTAGAGAATGAAGGGAATTAATTGGGTGGCTTTCCCAAGATATGCTACAAACCATCAAAACTATGTAAAGGACTCTCTTCTATTGCTGTATAAAACAAACAAGAAAATACTTATTCAACTTACTTTTTCTTACTATCTTTTTTGGCTGTTTTTTCCAAAGCCGCCCTCCTTCTCAAATAGTCGTTCTGAATTTCATTGTATTTTGTAGTGTGTTCTTTGATAAGGTCAGTGGTTTTCTTGTGATGTCTCTTAACCAAGTCTTTCATTTCTTTGTAGTGCTTCTTCTGAAGTTTCACAAATGATTTCTGCTGCTTTAGCTCTTCAATAGTCTGGGCTTCCACATCTGCAACAAATGAGTAGACGAACAAAGAGATGTGGAAGGACTAGAGGTAAAGATGTAAGCAGGAGTATCAACCTGCTTGATGAGCATTATCTGTTTGATCCTAGCCAGCTGGAGCTTCAAAGCAGAAATTTAATGGCAAACACATCCAGGATCCAGCTCTATCACTCACTAGCTTTGTGACTGTGTTCCCAAATTTCTCAAAGACCCAACTGCTTCACTCATAATTTTTCTTAAAGTTTGGGTCTCCTAGAAACAGAGCCAAGAGTGGGATTAAGGTGCATGTGATTTACTAAGGGGTGCTCCCAGGAGGAGAGGAGTTGAGTGGAACAGAGCAGGAAGGGGACAGAGAGAAGCAAGGACATAGTCTAGCTGGAATCTGGCTTCTGCCTGACCCCACGGGCTGCTCTGGAGGGTGAACTGTACTATGGAGTCACTCTCACCTTAAGGCAAGAACATCAGCTTCTTGCATATTTGGAAAAGTCAGTACAGGGAGGCAGACCCTCCTGGACTGGGGGCTTCCTTTTGGCTGAGGGCAGTTTTTAAAAGAAGGGGATGCTATGAGTTGTTAGCAGCCAATGCTCACCACAGCTGGGAGGTGAGTAGACCAGATGGTAGAGGCAATCTACGTGGAGACCAACCACTTTAAGGATCAAAATATTTCTCCTACTTGCTAGGGTATTTATGGTGATGAAATAAAAGAATTTATGCAAAGAAGTTAACAGTTTCTGGCACTGTGCCTATAGAGGCTTAACAAATAATTGGGAACCTTCTACAGCACCATCTCCAGGGGGCAGTATTCACAGTATACACATTGTAAGTTTGCATGTTTTTCACAACAGCTCCAGGATAAAGCAGTGAAATGAGGGAAGGTCCCTTAATGTGACTTGCTCAAAGGGGCCACAAGAGTTAATGGTAGCTTAATTATTACTGCATAGTATTTCATCCAATGCCCAGAAAACATTTAATGTGACAGAGCTTGACCTTAAAACATTCTGTATTTTATTAACATAGTTCATCATTTCTAGAATAGGCATTATTAAAAATGTTAACATTTCTGAACTTAATATACATCATATAGACAAAGGCGTGTTGCAGTGTGTCTGCATTTTTCTTAGCAATCCATGAATAGTGGGGTGCTTTGAAATTTATGGTGTCCTAACTTCAGTGGATTGTCATTTATTTGGACCTAGATTAAGTCATAGTTCTTATGCATTCATCCTTTGATTTGAACTTTCTGCTTCCAGGGACAAAAATACATTATCATAAATACTTGCAACAGTCGAGAGATACAGAAATAATATATACCATAAATAACAGCAGACCTGAATAGAAAATAAGGTACCTAGTAGATAAATATTCAAATCAGAATAATAGTCAATGTTCCTCAATCCTAAAGTCCTTAAGCAATTGAAATATGACCGCCTTTTTTATGATGTTTGTTCTCTTGACAGTCAGTTCCTTTTGAGAAAGAGGCCAGGCAGGGAATCAGGTACATTTATTTAATGGTTTCCCTCGGGCCCAAATGGACTCATTACAGTTGCATAGTAACTTACATTAAGAATTTGTAATCTTAAGCAAATGTTGCATTTTTGGTGACAGATTCAATCCCACCTCTTTAAAAATGGGGTACCAGCTATGTCAAGTTAGCAACTGGATTCAAGGTGTTCCAACATGTGGATGAAAATCTTTGAATATGCTTGAACATAAAGTTAATGCCCACTTTATCTAAAGAAAAAAGTATCACTCATAAACAAGCCACCTGAAGATAATCACTACTAATATACTAATACACAAGTGTTGCCTTTTGTCTATGCATTTATGTATTTTTAAATAACATTGAAATCATGCTCAATTTATATTCTGTCTCTTGTCCTATGTGTTAAAATTGGATTGTTTCCTGTGGAATTAATCTTTAAAAACATGTTTAAATACATTCCTCAAATAATTTTTCGATTAATAGTTTAGGTGATATTTTGGTGAAACAGAAATCCATGCATACAAGTACATAAATCACAAATATACAGCCTTATATTTTTACAAAGTGAACACACTTCAGTAACCATCTTTTCTTCAACATTATACTCGTGAATCTTATACATGGTGGTGTGTGATTGTAATTTATTTCTACAGCTATATCCTATTTTACTCTGTGACAACAACACAGTTTATCTACCCTACGTTTATGGACATTAGGGTTGTTTACAGTTTTGGGTTCTTATTTATAGTGCTGTGTGTGTGAACATGTGTATAATATCTGTGAGTGGGCCAAGTTTTATAAACATTTTTAAGGCTCTACAATATACTGCTAATTGTATTCAAGAAAGCTTATAACAGTTTTAGTCCCACTAGTTTGAGGAATTCACCAAATACTTTATATTTCCAACCTGTATCATAGTCCTCAAACACTGTATATCCTACAGTCCCAAATGGTTCATATTCTGCATTTCTAAAATGTGGTTTATTGTCAACACTTTGGGAAGACATGTATTATTGTTCATGGGTCACATTTCCAGTAGAAAACTATTCGCTGATTCTAAAATAGCTAGCTTGTAAAATTATGTTATTTTTATACCAATAAGTTCTATCTTCCAGGCACTGTTACTTCTCTGTGATCACATTGTATAACAGCCTTAAACTAGGACCATCTATCCATAACTGTTTCTAGAAAAAAAATATTAATGATGTTCTTTTTCAGAGATGAAGGGGAGTCTTCTTTCCTCTAAATATGTACCCTGTATAGTATTCAGCTGCATCACTTACAAGAGAAAAAGGTAGTATTTACCTGTTAAAACACTCTGAATAAGATCTTCTGTTTTGGCAGGTGCCTTTACAGAACCTGAAATAAAAAGATAAAATAAACGGGCTCCTTTAACTTTAAACATTTGATTCTTCCTGTAAAACATGTTTAGTCCTTGAGTCTAAGTGTTTTCGTGGAGAAATTACCAATTATGGGCAAAAATTATTCTAAAAAAATATTCTAAGTAAGGTCTCCATTTTGTAACTTTGAAGCAAACCTGTATGAGTCTATACGCTCCATTCCACTTTGCAAATCATTTCAAGTCAGTTTCGGCCATGCTATTGCCACCTTCTGGCAAAATCAGGAATGGCAAGTGGTCTTTTAAAAATGGAATGCTCACCAGCAGGCAGTAATAATTGTTGCAGGCAAGATCCATTGATAGGCGCCAAAACCACTGGACAAAAGTTTAAGGAGAAACAGAATATTTGCATAGTCTCAAAGTATCTCCACCAAGATATCTATTAACTCTAAAGGGGAAAATCATAACTTTCAGTGGATAAATCTGGTAGAGGCCACTTCAATTAAGTGGTCCAACATCAGAAAACCCTGCAGAGGTAACCCTGACAAAACTGATGCTCTGAGAAGTGCACAGCACTGCTTCCATGATGTTCTTGCCAAAAATGTATAACTTTCAATCTAATCATGAGAAAACATCAGACACAAACTGAGGGGCATTCTATAAAAATAACTGGCCAGTACTCTTCAAAATTGTCAAGGTCATGAAACACAGGACAGACTAACCGACTGTCATAGATTAAAGGAGACTAAGAACACACAACAATTAAAGCAATGTGGGACCCTGAGTTGGAACCTAGAACAATAAAAGAACATCAATGGAAAGCAGATGAAGTTCAAACAAAGTTTATAGTTGAATTCGGAGCAATATGCCAATGTTAATTTCCTGGTCAGATGATCGCACCACGCTTCTGACAGATGTTACCACTAAGAACAGGAGACCATGTTTGTGATATATTCTGTGCCATCTTAAACATAATTCTCTAAGTCAAATTCTCTGAAAACATCAACTTAAAAAAAATCAAATGCTAAAATGCCGAATTTTCTTTTATTCTCAAAGGTATGTGACTATATTTAGTCACATATTTAAATGACTTTTATAGTTCAGAAACACTCAAAATATTTGTACTTGGTATATAAAAATACTCATTTGAAGATATCATTTCTTTTTATAAATCAAGACGTTATCTTACTATTATGGAGCTCAGCAACAGTCTTAAAAGCATAGGCCCCGGTTCATGAACATTTGACACAAATTAATTATGATTTGTTCTTTTTAATGTCTCACTCTCCCCCATGAGAAACACCTCTCCCTACCAAATAAGAATCTGGATTTCATCCCTGCCATGCTCTAGTGTGACAAGGAAGGTAGGCGACATGAAGCTACACCTTCATGGAAGGAAATCCTTTCCCCTTTCATGTGCTTTATTAGCCAATTCAACAAAAAGTTATCAAGTTTCTGTGCAAAGGAAGCATCAAACTGAAGCCTGTCCTGGGAAGCCTGTCATCCATTGGGGAAACAGGATATGCCTAGGAGAGATACTTGCCCAAAGCAGTCTTAGATTAAATTGAAGTTAGCTACACAGAAATCAAAGGATTGTTCCAAGAAGGGTGACATGAATGTAGCTTTGGCAGGAGTCCAGGAGCTCAAAGCAAGAATTTTAGGGTCACAGAGAACTGTGTCAGTCCTGACGCCACTCTTGACTAGCTATGTAGTCTTCAAGAAGTACTTCGTCACCTCAGAAAGACTGAAAGGAATTGGCAGAGACTTACTGAGGTGGAACCAAGAAGGTGCTTTAAAGCATAACTTTGTGAGTTGCATGAAGAACTCCCCACAGCCCCTGCCAGTGCATAGATCACAATCCATCACTAAGCAGAGACATGGGAAATACGGGCGATGTTTTACTGTGGCTTCTTAAGTTATCAGCAGACCCAGATGAGCACACATGGAACTCCCTTGGCATTCATTCATTCATTCATTCATCACACATTTCTGGAATTCCTCCTAAGCCCAAGCTCACTTAGTGCTATAGGTGACCAACTCATGCTACCCCCTCAGTGGCACAAATAAACTGGAGGCTCTTAGTCATGTGGTATAGCTCTGTTTCCAGAGTGTTTACCTGGAGTGGGTTGGCTGTGGAGAGCCTGGGAGGGTGGTTTGGGTGCCAAGGATGTAGTGTGATTCACTCCGTTTTCTGCTGGAGTTGTCCCTGCTTCACTCGGAGCCTCTGATGGTGTTTCCCCAGGATCAGCCTAAAATCATAAATATCCTTTCATTTTCCACATCTCTTACTGCTTTTTTAAAAATTACCTTCTAAATCAGCAAGTCTCCATTTGATAATTTCACAATTCATTTGGAGTCTGAAATATCAAATCTGAAACTGTCTGGAGAGCAAGGTAACCACAGCATGGTATGACTTGGTAGCTTAATTGTATTAAAGCCACTGATTTCTACTCCTGCTCAGGTCTGTGCCCTTTTGTGGTGCTCCCTTCCTCCCCACTGACGCTGGACCAAACCATGTGATTTGCTTTGGCCAAATGAGAGAGTAGCAAATTTGATGCAAAGTATTGAAAAGACACTTGTGAATTTTTCCTCCTTCTCAGATCCCTGCTATAGTGATAGAGGATGAGAGACACGTGGAGGAGAGCTGCACCTTCTAGCTTCTAGATCAACCAGCCCTAGCTGATTACAAACACATGAGTAGCCCTGTTAAGATGAGCTGAGCCTAGTCCGGATCAGCAAAATGGCCCTGATGGCCAAGTGACTCAAGAAAAATAATAAATAGTTGTTGATGGTCTGAGCCACTACACTGAGGGTTGTTTGTTATGCAGCAATAGCTAATTGATATGGTGGTTACAAGCAGATTTTGGAGCCAGACTTACCTGGGTTCAAATGTGGGCTCTGCCACTTATTAGCAATGGGATATTGATAATAAACTTATGAAATCTCCACTCCTTCCTTTCTAGCAGCTAATGCACTGTGCCCTAGCTATTTAGTTATCCGCAAAGAGTAAACATTTAATAAATGTTTGTTGAGTAAACATTGGTCTTTATAAAATAATTGCCTTGGTAATTACATACCATTTCAATGATGCTTTTCAATTCTCTAAATGCTCTGTAATTCTTCTCTTAGAATTGCCTTCCAGGTTCATGGCAGATTTTACTGACAGTGAGGCTATCCCCATGTTCTACTACTTTGTAGTACATTTAAAAAAAAAGATGTTAGGAAATAGCTGGAAGTAATCTGGAGCTCCATGCTGTAATAGTTTATCATGTAATTACAGACAGCTGATTGTGTCATATGATAATATTTTATAAAATGTAAGAATGAAAATAGTATCACTGATTGTTACAAGTGGCTTTTAATCTGTCCCAAAAGCATCTTTAAAACATGAGTTCCCAAACTGCTTTAAGTGATTGAAGATACTATTTTAATTCAACAAATTATCCCTGATTCTCTACCATGGCCTGCTCAGAGCTGGTGGCATCAAAGTGGAAGAGATGAGCCTGGGACGAGAGGGAGAGGTAGGAATCTAGACAAGTTAACCCAGGCAGCCAACAGAAGTCACTATGGTAGAGCTCTTGTCTTTTGAAGAATGACTGCTTTGGATGGGTAAGTTCTGGTATGGTTGTGTTACTTAGTTACACCCATCAGGAAAATTCTACCTAGGATCATTATGCCAAGGAGAGAGGTTGCTTATTTTTTGATCAGCAAGAAATTGCAATTGGAGGGGAAATATTTTCTTTGGTTCATCCACTGTTGCCAAATTTTTAATTAGGGAGATTTTGCATTAATAAAATTCCTTCCTTGTTTCTCTTGGAAAAGCAGATCAGTTAACACTGGGCCTACCTCCCACTTTGGTTTAGAACCAAGTGGTTTCTGTTCCTTTAGGACTGCTCCCTCTTTACTCATTCAGGATTTACCTGCCTCTCTCCTTCAGGCATTTGGGTTTGTGGGAGATGGCTTGAGAAGACTGAAATATCATAGATGTTTGATCA
Organism: Manis javanica; assembly: GCF_040802235.1. Lineage (NCBI taxonomy): Eukaryota > Metazoa > Chordata > Mammalia > Pholidota > Manidae > Manis > Manis javanica. Next base: position 34,032,986 of record NC_133160.1, on the reverse strand, counting down.
CAAAATTCATAAAGTAAGCACATTTATTTTGTACAGAAGGGTGTGAAGTAAGGGGAACATAGGAAAGACATAGGGTCACCAGCAGAGCCATCCACTGGGCCTGGTCCTCTGGCTTGAATGCAGTAGGGGTAAGGCGTCCCAGCCTCCCAGCTCAAGGGGTGCCTGTGGTCACCGAACTCAGCTGCCTGGGAAATGGGGAAGGAAGCTGCCCCTGTTCCCTGGGCATCTGACTTTCCCCATAACATTCAGGCAGGTTTCTGGAACTCTGGGCAGGTGGGGGGCAATAAATTAGATTCTTCCCAATGTGACAACTGGCTCAAATTAGCCTTCTGGACAAGGACGGGGGAAAAGAAAATTCTGATGGAGAAAAGAATGGAGGTGATGGAAAGCCAATTTGTGTGAAGGCAATAATGGTGGTGGCTTATTTTTACCAACTAGAATTAATGCCCTGGGGGTATCAGGCTGGAGGTGTAACTCAAAATGGATCCAGAAAGCTTATTTTTTGCCTTGTATCAGGTTTGCAGATATCCTGTGTAGCTGTATGTCCTTGGGAAACAAAGTCCAATAATCAACTTGAGTTAAGATGAAGGAAAAATAAATCTCTATTATCAAGGACATGTAAGACAAAGCCCCTACATTCCTGTAAAAGGGGGTGACTTCCACTCAGTGTCAGCTTATTATTGCCCAGGTTTTGAGAAAAACTGGAAAACTGAATTTTTGTGTGAAATCTCTCCATTTTAAATCATGGAGAAGCCAAACAAGGAACCTCTGCAGACTGCATTTGGCCAGAAGCTGCCCATCTGTACCCTCTGCTTGAAAACACAGAGTTTGCTTGGAATTCCGGGATTGCATTGAGGGAGCAATGGAAGGAGAGGGGAATGAGGGCCAGGGACCACCTGGCTGGCAGCCCGCCACTCCTCACCACCCCAGTGGCTGAACAAAGGTGGAGAGACAAGGGCCGGTAAGGAGGAGTTGGAAGGCTGGGCTAAGGAATTCTGGGGCTCCTTGTGTAGTTGGACATTTGTCAGGGGCCTCTTATGGTTTTCTGGAAACAAATGTTACTTATTAGTTTAGTGAAAATCTATAACAGCAAATACACCAGACTTGATGTTTAAAATATTTTGCTAATTAAGGGCCATGTATACAGATTTTAATTGACATTTCCCTAATGGAGATGGATAACAGATGCTGCCGGAGATCACCATGTGACAGACACTGCTACATATGCCAGCTTCATTGCAGTCAGTCTGCGCTTAGGCAGTGCGCTCAACTCCATTAAAAAGCAAAGAAATTGGAGGTGTTGCTACAGGTCTTTAAGGAAGACTTTATCAAAAATCATGTTACTTGCTAGAGGCCACACAGTTAACAGTGAGATTGGTGTTTAAATATGTGTCGTAGTCTTAAGTCTGTATTTTTCTACTGTATTAGTTCACTCTGTAGTCTATAACAACATAGGTAAATTTGCTGAGACACAGAGATGTATAATTGTAAACATTATTCTGGAAGACCTTACTTGGTTGCACTAAAAAGGCATTCATGTATAAAAAAATTAATGAGTCAAATAACACAGTTAAGCACAATAGCTGAAAACAAAAAAGTACCTATAATAATACATATTATAATGAAATTGTTATATATCACCTAAATTATATCAACTAAAAAGTTGAATAATTCCCACTCTATGGATATGTGAGTAGAAATGCAAAAGCCAAACTCCTTGTCCCACTCAAAGAATCAATAGAAGTCAACACTTGTGACTTTAGTTCTCCCCAGCCTTTTCCTAAATATTCTTTTTATGAGTTAGAATAAAATTAGCATGAAATTATTTCTCATCATACTGGAAACTATAATGGAAACAAAAGAACTAGAAACATCAGTTTTCTCGACTTAAATCAGAAACTCTTGGATTCAATTAAACAAATTTCATGGAAGGAAAATCCAGAAGATTGTATTTTGGCTGCATTAAATTTTGCTTAGCTGGGTAGAGGAAATTGTGTACAATGAACCACAGCAGAAGTAGGTCCCTGCCCTCTAGTGGCCAAATGAAAGCATTACAAAATTTTCCTTCAAAACATGGACTTTTAAAAGCCAAGATTGTATGAAAAATATTATTTATATTCTTCCTACTTACAAAACAAACAAAAGTATCTTTAAAATATAATACAAGTGGATCAGTAAATGAATAGCTGGAAAAACCATTTTGAAAAATGTTACAGAAGGAGGAGATGCCATTTGGTCTGCTAGTTGAAAAGATTTCCATCTTGGGCCCTGAAAATTTGGTTCTGATGATCAAGCAATAGAGAACCAAAGTTTGGAGAACTTAGTTGGGTAGCTAATAAGGCAAGTAAAGGTCTTCCAAACACCAGATGTGTGACTATGTATTGGGTCATGCTGTCCTGATGGAGTCACCTAAAAAGTACAATTCCTTCTATGCAGTCATTAGGATGACAGCATCTTGATTCAGACACCAGATGGGTAAGGGGAAAGATTATCAGTTCTTTCAGAATAATAAAGTCAAGGCTCATAATTTCATCAGCAGGAATTCCGCTCACTCAGGACAGTTGTGGGCAGTGGGCATGGCTTTGTCAGACCAGCCTTTGCCTCAAGTAATAGCTTCCCCAAACACACATACAATTGGTACCTTAAAGGTACATTACCTGAATGACTTAGATAATGTATCTGCCCCACATTTCTAGGACATTTCTAAAAACTCTCTCCTGATGTATGTGTTCTGAAGTGTTTAGGAATGAAGTGTACTAATGTTTGCAACCTAGTTAGAAATGCATCAAAAAAAACCCAATATGGAATAATGAATGGACAGAGAGATGGATAGATGGATATACATGTTTTAAAGCAAATGCATCAAAATTTAAGTTGTGGAAGCCAACATCACTTAACAATGAGAAACTGAAAGCTTTTCCTCTGGGAACAAGACAAGGATGCCAACTCTCCCCGCTGTTATTCAACATAGCACTGGAGGTCCTAGCTGCGGTAATCAGACAACAGAAAGAAATAAGGGGCATCCAAATTGGTAAGGAAGAAGTCAAACTGTCACTGTTTGCATATGACATGATATTGTACATAAAAAACCCTAAAGAATCCACTCCAAAACTGCTAGAACTAATATCTGAATTCAGCAAAGTTGCTGGATACAAAATTAATACACAGAAATCTGTTGCATTCCTATACACTAATGATGAACTATCAGAAAGAGAAATCAGGAAAACAATTCCATTCACAATTGCATCAAAAAGAATAAAATACCTAGAATAAACCTAATCAAGGAAGTGAAAGACCTATACTCTGAAAGCTACAAGACACTCTTAAGAGAAATTAAAGAGGACACTAATAAATGGAAATTCATCCCATGCTCTTGGGTAGGAAGAACTAGTATTGTCAAAATGGTCATCCTGCCTAAAGCAATCTACAGATTCAATGCAATCCCTATCAAAATACTGACAGCATCTTTCAGCGAACTGGAACAAATAGTTCTAAAATTCATATGGAACCACAAAAGACTCTGAATAGCCAAAGCAATCCTGAGAAGGAAGAATAAAGCAGGGGGAATCTCACTTCCCAAATTCAAGCTCTAATACAAAGCCACAGTAATCAAGACAGTTTGGACTGGCACAAGAGCAGACCCATAGACCAGTGGAACAGAAAAGAGAGTCCAGATATTAACCCAAACATATATGGTCAATTAATATATGATAAAGGAGCCATGGATATACAATGGGGAAATGACAGCCTCTTCAACATCTGGTATTGGCAAAATTGGACAGCTATATGCAAAAGAGTGAAACTGGATTCATGTCTAACTCTATGCACAAAAGTAAACTCAAAATGGATCAAAGACCTGAATGTAAGTCATGAAATCATAAAACTCTTAGAAGAAAACACAGGCAAAACTCTCTTGAATATAAACATGAACAACTTCTTCATGAACATATCTCCTCGGGCAAGAGAAACAAAAGCAAAAATGAACAAGTGGGACTGTATCACATTAAAAAACTTCTGTACAGCAAAGGACACCATCAGTAGAACAAAATGGCATCCTACAGCATGGGAGAATATATTCATAAATTACATATCTGATAAGGGGTTGACATCCAAAATATACAAAGAGCTCATGCACCTCCACAAAAAGCAAATAATCCAATTAAAAAATGGGCAGAGGATCTGAACAGACACTTCTCCAAAGAAGAAATTCAGATGACCAACAGGCACATGAAAAGATGCTCCACATCGCTAATCATCAGAGAAATGCAAATTAAAACCACAATCAGATATCACCTCACACCAGTTAGGATGGCCACAATCCAAAAGACAAACAACAACAAATGGTGGCGAGGATGTGGAGAAAGAGGAACCCTCCTACACTGCTGGTGGGAATGTAAATTAGTTCCACCATTGTATGGAGGTTCCTCAAAAAACTAAAAATATTAATTAATTAGAAATTAGGAATACAATTTGACCCAGGAATTCCACTCCTAGGAATTTACCCTAAGAATATATCAGTTTGAAAAAGACAGATGCACCCCTGTGTTTATCACACACAGCACTATTTACAATAGCCAAGAAATGGAAGCAACCTAAGTGTCCATCAGTAGATGAATGGATATAGAAGATGTGGTACATATATGCAATGGAATATTACTCAGCCATAAGAAGTAAACAAAATCTACCATTTGCAACAACATGGATGGAGCTAGAGGGTATTATGTTCAGTGAAATAAGCCAGGCAGAGAAAGACAAGTATCAAATGATTTCACTCATCTGTGGAGTGTAAGAACAAAGAAAGACTGAAGGAACAAAACAGCAGCAGCAGACACACAGAACCCACTAATGGACTAACAGTTACGAAAGGGAAAGAGACTGGGGAGGATAGGTGGGAAGGGAGGGATAAGGGGGAAAATGGGGCATTACAATTAGCACACATAATGTAGAGGGGCAAGCACGGAGAAGGCAGTACAACACAGAGAAGACAAGTAGTGATTCTACAGCATCTTACTACACTGATGGACAGTGACTGTAATGGGGAATGTGGTGGGAACTTGATAATGGGGGAAATGTAGTAACTACAATGTTTCTAATGCAATTGTATATTAATGATACCAAAAAAAAATTAAGGCTTAAAAACAAGGTGAAAAAAAATTTAAGTTGTGGAATCCAGGTGATCAATATATGGGTATTAGTTGTACAATTATTTTATTATTTGTGTGCATTTGAAAATTTTTAAAATAAATTATGGCAAACTCCTATTATTTTGAAGAGTTTATTAAAAGGAGTTAGAAGCAAAAGACTGCTTTCAGGGCTTTCAGGGGCTGAATAATTCATCTATTGATGTCAGTTTTTGCCATCATATAAAGAAATTATCAGCATTCTGATGATTTCTGTTTGTTGAAATATTAGTAACAGATGCAAGTCTACATGTATATGTGTGAATTTTTATTGTTAGTCTCTTCTTCCAGACTATAAAACCTATGAGAGTTGCTTATTTTTCTCATGATGACTTATACAGTTGTGTTAAAAAAAAAATCACTGAATCAATGAATGAAGAAATACATTTTCTTTCCTGCTCATATGTAATCAATATACTACGAATGACAAAGTCCTAAAACTAAAGAACCACCTAAGTGTTATGCTAAAATTAAAAAATTTTTGAGTGCATGAATCTATGAGTGAAGAGATGCTGCTCTTTCTAATTAATTAATTAAACAAATTAATTAATATCCACTCAATGAATTAATTTAATTCATTAATTGCAGCAGTTTATTTAGAAAGAGACTAAAGGGTGACAGGCTAGAGTTCTACTGACTATTTTATATGTACCGCTTTTGTTACCATTCCTAAAAACTTCAATTTACTAGCAATATTTTAATACCGTCTCCAAAGAAATCAGGGGAAATGAGCTCTTTGCAGTTTGGCAGAAATCATGGATTCCTTGTTTAAAGAGAACATAAACCAACCACCCTTTACATTCATCTTGTGGGAATGTATCTTTCAAAATAATTAAGACAAATCATTTTACAAAGACTGTGAAATGGTCAGCCAGTCAGAACAGATTCTGGACAATTCACTGAGAAGAGAATTTCTTTTGGGGCCCTTCACAGGTATCTGTGACTAAGCGGACAATTTTTTGAGCAAATGGAATTAATGGCCTTTTGGTTCCATGTTAATTCCACAGGAGGAGAGCCATGTGTGAGAGACAGATGTAGAGCTCCAAAGCAATGATCCTCAATGTGTGGTCTCTGGACCAGCAGGATTCAAACTTGTTAGGAATGCAAATTATTGGGTCCACCCAGACTTAGTGACTCAGAAACTCTGGGGGTGGGGCCCAGCCGCTGTGCTTTAAGAAGCCATCCCAGTAATTCTGACAGGTCTAAAGTCTGAAAGCCTTGCTACCCAAAATATGGTCTGCATCAACTGGAAGCTTGTTAGAAATGCAGAATTTTGTGCTTTGCTACAGATCTATTAAAGCTGAATCTGTATTGTAACAAGATCCCAGGGGACCTGTATGCACGTTAAAATTTGAGAAGCCCTGCTCTGAAGCAGAGTGAAAAACTTGGGCTTGAGATTCATGCTTCTATAACCCTTATTGTATCTGGCATGGTATGGATTACAATACTCAAGTTTCTGGATTCATTGCTGTTTTAGGCAGATGAACCCAAACCCCTCATTAGAATCCACTGAAATTGTGAAAACGGTTAGAGGAGGTATGTAAAAGCAGTGGAATTGAACCACTCTTTGAGAAGTTTTAACTCAAGTGAGTATACGGTCTTCTCTTGAGATTTCATTTAAAAAGATCCTAGTTCCTCTATTTATCCATCGATATTAGGCAAGTCACTCTAGCATTATAAGCAACTATTCCTTCTTCTGAAAATGGGGGCTCTCTGTTGGTTCTAGCCAGGGCCCAGTTTTATCCCAGGCATCCAGTACAAGCGTCCTGTAAACCTCAAAGCCCTAGAGAAATGAAAGGGACAGGGTCATTATCTAAAGGCCTTTTCCTGAAAGGCAAACTTTCTCTTCCTGTTTTATTGAATGCTTTCAAGTTCAGGGATTGTGAGAAACTGTTGTTTCTGTAAGTCAGCACTTCGTTAAATTATTATATGAGGAGGAAGATTCTCATTAACAGGAATTCAAAATAACCAGCAAACCTCATCTTAGATTTTAGTGCCAAGCTTTTGAGCCATGGACGAAGCATCCAGCATCTATCTGCCTTAGAAAAATTAAATATCACCCAAAGGCATTACTGAGTTAAATGCTATAACCTTTAGAGAGTACCACTTGTCTTTTTGGCTGTTGGGTTATCTTGCTGGCGAAATTCATCAGACCACAGGACCTTTTTCTTTTAAAATAATCAAATCCCATTGAAGCCACCCATGGTGCTATATGCTAATTAGGAAATAAACTATTTTAGATACACTTCAACTTACTTATAAAAACACATCTGACAACTTAAAAAGTAGGCATCTAGACTAATGAAATTTTAGTATTAGCAAACAGCTCTTCCTTTTCAACATCAAAATGATGTGAAGACCTCTCAAAATAGCTTCATTCATATAATGCACACACACAGAGAATGCTTGAAAAAGAAATTTTGGCCTTGAGGGCTGAGTAAGGGTTAGACCATCAGATACTCTGTCTTAGATCATAACTTTCCCTAAGGGTGGAATTCAAGCTTGGTGAATGAATGTAGCCTTTGTAACTTGGAAGTTTTGAGTGGGGGTGGGGGTATGTATTTTGGCTAGCAGCCAGTGTACAAACTAATCAAACAGAGCCCACATATGTAAACCTAACCTCTTGAAGAAGTTCTGATAATAGTCAGTGATTTAAAGGGGGAATTTTTGGCATTTGATTTAATGAAAAAGTCATTCAAAGGATGTTACAATTTAAGGTAAAAGTCTTACATTCTGTGCTCAGTCATCCAGGTAACCTGCTATGGAGGACAGAAAGATGAACACAGGCCTAGTCATTTTAAAGGTTACTAGAAAATTAGTTTTGTTATTGAGCTAGTACAATGTGGTGTAGTGTAGACCCTTGCTACTCAAAGCACACTCCACAGAACAGCATTATTCTATTGCCTGTGGCTTGTTAGAGATGCTAGGCCTCAGGCCCCACCCCAGGATCAGCATTTTATCATATGCCCTGGTCTGCAACTAAACTTCTAGAATTGTTGGCGTAGAACATAAGTTCTGGAGCCAGATTGCTGGGATTTCAATCCCAACTCCACTCCTTACTAGTTATATGGCACTGGGCAAGCAACAGAATCTCTCAGTGCCTCAGTTTTCTCATCTGTTAAATGGGAATAACAATAATAATTAAAACATACAGATAAGGTAAGAGTTAACATGTTAATCCACTACAGGGGTCAGGATGGTACCAGGTACATAGTAAGCACTCAGTGAAATATTTCTGCATTCCATGATGTGCCAGAACAAGTCACGTATGAATACTGCAGTTGGACATCAATAGTAATCACGTGATATTTTGCAATCAATACATTGGGTACTTTTTCTCTTTACAGGTATATTTAAAAATAGGAAATAAGAAGTGTTATTATTATGGTGGGTATAATGATGAGTCATTAAGCAACTCTATAATGATATAAAGCATTAGGGCTGCAAAATATTTTTAAAAAATTAAGAAGTTTGTGAAGAAAAAATATACATACATAGAAAACATGCTAGAAGGACATACATCAGAAATATTAAGAGTATCTGCAAAATTACTGAGGGACTTTTTTGTTTCTTTTATTTATTGCATTTTTGATTTTTTATACTACCTTTATTTGGAGTACTAGCTAGAACTATTATAAAGCTTTTGTTATGATTTAGATGAGGTAACTTTCTACAAGTTAGTACTAACCTACCACCATCCAGGATGACAATTTTAAAAGAGAACAAATAAATTCAGCAACTCAAATATCTATAATTCCTTAACTTTCAACATACGTATGTTGGAATTATATATATTCATGTGATCTGAAATAAATGTCTATTATTCAAAGAATGGGGAAATTTTCAACTTTGTTACTTATTTGGTTTGCAAATTCCTCTATGAAGATAACTTACTAGATGATTACAAATTGAGACCATTTTGCAGTCCAATGTAGTTTTTAATTTTCAAATAGAAATGACCTTTGTAACTACTAAGTTAAAAGGATTACACTAAAAGAGTCTTTGGTGCTAAAATAGAATCTCCAGTGCCTGCCACGTCCTAGATAGAATTTTCTTTTGAGAAAACCACAGCTGCTTATTTTCAGTGGCCTCATTCAAACAAACTTACATTATTATAAGACATGATAAAGAGCACACGGTGTTCAAAGGCGTGAAATGACTTTTCTTTCCTAGCATTAGATGGTTAAGGGCAAATTATCTTTTCTTATGTTTCAAAAATGAGGTCAGTTATGAGTTTAGACATTTCAAAGGAAAAAATGACCTTTTCTCTGTTGGACCATATGGAATCTAGGTGATTCAAAGCCTCTAAAATTATTTCTAAAATTGAACATGTCCAGATGTTCTCTAAGTTTAACCAACATTATACATTTACTGAAAATCCTTTCTGATCATCATTTTTAGGGAAGAAACAAAGAGAAAGTTTCTAAAATTCTCCTTTGGTATTTTTATATCCATTGGTGTCGCATTCTTCTCCCAAACAGCTTTTTGATATGTGCTCTGTGCCGCAAAGATAAGCCTTGACAGGACAGCAACATGCAAGGATCTCTGTCATGTCAATGGTCCTAAGGCCCCCACTCCTCAGAGGAACTTTTCTGAAATCGTTAGAGAAATAGTCTCTCTCAGGTGCCATCAGCAAAAATTCCATAATGAGAATTTTACCTCAATTGCTGTACCCTAGAAGCCGTAATTGTTGATTCTTAAATGTTGTCTTTAAGTGAGTGCTTACTTTTTGGATAGCTTTGTTAATAATAGGTAGGAGTTGATGGTGAAAAAGTATCACTTCTAAATAGTGCTAACTCATACACTTTTACTTGGAAGTGCTTTCTTTGAACTTCTATTTCTTAGAAAATAAAATACATCTAGTTGATTAAAGTGATTCCTGTTTTCTAATTAGAGAAGAATGACATTAGTAGTAATCTATTTGTATCTACACAAATTATCTTTACCTTGAATTATATTTTGTTTGTATGGTAGGAAGCTAAAGCAGGTAGAATAGAATTTCAGAACTTCTGGTAGATTTCTAAGGAGAGCTTCTAATTTCATACGGGTGTCTATCTATATGAGCAAAATGATAAATTCTTTTAATTGTCTAGTCTTACTTAATCTTTTCAAAGGCCACTAGAAAGAAAAACACAGTGTTATCCCTGAAGAAACATGAGAATGAAATATATAACTACTGTCAAACATAAATTCTCGTTCCCCAAATCAAAATATTCTTAAGTGTACTCATTCTTGAATTTAATTATAAAACTGCAGCAATTTAGCATTGTTTAGCATGGCACCCTATAAGCAGCATTGGACATGGAGATTCTTGAATACGGGATTTACTGAGAGAATGCGCTTAGAAGAAAACTGGACAGAAGTGAAGAAAGCAGGGTAAGATAGGTAAAGAAGATACGCCAAGACGTGGTCTCAGTTGGAGACTAGCCTCACTCAGCCTGATCCCATGCGGGGCTTCGGAGTGTGAATTGCACCACAGAAGCTGCCCACCCAGAAGGAACCTGAGCTATTATTTTCCTGATCTTTCATTCTCTGGGCATAGGTTACTCCCTTGCAAGAATAACCTGCCAGACATCTCCAGACAAGGTAGCTCCTAGCAGCCCAAGCCAGTCTGGAGAAGTGAGTGGCTGTGAGCCATCTGCAGCCGACCCCTGCAGCAGCCCCGCCAAGGAGATCTGGGCAGCACCTGCTTGGAGCTGTAAAGACACCTCCTTCTGTGGGCCCTGTACAAACAGCCAGTGCCTACACTAGCCCCTCACATCCAAGCAGGGAGCCCACGTGCTTTTCACTGTTTCTTTTTTCCTTCCTGAAGATGCTAAGCATAGATGTTAGAGGCACAATAACGAGAAGTATATTCATGTTTACATTAGGCATAACTTTCTAGCAGTGTGAAACTTCCCTCTAACTCCACTTACTGCGTAACACAAAAAGCATTATTCACAAAACTTTCCAGGCTAACTTTAAATTTCATCACAGAGGATGATGTGCCTATTATTCTTATGGGATACAACGCTCAAAATGTAAACAAGAGCCTGGAAAAGCTTTACTCTTATGTTAAATATGGTCCTTTAATTTCATTTAATTTTTGCTCATGTTCAGTTAACATCTTAGATCAAAAAGTTCTAAAATTTTATACAAACAACAGGAAAATAATCACAGGTGTGCTAAAAAATGTATTTACATGATATTCACTGAAGATCTGTTTAAAGCAATGGATAGCCAATAATAAGGGATGGAAAAAATAAATTATGGCATAGCTATATGCTGGAAACTATGATGTCATTAAAAGTCATGTGACAGAAAATTTTTTGATGACATGGAAAATATTTGCATTAAGTGAAAATAAACGTTTAAAATATAGATTGTAAATATCTCATTTCATAAAATGTACAATTGTGTATAAAAGGACTGTTGTATATACCCCATATTTACAGTGTTATTTCTGGGTGGCTTGGGTATTTGAATTACAGGTGACATCTTTGGGGTTTTCTTTCTTCATTTTTATTTTTAAAATTTGCTATGATAAGTCTGTCTAGGTTTCTTTTGGAATAAGAAAATATTATTTAGTAAATAATATCAACTTTAATGGACTTGCTATTAGTTGTAGTTATCCAAACAATTTTCAAGATTTTTTTCAATACTGATAGTTGTGCCTTTTTTCTTATCTTTTCCCCTGAATTTGTCACTCTGAATATTCAAGTGGAAGATGAAAAGAGATCATTTCTATCACCATTTTAAATATTGGTGTCATCTCTAATAATCATTAAATTATATTTTACTTTTTTTAGAAACAAAGGATTGCCTATCTACATAGAGGCTTTGTATTTTTAAACTTCACTTCTAATATTTCTAGACCTTTCCTTAATTATTCTTTCATTGTGATGCCTAATTTAGAATAATGTACCAATTATTTTGGGAATATATTTTATAATACATAAATATAAAATGTATTAATAAGAGTAAGTACTTTATGGCCCTCACTAGACACTGGATATTGTGTGGAATACTTTATGTGTTAGAAGAAATCACAAAAGCACTTTGAAAATCCTGCACTTTAAAAACAAAGGAAAATACTAAATAACTTGTATTTAGTCATTTAATGAGACACAGGATGGGCTCTGTTTAATGCTGTCACAAAATAAGATGCTGGTGGTGGCCAGAGAATGCCAGAAAAGAATGAAATATAAAATTCAGTCAATCATCTAGATGTTTGTGAGATGATGCTGAACTCCATCAAAGTGTTTTCCCACTTCTCCGGAGACAAATGATGTTACATAGACAAAGCCAGTGACAAATTGTGGAAATCACATTTAATGCCATGCATACGACTGAACATCCTCTCACCTCTTTCTTTATTTCTTCTTCATCTTCCAGAGTGAGCGCAGCCAGCTGCTTAGCTCTCTGCTCCATCAGATTCACATATCGGATTGGGTTTGACAAAGCTTCAATCACATCTAAATAGCAGAGAGGCATTTTAGATCAGTGGTCCTGAAGACACTGACAGCCACCAGCCATCCACCCATCCATACATTCATTCATCATCCATACAATCACCCATTCCTCCCACCACTCCTCATCCATATTCCATTCTTCCATATACCATGTAACTACCCACTCATCCATCCAACATTCTGGAAATGAACAAGAGTGAGGACCGTCTGCTGAAACCTCAGGAAGACTACTCAGAGAGGTCAGCACTGAAGCCAAACTGGGCAGGCTCCCAACCGGGATACCTCAATACTCTAGCTTTCTAGGTTTCTCTCTGAGAGTTCCATTCAGTCCAGCATTGGCCCACATACTTGTCCTATTTGGCCCAAATGGTGTTTTGTAAATGGAGACAGTTCAAAAAGCCTGAAACAACCCAAAATTGCGGCAATCTGGGTCTCACTCACTCACAATGCTATTTAGCGGCAGTGATTTGTGGCTGCCAACTTTGGAGGGGGTATGTGCTCCACGTTTGCACCATCTCTGTCCCTCTCAGCGTCTTATGCCAGGTCACTCGGCACTCTCAGCACTTAAACTGATGACTCCTGATTGACATCACTGTAAGTCAATTCTTCTAAACTTAGGGTTCTATCCATGAAAAAAGATCAGGGTTCTAAAACTGGCTGAAGGCCAACTCCCTGTGTAGACTCAGACAGACTGCTATACTATGAGGCAGCAAAGGTTACGGAATGCTGGACCCATGGGAGTGCATACCACTGATAAATACAGTCATTGGGACTTAATTCGAATTAAATTTTATTCACAAAGTCCAGAGCAATTTACCTCTACACTTACATACAAAAATAGAAAGGGATTCTGAGGCTGGTATCTTCTGCCTTTGTTTGGTCCAATTTACCTCCCCCTAAGCCACAAGAATATGGGTGACCCCAGATGGAAATGTCTGAATTAGGTTGTTTACCTGCATATGTATCTGGGACATAGTCTTTCACCTCTATGTAGACAAAGACAGCTGGCAGCATCAGAGGCTGGTTCCTCTCATTCCTCAGACAGATGTAGTGATAGCCTGGAGGGTGGCAATAATACTAGGTAACACACATTTTCTTCATAATGTTAGTTATAACACGGGAACACCTATGTGACAGAAGTGTTTATTTTAGGTGCCTTTGGATGACAAACGGGCCATGTCTATCTCATTTTCACTGCATGGTTTTGAGTGATAAGGTATTATTTTCTCCGTCAGGTAGGAAAACAGTGTTGATTCTGACTTTTTTTTGCCTTTCCATCTGTGTTTCTCTCCAAAGAAGAGAATTCAAACCTATATGTCACAGATTGAGTTACTGGTCCAAATTTGCCCCGCCCATGAATTCTTGATGTTAGTGATAATGGTGCAAGTAGAGGCTTCAAATACACCTGGAGTGTCAGGCTAGCCCTTATGCATCTGGGGGGCTGTAATGAGGAGTACGCACTGTGGGGGCCACTCCTCCTTCAGCCAGGGCCCTGAACACACAGACCTAACCCCAGCCCACAGGCTAAAGCACAGTCCCACGGCTGCACCCAGCAAACTCTGCCAACCCACACACTGTGAGCATGAGATAAAGCATTTGTCATAAGCCACTTGAGTTTTCAGATAGTTTCTTCCACATAATTATCCTGGTAAGGATTCATATACCATAGTGTGTCACAAAAACATGAAACTGTCAGATTAAAATAAATAACTGTATAACAGAACAACAAATCAGCAAATAGCTTCCAAAACTATTCACGTAGGGCAGTGATGGTTTCCCTTTACACTCCTAGTAAGTGCTTCTCACCACACCATCCTCACCTGGCCGAACTGCTTGTACGGGCAAGATCCGATGACCAATGAATTTACCTCCTTCTTCATAAACGGCTATCCTCAAACAGGCCAGAGAAGGAAGAACCACCTATAGGGACATTAAGGATAGTCATGGTTATAAGAAGGAGAATTCCTAGGGAAAATTATAAAGGTAGTATTCTAACAGGCCCTGCTTTTCTAAATCCAAGTAGAACTTTTGACTTAGCTAATTAATAAAAAGTTGCAAGGTGTGCTTTATAGTATTTTCAAAAGATTTTCAAAACATTAGACATTGATGTTTTATTACCTTGCCCTAATGAGGAATTTGTTCAACATTTACTTCTGACATGAACATTCTCAATGTGGAAATGACAAAAGTTCTGCATTTAAGTACAAATAATTAGTGGTCTTCTCACTATGTGAGCATTTTCTGTTACATTTTCAAGGCAAATTACTTTTATACTTTCAAAGCAAAAGCACAAATTTCCAAACAAAAGCTTTCAGGAGAGTCTTCAAAATGAGATTATTTCATGAATTTGTAAATTCCCATTTTAGCAACAAACAACTGCTCATTTTCTCTTCCCTCAATATAAAATCCGTAGAGTACATGGCTATGTCCCATGACAAGAACATGAGACCAAGTAAGTCCTTAAAAATTTATTTTTGGTAACAAGGGAAAATTGTCATTTATTGACTATGTTCAACATGCCAGAAAACATTTTATAAATGTGTTCAGTGTATCAGGGAATATTATAACAACTCCATGAAGTAGTCACTATTATTAAATAAAATTAATATGTGAAAAGAAAGCTGGAGCACAGAGACCTTTGGCATAGATATTCTCTTTGCAAAAGATTGTCTTTGTAAAGATGTTGGCTAGATAGAAGGAAAGGTAAGAAAATCTGCTCTAGCTCCCACCGCTCCCCTTTCTGTCTTCCTTTATGTGACAACTATGTGTGAAGATTTGCTTTTTGGTGAAGGCAGAGAGAAGGTCCAGTCGAATGTGAAAGGTTTTAACTTTATCAGACAGAATCCAGATGAGATAGAATGACCAGCTGCCCACTATGGACAGTGACTGTAACGGAGTATGTGGTGGGGACTTGATAATGGGGGCAGTCTAGTAACCATAATGTTGTTCATGTAATTGTATATTAATGATACCAAAATAAAAAAAAAGAATGACCAGCTGCCAGTGGCTAGAGATCCTAGGGAGTCTAAAGAAGAACGGACTTCCTTTTTCTTAGCTACCACAGCATCCCAAACCTCCCAGTCAACTTCACTGGAGTTACAATGAAAATATATCATTCATCACTTGTTTCATGAGAAGATATGAGTTCAATTCTTATGTCATTTTAATCTTCCAAATGAGGAATACTAGGGTTAATTGATTGACAATTCTGAAAGCCCTAATAAGTGATTCACAGAGATCTCAAATAGTTTTCAAGAGAGCTTTGAAAATGCTATTGCTTTATACCTGTGAAAATTCCCCAACTAAGCAACAAATAATTCCTCATTTCACTTTTTTTCAGAGTAAAACAGAATGTGCAGCTACACCTTGTGTCAAAGACATGAGACCAACCTTTTTAAACACAATGGGCTCCTCTTCCCAGACGGGATTGACAGCATTTCCTTGGGATGTTTTAGTTTTAAAGGCCTTCCTCCTTGTGTCCACGGGCAAACCGAACATATCCACTTCCACGTAAGTCCCAACTTTCTTGTCAGAAAGAAACTGACCAGAAATAATCTAGGAAACAATAAAAAAGGAACTTTTGTTATAAATGGACAATGATATAAGAGATAAGAGAATAGTTAGGTATAAATGTTTGAGGGTGAATGTTAAATCATAATCAAAATGAAACAGAAGCACAAATATGATTTACCTTTAGGTTCAAGAATTAGTAGAGGACATTGTAAATGCTAAGGTTAAAAAGAGCCAATTAATAGGATAAAGTTGTATAGGAATAAATGAATAAATAATAAAAGTTTGATGAGATTATACCTTTTGTAGTTGAGATACAGTTATTAAACATTAAAGATTGCTCTTCAGAGCCAACTGAATGAAAAGGGTTTTATGATACTTAAAAATATTACAAGAGAAAAATTCTCATTTTGACATAACTATAAATGAAATCAAAAGGTCACTTAAGAATTCCAACCAAACATGTAACATAGTAGAAACCTTAGCATTTAAAAAATTTCCTCCTATTCAAAGCATGCAATCAGAAGGAGGGGTTGTAACACTTGCTATTACAATTCTCAAAGTTGTTACACTTTATAGAAAATGCCACAATGATGATAAAAGGCAAAACTAAAAACAAATGTTGATTTTAAAGCATCAAGTCCAGTTTCCCACTCTTAACCACACCCAGTTACCCATCCACACAGTTAGGGGTATCCTTGGCCTCACTATATAAAATTAATAGATATATGGGGATAAAAGATTTCAAAATCACACATTCATAAAATATTTCCCATGTTTACCTCTTTTTCTGGCCCAGTTCTCAAAATCTGAGGGATCCTCAAGTGTGATAAAGGTAAATGGAGGCAAATGAGATGTCCTTCTGCTTTAACACCAACTAGGGGAGCAGTGCAGAGCATGTGCCTATGGAGCAAACCTGATAAAGATGGATTGTCTGGTTGACAAAGCTCCTTGCTGGCCAAAGGCTCTCTGAACTCAGAAAGGGAAAGGGGAAAAGCCCATGAAAGGGGACAGAATTACCAAGGTTATGGCTGGGCCAGAAATTGGATTTAGTGGTGGCCTGAGAATGGCCAGCAGCGGCTGACTAAGAAAGGCCAAAGTCAGCTGCATGCTGATGTGGTCAGACATTCCAAACAAGCTAGAGAGAAAGCCACCAAGGAGAGCTGCCTGAATTTGCCTGGGGACAACTCATTTCTCCTACATGTTCTCTTTAGCCTGAGTGGATGGGACCTGCTAGCAACAATTGGTTTAATTTGAAGTTCTGCATGAGAACAGCTTAGCAGACAATGTTTAGAACATGTTTGAAACCTCCAAGTTACATGAATTACCCTGGGAATTCAGATGCACAGAAGATTTTGTGTGCTTAAGATGTTTGATTAAAGCAGAAATCCTTAACAAAAATAACCCTAACCCTCAATGTTCTTATCAGCAAAATAGGACGGCAGAACACCATCGAGCTCACAAGTCCATTCTGGCACTACAAATTCTATGTCAGAGGATCAGAACAAAGGCACTCCAGGGATAAACTGCGTTTTGCTCTAGCTGTGATGTTAAAAGCAGGATGCTACTGAAGCATGGCACAGCCATGCAGGGAATACTGGCAACCCCAGAACAGTGTCTCCACAGTTTGCATTTGTCTGAGACTCTTTCTCCTCAACTTACTTTCCTGTCTCTATGTCATAGTTTTATAATTGTTTGTACTGTCATGGTGGAATTTTCAAGAAAAAAATAAATAAGTGAGCAAACATGTGCAAACAAGAGCAGTTGGCAAACAAGGACAAAATATTATTAGTTCGACCCAATGATTACAACAATTGAGAAGGATTCTAAAAATAATATTTTATTAGTGTGTGATGCTTAAGAGTTTACCTTAATCACACTTGACAGGAATTAAACATTCTTGGCTGAAAACAATTTCCTAAAATAAATATGATCTTGAAGCTCTAATTCTGCCAACTCCATTCTTCAGATAGATGGTGTAAAATAATTTCAAAAGATATAATTGTGAGACAAGTTATTGAAATTTTATTTTTAATCTTTGATATAAAGTGACATAAATTTTAAAGTAAAAATAGGCTCAGTCAACTTAGGGTAGATAAAAATTAGTGAAACTGTGACAGAAAATTCCTTACATAGATTTTCATATGCCTTTGATTTAGGATCAATTGGAAAATTGCATTTATATCTAACAAAAAACATTTCTTAGCTCTACAGTTAATCAGTTAAACAGAGAAGAAATGAAACTTTAAAAAAGTAAATGAAACTCAGTACAACAAACCAAAGGTTTATAGAATTCATATAAAAAGCTGTATATAAAAGTGATTTCCCATTCATGGTAGTCAAAATATTTTCTCATAGCTAAAAATTTTTACCTGCTGTAATCAATTTCAAAGACTGTAGAAATCTTTTTTAGAATTAATATTTAGGGTCAGATATAATTTTAAAGCAACTCTTTTATTTAATATAATTATATATTTTGTTATGTTTTAAATCCCTGGATACTCTGATAGATTTTCAAAAGCCTTGCTCTAGTAACTTGAGAGATTTTATTCAATATTTAACAATTTACTGAGAGAATACTTTTTCTTCTAATTTTGCTCAGTTTGGGTATTTTCCTAGGACTAATGGGGGAAGAAAAAAGGCCAGAAGATTTTTCTAACGTGGGTCACTAATTTCCCTGGTAAATTTCATGGTGGCAATATTACCCTAAAAGAAAGGACTAGCCGTGGTGAGTATCACCAACTTGTTTTATTGATTTAGGGTCTGATTTTTATCCTTTTAAAGAGAAGGGCTTAATCCCATTATCCTATGCATGTGGCTTCTGACTTCAAATTTGGATTCAGTCCTTAAAGAAAAAAATGTTTGAAGGAAGTGGAGACTTAGATAGCAACTACATTTTCAATGAATAAACTACTTCTTTATGCAAAATAGGTTATGGTCCCTCTTGTTGGGGACAATTCTGTAACAGAGGTGTACATACCTTGACAGATAAAGTGTTGGCCACTATCCCATCTACGATGCCTTCAGTGAATGGATCAAAATGCTTGTCAGGTCTTCTCATGAACTCTGGCTTTAATCGGTAGCCACTCTTCCCATTGTATTCATACATTCCCATGTTAATCTGCATAGCCAGGTCTGTATATCAAACACACAAACCTTATTGTGATTATATTTATACTTGAATCAAGAAAGCAAGATCACATTCTAGTCCACTTTAGTTCCCCTTTACAAAGAAATATTTATTCATTGTAGAAATTTAGGGAACATAAGAAAAAATATTGAGCTGTATCTCCAAATCCAGAGATAAACTACTGCCCACAGGTTGCTGTTTATTGTTTTTCCACTTTAAATGTATTTTGAAAATGCAGAATGTCCATTTCATTAATTGTCTGCTTTAATTTTAGCAGCTGTATAAAATTCTTTTGAATGGATACATTTGAATAAATATAACACTAGGCTCCTTTTTGGGCACATTTATGTGTTTTCTAATTTTTCACCACATAATGTTTTGATGAATGTCATTGTGGTGACATCCTTGAAGCCATCATTAAAAATACTCTTAACAGTGGAATTTTTGGGTCAAAAATGTGCATGTTGGAAAAGCTTTTTGATAAGTCTTGCTAAAATGCCCTTTAGAAAGCTTAAGCCTACTTTAAACCTCTAATACATGCATTTGAGGATATTTTTCACATACATCACTCATAAAGGATGCTATAATTCTTCCCTTTCTAAATTTATAGGAAAAAAAATTTCCTTTTTAAAATTTGCATCTCTTTGATTACCTACGACCAGTATCCAATTACACACTGACTTGTGTCTAATAGACAGAGATTACTGGTCAAAGTTTTTCTAAGACTGGGTGTGTGAAATGAAGATTCAGACTAATTGCAATGATAGGGTTAAAAATAAAAACATTTCAAAGCCGTATGGAATCTGGGAAGCTCTCATTTTTTCCAGATTATGTCATGACTCATCTCTATTTAGATGGACAATAAAGAGGTGATGGTAGAATTATTTCAAACTTCCATGTAACAGATCACTTTTAGAGCAGGGAAAACAAGTGAAACTTCATCTCTAGTGTTATTAAGATATTATAAGTGTGATACCAAAATTGGACAAGAAAAGAAAATGGTGGACTTAATCACACTTGTCAAATATTAACTCTACGAAATTGCATTAGCAAATCATATGTTCTAAAAAATAATACACAGCAAGCAAGTAGAATGTATTCCAGGAACAAAAGGATAATTACCTTTTAGCAGATATATTAATATAATTTATCACTTTTACTCACAAAAGAAGACATGAACACAAGATCATCCCAATAGATGTCCAAGAAATATTTAATAACATTCAACAAAGATTCCTAAAACATTATTAGTCAGTTAGGGCACATGTATACTCCTTTCACATGTGAAACAATACCTGTCTCAAAGTCCCAGCCCATATCTACTCAGTAATATCACAATGGTGAAATCCCACTAGTATTAGGAGAAAAACAAAAGGTGCTGACTCTTAGTACTATTATTTAATATTTTTCTAGAATAGTCCAAAGCACCGAGAAAAAAATTAGATATGATTATTGTAATTGTGTATCTGAAAAACCCAACAGAATCTACTAGCAACATAGTTTATTATAAGAGCTTAGGAAGATGATAATTTATCAAATACATTTATTAATAAAATAAATAGACAATATCACTATACAGAAATAATTTACAGAAAAAAATAATTTGTTACAAAAAGACTTCATCCAAAGAAAGTAGGCCTCTAAAGAGTGATTTTGTGGATATGAGAACTTTTAAAGTGAAGAGTAGAACATTCTTTCTGTGCTAAGAAAACTAAACATTAAATGATGTCAGTTTACTTCAGATCAATTTATAAATTCAGGGTGATTTTAGTCAACATTTCCTTTTTTTTTTCCCACTGAGGGAGAGGGAAACACAAACTAAATTCATTTGGAACAGGAATTGCACTGCAATGGCAAGAAGAGAACTGAAATTAATAGTGATGAAGGTGAATTTACACTTGCAGTTATTAAACCACATTAATAAACATTATAATAATAATAGTTATCAGCTGCAGGAAGGCAAGTTTATTAACAGAGAAGAATATAAATTGAGCAAATGAACCCAGATTAAAAACAACAAAAAGTCTACATCTACTAAAACGTAGTTCCAGATTAGTGTAAAAAGGATAGATTTCTTACTGAGATTATCTATCAAAATTAAATCTGGATGGATAAAATGGTTAAATTACAAATAAAAAAGAATCCACGATAGGAATAGGAATAAGAATAAATATGGGTGAGATCTTGGGATGGGGAGTCTATAAGCATAAAAGTAAACCAAGACTCTGTAAAATAAAACATTAATCAACACAATCTTATCTGTTTCACAAAATAAGAAAACATGCTCTTTATATAATAAGTGCTATACAGATGACATAGTATTGTACATAAAAAACCCTAAAGAATCCACTCCAAGACTATTAGATCTAATATCTGAATTCAGCAAAGTTTCAGGATACAAAATTAATACACAGAAATCTGTTGCTTTCCTATACACTAAAGATGAACTAGCAAAGGGAGAAATCAAAAAAACAATTCCATTCACAATTGCATCAAAAAGAATAAAATACTTAGGAATAAACCTAACCAAGGAAGTGAAAGACCTATACTTTGGAAACTCCAAGGTACTCATGAGAGAAATTAAAGAAGATACCAATAAATGGAAACATCCCATGCTCATGGATAGGAAGAATTAATATTGCTAAAATGGCCATCCTGCCTAAAGCAATCTACAGATTCAATGCAATTCCTATCAAAATACCAACAGCATTCTTCAATGAACTAGAGCAAATCATTCTACAATTCATGTGAAACCACAAAAGGCTCCGAATAGCTAAAGCAATCCTGAGAAGGAAGAGTAAATCTGGGGGGATTACACTCCCCAAATTCAAGGTCTACTACAAAGACACAGTAATCAAGACAATTTGGTACTGGCATGAGAACAAAACAATAGACCAACGGAACCGACTAGAGAGCCCAGACATAAACCCAACCATATATGGTCAATTAATATATGGAAAAGGAGCTATGGACATAAATGGGGAAATGACAGCCTCTTCAATAACTGGTGTTGGAAAAACTGGACAGCTACATGCAAGAGAATGAAACTGGATTATTGTTTAACCCCATACACAAAAGCAAACTCAAAATGGATCAAAGAACTAAATGTAAGTCATGAAACCATAAAACTCTTAGAGGACAACATAGGCAAAAATCTCCTGAATATAAACATAAGCAACTTTTTCCTGAATGCATCTCCTTGAGCAAGGGAAACAAAAGCAAAAATGAACACATGGGACCACATCAAACTAAAAAGCTTCTGTAAGGCAAAGGACACCATCAACAGAACAAAAAGGCATCTTACAGTAAGGGAAAATATATTGTGAATGACATATCTAACAAAGGGTTAACATCCAAAATATATAAAGAACTCACAAGACACCCAAAAAGAAAATAACCTGATTAAAAAATGGATGGAGGATATCAAGAGACAAGTAATTCTCCAAAGAAGAAATTCAGATGGCCAACAGACACATGAAAAGATGCTCCACATCACTAATCATTAGGGAAATGCAAATTAAAACCACACTGAGATACCACCTCACACCAGAAGGATGGCCAGCCTCGAAAAGACTGAGAACAACAAATGCTGGCAAGGATGTGGAGAAAGGGGAAACCTCCTACACTGCTGGTGGGAATGTAAGCTAGTTCAACCATTGTGGAAAGCAATATGGAGGTTTCTCAAAAAATTAAAAATAGAAATACCATTTGACCTGGGAATCCCACCCCTTGGAATTTACCCAAAGAATACAAGTTCTCAGATTCAAAAAGACATATGCACCCCTATGTTTATCTGCAGCACTATTTACAATAGCCAAGATATGAAAGCAACCTAAGTGTCCATTAGTAGATTAATGGATCAAGAAGAGGTGGTACATATACACAATGGAATACTATTCGGCCATAAGAAACAGATTGTACCATTTGCAACAACATGGATGGATCTGGAGGATATTATACTCAGTGAAATAAGCCAGTCAAGGAAAGACAAGTGCCAATGATTTCTCTCATTTGTGGAGTATAACAAAAAAGCAAAACTGAAGGAACAAAACAGCAGCAGACTCACAGACTCCAAGAAAGGACTAGCTGTTACCAAAGGGGAGGGGTGTGAGAGGGCGGGTGGGGAGGGAGGGAGAAGGGGATTGAGGGGTATTATGCTTAGTACACATGGTGTGAGGGGTCATGGAGAAAACAGTGTAGCACAGAGAAGGCAAATAGTGAATCTGTGGCATCTTACTACACTGATGGACAGTGACTGCAATGGGGTATGGGTGGGGACTTGATAATATGGGTACATGTAGTAACCACATTGTTTTTTTCATGTGAAACCTTCATAAGAGTGTATATCAATAATACCTTAATTAAAAATTATTTTTTAAAGTGCTATTAAAAATGAAAAGGGAGAACCAAGATGGTGGCATGAGTAGAACAGCAGAAATCTCCTCCCAAAACCATATACCTTATTGAAAATACAACAAATACAACTATTCCTAAAAGAGATACCAGAAGACACAGGACAACAGCCAGACTACATGACTACATCTACATCTGTGTGAACCCAGCGCATTGCAAAGGGGGTAAGATACAAGCCGTGGCCCAGCAGGACCCGAGTGCCTCTCACCCCAGCTCCCAGCAGGAGGAGAGGAGTCAGAGCGGGGAGGGAGAGGGAGCCCAGGACTGCTAAACACCCAGCCCCAGTTATCCGCACTGAGAATGCAGACATTCAGTGTGTGAGGTGCTGGGTACTAGGGAAGACCTGTGAGCGGGTCCCCACAGCCAGCACCCCAGGGACAAAGAAAAGCAAGTACTTTTTGAAAGTCTTAAAGGGAGAGGGACCCCACAGCTGGAAGGACGCGTCCCGGGACACTAAGCCCAGCAGCTGTGAATCCCAGGGAACTCTGGGTGCCCTAACTTCCTGGGTGGCAGTGCAGTTTGGAGGCCCCTCACAGCAATAAACAGCCTCCCACCTGTTCCCCCTCTGACACGGCTCTGCCATATTGGAGAAGCAGCCTGAGGCTAGCCACACCCACAGCAACTGCGGAGCTCCAAAGAATTAGAAACCCTGCCTGCACACAGCTCCCCAGCACAAGCCGCCAGGGTTCGCTGTTCTGCCAGGAGAGGAAGGCCACAAACCAGCAAGAAGGGACTTTCTCTTAGCCAACACATGCGCCAGCTCCCCACAAATACCTCTATTGCCATGAAAAGGCAGAGAATTTGATACAGACTAAGATCACAGAGGCAAACCCTGAGAAGGAGATAGACCTAACCAATCTCCCTGAGAAAGAATTAAAAATAAAGCTCATAACCATGCTGATGGAGCTGCAGAGAAATATGCAAGAGCTAAGAGCTAAGAGCTTCTGGAAGGAGATTACAGAAATGAAACAATCTCTGGAAGGATTTATAAACAGAATGGATAAGATGCAAGAGGCCATTGATGGAATAGAAACCAGAGAACAAGAATGCAGAGAAGCTGACGCAGAAAGAGATAAAGGATCTCCAGGAATGAAACAGTATTAAGAGAATGTGTGACTAATCCAAAAGAACAATATTTGCATTATAGGGGTACCAGAAGAAGAAGAGAGAAAAAGGGATAGAAAGTGTATTTGAAGAAATAATTGCTGAAAACTTCCCCAAACTGGGGAGGGAAATAATTGATCAGACCACAGAAGTACACAGAACCCCCAACAGAAGGGACCCAAGAAGGGCAACACCAAGACACATAGTAATTAAAATGACAAAGATCAAGGACAAGGACAGAGTTTTAAAGGCAGCTAGAGAGAGGAAAAAGGTCACCTACAAAGGAAAACCCATCAGGCTATCATCAGACTTCTCAACAGAAACCTTACAGGCCAGAAGAGAATGGCATATATTTAATGCAATGAAAGAGAAGGGCCTTGAACCAAGAATACTGAACTCAGCACGATTATCATTTAAATATGAAGGAGGGATTAAACAATTCCCAGACAAGCAAAAGTTTAGGGAATTTGTCTCCCACGAACCACCTCTACAGGGTATTTTAGAGGGAGTGCTCTAGATGGGAGTACTCCTAAGACTAAATAGATGTCACCAGAGAAAATAAAATCACAGCAAAGAAAGCAGACCAACCAAATACTGACTAAAGGCAAAAAATAAAATCAACTACCCACAAAAGCAGTTAAAGGAAACACAAAAGAGCACAGAATAAAACAACCAACATATAAAGAACGGAGGAGGAGGAATAAGAGGGGACAAAAATAAAGAATGACCAGATAGTGTTTAAAAAAGCTCAATAAGTGAGTTAAGTTAGACAGTAAGATACTAAAGAAGATAACCTTGAACCTTTGGTAACCACAAATCTAAAGCCTGCAATGGCAATAAGTACATATCTTTCAATAATTACCCTAAATTTAAATGGACTGAATGCACCAATCAAAAGACACGGAGTAATAGAATGGATAAAAAAGCAAGACCCATCTCTATGCTGCTTACAAGAGACTCACCTCAAACCCAAAGACATGCACAGACTAAAAGCCAAGGGGTGGAAAAAGATATTTCATGCAAACAACAGGGAGAAGAAAGCAGGTGTTGAAGTAGTAGCATACAAAATAGACCTCAAAACAAAGAAAGTAACAGAAGATAAAGAAGGACATTACACAATGATAAAG
Source organism: Manis javanica (assembly GCF_040802235.1). Classification (NCBI taxonomy): domain Eukaryota; kingdom Metazoa; phylum Chordata; class Mammalia; order Pholidota; family Manidae; genus Manis; species Manis javanica. The sequence continues at coordinate 34,007,071 of NC_133160.1, read as the reverse complement.
GGCTCAGTCCAACAAGAGAATATAACCATTATAAATATATATGCACCCAACACAGGAGCACCAACATATGTGAAACAAATACTAACTAAAGGAGGAAAGAGAATGCAATGCATTCCTTTTAGGAGACTTCAACACGCCACTCACTCCAAAGGATAGATCTACAGGACAGAAAATAAGTAAGGACACAGAGGCACTGAACAACACACTAGAACAGATGGACCTAATAGACATCTATAGAACTCTATATCCAAAAGCCACTATTTACAATAGCCAAGAAATGGAAGCAACCTAAGTGTCCATCAGTAGATGAATGGATAAAGAAGATGTGGTACATATACACAATGGAATATTATTCAGCCATAGAGGAAAACAAATCCTACCATTTGCAAACAACATGGATGGAGCTAGAGGGTATAAATAAGCCATGCAGAGAAAGACAAACACCAAATGATTTCACTCATATGTGGAGTATAGGAACAAAGAAAGACTGAAGGAACAAAACAGCAGCAGAATCACAGAACCCAAGAATGGACTAACAGTTACCAAAGGAAAAGGGACTGGGGAGGATGGGAGGGAAGGGAGGGATAAGGGTGGGGAAAAAGGAAGGGGTTATTACAATTAGCATGTATAATGTGGCGGGGGGCATGGGGAGGGCTGTGCAACACAGAGAAGACAAGTAGTGATTCTACAGCATCTTACTACACTGATGGACAGTGACTGTAATGGGGTTTGTGGGGGGGACTTGGTGAAGGGGGGACCCTAGTAAACATAATATTCTTCATGTAATTGTAGATTAATGACAACAAAATTTTAAAAAAATGAAAAGGAAAATTAGTGATAGTCTTGAATAGGCAATTCATAAAAACAGAAAAATAAAATTCAAAACACGTATTTACATGGTTGACCTAAATGATAATCAAAGAAGTGAAATTAAAAAAACAGTGAGATATTTTTTCTGAAATTTTATTATTGTTATTATATTATTATTTAATGATAATATTTAACGAAGATTTCAAATGAGAAGGAACACACCATATCATACATTGCTGAGAGAGGAGAAATCTAATGCAACACATTTTTTTTAGTTTTTTAAACTATTTTTATTGGATTCATATATGTATACATTCTAAGTCAAGAGAAACACAAATTGTTATAAAAAAGCAGGCTTCCACTTCTCTATAAAAGCAAGCACTCACTGCATTTTTAGCTGATGATAGGTTTTATTTCCCTTCATGGCTCTAAATGAAATGTTTGTATTGCTGTCTCTTGATCTTTCCAAGTTCAGCTATTTTTCTGTTGACGTCTACAGAAGATGAGGATTGAGCTCTCTTCACTCCTGCCCCCATTCCTTCTGCCTCCCCATTATCTCTATAAAGTTATAATCTTTGCTCAGTTACCTTGTTTTGACTCCATAAATGCCATTTAGTGCAACATTTGTGATGGACAATTTGGCATTCTGCACAAAGGTTCTTAAAACTTTCAAATCTTTTAACAATATTTCTATTTTAGGAACTTTTCCAAAAGAACATTGGGAGACAGACTTGACAATTTATACTCAAAACAGTTCCCAGAGCATTATTTATAGTAGAAAAAATTTCCTAATGTTCAATGACAGGAAATGGGTTTTAGTTAATTGTAAAATGTGCTTAATATACAGCTATTAAAATTCATGTTTCTGTATAGAATTTAAATGTGTGTATTTTTAAAAAGGAATTAAGTGAAAAAGAATGTATATCCACAATCAAAAAAACTTAAGACTACAAAGCCAAAAATGAACAGTGTTAAATCTCTGAGTGGCAACATTCCTGGCAGTTTTATTTTTTTCTTTACACTTTTTTTGAATTTTCCAAATTTTCTGCAATACATGTTGCTTTAAAAAGTATAAACATTTTGGTTTGAAAGTAGCGCAAGACCAGTAGAAATAAAGGCTTATTTATAAACTACAAAAGACAATTTCTCCATTTTAAAACTCAGATTTTTTTTTTTGCATTGATAATTCCTTCACTGAAACTTCTTACAATCAAGTTTTTGCAATCAAGTGTGGCAATTCTTTTCTCCTTGGGAATGGCTTTTGGACACTTGGAAATGTGGCTTTATGGCAGAACAGAGCCAAGCTCTACTTACCCACTGTTTGGAAATTCAGTGCCACCATCTGACAACCTGCATTCCAGAAGAGCTGAGGCATATAGTTGGATGAATCCACACGTGTTCCTTTTGGATATATCCTGCTAAGCTGCATTTTGTTATATCTGGACCATCATGTTAAGTAGTGAATACAATTATAAAAATAATGAGCCAATACTATTTACTGAGAGGTCACCTTCCATAGTTCTCCACGGGGGAAATGAACTGAATATTGATAACCTCACTGGACCAATGGATGTAATTTTAAAAAGGTTTTTGAACAAACAGAATAAACGCACTTTTATAATATAAACGTAGCATCACTTCCACAAAGCCTTGTGGGTGAAAACTATTGAGGTAGCAAAAAGGTTGAGTCAAAGACAGTGTGATTCTTGTGGCGATTATTAAGAATGGGCTTAATGATTAAAGACACATGAGGAAACTCAAGCGTGTCAAATCAATGAGAGAGGCGGATACTGTGTTTGGAAGAAGCAGATACGAACTACGCAGCTATTTTTGAAATGCTGTCTGCTCATTTTCTTAACCTTCTCTGGGAATGCTATTTGTCATGACTATGGTCCTTTTTATGATTGATAACAAGGTAAATATACCTCAGGTTTTGGCCTTGTTCTGTATTTTGGTTCTTACTGTAATCAGCTTTCCATCCTGAGAACCTTTTAGCTATTGAGCACTGATTTGCCATTAACACACCACTGACTATTCCCATTACCAGATTTGGTACAGATTAATAACTAAGGTGCTGAGCTCAGGAATGGGAGTTAGGCCAAACAGAGTTTGAACCTTAATTCTGGAACATGCTAGCTGTATGATCTAGGGCAAAGTTTTACTTTTCCATGCCTCAGCTTTTTATAAAAATGAGATCAAAAAGAGATGGAATGATTCCTACATCACAGGGCTATTGCAAAGATTACATGACATAAGACACACAAAAGGTCCATCACAAAGGCAGTAATTAATAAATACTAGTGATCATGACTTCATACTAGTGTAGTATGACTTTATTTATGGAGTTAACATTTACTCCCTCTCCTATTGTTGATGAGTTTTAAAGGTGACTTTTTTTTATTCTACGACTATGAAATTGAGCTGTTTGGGACACTTAGTACACATTTTATAAAAAAAAAATGTGAACGCCTGTTTCATTTTATTTTGATTCATGGATAAAAATAAAAAGGTTTTTTGTCAGGATTATTAACAAAACCATCATTAGTAATATATATTTATATTATCATCATTATCTCAATTATTTTTTGATTACACATGTATTACATGTAAGGATGGGGCATGCCAATGCATATATCTCACATATATCTTACATATGTATAAAGCACCACACAACACAATCTTTACATATGTTGTCCCTACCTTAAGCAGCGAGCTGTAAAGCTGGTACCATTACTTGTTTTACGGAGGAGGGAAGTCAGAAGGATTAAGCACATTGCCAGAGGACAAAGAGCTTGATGGTGTGAAAATGACCTTGGAATCTGGGCTTCCTTTACTTCAAGGCCAGGTCTCTTTCCATCTGCCAGGCTGCCCCATTCATTATTGCACATAAGACCTGAAACTATTTATTACTCCCAGGAGACAGACTGAAGTCATTTAATGTACCTTTCTCTTTACTAAGAACACAGATTAAACAAATAGCACAGGACTTCAGTTGTGCTAACTTGGTAGACACCCGTCAAATCAAGGATACTCTACAAATTCCACCGGAGACTTCGTCAGTTGCTCAAGTCCTTTGGTTTCCACAAAGGAAGACATTTCAAAACTTTTGTTTCTTTCTGAGATGACAACCAAAAAAAAAAAAAAAAAAAAAAGAAGTGAGGAATATAAAATGCATCATTATAAATGATAGCATAAGTAGTAGGCCAATGCTCAGTGAGGTGGAGGGCAAAATCAATCCTCAAATCACTTTTATATTCTTTTTATTTTATTTTTTCAGTGAACTATTCACCTGTCACCCAAGTTGAGGCTTCGTTGCTTTTTCTGGGTCAGATATGCCTGTGGCTGTGCAAGTTCAGGACATGGAGGCATGAGGATGGGGAAATGAATGTTAGACGTGGCCAGTGTGGCAATGGAAGCTGTTCTTTCAACCGAGCAAGGGCCCTGCAGGAATCTTTGGTTCTAAATCCCTTCAGACTGGATTCTCGGGGCCATTGCTGAGGATGAACGGAAGAGACCACATGTGTATTTCTGCTAGATACTGACTCTCTCTTAGACCCACGTTGTCATCATCTCAGTTTGTATATACTGTTTTGGTTCAAACAACTCATGTGGCATTGGAATTATGGTATTTCAAAGCAAAAGGATCCTTGGAAAATTTCCAGTCTGATGGCCTCATTTTCAGATTAGATAACAGAGGCCAGGGACATGAATGCATTAGAGGCCTCAATATTCTTGAACACATGAGCAGCTTTTTGAAATCCAAGCTTCCAATTTGAGTGAGAGAAACAAAGTTATCTTAGTTCAGAAAGACTAATTATGAAAAGCCTTTTCTGTCCTCTTCCCAACTGAAACTCAAATTGTTATATACAATTTGATTATATACAGTTATATAATTGTATATAATATATTCAGTGTAAATATAACTGTAAATTAAATAGAACTGTGTTACATAAGGTTGTTAAAATCTTTCAACTATAAATTTTAAAGTTGAAAAAACCTAACATAATTATAAAGGTAAAACTATATTATATAAAGTAAATATAACTGTGTATTTGGCTATATATAGTTATATTTAAGACGAATATCATCCAAAGTGGTCAGATAGCTCTCAGTTTTTTAGATGGAGTTACCTTTGATGCATTTTCCCTTTTGACGCCCACTTTCCATAGTTAAGACCTCATTCTTCTTCCTAATCATTCCCAGACTCCTTTATCCATCTCCTCACCTTCCCCAATTTAGCCAGCTCTAAGGGAAATGCTTAGCTCCCTTGTTTTGGTCCATCAAAAATCTTTCATATAATTTGTTTTAAGCATGATTGCTAATTAAAATTAAGCCAATTTAAGGGGTACTTTGGAAAACAAGGGCAGTATTCTTTTTTTTTAAGTGATAGAGTGATATAAAACACATAGAAGAAAATACCTGCTTGTAAATCTTTGGCTGATGACATTCTTACCAGGTTCTGAAGGGACTTAGATGCATCAGCTCCTTCTCAGTCTGACTACTTATCTAGGAGTTTTTCACTCATGAATTAGGAAAACTCATTTTACAGCTAATGAAAGTTATGCTGTACCACAACTTGTGGTGAGAAGCATCAGGAACTATAACATCAAAGAAAATGTTGAAACCTTTCATCTATAAACTGTACTGGAAGTTATTCTTTGTTGTAGATATCGAGACACCATATGCCAGTATGTTAAGACTCTCTGGCAAAATTACACAATTATACATAAGTGTGTTATATAAAGACTTGGATTTTGATACACTTAAAACTATTCTTTATAAGAGGCTGCAGTGTTTTAAACAGAAGAGCACTGTTTATAAAAGTGGCTAAAATGTCCCAAACATTCTCTTAACCTGACAGCATCTTGTTTCATGCAAACATAAAGGGCAAATTTATAAAAGGGCTCTTCTCTCTAAGTGGAAAAATGAAACTTTTCTTTGCATCTAATACAGATAGTGGTTTGATGAAGAGAAAATAAAAAATTACATGAATGCTATAGGTCCCTAAATATACAAAACGTGGACTGCACAAATGCAATGTGGGTGAATTGATTGATTGGTTCTATTTCTAATAATCAGTGCTCATCAAGTCTCTAGGCTGCTTCCCTTCTGAGGGACAGGCACATAGTTTGTTTCAACCAGGTCGCTTATATAAGGGATGGACCCTACTTTGTTGTTGCATATTAAAACAAATGTATAAGTCTCAATTAGCTGTACTCTGGTTTAATATCTTTCAGATAACCATGTACAGCCTTGTTAAGTATTTTGGGGAAATGTGGAATATTTTCTCATATGGTTATTATTCTATATGTGTTATAGGTGTATATAAACAATCTATGTAAAAATCAGATAGTCAACTCATATATATATATATTCAAGACTCACTGAATAGTCCTGTTAAGGGTAACATTCTTTGGTCTAATTACCTTGTGTTTACAATAGATTCATTATATGCTGCACTGGGTGCGAAGGTTCTCCAAGGAAAACTTACTTTTTGAAATTTCAAATGACTCAAACTTGACTGGCTGAATATAGTTCACCAGATTAGACATCTCTTCCGTGGCCATGGCCTCACTCCCAGCGGTCCCCTGGAAGCAAGAATAAAAATAACATGCCCAGAATCAGCCTTATATTACCGAGGGTTATTTCCCTGGGGCAATGATCAAGTGACCCATGAGAGAAGAAAATCATCCCTCCTCGTCTGAAAATGATTACTGCCAATAGAAAATGCACTACGGGAGAAAGAAAAAGCAATGCCTGACATTTCACAAGTGAGGGGGGCAGGGGGTTTGGGGGCAGCTCCCACTGTGCTCTGGGACCACCAGCATCGGCACCTTCTGAGAGCCCGTCAGAGTCTCAGCCCTCACCACAAGCCTCTGGGAGCTGAATCTGCATTTTACTAACGTGATTCAAATGCACAGTCAAGTTTGAGAAGCACTGAGCTATAGCTCCCTTGCCATAGCAGGATAATTGGGAGGTATTTGCAATATTTGGACCACCCAATTAGTAAGACCATGTTAAATTAGCAAGAAACTACCAGGAATCTTAGGTTTACTCCTGGACATTACGTGGAAATTTAGTGGAAGAATATAACTAATCAAAAACTTAGACTACATTAAAGGAAATAAGAGGAAGAACATCATGTAAAAATAGCTTATCATTTGTTATTTAACCCTGAAATAGGTATTTCCAATATATCTGAAAGCAGAATCAATATAACTTTTTTGAACAAGACTCCTGCTAATACAAAGTTTTAAAATCCCAATTGACCTATTCCTGATTTGCTTCTAGATTCTGTACAATGAACATTTTTGAGCTGATGAAGGCATTTGGGATGCTTGAGCTTCTATCCATAGGCATCTCTAGTGTTTCCAAAATTACTCCAGTGGAATTAATATACATCTGAACATTTCTCTTAACCTCATGTCTTCTTGGGGCTTTGGGCCAATTGGCAATCCATTTACTTGCCTCAAAAGTGGAAGCAGTCAGTTAGATGTCACAAATTTTGAATTCACACTCTAGATACCCCATTTGCTGGGGGGAAATCTCAGCAACACAGGTCAGTATGGAGAACTTTGCTCAGGGACATGCCATCAGTGACCAAGTTTGCATCTTCACCTCCAAAGGGGTAAGTGAACAAGTTTAAAAATGAACGGTGACACTTTCCACCACTAGATGGCAGAAGCGGACCATGGACTACATTCAGCAGGTGCAGCCGGGGCTGGCTAGTTAGTGGGTGGAATTGCCAGTGTGACAGGAGTCCTAGTTACCCACCTCATCCATTGAAGATTTCTTACAGTCATCATCATCGTCGTCATCTTCACTCTCCGTGTCAGCTTCCCCTGTCAAGTTTTAATAACAGAATATGAAACTAACGTTTTCGGGTTTGAAGAACACATTCATGGCCAAAAATGTCCGTGGAAATTGGCCTCTCACTCTTTAAAAAAATTATTCTTAGAATTGTACTGATATTTGGAATACGGATTTTTTTTCTAAATTTGATTTGTGAATATCATTTGAAATTTCCCAAGTCAATTAAAAATGCTTAACATTTTTGTCAATGTTTTTTTTTAAGACACTACAGTGTCATATAGTTAGCTTTCTATGGTGCATGTATCCCATCTTGATGTATACGTTCTCTTTCTAGTCTCTTTCCCATCTTTCCTTCTTTCTCAGTCTGACACCCCCATGTAATGCTTGGTTAGCGCTGGGTGACCTTGAAGCCGCTTTTCCAAGGCCACCGAGAACCTCTCAGAAGTGGACGTAGAGGACATGAGCTGGAGCAGGAACAGTGGGGATACGGTACATCGCACACCTAACCACACAAAAACTCTGAGGTACGAGCTGTATCCTAGGATTTGCCTGCAGGTTTATTTGATGGGTACACTGATCTCTAAACAATGCATGTATCTTAGAAAAAGGTGACATTCTTTTTGAAAAGGCATGGGAATTTACCGTAGTCAGGCACAATTCAGCATCATAGTTAGCACATACATAGTCATTGTAACGGATTGTTTCTCTCCCTGAAGATTCGGTGGATGATTTTGCTAGCTTAAATATTCACACGAGTATGAGGTATTACATTCTTCTGCAGCCCTAGGCTTTAAAAGTCAGACCCAACTATTATTGACTTTAACATGCCATGTAATCAGTCATATAAATAGATTTTCGAGTAAAAAGTAAGGAAGGCATAGTTCCAAGTTGCTGGCTTTGACTACTTCAGGAATCACCTGGTGCAATAGCATATCATCTCCAGTAGATGGCAATATCGGCTCAACAATGAGGCAACTTGCCTTGGACGTACCTCTCCTTCCCTGCCTGCAGAAATTTAGCAGCTTGCTCAAATCTGCATCAATGCCACGGTGCCCACAGCACTGCCTTCCAAGATGCTTGGTAATGTTTTCATTTGGCTGACGAAGTTCAATTACTGAATGATAGTAGTGAGCAATATATCCATGAAATATCTTCAGAGGGAAAAGATTTCTGGGATCAACAAGCTTTGTTATTTGTGGTTTGTTTATTATAGAGAGTCCCATACAACCACTTTATGATGCTGATATTGTGCTAGTTCACAAGGGGAATCAATTATATTTTGGATAAAAACATATATGATATAGTGACACATTCTTTTAGGAGACTGGCAGTTATGTTTTTTTAATAATCAAATGTGTGATTTGTATTCGTATTACTACTTTTTGCTTTTCAATGAGAGAGGGGATTCTTTTTATCGAATAACTTAAAAAAGTTGTTTGGCCAGTCCTACACCATGCTTCACAGAACACAATAATATACTGGCCATTTCAAATAATCATGTCATACACTCGTTTATGTGGGAAAGAAGAATTTGTCTTTCTATATAATTTGTCTTCTCCGCTGCTAAGTCTTTGGAGGGACCTTGAAAGAACCTTGTTGAACCATAAAACAAACAAACAAAACCACTTCATCCTAGTAAGACAAGCATACTGTCCAAGGGCTGTGTTCTAGAAGAGGCACCTGGCCAGTAGGGGCTGTGACAAGTCCATCAGCTTTGAGATTAGAGCTATTTCATGTTTTTCACATTGCTTGAGGTCCCAGTGCCGAGAACGTCTACAAACCAAATGGTTCATTAGCAGTGCTCTTTCTTAGGGACATACCTACATATTAAAATGTCCAAAAATTTCCACTGAAATAAATAAGTATTGCACAACAGACTATGGGACTAGCTTAGGAAATCTACCAAATTACTAACAGATTGCTGCTTTCTGTGTATTAAGCAATAATGTTTATGCCTGTAAAAACTGTTATTTGTGTGGTGCATCCAGTTAATAAGAAGGAGAGGACTAGTAGGGGGAAAAAGGCAGATGGTAAAACAAGCTCCCATGTGCAAAGAAAGACACGGATTACTGACGATGATTTAAGGGGTAGAATTATGCTAAGAAATGGGCAGCCTGTTAATGATACTTGTTCCAAAGCTTCAAAAAGGACATTCTTACTGACCACAAAAATTATTTCTGTAAAAAAAGAATCAGAATTGTGTAACAATGTTTGAAATACACATTAAAACTAACCCCTCCCAAAAAAAAGCCTTTCAAGAATTATATAATATTTGATGATAAGGATTTTAACCTAAATACTAAAAGGTATTGGTCATTGAGATGGAAAAATAGAAGAAAAGGTAAATTAGAGTCTTGGCCCACCTCTTGTTTTTCCTGATGCACTAGAGTTTACAGTTAAAATATTTTCTTATTTTAAAATCTTTTCATAGTCGTATCTTGTTATATACTGAGAAGTACACATACCATATGTCTACATTATGATGAATTTTCACTGACTAAACAGACCTTAGTAACCAGAGAGCAGATCAAGAAACAAAATATAACCGGTGTGCAGAAGCTTCCTTCATCACTTTGATCACTTCATCATTAAGGGCAACCATTTCCTGACTCCTCACAGCATAGGTTAGTGTTGTGTGTTTTCATACTTGACAGAAATGGAATCACACAGTAAATACTTTCTTTGTATTTGACTTCTTTTGCTCAACATTTTACTTCTGAGATTCTGCCCCTGAACAACCACACAGCTGTAGATAACTATCGCTGTCTTTTATCCCGTGGTGTGAATATCCCACAATTCATATTCATTTATCTGTTGACAGGCATTTGGTTGTTTTCCGGTTTTTGACTACTCTGAATCGTGCCGCTTTAAGCAGTTCTTGTAGTTGTCTCTTGCTGAACATCTATACGTATTCCTGTGGGGTATAGACCTTGGCATAGAGTGCCCTGTTATATAGGGGGTGAATATATTCAGCTTTTGTAGATTCTGCCAGTTTTCCAAAATGATTATTCCAATGTTAAATTTTTCATTGCAGAACTTCCTAGATGCAAGTTAACATTTCCTCCACTTAATTCACCCTTCATTCGGGAGATCTTCATAATGCACATGTCAGATTGCCAGGATTCTGACTAAAGGTGGAAAATGACTTAGACTACATGAAAAATAATCCAAAGGAAACAGGCGACCACTTTCAATTCTTTTCTCATCAGCCACAAAAACCTATTCAACTGAAATCTAAAAGGAAAATGAGTGATGGTTAGTACCACCTCATAGCTTTGATAGATCATTCAGGTAACTTTATCATTTCACATTTTAAAAGAATTCTGAATAACAGGAATAAACTGAAATGCCAGAACCCTCTAGCACATCATTAATAAGAGTATGTTCAGTGGATGTCTTCTGTCCTGGCCTATAGTTAAAATCGAGGCATCACTGCCTTTGAGAAGCTAAAAATCATGTGGTCCCTCCCAAGATTATTTGACTTATGTGGCAGCCAGGATCATGGCCTCCCAAAAATGCCCATGTCCTGTGAATATGTTCCATGTTCTCTGAATACATGGCAAGAGGGACCTGGCAGATGAGATCAAGTGAAGGACCTTGAGATGGGGGAGATTATCCTGGATTATCCAGAAAGGTCCAATGTAATGATGTTTCTTAAAAGCAGAGGACGTTTCCCACCCAATGTCAGAGGGAGATAGGTTGACAAAAGCAGCAAGATGGCACCACTGTGGGCTTTGGAGCTGGAGGAGGGGCCATGAGCCAACGACCGTGTGTGGCCTCTGGAAGCTGGAAAGAGCAAGGAATAGGATTCCTAGGGCCTCCAGAAAGGAAAGCAGCCCCACTGACACCTGGAGTTAACCCAGTGAGATCCACGTGGGCCTTTGACCTATAAATTTGGGGAACTATACTTTGATGTAGTTTAAGCCAAGTTTGTAGCAGAAGTAGAAAACCCCCACACACAGTTTACATCTGTGGCCAAATAGATTTTAGAATGTTAAAATCATTCTAAACTAATTTCAGAGAAGCAATTCTTAAACCCACACCAACTAGGAGAGCGAGAGTCTGCCAGCCCCTCACCGGCGCCTGGCGACGAGGGCTCGAACACGCTGGAGGAGTCGCTGTACGTATTGGAGGCTTGTTCAGAGAGCTTCTTTTTGCCACTTCCTTCTGATGACTTGTGTGATTTCTTCTTATTTTTCACCAAAATTTTGTACATTAAATCCATAGGGCTTGGAAGAGGAACTCCAGATTCCAGCTAATGGAAAAGAAAAGCACATTCTTTAAAACACTGCTCCTTTTCAGCTTCCCTCCCTACATCTCCAGGAAAACACTGGATACCAAGAGATTCTAGATTATTCTTTACTACCTTCAATCAAGCTCATTAAACTGTCCTATGTGTGTCCTGCACAGGGGCTGGTTTACAGCTCTTTCTTTTTTCATGTGGGAAAGTATATTTTAATTACTGTACTCTTATTTTCCCACAATGAAATCTACAAGAGTAAGACCATAGCCACATACTGGGATATCTGGAGTGATAACTGGAAGTTTCATGAGTTTTCTGATAGACAGTACGAATCCAGCCATCTTGATTTAGGACAGACAAGAAGGCCTGGATTTTTAAAGTGCGGAAGCCAGCCAGAGTGCAGTGTCTGCCAGGAAGAGTTGGTAAGGATGGGCAGGAGCTTCGGGGCAAGCTTTCAGAATCAGCTTTTCAGATGCAGTTCAAAACCAGCAAAATCCCCATCCTGGCACGAGGTGGTTAATCTGCATGCCTCCCTGGCACCAGCAGAAAGGAACTGGGGTTGGGGGTTGGGGGGACATCAAATTTCTTGGCAGCCCAGAGATTCAAGCTACCCTTTTTTGCAAGCCTTATTTCTAGTGTTCCAAGCTTGCTAATGGGAAAATCAATTTCCCATGAGAGGATTATCAGATATTGTATCAGAGAGGATGTGTATAAGTCCCACAATGAGCTATTTTTAGAAAGTCTAGTGAACTTCCATAAACTGGTCCTCTATTCCTTCCTTGCATAGAGTCTGGAGACTGTTTTGAAATCATATAAGGATGTGTGGAGATTGGGAAAAAGGGCTGAAGAGGGAACTATGACTTTAGGATATTTCTGCTGCTCTCCTTCCTGAAGCAAAGCTGGGAACACGGCAATATGTGGTATGAATTCTGTTTCCCCAGAGGGCGCAGGCAAGGAGGTGAGGAGTGCCCAGCAGGGCCAGTCCAGGATGTCATTGTGCCACCTGCAGTGTCCCATTTTGCCAACTCGTTTCTCTCAAAGGGTTTTCATGTGGCTCCCTGGGAGGTAATAACCGGAGCCTTATCCCCTGGGACTGTCTCCTCAGGCTGACTGTGATTGCCAGGATTGTGGGCATGAGTGGCTCATGCTGGGCAGTGAGGGAGGGGAAGCCTGTGGGCACAGGAAGAGAAGAGATGCATGTCTCCTACCCCAGTGGGGGACACTGCTGCTACCCTCCTGGTCAAAAGGTTTATTATGGCATGTGTTAATCTTCCCAAGAAATATAAGCACAGAAAGGATATAAGGAAGTCTCCCCCAGCTGTGATCACAAATAATATGCAATCATAAATAATATGTGTGCTCCTTCCAGGGGAAACATCAAAACCACTTACTGGGTATTTTTCCAGTGGTTCCATGAGAAGGGCATCCCCAAAGATCAGCCGGCAGTACTCGGCCATCTTGGCTTGCTGCTTTGGGCTAAGGGAAAGACAGAAAGACAAGAAAGCTTAGTCAAAGAAGGCTTAGTCAAAGAGGGTGGGCAGGATTGCTCTGTGTTATTAATTCCAGAAAGAGGTAATTCCCTCATTCTACCCTTCAGGATCTGTTTTTATTGCTCTAAATCCCTCATTTACTATCCTGACTCATGTGAACTTGAATGTCACACCAAGTGATGATGGAAGCTATGCCCAAGGCTGACCTGCACAGACACAGATGGACGGGACAGTAGGTCATTTGCCTGTTACTGGATTCTGAAATGTCCCAGAATTAGGGACTCAGTCCCTTTTGTTCAATTTCCTGATTCTAAGTCAAATGCAAGACATTCGGGAGGTGGATCTCATGCAGGACTCCACTTGAATTCTCAGGTGAAATTTCTCAAACCCACAGAAGGCTGTGCTGCAAGGAGAGCTTGTGAGGAGGTAGGAAGGAGGGAGGTGGACAGAGAGGAGGGAGAGAGTACCCAAGTGAAGAAGAGAAAGGGCAGAAAGAGTGTGCCACTTGTGGTGGGGGGAACCTGGAGGAGAAATAAAAGAAGTAGGCACGTTGTCTTAGTGCATATCACAGGGAAGCAAAGGTGGCATCAACCTGGCTATATGCCAGTAGGGACCTGATCTGATGGAAAAAGCTGGAGTTGCAGGGTTTGCAGAGCTGAGCTCCAGGCTCTCAACTGCTCTAGATCTATACAATTAGGAAGATAATCACTGTGTGGGACGGGACAGAGGATGCTGAGAGGATGAAGTGAAGCAATGGATATAGACAGACACCTTTGCAATGTCAAAAGAGGGGGCAGATGAAAGGCGATCCCAGACTTGGAAGGCAGCATGGGCCAGCCAGCCAGACTAGACAACTGGTGTGCTCACTAACACATAAACACAGTCAATACGAGAGAACATCCATATTCTTTCAATACTCCTGCATCCCTTGACCTTTCAAAAACCAATAAACTTTTTTTCTCATTCTGTAGAACCTGAAATAGCATTAGAAAGGTATTCAATTCCATCCATTTTTATGGACTGTGATTTTGATCTACAGGCTGTCGAACTTGATTTCCAATAGTTGTCTCTACATGCTGCGATGTTAATACACTGGGACTGCAGTAAGAATAAATAGGTGACAAAAGCCTCCTTTACCACAATTCATATTGATTATAAAGTGTGCTTCTTATTTTCATTCCCCTTTCCACGACTGTTAAGCCTGGATCATGGACTGGTTTTCCCTGGGAAGGGTAATGTTTTGGGGATTCAGATTACATTACAATGGTCCACAGGGAACAGCACTCTTTCTATCACTATTTTTTTAAAGGTGTATATTTGGGGGGCCATGTGAGCTCTCTCAGGTTCAAATATGAGCCCAAGGTCACTGCTTTCTTGGAAGTACAGGAAGAGGCAAAGGAGAGATTCACAGAACTTGCAAATCCCTACATAACAACCTCCCGCCTTCTCATCATGTCTTGCTTGATCTGTAGGAGTTACGGCTCATGTGGCCCTCAGACTACCCGTGGCATTCCTCAGCAGTATCAGAAAGAGGAACATGTGTCAGTCAGAGCCCTGATCCTGAAAACACTGGGGGTGGTTGTTTAAGGACAACTTGTTGGGGAGAAGGTGGGGAGCAACAAGGGAAAAGGTCAATTTGGTAAAGTAGCCTTGGGCATCCTCCATTCAGACACCCAAAGGATTACCGGCCCAGGGGCTCCACCAAGCCTGCCAGCTAGGTAGCTGGAGCTGAGACAAGTCCATCTGTCTTGGGCTCACACATTCTGGGTTGCATGAAAGAACTTGCCCAAATCCTGCATTTTATGGTCACAGAATGTCACTGTTAAATGTCACAGAGCTTTGCAGCTCCAAGTGTGGTCGGAGTACCAGCAACACCAATAGCACATGGACCTGGTTGGACATCAAGGCCTCTAATGTTGATTCTGTATCAGAATCTCGGAGGAAGCAGGGCTCAGGGCTCTTAACAAGTCTGCTAGATGATTCTGATGCATGTTTAAGTCAGAACCACTGTGACAGATTGAAATAAATCCATAGGAACTAAAGTAAATGACATTTTTCTGGAGTGTGGGAACTTGGGAGCCCCATGTTCATTTGATCAGAGATCTGAAGTGAAAAGGAAGGGTTTTAACCTAATGCCCTGCTTTTGGTATTTCTAGGGGAGCCATGTTCTCATGACTTGAGGGTTTTTGGAGTGATGTTTAGGTGTCCTCAAGGAGGTGAATGGCAGAGTCCTCCACCAGTCAGGCAGTTCCCAGATTGGGACATGAGAAGGATTTTGCTGGGGAATATCTTAATTCCACTATAGAATCCCCTGAGCTGTTAATACTGCAGGTGGCATGGCATAGTCCCCAGTTCCTTGATCACTAAGTTGGGGGTGGAACCCTGGAACCTGTATTTGTAACAAGCCTGTAAGTAATTATTATGCAGGTGGTTAATGGGCCATGGCATTTAGAGCAGCACATTAACACTTTGCTCAGATCACCTGGGGTCTTAAGAAAACGATTCAGAGGCAGTTTGGGGTAGGGCCTGGGACTCTGCATTTCTATCCAGTTCTCCAGTGATGCAAATGCTGCTGGTCCAAGATCAACAGTCCTTTGAAGAGTGAGGACTAAGTTTGACGGAGACTTTAAGACCTGCCTCAACGTCAACTGAAATAAAGAGAACAAGAGGTAAGTGCCAATGAAAATGTAAAATGTGCAATTTGGTAAGGAGGCTATTTGTGTTCTCCACACATGTCCACCTGCCAAACAGCCCAATCAGAGCACAGAGCAAACTGAACAGAAAAAGTCAAAGGAGAACAGAGCAACTTTAACTGCAGGTTAGAGATGCAGAAATATATGGCATTCACATTACAATTAGACAGCAAAAAAAAAAAAAATACTCCTGATGCACTTAGAGTATCAACATCAGCCACCATGGAGGTGAAGTGAGGGGGACATATTCACAAATACACTCTCAGCTTCGGGCTGCAGGAGAAACACCTAGACATACTGAAGCATCTGTAAAGTGTAGGCACCTGGCAACACGGCTGGTTTTCTAACCAAAGAACATGTCCCATTTGATGGTATAAATCCTCTAAGTTGAACTAACCCATCTATCTCTGTAGATGAGGAGCTACAACCCATGAAAATCAAGAAAATTGTCCAAAATCTCTCATTGTGGCTGAAGCAGCACTAGGAATTATTTTGCTTGAATTCAGTGTAGAATGCTTCAAAAGAAAATGCTAGTTAACAAATTAGGTGGTGCATCAGAGTTAACTAGGGCTTGTTTTTTTTAAGATTTCAAAATCTCATTTCTAGACATTCAAATTCAGACTTGGGGTGCAGCTCAGGAATCTGCATTTTATGAGATTCTGATGTAGTTAGTAGAGAAGGAAAAGTTGTCAGCAGCTATGCCCCTCTGTTGTCCATAGATACATGCTTTCAAATATTAGGAGAGAAAACCAGACAACTCAGTGGATGTCTTCCAGTGTGAGTTTGTTCCAGAGGTGTGGCTCAGATGAGCTGGCACCTGAGTTCTGAATCTGGCATCTTGTATATGCAGCACACAGAAGAATAAAATAGTTGGCTAGAGATGGCAAATAGGTTTCAGAAAGTGTTGAGAAGGATTCTGAGGTTATATTTAGTGGGAAAGAGCCCACATGTCAGGCACAGGTTTTACCAGTACAGGGAAGGTTTACAAATTTCCTTTGAGTATGTGATCATCCCCCCAGGAAAGAAGAGTATCTAAGAGATTTGCATATGTGAAGCTCAAGGACTAAGGTGATATGTAACAAGCAACTTCTTCCCACAAAAGAATTCAGTATCTTAGTTTCTCACTTCCAGTAGATTATCTCAATAGTTTGGGATGAATATCATGGCACCCTGGGGAGGTTGTATTTCTGTTTTCTTTTGTGACATACAACTTATTAATGAACTTTTAATAGATAAATCACTTATTTTTACACCAGAAAGAGCAGTATTATGGTCCTATCTTCTTGTCTTTGTGTAAGGGTTTAGTGACTAAGTATCACAAGCCACATAAATGTGAACATTCGCATACAGTTGCCTTGTCGATGCTCTAGTTGTTAATTCATTTTCAAAGGTTTATGGTGCTTCTGCCTAGATGTGGGGGATTGTGTTGGCTAAATGTATGGGTTTTGAAGCCAGACTAGCTGGACTTGAATCCCAGCTCTGTCATGTTTTAATGTTTTATCTGGACAGCCTTGGGTAAGTTACTCACCCCCTTTGGGACTCAGTTTCAACATCTGTAAAATAGGGATAATCATCAAAATAGTTATTCTTAGGAGCATTTGAGTTTGAGAGAAAGGTGACAAGAGCTTACACTTGAAATGTTGCTTGGCACATAATAAAAATTCAATAAATATTAGCTGTTATGTTTATGGGGGTGGCAGTGGTTTGATGTCTCTCTGGCTTCCTATGGGAGAGTTCAGGGTTAGCAGGTGTGACAGTCAAGTATGGAACCACAGTTTTTCATTTTGTCAAACTTACATAGAAACATTCCTTGAAGAAAATAAAGGTGTTAGATTTGGAGATATTTTCCCAATAAAGAAATAACACATCAGCAGGTCTGAGAATTATAGGGTCTGAAAGAAAGGTTCTAAAATATTGTTACAACCCAATTACAAATGGATGGGTAGAGATGAGAAAATGCTCCAGGAAAGTCATGTGCAAATCAGAGCTGTCACAGTAAATGAGATATTACATACAGAAGCTAAGTAAGTGCTCCCTTTAGTCAGAAAAAAAATGGCAATGAAATGGAAGAAATTCTTTTCTCTTCAACTGACCCTCCTAAGTGTTAGAAGAACTATATGCCAAACGGTTATATCATTCATTGGATGATTTTTTTTCCTAATGAAATAGGATTACAAGCTGGTAAATGTAACATGAATTTCCTGAGGGAAAATGAAAAGTACAGATAATTATAAAATTGGTACTTCAAATGAACGTTTCTTTCCACACATACATTAATAAATGATCACATTTAAATACTTCGAAATCTCTCAAGCTGGAATTTGGTCATGGCCAAACTGCTTCTTTAAGATTAGTAAATTCTTTAAAAAGTGAAATTGAAGTGCGTGTTGCAAATTAGTTGGACAAAGGGAAGCAGTGACCTGGGAAAGACTTTCAGTAGGAAAAAGGGGGAAAAAAGGAACTTTGAAGCTAAATTCGATAGGTGCTGTTACATTTTAGTTAAGAACTCTGGCTTACATAATAGAAATGAAGGAAAGGGCTTCACAGGTGCTCTTTTGAGCAATGAAGATTACTACTACATAGTCCTCAAACATTAAGTACATGGACTAGAATTTTAGTTTCTTGAGTTTTGATTCAATATAGAGAAGAATCTTTCATTTGGAGTTCTTCACATTGAGTAAGTATAAGATAAACTAATATCCACATTTTAGATGTAAGTGTGTCTTACTCTGGCACTTTGTGATAAAATGAATATAAAAGAGTTAAGTCAAAATACCTTTTATTTGTGTAGCTCAATGATAAATATAAGCTATTCTGAAATAGGAAAATATTTATAAATATTAACAAATAAGGAAAACCAATGGGAAGAGGAAGAAGGAGTATTTGGTGGTCTGAGTGTTGTGTAAGTGCAAAGTGGCAGGATAGAACTTATAGTTTTCTCTCCACCAGCTCTGACATGTATGGAACTGGTCATTTTAGTGTGGCAAAACTGATTCTAAATTTGCATGCAATAGAGGGACTTACTTAAGGAGGATTATAAAAGTGGCTTATAACAATAGAGGTGTGTATTATGTACAGAAAGGTGTTCCATTGCATTGTAAAAGGAGGCGTCCTTCCACAAATGGAAAGATATACTATATCCATGGATTAGAAGAATTATTATTGTGGAGCATACTACCCATACTACCCAAAGCAATCTACAGATTCAAAGTAATCCCTATCAAAATACCATGGCATTTTTTTATTGAACTAGAACAGAATAATCCTAAAATTTGCATGGAACCACAAAACACCCCGAATAGCTAACAAAATCTTGAGAAAAAAGAATAAAGCTGTGGATATCATGCTTCCTGATTTCAAACTATACTACAAAGCCATAGTTATAAAAAACAGCATGGTACTGGCACAAAACTAGACACATAGATCAGTTGAACAGAATTAGAGCCCAGAAATAAACTCACTTTAATATGGTCAGTTAATTTTGACAAATGAAGCAAGAATATACATCAGGAAAAGGACAGTCTCTTCAAGAAATTGTGTTGGGAAAACTGGTCAATGACATGCAAAAGAATGAAACTAGATCACTTTCTTATACTATTTATAAAATAAACTCAAAATGGATTTAAGACTTTTGAGGCTAGAAACCTAAACACTTAGAAGAAAACAGGTGGTAAGCTCTTGGACATCAATCTGAGCAGTAGTGTTTAGATCTGTCTCCTTAGGTAAGGACAACAGAAACAAAAATAAACAAGTGAGACTACATCAAACTAAAAAACTTTTACACAGTAAAAGAAATCATCAACAAAACAAAAAGGCAACCTACTAAATGGGAGGAGATATTTACAAATAATATAACAAGGAGTTAATATCTAAAATATATAAAGAACTCACACAAGTCAGTATGAAAAAAACTACTGTACAACACAGAGAAGACAAGTAGTGATTCTATAGCATCTTACTACACTGATGGACAGTGACTGTAATGGGGTATGTGGGGGGACTTGATGATGGGGGAGTCTAGTAAACATAATGTTGCTCATGTAATTGTAGATTAATGATACCAAAATTTAAAAAAAAACTAACTCAATTAAAAAATTAGGCAAATAATCTGAAGAGACATCGCTCCGAAGAAGACATAAAAGGCCAACACATGCATCTACATCACTAATCAACATGGAAATGCAAATGAAAACCACAACAAAATTTCACCTCCCACCAATCAGAATATCTACTATCAAAAAGATAAAGTGTAACAAATACTGACAAGGATGTGGAAAAAAGGGAAGCCTTGTGCACTGTCGCTGGGAATGCAAAATGGTGCAGTTATTATGAACATCTCCATAGTGTTCCTCAAAAACTTAAAAATAGAACTACCAGATGATCCAGCAATTCCACTTCTTGTTGTTTATATGAAGATAATGAAAACAATAATTCAAAAAGATATGTGCACCCCTGTGTTCATTGTAGAATTACTTACAAGAGCCAAGAGATAGAAGCAACCTAAGCACCCACTGATAGATGGTGAATAAAGATGTGATACATACACACACACACACTCTCAAATATTACTCAGCCATGAAAAAGAATGAAACCTTGCTATTTGTGACAATGTGGATGAACCTAGAGGGTGTTATGTTAAATGAAGTAAGTCAGAGAATGACAAACATGGTGTGATTTCACTTATATGTAGACTATGAAAAACAAAACAAATAAACAAGCAAAATAGAAATAGACTCATAGATATGGAGACCAATCTGTGGTTGCCAGAGGGCAGGGGTTGGGTATGGGTGAAATAGGGGAAGAGGATTAAAAGGTACAATCTTCCAGTTATAAAATGAATAAGATACAGGGATGTAATGTAAAATATAGAGAATATAGCTAATAATACTGTAATAACTTTGTATGGTGGCAGATAGTAGCTAGATTTCTCATGGTGATCACTTTGTGACACATATAAATGTTGAAATGCTATACTGTACATATAATGTAATATAATATTGTATTGCTGAAACATAATACATAACTAATATAATTTTGAAACTAATATAATAGTATATGCCAACTACATTTCCATACAAATATAGACAGAGAAGAGCCCTTAATTTAAAATCTTGCTATAGTATGAAAATAGATTCCACAAATTCAGTGTATTATCCTAATGTTAATGAGATTTAATTGAATGAATTCCATCAAATATGGATGAAAACCTGCCATTTAACATATAACACAATTGAGAAACATCAGTAATAATGTCAAATAATCTTAAATATGATAAATAATTATTAAACATGGCCTATTTGGGGAAAAGACTCCCCTTGAATGTGTTGAATACTTACGAATCCACGTGGTTCTCAAATGAAAGCAGAATTGGAAAAGGTGAAGTCTTAAATGCACACTCAGCAATTGCTTCTATCACTTCCTAAAAGTGAGAACACATGTATATTCAATATGCTAGAATCTTAATGTGTATATATATTTTTCTTTTTGGGTTATATCCATTAATGTGGTTGCTTTTTTCATTCATAAAATTGTATCAAATGGCCTGAAGTGGCTAGAAGCGGGTGGGGCATGCTGCCAGACTATAAATTTCCTGACACTTGACTACGCAAAGCAAAAAGAAAGAAGACTTGATTTTAGTGGATGGGGAGGCACAGCTCTGAAGGAGAATGGTTCTTCTATTTGCTAGTTATATCTAAGTCATTTTGATAATGAGAGAAATTTAGTCATGTTATAAAAAATTTGGACAAGAAAAGGCAATAATTTTCAACCATAAATTCACCTTTTGAATGAAACCACTGTTGGCATTTGGTTATATTTACTTGGTTGTTTTTCTTGTACTTGCATGACTTAGTTTTAATTACAGTAAATATTCTATTATTTACTTATTTTTTAACATTGTTATTGAGATATAACATTATTGAGACACAATTCACCTATTTAAAGTGTACGATTGAATATATTTACATGGTTATGCAACCATCATCCGAGGGTAAGGCAGGACATTTTTATCATCCGCAAAAGAAACCATGTACACATTAGCAGTCACTCCACCTTCCCAACCTCCACCACACAACCCAGCCCGGAACAACTACTAATCGACTTTCTATCTCCAAAGATTTTCCTATGGCAAACATTTCGTATACATAAAACCACACAATATGTGGCCATTTATATCTGGCATCCTTCATATAACATGCTTTCAGGGGCCATCCATGCTGTAACATGTATCAATACTTCATTCCTCAATCTGTGATGGACATACATATTTTGAGAGCTATCATTTAAGTAATTCTACAAGAACATCTTCATTCCCCCCCCCCTAATATTTTGAATCATTTTTTTAAATGAATTCTCAGAAGGGAAGTTACTGAAGTAAAGAGTGTAAATATTTTCACAGTCTCCTGTGTTTCTCCAGATTACTTTTCATTTTAGATTGCCTAGAATAACATATGAAGGACCAGATTTCACTGCACATTTGCCAGCTTTGGACATTACTCATTTTTTTCAAAATATTTTTCTTATTGAACTAGTATTAAAGTGCAATCTTATTTACTCTTAATTATATCACTGTCACTCTTACTGTGGTTTCACATACTCACACATTTGTTTTTCAATTGTATTTATTCTTTTCAAGAATTTACACTCTCATTACTAATGCCTGAGCTTTTTCCACTATCTTCTCTACCTGCATTAAACAATGCATAGCTTTTTTCAGATCCATGCCAGAAAGCCATTTCCCTGGCCCCAGAGTATAAATAAGACTTTCTAATTCTGTACTACATTTGCATATATCCTCAAGAAGGATTTGCCTGTCTGGAGAAAAAGAATCACTCTCACAATTTCTTAGAAGTGAATTCACAGATTGCTTTTCATACTTTATCAGTTTAATGTTTATGATAATTGATGCCATCAAAAATAAGTGAACTATAAATAGCAAGCAACACCAAGATTTTAAGTCCTATATTTGATTTATTTGAGCACAGGCTTCATATTGAAACAGGCTTGTGTTTGAATCCTATTTCTTAGCTTTAAAAGCTGTGTGACCTTGGGAAAAAATACTCAATCCCTCTGTGCACTGACTTGCTTACCTGCAAAATGGGTGTGGTAAGCCTCATTCCACAAGCCGGTTGTGACGATGCAGTGAGAGAAGGTAAAGGACCCAGCTCGTGATGGGTATATATTCTCAGCTCAATTGCTTCTGCCTACCTACCCTCTTACCCTAAACCTGCCCTCTTGCACCCTTAATAATACAAACAAGAGGTACCATTAAATGAGCATTTATTACTTTCCAGATGCGTATCTTATCTCATGCTGTAAACATTCCATAAAGAAAAATATTATCCACCATTTTACAGGTTATACAGTGGAGGCTCTGAGATGTTATCTAATTTTCCCAAGGTCATGAAGCGGAGAACATAAGAAACTGCAGAAAATTTATCTGACTCTAGTTATGCTCTTAACCAATGCAATAACTTCCATGTAGCTGATGGCCTTAACCAACTGAGATCAAAGTCCTTAAAAAAACTGAGAATAGATATCACAAAGGAAGTGCGTGGTCAATGCAAATAAGTAAATAAATAAAGGCAAGATTTTGTTTATTTCATAAATTTGGCCCTATTTTATCAGCTCATGGCCAAACACATTATTGCCATTCTTGACCCCCTTTTCTCTCACATCTTTCAGTTCACCAGTAATCCCGTCCAAAATATATCCAGAATATCACATCTCAACACTTCCACTTCTATCATCCTGATCCAAAAACCTTTGCAGTAACTGCTGCAGTAGATTTTTCTCATCATTCCCATACTCACTACCCCATCCTGTGAGATCTGTTAATAATAGGTATAGCCATGTGCTGTGTTTTGGTCAGTGAAGTGTGCATGAAAATGACATGTTCTGTTGCTGAGCAGTCTTCTAGAGCCACCATGTGGTTCAGCCATAAGCCCAGTGATATCACAGATTGGGGCTATTCTTCCTGTACAGTATCAATCAAAGCAGCAGCCAACATCTAACCTGAGCAAGAAATAAAGTTTTGTGGTCTAAATCACAGAGATATTGGAGTTCTCATTACTGCAGCAAAGCCTAGCAGAAGCTGACTGACAGAGCATTTTAATGGCTTTCCTGGATTCTATGTTTGCCCCCTATATTACATACCACAGCCAGTGACCGCTCCTAAACATAAGTCAGATATTTCACTCCTTTGGAGTAAACCCTTTATTGGTCTTCCATTTTGCACTGTAATATCAAAATTCTGTATCAGATCTAGCACCTACTCTCTAAATTCATCTCTTTTTCCAGTTCACCATTGCTTACTCTGATACAGTCCACTGACATTCTCTCGCTTTTCCTCAGATACACTAAGCATGGTGCCGTCTCTTTATCTCTTTCATTTCTTTGTTCATCTTTGTTACTTACACCAGGAATACTCTTATCTGGAAGCAAGGCTTAATTCTTTAATTTTGAGTTCGTCTCTGCACACATGTCACATAACCAAAATCCCTTTACTATCATCCTGCAGAAAATAGTATACTGCTAGCCTCTCTTTTCCTTCAATACTTATGTTGCCTTTAAGGACATATATCCACGTGCCATACTGTATGCTTATTTTGGTCTATTTCTCCCCACAAGAATGTCAGCTTCTTGAGACAAGCACTCAGTATTCTCCACTGCTCTCTTCCAAGGGTCTAGGAAATGCTAAGCCAGATTCTAGATACTCACTAAATATTTTCAAATAAACTAATGAACTCTTAACATTCTTAACAGAGGAGAAACATCATTTATCTAGTTGTGTTCCCATTTATTTTTCTATTGACTCTTTTGGAGATCAGCACTCTTCCTCCATAAAGGGCCAGAGAGTAAGCATTTTTAGGTTTTGCTGGCCACATGGCTTCTATGAAAACTCTGCCTTTGAAGCTCCAAAGCAGCCACAGTTAGGATGTAAACACACGGATGTCCCTATGTTCCAAAGAAACTTAATTTATAAAAACAGATGGTAGGTTGAGTGTGGCCCACAGAAGACACTTTGTTAATCCCGGGACTAATCTGGTCATTGACTGAAATAAAGTTTAAAACTTGATTGTAACCAAAGGCAAATGGAATTTTGTAATAAAGGAGTTAGAATGTTGATTCCACATTCAATACTGCTACCTTTACACTTTCACTGACAAAAATTCCAATCAAGGTTGAGTTTTACATTTAAAAACATCTTTCAAATAAAAATGTAAATGAAAGTATAATTAGTCTTTGATAACTTTTCTGAGGATGACTGTTGTCTTCCACTATTCGAGAACTGCTCCAACTACCTTTAAGAATGGTTGACTGAAGACCCGCCCCCACCAGCATTTGGACGAGTGAGAGTCAGGCCTGAAGGTAAGTGAGAACTCTGCCCTCTCTCCCTTCTAGGAAGTGCGTATTTTGCCCCAGGGCAAGAGCTCATCTCTTTTTCTTTGGCCAAGGAAATTGTGTTTCTTCTGGACCTGCTATCAGACTAGTAGGGAGTTCATGCCCCCCTCTTTTTTCCTTGCTCTGTGGGTCTTGTTCTTTCTTCCTGTGGGGGGAAAGGGACACTGGTGCAGCTGGGCCTAAGGTTCCTAGGTTCCTAGACGTCCCTGTCTTGTATCTCCTACTTCTCTCCTTTTTCTGCCTCTGGGACTGTGCGATTCTGGTCTTGTGCACTTGACTTAGGCCACACTCCTCCACTCCCACTGGGCATCTAACCAAGGCAGGGCTGTGTTTAATTCACCACATAGTTTGGGCTTCTGGTCTCTTCCTAGAGCTGAGGTGGATGCCAGGGGATGCGTGTGGAAGGCACCCACAATCTCTACCACAGCAGCCTTGCAATGACTTAATTCAACCTGCCATCCCCCCTCACTCTGACCACACTTATTATATTTATAGAAAGAAAGCAAAAGTGTGGCTTTTACAGAGTGAGACATTCATTGATCTAAGCAAAATCTGTGTATTAAGTAGGGATATTGAATGTTTACAACAAACCTAGGAGGGAAGCACTATTATCATCTCCATTTTGCCAATAAGAAAGAGGCTTGGTCTGGTAAGGGAGCTTCTCCAGGGTCTTGCAGCCAGTCAGTGGGAGAGCTGGCGCTGAACCCTCGTCGTCACTCCAGAGCTGTACAGTGTGGACTTCTGCAGTCCTCTTTCCCTCTTTTCCTCCGATCCTGTCCCTCCTCTCTCTGTGTCCATCTCTCCCCATCTCTGCCATACCTTTAGCACCAGCTTAGGAAGCCTTTTGGAACCTCTAAAACCAAAGAAAACATTTACTGGATTTCATCTAACAATTTTAGTTGGGGCACCTGATCATAACTCCAGAAGTTCCATGGTAGGACTTCAGTTTCTTTGGAATACTTTGCATTGTGTACATGATCCCTGAGGGTGAGAAAACTAGTTTTAAGCTTTGAGTTTTGTCCTTTCATATAAGCTATCACTCATTGATACTGGCTGTGAATGTACCATATTGCTCGACTGCTCCTTATTAAGCCAAAACCATTTTTCAGAGGCTTCTAACACTGGGTTCCATAATCTGTAAACCATATGGCTCAATTACCAACCTCCAGTGGGAAAAACTGCCCTTGAAATCTTTTTTCCTTGACAGACAACAGCAGGCTGTATTTGGCTAGCCATTTTATGTGAGCATTTATGTAGCAGTTAAATTAGATCCTAAATTATTATTATTTCTCTCAGCAAATGCAGCTTTCTTTTCAGAAATGCTAGATTTAACCACAAACTCAAATTTAATATATTTTCATCATATATTTCATCACATTACCTAGTTTTTAATCATGCACAATCATTGGTTACAAAAGAGCTACCCGAGGGGCAAAAAAGGAATTTGGGGGATGGGGTAGATGGGTGGGTGTCCAGTATAAGGAGGTAGGAAATTGAGGGGGAGCAGAGAGAATGAAGAACAAGTGGGAAATGACCACGAGGCTGAGGCAATGAGGCAAAGAAGCAGAAGGGCAGATATATGAGATAAATAATAAGTAAATCCAGGGTGCAAAATAAAAAGCCCTCCATAAAAACACTGAATTACAGCAAGTCCCCTTTCCCACAACATAACCTTTTATTTTTGGCCCGTACAATAAATAAGTGGTAAATGCTGATAGGAACTTTTACTTTTGGCGATATATCGCACAGAAGCTTTCCAGATTACACAGACTGAGAGCAGCTAAACTGTGTGGGATAAAAATGATGAACTTTTGCAATCAGTTTATTTCATTGCTGTAATACACATTTTGGTCACAGACTACAGTCTGATTAGACCTTGAAGGCCAGGTCCAAATACATGGGATAGCCCCAAACTCTTTTTTACTGCCTATAATATATACAAAATATATTACTACTTTCACTCGTGGAAATGGAGAAAAACAAAATTCGTTTACTTGATGAATAGAGGCAAGAAAGACTGAAAATGAAGGTTGTGCTATAATTTGTCTGTTTGCTTTGGGATGGGAAAATTCATTTTAAAAACATTAATTGAGCACCTACTATATGCCGCTTCTTTCCGAAGTGCTTGGGACAGTTCAGGGAACAAAACAAAGATGGCTGTTATTATGCAGCTTACATGCTAGCAGAATTAGGCAGACAATAAACAAGGGACATAAGAGTGAAGTGATAAAGCAGACAGGTAAAAGATGGTATGTGCCTCTTGGTAAACAGAGAAAGCAAAGCAGTTGTTGGAAATCTATCATGAGTGTGGGAGTGGCATGATGGCTCACTACAGTATTAAATAGGGAGGTCCAAGTAGGCCTCACTGAGAAGGCGGCACCTGAGAAAGGCTTCAAGGAGGTGATAAGTGAGCTGTGCAGAAACCTGGAGGAAAAGCACTCCAGGTAGAGGTAACAACCTATGCAAAGGCTATGACCTGGGACCTGCCCAGCATAGTTAAGAAACGGCATGCAGGCCAGTGGGTGGGGACAGAGGGAGATCACATAGGGCCTCTGTCCATATTTTCTCTTCTTACCCTTTCTCACAAAGTCACTGTACAAAGTGGTTTCTGCCAAGGCAGACCACATGCTGATAATCATGCAAAGCAGGGTAAGGCAAGGGAGGTGCCTAATGCAAAATTTGCATTTCTATTCACCATATTCATCCCCGCTCACCACCACCACCACGCACCAATTATCTATCCTGCAGATTAGCAGGATGCATAGCGGATGAACCAACTCCCAGGGAGATGAGTTTCAGGCTCTCTGTGACAACTACCCACCCCCAATTCCAGTAGGCAGACAGAGGAAGCATTATTCTGGGCTAGATACAGTCTTTTAGGCTCTAAATCTGTTAGCAAGTGTGTGGATGAGGTTGAAAAGTTGTGCTTCCAGCATCCAGGACCAGATGTCAATCAGCTGGTGACTCTGGGATCACAGATGTGACTGAAGAACCAGATGTGCAGTCGAGTGCACAGGGAGAGTTGGTCACTTTATGCTGACTTCAAGGCCAAGGCCAGGACACTAATGCTCCACATAAAATAAATATGCCTTACAATGTGCTTAGTGTTTACCTCCAACACCCCCCTGCCCTTCACCACCATGGGAAGTCAAAGAACTGTAAGGATTATAAGTGTTTAAGAATATTTAAGTGCTCCTCACACAAACTTTGAGGGGACCACAGGCAGGGGGGTGGATGGGCCCTCCTGGCCAGAGGGTCAGTGCACAAGGATTTCAGTTCCTGAGCTCAGTAATGGCTCTATCAGGATGAGCTGTTTCCCTTTCCAGAATCATCTCCACCCCAAAACAGACACAGGAGCCCAAACTGCACTCACCCCACATCAGAACATCTGTCCCCCACTTTTCTTAAGCAGCCCAATCAGGTTAGGGTTGGTATCTTAGATAGTGGATACAGGACAAATGGCAGGAGCTGGGGCAGTAGGAGACTATGAAAGATCTTAAGAGTGCTCAATTTTAAGGAGCAGGTACAGTTTTTAAAGATTTTTTTATTAGCACTAAGGTCCATCCCATATTAAATTTCATTGTAAAATTTAGTGAAGGGTGCTAATTATTGTACCTTGAGTTTAAGAAATTATGAAGTCAAATTCCCTAAACACAGCATAGTAAACATATTTTAAGGTGTTAATGATATTACTTCTGAACATATTTTTATTACTGTCAAATACATTGCCTTTGATCAGGAAATCCATTTATCTCAACTGAAACCTGGCTGTCCTTTCAAAATCTTGCTTCTCTTTTGCTGTTCTCCCAAGAGGTAACTGTTTATTTTCTTACATCCTGAGCACCTTGGGGCTAAAGCTGGAAAGTGGGATGTTTTGCTCCCAATGCTACTTCTAAAGCATTACTTCTCAATTTTCTTATTTAAAAAAAAAACACAAAAACCCAGTTCTCATGAGGCAGCCAAACCAGCTTCCTCCTATCTGCCATGTACTGAGCAAAGACTGTCGAAAATGGCTTCCTGTATTCACCAATCTTATTGGTACTAACATTGAATTCATCTAATGGTCTGGCCTCTCAGCCCTCTTACCTCTGCATTTCAATAGCCTTGTTCCCATGCCACCTTAGCTACCCACACACTGAGGCTCTGCTTCCTTGCTTGCCAGAGTCAGTTCTGCCCTGAAGCCAGACAGCCAGGTGCAGGCTCATGCTTTGGGACCCGCGCTCTACAGGCTATCTTCTGGCCCTTCTTTTCTGATTCCCTTCCAAAGAGGTAAGAAGCCTGAATCAATCAATCAAGGGAACATGTCCCCTAAAGTCCACATATCCTCTTTCTAGATCACTCTCTGGATACCTGGGACCCCAGATTTCTCCAACCCAAAAGGCCCCAAGGTCTTTGTAGGAGATATGAATATAACTTGGATTTGGGGGCTTGAGTGTCCATACGCATAAACATTAGGTCCTTTATGATGTGCGATGGACATGGGTGGAAAGAGAGGGGAAATGACCAAACACACCTCCATTTCTGGCTAATAAGAATGGCTGATTCCTCTCTGGTAATTATAGCTTCAGTCTTGCATTCTAGATAGGATTTATTAAGATCAATCAATCCAATCACAGGATTATTTCTGCTTAATGACAACACTCAATACAAGCGCAAAACACTACTTCCTTGAACCTTCACCCAAATCACCTAATACAAGCCCAAATCCCGTAAGTCCTCTCTAACACACTTACCCAGACACCACAGTTCCCCATGATATGTGTGCTCCCTGACTGAATAAGCCAAAAATCCTCACTTTGACTAAAGATATATACCTAGGGGATCAGTGGTTGATTGATATCAACATGCCAAAAGCTAACCTATGATAGTCAATATTCCATTCTAGCATTATGAAATGGAATGTTATATAATAAATAGTACTAAATAATGTCATTTTCATCACCATCATTGTAATAATCAAGGAAGTAAACAAGCTAGAGTTACTGTGTTAGAGGAGACAGTTAGACATGAGCAGGAGGGGAGAAAGGAGGGTGGCAGACCACCCAGTTTCTGCCCAGAGACCACCCTGTCTCCCTTAGACCCACACCTTTTGCGGTTCAACACAAACTGACAAGCAAAAGACACAGGTCACTGGGACCTTCCCGATTCTACAGCATATGCACTTAAAGAAGTCCTTGCCACTAATGACCCTGAAGCCATCATAATATCATTATTGTATCATTTACATTACGGTTCTCATCCCACCATGAGTCTCTTAGATGTGCATGAGAAAAAT
The DNA here is from genome assembly GCF_040802235.1 of Manis javanica. Taxonomy (NCBI): domain Eukaryota; kingdom Metazoa; phylum Chordata; class Mammalia; order Pholidota; family Manidae; genus Manis; species Manis javanica. The sequence goes on along the minus strand of NC_133160.1, from coordinate 33,976,345 downwards.
GATGCACACAAACTGGTGCAAACGAGCTAAAAAGGAGGGAAAAGACAGTCCAGAAGATAGTGGGAGAATGACAGAATGGGAGGGAGGAAACCAAATAACTCCATAAAATACAAAATGTAAAACCCAGCAAGTGGCTAATATTGATGAGTCTCCCAAACAACATGAAGCAAGAAAAAAAGCAAAACACAAAATTCTAATTCCTCCAGGATTAATCCACTACATCAAATTAGATAACTAGTGTAACCACACTGTTTGGGGCTGCATATAAACTAGTGCAGCTCTAAAGAAAGGCAAAGTAGCGATCAGTGCAGTGGTCAGGAAGGTGGGCAATCACCTTTGGGGTAAGGAGGTCATTCTGATGGAAATGGGTACATAAGGGGTTTCTGGAATGACGCTAAGTTTCTATTTTTGCTTTAGGTGTTAGATACATGGGTGTATACTTTACATCCATTAATTAAACTTCAAAATTAAGTTGTATGTATCCTTTATGTATAGTTCACAATGATAACATTCAAGAAATAAAGGAGTGCTAAACAGACAAATAAATTGATATTTCCTTTCATAAAATAGTTTTCTTAGATTTTGGTTAGCATGAACTAATTCACCTGATGCCAACTGCACATGGATAAAGTTTATTCTCTCAATTTTAGCTTCTCTAGTTGCGAAGATGATTAATAGCTTATGGACTTAATTGTAACCACTGGAATTTTCTCCTTAGGAGGCTTTACTCAAAAGGGGTCAGGTCCCCCCAGCTTCTTCTCTTAGCGATATTCATTCATTCTACCTTGAAGGATATTTCAGTCGTCATGGTGAACCCATGGGTGATGACTGGTTCTTCTTCTGCAGTCCGTCCCTTCCAGCAGTCCAGCTCCACACAGCGACAACCAGACAGGAGCACTTGGCGATACATCTCGACAGAGGAGTTTCCAGCTAGCTGGCCAGCTATAAAATACCAACAAAATCAACCTCAGAATCCCACAAAGCAAGAAAGACATTGGTGGCTTCCTACAAAAGTTCTTCATCAGGAAAACAGGATTCAAGAGCTTAAGGAGTTGTTCTCAGCATTTCTTCAATCTCAACATACCAGAAGATAGTGGCACAAAAATGTAATTGTGGGTCCCTAGCAGTGGTTTGGGGGAAGCAAGAATTGAAGTAGAAGGGCATTGTAGCAGTAACAATAATTTGTGCTTATTAACTGCTTACCATGTGCCAATTACAGTTCTTTGGACTTTCAATGTATTACTGCTGTGGAATAACATGAAGTTCTGTGGTTCTCCACGGGGGTCCCATAAGCAAGAGGAGCTGTGCCAGCTGTCGAGGCCTCAGGTCAACCAGGTCAGCCCACACTGTGCTGTGAAAATGCCCTGCAGCTATCCTTGCCTGTGTTACAAGACTGTCACAAGACCCTCAACCAGGACCAGAGAGAAGGAACGACATAGAATACTCAAAGAAGATAAACTGGTCTGTTCTAGAGACAGTTCCTTAGGAAAAATTGTAACAACCTTAACCCTTCCTTCCTCTCACATAAAGATAGCATTGAAGTGAGTATAGCATGATCCTTTCAAGACACTAACTAGCTGTATCCTTGCCACACTGCTTGATGGTTGTATAAAACATAACCTCCTTTTATTCATGGATCCTCTGCTATAAAAAATGTTCTTAAGACATCTCCCAAGAAAGGGGTTTTAGAGCAGTTCACCAAAACTCCTTCTGTTTTATTTTGCTGGCCATAACACTTAGTAACACTATGAATAAACTCTCTCTTTCTTAAATATAAGTCATATCGAATTGAGTTTATGCTACATTTAATCTTCTGATATAACTACCTTTATTTTTTCAATAGCTATTTTCAGATAATGAAAGTAGCAGAGAGCAGTTTGTTTGTCCAAGTTTCCGAGCTGGTAAATGGAAGATCCAGGATGATAACTTTGAAACTCAGTCTTTTAATTCTAATTGCTTCCCTATGAGGGAGTATTATTGACAGGGTATTCTATCATACAAATCAATCTTTCTGTCATGTTTGTACAAAGCATGAAGGCTTAGAAAAGCTAAACATTTTATTTCAAAACTGGAATAAATTTGAAGGAATAAATTTAACAAAAGAATAACATATACTCTGATAATTACAAAACATTGTTAAAAAATTAAAGAAACCTAAATAAATAGAAAGACATCCCATGTTCATGGAATGAATACTTAATATTGTTAAGATGGCACTAATCCACAAAGTGATAAGACATGTTAAATTCCTATCAAAATCCTAGCTGGAGTTTTTGCAGAAGTTGACAAGCTGATCCTAAAATTCATATGGAAACATAAAGGACCCTAAAGAACCAAAGCAATCTTGAAAAATAAGAACAAAGTTGGAGGACGCACATTTTCCAATTTCAAAACTTAACTACAAAGCTCTTGTAATCAAGTAAGGATAGACATACAGATGAAAGGAATAGAATCAAGAGCCCACAAATACACACTTAAATTTATGTGAAACTGACTTACAACAAAGGTGCCAAGACAATTCTTTACAGAAAAAATCATCTTTTCAATAAATAGTGTTGGGACTACTAGATAGTCATATGTAAAACCCCCAAATGGAGTTGGATCCCTACCTCACATCATATACAAAAAGTTAACTAAAATGTATTAAGGTCCTAAATGTAAGAGCTAAAACTATAGAACTCTTACAAGAAAACAGGGTGAACCTCAGGACCTGGATTAGGCAATAATTTTGTAGAAATGGACCAAAAAAACCAAGCAACAAAGGAAAAAATAAACTTCACCAAAATAAAAATCTTTGTGAACAGACATGAAATACTCTATTGAAATGAGAATTATAATAATCAAGGCATCTGGGAAGTTCTTGGGGCAGAAATGGAAGCCAAATTATTGCTATTTCACTTATAAAGTCCATGGAAAGCACTAATTTCTTGATAAATTATTTTTTCATAATACATATTATTTTATTTACTTATTTATTTATTTTATTGAGGTATCATTGATATACACTCTTATGAAGGTTTCACAAGAAAAACAATGTGGTTACTACATTCACCCATATTATCAAGTTCCCCCCATACTCCATTGCAGTCACTGTCCATCAGTGTAGTAAGATGCCACAGAGTCACTACTTGACTTCTCTGTGTTACACTGTCTTCTCCATGACCCACCCAACACCATGTGAATAAATCATAATATCCCTCAATCCCCTTCTCTCACCCTCCCCCACCTGTCCTCCCCAATCCCTCCCTTTTGGTAACTGCTAGTCCCTTCTTGGAGTCTGTGAGTCTGCTGCTATTTTGTTCCTTCAATTTTGCTTCAATGTTATACTCCACAAATGAGGGAAATCATTTGGTATTTCTCTTTCTCTGCCTTACTTATTTAACCTAGCATAATACCCTCTAGCTCCATCCATGTTGTTGTAAATGGTAGGATTTATTTCTTTCTTATGGCTGAATAGTATTCCATTGTGTATATGTACCACCTCTTCTTTATTCATTCATCTACTGATGGACACTTAGGTTGCTTCCATATCTTGGCTATTATAAATGGTGTTGCAATAAACACAGGGGTGCATATGTCTTTTTTAATCTGAGATCATGCTTTCTTTAGGTAAATTCCTAGGAGTGGAATTCCTGGGTCAAATGGTATTTCTATTTTTAGTTTTTTGAGGAACCTCCGTATTGCTTTCCACAATGGCTGAACTATTTTACATTCCCACAAGAAGTGCAGGAGGACTTCCATTTCTCTGCATCCTTGCCAGCATTTGTTGTTCCTAGTCTTTTCGATGTTGGCCTTCCTAATGGGTGTGAGGTGATATCTCATTGTGGTTTTAATTTGCATTTCCCTGATAATTAGCATGTGGAGCATCTTTCCATGTGTCTGTTGGCCATCTGAATTTCTTCTTTGGAGAATTGTCTGTTCATATCCTCTGCCCATTTTTTAATTGTGTTATTTGCTTTTTGGGTGTTGAGGCATGTGAATTCTTTATATATTTTAGATGTTAACCCTTTGTCAGATAAGTCCTCTAAAAATATATTCTCCCATACTGTAGGATGCCTTTTTGTTCTGCTGATGATTAAATTATTTTTAAAAGATTAATAATAAATAACTTTTGAGACAAGCTCAACATCAAAACACAAATGGAACTTTTTGGTTTTCCACATTAAAGATTTTCTCTGATTTATCCATCATGTTTTATAATAGTTTAAAGATGACATTGATGAAAATTGTCAAAATGACTTTGCAATGGACAAGTTCTACCTCTTGGGAGTCATACAGGACAAAATGGGATTAAGCTATTGGCTTAACTTATGTTTATATGCATGTTACAACACCCAACATCAGCATAACCCTAAGGATTGACATTCTTGAGTTCTATAGCCCTAGCATAATCAATTTCTCTACTGCAAAAATAGGGCATTTTAAACACACAAATGTGTTTGCAAAAACAAAAATGCTGACACAGTAATCTAGAAAGTCCCTGATGCTAGATAATCAATTTGCCATTTATAATTTCCTCAGTGTGTTGTAATAAAGGTCTTTGCTGCATAAAGGAAAATGGGGCGGTGGGAGTGAAGAGGTAAAGAGAGTTATTTACATGTTATTCTTAAGCTTAAGGGAGGGTTGCTTTAGCTAAAAGAAGTGAAGAATTCCAATAATTATCAGGTTGACTCCTTAAAAATGCTAGCTCCCACAGAAGATTGCATGGCTATTAGAGTTGAGCAGATTTTCTTGTGTAATATCTAGGAAACTGTGAAGTATATTACTATGTCCAGTACTGTTACATAATGTACAATTTATGAGTTTATTTCCTTATATTTTGTTGAGTGTTACTAACTTCAGTAGGGAAGTTACCATGGATTTATTAGCTAGATATGGTTTAATGGTAGATTGAAGGAGATAAATACTTAACCTACTTTACTATGTTCAGCCATAAAGACTTGAAGAGTTTCTAGAAACACTTCCTTGTATTTGCTTGGAAAATGTTTTTATCATTCAGAGAAAAAAAGGAATTTGATAGTACTTTTTAAATGTTCATCTGTTAATGTTTTGAAAAACATGGTAATAAGGCATGGAATTGAGTTTGTGAAATACAAAGGAATCCGAAAAAATAAAACTAAAGAATAGGAGTGTGTGGGTATTGTGTTTATTGTCCAATACGTAAGCCCAAAAATAACTTATTGGTAACCTTGTTCATTATTAAAAATGAATAATCTTTATTAGAAATGAAAATCTCCCAAAGAAAGCATGTTTTGAGAAAACTCCCATTCATTCATAATTGTCCTGTTCTTTGGAATGCAGAGTAAGTTCCTTGAGTGTTCTCCTTCATTTTTTACAAATTTGTGTATTAATAGTCTCCATTATTCTCTCCTTTTCTGACTAAAACCGCTTTATTTTTCTTTGCTAAAATTGTTAAGTCCTCATTATTATATCCCATCCACTCATCATATCTCCATTTGATTAGATCCAATAAATGTAGCATCTGGGGCCCAGAGATTGCTGGGGGTTGGGATTAATGATATGTCATGAGTCACTCACCTCTTGTTATTTCTGAAACTAGTATCTGACATCATCTCTGCCTGGCTGTGAACACTCTCTGGAGTACATTCCAAGTCCATGATTGAATTTGGGAGCTGAAGTTCCAGCTCAGATTAATTCATAATAGTGCCCCAAGTCATAGCTCTGCAACTTCTCACTTGACTGCATTTATTTTGGGCAGCTGGCTACATTCACTTGAGCTTTGTTTCAGATTTCCTAGGGCATCCATGGATGAAAGAGACCAGAACACTGAAAATAACAATCCCTTTATTAACATGGGCTTCTGAGAAATTTCTTATCTCGCAGTGTGTCATGATTAATTATCTGTATTTTATATTTATCATTATTTATTGTTCCCTCTTCAAACTTTAGGGTAAAAAGATTCCAGAATGTGATACATTTGTTAATTCAGTGTCCTTCCTCAATAAACATTGTCTCCTTCCATGAATGGAGATGGGGACTATTTCTTCTTGCTTTCAATGCTGTAATAGGTCACATAATTCACAGTCACCCTTGAGGGGATGTGTTGGTCTCCTTGAACTTGTGAGGTCTCCTTGACCTCAGTTTGATTTGATCTCATTCTTCCATAATATCTGCCTGCTGTCTCAGGAAGACCATGAAGCTTTCTTGAACACAGATCTAATTGCCATGAGATAGCTTAGGGGGAAAGTGGGGAAACAACTTTCAACATATGCCTTACTGATTACAGGAGCTCACCATTAGGGTCTGGGCACATTTCAAAACACATTCTCTGCGAGAGGCAAAATGCTGGTTGCTGCGGATACGAAATGACAAAAGACACATTCTTCACCCTTGTAGTCTAGGTGGGAGGCAAGTACAAATAAAGGGGGAGGTTCTTCTGTGCCACGGAGTTCAAACTATCACCCAATCTTACACTTCTGGTGGCCCTTTCTTTCTCTTTCTCCTTGACAACAAAATATTCTGGTTAGGTTCTGATATTCTTCAGGGTCTGCTCCCCAGCCCTGAGGTAAATTCTTAATTCTTCTCAGCCAGTCACAGTGATTCTGTGGCCCATGGTAGTGATTAATGTGGGCACTGCTGTGTGATAAAACTCTGAGCCTAGTGTTACTATATCTATTAGGGCATAAAGGAAAATCTACTGGGTTGTGGGGGGACCTCATTCATACAAAGGCTAAAAGACAGGGACTTTCCTTATGCCACAAGTGGATCTTACATCATAAGGAGGCAATACTTGGGGTACACAGTCATCCTGAAACCATGGGGGAAGCCAAATGATAGAAAGCATCTGGTTCTCTGATGACATCAGTGAATTCCTGATTTAGTCCACCCTCTGCCACTCTGCTTTTGGGTCTCTTTGCTGTGTGAGATAATAAACCCCTTAATATTTAAGCCATTAAGTAATAGTATCCTACTGTACAGCCAAAAATACCCTGGCTATTTCAACTTATTTTTGTTGTACAAATGAAGAAACTAAGACTTATAAGAGTTAATTTACTTAAACGTAAATTTAAATTTGGTCAGTTTATTTGGTAAACTCAACTTCTTTTTAGATTACCACCCACCGTTCAAAGCTCTGTATGTGCTTTAAAACAAAAATAAATGATAAAAGATGCACATGCCTGGGGCTAAATGAAGGGGATAGGTGTGAAAAAGGGAGTGACAGTCTGGGTTAGCAGTGGATGACTGACAAGGATAAAATTATGCCTTGAGTCATTTTTTGAGCATTTCTGCAGCAGGAACATATAGATGGGGAGAGGAAGAGAATACCCCTTTGATACATTCAATCAGATTCATCAGAGGGATAACAGAAACCTCACATATAATGTGTTTTTTTTTTTCCTCCTAAGCTGAATAAGGATGTTAATTATTTGGAGATAGACCACTTTCCATTCCCTTGCCTGTCTATATGGAGCCATTAGCCCCCAGGTCATTTGGAGAATGGGAAGATTTATGAAGAGCTGAAAAAGTATAGGTTGAAATTAATGCATACAGTTCTATCCTGAGCGAATTCTGTTTTGAGTCATAAGGGTAGATTCCTCAAGGAAAAACAGTAATTTAAAACATAATCACTACTTGAACTACTGCCAAGACTCTCTAAAATCCTAAAAAAAATGACCATCGTAATTAAAAAACAACTCAATCTGTGCATATATTTCTTTCAATGACCCGAGTTATTTTTCCTTCTGGATGTCTTGATAGTCAAAAAGGGGCAGTAATGAATAGAGAAAAAGATGCAATAATAACAATGCATTGCTAAGTTGATTGGTTTTCATAGTGTATATTTAATTTTTACAGCCCCATTTAGTGCTCAAAAGAAACTCCAAATATTGCAATTCTCCTTATTTGAATTTAGACTGGCAAGTCTCAGGAATACTGGCTCTTATAACATTCCAAGAAAATAAGTAGCTTGGTGATGGTGGGGGAGGTGGGTTGGTAGTAACATTAATGATTGTGAATCTGCAGGCCTTTTTTCCTACATTTGAAACATTCCTACATTTGAAACACTGCAGTTGGTGCCAACCTTTGTATCTAGCCTTTTAAAACTCATTTGAATAGGAAAACTATCCTTTTTCCACCAAACACCCCTTACTATGAAGTAGTATGTCCATAGAAAAAAGTTTCTACTTGTTCTATAAATGTTTGCAAGGTATAAAATCTAACTCATTTTCTATGTATTGATTTAAAATTTAATTGGATTCTATTAGATTATATGTCAGTTATAAATTTATTTTATAATATTCTTAATTTGCTTTGGGAAGTTTGAATTTCTATATCATACATGCTTATATTTACCCAACAGCCTGTGAGAGATAGGAGTTCTACATTAGATTTATTTATAATTAAATAAAGTTTACTAATAATATTATATGAAATAAAGCCAAATTTTACCTGTAAATCAAAAAAGGACTTCAGGCAAAACTTCAAGAGCCTACATTAGAATTTATATGTAATATAAATTTTGTGTTTTTTTGGTAAATTATATGGAAATATCTTTAACTGCCCTGCAGATAAATAGAAGACTTTGGTACTGAGAAAAGGTAATATTGTGAGAATGAATTTATATAATATAAACCTTGGTGTAATCATGCAAAGCTCAGAAGGGTGAGCAAGATAAAATTAAAAAAATAAAAATTAGAACATGATTTGAAAAAAGTGACAGAGCTTTAAAAATTGAATATTCAAAAATAAGTGGGAGAGGGGAAAAAAGATGGTGGAGTTGGAAGGCAAGGCGGAAACCTCCTCCCACACATACACCAAAGAAGAAACTACAGCAATACAACTAACCCTAAAAATGACCTGAAGAAAGCAGAACAGACCACCTACACCTGGGGAAGAAGAGAAGACCACACAGAAGGGGAAGGTGGCAGAGTCATGGTCAGTGGGAGCCCCAACCCTCCCCTCATCCCAGTCCACAAGTGGGAGGGAGAAGAACAGAGCTGAGAGAGGATGGGAACCCAGGAACTCTGCACACCTGGCCCTGGAGATCTGCTCTGGGAACACGAGTTCACACTGCATCAGGCTTTGGTGATAAAAGGGACTGGACACCAGGGAGGGCTGCGGCGCTCTTGGAGGCTGAGACTCCTGCTGCGTGTGGAGGACCAGCGTGCTCCAGCAGTCCCTCTGAGACCCAAAACAGACATGGCAGTTTGGAAGATTTACTGGCAACAGGAAGGGTACAGAGAGATGAGAGTTGGATGGAGCTTTCTCCACTGGAAAAAGGGCAGGTGAATGACATTTTCCCAGCTTCCATCAGCCCAACTGGTTGGGTACTTGCAGGAGCCCCAAAAGCCCCATTCCCCTCACTGGCAGCTCATCACCGAGGCACTTCCCTGCACACTTGCCTCCCAGCCCGCCCTGCCCACTCAGCCCAGTGTGTCACAGTTTGCTGCCTGACAGGCAGAGGGAGGCGTTCCCAGCTTTCTGGGCCTTATCTCAGCCCAACTGGGAAGGCACAGCTTGGAAGCCAGCTCAGAGCACTCCTTCCTCCTTGCTGGTGGCCCAGCCCTGACACTGGGCTCTGGCCACATGACCTGCCACCATGCACCTACCCTGCCTATCCCATTAGCCCAACAGCTCCCCCATCACTGCAGAGCAGGCAGAGCACAGCTCTGCCCACAAAGATTCCAGCACAAGTGTTTCTGCTGGGCTGCCAAAGGGCCAGCTGAGGTAAACTGCCATTTGTGGCACCCTGAGATAGACCACTGGAGCAGACAGACAGAAAGGCGATCCCACCCAAAGCCCACTAAGAGCAGCTGGGCACCACATGACCTCTTCTTCATAGAGCCATTACTCTCCAGACCTGGAAGCATAGCGGATCCATCTAATGCAAAGGCAGAAACACAGAACCCTGACAAAATGAGGAGGCAGAGAAATATGTTCCAAACAAAAGTACAGGAGAAGACACCAGAAGGAGGGCTAAATGAAACAGAATCACTGATCTTCTTGATAAAGATTTCAAAGTAACAGTCGTAAATATGCTCACTGATCTCCAGAAAAGTACTGAAGATCTCAGGGAGAACTTCAACAAAGATAAGAGTTTTAAAGAGTTCAGATCTAAAGAACACAGTAACTGAGATGAAATATACAATGAAGAGAATGAATAACAGATTGCTGCAAGTATAGAAAAATCATCCATGAGATGGAAATTAGAGAGGAGGAAAACAATGATCCTGATGAACTGAGAGAAAAAAGAATCTCTAAAAATGAGAGGATGCTAAGAGACAACTCCAAACAAAACAATATTTGCATAATAGGGGTACCAGAAGAAAAAGGGGTAGAAAGTCTCTTTGAAGAAATAATTGCTGAAAACTTCCCCAATCTGGGTAATATGGGTAGCTGGTGAACCACTGTGCTGCACTTGAAACCAATATAAGATTGTATATCAACTATACTTAAAAAGAAAAGTGAATTCTAATACTACTGGAAATTAAATAATTGCAAAAAGAATTGGTTTCCTTGGTCAGAAATCAAGTACATCAGATGGTGGTGATATGAAACCATTGTACAGATATTTGGAGACAGCAACCTGAGTTCTTTCTTCATCAAAAAATTGAGTGGACCCTTGTCTTTCCTAGTAGCTGAAAGTTCCACCTTCTGAGAATTATTGTCATTAATATGCTAACACCCCAAACCAAACTGATAACAATGGAGCCAAATTCTCTGTGGTATTTGCATTTACAAGTTATTCAGAGGGAAAGCAAATGAGCAACTCTGGGAAAAAATTATTTGGGCTAAAAATCCTTAGTGAACTGCAGTTAAAAACAAAATGGAACTGCAGAGAAAAACTGAACAGTATTCTGTAGTTTTATTGTTTGTATTTATATTAAGTAATTTCATTAGAGCTATTACTGTGCTGTCAGTAAACAAATGAGTGACTGTGTAATCTGTTAGACATTAGGATTGGTAAGGAAAGCACAACTATAGAATCAGAAATTTAGATTGGAAGATAGGAGTGGAAATACTTATGTGAACTCATGCCTTAACAAGAAAAATAAATAAGAATATCTATCTATTCTTGCTTTGTTCACTGAAATGGTCCAGGAACAACAGTCCATAGCACAGGGTCCAAACTGCTATTACCCCCACAATTTCTTTTCCCATTCAAAGGAACCACGGCTCATGGGGAAAAAGTCTGATTCTATGTGGAGCAGAAAAGAATAAGGTAAGCCTGGGAGATCTTTATGGCCAGGCAGGAAGGACGTTTTCAAAGATCAGGGGGTTATGTCAAAAGAGTAGAGAAGTCAAGCTAAACAATGTTTCCACTGACCAAAGCTGAGCGTTTGAGCATCAAAAAAATAGTGGTTGTGTTCTTTGTTTGTCAATAATGTTCTTTATTTGTCAATTCTCTTTAAGGAATTCAGAAGGAAGAATGGTTGAACCCTGTGCTAATCTCTTGGACACCCCCCATGA